>NW_028277035.1:35089000-36432000 GCF_059951505.1 Python bivittatus | reverse complement strand
GTAACCAGTTGCTTCTCTACAAAGCACTGTGTTTTCCTCAGATTTCACCTACTATAACCTAAACAAACAATGCTGCATTGTGCAACTTCTGAACTCAGCAACTTAATTCTGAATATGGAATAATGTATTCAGTAAACTGCCTGAATATGAATACTGAATATGAATACTGAGAAGTTAGTACCACTTATACTGAGTGGTATACTCAGTGGTATATATTATACTGAATACTGAGAAGTTAGTACCACTTATTTCAATGGTATGAATTAATAGAGTTCAGACATAACTAGTAGATCAATTCATAATTTTTCTCAAGTTTTGTGACATCTGCTTGCTGCTTAGACGTGTAATCCAGAAAGATGCAGACACACCAAGAACTGAAGGTGTCCTCTAATGATACCAAATTGAATGCCCAACAGGTACGATTGCTTTCATAAACTTGAAACCTTGCTTACATCTTTAATGATGTTTTTGTTTGGCCCCAAACAGACTGGCTCAAATTTTGCAGTTGAAATCAAGGACAGGAAATCAAGGACTCTTCCTAATCCTGTGTAGAAGCCATCTAGATTAGCAGTAGAACTGCATTTGAATACTGACAATGAGACAGCATCCTGCTATACACCAAAGATAATACACTGACTTTTTACATTTATTGATTGAATTTACTGCAGAGTATCCAAGGATTTTTAGGGAGTATAGAGAAAAGTTTATGAAATACTCACAGCTCAACTCTTCAGCATCTCACTGCCACTTTCCAACACTTAACCTCAGAAAGTTATTGCCTGATTGAGATTTTCTAATTTCCACTTGAAGCAAAGTAAATCTTCAGGCTATGTCCATGTATTTATAATTATCTACATATCTGCCATATTCAAACTATGCACATTTACATTAGAAGGTACTATGTTAATGAACCCTTGGGAACCTAGTTTTTAACACATTTCCTCTGAGCAGAGCTCAACTCCCGATGACATCAGAGATACATACATGGTTGCTTTCTTAGCAACAAAAAGGAAGTAGTTTGCTATAGCCCTCTTCCAGGATACCCAGTCTGACTCCTTGAAATTTCTGGTGGTCTCTTGTCCACATATTAACCACATTCACCCCGGTTAGCATCCAAACCTAAGTAAGTTCAGCCAGGTGCAGCAACCAGCTTTGGCTGATTATGTACCATCAAGTCATGTCAACCCTTAGTGTAATAGATATTCTCCATGACAATCTGTCCCTAACATGGTCCTTCAGCATTTTCAGTGGGGCCCCCATTGCCACTGTAACTGAGTCCATTCACCTCGCTGCTGGTCATCCTCTTCTTCTCTTTCCTTCCACCTTTCCCAGCATTAGAGCCTTTTCCAGAGAGCTGGGTTTTCACATAAAGTGTCTGAAGTAGGATAATTTGACTCTGGTCATTTGTGCCTGAGTGATTTGTTGATTTGTTTGTTGATCCATTTATTTATTTTCTCAGCTGTCCAGGTATTCTCAGGAGTCTCCTCCAATGTAGCCTAGAGTCTTGTGTGTTTTTATAAGTAGAAGCTCCTTGGGGAATTTGTTAGTGCTCATTAAAAGTCCATAATACAAAACACATGTGTCACGTCTTTTTTTTCATGCCTACACTTAAAAAGAAAAACCCAACCAATCATGCCATAAGGCCTGTTGTGCAGGAGGCCCTGATACAGCTGGGGGAATAAACAGCCCCTACTTGGCCAGGCTATCGACACCGGAAGCAAGCTACGTTTCACATATGCACGTCCCCCTAGGGTCTGTGTGTGAACCAGCCCATGATTGTGTTCTTTGAAAAATCTTTTTACACAGAAGGTGGTAAACAGCGAACCCTCCCCAGCAAACAAAGAACAAGGCAGGCCGCTAACCCAAGGATATCTCTGGCGATAAGCCTCACCACGTCCGCCACCCCGTCCGGACGCCCTTCCAAGAAGGTGCGAGGGAGGGGAGCGGAGGCGGGGCGAGAGGAGGAGGCGGGCGCGCGGGCACCGCTTCTCACATGTGGCGCGAGGCCTCCCTTCTTTAATGAAAACATGAGTCAGCGGCTGGCGTCGGCCGCGGATTTTCTAAACATCTCCTCATATCCTGAGAAAGGGGCGAACAGAGGGAGGGGGGAAAGATGGAGGCTGGTAGGAGGGGGAGGCCAGAATCGAAAGCAGGCATTCACACCAGAGAGAGAGAGAGAGAGAGAGAGAGAGAGATGTCGTTGAGAGCGCGCAGCCCTTAAAAGTCCAGTTTTGAATGGGACGGTAGATCTCTCCACCATACACAGACACGCACGCACCGATCCAGTTGGGATTGCTTTGCTTGGAGGACAGAATTCGGACCGTTCACAGTGGCTTTCCTCCGACTTTTTTTGTCCTGCTTTCCGCCCTGCCGCCTCTTTGGGCGTTTGTTGCATCTCCAAGTTGAAGTTACTTGAAGACACCCTCCACCCCAATTTGCCTCTCTCTTCCAGAAAGGAAAGAAGCAAAATTGTTCTTTTCTCTCTCTTTTTCTTTTCCATCCTTTCTGTCCCTCTCTGTGAGTACGATCCAAAAAGTTTGAACCAAAAGTAGGATTAAAACAACAACCACAAACACTCATTCCTGGCAAGGGCTTCTTGTTGCTCTAAAAGAACCGCTCCAAAGCTGCAGAAACAGCTCTTGGATTCTGTGACGAATGCTCTGGGGGGCAATAAAAAACAAACCAGAGGCTCTAGCGAGGCAGTGGACGCTCTGGGCATCCTCCCCCCCCCCCCCCCACACGTCCCGCCTCCTCAGGCTGCAGACAACCCTCCCCACGCACTTTTTTTTTTTTTTTTGAAAGACTGCATAGCTCAGCTGAAGGACTCAGGGCAGTCGGAGAAACTTCAGAAGAAAGATAAAAAGAAGTGTGGGGGGAGTCCCAGCAAGTTCTGGGCACTGTTGGCGAAAGCAGATCTGCCCCTCCTGCAAAGTAAGGTAAGCCTTCAGTAGTCTCCTTTGCTTTTAGCAGTTCAACTCTTATTTGCTGTACCAGCCTAAAAAAAAGTTACGAATGGAAACCTTTTTTAACAGATCCAGATGTGGAGGGTTCATCATGTTTGCTTTTGGGGTCAGTTTCCAAAAGGCCAAAACACAGCCTTTGCAAAGCTTTAAATCCTCCATTTTCTGTACATTTATTTCTTTCACTGCTTTCGAAAGAGCATCTCGATATAAAGTGGAGTTGCAAGCCCCTTGCTTCAGGGGCTGACTGCAAGGGTCTGGAAGAGAAACGGGAAAAGAGCTGAACCTTCAGCCCGGTGACCCCGTTGGTAACAGTTTAAGAGACTGAAGTACCATCTTCTATTTGTCTCCATCCAATGGAATACAATGGATGGCATTTGAAACATGAATTGTTTACAACATCCTAGGGACGCGAAAAAGAAAGAAAAAGTCTGTTCATTTCTCTGAGAATGGCAGAGAGCAGCTCCCTCTGTGCTGTTTATCATCCTTCTTTGTAACAGTTTTAAGCTCAGATTTAAAGCGTGCTAATACTGGATGTTCTTTCATTAGTTAAAGATGAAGTCCATGATGTTGATGTGTGAAAATGACTTTCTGGAGATCCAAACATTAGAAGTGCAGAAAAGATTGATGTAATAATGCACTCTGTTCTCAGAATATTGCTGATAATTGCAGAGAGAAAACTACCCATTTTGCATAGCTGCTACTATACAGTAATATCCCCTGGAAAGACAGAAATGGTTAGTTCTCCTTTCTAGTGTCTCAGGCATTTTCCTTATCACCTGTTACTTAATTCTTCTCCTCCTTTACAGGCAGTGCTGGCATTTATGCCTCAAGAAAAATGTATTGAATTCAAAGCATTCTGAGTGGGGATGCGCAGGTTCAAGTTCAAAATGCCCTAGTTCAGGTTCATGATAAGTTGTTCTGACCCTTCTGTGATATCCCAATGCTGTTTTGACCAATTTGCAAGTACTTGAAGCTTCAGACATCCCCATTTCAAGCTCCAAACACCCATTCTGAACACAAATACTGAGCATGAAATGCTTCTGGAGTGGCTGGAACAGTACGGGGATGCTTCCAGTAATGCTGGAACAACCTGTTTCGAATTTGAAGCAAGTATTGCGAGCTCAAAAGAGGCCATTTTGAGCTCTTCTATTACTTGACCTGTGAACTCACCAAAGTGGGTACTTCATCACACCAGTATTTCTCACAGTGTGTAGTGCATTCAGTGCATGTATGTTTGTAGGGCATCTTCTTAACCGCCGTTGTAGAAGACCATGTGCGACTTGTTACAAATCCTGATTTCAATTCACAGATTGACTTACTAGGTGGTCTTTGAGAAACAACTCTATTTCAACTGCAATTGGTGATACAGCAAAATTAATTGGTCTATAGATTGCCATGATGACATTACTAATATATTCAATATTACTTGAGCATCTAGATTAAAATGCATAGATAACTAAAATGCAGTTATGAGGCAGGAACACAAACCCCAAAGCTGTATCCCTTTGTTTATTTGAAAGAAATGCACTTTTAACATGGGCTTGCTCTCTTGCTACTAAAATGCATTTTATCCTTTCAGTGCCACCCTCTTTTATTTGATTTTCTTTTGAGGGAGAATGTAGAAACTGAACATGTGTCGTACATGTTAATTTTATAATATCAATTTTTAAAGTTGCTGTTATTTTAAATTTATTGGCCATCCAACTCCAGTTAGGGTTTGATGAGTTCTTGTGATGCATTTTAGGTATCTTCATACTTCATACAAAGTTTTTCTTTGAAGTATACCCAACTCTGGGTCCTTCAAGAAAACAACAAGCAGACCCTGAGTGCCAGAACCCTGCAGGGAATATGCCCTGAGCCCAGGACTCCCTGTCTAGACTGAATTTGATGTTTTCTATTCTTCCAGCTGGCTTCATTCTGAAGGAGCATGCAGACATTTAGGCTACTGCCTCCCCCGCCCCCCACAAGGAAGAGCATGCAAGGATGCCACACTCTGCTTCCATTCACCCACTTGCTCCTGTGGCAGCTACCTCTGAGCTCAGGGCTCAATACCCAGAGCGAGACTGGGGTGATTTTCTGCTTCTAAGCCCTGGATAGAATCCCTGGTTCCTCTGTTAGCTCATCTCTCTTTGCTACATCTGGCACACCTAAATTGCTGAAGGTTGAATAGTGGGTGACATGCTTTTGTTTCTTTTCCCTCAGATATTGAACAGAATAAGAATGGAGTACATTATATGCATTTGGGAATGCATAAGAATGCAGGGGGAAAAAGAACAAGGAAAGGGATTAGGTTATTTATTTCCCAGTCCTCAGAGTCAAAGATCTTTGCAAGGGAAAAGCTGAATATTGGCATTACAAATTCAGCAACTTCACGTTTGTTTTTACTGTATTAAAAACTGAGTATCCACCCAGTATTCTTGAGTGGATATTGTCTGGAGCCAGTGATTTATTTATTTATGATTTGTCATTGAGGCCTGTGATTTCATCTTGTTACCTCTGTTTGCATTAGAAAGTTCAGGCATCTGTCTTACATCTTCCAATTTCATTCCTTCCTTCAGTATATCTGTTGTCTGACAGTCCACCAACTCCCCAATTTCTTGCTCTGAATATATTTTAAAGTATTTTGGTTAGTTATATATATATGTGCCATATGCTTTTCAAGCCTTTTTAAAAATTCTTTGTTTGGTATTGACATTTGTTTTGTGAAATTTTGTTTATTTTTGTTGTCCTCATTGGGTAAGACTTCAGGGTTTTTTGTCTACATCATATTCTCTGATTTTTCTTACTATCCTAGCATTCTCTTGGATTTGGTAGCACGTTTCCTGAATGGAAGCTTGTATGTGGCAGCCTCTAGCTAACATTGCTTGAATCCCCCAAAGAGCTTGGCTGTGTTGGACCTGGATAAACCTTGAGACCATCAGGAAAGCGTAAAATTGAAAGCATACATGGGAAATTGAAAAATAAAAAAAAATCCTGGAAAAAGGCAATGGCAAATGACTTCCACATTGCTCCCCCCAAAATTACATGGATGGGTCCCTATACTATAAACACCAGGACTTAAGCTTGACACAAATGAATCTCCAACCCCTAGTTTTACCTTCAATATATTCTTGTTAGCTTGTATGATGACTTTTTTTTTTAAATACTGTAACCTCTGAAGACTTAACCCTCTTCTTTTTCTTTCAATTTTTCTTTTTTTAAAACTTTACTATTTAGATAAATTTATTCCTTTTAAATCAAATGTGACTGTATTAGGTTTTTTATTTTTTTTTTGCACTCGTGTTTCACAGGAATAGCATTGTAGACACAATTTCCAATTGGGTCATTGATCTGTTTGTTTATTGTTTATTTTAGTTATAGACCAGCATAAGACAACATAACAATCATGCTAAAATAGCAGTAAAAATAAAATATCATATTAATAGAATAAAATAAAGTAAAAATAAGAATTATTAGCAAAAAATTACAAAGTATATGGATTAAAACCACATAGAAATCTATAAAATTACAATCTATAGTCTAAGTGCTATAATTAATTAAGGTAGATAACTGTAAATAGATACATAAAAAGTACTAGGATTTATATGACACTGCAAAAATGTAAAACTATCCTAACTTGGATTGAGCCTAGTACTTGCTGAAATCATACTAGGGTTTGATTGAGATTATGACAGTTATGATCCAACCAACTACAGCAAGAAAATAACAAGATAAGACATGCAATGGTATATGTATAAGGAAGAAAGGATTATAAGATATATAGGTAGTCCTCAACTTACAGTCGTGTGAAAAAGAAAATATACCCGCTTTGAGTTCTATGGTTTTACATATCAGGACATAATAAAAATCATCTGGTCCTTAGCAGTTCTCAAAAGTAGGTAAATATAACCCCAGATGAACAACAACAAATGACATATTACACCATGTTGTCATTTATTTTACAAAAAAAAAAGCCAAAATGGAGAAGCCATGTGTGAAAAACTAAGTACACCTTATGATTCAATAGCTTGTAGAACCACCTTTAGCAGCAAGAACTTGAAGTAATCGTTTTCTGTATGACTTTATCAATCTCTCACATCGTTGTGGAGAAATTTTGGCCCACTCTTCTTTACAACATTGCTTCAGTTCATTGAGGTTTGCGGGCATTTGTTTATGCACAGCTCTTTTGAGGTCCCACCACAGCATTTCAGTTGGGTTGAGGTCTGGACTTTGATTGGGCTATTGCAGCACCTTGATTCTTTTCTTTTTCAGCCATTCTGTTGTAGACTTGCTGGTGCACTTGGGATCGTTGTCCTGTTGCACCCAGTGTCGGCCAAGCTTTAGCTGTCGGACAGATGGCCTCACATTTGGTATACAGAGGAGTTCATGGTCGACTCAATGACTGCAAGGTGCCCAGGTCCTGTGGCTATAAAACACACCCAAATCATCACCCCTCCACCACTTTGCTTGACTGTTGGTATGAGATGTTTGTGCTGAGATGCTGTGTTTGGTTTTCGCCAAACGTGGCGCTGTGCATTATGGCCAAACATCTCCACTTTGGTCTCGTCTGTCCAAAGGACAGTGTTCCAGAGGTCTTGTGATTTGTTCAGATGCAACTTTGCAAACGTAAGCCATCCTGCCATGTACTTTTTAGAGAGAAGAGGCTTTCTCCTGGCAACCCTTCCAAACAAACCATACTTGTTCAGTCTTTTTCTAATTGTACTGTCATGAACTTGAACATTTCACATGCTAACTGAGGCCTGGAGAGTTGAGATGTAACTCTTGGATTTTTTGCAATTTCTCTGAGCATTGCACAGTCTGACCTTGGGGTGAATTTGCTGGGACACCCACTCCTGGGAAGATTGGCAGCTGTCTTGAATGTTTTCCACTTGTGAATAATCTTCCTCACTGTAGAATGATGGACTTTAAATTGTTTGGAAATGGCTTTATAAGCCTTCCCAGATTGATGGGCAGCAACAATTGCTTCTCTAAGATCATTGCTGATGTCTTTACTCTTTGACATTGTGTTAACACACACCTCAATGCTCGAGACCAGCAAACTCCAAAAACTTCAGCTGTTATAGAGGTAGTCACACTTGCTGATGATCAATTGATCAAGGGCATTTGATTAGTAGCACCTGGCTGCTACTTAGCCTCTTCATACCTATGGAAGCAGTAAGGGTATACTTAGTTTTTCACACATGGCTTCTCCATTTTGGCTTTCTTTTTGTAAAACGCATGATGATATGTTGTAATGTGTCATGTGTTGTTGTTCATCTGAGGTTGTATTTGCCTTCTTTTGAGAACTGCTAAGGACCAGATGATTTTTATTATGTCCTGATACGTAAAACCATAGAACTTAAAGGGGGTGTACTTTCTTTTTCATACGACTGTACGACCATTCGTTCAGCGACTGTTCGAAGTTATGATGGTGCTGAAAAGATGGACTTATAACTGGTCCCCGAAGTTATGGGTGTTGCAGCGCCCCCGTGGACACATCAGAATGTGGGTGCTTGGCACCCCACCTCCACTTAAGACCACAGGGGTGCTTTAACTGCCCCCACCCGCCTATCTCATGCTCCATCTCTGCCCTTTTGGCCGCCCTGCACCCTGCCTTGCAGGACGGCAAGCAGCCCAGTACCATGTGGCTCTGGAGCTGCTTGCCACGCTGTGATTCAGGGGCTTCTTGGCGTGCTGCAGCTCTGGGGCTGCAAGAAGCCCCTGAGCCACAGTGTAGCACAAAGCCGCAGCCACACCCGAAAGCCTCAGACCCCTCAGCAAGCACCAGCAAGCATTCGCTCGCCCAGCTGCTTCTCTCCCAGTTCCCCACACTGACCTTTCGCCTTTTGCGCCCAGCTTTCTGAAAGCTTTCCAACTGGACGAAACCACTTCTGGCCTTCCCCATTGGCTGGGATTCTTATTAGTCCTGTGCTGCTGGGCCAAGTGTAGGAAACATTCTGATGTGTCCACGGGGGCGCTGCAACACCCATAACTTTGGGGACCAGTTATAAGTCCATTTGGTGGAGAAGCTGGGTCCAAAAAGGAGACAGCAAAGGCAGTGAGGCGCTTCTGCTTTGGGCAGGGCATCTGGGCACAAAAGGCAAAGGTTGGTGCAGGGAACTAGGAGACAAGGCAGTTGGGAAAACAAATGCTTGCTGGCACTTGCTGGGGCTTCCTGGGTGCTGGGGCTTGCTGGGGTGGCTGAAATTTCCAGGGGCAGCTTTGCGCTGCGCTGTGGCTCAGGGGCTTTTGCAGCCCCACAAGGCAGGGTGCAGGGTGGCGAAAAGGGCAGAGATTGGAGGGAGATAGCCAGGTAGGGGGAGCTGGAGGCAGCCTCTTACCTTACTGAGGCTCAGGGCTGGGAGGGACGAAGCCTGGAATGGCTTGGATTGAGGTGGGTCCTCAGCTAACAACCAGTGAAAATCGCTTAATGACAGCAAGAAGGATTGCCAGGATTGCCTTTGCTAAGCAATGTGGTCATGTGACATCTCACTTTATGACTGCATTGCTTAGCAACAAAAATTTCGGTCCCAATTGTGGTTGTAAGTCAAGGACTACTTTGAGTTACGGCAACCTAGATAAGGTTCAGCATCACGTCACTTGGAGGACCCGTTTGTGTTTGATCATAGCTCTGGCACAGAACCAGGCTACATTGTCTGAAACTTCTGCCAACTGGTCAGCTAGCAGGAGACTAAGGCAATCAGCCTCCAACCTGCTTGGGTATTATAAATGGGGAAATATACGTATCTCGTAGTTTTCTATAAAAAAGGCAGCAGCAACACATGACCCACATTTTCAGTTTCCCCCTCACCGCAGGCACAGAGTTGTAGCTCTTTAGGTATGTTACATAATCTCCCTTCCAAAAGAGGAGAGGAGAGGGCTTTACAGCAGGCAAGTAATGTTTTGTTTTGTCTGTTCAGGCAAGTCTAGTGTTTGGGGGGATGATATTGTACAGGTAATAGGTAATGTTCATTAGCAACACTTTCTTGTGGATTCACTGAATTCATATATGGTGGAACCTGGCTAAGATCATTTTGCAGGGCAATATGTGGCACATTGCTTGAAAGATGCTTTGGCCTGATCAGTCCCATTGGAATCAATGCATCAGAGGAGAATCTACAAGTAGTTTCCACCAAAAAGTCTGGAACAGATTTTACAGCTTCTAATGGTTCTAAATTCTTATATGCATATATTTGGAAGCCATTAGACAGCTGCACTGTTACTTTGGCCTCAAATACTTTTAGTCCACCAGGTATGCAATTACCTTCTATCTTGCGGAAAAGTCTTAGAAAAAACTACACTTCTTCTGACCTTTTCTTATAGAGATTGAATTTGGGTCCTCCAGAGCCAGTGACATGGAAAACAATTCTGAGATACAGGTAGTCCCCGGGTTAAGAATGCCCAGTTTAAGGGACGACCCATAATTAAGAACAGAGCCTATTGTAGCAAAATTCGAGTTAAATATACAATGATTTGAGTTAAATACACAATGGTTCAAGTTAATTACACAGTACTACTTATACAATAATACTGTTCCGGCTTACATACAAATTCAATTTAAGGACAAACCTTGGGAACTGAACACTTTCTTATACCGGGGACTACCTGTATTTGAAGGCCTGAACTTGTTCAAGATTATTCCCTTTTACTTGCCACTTATAATTCTATCTAAAAGACTTCTTTGAAAAGGCCATAATTTTTGTTTTTTGCTAATTAGTAATTAAAAATTTCTCTGTGCAGTAGGAGGCAATTGATTTTAGGGCTCTCTTCAATCCAATGGATGAAGTGGAGATGAAGGCTGCAGGTCTACTGGCCAGATTTGGAGGAATATATTTTAATTTTGTGAGTCTTGCCACCATATCATTAATATATAAGTTAAATAATAAATTATTCATTATATATCAGACAAAAACCTGGATACTAAAGATTTACATGGTTGCTTTTGCTCTGGTCAGCTGCTTGACTAACTGTTTTTGGTCACCAGAGACACAGGAATGCAAACATCAGGCATAAAACTTAAAATTCTAGACCACCATTTATGAAAGTGAACTTTTAGCCACCCTACCTAGCCTTTCAACTTTTTGGGTCTTCAAGAGTGAAGCATGCCAGATTTTGAAGAAAAATGTCCTCTAGGCCATACTTCCAGCCTGAAAAAAGTCTCAGCGCAATTATTATTATATTATATTATTATTATTTATTTAAAAAAAAGTCTCAGCACAATTATTATTATCAGTCGAATATTCAAACTAATTGGGACATACCACACTCTGTAAAGCACTTATCAATGTGAGGGCAATCTTAGGACAACTATAAGGCATAATAGAAATTATATATGTAATAAAACCTGTCTTGAGTAAAAAACCTCTGCATCCTGTTTCCTAACTGCTGTCATGGATTGTGATCACTGTATTCTAAATCTGTATCTTTTTTTGGACATTCAGTGTTCTTCTGGCTTGTTACTTGATTCATACGCTCTCCTCATCTCTTCCCTGGAGGAAGATCTGGAAATTCTGGAGCTAGAAAACCAAAAGAAGGAAGTTGTTTCTGGAGACCTTGAAGTTGACAGAAGCAGGAAGTGGTAGTTCCACAGGGAAGATTCTCTTGGATGTAGAAAATGCTTCCTTTTTCTGAGTGAAATGTTGTGCTAACCTGCTGTCCTAGAAAGTAATGGTCTCAGAGGATATAGACTTAAGTCAGTGTTGTCCAAACTTGGCCACTTTAAGATGAGTGGACTTCAACTCCCAGAATTCCCCAGCCAGCATGGCTGGCTGGGGAATTCTGGGAGTTGAAGTCCACTCATATTAAAGTGGCCAAGTTTGGACAACACTGGCTTAAGTGATGGAAAGGTAAAGAACTGGATAAGAAATCAAAGGCTGGACCCTTCATAAGTAAGGTCCTCCTGCTAAGTAAACTGTTATGAAAAAAATCAGTTGAAATTGATAAGTTTCAGGAGAAAAAGACAGTTTTAAAAGAAATCTGTGTTTGGAAATAATCATACTAAATCAAGAAACAAATTAAGAGTAGAGAAGCTGTCTCAGTGCAGACAACTCTTTAAGTTTCATGGACATGATAAAAATAAAATATCAGAACCTGCTGATAGCAACAGTATTTCAGAGTCAGAAAATGAAACATTTTTTTTAGTTTATTAAATTTATATCCTGCCTTTATTTTGTACAGGCATTCCATGTGGGACAAATATGTCTTCTGAGCCTTGGTTCAACCATCTGCCTTTCCTCACCTGAAAATTAGTGCTTTCTGTATTAGTACGGAATACATAAGTTCCTTTGTTTTACCACAAAATTGATGGTTACTTCTGTTGCAGCATTACCTTTTTGCTTGCCAGCTTCTGCTAAACATACAGAAATGAGGATAGGCTACATTCCTGAAAGTTAAGCATCTTGTAGTTGTGCTTATAAAAAATAAAATCATTTAAATTCAACAACTTAATAATAATTGTCTGAATAAACTATACTTTTCCATGTCATACATACAATATACTTTTATGAGTAAATCAAATTATATACAGTGCATTTGATAAACTTAACGAAGTGAATAAATAATTGCAAAGCATGCTAAGAATATAAGTACTGTGTATATTTCAATTCTCTTTTCTCCAAAATTTGTTTTTTAAAAAAGAAATTAACACATTTGAGTTTTTCCTCATGGCTTCAAAGTTTCTGGAATTTTTACTTCTCTAGTCCTGAGTCTTGCGTTTATTGAGAAATGTTACAGTTTGGGCAGTTACTGTCGGAGCCCCTTGCTCTTCTATTGCTTGGCGTGATCCAGCTTGCATTTTCCAACTATTGCAGTTCTGCTCAGAGCGCAACATTAACTCTGTCTGGGCCCAACTTTAATCTCTGGCCTTTTGCTGGTATGCCTGACCCAGTGCCTGACCGCCACTGTATCGTCCCCTGACCTTTGCCCCTTCTGTTCTTTGTCGATCCCTTAACTTACACCCAGCTTTAGTATGAAAAAGTACTTTGCCTGAACAATAATGCACAGATAAGCCAACATGCAGTGGAACATGTAAGCGTCTAAAAGTCAGAACAGTCAGCTCCTTGCAGTTACTGTCACTGAGCTAGACAGAATGCCTAATGTTAGCCACCTTCCTCTTATCTCAGGGCTCTAATTGCAGATGGCAACACTCATCTATTTAGAAGGATGATCTTCATGTATAGCAGCATATATACAACTCTTCCATGAGGATTTTTGGGTTATGACTACCATGTTTAAAGTTTTGAAGCCACCTCTAGCGTTGTTGTTGTTGTTATTATATTTTTATTCCACCTTTTTTATGTATAACTTAAGGTGGCAAACATATCTAATATAGGTAGTCCTCGTTTAGTGACTGTCTCATTTAGCTGCTGTTCACAGTTACAACAGTGATGAAAAAGTAACTTTGCAACCAATCCTCACATTTATGACCTTTGCAGGTCTGTGTCCCGTCTAGGCACGAAGCCAACTGGGTGACCTTGGGCCAGTCACTTTCTCTCAGCCCTAGGAAGGAGGCAATGGCAAGCCACTTCTGAAAAACCTTGCCAAGAAAACTGCAGGGATTTGTCCAGGTAGTCTGAGAATCAGACACGATTGAACGGATTTTTTTTAAAAAAGCAAAGGATAGGTGAAGTAAGATCATAAGCATGGTCACAGTTTCATTTAGCAACTACTTCGCTTAGCAACGAAGTTGCCGGACCCAATTATGGTTGGTAAATGAGGACTACCTGTACTCCTGCCTCCTGTTTTCCACACAACAACCCTGTGAGGTGAGTTTTTTTAATTACTTCTTGACTCCAGTGTGAAAGAACACATAGATTGATGGATACTCACTTATTATAAATGTGAGTCTGTGACCTGAGAATTGTGATTTGAATAATTTAACTCTGTTACAGTTCAGGAGAATGTTGTTATTGATTATAATGGATGCAAAGTTAAAGTTAGCTTTGTTCTAACTTTCAAATTGTTCTGGCCTGGCTTATCCTGGCAGATAACTAAAAGACATAACTTAGAGTCAAATGATGCTGGGAGTTTTGTTTGTTTGTTTAAAGAAAGAGGGGGAAATCCCTAAAAAATTATGAGAAGAATGTATGTATTGTTTCTTGGCACTGACATTGAAATAAATCTACAGAGTCCTTTCTAAACTGTTGAATAATAGGGCATAATTAAGTTTTTGGTCAATTATGAATTATACATTACTTATTGCTTGTATACTTTCTGAATATATTAATATTGATTGCAGAAACCATGGGTTAGAAACCTCAGTTTCTAACATGCACACCTCGATTTCTAAGGTTATTAATATCCCCTTGGTATTCTACAATCAGTTGCAACTGGAAGATGAAATTGCCAAAGTTTAAGTACACAAAATGAAATATTTGTGGCTTTGTTTAGATATTTGGATCCTGCTTATTATTTATATAAATACTTGTTTAGCTTGTTTATCATAAGGGAGCAGAAAGTCGAGACTATCTAATTCAAATAGGTGAGGGAAAAAAGCAACAAGTAGACAATAGGTAATTGACCTTAAAAATCAGTTCTTAAGACGAGCCTATCTTTACAGGAATGGGGGACGCGGTGGCGCAGCGGCTTAATGACGCTGAAAGTTGCCGGCCAGAAATGGTCGACGCTTCAGCGGTTCGAGTCCAGCCTTCGCGTTAGCAGGGTGAGCTCGTTTCCTCCCCAGTTCCTGTCAACCCAACAGTTCGAAAACTCACGTGAGTAGATAAATGGGTACTCTCACTCCGGTGGGAGGAAAAATGCTGGCAGCGCCTTGCAAAAAAGGAGTCGGGAGCAGTTGCCGGTAAGCGCGAAAAACCGTGCGCGCCCGAAAAGGGCGCGAAGCAATGGAAACCCCACCTCCTGCGCTCGCCAGCTGGGCTCTGCTCTAGGAAGGAGGCACTGGCAAACCACTTCCGAAACACCTTGCCTTGAAAACTGCAAGGACTCGTCCAAGCAGTCACTGCAGAGTCAGTAACGACTGAGCGCAGATTAAAAAAAAAAAAAAAAAACTTTACAGGAACAAAACGTTTTCATGCTGTCAGATAAAAGTTACTGCTTGAGAGCTGTGATCCATCATCTTTTATTAAAAGAAAATGTTTTTGTAAGCAAGGCATCAAAAAAAAAAAAAAAAGGAACCAAAGGACTAACATGCCACTGGTGTGTAGGAGGGATACCTTCTCCATCTTTCTTGGTTACAATCCCTTCAGCTTTGTCCCTGTTGTAAGGACTAAGCTAAGAACAGATTCAGCCAGCCTGCAGTGCTCCTTAAAAATTCAACAGATGGAGGGGAGGAAAAAGAAGCATATTAATTTAAATTAGGAAAAGAAGAGAATGTGGGGAAACAAGGATCTATCCTTTCATATTCCCATCAGTAAGAATAATGAAGAAGGAAAGATAACACAAAGAGGGACAGAGTAGGAGTGAGGGAGATTTCCTTTCTCACTGAGGTCTTTTGACTTTTATAGACATTGGCTTGTTTGTAGAAAGAATGAAAGTAAATAAAAATTTCTTGCAGAAATAAAAGCTAAGCCAGTAGGATTTCTGCAGGCATCTAGTGGGTAATACTTCTGCAATAACTAAAACAAAGAAATGCTTCAACCCATTCCCAGAGAATTTAAAAAAAAAAAACCACTGCCTTTAGTATGAATGCATTAAAAGCCTGCGTGATTGCTCTGTATCACAGCGGTGCTCTAATTCTTAAACACAATGTAATCCCCTTCTCTAATACTAGGCCTAATTTACAATATACTAACTTTTAAAATTTAGAGTAGTGAAGAATTTTCTCTATAAAAAGGTACTCACCCCTTCACAAAATGGCTCATATACTGTAATGAAAAATGTCTAATTAGAATCAACGAGTGAACAACAACAAAATTTACAAAAATTTCAAATGTCAACGTGTTCTCTCTTCTTCATCATGTTTATCCAGTCGTATAGATTTTAGAATTATGTGTCTGCTTCCCCTTCCCCTATAAAGGGAGAATAATTCTGGGAATGTTAAATTCTAAGTTTTTATACTGATGACCCACTGGAAAATACAACACAGTATGTGACCATTTTATTTATTTATTTTACTCGTAAGTGCTATTCTTGGTGAGATCTTGAGAATCCGCCTGAGAATTTGTATACTGTATAGCATTTTCCTCCTGCTGATAGATATACTTCTATATTGGCTGCTGTTATCTCTCTAACATTTGGACAAAAATTTATGAAACTATTTCTATAGTATCTTTTGGATTTGATTAGAGGAACCAGATCTTAGGGGCTTCTTTTAACAGCTTTTGTGCTTCTTTCTCTCTTTTTCCCATCCCACCTTCTTAATGCTCGCCTCCTATCAGAATCTCTCATGGCTCACATTTTGGTTGTTTATTAAAATAATTCAAGGCCATCATTGCTTTTTTCATGTATCATGGAGAATGTAAATACTGCTGTAATACTAGACCTTAGCAAACATTTGACAAAATATCTCATGATACCAGAATTAATAAAAGGGTGAAATATGTACAGATGTTATACAGCTCTTATCAATAATTTCCAAGATTGATAAATCATACAGTAATAAATGTTGGAAATGCCATGAAACAGAAGGAACATTTTACCATATGTGGTGGACAAGTAAAAAAAAAAACCTCAAAAGTACTGGAAAGATATACATAGTGCAATGCAGAAAATTTTGGAAATTAAATTTGAAATGAAATCACTTTTTTTCTTACTAAATATAATCCCAGAAAAAAAATCAACAAGAAATACCATAGTTTACTGAGATACATGCTCACGGCAGCAAAAATACATTTTGCCCAACATTGGAAGAAAGATACAATTCTGAAAATATCTGATTGGGAACTTAAACTTGGAGAATATGCAGCAATGGCAAAATTAACAGCACATATTGACAACAGAAGTTTAACCAAATTTAAGCAAGAATGGTTCCCATATACATAATATGTCATGCAGCACAACAAATATAAACATTTACAATCTGGCTTCTAAGGGGACCCAAATATTTCTAAATATCAGAAACAGAAAAAGAGTGAAGCTAAACACTGAATAGCCTTTTTTCCTTTTTTCTTTTTCTTTTCTTTTCTTTTCTTTTCCTTTCTTTTTTTTTCTTTTTCTTTTTAGTCATTGTTGCCTAATTTTTGTTTTGTGTATTTTTTTCCTCAACATGTACAAACAATCATAAGTAACAATACAGTGGAGACCTTAATACTAAATAATCAGTTTAAGACAGAAATCTTTATTGTACAACAGATATTTTGATATAATTTAAAGCTGTTTGTTAATATTATATTCAGTTCTGGATGAAAAAGCTAAGTAATTTTTTCCCTATTAACATTGATATTTTAAATCATAGTTAACACTGATATAAAACCTTTTCTTTCTATCTTTAATTGTCTTAATTATCTAAACTCTAGTCAATACTGTACAAATACCACTGTATAGAAATAATATAATGTGTTATGTATGTTTTACAGCAATATAAAAAAAATAAAATGGTAAAATATGGACTAGATGATACAACTCTAAAGTAGATTCATAACTGGCTGAGTGACCAGACCCAAAGAGTGCTCATAAATGGGTCCATATCAGTTTGAAGACTAGTATCAAGCAGAGTGCCACATTCTGTGTCCTGGGCCTTGTGCTATTGAACTTGGAAGAGGGAGTTGAAGGGACACATAACATTTGCAGATGACACAAAGCTGGGAGGGGTGGCTGGAACTTCAGAGGAGACAAAGTATAAATCAAGAAGTTGGGCAGTTTTAGAAATGTGGATAAATAAATAAATCCTGTATCTGGAGATAAATAAAAATGTTAGGTACAAGTATAAGATGAAGGAGACTGGGCTTGACAGTGGGACATAGGAAGAGGATCTGGATATTATAATAGATCCCAAGTTGAACATGAGCCAAAAATGTAATGCAGTTGTAATGAGGTAAATAGCATTGTGGGGTATATTAACAGGAATGTTGATGCCATGGGAAGAAATATTCCCATGCTGCTCTGTCTTGGCCATGCCCAATTTGCAATACCGTGTCTGGTTCTAATCACCACTGTCTAAAAAGGGCATTGACAAAGTAGAACAAGTTCAGAGGAAGGCTGCCAGGATGGTGAACGGCATGGAAACCAAACCCTGGGAGGAACCGTTGAAGGATCGGTGTATGTCTAGGCTGCAGAAGATGATACTGAGAAGGAATATGATAGCAGTCTTCAGAGATGAGGAAGTGGATTTATTTTCTGTGGCTCAGAGAGCTGAAGCAGAGCTACTGGGAAGTAGATTCAGGTTAGATATTAGAAAGAATCTTGAGTCAGTGACAGCTGTCAAGCAGTGGAATAGGTTGTCTCATAAAAGGTATATTTGTCTTCACTGGAGGCTTTCAAAAAGAAGCTGGATAGCTGTGTATCTTAAATGCTACAGAAGTTCCTGCACTAATAAAAAGGTTAGAATAGGTGACCTCTGAGGTAACCTCAGCCCTATGATTCTAAGAAATTACTGGATTGTTGGTATCTCCACTGCCTTTGATGCTTAGTTTTCTGCAGCAGCAGTACTATATCTTATGGGAGGTTGGAGCGTTTCATTCATTCTTAGAAACTTAAAATAATTAGGCCACCATTGGAGAAAGCTATTTGGGATTTCCTAAATTGCAAATGCAATTTATTAGCATACACACAGTAAAAGCAGAAGGAATTGTTCAGGTTGATAGAGAAAGTTAGTGCTAGGCTTCACTGCTTGAATGCCACAGAATTGCTTTATGGGTTCCTCCAAACTGGTAATTCCTTTCAAGGGAAAACATGTTGAGGTTGTCATGGAAAATGCATCAAGAAGAAGCATAGCAATACACGAGCTTACCTCTTACTGGATGCTAGCCAGATTACAACTAATCCTGGCAGGTAGTGTGACAGTCACAAGAGAACACCCAGAAAAAAATGACACGACAAAACATTCAAGGAAGTGCATCAAAATATGGCAGATATTCTGTTATCCTCCATCACGGCCATACTTATTCAGAACTTTGTCATTGAGTCACTTAATATAGGACAGGAAGCTTGATAGCTTGTCTTAGTATCCTCCAATAGTTCTCTCTTTACTGGCTTAGTATATAAACAAGAAACAATATGGATCACTATGATTTTCCTCCTGTTACCCCAGGCTCTACAGCTCTGGAAATTTTGTATTTTTAATCTGATGGTATAAAAATCCTTGGGGCCTGGGAGCTACCTGGACATTGTGTGACTTCAGCCAATCAAGTCTGCAGTGTTCATTCTCAACAGTCTATATAGGGTTCAGAGCTTTTATATCAAGCTCTGATATTAAAGTCTTTGGGGACTGAATAGTTAATGTTCTGGTTTCTCCAGCTTGAAAGAATTTTTCTCCTAGTTTCAACTATGTCTTGGAAAATGCCCAAGTCTGCAGTTCTTTAGTAAGCAGGAATATTTTTTTAAAAAAATGCATCCACAAGCCTCAAAGAAGTAGAAATTTTATTTTATAGCTTGTCCAAGGCCAGAGAGAAGAGAAATTACTATCGTGGAACTGAGGTGGCATCCAGTTTACAAAGAGAGAACCACCACCTTTAGAATGGAGACTCGAGATGATTTAGTTTCTCCTGGCCCTGATTCAGAGTAAACCACAAGCAAACGTATTTTCAGTATACTTTCAGTATAAATAAGACAATGAGTCTTGCCAGTAAAAGCAATTCAAACATGAATGTAGCAATTTAATTGGTGCCAATTACTGTGTCTTGGTAATGTTGAGAATTCAGCCACAACCCCTTAAAATCCTGTATGTCCAAGAAAATGATAGTACTAGAAAAGTAGTACAAATTATTAGCACTATGTGCTGGAAATCTATTATCTGGTTAGGGTTTCCCTGTAAATGAGCAATTACGAGATTTACACAAGCAAGATTTTGTCAGACTTTGTCAGATGTTAGAAGAATCAACAACTTCTTAGTGATTATTAGTATTTTAGGATCACCTTCTTGTAAATGTAATGTGAGGTATCAGCATTTCTATTCTTGTTTATCCAAATTTCTGATTTTTATTCGAACTCATCTGATATAACGTATTAGGATTTTATGTTTTACTTTATTTTTTTCTTTTATGCCCATGCAATTATCATCTCAGTACTTGCAGATTCAGTCTGCATACTTGTTGCTCAGGAATAACAGCATTCAAATGTGCACCAAGGTATTCCTTGTCCCCTTGTTTTTATTGTTTCCCAATCTAATAGGGTTTCTTTTCCTACCCTTCCTTCTGGTTTTTATATCAATACATGAATGCAAGTTATGACCTGCCCTTTAGTTCAGTACTCTTCTTAGTTTATTCACTGCATTTAAGGCATTGAGTTCTTGCTGCAGGCAAATAGGTGTACTTCACTGGGTGACCCAGAAAGTAAGGTTCCTATAAAGTATCAGGAGAGGAAACTGCAAAGCCTCAGCCCAGTTTGGGGTCTGGTGGGCTGATTTCTTCCATCAAGATATTGGGGACAAAACATAGAACTGACATATAGTGAAACATTGCAGCATGCAAACTGAGAAGAGCTATTTGGTCTGCAGGCAGACCGGCTGGAATACAGAAGTTGTATCCAGACCTTCTGATGCACCAAACTACTTGGAAATCAATAAAGTTGTGGGTAACATTTTCCCATCAACTTAATCGTTATTGAGTCTCTTCATACCCATTCTTTTCAGCTTCCCATCCATTGTACCACATTTAGCTTTGCTGATTCAATGTGATTTTCTTGCTCTGATTAATTTCATGTAGGTTTTGGGTCCAACCAAAACATTAAGATGGTATGTCAGTATAGGTAGTGAATAGCTTGGTTGTTTATTTATTTCAAATATTTTTATGCTGCATTTTCAATGTGGCACCCCCGCCCCACCCCACAAAAAATGTTAAAACACACTAGATAAAATCAGACATGGAAAAGGTGTCAAGCAAAAAAACTGAAAATGCTAATCAAATGAATAAGGCAAATGAAGGAAAAAATGTCTTTGAATATTGGTCAACAAAAATATCCTTCATGGAAGAGGTTTACATATTTTCACGTAAAAGGATTGGAATAAACAATGTGACATTCCTGCTTCAAGCATGATAGCCCTCACCTCATCGCGTATAAAAATACAAAGTTGAGTAGATGATCAAATAGGAATGAAGGCTGATTCATATAACTTGTAGATTCCAATTAGTACCAGGTAACACTGATATTTTTAGCACCATGGTGCTATGAACTCTGTATGTATAAACTAGTGATCCCTGCAATTTGGGGGTTGATGGGCATGTTTGGGATTTTGAGGACATCTTGTAGGTGTTTTTGCAAGATGGCTGCCATGAGGAATATGACTAGTTATAAGGCACTGATTTATTAGAATTTTCCTTGCCAACCAGTTTCCCCTAGCCCTCAGGATGCTCCATGCTACCCATAAAAATATCCATTTTCTGGGTGGGTGGGCACAGTCCAAAATAAGACTGAAGCTGCCCGTCCTTATTTTCTAAAGAGCATTTTATTTTCTAACAAAATAAAAACCTCATTTTATGAGGTCCACTTAGAATCCGGAGGCATTTCTAAAAATAAAGGGGATACTGATGCTTTACCTTGCAGCATGCTTGCTTCATACTCTTTTTACTCAAGAAGACTTGTTCTGAAATGTGGGAAATCAAATAGTGCATGGAGGGTGGTGATGTGAAAGAATTGCCCATGGATCCAAACCCTTGAATATCTGGAAAAGGGTCAAAGATAAATCAACTGTCTAAAGTACTGAAAATATAGTCCATTTGTATTCTGATTGTAGGAATCCTGCTAAGTACTGGCATGTATCTAGAGGACATTAAGTTCCTTGGTTTTCTTCCAGTATTTAACATTCATTCCTAATGGGGATTTCTATTAGCCTTCAATGTGTTTATATTGTTAATGTTCTGCATGTCTGAAATAATGCATTCTTTTTCATTTGAATAATAATATAAGCAGCAAAGCATCTTTGTCTTACCACCATACATGCCTACAGTGAGAAAACACTGAAAATGTTTCCTCTAGAAGAGCTTTCCCCAACCCAGTATTCTCCAGATTTGTTGGGACACATGCTGGCAAGGAGTTCATGGAGTTGCCATCTCAACACGTCTGGAAAATACCAGATTGAAGAAGCCTGTTCCAGATTATATGCCATGAATTGATAAAAGGGCATTCCTGTTAAAATCAAACCCCAGAAAATCTCATGTGAAAGAGACTCCACGTAGTGAAATGACATAATCTTATTCCAAAAATAAAATAAATAAAAATATATGTGCTTTTAAAGTGCTGAAATTATTTTCCTTTGTAAATATTAGAAGAAAAGTCATCTGATCACTACTTTTTCGCCTCCAAGTGTTTGGAGGGAACTGGAAGGATAAATTGATGGGCAGCTGAGATTAGAAGGCAAGGACTTTTTCAATGTATGAAAAAAGTCAATATGGTTAGCTGACATGCTTTAAAATTGTTTTAGTCCTTCCCCCTTAATTCCCCATTAAACTAAGGGCTGATTCCTATAGTTTCTTTCCCTACATGTGGAAATGCCCAGGTAGGTTTTTCACTCTATGGAGAAAAGGGTGCTGGGCTAGTCATTGGCAAGGATACCTGCGATTTTGGTAGCTGGCAAAGAACTCCTGCTACCATGGAAACTATGACTAGCTGTCTCAGCGTACAGCCTGTTGATACTAACTTTATCCCAAGATGGGATGTTCTCAAGATGGGCCCTTATGACTCAGGAGAGTTCCAGACTGCTTGCACGTAGAGAAAAGTAGCAGTCCCAAGCACTTGTCCCAGAGATTTGGCCCAAGCTAGTAGGACACAGCCTACTTTCTAAGGGAAGAAACAGGCAATGGGAGTGAAAACTGTGCAGATGCTGAATTTTGGCCCAGAGTTGGCCAACACATTTTGCTCCCTGAATCAGTCTGTTCAGCCCACCAACTAAGGTAGTTCATGTTGTTAGAATGCCCAGTGTAAAAAATCCCCCTTTCTCTGACTGGGAATTGGAAGAATCATTTGCTGCTTGTTCATGTTATCCCAACTGGGTGTCTGCCTGCCAGGGCTAAAGCTCAGCTCAGCTCCGGATGGAGCATAAATGCAAGTTAGCAGAAAGAATACCCCCAGAACAGTATACATTTGTATGGATTTGTGAGTGGAATTTAAGAAACTGTTTTCTCAATTTTATTGTGGAGTTATGGAATCAGGGAAAAAATAAGATATGGAAAGAGTAGTGGTGTTAGAAATGGAAAATGGTATAAGAGGAGTAGAAACTGCATATAATTTTAAACTTGTGTACAATATACATGAACACACACATACATATCATAGTATCATATATGGGCTGCAATAGCAGGAGCTACTGTGTGTTCTGGAGACTAATCCAGCACTTGGTTCCTGTTTTCTGCTTTGTTCTCAGGTACGTCAGCCGACATTCTCTCTGCCTGACCCTTCTATGCCCATAAAGGTGTTTTCCCATGAACAGTTCCAATGTTTTTTTTCCTTGCTTTTCCAAAGCAGCCTAATGCTCTACGGGACTGTTCCTTGATAATAACAGAGGGGAAGAGGAAGCATATGTATTGAGTGGGGTGAATATCAATGCCCTGAGACTTATTTATAACACTGGCCTTTTGCCAAACAGATGTTTCATTTTATTTTAAGCTTTTATAACACAAGCCACTTCTTTTTTATTTCTCCCATAGCTCCTAAAACAGAGTAGGGAGATTATAATGTGGTCCTGTGTACTTTTTGGAGAATTAACTAATTATTCTGAAGAATTAACCAATAAGTCTGTTCATGATCACTCATGATTCTGCCTATTTGCTAGCCCTGCTGTGCACAGCACTACTCTTCTGCCTCTGTTGTACATAATCTAGATCCATGAGAAAGGTCCATAGATACAAGCCTAGTTAAAAAGTTAAAAAAGATCAGCATTTATTTATATACTTACATGCTTGCTTATTTATAGTCAGTAGAGAAGTAAAGTTATATATCCAAATATATGCTAAATCTCCATA
Source organism: Python bivittatus (assembly GCF_059951505.1). Lineage (NCBI taxonomy): Eukaryota > Metazoa > Chordata > Lepidosauria > Squamata > Pythonidae > Python > Python bivittatus. The sequence goes on along the minus strand of NW_028277035.1, from coordinate 36,408,050 downwards.
AACTTCAGAGGCAATCTGTTTTTGTTATGAGAAAATAATTAAAATCAGAGATGCTGAGTCACACAACTGGGGTCATGAATAATATAGAAAAGCACATCATAATTGTTTCCAATAGTCATTTTCTCTATTGTAACTGTGTTGCTCATTACAAGTACTTGCCAAACATTTTCAAAGGTCAGACACCCAAGCGGTGAACATCTGGAAAGTTAAGACTGCTTCATTTTTTTATATAATAATTTTATTAAACATTACAATTAAAAAGATAAAAACTAATACAAATTAAAATATAAAAGAATAAAAAGAAAAAATAGTGCAGAAAAGAAGAAAAAAGAAAAAGAAAAATAGAAAGAAAAATAAGAATATAGTAAAGAAGAAAAGAAATATATAAAGAAATGACTTCCCCCTTCATCACAACAAATGTAAACAATATTAGTAAATTATCACCTCCTCTTAAAATACAACAAATGATCTCTTATCTATAAATAAATCCTTAAAGCCTCATTGTTCAGTCCTGGTCAGCAAACGTCCACTAAGGGTTACCAGCGATAACAACATATCTGTTTTAACTGATCAAATAAACCAACTTTATATTCCTTCCTTTTAACAATCTTGTTCTTTAATCTCTTCAAATAATGTCCTAGAACTTGATTTCTTTTCATTTTTAATTTGTCCCTTCTCACAAAATCCTTCAAAACTTTAACAAGTTTCTTTTGTAAATCCAATATAGGAAAAGTATCCAGGTCACTCGTTTGGTTTGTTATTTGTATATCCCTTTTATTTATTAAGACGTCAGCCAGTTTCATTTGCATATCCAGTGTAGCATCTTTTTCCATACCATTCTTGTAGCCTGTCATTTTTAAATCCACTTTCAAATCAGTCTCAGTCTTGTCCAGTAAAACTTCTCTTTCATAGCATATTTTAAACACAGTCTATGTATAATGGCAGATACTCTTAAAGTTAACCTCTGGATCCATTGTTCACAAATATCTTTCAGTACATCCAATGTTAAAGTATTTTGCTCCATTCTGTATTAGTCAGTCAAATTTAAGTGTTCTCCTTTAGTTGTAATCTTTATTTTCTTCTGGTTCCTTCTAGTGTCCAACCTTCAAAGTCCCATCCTATCATGTTTTTTTTTAGAAAAAGAATTCAAAACAACAGCATTTTCCCACTGGAAGGATTCTTATAATTAATTTCAAAATCTTATTCAAATCCATCTGGACCTCTAGTCTATTTGTAACTTTCTAGAATCAATGTTCTAATCACCCTTTTGCTGTTTATTCCCCCCCCCAAATTTTTTTTTAAAATCCATAAACTTGTATTTAAAACTTCTTTCACTAAGAATTGAAGGAAACTCACCCAGTGCTATAAAATTTGTTGATCCAAAGTTCCTAATAACTGAAAAGCAGTTAAGAAGCAATTTCCAAAAGTGATTAAGAAATGAGGCTCGGTGAACCTTATATAGGCTGCATTATGGCTGTGGACTTTATTGAAATCCCTTGACTCCCAGCTGCTCAACTCATGAGCCGACCACAAAAACCTCAGTTCCTGTAGTCTACTCACAAGGAGCGGCTGTCCAGAGTACAAGTGGACAATCTCTCCTTTTTCTGGAGAGACTTCGCTGGCCAGAATTCACCATCTAGCCACCAACCTCCACCTCAGTGCCACCTCGGGGATGTCTAGTTCGCCATGAATCCTCACCAGAAATCCCAAAAGTTAGGACTGATTCAGGTGGATCTTGCTGCATGTAACAGTAGCATATGTATGTCCAGGTAGGGCTCGCTTAACATCATGAGAATATTGACAACTGCCAGTTTGCCTCACTGCTGTCAGGATTAAAAATGTAGTATCAGGAGAGCATACAATCTTAGTCAAAGCTGGGCCTTTGTCATCCTTTACAGTTCCTATTGCTCAAGAATGATAAATCCTCCAGTGTGGCACTGAGGTTTTTATGCAGCCCCCAACTATAAACCATGAAGAAAATGTAATGCAGCCTTCTGCAACCTGGTGCTCGCCAGTTGTAGTAGAACAATAACTTCCAAAATTCTTAGGCAGAGATGGATCCCTTATTACCAGCTTCCTTCCCACCCTGCTTTTTGATCTGTGTGCTGTAGAAGAAAAGGAAGCATTGCTACAATAGACCCCTATTGCAACAACACTTGGTGATAAATCAGGAAGAATGTGGATTGATAAATTGCATGGCTTTCATTGCATATATATTAATACTTAGGTAATGGGGGGGGGGGAACAAGGTAAGCTTGAACTCAAACATGTTTTAATAGATATATGTGAGAACCAGTACTCACACAGTCACGAGCAATAGCCTGATGCCAGACTAGTCCATTATCAAAACAAGACTGGTGGAACCATCCCTCCCAAAAGGAATGTTTTCTATGCACAAGAATTTGAACTTTGTTGTTGGCTTTTTGGTTAGCTGTTCCAGGACACAGTCTTTTAAGGTATTTAGAAATGTGAGCCCTTTGTTGTGTCCAGAATATTTATTTCCTAATATTTAAGTGGTTGAGCCATGTCATCCATAACTATTACTGGTTTTTTTCCCCCAATGCCTCTGTCATTTCATTTTCCATTGGTAGGTCAGCTTTAGCTTCTTGGTCATAGCCCTCATATTTACTTGCTTCTGGACATCCATAGTGATTCAGTGGAAGGGTTTCCTCCATTTGTAAGTTCTATTTTTTAAAAGCCTCTGCCCTCTTTGACATGCAGGACAATTCTGCCCTTAGTATGCCCTTCCCTGTCTTTTCAAGAGACAACTGTATTCTATTGGTTATTTCTATTCCACTATGTTTCTGTAATGCTTGTTGTATCTTTTTTTTCCTAACATCAAGCCCTCCGACCCTCCATCTTGGCTTTGAGCTCCAGGCATTTGCATATAAACACCTAAGCACAGTCTCACCTTTGGATTTTCTGTGATGTGCACATTTATCCTCATGATCTCTTGGTTTTCTTAATTATTCTCATTTCTTTAAAAAATCACCCTCATCCTCATCCCCTCACCCTCTTTCTAATCAACCTTTGAGTGCCTATCTTGAGTTTGTTTTTGCTTTCTGGTGATCTTTTTATTATGAAGTACATTCTATTTGTTTTAATTTGTATTTGTTGCTGTACACTGCCCAGAATCTACTAGTCTTGGGATGAATGATATGTAGCATTAAAAGATGTATTCCTCATATCATGGCAGTTACCCCCCCCCCATATCAGTTTAAAAACTGCTCTTCCATAAAACTATATTTCACACCAGCAGAATGATATCCTTCTGATTCAAATGCAGCCCATCCTTTATGTATAAACCTGGCTTATTTCCAAAAGTATTCCCAGTGTGCCTCAAAAATCTAAATTTAACCTCTTGGCATTCTTGTCTAATCAATGCATTGAAATTACTCAGCTCAGCCTAATTGCCCTGCATGTGGAACAGGCAGCATTTTTGGGAAAGCTGTTGTGGTGGCCCTTGATAATAACCTACACAACAGTCTAAATTTGGCTTCCAGGGCATTTCTCAGTTCATTGATGCCAACACACACCAAATTATTGGCTGCTCCCCAGCATTACCTACCAGACTATCTAGATGGTACATAAAGAGAAGAGGAGCTGCATGTATGTTTACTTCTGCACAAAATCTGAGAGAATGAACTTGATAGCACTGCTGAGAGCATATGGGTTAAACAAGTAGAAAGAATGTATTGGGTTAAGTATGCAGAAGTATGTCCTGCCAACTGTTTAACCACGGAGATAATGTGGATGATGTTTTCCAAAAACAAATTGCAGATCTTTCAAAGAGGCATGAAGTAATAGTGACTGGAGACGTTAATTACCCTGATATCTATTGGGAGATAAAGTCAACCAAACATGTCTCACCAGGAAATTCCTCACTTGTCTTGCTGATAACTTTCTCCTTCAAAGGATGAGGGAAGGCACCAAGGGATCAGCTTGATCTGATACCAACCAATAGGCACCTCCCCATGAGATGGTTATATTATTCCAGGGTTGGCTCCATGTCCTATGATCCCATAGCTTCATCCCTGTTCAACAGCTGAGTGTATTAATTTCTCCTTTATAAATATAATTTTTACTGAAGAAATTTTTAACAATGTAAAAACCATAAGAGAAAATAAAAATAATAAAGAAGAATAGTAAATAGTGAAAAAAGAAAATAGAAAAAGGAAGGGAAGGGAAAGGAAAGGAAAGGAAAGGAAAGGAAAGGAAAGGAAAGGAAAGGAAAGGAAAGGAAAGGAAAGGAAAGGAAAGGAAAGGAAAGATTATAAAGAAGCAGCTTCCGGTTATAGATACATTTTTACTTTACCCTCTCTCTCTAAGGTTACATCATAATTTCCTTCTTTCCATAAGATACCCTTTCTAATTTTCAAACCCATAAATCACAAGTTCATTTTTCTCTTTTTTCAGTAAAAAATCCATAAGGGGTTTCCAGTCACTAATAAATGTAGTTGTTCATTTTTCTGTAATCAAACAGGCTAATTTTGCCATTTCTGCTAGTTCTGAGTGTATTAATTTCTGATTCAGTTGTGGTACATTCAACAATGTTGCAAGTCTAATTTTTCACTGAAATACTGGAGATACAAAAAGGACAGTTGCAAAACATTCTAAGTAGGGAGTCAGTATGAGTCTAAAAAGGGAAGTAATTACCTCAAAATCAAAAAGATGGAAAGACAAACAGGTAATCAAGGAAGAGGTTTGTACAACAGCTACTTATTGAAGACAGCAAAAAGCTAATAGATAACAAGAGAAACTAAATTTCTATTTTGGCTCATTCTTTTCTAAGATAGTTAACCACTAATTGTGAAGATCAGGTTGATGGACTTTGTTCTGACCATCACAGATAAGGAAGATTCAGACAATTTGGAGCAGGTGCCAAGAAGGGAAAGTGGGGTGATCAGGGGAATAGAAGGTAAGCCTTATCAAGAAAAATGGAGGAACTGGGGAAGTCTAACCAAGGGAGTAGACCAGAGGATACAATACCAGACTTCAAGTACATGAAAGAAAGTCACACAGAAGAAAGCCAAGGACTGTTTTCTATAATCCCAGAGAGCAGGATGTGCAATTATGGATATCAGTTATAAAAGAAGATTCTGATTGAATTCTAGGAAAACTTCCTAACAGTAAGAGCAGTTTGTCAGTAGACTCAATTAGTCCAGAAAGATAGTGAGCTTGTATTTGATATGTTCAGCTGGACAGCTATCTGTCATGAATGCTTTAATTTGTATTCCTGCACTGAATAGATAGTTGAACTTAATGGCTTAAATAGCTCTTATGGGAATCTTTAATGGGATTCTGTGACTCTTGGTCTAAGTGCTGGGGTCATCTTAGTTTCTTGGGAACCCTAGAAAGGCTGTTCTTAACCAAATGTTGTCACTAATCACATATAGGTAGGTACCAGGAATACCATTCAAAGCATATGTTGGTTTTGTTAGGCACATAGAAGGTTATTTTTCAACTATGTGATTAGAACCCTGAGCCAGTAAGAGGAATGGTCCCTGCTCTATAAAAAGTTACCTAGATTCTTAAATAAAAGTAAGGATGGTAATTATGGCCTGATCCACAGTTCTTTGCTCTCAGATTGCTCAAGTGAATCCTAGCAGATACTTATCTGTCAGAAAGAACATTCAACTCAGCCACTATGACTGATGGCCATATTTATTCTAAGAAACAAAACTATTTCCTTTCCTAACTGCTAGCCTTAATTGTTAATTGCTGCTGCTACTTTAGATTCTATATCTAAAGATATAGATCACTATATTTGCTTTGCTTTTTAGGTCTGAATTATATAATGAACTGTTTTCTTCAAACTGCTGCCCTCCAGATGGCTATGACTGCAACTTCCATAATTCTCAGGCAGCATGGGTAACAGCTGGCTGGGGAATTAGGTCTGTTGTGCTTCAACACATCTGGAAGACTTGAGAAAACTTGGGCTGGGTATAGAATCAACCTGGTGCCGGGCAGCCTCAGAATCAGTTTTCTGCCACACTGATCTTTCTATTCATATTTGAAATATTTATTAATTAATGATTCTCAGTCTTTTATTGGAGAATCAGACTTTTATTTGATTACATCTTTATTTATATCCCAATCTTTTAGTAGTTTACAACATCTAAAATTACTGGAAACTATATAATAACCTCAACCAGGAATATGGGATTAGAAACTAAATCCAAATTATAAAAACATGGTATGCCACATCCAGCAAAAACCAGATAGAATAAAACAGTCTCTAGCATCTGGAGAAAAATGAGGGAGGAGCAAATGGAGTATCATAACTAACAGTGTATTGCATTTGGGTGCAACTACTAAGCAGGGCCTCTCTAATCTCATTCAAATCTCTGGTACTTTAGATGCTAGACAGAGAAGGGTTTCTTCTGATTTTTAGGATTATATGGAGGGAGATTATCCTTAATGTAAACCTAAACCATTTAGATTTAAAGGTGGTATGAACTGCTCATCAGAGGATTAATCATTTGTGTGACTGTTACAGGATTGGTATAACATGATATCTTCATGATATCTTGCCCACCAGTATCTTTGAACTGCATTCTGGGACAACTAGATGCTCTTGAAGATTCTTGAAATACAACTAAGACATGCATTACTATAGCCAAATATTGTTTTCACATTGTTTTTCCCAATAATGTAACTAATTGAATCTCTTTATATTCATAATACTGAGGTTGTACAGCCATTTAGATATAGTGTACTGTACAGTATTTCTGATATTGGAGCCCAATCCACCTGCAATACAATTTACTCAAGTATCTTTGGGAGCAACTTAAGTGTAACACAGCACAGGATTACACTGGCCATATATACAGTTGAATGTGCATATTAGTATAAGAGTACATACTTCCATTCTCTGATCAGGCCATTTGAACCTCTCAGAAATTGTTATTCCCCCAATAAAAATTAATCTGAGCATAATAGATAACATTTTTATTGGGATCTCACTTTTCCCCCCTCTTTCACCTGCAGCCTCATACCAAGTTCACCATGTACACTGGGAGCAGAGATTCTACTACACCAAAATGGCACATTTTTCTCTTTTCTGATTGCCCAGGAGGCCAAAAGTAAATAATCACTCTGGATTGAAGCGAAAGAAAAAAATCCCTGAGATGTTGAATGTCAGTACATGCATGCATTAAGATCACCAGCCCCTTGCGATCCTCAGTCATAGCTTAGTTTCAAATTTCAGACTTCTGTGTTTTATTATCAACTGTTTATACATTTTCAAAGCTGCCCCATATGTGTACGCTCTTTTTGACTTCAGCTAGGGGTTGGGAAAATGTCTTTCTGATAGTAATCTGGGCTATGAGTAAACATAGTGTCATGGGATTCTGAAGAACCCAGAGGACAGATGTTGCAATAACGGATGTTTCCAGGAAAAGAGGAAAAAACCTTCGATTTATTCAGATTATAGAGTGGGAAAGAAATGGATTTACAGAGACGGGGTTAATAAAAAGGATAGTAGTTAACCTTACAGCCAAAAAGACTTTTGCATTAGATGATGGATATTTACAGTTTGCCTCGGTATGTTCCAATGTTCCCGGAAGAATAATTGATTGCCAAAAAGTGTGAAATGCGTAGAACTTTGTAATCAAGCCAAAACTTGGCTTCAGTTCTTGAAAAATGCCAAACAAATATTAAAGCTCATGCCATGCTTCCTTGCTACACATAGGCATCTATGATCTCACTTAATGATTCAGCTTCCTTTTAAAAAAGGAGAAATAAATTGTATTTTATTTTCTCTTAATTTATAACAGCTGCGCTGTGCTTGCTTGGCAGGATCTCAGCCTGGCAAAGCATTGTGGGAATTCCTGAACATGCATGCTAGCCAAGCTCTTCTTTGAAAAGGAAAGAAAATGCATAGAAAAGAAGCAAAATGCTTTTCCCTTCATGTGTGAAATATGTGACTTGCTAGGATCTCCTGTTTATTGATCAATATAGAATTACTATATCCCTCTATCTCTCTGTCTCCATGTCCTTCTAGCTATAGGGTTATTGTACTATCGTCTCTTCTTGCTATTATTTCAAACTTGTTTTGTTTCTCTAAAAATATGCACTCGTTGCAGACCCGGAGAGACATAAAATATTATCCTTCTTCCTTAAGAATACAAGGAAAAATAGCAGGCGTTATAAAGGACACCCAACAAACTTGTTATTTACTGAAATGTTTGTTCTTGGTCCAAGCACTTAAAATAAAATGCTCATAGAAACAACATGAAACATGAAAAAATATATTGTAGTTTTATTCCATTTGCAGGCCTTTATTTTTTATCAGTCTTAGCCTGAATATTCCCATTTTTGCTTAGATTTTTTCTTTAAAAATTTCAGGTCCTTTGTTTTGTTTTGTACCAAGTGCTATTATCTCGGCATTAATTTATATGCATCAGGGTGTTTCTAAAACAGCCCTTATATTTGACCCTAGCACAAAGTGCTGTTTCCTTAATTACAAATAGGCGTAAGAATTTGCTTAATTATGTATCAGCATGGCACGTAAGTGATTTGTGAACTTCTTGTGACTCTGTAGACCCTGCACCTACTTTTCTCTATGATCCAGCTGATCAGTCATTTAAATAGCAGAAACTGGCTGCTCTTTTGTACAACTATAGTATTAGCTGCAAATAAATAGCAGTCTTTTTCAAGATAGTGGGGAGTGAGAATTAAAGCCACCTCTGGCAAACCTAAACAATAAAATATTTGAGTTGTATGTTGGTCTGTGTCCATAATAAAGATTGAGTTGAGTTGGGCAGAGTTGGGTTGTGATTCACTGGCAGAGCACTAAGTCTTTCACTTTCTTGGGTCCCAGAGACCTGAATCCAATGGATTCCCAGCCAGGGCTGTCAGGTACCATGAGAAAGTCAAAATTCTTTCTCCTCTGAGTAGGAAAGTTGGATAGCTGGTTAAGGGGGACAAAGCATTTTAACTGACCCCAGAGTCAGTGGGAGAATTTGAACAAAGTAAGAGCCACTTAATTTAATACAAAGAAACTGATAACAGTGATGGTGGCAAAAGCTGTTTCAGCAATATAGTACTTATCAGAAACACTAGGTGTTCTACTATCAGGTAAACCTAGCTTTAAATGTGAATTTGTAAGAGACATTGACTTAGGACAAATAATGTACTATTTTTGCAGCGCAAAAAGGAAGGAGAACAAAAATTCAGACTGAAGTGGCCTACTTATAAGATATCTGCAGCCACATTGCTTCATTAAGAGTTTTCTTTTTTTAAAAATCCAAGAATTGGCCAGATAATAATTTTACAAGGCATTATGACCAATTAAGAATTTACAGAATAATCAGTCAGGTTTGTAAGACTCTTTTTAAATATGATCAAAATGTTGCTACTGTTGGCCATAATGTCATATGTGTGGTGTATAAAACTTAAGTCAAAATTAAATTAGAATTTTTTTTCAAGACTGATGAAATTTTATTCTAGAATGATATTGAAGTATGTATCAGTGGCATTTCCCCCAAATTTCAATGAGGTCAAAATGACAAGCTTGGAATGAAGCATCTCTCAAAGCTGAAAAAATAAAGCAGTGTGTTCCCCTCATTTCTAACAGCAAAGGAAAATAACCATTATTTCTGCAGCAGAACTCATCCTATGGGAGAGGTTTGACAGGGGCTTTCTTTGGTGAATGCTGGGGGAGAAGGTTGCCACACCTGCCAAAGTTCTCCCAGACAATATTACAGGACATTACCAAAGCCACCTAGCCTAGCACTTCCCCCTGACTACTTGCCAAAGCACCAAATGAACGGACAGAACATCAGATAATGACCTGGGGCGGGGGGGCAGGGGGGAGAGGGTGCTGACTGGTTGCCAGATTCTACACACTCCCATTGATCAGCTGGAAGGAGGACTCATGATGTGATGTCCTTTGCATTTTAAGGTAGATGCTGATGTGGACAATTGCAGGATGGTTTAAAACAGTTCCTGGGGATTTGGGGAATAAAAATGGTTGCAAAGTCAAATCTTCTCTCTGCAATGTCACTTAAGTTCATTCTATGCAGATGTGAATGTTTTTAATATGGTGCAACTCTTCCTTCCCTTGTTGATGCTCCAATACTGTTCTGGATGATTCCCCTAACTTTATGGAGCAAATTTAGGAGTGTGCAAAAGGTGAATAGGGAGGTAAATCCATTCTTCTGGCAAATGCCATTCTGCCAGCAATGTCATAGGATGCTAGCCGTTTTACCAAATTTATCAACAAAAATCAACCATGGTAGATATAGCTGATAAAAAGAAAATCCTCAGATAAAATATCTGTCTTACTGTTACAATATAAAATTCTTCACTAATCAATGGAAGATAATTAGAGTGAAGACTATCTAAATTAAGACTTTTTTTTTTCTCAAAGTAGCTTCAAATCTATCAAAAGTGAGAGGTAAAACAAAGGTACACTTAATGTGAATCACCCTGCCTGGTACACAAGGAGACACGTTTCTCATGAACATTTGGAATTCAGTTTACAGTTTACAGAGGCATCCTGACATTTCAGCTGAAATCTTAATCTTGACTGGAAATTTCAGGAATTGCTTTTCCTATGCATATAGTTATAATGTACAGTTACAGTGTGACTGACCACGTGTAATGTGCTGCATAAAAAAATAATACAATGAAAAAATGAACTAGATGTGCCTAATATCTCCCCACACTTTGGCTGTGTTGAAGCAGAATAAGTTACCCTTTTTTCACATTAGCTAAATAAAGCTTTTCTTCTTCTTTGTTTTCTTCCACTACTGCTCCTTCTACAAACGAGGTTAGTCACACATACTGTACCATAGATCTTAATATCAAGATACAAACTGCCTCTCTTGATCAGTGTCACTGTGCAATCTTCCTGAACACTTTATCAGTTGTGATGCAGACTGACAATGACAATAGAAGAACTGATATGAAATTTCAAAATAGGTATTGTAAAATCCTGTCTACAAGTGGTGTCTTATACTTGTATTACTTAACTGATACTGATAACAATCCACTATAATTGTAGGCCAAGAATGGATTAAATGATCCTGAGTTCTTCCAATGAATTTTTGTGAAGCTTATGCATTTAAAAAAAATTAATAAAGGAGATACAGCCATATCATTCCATGGATATGTTTGAGAAATGACATTTGAAATAAATTTAAAGAAAACTAGACAAAGTTTTTTAAAAAGCACAGTTTTCAGTTATTTCTTACCCCATCAACTATTTCTTTATTGAAAAAAAAAATTTCTGAATATTATCAGATACAGTAAGTTATTACACTACATTACATCTATCATATTTGGAGGACAATATACATTAAAGGTGGTATATGTTATATGTTTATAGGGCAATACATGTGTATAGGGCAATATATGTTATATTTAGGATGTATTTCAAATATTGGTCTCAATGTTGAACAAATTATCACCTCAGGAATATCTTAGAGTAAAGCTGTACCTAAATTCGACATATACGCTGGTACAGTGCAATTTCACTATGTAGAAAAGAATCTACAGTACATGGCTTTTATCTGGCTCTTCTCCGATGTAAGCAGTAGAAACATTGTTGACTGCCATTTCAGTAGGCAGGAGTGGGCCTCGGTTGTAATGTGAGGAATGCTACTGCCTATTCTTGAAATAGTGCTAAACTCATTTGAGACATTTGCAGCAGCTGTATTCCCTAGGGTGGATTTTAGGGGGTGAGAAGTGCCTGTTTCCCATTCAAATCAGGCTGACCCCAGAGTGAAATTACCTCTCATCTCCTCTAGTCACATTCCTTTGTTATAATAATAAACAGTTTGGTTACTGGTTCCCTTCAGTCCTCATGGTGGGCTGCTAGTTGCTTCCTATTTTGCAATCTGTGGCAGGAACAAAAAAAAAAGGGGGGAGATTTTCTGTTAGAAGAAATAAAGAACAGTATAGATTCTAAAGGAATAGCAGTGAAAGGAGAGAGAAATTGGCAGTGAACAAGGATGGGAACTATCAACATTCTGATTTTTGTTTTCTTATTCATTTTACAGGGGCAGCCACAGGGGATCAACCCCAACAAAATGGCAGCCATAGTCAGCATTTGAAGCCCCACCTCTTTTTACATGCAGGCAACATGTGTGACACACATTAAAAAGGGTGTGCTTTCAATCATCTGGTCACAGACACCATTTTGATGTTGTTGTTGGTTGCACAGTCAGCCAGATGTTTAGAGTGGATTTGGCATTTTTATCCACCTATCAAGTCCTTCCCAAGGACCTGGGATAGGCAAATGTTGTTTGATGCTATTAAAAGTATTGTTGCAGGATGGAAGCTGTTCCAAGTAAAGCTGCCTTTTGCAACTGACTGATGGTGATTTTGTCAATGCTGATGGTGTTCAAGTGGTACTCCAGATGTTTTGGGATTGGTATTAGGTGCCTATTGGTACTATATTTGCTTTCTTTTGCCACAGTTGTTCTATTTCTATTTGCAGGTCTTCGTATTTTTTTATTTTCTCCCATTCTTTCTCTTCTTTCTGCTGTCTCCAGGTATTGCATTGTCCACTATCCAGACTTTTTTGTCTTGCTTATCAATACTTTATCAACTTTAGTTTCTTCATTTTCTATTACTTTGCCTGTTTTGTGGTCCCACCAGTTCTTGCACGCAGGCAAATGGTATTTCTTGCAGATATTCCAATACACCATTGTTGCTACTTTGTCATGTCATTGTTTGTAGTCAGTCTGTGCAATCTTCCTGCAGCAGCTAACTAGGTAGTCCACTTTTCCTCAGCTTTTTTGCAGAGGCGGCATTTGCTGTCTGTTGCTGTCTTCTCCATTCTGGCTTTGTATGCATTTGTTCTTAAAGCTTGGTCTTGTGCAGCCAGAATTAGCCCCTCTATCTCTTTCTTCAACTTTCCTGCTCTTAGCCATTGCCAGGTCTTGTTGTTATCCGCTTTGCCTGCTAGGTTTTTTTGTGAACTGGCCATGTAATACTTTGCCATGCCATGTCTCTTTCCTATTCTTCATTTGGTCCTTCTTGTAGGCCAGTCTGGTCTCCTCAGTATTCAGTAAGCCTTCATGGTGTACTAGCTTCAGTGCATCTTCTTCACTGTCCTTCGGATATTCTTCCAATGTCTTTTTTTTTCCCTTCAACTGTCTGATGTAATTGCAACATTCCTTGGGAAGTAGAGTCTGTCAATGTCACTGCATGGATGAAGGGCACGATTCATTGTCATTCTTTTTCTGGTCTTCCTATCCAGGGCTTCTAGTTCTGCTTGAGTCCAGTCCACTATTCCAGCTGTGTATCTAATGACTGGAATTGCCCAGGTGTTAATTGCCTTGATGGTATTTCCTCCACTGAGTTTGGAGTCTTCAGTCTCATGAGGTATTCAGTACTAACCTTCTTCTTGAGTTCAGTGTGCTTGATGTTGTCAGCTTGAAGGATGCCTAGGTATTTGTAGTGATTTTCATCCAGAATCTTGATGTTATTTCCAAAGGGCATCTTCATTCCTTCAGTTTTCACTGTTTTCCCCCTGTTGATGGTAAGGGTGGCACATTTGTCCAGTCCAAACTCCATTGCAATATCTTAGTTGTATATTCAGACATTGCTGAGCAGCAATTATATTTCAGATAGTATTTTTCCATACGGCTTCAGATCGTCCATGTAAAGGAGGTGGGATAGCCTGGCAGATGTTTTTGATGTTTGATAGCCATGGCCTGACTTGTTCAGTATTGTTGACCAAGGAATCAGTGCAATGACAAACACTAGTGGTGATAGTGAGTCTCCTTGAAAGATTCCTCTCTGGATATTAAGCTCTCCCAGTCTATCATCATTGATTAGCAACTGTGTCTTCCACTGTGCCATTGATCTTTGCACAAGCTTCTGATGTTCTACTGACTCCTGTTATTTCTAGGCACTTCATTATCCAGTCATGTGGCAGGGAGTCGAATGCCTTCTTGTAATCAATCCAAGCTACATTCAGTTTGGTCTTCCTTCTATTGCAGTTTTCCAAAATCATCTTGTCAGTAAAGAGCTGATCCCAATAGAGGCGAATATGTATAGCTCAGGGTTGAACTGTGGAGTCCTTGGGGTTCTCTGAGCTTGGTTCTTTTCTTGCAAACATTTCATTACCCGGCTAGGTAACATCTTCAGTGCTAAAATGGGGTGGGGTTTGCTCTCTATTTATATGCTGTGGCCTGCCTTGCCAGTGCTGGTGGGGGTCGGGGGGGGGGTTTGCTCCTCTGATAGTTCCTTGATTAGCATATGTTGACTGCTTGATTGTGTGCCTGGTGGCAACCTTTGCTCATCTGAGTGATGATTGCTGGTGAGGTGATCTGGTCTTTTGTCTCTTTTGAATAGTATGTAGATGCTGTTTATCTCTATGTGTCTGTTAATTGCTGCCTTGTCTGAATATCAGGCTTCCAAGAATTCTCTTGCATATTTGGATTTAGCTTGGTGTAAAATGCTGACAGTTTCCCAGCTTTGACATGGTTGAGTCTGTCCATGTGTTGTGAGATTCAGGAGTTCTCATGATGTCTTCTGACTGCTAGTTGGCACTCATGGATGCTGATCTTATTTTCCAACCTGATCTTCCATTTTGGTGGTGCACTTTTTGGCTTTTTTTTCTTGTTTGTTGATTTTGCATCCAAGGTATTCAGTTATAACTGCAGCAATGCTGTACATTAGTTGGTTTGTTTCTTGCAGTGAGCTGGTGCTTATATTTGATATTACCGTATTGGCATCTTTTAATACTTGTTCTAGCTGTTTCTTTGTAACAAGCTTCCATGTAGGCATCCTTATTCTGTTCTTTTTGTGCTGTCTGAATGCTCAGTTATTCTTTGTTTCAATTCCTCTTGTTTTTTGGTTAAAGGGCTTTGTTCTTTCTGAGGAAAAAGCACCTCATATGTGAAAAGAATGCACCATTTCTGGAAAGAACAACATCCAGAATCAGGAATAACAGAACAGAGGCTAGCAGAGCAACATCAATTTAGAATATGAAATAAAGTAGTCACAGAAGTAGAATGGGAAGAACTGCATCATCATCATCATCATCATCATCATCATCATCATTTTATATGCCGCCCTACTCCCAACAACTCTGGGCAGTCTACAAATGAAGATAAAAAATAAAGATAAAAACAAGACAAAAACAAAACCAGCAAACAAATTAGAGGTGGCAGAATAACAAACCAGGTGGAAACAAAAGAAAACAAACTAGGTTAAAAGGAGGCTTCAGTCATCCTCACCAAAAGCCTTGGGGAAGAGCCAAGTCTTCAAGGCCCCTTTGAAGCATCTGCAGGGTGGGGCTTGTTTGGATCTTGGGGGGGACCTCATTCCCGATGGCAGGTGCTGCAACAGAGAAGGTGCATTTCCGGGGTCCTGATAAATTGTTGTTGTTGTTGTTCAGTCGTGTCCTGGTAGATGGCATTGCTTAATTGAAGGAACCCGGAGCTCACCAGCCCTGCCAGATCAAATCAACGTTGTTGACCTCTCCATGGATCCCTTTGTATTCATACCTGGCGCTTGAATGAAAATGAAGGAAGGACTATCTACTTCCATAAGCTATACATTCCCCAGAAGGAAGAAAATGTAAAACTGTATGAATAGGAAGCTCAGGATGTTGCTTTGCAATTAGTTTCTCAGAGGACTGGACCATTTAAAATGGCTCACTCAAACTCTTCTTTTCCAGCTCTAGAATCAGTATGTTTCTATTTGTCATCTTTTAGCAACTGCAGATTATTCTGGCTTTGTCTTACTAGTAGGGCTATGCACATTTTGAATATGATTCCGAAGAAGTGGGTCACATCCCACAGGTGCATGAATGCAAGCACAAGCACAGTACCTCTCTCTCTTAATTATTCCATGGAGTCTGAAATAAAGGCACTGTTGTTTTAGGAACTGCATTAACTTTAATGAGTGGGGCCTGAAAGTCAGGGCTGCGGTAATCAGGGGCTTGGACCTTGGTCTGTCCATCTGTGCATTAACAGGATAACTCTGAAACTAAACGGTTCAGGAGCAAGTTTGGTGTGGGGGCGGGGAAAGCTGGCAAAAGACGGACCATGTTCAAAACTAGGTTCTCTCTGGCTGGGGGCTGCTGAGAAAAAAAAAAGGCAGAGAACATTTCCCTAGTGCAGTGTTGTCCAAACTTGGCCACTTTAAGATGAGTGGACTTCAACTCCCAGAATTCCCCAGCCAGCCATGCTGGCTGGGGAATTCTGGGAGTTGAAGTCCACTCATCTTAAAGTGGCCAAGTTTGGACAACACTGCTCGAGTGCATCCTTGTGGGAGAGGCAGTTTGGCAGCAGCTTGGAATATTGCCTACAGTTCCATTCTAAGCCCCCTCCCTCCTCTCTACTAGTCACATGACTGAGGGTGGAGCTACTGTTAAGGAGTTGGAAAATATTCCAGAAGCCATGCTCTGGCTACTTTCCCTACTTCATTTAGTTCTGGGGAGAAGCTATGTGGGGTTGTTTTTGAAAGAATGATGGCTTTCTACACTATGCCAGTTTCCTATCTCAAAAAGTGGGAAATTGATCTGCTGATTTTTGGTGGTTGTGGTTGTGAGGAACTCTGGGGGCTGCAAGGAGAGTTTTGGGTTCTGTATCCAGTCCTGGAATTGTAGCTTGCCAACCCCAATGTTTTTCCATGAAGTGTTGAACAAAGAAGAAAGGCAGACCCAGTCTGTGGGAGAGTCTCAGACCACTTCAGGGACCTTTACTGGCAGCTAATGATGCAATGTTCTGATGAGCTGGGTGTGGATAACTTGGATGTGAACAAAGTCATCTATCCTCTTCTAGACCTGACACTTTAAAAAACAAAAACACAGATTAAGAATGAGCCTGTCTATTCCGTGCA
This sequence comes from Python bivittatus, assembly GCF_059951505.1. Classification (NCBI taxonomy): domain Eukaryota; kingdom Metazoa; phylum Chordata; class Lepidosauria; order Squamata; family Pythonidae; genus Python; species Python bivittatus. The sequence continues at coordinate 36,391,241 of NW_028277035.1, read as the reverse complement.
CTGTGATGTTTGTATTCTTTTTCAAGTCCAACTTATTTTTTCCCATTTTAACAATTTTTTAATTCAGGACAGATAAAAAGAAGTTCTTCTTGAGATAGCATATAGTTACACTGTAAAGTTTAGTACCACAAAATGCAAAGATGGAGACCATGTTGGATGCCTCTGAAAGACACCTAGGCAAATTCATGGGGGCTCTGAATGACTGCTAATTCTTAAGTTTATACATTCCCTCCAGGTGAAGAGAGCAGGATGCCTCAAAAGTATTGGGGAATATAAATGGAACAGCACTCACATCCTATCGTTAGGCTTCCTAGGATCACCTAGTTGGCCACTATGGGAGCAGGACCCTAGACTAGATAGACCTGCGTGATTCAGTTTGTCCTATCTTAATACAGTACGGTAAGAAAAGATGTTTTTGCCAAACTCCCATCTTGTTAGTTAAGAGCCTTGCCTACAGACCAGCGCTGAGAAAGAAATATGCTTAAAGAGATAAAATAATTTGTAGTTCTGCTTCAATAAAATTTAGGACTGTAAATCTGTGCATGTTAATATGAGCACTGTTATCATTGGGCACACTTTATCTAGCTCTGCTGCAGTTTCCACTGGACCTGGAATTGCTTGCAAACATTACCATTTTTTTCACAATAATTTCTTCTCAATTCTCTTTTCCCAGAGTAACTCAAGTACCGTTTATCATTAAAACCCTTGTTATCATGTTTTACTCATCCAAAGACAACCTCAACTCCCTGATATGCCTCCCTATCTCCAGATGCAAATGTGTGACGCTAATTATTTGTATTCTGTCTGGCAAGGTCAAACAGGCAGCATTTGATAGAATCCACATGGCTTTTGAATGAAACATGGATTCTGTGACTAGGCTTTAAAACCTTTTATATAAATAACATGAGTGGACAGAAAGAGCCACTTTTTCAAGTGTTAGAAAGATGGGTTGTCCATGGATAACGTGGCACTTTTCTGGGAAAGAGACACATGAAAGAAAGAGATAGCGCTCTCATAAGAGGAGTCAGCCACTTTGTTGTCTCTCTCACCAAAACAGGAAAAAAAAGAGGAGTTGGAAAGAAGGACTTTTTTTTACATTTTCTTACATTCTGCATGTTTGAGGCCCTCCAGTACAACAGATAAGAAACAGAACAGCTAAAATATCCCAGAGCGATATTGCCATCCTCTGGTGCTACTTTTGTATAGTTTTATCAAACCAAGCTATGAACTGGAGAGATATAAGAACTGGAGGTATGAGAAGGCCCTCTGAAACATCAAAACTGCCACTTTAAGATGACATTAAGCTGTTTGTTGAGGATGTTTTATGAGCATACGTTACTATTTCTGCAACAGCATTTTTATTATGAGAAGAAAATACAGTTGAGAAATTAAATAACAGTTTAGGCAACTTGGGTCTTTACATATAAAACTGATGCAAGAACAAACTTGTTTAATCCTCTTGTACAATCTGTATCAGGATTAACAGAACTACTGCTGATTCTTACAAACATTTCTTTATATTCTCTCTGAGTATGATTGTGCTAATACTTGCTCATTTCACATTTGTAATGCCATGTCCTTTTCTTTCCCATAATACATCCCACTTTTTTTTCTTAATATTTTATACTGTCATTGTTTCCCTTTCTTTCTAAAATCACAATTGGGTGTCAAGTATATTTTTAGCAAATGTGTTCACCTTATTCAAAATGGAACAGCACCATCCATTTTGGAACCTTTTAAGATCAAAGTGACCTGTCCTGCACTTTAACCGTTTATGGTTGGACAGATAGAAGTTATCTTTTTGGTAACGGTAAACCAAATTCCATTATCTTTTTAGTAATGGAATACTGTCCCCAGTAAACTTACTTGGCACCAATCTGACCTTGGTTGTTATGCCAGAGAACAGAAAAGTATTTTTTTTAATTATATGCCTATAATCTGCCATAACTTTTAAAAAGTTTTATGATATAGCTTAATTAGATTTTATCATTTTAGCTGCTGTTTCTGTGTTCATATAGAAATTTTATTATCAGTTTTATGCTGCCTGAGGTTTATTTATGCTGATGATCCAACACACAGTTCTGATTTTTTATTTTGAGTGATGAGGTTATAACTCTTGTATCCATTTCTTACCTTATTATTTTTTCATAAACTCATCAGATAAGAAAACATCAACAGTAGTATTCAAACTTGTTTTGAGTAAATAAATAAATATTCTTTCATATTTATTTAAACAACCCTAACATCAAACATATTTAAACAATCCTAACATTGTTTAAATATGCTCGTAGAATTTTATCCTGCTTAAAATTAGGAGGAAACATAGAATTTGTTCATAAATTCAGATTACAGTTAAAATAACTCTGCTGTACAGTAAAACTCTTATTTAGATCAGGATTATTTTGGGGTGGATTTAGATGTAGATGTAATTAGGCAATTTAGGGCACATAAATGTTCCCAAAGCTAAATAAACAGGAAACAAATTCTTCATGTAGACAAAACCTGGGAAAGCAGGAAAAGAAAGAATCCCAAGGCTTTGGGGAAAGTTGCTGAATAAATCAGAAACACATTGGGATTTACTGGTAAATCAATTAATCCAAGCTGAGCAAGACAAAAATAGATGATGATCACACATCATTTAAGAATTCATTTCTCCAGAGTGCTGAGCATGCAACCAACAGGCCAAAGCATGTCCTTGTTCAATAGCTAATACTTATGTCCTTGCCATGCTCCACTGTTGCATCAAAGTTTAGCTCTGGCTTACTTGTATTAAAAAAAAAATGTTCACATTCTCCTGGCCTTTCAGGTCACACTGAAACTTAGATGGTGAAGTGCACTCCAATGTTGGAAATAATGATAAGGCAATAACGTGGTCACCATTTATTCAGCAAGTTTAAAGGCTGCTGCAAAATCATTTTCCTCCTGCATCAACAAGGAACTTCAGTGAGAACAATTGGGACTGGGAAAGGTTACACACTCTCCCCCAAGTGCATCATCCTGTTGCTGTTCCTTAATGCCTGAAACATAAACATTGCCCCACAAGGCCTTTAGTGCAATGTGCAGTTTATCTTTAAGTAGTACTGCTATCTAAACATATGTGAGTTTCTAGGAAAGAGGCATCATCTGGACCCCCAGATATGGTTGAACTACAACTTAGGGCTTTTAGATCTGGCTATAAATATCCAGAGAGCCATTAGATGGTAGCAAAGAGATAGAGAATATTCTTAACTCTTTGCTACCATGTACTTGTTACCCAGCTCCACAATTTAGCTCAACTACTATTTCCATAATGTCTAACCATTGACCATGCTAGCTAGGACTCCTAAAAATTGTGGATTAATAAAGTCTGGTGGGCCATATGATTTCACCCCTGGTAAAATTAACAGTATTGCTGTGAAATAGTTCGAACCCATTGCCACACCTTTCTATTCATGTGTAGCCACTTTGCTATACAGGTTCAATAAGTTTTAGTAAGTTTTGCCCAGTGTGAAGATGGACACTAACACCACTTTTTAGGGCTGTATGACATGTAGAGTATCACTAACTTTTCAATAAATCAAATGTTCCCAAAGGTAATCCATAAGTTGGATCATGCTAAGGATCTTTGCCTGAATATTTTCTATTTCAGCTCCTAAGTTAGGCAGAAAAAAGATTCGTACTTGGTTGTCTGAGCACCTACAATTTTAGTTTTAGATCATAGAGTAAATCCTTAAAAAAAAACCCTTTATAAATATTCTGTGCCCTCATGACCACCAGATACATAAGATTATAACATGAACAAGTGTGTTGGGAATGATTGAAAATACTGTCCATCACACTTGGACAACACGTAGGCAAAAGCCCCCCTGAGCCACAGCTGCCATCTGCTCTTTGAGATGGAAATCTATTAATTTTGTAAATATGGCACCTTATTTTATAGGAAATTTATTTTATTTTTATTAGCTTAATTTTAATGAATGGTTGGACATGTACATACTTGAGATGATCCTCCCTAAAAGAAAGAAGACACGGAACAAAAATAGTAACTGCAGTCAATCTCAGAGATTCTCCTTCCCCTACATAAATGAGTGTAACAGACTTGTATGTGCGTGTACACCTCATTTTCATTTATTTAAAGTATTGATATGGCTGCCTAAATAATAAAATTGTGATTCCATGCAGTGTACAACAATAATAAAAATATAATAGTTCCCATGAAAACAACCAGAAATCACAACAGATTTCTGTATGAGGGTGTGGAATCAAAACTGCTTCTTTCACCCAAAGGTATATTTTCCTTACAAGGGAGTGTGTGTGTGTGTGTGAGAGAGAGAGAGAGAGACAGAAGACAGAGAGATTTGTGGATGTAGCTTACACATAACGTAGCAGAATTTTGCTACTTTTAGAGAAATACATTTATCTTGGTTGTTTAACAGATAATGCAAATAAAAATTATCAGAGTGCCCTGGAAATTTAAATAAAAGGGGGGTGAGCAACTGGTGGCGAATGTCCCTGTAGAATTGACAGTGCAAAAGAACATGGGCTGTGGTTTCAATGGCACCCGGGCCAAAAGGGCAATATCAGGTTTCATATGGGGTTTTCCTATATTTCCCTTCCAAAACAGCTGCGGGGAAGACATTAAATCAGGCTAGAGATAAGGCTCTCCTGAATTTGGGAACTGTAACATGATATAAATACGAAGCTGGTTTAGGCGCTAAGATTTGGTAATTAGCAATTATGAGAAAATGCAGCAGTTTCTGTTTGGCCTTCTGTATCTAAGATCCTTTGCCTTAGCATTGATCTAGCTTGATCTAACTCTACGGTTAAAATGGCATCACTGGAAAAACCATAGAGACTTCGTTTCTTTTGAATAGCTATTTTCCAAGAGGATTTGAAATTATCTGCCAATATTAGATGGGTCAGTCCAGTGGGGTTGTGATGTAATTTTAACCAGTAGGTAAAGATATTTATCCAGAGATTAGATTCAAGCTTATTGACTCCTGCTTCCTGTTGAAGTACAGTGTTTGGAACACAGCAGGTAACCTAGAAGATGTTTCTTAGAAATTTTGTTAGTATTCTTTCTAAGGTAACCATGCTGTTATATGGTTATATATCCCCTCCCATGCCTGAATTTAGTGGGAATAAAGTGAAGCTTTTACAGTGGGGCAAAAAAGTATTTAGTCAGCCACCAATTGTGCAAGTTCTCCCACTTAAAAAGATGAGAGAGGCCTGTAATTTTCATCATAGGTATATCTCAACTATGAGAGACAAAATGGGGGGAAAAAATCCAGAAAATCACATTGTCTGATTTTTAAAGAATTTATTTGCAAATCATGGTGGAAAATAAGTATTTGGTCACCTACAAACAAGCAAGATGTCTGGCTCTCACAGACCTGTAACTACTTCTTTAAGAGGCTCCTCTGTCCTCCACTCGTTACCTGTAGTAGTGGCACCTGTTTGACCTTGTTATCAGTATAAAAGACACCTGTCCACAACCTCAAACAGTCACACTCCAAACTCCACTATGGCCAAGAACAAAGAGCTGTTGAAGGACACCAGAAACAAAATTGTAGACCTGCACCAGGCTGGGAAGACTGAATCTGCAATAGGGAAGCAGCTTGGTGTGAAGAAATCAACTGTGGGAGCAATAATTAGAAAATGGAAGACATACAAGACCACGGATAATCTCCCTTGATCTGGGGCTCCACGCAAGATCTCACCCCGTGGGGTCAAAATGATCATAAGAACAGTGAGCAAAAATCCCAGAACCACATGGGGGGACCTAGTGAATGACCTGCAGAGAGCTGGGACCAAAGTAACAAAGGCTACCATCAGTAACACACTACGCTGCCAGGGACTCAAACCCTGCAGTGCCAGATGTGTCCCCCTGCTTAAGCCAGTACATGTCCGGGCCCGTCTGAAGTTTGCTAGAGAGCATTTGGATGATCCAGAAGAGGATTGGGAGAATGTCATATGGTCAGATGAAACCAAAGTAGAATGTTTTGGTCTAAACTCAACTTGTCGTGTTTGGAGGAGAGAGAATGCTGAGTTGCATCCAAAGAACACCATACCTACTGTGAAGTATGGGGGTGGAAACATCATGCTTTGGGGCTGTTTTTCTGCAAAGGGACCAGGACGACTGATCCGTGTAAAGGAAAGAATGAATGGGGCCATGTATCGTGAGATTTTGAGTGAACACCTCCTTCCATCAGCAAGGGTATTGAAGATGAAACGTGGCTGGGTCTTTCAGCATGACAATGATCCCAAACACACCGCCCGGGCAACGAAGGAGTGGCTTCGTAAGAAGCATTTCAAGGTCCTGGAGTGGCCTAGCCAGTCTCCAGATCTCAACCCCATGGAAAACCTTTGGAGGGAGTTGAAAGTCCGTGTTGCCCAGCGACAGCCCCAAAACATCACTGCTCTAGAGGAGATCTGCATGGAGGAATGGGCCAAAATACCAGCAACAGTGTGTGAAAACCTTGTGAAGACTTCAGAAAACATTTGACTTCTGTCATTGCCAACAAAGGATATATAACAAAGTATTGAGATGAACTTTTGATATTGACCAAATACTTATTTTCCACCATGATTTGCAAATAAATTCTTTAAAAATCAGACAATGTGATTTTCTGGATTTTTTCCCCCATTTTGTCTCTCCTAGTTGAGGTATACCTATGATGAAAATTACAGGCCTCTCTCATCTTTTTAAGTGGGAGAACTTGCACAATTGGTGGCTGACTAAATACTTTTTTGCCCCACTGTAAATTGAATTAACAGGAATTTTCTCAGGTAGAAGGATTTCCACCCTCCATTATGTTTGTACAGTTTTTAAATCACCATTAGAAGCTGAGGTTAAATGAGAAGGGAATGTAGTTTTCTTTACAGAATCTACATAGAACCTTGCAACCCCCTATATATGTAGATTTGGATATGAGACTGTGTTGAGAAGGAAAATAAGTATGCTTGAGGGTCCACCTAAATCTCCCAGAATCATGTTTTTAGTCACAATGCAAATTAAAGCCACACCATTAAAAAAAAAAAGTAAGCTGGGAGGCAGATGATGCAGTCTGCATGGCAATAAACCTGGAATATCAGGGGCTATCAATAGTATCAAATGATGGCATCACATGTTATTTATTCTACTCTCCTCAAAAGTGAGGATAGTTGCAAAAGAAGTTCCTAGAATGGTGCAATTTTTCCCCCCAGAGCCTTTCTCTGTTGGTGCTCTTAAGTTGCTGCTGGTTCTCTGGAAGATGATACAGACCTCAGCCTTAAGAACAACAGCTATTACTGTACCTAAGAAGGCAGCTCCTCACTCTAGTTTCTCACTACTCAATTTCTCACCTATAAAATGGAAATGGAACTTACATATGCCACAGACATATAATTTGCTTAATTTTGCACTTTGCAGAAATGAGTATGCGCATACACACACTTCTGTTTCAAAGACCAAAAAGTGCTTCAGAGCATGCTTTGGAACATCTCTTTGTCTCGAGACCACAGCTCTATGTAGCCAGTATATGTAGCATTGGTTGTGATCCATCCATAGGAGATGTGCTGAACTCAGAATATGAGTCACAAAAGAAAAAAGTAAGATATAGTAGTTTCATAGATGCATACCTCATTCAGCCACCATGTCCACTGACCCTCAGATGACAGGAAATTATGAATAGTGGTCACAAGATACTTCTTATCTCATTACGTTGGGATGTTGTGGCTATGATTCAGCGCCAGCACTTTTCCAAAACTAAAGTTGCGCAATTGTCAGCAATGGCTTCAGGCTGCTGCTTGGATCTTATGACTTATTCCCACAACAATGAGCCTCTAGGCCCTATTAAATCAATATTGTTAAGTACTGTAACAGTCTATTTTTTTATCAGTATCAAGCCCAAGGATTTGCACTGCGGAAACAACTGACACCAATATTGGTTATTCAAATTAAAGTCAAGGTTAGCTTGAATTTCCTTTGCCCATTGCTTCTCTCCATTAAAGCAGATAATTACTGCCTCGGCTACTGCTCACCACCCTACAGGAAGGACACAGCTCATGGAACAGTTTTGTCATTCATTCATTGTATTAATTTGGCTCTAATATATTAATATTTATTTCATTAATCTACCCTTGCCCATGGCATATACACTCTCCAGGTTTCTCTGTATCACTAGTTTGCTTTTCTTTTTATAGGTTACTGCTTGAAACAGAACTGACTGCCACGATGCGACCTTTCTTTATGAAGATGCTAGTCTTTTTGGTCTTCTTTCTCACAAGTAAGCAAACACCTAGGCGTATTATGGATGCACACATGTTTCTATGGAAAATGCTCATAAAACTTCCACATTGTACAGAGAAAGACTGCGATTGGCTATCTTTCACATAGAGAAACAAGAAGTTCCCCTGAATCACATTCTGTGACATTATTGTCTAGATATAATTGCTTTGGCATCGTAACCTTTGAAGAATAGCATTTGCTTCTCAGCTGCAACATGCCCCTTTCCTTGTGCATGTGTGCACGCACACACACAGACACTCATGTAACCCAGGCTTACAAAGTTTGAGATATTAAACAATAGTCAACCAATTCAGCACCCATTTTATATGTAAGTCCCATTGATTTGCATGAAAAGTACTTAATTTTTGTTCACCACTTTTGGTTAGCCACCCCTTGAATGGAAGGGGGCGGGGCCAGATTGGAGGCCAAAGACAGAAGTACTGAAGTATGTGCAAACCACTTATACACGTGCATGGGACAGGCAGATTTTGCTGGGCTACTGCTTTAGGGGTCCTCACTGCTTCTGGGGATAGAAAGGTTAGTGCCTCAAGAGAAAAGCTGGGGGAAAAAAGCCTTATGTATAAGCTGAAGTAATAACCTGCTTCTCTGAATCCAATTAAATTGATGAAACCGATTTGTTTCACTAGGAATCTGAACATTGTTTCAAAAAAGGATTCTGACAAGTGGTTTGTACATGATCCCCACTTTTACCTTTGATAAACTGGTTTTAAAATTACTTCCATATGCAGTATCTGTTTTACTAAAGGTGAGATCAGGATCATAACAGAAACCTTCTCAGTGGCTTCTTCATCTTTAGCAGGTGTTTGATGAGTATAGGCAATAGCAGATGCATGTTACCCTACCAAAAATGTCCCCTGAAACTCCCATGAGCATTTTTCTTCCCTCAGTGACAACCCTAGGATTCACTAGGTGCAGTTGGGGGGGCGGGGAGCATGTCTCAGATGACTTTAAACTCTTTCAGCTTTTCAGCCTTCTCCTTTTTCCTCTCCCAACAGAAGGAAGGGAAAGAGGAGTTGGCCACTGGCAGGCCACAGAAGCATTGCAGTTAGATGAGCTGGCATCACCTTGGTGGCCTGAAAGTTGTGTGGGTCTCCTGAAGTGGTTTGTTAAATAAATAGAAAGATTTATGGCAACTAGAGAAGCTGTCTCAGAGACATCCTTAAGGCTGGGAACTCACAAAGTAAAGATGCAGGGCCTTGGCATCAAATGAATCAACATGAACGCTTCCAATTTCTTTAAGACCAAGAGCACTGCCACAGCTGCTGTCTTAAATCCCACCCCTAAATCTCAGTGCTTCAATAAGTTCCATTGCTGACTTCCTCTACATGTTTTATTTCTGCAATAATTACACTTTTTAATCCTGTAATTTTATAAATAAAATAACAGTGAAGAACATGGTAAGAATTCTGTATTTACAGAGAATATTTTGCAGACCAGCCCAAAGTCTATTTAGATGTGGGGAAAGTATGTTTAAAAAGCAACTAGGGTGTTTGTTTGTTTCTTTAAAAAAAGGGGGGGATCTTAATACTTCATTGAGTTGGATTCAGAGTTTTATGGAGCAGACATTCACAAACTGGATGATATCTCCCATTCTTTTTGCTCCTGGCAATTAGCATCCTCCAGTTCCCCTGCTCTCTATCCCTGAAAATCTGCTATGGACAATTGGGTGAAGAGAACTTTCAAAAACAATGTCAGGCAGTGCTAAGGACTGCAGGGGAAAAGAGGTTCCCTGAAATGTACCACTCAACCAGTGGAGAATAGGGTGGCTAGATTTTTTAAAGTTTGCTATCCATCTCCATCCACTTATGGACTGACTTTATGTTCACCATTTTTGTCAGTACTTTTCCCTCTCCTCCTGTATGCAGCATATTGGGACTGCAAAACTCCAGAGGATCATTAGATGGCAGCAAAGAGAGTTTTCGGCATCTCTTCTGGCAGCTAGTGGTCGACTGTATTTACGCAGTCCAATATCATGACTCTACTCTCCATAAGCCTCATAGGACAAGACTTGGAGGCAGAAGGAGGACCCGCAGGCGTGAGACTGGCTTGGTGTGGTTGTATGGCAACACGGTCTGGAGGAAAAGGCAAAACGAGAGGCTGAGCCCTGAGACAAGTTTCCGAGCCTTTCATCTTTCTCTTAGGAGCTGCCAGGTTGAATTTTAAAAACTTACAACCAAGGTAGCTCACATTGTTGTTATATACTAGTAAAAAAGTCCCGGCCCCATTTTTGTGCATATGAGCAAAGAGAATTTGTAATGTATATGTGAGAGAGGAAACTGCATGTATAAGAAAATAAATTCTATAGGATGGTGAGTTCATGACTCTTCATTGTTGCAGGGGGGGTTTAGAGGTGAATTTAATTATTTTAAAAACTCCTCATCAATGTCCATATTTCCTAGTATCACTACGGCAGCACCAAGCTAATCTTGTCTGGGCCCTGAAGCTAAGCTGGGTCAGGCCTAGTTACAGGGATACCCACCGGGGAGGAGGTTGTCAAGAGGTTGTCTATGAAAGTGTAATTGAAACTCCAATCCTTTTTTGTATGCATTGCAACACATACAAAAGCAAGAGGGCTTCATTTGGCCACCATCTTGACTCTTCACACACACACACACCACACACCCCTGCCTATTAGTACTTGGATGGGAGACCTCCAGGGCTATACCTTGCACTGGATAATGGGGGAAAAAGAACTCCAGAAAAAAATCTGTATTGTTGCAAAAAAAATCTGCATGGTCCTTTAAGTCACTATGAGTTAACTAGGGACTAGGCCACCCTAGTAAAGAGGCTCTTCTAATCCCATTCCTCTTTGGTTTATCAAGAGCAAATTTGTATCTAACCCATTATTTTTAAATTTTGTAAGTTTCTTGAACATTTTATTAGCAAAAAAGCAAGTGGTAAATGACTTAAATACATAAACAAAAGTTATGAGTATTTTGGAAGCTTAGTGAGTTTTGAAATCTTGGCTCTAGCAATACCAAATAGACCATATGTGGAGGAATCATCCACCTTTCTAAGGACAAACTACAATATAAATATCCCTATTTGTTGTACTGTGTGATAATGGGAGATAACATACAATTTTCAGCCATAAACTGCTTTCTGCTCCCATGGCCATATGAGAAGCATGAGCAGAACTACCCAGTGAGAAGAGATCAATGTGCAATCCTTGCACCTACTTGAGAAGTCACACTGAATTCAGTGGAACCGGTTAACAGTAAACATAAGTTTGCACTATCATTGGAATATTACACATATTTCTGTTATGCCTGCTTAATTTCTCTCTAGTAACATTGGAAAGTCTGAGCAAAAAATAGGTGGTAGACATAAGATGGATCCGTAGGAAGCAATTCAGGAAGGTGCTGTCTACTGTATCATTTCCCAAGGATTTCCTGGCAATTTTCATTTCACATCCTCAGCTTATTTAGATTTCTTCAACACAAATCACATCCAGAATAGCTGTGCCACAGCGGCTACTTCAGCAACAGGGGGTCAAGATTAATGAGCCAGAATGTGCCCTGTTCTAGGAAAGAAAAATATCCTTATTATGCTGGAGTTTTCCAGTTGTTCTATACATAATGTCTGAATTATATTCACATCATGCAATTATTCACAATATATTGTTCTGCTGAAGACCAATCTCAGACTCTTCCTAGAAAGAAAAGGCATTAGATGGAAAACAAGGCCCTTTTATTTCTTATATGCCTATGAATTCATTTTTAATCAATTATCTTCACTGGCTGGCCTCTAGTTCCTATCTCTAAATGGATACTGATTTTGGCTTTTCAAGCAATTCAGATGTTTAGATTATACAGAAATATGTTGCTTTATTTTTTATCCCTGTTCTTGCATTCGTCTTCATGCATTCTTCTGCTAACCTCTATGTTCTGTCTCTTGCTAATTTAATTCCAAATGATTTCTTAAAGGTGTAAAAGAAATCAGCTCCCTGGAAATTACTCCCAGTGCCCATGAAGTTATCCTCAATCCGAACACCGATTTTACCCTGAAATGTTCAGGACACAACGAGATTTTCTGGAAAACAGACAGCATGCACACCAAATTAGACACTGTCCTAGAGAAAGGGGATACCATTTTTACGAACACCCTCACACTCAGGAACTTGACTGGTTTAAACACAGGCGAATATTCCTGTATCGACAATCAAGACCTGGATGAAAAAGCCATCTACATTTTTGTACCAGGTATTGGTGATTGCACAGCTTTGATACTTCTAATCTGGTAACTTATCCTTGATGTGTGTATACATATGGGTCTATGGAATTAATAGAAAGTTTAGAAGAACAGCAAGGACTCTCTGTTATGGATGCAAAACTCTCCAGGCATCTCAATCAGATTCACATTTTTCCAGGCCACACCCCTTTTCCTAGAATATTAATACTATTTGCTTCTTCCCACTACATCTACCATCTACCTATTGGGGAGGTCCTTCAAAAGTTGGAGAAGGAGAATGCCTAGATGCAAATATCTTTTTTGTTTTTAATATACTGAATACCTGTAATTCTACTTACTTTTGGCTTTGGCTGTGGCCACCACTGTAAAGCAGCCCCTAACGGACTTCAGCCATGGTAATGTAGACTTTGAGAGGGGGAAAAAATCCTGTTCCTGCTTTAAACTGATCCATGGTGTGAATACAGGATTATACAGGGGGTTTTTTGCTTGAGATAAATCCCCCTGTCTCCGTGTATAAAAGCTATCAACCTGGCAGCCTGTTTAATACTAATGCCTACCATACCAACTCTGGAGATGTACCTGTACACGCACACATACGTAGACTTATATACATGCTAAACACAAAAACACACATTATCGTACTGTGGTAATTTTAATCTAAATGAGAGAGGAACAAAGCCATGTCTCTGCAGAGAAAACATTACTGTTGCATTCCACCACCATATTCCATACTGAATTGGCTCTGAACACAATTATATCCTTTATTATTGCATCTAGGAGGCTGTTTGAAGCAATCAATCTATCTTCAGACTTTATGATTAGATACCTCCCCAGTACAAGATGAAATCAGCTTCTCTCCATTCTTCTTCTTCATAGATCTCTCTATGCCATTCCTACCAAATGACCAGGAAGACATATTTGTGTTCAGCACAGGCTATGGTGAAGTCATTATTCCTTGCCGTGTGACAAACCCAAATGCTACAGTGGCTCTTTATGAAAAGAGGGTTAGTGATCCAGTCCCTGAAACATATTTTCCACAACAAGGCTTTAAAGGGCAGTTTGAAGACAAGGCCTACATCTGCAAAGCAACAATAGATGGTGAAGAGTTTGAGTCTGAAACATTCTATGTCTATAGCATCCAAGGTGAGTCTTTGATCAATATTTGCCAGTTTTCACCATCATGCATAGCTTTGGCAAGTGTGTGGAACAGAAAAGGAGAAGGTCCTGTGAGTGAAAGGTTGAGAAAACAAAATATTGTTGTAGGTAGGGGTGCAGGGGGAATGCCACACAGAAGACAAGCCCTGTAATTTTAAAAAATGGCTGCACTCATCTGAAAAAGACTTAAAAGAGCAGACTCTGTTCATTGCTGCCTGCCATCATTCTGGTGGGTAGAACTGATAGATCTTGTACATCTGCTCCACTAAAAATCTTGAGCGATTTATTTTGCATTCCTTTGCAAAGAAATCCATCTTTAATTTGAAAAGTCTTCCTACACTAAAATACAAAAATTTACTTCTGTTTTCAGTGGGAGCACATTCATTAAATGACTGAGAAGTGAATAGGTTGCAGAAGAAGCTACATCATTTCCTTGCCAAAGTGAATTCTTTGGCATGGGCTGATACATCTGAAAGAAGCTGATCATATCTGTGTAATATTTAACCTGCTTTGCATATAGGTCTTTCTTCTGATTATTTTAAGTTGAATTTATTTTTCTGACTGCTTCTCAATATGAAGTTGAGGGAATAGTCATGTCAGGTGGCCTTGTTGATGTGCCAATGCTATGCCACAGTCTTCATTAGGAAACTTACTTGGCATCTCCATTGTAGTTAAGTTCAATGCCAGGCATTGCCCTGTTCTCCACAGGGTTTTAAGACTTTAGACTCTAATAGAGGAGAATATAGGTAGCTCAGGGTTGAACTGTGGAGTCCTTCACCATCAGCCTGATGATGTTACCTAGTTGGGTAATGAAATGTCTGCAAGCAAACAACCAAGCTCAGAGAGCACCAGGGACTCCACTTTAGGCTCTCTTGCTCTAGGCTCTCTTGTTGTAGCCCTGGGCCAGTTATTGTTCACTCTTAACAACTTATGCTTTATTAATATTGAAGTTTTCAAATTGTCCATGCAGTGAAATCAACGGAGAATAATTTTCTCCCTGACAGCTGCATATTGATTGAACTTGCTGCAACTATTTTCCCCATAAGTTGCTGTGAGCTACCTTTCCTCCCTATTCACTATTTTTGTTCTTCTACAGTCTCTTCTTCTCCTACCAACGTAATCAACATGTCTATCAGTGCAGTGCAAACTCTTTTGAAACAAGGTGAAAATATCACTGTGACATGTTCAGTAAGAGGTATTGAGTTGATCAATTACACCTGGAGTTATCCTGGACAGAAGGTAAGCAAGTGGATGTGGATCTTTGTGTGGGCACACACACGTGCACATGTGAGTGTTTGTGTTTGTATCTCTCATAGGAAATAAAATAGACTGTGAGACTTCTCCTCTACAGAAGTATACGTAGACATCACTCACAATAGCAATTAATAGTTTGGCCTACAGAGCAAAACAAAGGCATTTCCTTTCTTAATTATTACAGGAACAACTGCAGATATTCTTTCCTAACCACAATGAAGCCAAAATGACAAAACATGCATCATAATGTCACATTGGAAGCTCCACCCTTTTGTGTTTTTTTTTAGATAATTTTTTTTATCCCGCCTTTATTATTTTTATAAATAACTCAAGGCAGTGAACATACCTAATACTCCTTCCTCCTCCTATTTTCCCCACAGCAACCATCCTGTGAGGTGAGTTGGGCTGAGAGAGAGGGACTGGCCCAAAGTCACCCAGCCGGCTTTCATGCCCAAGGCGGGTCTAGGACTCACCTGGGTCTCCTGGTTTCTAGCCTGGGGCCTTCACCACTGGACCAAACTGGCTCTAGTTATGTTGCAATGTCACACACACATGATACAAAGTCAAAATCAACAATTATGGTTTTACCATATTATGTGAATGAGGTGAAAGAAGGCAACTCCTCCGTCCCTAATTCTAAAGCCCTTTGGGCTTCCTCATGGCAGCTCTTTATATAACAAGTGCAATTGTAAGTTACTTGTATTCATGCCGTTGTCTTGAGTTTTTCCCAATGTATGCTACACATTCTTAAGAGTACTGCTGTATATCAGGTGCCAGGGTACATTCACTTTATTTGCATTTATTTATTTATTTATTTATTTATTTATTTATTTTTCAAATTTATACATGATGCCCATCTCACGATACAAGTGACTCTAGGCAGCGTATATATCTATATCTATCCATCTGGGTCACTTGAGAATTCGAAAACCTTTCTTTGCTGTTTTTTAACATGAGCTTGAGCACTATGAGCTTGAGCTTGACTCAGAAATCGTTGCTTGTATGTGATATTAATTATCTAATATCATATAATTATATTAATCTAATTAACAGATTAGTAATAATCTAATATAATAATTATTAATTATTAAATATCAGAATGAAGGATTCTTATTTTGACACATGTAAATCTTTGTACTAGGTACATATATAAAATAGATTACTAACAGAAAACTAATTTAGTAAATAAGCAGGAGCTGTCCCAGCTAGATGACTAGATTTCCTTGTTGAATCCTGTCTTCTAGTTATGGCCATTTCCCCCATTTTCTCCACTTGGAAGTAATAGCTTTCACAGTTGGTTAACTTCATTGCTCCTTAGAATTTTTCTTTCAGTAATTGCAACTACAATACCCATATTCAGTAATGGCCCAGGGGGTTTACGTGGACATCTACCCATTCACAGACATGCCACTAATACAGGCATGCCACTGAAGCTCACATTCCCGCCCATGGGCATCTGTAGCTCTGGCTGCTTTCTTCAAAATGACAAAAGCAGCGTCATCACACTGTCACCCCGCAAGTTCTGCCCTTTTGGAGATATCCCAACACATGTATAAAAGAGGCAGAGCTGGTGTCACAATGTCACAGTGCTGCTTTCATCAGACTGCCTGACTTGATACCCTCCCTCCCCCCCCATGCATATAATGAGACGGATACTTAGTCATGCTCACTCCCTCAGCATGATTGAGTAGGATCGCTGGGAGAAGCAAAGCTTTGTTATAAATTGTTGGCTCTCTGCTCAAACCAGTGACTTTGAAAAGGTTTAGCAAGAGGAAGGACTTTTTCCTTTCCACCCACGAACTCACCATACATCAGTGGGAAAACTAGCAAACTCATCAGCCACCAAGCCAGCAAAGCAGCCACAACCTCTCTGTGGTTGAGTTACACATCCCTGCTTTAATACCCCCAGAATTAGGCATTGCCACCCACCACTTTAGCAGCTCTGGACAGCTTACACAATACGATAAAAACAATAATAACACCATCCTTAAAAAGAAGAAATCTAAATGCTAAACACATAACAGTAAAACCCTAAAATGTTTGTTTATTTATTTACTTATTTATTGTGACCATTTCTATACCATCCTACTTCTAGAGACTCAAGGCAAATTACAGTATTAGAAGAAATAAAGTCAACAAATGTGGAAAAAAGTAGTCCTTTACAGAAATAGCCAGCATCAATCATCTTATTGAAAACTTGTCAGAACAATATAATATTTATTGCTTCACAAAAAGCAAGCAAAGTGTTCCCTAGTATGGGAGTAAGTATGTTTCAACCCATTCCTAATTAATAGGAAACAGGCTTTCTTCAACTCCAGCAATATCCATTAATATTGGCCCCACCACCGGAAAAGCCAAATCAGCTGTTTAATAATTGTATTTATGCCCCATTATTAACTTAAACGATGGTGAACTATACAAGAATAGTCACTCCAATAAGTAGCTTGGTCTCAGCTATGTAAGACTTTATATACCCTTGTGAACATTTTGAATTCGCCTCACAAGACAGCCAGCAAGAAGTGAAGCTGTTTCAACTGGCGGGTGGGGGGGCGTGGGCGTATTGTGGACAACCCATGCTTCTATGTTCTGACCAGCAACAATTTCTGGACCACTTTCAAGCACTGCCTAAAAACAGCTTTACAATTCTCCAACCTTGAGATTATCACATGACTCACCCAAACCAGGTCTTTCTCCTTCAGGTAGGAATGCACCTGGTTTATCAGCAAATGGTGATAAAAGGCCCTCCTTGTCATTGAAGTTAGGTGACTGCCAAACATCAGTGCTAGATCCAAGGGAAGCCCCAGATCCTTAAAGGAGAGTATAGCCCTATCTAGAACAGGAATCAGTAGCATCTTATTGGTGTTTAGTTCAGCTCTGTCACATCTAGTCCCTTGCAATTTAGAGACACTTTTCCTTCACTTCTCCTGTAACTGAGATTGGAATACTACTTTGTAATATCATCACAGAGGTTCTGCTGCAATTCATGTTTGTGTTTAAAAATATAACAGGGAAGCTGAGAAAGCTGTGCAATTTATCATGCAGAGTAGCAGATTTATATTTTTTATTACTGTCAGATATCCTCATCAAAGAAGCATTGTACAAAAGAAAATTAGAAACCTGCTGCTTGAGGAGGGAGAAAGCATACTGTGACTTTATCATATACGTATATTTCAGGCTCGCTATCGGCATGCTTTCTCCTGAACTCTTACACTTACTTGCTATGTGATGATCAGACACTATACTAATAAGAGAGGAGCAATGGTCATACACATAGTAAAGAAAATATATTTCCCTAAATGAAAGCTAGAACTATTTCTAAACCTGTTTAATCGTTTGAGAATGGCGTATGGTTATGTTTTTTCAGCTTTGGAAACTCTGAATGGACTAGTACTAAGTATTACTTCCACTGCATTATCTTTACTGTCTTTTGCAGATGGGCAAGGAGGTAAAACCTCGGACACGTTTTGTTCCAGGAGTCAAACATCACACTAGTTCTGTCCTAACCATTCACAACGCAGACTTGAATGATCAAGGGCTATACGTATGCGAGGCCATTGACACCTATCATGTACAAAAAGAAGAACGGAGTATCTCTGTCAGAGTGATCGGTAAGTTGGGTGAAATCTTTTTCTCGTCACCAGCCTGACACCAAATCTTCCTGAAAGAACCTTTATGGCTTTCTGCATTTCAGTAGTGCATAGTACTGATTTTCATAAGCAAAATTGGAAAAAAAATCCCCTTTCAATTCATTCCAACTGAAAAATAATAATAATAATGCATAGATCAGTTTATCAGTATTATTTTGCTTTGTTTAAACACAGATTTGCTACAAGACTATAAACAAAAAGTGCAATGCATCTCTGTAAAAGTTTTGTATTTTGCTCCAGGTTTCAGCTAATGTTTTTTTCAGGAAAAAGCATAGATTCCATAAGTGGCATAGGAGGTTTTAAAATTTATCTAAACTGGGATTGTGATAAAAACACTGATTTTCTTTCAGAAAACCTTGTGTGATGGTTATGTCAAACTCCAGACTAAATTGCTCGCAAAAATAGCAAAACAGTCTTTTCCTTATTAGTTTCTTCATAATTTTGTTCATTCAGAAACATTGAGAAATATTTGCTTGCAGTCTTTCTCAAAGTCACACTTCATGTTCGAGGGGAGCTAAAGAAAATCAAGGAATTCCTAGACAAAAGCCTGGTTTTGACATGAGGTCTGCTTGGTGTCATTGCTCTCTCTGGAACAAGCCACCAAAAATAAACATGGCCTAATGTTTTGCACACCAGCTTGTTCTCCGCTAAGGAGCAGGAGACATTTTTTTTCTTCCTACTCTGGGGAAGAAAACAGATATTCCAGGTGTTCTGTTACTAACCACTCTGGACCAGTTCAGCATTGTAAGGAGGAGGAGTCAGAAAGAAGCCTCAAACTTGGTGCACTTTTTACTTCAGTGAAAAAGAAGGTAGTCTGGAGGTACACTACAAAGCTTCTCATCTTTTAAAACTGCAGAAAAGCAGTGATGAGGTATTCCTGTTCTGTGAATAAGAATTAAAAAAAGAAGCTCATCCTGACATTTATAGAGTTAAGTAGCAATGCTGTTCCCTATTCTTCTCACAAGTTCCATTTAGCAAAAGTCTGGCACTTACTTTAGATGTTTTTTTTTTTTTTTAAAGTCATAGTTGCTTATAGGTTAAGCCCAGGTTATTGCTTTTTTCCTACTGATCCAAGTGGAGAATCAGGAAGTCGTTTCTCCTTGAGTAACCCTTCTGTGAATATATCCATAATTCTGTTCATATGAAAGCAAGTTCTTTAATAATTGTTTCATTTTTGCTTTAACATTTTAATAATTTAAGCAGACATTTTTCTTTTAGTTTGGCTTACTTTACTGGACTATACCCAAATATCTCAGAGTAGTTGGCAAAGGATCTTAGTTAGGATTTGACTTCAAGGGTCCTCTCTTAAAATATCAAACACAGGTTACAGTTCTTCTAAATTAAGATAGTAATGTTAAGCTTCAATTTGAGGTTCTTTCTTTAAAACACATGATTTTATGCTGCTTATTAAAATAGTCAATTAGTGCTAAAACAGGGAACCATTTTACTATCCTCATCATTAACTCATAGTGTGAAACAGAAGATGCTAATATAGATCCATCTGTGACTTTTCAATTCACCCTTTCTGACCTAGAGCATGGCTTTGTGATTTTCCACTCTGTTCTGAATGAGACCGTGTTTGCAGAACTGCACAAAAGTCACACCTTTCTGGTGGAGATCGAAGCCTATCCAAGTCCAACCATCCTCTGGTTTCAGAATAACAAGACCCTGACGTCTAAGAGCAACAGTGAATTTGCTATCAACAGAAGGAATTTGTCAGAAACCAGGTAAACTGTTCCACCTCAACATTTTTGTACCTGCAGCATTAAGCCATTTATTATTTTTAATTGACATATACATCATGTAGAGGTACTCATCCTTCCTGTGTTAAGAAAAATGTATTATTACTAATGGATTTTTTAAAACTTTGCACCTGTATGGAAAAAGTTGATGATAATAATAACAACAACAGTAGCCCCTAGTGAGGCACTACCTTGACATGGTTGTGGGGCTTGCATGCTCCAAGAAGGATGAGAGCTAGACCATTGGTTCAACCACACTGGACAGTCTCATCAGAGGAGCCAGGCAAAGATGCCTCTCCCATAAACAATATGGTGAGACATAATTTACAGAAACCTACAGGACTGGTCATCACCTGGGTCAACGAGGACCATGCTAGGTGCTCTAGTTCCCGGACATCTGGTGACAAGTGGTCACAAAGCTACAGGACTCAGAACTATTGGCTGAGTAACCCGGTCCAGCAGCTGCAGGACTACTGGAAGAAAAATTGTTTACCCGTCGCAAATATACAAAGACTGAAAACAAAGAAATAATGATCTGCTATTACAAACAAGTCCAATAAGAAGAGGATATCTGAAAAGAATTTACCAGTCCTGGAAAGAACAACACCCAGAATCAGAAATAACAGAACAGAATCTAGAAGATCAATGTCAATTTATAATACGAAATAAAGTACTCACAGAAGTAGAACTGGAAGAATTGCAAAGGTCTATCCAGGGCAAAGAAACTGAAGCCTTGTCAGAAGTAGCTTAGACTGTAGAGGCAAACTAGGGGGAGTCAGCAGTAGAGGAAGCCAGCATAGCTATTGAATCATTTTCATTCCCAAACCAGGCACCTTCTCCTCTGTCTCCTCCTCAGAAAGAACAAAGCCCTTTAACTAAAAAGCAAGAGGAATTGAAACAAAGAATAACTGAGCACCTAGAACAGCACAAAAACAACAGAATAAGGTTGCCTGTAGTGAAGCTTGTTACAAAGAAACAGCACAAGTATTAAAAGATGTCAGTACTGTAATATAAAATATGAGCACCAGCTTACTGCAAGAAACAAATGAACTAATGTACAGCATGGTTGTAGTTACAATTGAATACCTTGGATTCAAAATCAACAAACAAGAAAAAAAGCGAAAAGTGCACCACCAAAATAGAAGATCAGGTTGGAAAATAAGGTCAGCATGCTAAGATCAGATGCAAGCAAGCTAGAACAGAGGGAAGAAAAAAAGCTGAAGAACAAGACGACCAATAATACCTGATCAAGAAATATCACCTAGAAACAAGGAAGATCAAAGAAGCACTGGAAATAATAAAGCAGCAAATAACAGCCTTAGCCGAAAAGATCAGCAGATACTAAACTTGAATTGCCTAACATAGGCAGAATCTCCAATTTCAGTTGAATCAGAAACATTTCTACCAATCCATCAGTGGAGAGATTGCAGTGAACCAGTGAAAAGATCCAACAAAAGAGACAGCACCAGGCAACTACAGGCCAATTATCTGCTTACCTACAACTTTAAAATTGCTAACTGGTGTTGTACAGTAGTTGATGAAGTCCAACAGCATCTAGTTGAAAACAAGCTCTTTCCACCTGAGCAGAAAGGAAACCAACCAAACAGCAGAGAAATAAAAGAACTAATTGGCAAGATGATTTTGGAAAACTGCAAGAGAAGGAAGACCAAACTGAATGTAGCTTGGATTGATTCCAAGAAGGCTTCACAAGACCAAGCCTTAAGAACAAATGCATATAAAGCTAGAACTGAGAAGACAGCAACAAACAGAAAATGCCACCTCTGCAAGGAAGTTGAAGAAACAGTAGACCACCTAGTTAGATGCTGCAAGATTGCACAGACTGACTACAAACAATGGCATGACAAAGTAGCAACAATGGTGCATTGGAATATCTGCAAGAAATACCATTTGCCTACATGCAAGAATTGGTGGGACCACAATACAGACAAAGTAATAGAAAATGAAGAAGCTAAAGTGCTCTGGGATTTTAGAATTCAAACAGACAAGCACCTGCCACACAACACCCCAGACTTAACAATTGTTAAGAACATGGACATTGCAATACCTGGAGAGACCAGAATAGAAGAGAAATAACTGGGGAAAATCACAAAATACAAAGACCTGCAAATAGAAGTAGCATGAGTGTGGCAAGAAAAAGCAAATATAGTACCAATAGCGCCTTGGGTGCAATTGCAGAACATCTGGAGTGCCACTTGAAGACCATCGGCACTGATAAAATCACCATCAATCAATTCCAAAAGGCAGCTTTACTTGGAACAGCTTCCATCCTGCAACAATACCTTTAACACCAACAAATAACAATATCTGCCTATCCCGGGTCCTTGGGAAGGGCTCGAAAGGTTGATAAAAATGCCAAATCCAGTCTAAACATCTGGTTGACTATGCAACCAATAATAATAATACAAAGATGAGGGAAATATTTTTGTATCCCCCTCTCTGTACTCATTGGTCCAATACAAATTAAGCCTCCGGGGGCTTATATTTAGTAAATTAGAAACTGGAACAGGATGGCACACTATGCATTGTTTAGTTTAGCCCTCATTTGATACATGATGGCAAATTCTAGATTATCAAAGTATCACAAGAGTCATTCATTCATTCTAGCTTAACTGAAATGAATGGGTTTCTCTCTTTGAATGCAAAACTTCCCCCTTGAAAGTAACATAATTTGTGCTTCCATATAAGCTCCAATATCTTAACGGTTGCAAAAAAAATTTCCTCCAGGTATCAAACTACTCTGACCCTCGTAAGGGTGAAACAAAGTGAAGGAGGTTTGTACACTGTCCGAGCATTTCATGAAGATGACTTAAAAGAGCTCTCCTTTTACTTGCAGATTAATGGTGAGCACACTTCCTTGCAAAGATTATCTTTTATTAAATGTATCTCTATTTTAACTCATATAGTTTTAGATAGCAGTAACTTTATTTTAACATATAATAGCAGTAACTTTAAGTGTGCAGGACAGGGCAACTAGTTTTCACTTAGGTGTACCAAGAATAGATAAACTTCAA
This sequence comes from Python bivittatus, assembly GCF_059951505.1. Taxonomy (NCBI): domain Eukaryota; kingdom Metazoa; phylum Chordata; class Lepidosauria; order Squamata; family Pythonidae; genus Python; species Python bivittatus. Next base: position 36,367,951 of record NW_028277035.1, on the reverse strand, counting down.
AACCAGGTCTGCTCTGCATTTTATTAAAAGCCCATGCTCTGTTAAACAAAACTGAGTGGAAAATACACAGTGTATATACACATGACATGCCAAGCCTTAATTTAGTGCTATTTACCAATGGGTCTGGCATCAAATGACCCAACAAACAGGCCAGCTGTGATTTATGCTTGGTATTTGCAGTGGTTCACATCAATGAAGGTCTTATGGCACCTTCAGTTGCCATTTTTTGTGTAGAATGGTGGAAATTTTTTCCCATCGCTATGCATGCATTATTTCCTCAGTGCAGGACCACTGTGTGTATACCATTGATTAGCAAGCCTGACTATTAGGTATTTGTGTTGCCATATTTTCTGTGGTTTAAAGTGATCATTAGTTTGCTCACAGGCTCATGACTATAATGCATCATTTATTTATTTCATTTATTTATTAATCAAATTTATATGGCCGCCCCTCTCACAAAAAGTTACTCTGGGTGGTGTATGCCAAGCTAATAAAGCAATAAATATGTAAAACAAGCATTGCCCAAAAGCATTATATAATAATTATTTTAAAAACACTAAAAACTATGAAAGGAGAACTAAAACAGAAAAAGAAAATAATAGACAGAGGGATATTAAAAATACTGGAACTACCTCACTAATTCACCCATCCCCTGGGGTCCCCTGGCCTGCTGGCATAACCAAGTCTTGAGGGACCTTCAAAAGCTCAGAAGTGATGAGGCTGACCTCAATTCTGGGGGAAAAAGATTCCACAATGCGGGTGCCACAGCAAAGGCCCACCACCTAGGGCCTGCCAGATGTAGCTCCCTAGATGACAGAACCTGTAACGTGCCTCCACATGTCCCTGCAAAAGGTTCCCTGGGACCCCTTTACCCAAGAGGGCTCATGTCACCCAAAGCAGAGCCACAGGGTGGCAGCCTGCTGACACAATAAGTGTGAAGTACTGTTGCTTTGCTGCCCTTACTGCCACAAGCTAGCCCTTAACAGCAGCTCTAACCTATGTTTGGTTGAGTTCATCCTTAGTTGAGCACCAGCAGCGCTCTAGACGTCTGTTCTCTCATTTCATCTCCCTTAGCTCCTCCATATACTATGAGGAGTATAGGATAGGATCCCTGAGAGGGGAGAAGTTGCATAGGCATGATGTGATCCAATGCCTCAGTTGCCCCTTTATTCCATGCGACAACAAGGCCTTGGATGGACCGTGCAGCAGATCAATAGGGACACTCACCAGCTCCCTCTGAAACCCCTCCAGATCCATCAGTCGTCGGGGGTGGACCAGTCTAATGGGTCCAGCCTCCCTGCGGTGGATAGCAGTGCCAGAGAATCCCAAGGCAATCAGGGCATGATCTGACCATGACAAGGGGGGCACTGAAAACTCCTCCAATTGCAGATAACATAGACACTGCCACGTCGGGTTCTGGATGGCCTGGGATGGCCATCGTGGCCATGAACTCCTGAGCCACCTTAGACCCCACTCCCAGAGAAGGCAGGTTGAAGTCCCCCAAGACCATAAAACTGGGGAACTCCACTGCCAGCCTGGAAATGGAGTTAAGGAGCTCAGGCAAGGAAGTTGCTATGCAGCAGGGAGGCTGGTACAACAGCAACAATCCCAACTGATCCCTAGAGCCCAAATTAATGAACAGGGTCTCACATCCAGTGACCTACAAGGCAGCGCCCCTGAAAGCTGTAAGCAATTCTTGGATAACAATTGCCACACCACCACCCCTACCCCAGGTTCTTTGCTGGTGCCACACCCAAAATCCGGCTGGCCACATCTCCGGGAGGGGAACCCTGCCTCCCGGACCCAGCCAGCTCTCAGTAATACATGTACATGCCAGGTTGGTCCTCTCATGCACGATCAAATCACAGATGAGGGAGGCCTTAGTACAGACTGACCTGCATTTTTACATTTGTTGTGTAAAATGGTAGAAATTTTCTCCCATTGCTAAGTATGCATTATTTCCTCAATGCAGGACCACTGTATGCATATTAGTGATTAGCAAGCCTGACTACTAGATATTAGTGCTGCCATGTTTTCTGTGGTTTGAAGTGATCATTAGTTTGCTCACAGGCTCATAACTACAATGCATCATTTATTAGCAATCTTCCAAGTAGCAGCATTGCTCAATAACTGCTTACTGTGTATGTCACCAGAACTTTAGGGGATTTCCTAATAAACTTAATTCCAGAGATTTATAAACATGAAACTAAAAGCACTCAGATAGTTTAAAAATTCTATAAATAAAATACAAGATAAATGGAATGTCAGAAATAAGTTGATTAAAATAATAAACTCAAACTTCATGTTTCTGATTCAGAAAATACTCTTTGTACTGTTAATCTTTCAGGAAGCCTTCCATTGTGAAAGCTCTATACCCCTACTCCCAATTATTTGTTATCTCATAGTCTTTTCTCCAATATAACCAGTCCCAGCTAAAGTGACTGATCTGAGAGACTGCAGCACCAAAACAAATGGGGAGCAAACGGTGATCTGTACCACAGAAGGAATGCCCCAACCGGAGGTTACCTGGTATACCTGTAATGATGATCAGTGGTAAGATGAACATTTACACCAAATGTATTGAGTCCTTTTGCACCTAGAGGCCTGGGTGGAGAGGACAGCAGGAAAGAACTTGCCATGGGATTCCCTGCAGATCAATCTTTTTATAATTTTATCATACATGGAAGAAATTCATGATTTGAATCACACAATAAGTGACATCTGCATCAAAATGTCTCAGCGCATTCAGAGGGGCATTGCTGTCCAACCTTCCAGCTCCTGAGTATACCCAACTCCAGAAGGTTGTCCTCTACTCCTCCTCCTCCTCCCTTTTCATTTTTCCAGTTGACCATCAACTTTCCATGGTTACTGAGTATGCTGAACCCTGTTTTGGGAAGGTTCTGTTATCCCATACATTTTTGAAGGAGGAGGAGGAAGAGGAGACCTTTACTTCCACAAACCTTCCCTGAATATGCTGAGCATCCCTGTGGTCTCACAGGGGCTGTTTTTGTCCAAAATTATTGGCCATTATGCTTTCTCCATAATTCCTCTGAGAAAGCTGCAAAATAATAACGATAAGAATAATAGCTGCTGCTGTTTTACCATTTGATATGCCAACAGATGCTTTGGTGCTTACAGATGCTCTGTCGTTAACCCTGCTTTATGTCCATGCTTCCATGCCTTTTTTCTAAGTTAAAAAGCCTCCGTCATTGTGACTTTTCTTCATAGGGAATTCCTGAATTCTTAAATATTTTGGTTGTCCCTTTCTGCACATTTTATTACTCCACAATATACTTTTTGAAATATAGTGACCAGAGCAGTGTATTCCAGGTATGGATGCACTTAAAGAGTTTTCTTTTTTATTACAGTTTTATTCTGTCTTTCTTCCATCATGGATACCAAAGGAATATCCAGAGTCCCCTGTCCAACACTGACCAGACCACAGACCTTTCTAGTTGTAGTAAGGTGGCTGAATCACTTGTTGGTGTACCCTGGTCTGGGTTGAATAATTCACTCTGTAATAGGACAGTTTTACCAGGAAACCTTATTTAATTCAGTGGGACTATCCTCCAGATATGCAAGTGTAAGACTGTGCTGCAGTATAAATGTAACATATTACTCAGTATGATGGAGAGGCTGCTCAAACTCTCTTTCATTGCTTTCCAAAACAGGTGTGCTGGGAAAACCACCAAGATCCTGGGGAATACCTCAGAAGAAATGAATCTGCAAACAAATTTCACATACAGAGATGACCTGAAACTTTATATTGTGACAAGCAAGCTGCACTTTCACAGAGTAGATGAGCCTATCTTTATCCAATGTGCTACTCAAAATCTCTTGGGTACAGATTTTCAGCAGATCACCCTAGTCCCGTACAGTGAGTACTGCAATATCTGTCTTATAGTTTTCAATACGCTCGTATACACATATCGAATGTTATTGCACTGGCATGGCAGAAGCGGTTTTGTGTCCCCAAGGTGTGCTGTCTGCCTATTATAACTGTGGGTAATTTCCAGTTTAGTTTGCACCCAGCACCCTCCCAGTCAATCCCTATATCCAGATCCCAGCAAGCACACATGCCCTTCAGCTCAGCTAGCAAAAATATAGCTTAATGCTATTTATTAAACATCAGCAAATGTCAAAACATTTAATTGGCAAAAACAAGAAAAAAGGCAGGCAAAAGCAGGGAAAGAGAGAAGTATATGAACAACAGACAAGAATGTATATTATCTATATACAGTGGGGCAAAAAAGTATTTAGTCAGCCACCAATTGTGCAAGTTCTCCCACTTAAAAAGATGAGAGAGGCCTGTAATTTTCATCATAGGTATACCTCAACTAGGAGAGACAAAATGGGGGAAAAAATCCAGAAAATCACATTGTCTGATTTTTAAAGAATTTATTTGCAAATCATGGTGGAAAATAAGTATTTGGTCAATATCAAAAGTTCATCTCAATACTTTGTTATATATCCTTTGTTGGCAATGACAGAGGTCAAACGTTTTCTGTAAGTCTTCACAAGGTTTTCACACACTGTTGCTGGTATTTTGGCCCATTCCTCCATGCAGATCTCCTCTAGAGCAGTGATGTTTTGGGGCTGTCGCTGGGCAACACGGACTTTCAACTCCCTCCAAAGGTTTTCCATGGGGTTGAGATCTGGAGACTGGCTAGGCCACTCCAGGACCTTGAAATGCTTCTTACGAAGCCACTCCTTCGTTGCCCGGGCGGTGAGTTTGGGATCATTGTCATGCTGAAAGACCCAGCCACGTTTCATCTTCAATGCCCTTGCTGATGGAAGGAGGTGTTCACTCAAAATCTCACGATACATGGCCCCATTCATTCTTTCCTTTACACGGATCAGTCGTCCTGGTCCCTTTGCAGAAAAACAGCCCCAAAGCATGATGTTTCCACCCCCATGCTTCACAGTAGGTATGGTGTTCTTTGGATGCAACTCAGCATTCTCTCTCCTCCAAACACGACAAGTTGAGTTTAGACCAAAACATTCTACTTTGGTTTCATCTGACCATATGACATTCTCCCAATCCTCTTCTGGATCATCCAAATGCTCTCTAGCAAACTTCAGACGGGCCCAGACATGTACTGGCTTAAGCAGGGGGACACATCTGGCACTGCAGGGTTTGAGTCCCTGGCAGCATAGTGTGTTACTGATGGTAGCCTTTGTTACTTTGGTCCCAGCTCTCTGCAAGTCATTCACTAGGTCCCCCCATGTGGTTCTGGGATTTTTGCTCACTGTTCTTATGATCATTTTGACCCCACAGGGTGAGATCTTGCGTGGAGCCCCAGATCAAGGGAGATTATCAGTGGTCTTGTATGTCTTCCATTTTCTAATTATTGCTCCCACAGTTGATTTCTTCACACCAAGCTGCTTCCCTATTGCAGATTCAGTCTTCCCAGCCTGGTGCAGGTCTACAATTTTGTTTCTGGTGTCCTTCAACAGCTCTTTGTTCTTGGCCATAGTGGAGTTTGGAGTGTGACTGTTTGAGGTTGTGGACAGGTGTCTTTTATACTGATAACAAGGTCAAACAGGTGCCACTACTACAGGTAACGAATGGAGGACAGAGGAGCCTCTTAAAGAAGTAGTTACAGGTCTGTGAGAGCCAGACATCTTGCTTGTTTGTAGGTGACCAAATACTTATTTTCCACCATGATTTGCAAATACATTCTTTAAAAATCAGACAGTGTGATTTTCTGGATTTTCCCCCCCATTTTATCTCTCATAGTTGAGGTATACCTATGATGAAAATTACAGGTCTCTCTCATCTTTTTAAGTGGGAGAACTTGCACAATTGGTGGCTGACTAAATACTTTTTTGCCCCACTGTATCTATCAGAAAGCACAGAATTTTCCAAAACCACTAGAAACAATACGGTGGTAATTAGCCTGGACAGACCAAAAGGGAATATGGTGATGTTGTTATTTTAAGTCTCTTTGTAAATCTTCCAGGCGAAAAGTGGCTTAAGAATCTAAATAAGTATATTGGAGTACCACTGGCCATAAATGTATATGTAAACTTAATAATTCTGTTTATGCTTCTCGTTTCAGATCTATCTTTTAAAGTAATCATTAGTTCAGTAATCGTGGCCTTTGTGGTGCTCATGGTTCTTTTCCTGGTGATCCTCATTTTCTTGTGGCGAAAAGTAAGAAACTGCTTTCAGCCCTTCTGTGTCTCTGACTACTAAGATCGGTGTTCCCAGCTTTTGAACTAATTGTGCTGAATTTCAGAAAATGATTGGCTGAACAAAGATAGCACCATAAACTTCTGAAGCCATGAGAATGATAGTTTCAGGAATGATAGTTGACTTGCTGAACTTCAGCTGTAATGAACTGCAAGTTTACTATGCAGAGGCTCTGAGCATAACCTGAAATACCAATCAGGGATTACTTACAAAATTTCCCATAATGTAGGACAAGTGCAGGACTGTAGGAGATAGTATGAATGTTCTTTTTTCATATTTTGAAATTATATTCTCCATTTTCTCAATGACAGTATGTCAACTTTTTAAATGTATAGCTATTATCAAAATGAGAATGTTTAAAAAAAAAAGAACATTTCCCAAGTTTACGGAATAATCTTTATTTTTATAGCATGAAAGCTAACAAAGCTAGTAGAGCTGCTTTTAAATGGCTGTTTTGGGGACCCAGTGAATGGGTGGGAAAAGTCACAGGCTGCTATCCTTATTCAAGGTCCCTTGATTTCTGTATCCGTGACTGTGCAGAGATGTCTGCTGATATTCTAATGCACCACTTGAACTGGTTTAGCTCTCTTAAGGAAGGCAGCACCCTTCCTTGGAGAAAGGCCTTCGTATGAAGAGACAGACCACAGATTTGGGTGTGCCATGCCTTGTGCAAGCTGCACAAGGAGGGGTCTCCAGAGTTAGCCTCCTCTTACAGTGGGCTGCATCTTATGTAGCCCTGCCATCTTCCTAACCTTTTTGTTTCCTTCTACCAGAAGCCTCGATATGAAATTCGCTGGAAGGTGATTGAGTCAGTCAGCTCTGATGGACATGAATATATTTATGTGGACCCTATGCAACTGCCTTATGATTCCAGCTGGGAGGTCCCAAGGGACAGGCTTGTTCTAGGTGAGAAGAGGAGGAGCAGACTAAGAGTGAGGTTTAGTACATAGAAGCCAGATGCCACTGAATACCACTGCTGCCCATTGCGTGGCCAGATAGCATTCTTGCAATTGAAATTACTTTTTCTAATGAAATTCTATGGGAGCAGAAAGCATCAGTCCATGATGAAGCCATCTTACTCACTCTTCTCCATGCTGGTTGGAAGGATGAGAGTTGTAATCCAGTTCATCTGTACTAAGTTGGGGAAGGCTGCATTCAGAAGTCCAGGTCTGAGTCTTGTTTTTCATTAGATGGCTCTTAGACTATGAAGCCTCATCCTTTGATCTCCCGCATTCTTTTCAGAGACTTTGTAAGGGATGCTGAAAGATGAGTGACAGGCATAACTATATTCTGATTCTAATACAATATGCATTGTTTTAATATTGTGGGAAAACCCAGTATTTCCCATTTATGTATGTGTATGGTAAGGTGCTTCATAAACATGAATGAACTCTTACAAGTTCAGTTCAATGCATACAGATACATTGGGAATATTGTGTGGGGGAATCAGAATTAACTTCATTGCATCTTAAAATGTTCTTGAGAACCTGATATGCAAGAAGTCAGTTCTGTTTCTTGTAACCATGTAAATAGTTCAGGACTTCTGTGGCAAGAACTAGTTACGATGATGCTTCCAAGCCTGAAGCTTCATCATAACTAAGCACCTTGGTGATTAGCATTGGTGATCATCCCAGTGTTTTCTGGGGTGGCTAAAACAATTTCAAGTATCGGAATACTTGATATTTTTTATCACTAAGTATTAAGCTGTAGCCAGAAATAAAAAACAAACAAACATGAAAATTAGTGCCCCATTACCTATGCAAGAATACTGTTATTCTTGTTACGCTAAGAATAATTGTTTAAATGACTCAGGATGACCTGAGCCTGTCTCACTCATGGGCTGGGAATAAGATGAGGGCTGGGTCAGGAGGACACGGCAGGAAAAAAGAGGCTGCCAGGGTATGCATCGGCCATGCTTATGGCTAGAGGGTAAAAGCTCCTTGCATTGGGGACTTAGAAAAACAATTAGCAGCTTATATAAACAGAATACATTGTGCTGCTCTAGATACAATGCAGTAGTTTAGTTGTATTTCATGAATATTGTCACAGTGGACTTGACAGGAATAAAGGAGGAATATTGGTATTGTTGTTTCTTTAAATTCCACGAAGCTGCCTACAGTCATCTGAAGTGAGGTAGCCTAGGAATTTAATAAATCAACAAATCATCTGAGAATGTGAAGCTTGGAATTTGTGGTCAGCTCTACCCCTAGTGGTCACATTTAGCATGCTGTGCTAATTGGGATCCCACACTTACTAGACCAATCCGGAAGAGCCCTGCCAAGACTTTAGTCATTCCCAGCAGCATAGCTCATGCTGCCACTTTCATATAAAGAACAATCCATACAACAATCCATACAACAGTTCTGTCAGTTCCTCCCAAAGTTGTTTGTAGAGAATGTATTTTATTTTATTTTATTATTTTTATTTTAATCAGAATTCTAGATTGCTGCAGTTTTATGACTCTTAGCAGTGTTATAGGGAGCAAAAAATACATAGCTATTTGATGTTTTGCTTGCTGCAGGACGTACATTGGGTTCTGGAGCCTTTGGGCGGGTGGTGGAAGCAATCGCTCACAGCCTAAGCCATTCCCAGTCCACCATGAGAGTTGCTGTGAAAATGCTCAAGTGTGAGTTTGGTTTCTTTTTCCTCTCTGTGCATGGAGATGCAAATAATCATGCTATCTTCCAACAGTGCCTGCCTTCCTCCTTTATGTTGTTTCACAATGTATTGTCATATTCATTGCTTATCTACCTTCCTGCTCAATTATCTTTGGTATCAATCAAGCCACCCAGAGTCACCCTCTGGGGGAGATGAGCGGCATGCAAATTTAATCAATCAATCAATCAGATGGCATGCATAGAGTATGTCCATAATATATAATGTTGCCCTGATTAATGGAGGACACTATTATATGGCTAAGTGTCCAAGGAGAAGCAAAATTGCCACAGTCTTCCTTCAAGTATAAACCCAGTGTGGACTGCACTTTAAACAAGTGTCTATATTTCATTACTGTATTTGACCACCCTATAGCCACAGCCCGAAGCAGCGAAAAACAGGCCCTGATGTCAGAACTGAAGATCATGAGCCACCTTGGGCCTCACCTGAACATTGTGAACTTGCTTGGTGCTTGCACCAAAGGAGGTATTATTTTCATATTCATCTCTTCAACCTGGATGTCTATCTCTGCCCTTGCCATTTTCTTCCACCTACTGCAGTTCCAATCTTTTGATCTGGCATGGAGTTTGGCAGATAGATAAAGATGTTCATGCCTTGGTATTCCGGTAGTTAAGGAGCTATTCCTCTATAGCTATTTTCTGAAAAGGATATAACCTGCCCTTTATCACTCTCCAAATTTCCATACTGTGCAAATGAGAACACTACCATTTACCTGTTTCCCATCTACATATTTCCATTTCTCCATTAGAATGTAAGTTCAGCTCCTGCTGATTTACATGGAGAGATCTACGTAGAATTTTGGGCATGATGTGCTAATAGTTTGTCATTACCTTTTCAGGATTTTTTTTTTTAACTTCCCAGTTTAACATACAGCCCTGAACTTCTCAGGTGGTCTCCCATCCAATTAATGATCACAGCTTTTAGTGTTTAGTGTTTAGCTTTTCAGGATCAGCCAAGGCCAGCTGTGTGTTGCCATTTGAATGAGGCTACCTTTGATGTATAATGAAAGCCCTATTAGTCTTATTGAATCCATTATACACACAACTTTATTTACTATTTTTAGACTTCAATACTATAGAGATTATTCTGATCACAGAACAAATTCAAATGTTAATGGAGGTTAGTTTTGAAAGTGCGCTTTTCTAGATACATTGCATAAAAATTGCCAGCTCTTTTTCAGTTGTGCTTTTATGATTATGTAAATAGCTGAGTCTGTAAATAGTATGGCTGTCATCTGATATAGCTACAGTGAAATATATTTATTTTTATCAATTCAATCTATTCCTGCCACCTACTGAAATGTTTAAAATCATATTAGTTTTTAAAAATTATAATGTGCATGTCCTACCTACTTGCTTGGTTGTGAACAGCGTCCAGTGCTAGTAGAGGTATGCTGTGTAATTTGTGCAGGTATGTGCAACTCTTAAAGAAAAAAGAAACGCTGCTTAATCTGAATAATAAAAGCAATGAGAAGGTCAGCGCAAGCAAGAGGCACAAGGAGTTGGTTCTCACGCTCATCCAGCTGTGGGTTTTTGCTTTGTAGTTGAATAGTCAGCAGATGGCAGATGTGTGATATATAAATGCTCCAGGAGACAATAACACAAATCACTGTGTACAATCAATGTGTGTGTTTGATCACACACACGTGTCTCCTAATAGGGAAAAGGAGTTCTGTATCTTCTACTCCACTACTTAGAAAGGAATATCAACCACTAAGTACATGAATTGATCCAAATACCTCCTATAAGGGGAGGGTAATTTGGCCATCAGATATACCTCAAAATAACAATCCATTGGTTTATTCTGATACTTGGCAATAATAATAAATGATGCTCCAAATGAACTTTGACATAGCATTGTTGAACCAGGTTTGTAATAATGAAAAATTGAGGATATATCTGGGAAATCGGAGGTATGTTTACGAGCTTCTACAAAAATATGCAATGACATTTTAACTTTTAAAGAAGACTAACCTCTTTCTGTCCAAGATTGACATACAGAAAGAGAGTTGCAAGTCTACTTCCCACACTTGTGATACTATTTTGCCTGGACTATATTACTAGGCGGGTGAGACTTCCCCAAAATACATGCTTTTCCAAGTAAAATGTTCCATCACACAAAAAACGAGTATTCAGAGAAGAAATTCTATATTAGCTTTTGTTTTGAAATGGTAGTTTCAGTGTATAAAGGTGGTTCACTCAGTTATGTCAAATCCCCAAACGAATGCTTGAAAAGACTTGCTACTTCAGCAAGTCCATCATTAGCTTATGAGCAATAGGTATTCTCTGACTTACTGAAGATGACCTTCTTCTGTACAGGCCCCATCTACATCATAACAGAGTACTGCCGCTACGGAGACCTTGTGGACTATCTACACAGGAACAAGCACACCTTCCTGCAGTGCTACAGTGAGAAGGCCAAGCAAGAAGCAGATTTGTACGGGAATGGCCTGCGTGAGGACAGGCTGCAGAGGTGCCTGTACATTTGATTACCTGTCAATATAGTCATACCCAACCTATAACAGTAGTGAGGCCAAGTAAATGCAAAACACACTAATATAGAGACATACATAAAAACCCACTGAGAAAGGAACAGAGAGAATAGATTTATTCTTCTTTGAAGTGCCACAGCATTGAGAATTAAGGGTTTGTGTTGTTCCCAAGCCCTGACCCTTCTGATTATAGTCTTTCTGGTACACTAAAAAAGATTTTGGGGATTACTTCCTCTTTATAACCAGAATAAAATTAAAATGAATTCAACTCAGATTGGACTTGCCTTGTGTTGTTCATTTTATTTTATTATTTTTTTAAGAATTGCATTAGGTTTATCTCATATAATGGGGTGGTATTTGTCTCATTTAAGGTGAGCATTATCTCATCTGAAAATTACACAATCCACGTATAGAGAAATTGTCTTAGAAACGAATCAGCAGCATTCCAGTTACCTTTACTTGCAGCTTATAAAGAATAGAAACAAACTGCTGAGTCCACTCTGACTATGCCTAGGATAGTGCAAGGAATATTTAGCAAAATTGTCCATATGCAGTGCAGGAAAGCAAATATATGTTTTGCATGTATGTATTCTTTCTTTCTTTCTTTCTTTCTTTCTTTCTTTCTTTCTTTCTTTCTTTCTTTCTTTCTTTCTTTCCTTCCTTCCTTCCTTCCTTCCATCCATCCATCCATCCATCCATCCATATACATACATACACACAAATAAATGAAAAGCATACACACATATATAAATGAAAAATTGCACTGATTTTTCTATGTAATTTAAATTTGAAAGCATTTTTTGTTTTGTTTTGTTTTGTTTTGTTTTGTTTTCTTTTGCATGTCCATTCCAATCAACAGAGTAAGATGTGCTGCATGTGTCAAATGAAGACAGATATTTCAAAGCTTTATATATGCCAAATCTTGTCACTGGAAGGGATATTCAGAGATTCCTCCAGTTATGGTACTTTGCATACAAATATACAGGGTATACTAAAAGTCATGCCCCATAGACAATTTATTATATAAGTTACATTAAATGTTTGAATTGGTTTCCATTTAATACTTCCTAACTCATTTGATACATGACCTTTGAACCTTCCTAAGTACAGTAACATTTTCTCTGGAAAAAAATCAATAAAACGCATTGTGATAGCCCCATACAGCCTGACTTCTGGTACATGCTGTATATACACGATACCCTTCAATGACTGAAAATGGGCAAGATGGTTCATAACTCAGGCATCTGCACCAGCATGTCACACATGCAGCAACTTTTGATTCAGGCTTGCGTGTATACGCAATTCAGATACAATGCGTGTATAGATCACTACACCTAATTTACCTTTGACATGGAATATTTCTCTGGCTTCCATGATGCAAACATCACATTCTGCTTTCTTTTCTTCCACAGAATAATTTATCTTGCACTTTCCCTTTCTTTGCCTATAGACAGCTTTTAATATTGTAAACAAATAATGTGAGAGGAAACACTATTAAGTTTTGATTCTTGCCTTCCTGCTTTTATCCTAGAGGTGGCTTGTTATCATAAAACTGTCCTAATGGGACAAACAAATGGTTTAAATAAGTTATCCCTCTCTGCAGCCATACGTCCTTGTCTGTAGAAAGTGATGGGGGCTACATGGATATGAGTAAGGATGAATCACTGGATTATGTGCCCATGTCTGACATGAAAGGTGAAATCAAGTATGTGGACATTGATTCTTCCAATTATGGCATGACCTATGAGCTGGACAGCTATTCACCATCAGGTAAGGAAGATTACAGAAAAACAGCTTGCATAATTATTCTTCAAATATATCTCTAGTGATTTAATTGCCTTAAGAGAAATTGCAAAAAAATGAAGTTTTGTTCATTATTAAATGTCATGCTATCATTTAATGTTGGGTGAAGGAAGTTTCTAATATCCCAGCAATGCCTTTATAGTGTGTATAGTCAGAATAGTTTTATGTATCTACTCTTTTTCAAAGTGATTCAGTAAACACTGTATCTATTCTATATTTCCAGCTTCAGAAAAAGTGACCTTGATCAATGAGTCTCCTCTCCTCAGCTATACTGATCTTGTTGGAGTTAGCTTCCAAGTGGCCAATGGAATGGAGTTCTTAGCTTCTAAAAATGTAAATATATTTGCACTCAGGATTATGTAGCTATATTTATGGATATCTGGATTCAAAGGAGAAGGGGTTGGTTGGGTGCTGGTTTGTGGCTCAGGAAAGATACGGAAGCCGGTGGAGGTGAACAAGGATGTATCAGTAGGCTCTCTCAGCACCATAAACAGGAGGGCTGTCAGTGTTGGTGTTACTAGACTTTGGTATGCTGTTTTTTAGACATTACTGCATCCTTCTTCACAACAAGCCATATTTACCTAATCCCCTGTGTGCATAGACCAAAAGCCATGGCATTCAGTAAGAAAAGACTAGCTCAGTATATTCAGAGCCAGCCTGAATATTCAAGCAAAGTGAAGTACAGGTAGTCCCCAGGTTAAGAACACCCAGGTTACAGATGACCCATAGTTAAGAACAGAGCCTGCTGTAGCAAAATTCAAGTTCAATACGCAATGATTCAAGTTAAATACATAACGGTTCGAGTTCATTACCCAATACTACTTATACAGTATTATATAATAATACTGTTCCAGCTTACATACAAATTCGACTTAAGAACAGACTTTGGGAACGGAACTTGTTCTTAAACTGGGGACTACCTGTAGTCCCTCAGACTACAGATTTGATAGGTCATAAACGGGAAGCTGTTAGTTTGTATTTTTCTTTATAAGTTAGGTAGAAGATCTGGTGAGTATATTTTGCTTTATATGCTCCCAAACCTGGCTAGCTTGGGGTATTAGGCACCTTGGATTAAATGGGTAGATGGGAAGGGTTCCACTGGCTTCTCTCCTTTGGGTAGCAAAAAATCTTGCAGCGTAGCCTAGTATCACAATAACTCCAATTAATCATGTCATAGAGTTCATTTCAGACATAGTAGCTCACTCATCAGCATGTCTATATTGTCATAATCTTGATCAGGGTTGAGCCATCTTGGACATGTAAGGCATTTTGCTAATAGTGGTAGCAAGGGGGAAAAAAGACTAAAACTTGTGCAGCCATAGAGACCACTTCTAAGTTACTGCACAGAAGATCTGCGGTTGTTTTTCTGAAGTGCATTCTGACAAGCCAGCATTAAGATTTCACATAAAGTATGAATGTCATATTGCTAGCACCACAGGGTTAAAAAATAGTGCTGGGAAGCATCCTGACTCGTAAGACTGAATATTTCTTAGGGAGGGACCTGGCATGTATATAAAAATGGAGAAATGGAATTGGAAAGAAAACAATATGCAAGAAAGACATGATCTCTTGTGAGAAGTTCTGCCCAGCAATGAATTTGGAGGGTAGAAGAATCCCAGCACCTCAGAGTACAAAGAAATAATTCTACAATGAGGTGTGAACTCAGCCTTTGTAGTTTCTAAAACACAGCATGTTATGTGAACCAGGCAACTGCGGTTATTCGACAAACAGTGGTTAAACAAAACATGGCTTAGCAAGATGTACAAATTTAGTCAATGTTCAAAATCAAATTCTCTGATTTTGTATGTTTGTTTTTTTGGAACCATGGACATAAAGTGCCACAATATAGTAAACAATAGGAACAAACTATTTCTTTGTTTTTCTGTTCCCTAGTGCCCGGTTACAATTCCTGTTGCAATGGCTTGCTTGTGTGTGAAGCAAGGCAAAGGCTATGGAATGGAGCAGCCTTAGAATTAACCCAAGACATCCTATATCTGAGAAAATATTCTCTCCCTAATCCTTGTCCAACTAACTGTCAAATATTCCTTCAGCCCTGCTGATAGGATAGTGTCTTCCACTACACCAGGGGCAGCAGGCTAGTGGTTTTTTTGGGGGGGGGCATTCACAACTGTGTTTTCCAAGTGCATTCAAGAGGAACAAGTTGAGAAGATCCCATTGCTGCCTCCTGGCGTCTGCTGCCTGAAGGAATGCCTTCACATGCCTGATACTCAAGTACCATTCAATGATAAGAGTGCTCTAGTCAGCCAGTAATAAAAAGAACCTAACCCTCCCCACAAAAAAACCCACAAGTTTGGGCCTCTGACCGCTGTTCTCCCTTTGAGCAAAGTGATGCATTAATATGTACTGTATGTGCACGTGCACCATCGTTTTCACCTAATGTTAAACTGACTCCAAATATGCTTTGAGCGACCTATGACAGTGGCAATGGCAATCATCTTAAAAATAAGTGTCTCAGCTAAAGCGCTGCTGCTTACATTTTTGTGGGCCTTGTGCTTTTGCAGAGTATTTTAAAGCATTGTGAAGTCTGCAAAATGAGGCTGTGGTGCGAGAGGAGAAAATGAAGTCATGCAGCATGGACAGCAGTATTTCCACAATAGTGTTTCCACATCTCTCCAAAGCTATTGCCTGAGGACCTCTTCAGTATATTCATTACATTGTCTCACAATGTTCTGTGATGCTGCTTTGTTCTGAAAAACTCTGAGGCACAATAACGTCTTTTGAAAGAACAATGAGAACACCTGAGATGTATATTTACACACACAGCATGTCTTTTCTCTATTATCCAGTGTGTGCACCGAGATCTGGCTGCAAGAAACGTACTGATCTGTGAGGGGAAACTGGTGAAGATCTGTGACTTTGGCCTAGCCAGAGACATCATGCGAGATTCAAATTACATTTCCAAGGGGAATGTGAGTAGCAAGATTACCTGGACTGTGGGTGTCCCTTTTACCAAAATAGGAAGAGAGGCAGAGTTAAGCATACAGCATGAATTTAGGAGCATCCTTGCTCCACCTGAGCTTTTTGATCTCTTGGGGAAAGGCACATACCCACAAATAGGAATTTCGAATTCTTGAGCATTCTGAAGATTTGTTTTATGTGGCTGGCCATATACCGGAATACAGCCATTAAGGTCAGAAATATGAATTCTCAGAATACATCTTCAGTGTCTTCTTCTAGTTTGTTTTTAATTAATCTAAGCTTAGCCAGAAGAGTTATGGCTTTTTTTTGGTAACAGTCCATCCCTCTGCTTGTCTTACCAAAAGCATATGCATAGTTACTTCCCAGATAGTTTTTAAATGGGCCTTAATGATTTGGCTATTTCCGTCTGCTTTTAAGAGAATTGATCACCACATTTATGTTGTTGCTGCTATTGTTTTAATGATTTTTATTGCTCTTTATTTTAATGATTTTAATTTTTACGTTTATTTATTTGTTTTAATTGCATTTATTTTTATTGGGAAGTTGCAAAGCATCTCAAGGAGCTTTGTTTCAGAAGAAACTTAAAATATTTCACATAGATTATTATTTTGGTCCCACCCACCCACAAGATAATTCAGTGAATTAGTAACACTTCATGCTAGCCCTAGAACCTATTCCTGAAATTCTTCATAGATGATTTTGCATGGAAGTATCTTCATCTCTCCAGTCTCTGGGAAGGAGAACTTGTCCTGAATTTGAAAAGAGACTTTCTTTTACAAAGGTCTAAATTCTTCATGTCTCTTTTACATGTGAGGTATGCCAGTAGAGTTTTAGACTTCACCTAGGGGTAACCCTGGTTTCACACCATTACTTTCTAGGCAAAAAGGCAGATTTTTCCCAACCTGGTGATCTCCATATGTTTAGGACTATAACCCTCATAATTCCTTGCTACTGGTCATGCTGGCAGGAACTGATTGGAACTGAAAACCAAAATATCTAGCGAACTTCAGATTACCAATCAATTCTTTTCAGCTAATATCTGTATAGCTATATCACTAAATACAGTGTTCAACTTACACACTGTAACAATCATCATGGGTACAGGTAAGCAAGCTTCCCAACTCATCATACATAAAACTCAAAGTACTCTATTGATCTTATCCTCCCCGTGCTGATCATTTTCTGTTGAACTTGGTGGATATATACTTAGGTTGAGGCTTTCAAGGACTGAAACAGTCTGACCAGAGTCCTGTTATGAGTCATGGTGCGCAGCTTGGAACAGAAGGCACGTCTCTAAATCTCCCTTACCCAGTCACTTTCCCCAGTAAATAGGAAATGAAACCCCTGGCTCTTTGCAATTCTTCCTGGAAATTATTTTTGATGCTGGTTGCACAAGTGAGCCCTGTTTCAGCCTAGAAGATGGTGATTAGGAGAACAGCACGCAAGCTGCTGGAGGGGAAAAAAAAAACAGAAGCAGACTGATTTCACATGTCACAGAAAAGTATGAGCTGAGGAGATGAATACCGGAAATGGTGGTAACAAGCATAATACAGCTGTCCCTCTCTTGAGGGTGTCTTCTGCTCAAGTTTTTTCTTTCCAATATAATGTTTCTCCTGATTATTTCAGGCTGCAAGTGTTTCTAAATTCTTTGCTCTGATCTCTGGAAGCTCAGTGCCATTCTGTATGTAGGATTATTCTATGGCTAAAAGTTCTCAGGATATAGTTCAATGCGAACAAATAAAATCCATGAAAACTAGAAGCCATTAAAAATAAAACCAAATGATCAGCTAAGACAATCATATCAACAGTTCTCAGTTCCTTTGGGAGGCACAAAGAGCTAGTTTGCACTTAAGAGGCACCAAAAGCCTGCTGTTAAGTTGTCTTCCTAATATTGCATGAATCCCCAATTCTTCCTCACAGCACTGCTGTATGTCAATAGGGAAGCAATCTGACACACACAAAATTCACAATGTAAATAGAGGTCTCTGTGTATAAGTTGCCCTGATTGGATGTCCACACTAGTTTTGAAGGCTCAAGGGTATGACTAGGGAGGTCGTGCAATGTCAGAGGCAGGTCCTCACTAAAGCCCCATTAGCTTTCAATTTGTGGGTTTCCCTCCATACACTGTAACTTGTGAAGGAAACTAGTATTTGAAGCTTTTCCTTCTATGTCTGTTTTTGAAATAGTTATCCTTTCCTTGAAACTGGATTTGGATAGTGATCATCATTTAAATTACTTCCGAAGCAGCAATCCATTCTCTGTGTATGAAATTTAGAACGTGTTGTTATTATTGTTAATTACTTGCCTAAGTGTTTCACTGCTGACTGGAATCACATTTTGTCATACTGCTGCCATACTGAGCAGGACTGACAGTAGCAAGGCCACGGTCATAGGATCCCCCTCTCTGACTAAGAAGGACTCGTAGTTCTTCCCAGGTTCCAAATGAGTTCCATTAACATTCATAGAAAAGCATTGTTAACCAAGTACAATTCAGAAACCTTCAGTGGTCAGTACAATGGCAAGCTTTTTAAATAAAATCTCTGTTTTGTCTTTTCTAATAGACCTTCTTGCCTTTGAAATGGATGGCCCCTGAGAGCATCTTCAACAACCTCTACACTACCTTAAGCGATGTGTGGTCCTTTGGGATTCTTCTCTGGGAAATATTCACTCTGGGTATGTCTCTTTAGTCAGCATTGTCCAGGCTACTTTTGGTACATCGTGCCTTCCAAATGTTCTGTGTTTAAAATGAAAAACACTTGTGTTACTTCTCTAGTCTACTTAAAGAACCTTCTCTTTATTTATATCATTAGTGTTTTCTGTCATCCATCTTTCTGTCTGAGAGGAACCACTCCCAATAGCCATAGTTATTGTTGTGAAATTAAGAAATAGATGGTGGTTGCCTAAGTTCGCTCTTTTGGTCTTAGGTGGGACTCCATATCCTGAACTGCCTATGAATGAGCAATTCTATAATGCTATTAAACGTGGCTACCGGATGTCCAAACCTACCCATGCATCCAATGAAATGTGAGTGTTTTCGGTAAACAACTATCTTCCTCAAATAGGACAAATGTCATCCACTTTTCAAGCATTTCCCAAACCATGAAATCTTCTTTCATATGTTTGTCCAGCTATGAAATTATGCAGAAATGCTGGGAAGAGAAATTTGAGATCCGACCTTCTTTCTCTCAACTGGTGGTACTTATGGGGAACCTGCTAGCAGACAGCTACAAGAAGGTAAGCTACATTTGACCTGAAAAGATAAATAGGAAGGGATCAATTTCTAAATCAAAATCTTGATAGTAACTTTATCTTTGCCCATTGGAAGGATATGGCACTAAGAACTTGCCTCCAAAAATGTTCATTGTTGCCATTATTTAGGGACAATACTGAAAAATGGGGGTTGCCCATCGATACAGTGCTTTCTGATGTGATTCCAATGTTTAATTGCCATTCAGAGTTCTAAATCTTTATCTATTGTTCTTCACTGACATAAGCTCTCAAAAGATGTAGGTTTTCTTATGCAGTACCTAGTGGTTTAATATTATTAGAATTACCTTATCATAAATGGGAGCCAGTTTCTGTAAGCAGCTCAACATCCATATTATCTGTCTCCTCTAAAAAAAGCATGCTATAATCATAACTTGTAGGTGAAGCCTTACTTTGTTGGGGAGGAGGGGAATTAAGCCAGATATATACATAGTGTTATATCAAAATTCTCCAGTCTGGTGTCTTTTGCAATATAATATTGTTCCTAACCATTGACAATGTAATCTACTAGGAACAACAGTAGGAACCCTGAGATGCATTTCTGCAAACTTGAATTTAATGCCCATCTTATTTCTACATCAGCCTCATTTTGGGGAATTCTCAGGTACCCCTGAAATCTGAAGTAAAAAAGGTGACAGGAAATGAAAGGAACATTGTAGAAGTGACATTGAATTAATAAGTATTTTTTTAAACTTTTCCAGCTTTTAAAAATCTTAATTGCTATGAACTGCTGCTATAATCTTCCAGATTTGAATTTTGCACATTAATTTCTATATGTATGTCAACATTCCTGGAAGCATAAAGGACAACATAAACATTTTTGTGTTTGGCATTTTCGGTACTGCTCTATTCAGACTCTGTTACATTGTGTTGACCTCAGCAAGCCAGTCAATCTGCTCATGATTCTGAAATAATAAGTCAGACATGAAGAAGGAAAGGGGATATGATGAACTGTAACTAATGGCTACAGACTGATGCACCAGACTGCAACCAAGATAAGCACTATAACCTCAATTTAAACCAGTCTTCACATGATAAATAGCTACATCATTCATCTTCCAAAAGTCCTTCAAACTTTTGAAAGATAAAGCTGGCACATCCCAAGTTAGCAAAGTATAGTTGAATGTCCAAAACATTTGGCTTATATGGCACATTGTTTTAGAAAAGGTAAACACAGTGTGCATGCATAGTCCCCATGCTGAGATATATTAGAGCTCATCGTTCACTCCTGTTCACAGCTATTCAGAAGTAAGACCTATTGAAAGCATGATGCTTGTTCTCAGATAAGTGGAGATACAACAACAGCTTATACATGTATAAAAACATCTACTTAAAAGTAAGAACCATCCATTTTCAGTAGCCATTACTTCTACATCTTTAGAATTGCAGTCATAATATATTAATTGTTACTATAACATCCAGATGTATTATAACTCAAGTATAAAAGTTTATTCTTGTGTAATATTGAGCTGTGTATTGTGTATATGAATAGGTTTATGTACTCACCAACTCTTTCTATTCTCTCTGCCTTGCATGAGAGCAGAAGTACCAACAGGTCAATGAAGAATTCTTGAAAAGTGACCACCCTGCTATTGTCCGTACAAGGCCCAGGAACACAGGATTCAATCCTTCTAGGTCTACTGCAAGTGACAGTGTCAGTTCAAGTTCTGTTCTCTATACAGCTGTGGAGCAGAATGGACTGGACAATGATTATATCATTCCCTTGCCTGATCCTAAACCAGAGGGAGACAGTAATGACCCTCAGGAGGCCTCTAGCAGCAGAGCAAGGTTAGAATATTTTTAAGTTTTGCCTACTGTGACATCATTTAGTCCCAGCTGCCTGTTCTCTTGATTAGGAAAATATAATGAACATGCAAAATATTGTTGAAAAGAACTTTAGTGGAATGACTACAGAATGCCTGCCCATGAGGAATATATTCATTAAATACCCATTCCAAATTGTCACCTAGAATTTGATTACTTCCTTTGCAAAATTAGAGCATGTCTTTCTGAATTTTTCCAACATTTTTTCTTTCTTTTTTTGTTTTGTTTTAAGCATCATTAGCTCCAAAATCAAACTAGAAGATTGTTGTTGTTGGCATTCAGCTATGTCTTACCACAAATGCATGGACCTAATTCTCACTCTTTTTCTTTCTCAATTTTTAGTTCGACCCTGAATGAAGCAAACACATCATCTACAATATCTTGTGACAGCCCTTTAGCCCCTGAGCAAGAAGAAGCAGCAGCATCTGAGTTGAAGCCAGACTGCTAGGGTTACCAGTGCTCCATGCTCCTGTATATGCTGGTACTGGGGAGTTCCATCCAGTGGGAAAACTTGCATATCCCCTTCATTCAGTCATATCACATTTCAGTTGCAATTTGTCCCTCCTTACTCTTAACCTAAAATAAAAGCCAGGAATTATAGAAAGAGGACTTTTCTGAGGCCAGGAGTATCCAGAAGAACTGCGCACTAAATCAGAACAATCTAAGTCTGTGTTGTGTGGTAATTCTTTGTGGCTTCTCACACTTCTGAACTGGGATTATATTCACTTCAACTCTTAATGCAGAATTTGTTCTTCCATCACGGAATACAATATTCATTCACCTTTCATGTTTCCATCTGCTAACTCAAAGTATCAGAGGAGTATCTATGAAATCTCATCTTCATCTTCAACGATTTCTGGATAAAACTACTCTCCCCATGATAAAGCATGTCTCCACAGGGTCAAGCAAAAGAGTCTCTAGAGTTCTTCTGGGACAAACGCCTTTTGATTCTTGCAAGTTTACTTGACTGATAGAAATTCAGTTACTGGATTATCAAATGATGCTTTTAAAAATGTATTTTTAGAAAGGATAGGTAGTGTACAGGTGGACAGAAGCACAGAGATGATTTGCAGGGGAAGTTAAACTCACTAGAGACTCAGAAAGGTTCTTCTCACTGTTTAAGCCATAAGATTTATGATGATTACTGAATTCAACTCAACACTTAAGTTGGGGCCTGCCTTCCTTCTTGGGTTCCCCACTTTTTTTGTTTCAGCATTCCAACATTAGGGTAAATGATATCGTGGATTATAGGTACTCAAAGATACTGCAACTGCCCAGACAGTAGCTAAGGGCAGTAGCTAAAGCAGCATCTTTATTGTGAAAAAAATACAGAGCACATGGAGACTCAACTAAGGATTCAGCTGAGGCAGCAGCAGCAGGAGCATTCAATGTTAAATTTTCAGTAGGCTGCCCTTTCATTGGATCACTCATTGAAAAGGAATGCTTGGATTTATCCAAAGACCGTAAGAAGATGAAAAATGGATCATAAATTTTCTCTTTCTGCTTGTGCACTTTGTAAGCAAAAAGCCTCACTGCCTAATTGGCAGCTATATCTTTGCTTTACTTCAGAGGGTTATTGATAACAGCATTTGTGGGGAAGCCCCATTCCTCCTCTAGCAGTGGAAAGGAGGAGGGTTGGCTTAGAGGTCCAACAGAGGTCCTTCACATTAAGCATAATGGGAAGGATGATCAGGATGATGAGAAGAGAGTCTATGCGAAGAGCATGTACTCTTTTTAAAGGAAAAGAATGGTTTAATAGTCCTTAGGAGAAAGTTATTTTCTTGCCTCTTCTGTTTTCACCCACTTCAGTAGGACTTCAGTTTTAACTTTGTGTTAAAACGATTAACAGAAGGTTTTTCAAACTGTTCTGCTGAACCCTAGGGGTGTTCAGTTGCAACAGGTAGATCTTGAAAAGCAAGGCTGGACCTAATTAGTCTTTGATGGACTAGGAAGGAGGCAATGGCAAATCACTTCTGAAAAGCCTCACCAAGAAAACTGCAGGGACTTATCCAGGCAGTCTCAGAGAATTGGACACGATTGAATAGATTAACACACACACACACACACACACACACACACAAAATCCTAGGGCTATAGTCTAGACTGGGAAGTTGAAGAAACTTCCCAGGATGCAATAACAAGCTTTTTTCATATTGTTGCCAATGAGGCTACATTGACATGGACTTCTTGTTTCCAGGAATCAAGTTTGACTTGAGGACACCTTTACCATTATCCAATCTTTCAGAGGCTGGAGACAGCACTTAATAATTTTGGGCTGCAATACCCATGGCCAAAAATACTTTCCGGAGTGCTTAAAAGTGGATCTACTTACTGGGCAGAATGATCTAGCAGATGTAGGTCCCATACTACTTCAAATGTCAGATGTGAGTTGTCTTACATAAATCGAAGGTTCCCCTGTGCATTTAATACCCTGTCTGTAGTAATATAGCACAATTACAAGACAATTTGCTTTGGTTGTGTCTGTTGCCTTGACTTTTTTAAGCCCCCTGTAGACACCCCAGTACCCACCACCCCCCATTGGCTGCTACTTAGGATTAATGAGCAGATAGCTGAAATGCTTTTGCACATTTCATGTGTCACCTGTGTTGGCCTTTGCTCTGCATATTGCACACATTTATTCCAGTTTTGCTTCACTCATAAAGCAACCTGCTATAAAACAGCTTTTTTCTTAATTCTAGTCTGTCCTCCTCTATCAGAGGTGGTTCTAATGTCTCCTGTGATCCACTAAAAAAAAGTATTTTAGCTACTTTTCATCACATTTTATTGATAGTAGAATAGGTATATCATATACCTATAGCTAGGGGGATGTGTGTGTATGTGTGTGTATCAGACAGACAGACAGACAGATTTTTTTTCCTCTGGACAATCCATTTACAATTATTCATTTTTGAAATAATAGATTCTCGCACTTATCACCTTAGTTTTTCTCAGTATTATATTTGTTCTTTTTTAAGGCACTGTCAGAGTATTTGTTATGAATGTTTGGTTGAAGCAGCAACAATAGAGTTAGGGAATGTTTGCAGGCAAACATGCCACTTTGAAGTCCAGTGTTACAATAGCGAAAATGAATATTCTATAAATTATGGCCAGTACTGGGTTTATCTCCTTCTAATGTATTATATACTTTCTTTTTAATCAGCCTTTAAAATTATTCTGTGATAACAATCTATTTTCTAATTATCACCCAATTGATTATATTGCCTATTGAATACAAAAAAGCATTAGGCCTCTTATTGTATCATAAGGTTTCTGCAAAGGGGACCATGGTTAGATCCCTCTAACATGCCTTTTAGTCTTTTATAGCATAGCAACACTACAGCTTATTTCTACATTCCTAAATGTTTTTTTTAATTATTTTTATGATAATTTTTTTTATTTTTAGCCTACTTAGTACAGGCAATTATAAAGTATATCAAATTAATCTAAACTCATATTGCACATTTATCACAGACTGATTTAAAACAGTTTTATCTTGAACAGTTAATCATTTCAGTGGTCAAAGAAGTTTAGCTCCCAGACAGACCACATTCCTGCAGATGAGGCCAAGATCCTTTCCTTGTATCTTTTCTTAAAATAATCAGGAAGCACGTCAAAAGTTAGACAGGCAGCTAACAAAATTATGGGATGGGATTCTGGTGTGACTTTCCTTAGCTTTTTAAGAACACAGGGCCAGATACAATTCGCAACCGTTTTAGTTCAGCAGATTTCTTCTACTTTAACTTTAGTTTCCTTGACAAGGATGAACAGCTTGATTTGCCTTCTGGCACACTGAACTGAATAGCTTTTCAATTGTACTTCTTAGGGAGACAGAAATTTAAGTGCTGTGAGTGAAATTGTCTCCAGACAAGTCAGTGGAGTAGCCAAGGACACTGCCAATATTGAATACTGCACCACCACCACCACCATGCCCCCCCCCCCCAGTGTGAAGCAGTACCAGTGTGTCTTCTATACCTAGTACATCATTTTCTGAAACATTTGGTTGATCCAAAATAAAGATTGGTTTCTTCCATGGAGGACTCTGCTGCTATTGCTGCTTCAAACTGTTCCTCACTCAAAAGCTAAATGATAGCAAATCTATCAGTAAGAAAACAGATAATAAATCTAACAGGTCATTCCTTCCCCTAACCCCAAATTGTTAGGTGCTGTGCTTTTTCAGATGCTTCCATTCATTCTGAATTGCTAGGTCTCCTATCCTAGATGACACCAAGCTCTGCCAGTTCTAGCTTGTAAAAGGTCTTCCTAAAGTTAGATGAGTGAACAGTGTTGAATAGTCCTTCACATTGCCTTGATGAAGAGTAGAAAGTAAGAGTTGATTAACCAAAGGGCCTTTCTGCTGTCATGAATTTAATACTCATAATTTGACCTAAGATAGTAATATAATAATGTTTTTTAAAGAGGACCACTTGCTATGGTACTTTTACATTGCTGATATTTTTGCTTGCTTGGTGGTTGGGTTTAGATTTGGGGTTTTTTTGTTTTTTTGGGGGGGGGTTTGTTGTAATATTAAGAGGTGAATCAAAACCAACAGTTTCTGTCTTGAATGAAATATGTTTAACTTGGAACATCTCCAATCCATTTTTGTAAGTTTGGTTTCATCTCTGTATTAATTTTCCATCTTTCCATAATATTTTAACCTACAATTGTTGCAATATAGTTCATATATAGATATATATCTTTCTACATCCAGCAACCTGCTATTAGCCAGACTACATAAAAGGAATATTGTCACACTAGGGTTGTTTAAAAAATAAATAACAACATTTGTTTTTCTTAATGATGCATATACAATTTTTATTCTCTGTCTTTCCTTTTTCATTTGATTGTGTTGGTTTTTATTAACTGGAAGAAATAGAGTAGGGCAGAGTTTTGCTTGTTGTATTGCATAATCTAGAGCACAGCGGACTATTGACAGGAAATATGATACATTGTCCAATTTCTCTAAAGATTCTTTTGTAGGTTAAAGGATGGGGAATACAATACAATTAATTGTTCTCATGGAAGTTGGCCGGTTATTGGCATTTAAAGCCTTGATCCTGCAAAGTCACACCAGTTCCTGGAAATAAGTAAGCCATTCAATAGCACTCTGAATTCTAGAAACAAGTAAGTGTTTAAGGAGATCAGGAGGGGTTGGAAAATCAACTGCTCCACTTCAGTCTATTCATTATTACAGTTTTCTTAGACAAAGTGGGAATCCT
Source organism: Python bivittatus (assembly GCF_059951505.1). NCBI lineage: Eukaryota > Metazoa > Chordata > Lepidosauria > Squamata > Pythonidae > Python > Python bivittatus. The sequence goes on along the minus strand of NW_028277035.1, from coordinate 36,341,538 downwards.
TTCTCAATTCACATTATTCACAGACACAATTAATGCAAATCTTATACAGCAACTTATTCACTCACAAAAAAGAAATTCCTTCCCTCCTTTAATTTTTTTTTTTTAATCTCTCCAGGCACATGTAAAGCAATAGCTAAAAAAAAAAATCTCTTCTGGCATATGTAAAGCCAGAAGAGAACTGGTTGGGTGCTATGAGAAATAAATCTGTGAGTACACAGCATTGATTCACAGAAAAAAAGGTGACTTTTTATATGTCTTGCTTCTCTAGTCCTCTCTTTGAATTAGGAACTATGCTTAAAATACTGACTCATGCAGCGATTTAGAAATTTACAGTTCTGAGAATTAAATCAGAGAAGTATATTTAATTGAAAATAATGTCATCAACATTAGGATCACTTGAACAATTCTCAATAAATTGTTTAGAGCAGATTCCCATGTTACTCCACAAAAATTCAGGGGAAAATGGTCTAAAGCAAGAGTTTTATAGTTGCCATTGTCCGATAAAATTCTGATGAAGCCGTCTGTAAAACATTGATCGTCTCTGTATGTTCAACTTGTCTGCAAGCTTTTAAATTATAGTGACATACATTTCCTTCCTGCTTTGATAATATATTTTACAATTCTAAATAGGGGAAGTTGAAATTAAATATGGATTAGAATATATCCCCTTCCCATAAGCCACTTGTTCATCCGTATTATGCCCTTTGCCCTAAACAAAAAGAGTTTCTTTCCACACACTCAGTCTTCATTCTTGATCATTTTAATCTCCAAGCACATACAGAATAAAGGAAATGTTTTCCTTGCCCTAATGTAGTTTGCAGGAAATAATAAAGGGGTGCCATCTTGGGTTACTTCTAGACAATACTTAACTGTGTACAAATAACACAGGATCCAAACCTAGAAACCTCGGTCTTCTATTTGTAATCTTCCAAGATTTTTCTCCCTGTTTTTTACTTACCAAAGAGTGTATGTCTTTGGGCAGACAGTGCCCAAAGCCATCTGCATGAAAGCCCCCTGCTGAGTCAGTTGTGTTCAAGCCTTTCAGAAGACTTGCTATAGGTGGCAAATATCTTTCATGATATTTGGGCCAAGTACAGAGGATGTAGCCAAGCCAACGTATTTTGTTCATGTTTTCTCATGAGAATCATTCCAATAATCCAATCAATAATAATTGATTCTGTATACATTTATTCTTGCTATTTGTCTGTTCTGTATTTTACTTCTTGAAGGTTTTGTACAAGAATTAAACCACCTAGATTACCAAATAATATAGATTAGCACTGTGAGAGACCATCTTCCACTTAGTATATCTCCCTTGCTTTTTCTTTTTTTTTTAACTTCTGATTTTTAAAGCTAATAGCTCTTTAGTCTTTTTTCTTTGATTCTCTTAATTAGAAATTTGCATGGTTTCCACTTCTTCAGAATTTTGTCACAAAACCTACTCAGTGATATTTCATAAGTGCAAAAGGGAAAATTCAGCAAAAGGTCGCATCAAGTTCACAGGCCCAGAAGTAGAAATAAATATATAGAGAATAAGCATTAAGATGCATTTTCTTAGTGCCTGCCTACTTATTTCATTGATTGTAGGCCCAACAACGGAAACAAATATTAGGTGCCTTTTGTCTATATGAAGTGACACCCTTCTTTTTCAGACTTTAGCATGTTTAAAATCGGTATAAAAATACAGGCATCACTTTACACAAAGTTGCTAACGTGACCAGAATATGCAATCTTAAAGAGAATATATGAACTGGACAACGGTACTGATACAACAAAGAGCAGATGCAGTGAAATATCTGCAGCACCTCGTGATTTTCTGAGTACCTCCAAGACAGAGGAGGTGAACCTCCTTGCACTTTAGAAGTCTCTAATTGAAGTCACAATAATTAAGCAATGAGCATGATTTGCACATTAGAACCAAACCATTGTACATTGCCTGCAGCAGCCCAGATTTCAAATCTTTATGGAGTCATGGAAGTGCTCAGCTTTCCTCAGTGCTGGAGAAGAGGTTGACTCCCTCATCTAATCAATATGTGTTATATAACTTTGCTGTCAGTTTTAGGACCCTGTTACCTTAAGGTGAGTGAGGTTCTACTCTAAAAATGGCCTATATCCTTTTAGCCTTTCAGGTATTTTAATGTTCTTGGAAGCCTTCCATACAAACAAGAGCTGAACCAATCCAGATGAGTACATCTTTCATGTCCTCAGGACATATGGGGCTTCCAGCAGGACTTGTTTAGAATTTAATTAGCCCCCTGCTCCAGAGAAAATGCTGCAGGCTGAAAGCAACGGGAGCAGCACCTTTGCTTCTGTGGCTACCCCCTGGCAGGAGAAATCCTGGCTTCTTGGGTTACCTCTCCCCTCCCAGTGGAAAGCCCTAGAAGCAAAGGTGCTTCTCCTCTGTTGCTTTTGGACTGTTCTAAGAGGTGGCCTCACTTGCCCTGGCACAATAGCCATCTTCACTTTCCTTCCCTCCCTCCCACATGAAAACAAACACAGCAAGAGAAGGGGACAAGTTAGTGGTCATTTTTAGTTTTCTCCCATTGGCTAGGTGGGGGGAATGCTGGTGGTTCAAGGAGAAGAAGGTGAGCATTACACAGCTGCCTAGCAATACTGCTTAAAGTTGGTGGACAAATCAAAAGTTGGGAGCAAATCTAACAGCTGTGTGAAAAGCATCTCAGTCAAGTCAACCAATCCAGGCACTCTCACAGAAGGAACTGACATTCAGTTCTGGGCTAGATTTATGAATTCAGCACTACCCCCATTCTTTCTTTTTTGGTTGAAAAAGTAGATTTTTTTTTCCTACAGAAACTGACAGTAGTGTTTGAACGAGGAAAACAAATCTTTTTTTTTTTCTTTTAGTCTTCCCCTAAACTCTAATGGAGTTGAAAGACAGAAAGGAGTTTGAATTAAGGTACCAAAAATGTAATATTAATCTGCATGTAAGACTTGCATTAAGTCACATTTATATCAGTGAAACACTATTTTTACGCTGTAAACGTTTAAAATGTTTTGAAAAGATTTTTAAAATTAAAGGAGTTTCTTTTTAAAACTCTGGCTTGTGTTCTTTCTTCTCCGTCCTTGGAATTGTAGATTAACATTTCTCGTGGGTTTTTCTGCACATAAAGATAACACTGTTAGCCGAAAAAAGTTAATATGCTTAGTGTAATCCCAGGGCACAGAGAAAGCTTGCTTGTGGCACTAAGAGGAGAGAGAGAGGCTGATACAGCAAGAGGACTGAAGAAGCTAAAGGAAGTGATGGGAGAGGGAGACAGTAGGTAATAGAAGGTAAGTCTGGGACCCCAGCAATAGATTTACTTGTAATACCTTCACATTAATGGTGCATTTGAATCGTTTTCTCAACCGAGGGCCCCTCCAAATACATGCATTCCAGTTCACATAATTCCCCAGCCAGCATGACCAGCAAGTCCACACCTCTGGAAAGTCTCTGGGCTGGAGAAGGGTGAAGTAGTGAGTGTCCAGTGAACAGCCTAACATGAGCAAGCCTGCTAACAAAGTCCACCCTGCACATTTACCTTCCATCCACTGGTTCTGAACTGCAGCAGCTGTTCTCAGCATGAGCTTAAGTACATTCTACATGCTGGACACAGAAATCTGTGAAGCACCTTGGAATATTTTAATTACAACATTAAATAATTCTATACTTCAACTAGAGGTGAAAGAATGCTAAGTTCTCAAACTTTGGACATAACTAACATTTTAATTGGGATATTGGTCAACAGATCAAATGAATAACATTCCAAAAATATTACTTTGTCCTTTTTGGTACAGTATTACCACTTCAAATTTCAAAATCTGTTCTGAATAGAAAACGTTTGCTGCAATTTATCTGGGTTAGGGACCAGAGAGGAGCAGCTAAAAAATTTATATGAAGATCACAGAAAGTGGAATTGGATGATCCCACTTGGTTGTGGTTATATTGTATTATCTACCGTCAAACTATCCTTGGTGGCTAACTGATTTTTTGATAAATTGCTGGAAACTTTAAAAAAAAGTTTTCTATGATACTAGGAAAAACACTGAAGTTAAAATGTGAGTAAAATTCTTTCTTCCAGTTCATTCTTCTTTAGATAAAAAGGTTAATATTACAATACGTTGTTAAGAAGAAAGATTATCACTTTCTGCACTGAATCAGACAACCTTTAAGTTCTTGAAATAAATGCATACGTGCAAAAATACGTACTTAAAAAAAAGGGAACAGGTGACAGGTTGATTCATCATCACGTAGACAAAATAATATAGAGGGATTAGAAAATAATGAAGGTGTTTTAACTTACAAAGAGAAAATGAGTTAAGCTCCCATATTTTGCAGCAGCAGTAAATCTTCTGATCCTTCCTTTCATGCAGTAGATTCTTTGTCTCAGGAAAAGACCAAGCTCATCTTAATGGTATGGCAGAATATTGAATGTTGTAACAGAATATTGAAAATCTAGTAACATTAACTTGTTATCAGTAAAAAATAACATCAGGTAAATAAGTTAATTGAAAATTGGACAACTTCACATAATGCAGTCTTTCATGATATCCTTTTCTTTGGCTGTAATGTGTTTTGTCCTTCATGATACACACACACACACACACTTGATTTGTTTAGTTATGTGTAATTTGTATTTATGTGTCTGTCTTATCTATCTAATAAATCTACAGAGAAAATACTTCCACATGAGTAATAGGATGCATGAATTCATCATCATGAGTGATCACATTCTCATGTTTCGTTGTTGCTTCCTACAGCATTTGAATTGCATACAGAGACAGCCAAGTCTATTGATAATGATTATTTGGGTTACATGCTCTTTCTTATGCAAAAACAGTATTTGGGAAGGAAGAGTTTATATTTCAGTTGGCCTTCAGTTCATGATTCTCTTTCACATCCAAAGTGAAGCTGCTGACCTGGTGTGACTTGTCCTCACAGAAAGATAGTTACGAAAAGGTTGTATCATCTCACCTTTCCTTGAGGAGAAAAACTTGATTAGTTAGTTGCAATAATGACTTAATGTCTTAACCTAGCTCAGAAGCAAAACTCACAAAGCTGTAACCAGAGCAATATAAATAAAAATATTTCAGTAATTATTTTAGACCTCATGCCTTCCAGGTGTGCTAAATTCAGGCTACTCTAGACTTAGAAGATGGGCTTTAGTTGGACAACTGCAGGAACATAGCTTGGCCTGGAGGCCTTTCTAAACACCTTTTTATTGCCCAATACATTTATTTTTCTATTTATATGCATTTCCCACTATACAGAATGTATACCATTCTCTAGCATGTTCAAAATCCAGTTTTAGCTGGACTGTTGTAGATTCTTAAATGCAGCAGCTGATGGGTGCACGAAGAAAAAAGGAACATTACATTAGCAAATTCAGTGAACTGGATGGATGTGTGTGTGTGTTGGCAATCTTTGTACAATTGATTAATAGAATGTTTACTGAAAGTAGGAGATAAAATGGGTGCCTTGAGTACTAATGAGAGCAGAAAGAGAACAAGTTCTTTTAAAAAATCTGCTGCCTTTAAATGAAGTTGAAGTTATGCTGGGATTATACTGTGTATTCCTTTTTGCAACTGTTTGCAGTTGTGTATGCTTATCCGAGGTTGCTAGGATGATTCAAGCGTGCACATGTGAAATGAGAGAAGATGTTGCAGTTCTACAGCTGTACTCACTGTTTAGGCCCTGAAATAAATTTTTTTCCAAGGTTAAATAGCCTATCAAAACGTTCTTGATGCTGAGAGCTGCTGGGGCCACTTTGGAATGCAGAAGAATCACTGCTGAGATATAGAGAGGGCTTCTTCATCAGTGGAGACCTGATTCACATGGGAAGTATGAGCTGTTGCAGACATGATGGGCCATTTTTGTCCATCAGTGGTCAGTAAGAGCTGAGTCAATAAGAAGGAAAAATAACACCCTTCCCTATCAAGAAAACAAGACATGCTTTTAAGCAGTTCATGCAGTGGTTGCTTTCAGGAAGAAAGGAACCAAATTTACCCACATGTAGGGTTATTATACTTCAACCTTCAAAAAAGAGGTCACTGGAGAGATTTGTTCATATAATGTACCATGCAAAGCAGTTCACTGAATCAGTTATAGCTCTTTTGGGTATTCCCATCAGAGCTAATTGTCCTGAAACAGTGCTTTGAAATTAAGCATCTATTAATTGTGCTAGGAACGCACAAGCATCTGCCAGTTACAAATCAACATTTGTGTATGAAATCATAAGTCCTTACGACCAAATCAGCGTGTGCTAGAACAGCACAGGGCTTCAGATCAAAGGCAAAAGGGAGCTTTGGAGCATGAAAGAGCACAACTGTAGTTTAGGAGATGTGCCACACTTGCATCGCCACACATTCCAGAACCCATTTTTTGCTCTTAAATCCAAAATGCTGCACCTTTCTCTCTCCTAGCAAATCTTTCTCTAACCAAAAAGCTAACAGCAGCTATAATCCCCCCACAAAACCCTTTCAGACTGAACCTTGGGGTGGCTATCAGCACCTGTGGGTGGCAGGACTGTGCAAATTCTGTGAGGCTGAGGGCCATGGCATTTTGAGGACCATTCTTCACGAGCCATTTGGGACAGGTTTCACAGTTTTGAAGATGAGTTTCTTAACCATCTGTTAAATTGAAAGAACCTCTTTTGTCCCTTAAAACAACACTGAAAATGAAAAAAAGAGTCCCATATTTTTTGCCCTAACCACTTTGGGAGGGGATACGGACAACACCAAAGGGTTGCTGGCAGCTCAGCGTGAAAGTGGAGATGAGAAGGGGGGGCGAGAAGGGGGGGCGAAACGTGGGGGCAGTTTGGCTGAGCACTTTGGGCAGCAGCAATAAATGGCAATAAATGAAAAAAACGGATATTGACTCTGTGCGGTCAACCCTCCCCGCCTCTCAATATTCCAGCTGACTGTGGATGAAGGGTCAGGAAACACCTGGCATCCTCTGATCCTATCCCAGCATACATTCAAGAGAGCACTTCATTTTCCCACTGGTAGATGATGCTGGGTGGGGAGGGGAAGAACAGCAAGGATTCTTCCAGTTGCTGCCCTGAAACTCTCCTCCATTCCAGTGCGTTCAGGCAGCCACACTGACTAGCCCAGCTGCCAATGTGTGGTCAAGATAGGGCTGCAGGGAGCCGTGTTTTTTATCCCAACATCATTTCCTCCCAACTCAAGAACAAAAGGAAAGCACATCACTGCAGACATGACCAAGAGCCATACAAATGGTCAGTTCCTGAGGCTGCTGTTGCTTTATCCCCAAATGTCCAGGGTAAGAGACCCAACACGGAATTATTGCCTTGCCAGTATAAGAAGGGAGCATGCCATTCTGATCTCTTTTACTGTTTTGTTTTCTAAAAAGAAAAAAGAGCGACTGTACTCAGAACCAGGAAGAGGCACTGACTAGCAACTACTTATTGGCTAATGGTTTTCTGTGTTCCACTGCTGGCCTGGAATGGTGCTGGAAGTGTGACTTCTTTGGCACTAACCATTCAGCACTTCACAACCTAAAAGGGGCAGTAGAGTGTGGACAGAGAGGATTTAAGTTTGTGTCCCCTTGTTGTCTGTCACGCTGCCTGCTCTGGGTCGAAGAGATTGCTGATCTGAGGCCACTTCTCTCTGCCTTGCTCCCAGGCACACTTGCTCTGACTTTCCTCCTGGAAGTAGATAGTTTGTTAAGCTCTGCCTCTCCCGATCATATATTTCCTTGAGTATATCACTTTTCTGTTAAAGTTATAAAACCTGCTTCACTCATCAATGCACTCACAAACACTCTCCTTCCCACAAAACCCAGCACTGTTTGGCTGTTAGTTCTTTGCAGACTGAAAGCATGTCCATTCCCAAAATGTCTGGCACTTTCGTAGATCTGGCCATAGTCAGGACAGCGAGGTCCATCACAGGAAGTGGTAAGAAAGAGCCTTTCCTAGCACGAGGGGCTCAGGGGACTATTTTGCAGTGCCTGGCAAACATATTCCTCTTCTTTCAGGCATTTTAGATTTTACATTTGAACAACTGAGCTTTTTATGATATTTTTTATGTTCAGTGCCCATTAGGTGTCAGAACAGGGACTTGATTTTATTTGGGGTTATTTTTCCCTTTTCCATATATTTCCCTTGTTCACGTCTTCTATTAACTAGCTAGCTTTAGAATTCAGCCAGAGGACTTTTATTATTGTGAAGATTAAAAATTAAACAGTATATGACCTAGTAAGGAGAGCCAGTCTGGGGTAGTGGTTAAGGCATCAGGCTAGAAACTGGGAGATGGTCAGTTCTAGTCCTGCCTTAGGCATGGAGCCAGCTGGATGGCCTTGGGCCAGTCACTCTCTTTCAGGCCTAGGAAAGAGACAGCGGCAAACTATTTCTGAAATCTTGCCAAGAGACTTGTCTAGGCAGCCGCCAGGAGTCAACACTGTCTCGAAGGCACATACACATATAATCTACTAATATCTGCCTCACATCTTTTGCAGAAAGCATCTCTTTGGACAGAAACACTTGCTCTGCCATTGAGAAATAGTTTCCTTTTTCTTTGCAGTTGATTTAATATTTGTTCCTTTAAGTGAGTCAGTTCTCCTTAATTTGTTCCTGGAAAAATAAATAGGGAAATCAAAATTATTTTTTCAAAAACCCCCTCAGTTTTGGCAAGTTGGTAAAAATGTTCATGAATGGTAACGTGCACTAAGGTCTCAACTGGGAATGCACATAGAAATGTCTGTCCACATATTTCACTCAATGATCATTTATCAACTTTGCTTCATGAAACATTTAAGTAAAACCAAGTGGCACAATTTCTTTTGAGCACTCCTTTCACCACTGTGTATTCTATGCCAGGATTTCACCTTAAGACCTGCCTTCTTTCTATGCAAGGCTTTTTTATTATCACATGTCTTTATTTCCAGAGAAATAACTCATTTTTGTGCAAAGGTTTGGAGAAGGTGGTAGGCTCTAGCTGCATAGCATCACAGAGAAAACAGATTTTCTGGACCCAATGGGGTCAGAATTTAGACATCAACACAGGACAGAAGCAACCTTGAGGACTTTGTGCAATGACCTTTGACATCCCTGGATTGTGCCCTTTGTGGTCCTGTTAGACCTCTTAGCAAATTCTGATTTCCTTCTGGGCTGCCCAGAAAACTGGGCTCGGAGGCACTGTATGGCAGTCGTTCTGTTATTTCCTAAGTGGGTGATCCCATTTGGGGGGGGCAGGGAAGGAGTGATGAAATATGTGGTTTTCCCAATGTCCTTTTTTCTGTGCTGTTTAACATCTACATGAAGCTTCTGAGGGGAGGTCATCAATCAGCTTGGGGTGAAGTATGCTAATGATACCCAGATTATTTCACCATCCTAGTTAGACAGGAAATGCTATGGAACTCCTGTCCTATTGCCTGGATGTCATAAAGGCCTGGATGGGTCAAAACAAGTCCCAATTAAATCTCTGCAAGAAGAGTTGTGTTAGCTGATGATAGGTCTGGCTTGAGTCAGGGTCCAGCATTGTCTCTGGATGGAATTACATTATCCTAAAGGAGAAGATCTGCAATTTGGGGTTTTCATAGACTTGCATCTCCTGCTAGAAGGTGGAAGCCATAGTCAAGGGCCTTTGCCCAGCTTTGGCTGGTATACCAATTATGGGCCTTTTTGGACTGAGATGCCCTGCTAACAGTGACTCGTGCCTTTGTCACCTTCTATATAGGCTACGATAGTATGTTTTACATGGTGATTCCTTTGAAGATGACTTGGAATCTTCCCATCTGCTTAACTGGGTGTAGCAGATTCAGCAGTGTTATACATATGCTGTAGGCACTGCATTGGCTTCCAGTTTGCTTCTAAATTCCAGTTCTACATGGGTTGGCACCCAGATACACACAGGACTGTCTTGCCCACCTTACCTGAGCAATTATTGATCCTACAAGAGGTGAGGAGGTTGGGACCTGACAATGTACCTTCTCAGTAATAGTCCTTACTCTGTGGAGCATCTTGCTACCCAAGATAAAGAATGTTCCAACTTCCTAGCCTTTGGGAAAGCTTTACAAACTCTTGTTCTGCAGGCCATATGAGTACCCAGGGTTTCCTGAGTTAGTTAGATTAGATTTTGACTGTTGTTTTTAATTGCTACTTGTTCAACTGTAAACCACCTTGATGCCTTTGCCAAAGTGGGAAAGCTATGAGTGTATGAATAAATGAAAGAATGGACAAATGAATGACCTAAATTCCTCCAGTGTGGCTGATAAGGTAGACGTAGTTTACAAGATCATTCTGAGATTGAATCTAATTCAGAGTTAATTGACTAGACAATTAACTCCTTTGCATTCCCATAACAGCCTAACCTCCTCACAACCCAGTTAAACATGTAAAAATACTGCCTTACAGTTGAACGGTAGGAGCTTGAAAACCAGAAAGTGAACTCATAAAAATATTCTGCTTCAGCACTGAACTACAACAGACTAAGCTCTTCATATGCATTAATAATTAGTTCTCAGTGCTAATAAGGCATTTTTTCCCCATCTAGAAAGCTTTTGGCCTAAAAGATCCTCCACTGTCTATCTTAGCCATTTGCTGCTGGGTGATGGTAACACTCAGCATGCAATGGCTCATCCTCTGTTCCTAAGTTTAAGGACAAAAGAGAATGACTGGAAGATCTGGTGACATGGAGATCTCCATAAGAGTTTGTGGGTTATCCTCAGCACCAGAATCTGATATAAAAGGATGATGGCTTTTGAAATATCAGACCTGACCTTTGCCTTCAGGTGCTTTCAATTTAGGACTGTTATGCCAGCAACCCAGAATGGCAGATGGGGTGTTGCCACTATGCTCTATTCTGTAGTAATTCTGGAACTATTGAGTTAGGCGCTATGGCCAGTGGACTAAACAAGACATTCTGGTCTAGCCAGGCTCTTCTTATTTTTCTTAGTATACTGCTCAGAGATGATTTTTGATTGAAGCAGTAGAAAAGTCAATCAACATTAAATAGATCCATGAGATTCACTCATTCTGTCCATGCAATAATCCAGCAGACTAATTTGCTAGATGTAGACATAAGCTGTCTGATGTCATAAAGCCTCCAACAAACATGCTCAAATGCACATTCACTCCCTCCATTCCACAATTAATGAAAAGGGGAAAATGGAATTCTGAGCATTTTCAGCTGCATGAATTTGGGCTCCCTTTCATTGGAATCCTTAACAATGTAGGTCCATTCTCTTAGGCATGTTTATCCATTCCTTGCTTCATATGGAAGGGAGAAGAAGATGAATTGGTCTAGTATGGATTTGTTGAGAGAGCAACTAGACCGCTTGACCTAGCTCCTGACTCTTTATCCTTTTTATTTTGATGTGCAACATTTCATTCTTCAGCAACTGAGAACACAAGTTCATGTCAAATCCCATTTGTAAATACTATGAGGTACTAAATACCATTGTGTACTACCTAATAACAAACAATAAAATCAAATATTATTGGCTATCAAAGACAGTAAGTCATATTAAAGCTTATGGCCCAGGCACAGCTAGACCAATGGGTCTTTTCCTTTAGGCAGGCCACCACATCATCACTTGAAAACTTTGAAGGTTCACCACAGATGCCACAGTTGGTATCACAATGATTATGGGTGGTTGACAGATATGAACAGTCTTAGGTGATGTCAGTAGGAGCCCAAAATCAAATCACTTTTTTTTCTAAAGAAACAAAATCTTGGGAAGTCAGAAAATCTGACAAATTTTGCCAAAATTCCTTACAAAATTTGAGGAAGAATTCCTAAATCTCACAATATTTCAACCGAGAAAACTAAGAGCCACTGTAGAATAGTGGTTAAAGCAAACAGACCACACTGGTATCTGCAAAACATACCAACGTGGCTCCAGGCTCAAGTCCACCTTCAGCCATGAAAGTTCACTAGGTGACTTTGGGCCAATCATTCTCTCACCTCAATCTACCTCACAGGTGATTGGTTGTAAGGAAGAACAGGAAAAGAGAGAGCTACACACACCACTATGAATTCCTGAATGCATGGTGGGATATAAATCTAACCAAAAAAGTATACTGTTCAGGGAATGAGATACTCTGGGAACACCAACCCCCCATTATTTGTCCTGGTTCTTAGCAATCTGGCCTCTCTGAGTGGGGTGCTAGTTCTAAGGTTTTCCAAATGCAGATTTTCTAAAGTTGTCACATCTGGGCAGGACCATGTCTATAAACACTACAAATCATTTCTATTCCCAAATGGCATGTCTTGCAGATTACCTACCTTGTAGTATCCTCATGGACCAGCAATGAACCCTACCCCACAGGTTTGAAACTACTAATCAAGACAATTTTGTGCCAGATACTCATCAGATAAAGATATTGAATTGGGCAAAACCTTGAAAATTCATATATTTTTCACTCTAAAGCTGTGGAACAAAAGAGTGAGTTGTATAATAAACAGCCACTCTTTCCAGAATCACCCATTCATGAACCACATCAACTTTTGGTTTAATATCTCGACACAACTCAGATGGTACATATGTATGTAGATATACATGTATGTGAGTTATGCACTGACATTCTTATTCAGGAGGACAGATACTCACAATTGGAATATACGTATATTCTTAGCAGGGTAAGTGGCTGCATACAAAATCGCAATCCCCTTACCTTCTTGAAACTATCACAGAGCTCTCTTCAAATGGATGTTTTTCCACTTCTCCCCTGTTTGGAAGGGCCAAGAGAGGCTTGGCTTTGAGTCATGATTCCCCATAACTACTGAAAAATTGGCTGAGCATATGCATAATTGGGTCAAGGATCATATCATAAATAAAAACAAGGTCACTGTAAGTAAACATGCTTCCCATCCTGTACTTCCCATTTTCAGCTGCTGATAATGCTGAAAAATTCACCCGGGAAGGTGAAGGGTGTTAATATGCTATGTTTTCATGCCCTTTGTTCCCCATCTTAGCCTTTGCTCTCACCAGCAAAAACCTGCACAGCAGGCTATATTATCATAGATCAGCCTTCCCACAAATGATGCCCATAAGATGTGCTAAACTGTGCATTCTTATCATATAAAATAGGGTTGACCTCAACCGCCATTACCCATGAAAGCTAAAAGAGTTGCAGTCCAATTCTCTTGGGCTGTTAGTTGGAGACATCTCAGTCAATATGAAGCAACCATCCTTGATGGGCTCCTGGTCACCACAAAGTTAGTTTGACAGCTATCACTTCCTGCCACTTTAAAAAAAAAAAAAACTGTGGTGGTCTGACTGGGATCAACACCACCGTGTTGGAGGAAGCTTACCTACCCCAATCCTTATGTTATTATGTGATAATATCTGGTTTCACTGTGGTTTAAGTAAAGCTTTTGTACAGGCCAAGCTTCCCATGTTTCACCCAACCCATAAGGCTAAAGGGAGAAAACAGTAAAACAGAGTTCATAGAATTCTTCTGTGTGCTGGCAGCAGGAAATTCTCTTGCCCTACTTGGATGACATGGCTGAGTTTAGAAGTTTATCCACATACATGACATAGCAGTGGTTTGTACAGTACAGATTTTTACCATCTCCAGTGATAATTCTTGCATACTACTATCCAACTGTCCCATATGGGCTATTTTCACCTTTCTTCACTGGATACAATTCATCCAACCCCAGATGCTCTCAGTCCTGATAGCTTTTTCATGTGGCCAACTTGAAAGCTGCTACTCTCATTTCTCTTCAGTGCCAAAAGTCTGGTTTCACTGTAGTTCAAGTGGAGCTTTTGTACAAACCCAGCTTTCCCCCTCATACTGAATTCCCTGTGTCTGTTATAACCAAAACCTTCCACCCAAATTCTACCTTTTCTTCTATGTACTGGGGGCCCTCAGCAAATCGTGTCTAGCTGGCCCTGTATGTGAGACAGGTGGCATTTCATTTCAAATAAACGTCTTACCTAGCTCCCTATATTTTGCTTCCAGGACTGGCTACCTAAATACACCTATATCTTTGCGGTCAATAAACGTGACAATTGCTGTCTCCTCTCTAGGGTTATCTCAGCAAAAGATGTTTTGCATCAGCAGACAAGCCACCATGAAGTTCACACTCTGCTGCAAATTCACCTCTGTGTTTTTAATAAAGTAATCACTCCTAGGAACTCGTCTGATTCCAAGGAGGAAGGGAATGGCAGATTCACCCATATTCATTGAAAGACGGTGTAATCCCAGTAGGAGTACCTGAAGATACAAGGCTGAGGGATGATTCTGGGGGAATGACTATGCTGCATATGTGAGACTTTCCTTCATACAGCATCTCCAGATTTGGCATTGGCTGTTTGTTCCCAAATAGCCAAACAAGTTTAATGAATAAGTTCTGAATTGTAGTTTTAATGTAGGTCATGTGCCCCTGAATTGCCCAGTGAGAACATCCAAAGACAGCACTGAAATATTAAGCTTCTTTTGGAGAGAGAACCATAGGAAATTTACTGGGAGTTGGTGGTGTATGTATGTATATATGTATTTACTTATTATATTTGTATCCTATCACAATCAGAATGCTTCTCAGTAGTTTACAACCACCACTTCATAATCTACTTCTGCTGCTTTCCTCCCTTTGATTTTCGCTGTCTTAGGAAGTTGAAAAAAAGAAAAAAAATGTAACATGGAAAAGTGATGGATCTCTTTTTGTTGTCATCTTTTCCCTCTCATGAGGGTCACTGAAGCGGTAGAACTTGCTGCTTTTACCATAGCATAAAGAAAGAGAGGGCTATTATTTGTTTCTCATATATGTTGTTTCAAGTGTGCTTTTTAAATTGCCCTTCTGCCCTAGGATAGTCCAGAGCTGAAGCTGTACTTGCCAGCTCTGGGCTCAGCCTCCATACCACCAAAATCTCACGTGCATTACACCCATGTCCAATTATACGATAGGCTCTGATGCATGCGATGTGTGATCTGATACCCTAAACACCTGAACATTCCAGATTACTCCAATAAACATCAACTATATTCAGTTGTCTGCATAGTCATGGGCTTTCAGATCTCTTGAACATTGGGCGGTTGGGTCAGGGCAAGTAGACACAATTTGCACAGATACACATATGCACCCCTCACTGTTGCATCTCTGGGGAAATGCCTGGAAAGGAGGTGCTGTTCACAAATTATCTTTTCTGATTGCAAATACAAAGCCAGAACAGTTGGAACGTAGTTGAATCTGGCCTTTAAGAAGAGGGATTTCTTTAAATGGGCCCTCGTGCAGTTCTACCTCCTCTCTCCTCCCCTCTATTGAGTTTTCATGACACATTCTTGCTTGTTCTTTTTTTGGAGCTAGAAATTTCCTAACTTGTGGTCTTTTCAGAAAAAGAGAAGTGTCTTCTCCAACAGGCAACCAGGCACGAAGAATACACAACTGAAGGAGGATTAGCAGCCTTTGTTGCCTCATCCTTTGTTCTCCACTAAGAAAGATTCCCTGGGCCAAGGTACTGGCACTGTTCTCCTAGCACAGCACACCTGACTTGTGCTGGATGGATAGCTTCACTCCAGGGCAAATGGGCCCACTTTTGGTTCTGGTAGCAGCTGCTATCTGGCAAGGTAGGTCTTCTTCTTGCTCACTCCATTCACACTTCAGTAGACTGGGAAGAAGAGCAATTTTCCCTAGCCGTAAACCACCACCCCCATATTGAATTACAACTCCCTTCAGCCCCAGTCTTTAGGGCCACTTGCTATGCTGGTTGGTGTGAAGGGAGTTGTAATCCAATATCTCTTTCAAATGGGGAAAGCTGGGTTAGAAAATCTATAATGGTAATGTTATTTAGTGTTTTAGATGCACTGCAAAAAGATATGAACCATAATCATGTCTTTAAAGTTTCTGTTGAAGGAAACCATATGATCACCCAAATTTGTTGCCTTTCCGTTGGTATGATTGCTAGTTCGATTCATCCAAGATTTCATTAATGCCTATAGTTTTTGTTTTAAAATTTTGATCATTTCTTCACTCTTTTCTGAATAAATTTACTAACTTGTTGAATATTCAAGTGTAATGTTCAGTTTGTTTATACAATGCCCGGTTTGGAAAAATAAGATCTGATTTTTTTTTCTATTTTTAACATTAAGCAGTAACTTTTTGACTAGAATACTAACCAATTAAACATATAAGCTGAAGCAGCTCAGTTAGGACAAATGAATTTATTTTC
The DNA here is from genome assembly GCF_059951505.1 of Python bivittatus. NCBI lineage: Eukaryota > Metazoa > Chordata > Lepidosauria > Squamata > Pythonidae > Python > Python bivittatus. The sequence goes on along the minus strand of NW_028277035.1, from coordinate 36,325,409 downwards.
TGCTCAGAGAATTGATAATCTATTATTTCATTTGGAAGTGAGGAATTTTTCTCCACCAAGAAATATGTCTAATCTGTTTTAATTTTTAGTTTGTAATTGTATTTTAAGTGTAGTTCACCAGTCCTTTACAGTATCTTCAGCATCTAGACATAGACTTGATCAAAATATTTTAAAGTAAGGAAGATAAACTAGAGACATTTTATATGACGAAAGTATGGAATGGCTTTTCTTTTTCTTAGTCTTTTCTCAAGCTTTACCATAGATGGCTTCTCATTCCATCATAAATGGTACAACTAACCTGTACTTGGATTGTCAGTCTGTTTTCTGATAAATATTTTAAGTAAAGTGGGGAGAGTGAGTTTTGATCAAGAATTTAGCATATTCATGCATGCATTATTCATTCATCAATTATAGCTAATATAATAATCTACCCTAGTAAATGGGAGCATCAAAGGTTTATGGTCACAATGGGGTTAAACTGGAAAAGTTCACACTGTGCAAAAACTTGACTGTATTTCTTCTAGTTTCCAAAAGTCAGGAGGAAGAAGTTACATGCTCAGGCTTGGTAGAAGAAAAAGTCAATGTGCTTCAGACTATAACTGAAGGTTTCTGTTATGCAATGCAGTGATGTGGTAAAGCCAGTGGCCAGTAGTTACTGAAAATACTAAGGAAGTAGACAAAGATCCATCTTGGAGATGTTCCATGCAAAACTTCATTTAGTTCAGCATTAGAATTGGCAGGAGAGAGATTCTTTTATACTTTGAAGAAACTGAAAGCTGATTTTATATCAATATGGTTGCATTATTAGTAACACTATAACTAAATACTAACAGTATAACCAAATATCAGAAGAGTAATTGGGTTTGGGTGGTAGGGATAATTGCTGTGCATTTGATTTCTCCAAGCTGCCACCAATTTTTGCAATCTTAATGCATCAGTATAAGTATGTTATATATTGATGCAAGGAAAAGATGAAAACCCAGAAGTCAATCACCCAATCCTAAGGAAGAAAGAGATGGAACTTCCTCCATGCCTAGTTTTGTTGTGCAGATGAAATCCATTCTATATCCGCAGCTCTAATTTTCCCCAAATTTCACACATTCCTAAAGGACACTTTGGGGGCAGGCGAGCTATATAAGTCAAGATCAGGGCTGACAACCGGGCTTCTTTTTTAAACAATCTGGACATTTTGTTCCTCTGCTCAGTGCTTTCACCCCAAATTTCAGAGCTTTGACCTTTTAATATCAGAGATAGGAAAGAGCAATGGTAGTTCTATGTGTGCCTTCTTTGGAAACACTGTGCAGAGATCTTCCTCCTCCTTTTAAGGAGAATATCTGGACACTTACTTCAGTCTAAGTGAAGGACATGGAACTAGATATCGGAAAGGCAGCTCACAGTGGAAAATCAGTGAACTCAGCCCATCTTTCCTTCCTCTTCAAATAAGTCCTACTTAATGTCTTTTATTGCCATGACTGATTGATAAATCTATGACGAGAGTAGATTTGATGGACATGGAAAAGGTTGATGGGTGGAAAAGGATAGATTGATCCCATATCAGGAGAAATACTGGCAGGAGAAGTTGAAAGACAGCATCAAAACTGCCCTGATCTGTGGCTGGTAGCAGCTGTCCACCCACCTACTTCTTTGACAATCCCATCTCACTCCACCATCATAATGTAATTCCACAGCATTTTGGATATGACGAAATGACAACTGCCTTGTACCAACCTGCTGTTGCCATTCAGTTAATTTGGGCAGGAGAAAAAAGTGAAGCGTTACCTCCAGCCCCAGGGGCAAAAAGCCCTGTGTGAGTACAGCTACAACGGCTACTGAATTTGCTAGAGGGATTGTCACCAAGAAGTCAGTGTGGTATCTCTACAATCCTGATTTGATGTACAGTATATCAGAATTTACAATTGTTGTAGTAAGGCTTACTTCAGAATAAATGCACACGTACTGCACAGACTGAACTGATGGATAGTGGGAAAAGTGAGATAACGTTTTCTAGGAATGTTCCTGCAACCTATAGTTCTCCAAATATAAGAATCTGATTTTTCATAGTTAAGCAGCTTGGGTGCTGATAAAAGAATATATGTATCTATGTATTTTGTTCTACTTGATTTCAGCAAGTTTGCTTGTTTTTGCATTAGAAATGTAAAAAACATTATTTCCCATATTCACAGTTGTTAAATCAAATACTATCCACCCTGACACCAAATTGCTGCATCTGTATGAAGTGGTTTTGCAAATGTTATACTAATGCTTGTGAACAGAAACGTCAGTGTTTCCTTCCCCTATAATTTTTTAAAAATCATGTTTTATTAGATTGTTGTTGTTGTTGTTTTCTTTAAATCTAGCCGTTTACTTCCAAATATAGCAAATACTACCAGAGTTTTTCATCTATTCTTGATCTCTGCCCTACCTTACCTACCATGCATGATAGCCCTACAAATTAACCTGTTGTATTCTAAGTTTCAGTCCTGAACTAAATGTTTGATGGACTCCAAAATGAATCTTTATCAGATTCTTCAAATATTTATCTAATAATCAATCTAAATTCAGTTTGTTCTTGTTCAGTGATTTTCTGGACTGCTCTGAAAATGCAAGAATTCTATGGAAGCTTAGGAGATAGACCAATAGTCTATAGTGAACAAACTTCTCTAAATAAATAAGTCAACTGACTCTTACTGATGTTACTTTAGTACAAGCAGCCATTGGGGACTGTTCTGTTTTAAAGAACATTTCAGTTTACCAAGGGTTACAAGAAGACCACTAGGTCTTTTTGAGCAATCTGTGGAATCTACTGTACAACACAAATTAAGTGTTCCTTGGCAAAATAAATATGGAAAGGAATTAGACACAGGATTCAAACTGTCCGAACAAAATATTAAACATTTGGAATGGCTGGATGTGCAGAGTACCAGTTAGAGTTCTAATAATTATTTGTTTTAAAAGTTTATATAATGGATTGGCCTTTGGAGTTTGATACAACTGGGTTATTAAAAACTGAATAATATTTAATATTCAGTGCTATGATGAATTTATAAATTTAGGATCAGTAATCTACACTAGTTTTGGTTTCATATAATCATGCTTCAATTTTAATTACTATACAATTAGTTTTGCTTGCTATTTTTTGACTGTTGGCATATAGGGTGGCTATTTTTAATCCTGTATTATTGCAATATGGAAATTTGAGAAAGGTGCCTTGTTAACGTATCAGTTTATATGGACAGGTATGATTTCTGTCTAAATTCTTGTCTGAATAGATTATTTTTAATGATTTGATTAGAACTGTACCAAATATCTGTTCTTTTAATCTGGGGCAAAGTAGCTTTAGATGATACAAAACATTCCAATATCCTACTCCTGAGCATTATCTGTGTCCTGCTTGCCATTTCTTGTCACATTGATCCTAATCAATAAAAAACCATAAAATGAATATGCTGATGTCATAGGGATATATCAAAATTGGCTATGTGATTACATTATGAAAGTAAAATAAAGCTGATTGATAGTGTGGTCAACCCATCAACCCTTCTTGGGCTCATCACATATATAATTCCAAATTAAGACAATTACATTAAGACAATTAAGGTTAATTGAGTCAAGCTTGGGATCCTATTGGTCTACCTAGCACTCTACTGATTGGCAGGATTCCTCCACCAGTTCCTGGAATTGGTCTCTGAGACAGTGGTAGAGAACCCCCAACTTTAGGTGCTGAAGTTTCTCCCTTCCTTAGGGGCTGACTCTGATAAGGCTCAGGAATTCATGTTCTCCATAGCAACCATGGACTTATCTCAAGTAATCTTGAGCACAATACATATAGGTGGTCATTTATTGGGCCTTGTTTTTGTCTCAAAGCAGATGTTAGATGATCTGGAGATGAAGGGGATTTCTATTACTCCATTGCCATGGTCAGATCATGCCTTGACCAAGTTGCAATTGTTAGCCACTCATGATTTCTGCAGGGCCGTATTCAGATGGTCCATCCCAGATGCCTAATGAATCAAACTGGTTTCCAAAGGGAAAATTTCCAGTGTTCTGGCAGGCAGTTCTGTGAAACAGCTGATGAATAACTGGTAATGGGAGGCAAACTGGGTGCGTATTGTCCCCCCAAGCTATCTCTTTCTGGAGGCCTCTTCCACTTGGTGACTTGGTTCATGGAGACCCTTTGGGACATGAAATACCCCTGGAACACTTGTTGGAAAAAGATGAGAAAGAAATTTGACTGAACACATGTGCATATCCTTGTTTGAGCCTACATCATTGAGATAAAGGAGGTGACGCACAGCTACTGTACTTCTTCACTGCATTTGCAGATTGTTATCCAATGGCCTTCTTTGGGATGGGGAGTTCCCTATTAGGGAGTCAACATAGAGATTTCCTATATGGTGGCTGAGACCATTTTGCATTTTGCTGATAAAGTCTCGCAGATTTGCCATAGTCTTGACTCCACAGGAGCAGAGTACTTGCTGGTGACTAGGATACCATCTTACTATATTATCTGGGACTTCTTTGGCCTGTGACTGGATCTGTTTGGGCTAGTGCCGGTCTCCTGGTCTTGTTAGACCTCTTGGTGGCTTTCAACACCATTGACCATTGCATCTTACTGTTTGCAGTAGTTCTACTCCCTTCTCAGTGGGTGGTTTCAATCTGTGGTACTGGGGATGAAATGAAATGAAATGAAATCAATGGCCTCTACAATGTAGGGTGCTGCAGAGATCACTCCTCTTTCACTGCTCTTTAACATCTGTATGAAACCTCTGGGAGAGGTCATCCAATGGCTTGGGGCATGATATTATCAGTGCACTGATGATATCCAATTTTTTATCACTAACCCAGGCTAATTGTGACCTTACCTGGTGCAGGAGGATCTACAGTAGTTGCAGTAATGCATGCCTTCCAGTTGAGGTACTGCAATACACTTTACATGGTGCTGACCTTAAGGACTACTTAGAAACTGCAACTATTCTAGAATGCAGCAACCTGGCTACTTGCTTGCTGTCAGTACTGGGAGAATGTAACACTAATTCTGCAGGGCCAGTATTTTTATCCTGCTTTTCTTATTTTTTATAAATAACTCAAGCCAGCGAACATAGCTAATACTCCTTCCTCCTATTTTCCTCACAACAACAAACCTGTGAGGTGAGTTGGGCTGAGAGAGAGAGACTGGCCCAAAGTCACCCAGCCGGCTTTCATGCCTAAGGCGGGTCTAGAACTCCCAGTCTTCTGGTTTCTAGCCTGCTGCCTTAACCACTAGACCAATGATGGCGAACCTTTTGGGCTCGCTGTGTCAAAAATTTGGAAAATGCCTAACTTGACTCTGCTGGCATGTCACCAACCCTACCAAACAAAAGAGAAACAAGTCTTGACATATTTATTTATTTTAAAAAAATACAGTCCAATCATGTGTGGTGCTATGTATTATATAAAGAAACATCAAATAATTATAAAAATGAAATATGAGTAAAACAAACTCAGTTTCTATGGTAACTCAAACAGGGAGAATAATTGTTGGGGGGTGGTGAATGTTGGTATGTCACCCAAAACACCGTGGCATGCCACTTTTGACATGCATGTCATAGGTTTGCCATCACTGAACTAGACCAAACTGGCTCCCAGTATTGGTTGCCAGTTGGTTTCCAGGTACAATTTAAGGTGCCGCTATTGATCTATAAAGACCTTCATAGCTTGGCACATGGGTTGCCAAGTAGACTGCCTATTGTAACCAGCATTGACCCAATCACTAGATCCTTTAGGAGAAACTACTTTTGGTCCCACAATTCTGAAGGGGGGCAAGAATCTAGAAGACACTGGTTTTAATGGCGTTAATGCTTCTGAATGGCTTCCTAATGGAGATCAGGCTGGTTCCCTATTTGTTGACTTGATGAAGATGTTGAAAATGAAGTTATTTTGCAGGGCATTCTCATAGTTTAAGAACTACGCCATATTATATTTCCTTTTTTATTTGTTTCCTCATTTGTTATTGATGTTTTTATTTCTGAAGTTTTATGAAATTACAATTTACTCAAACCATGGATGTTTTAGTTTTTCTTGTTGTTGTTATATGTAGTGAAGCTACCAAGGGTAATTAGATTCTGGTGGGAGCAAGTCTAATAGATAAATAAACCATAGGTCCATATAACCCACTTCGGTACATTTTGCACTGATGAGCAAAGGCTACAAGATTTCATGCAAAAGAATTTCCAGTTCTTCTTAGAGATGCTAGCTTCTGAAAATTAATAAAAATGAACTGGTGATCTCTGGATTAACTGAATAAAAACGGCTGTATATGGGAAGAACACGGTATGTAATTGGGAGGGCAGAAACAGTATTAATTATGTTTGTAACTGCTGCAAAGAGCATAAGTTGCTTCTTTAAATATTTTTTCTTTTCTTTTTCTTTCTTTTTTCTGGATCTACACTGTCATTCATTTTTTCTTCTGTCTCTTTTCTAGCTCTCTTTTTATATCTTTTTCACTTTTCTATATTCTTTTTTATTTTTCTGTAGCTTTTAACTTTGTAAAAAAATTTCTTCAACAAAAAATTTATTTATATATATATATAGAGAGAGAGAGAGAGAGAGGGAGAGAGAGAGAGAGAGAGAGATGCTAGCTTCTGAAACTGGGATATTTTTATATAAAGCGTTAGTCCAATCACCGAGTTAAAGGCTTTCCTCATCAAATAATACTGTATGACAAGCATTTCTTTATTTTAACTGCTCCTCTGGATCTAAAAAACAAATAATTTTAATTTCTATTATCTCAAACACCCTCCCATTCACACGTTTTAACCAAGTAAAAAGATACTTTGTATGCAGCTTTCTTAAAGATATCCCATGTACTCCCATGGAGATTTCCTGTACAGCAGTTACTAGAGCTGTGAGTAGGTATGCTGAACACTGGTCCTGTGATGTTTCACTTTACAACCGCATCACTTAGCAAAAGAGCTGCCAGTCCCAATTGCGGTTGATAAGTGAGGACTTTCTGTACTGTGTCCAGATTTGGCTGCCATAATACAAAGTGTGGAACAGCATGCTGCTTGAGAAAATTGCAGGCACCTGTGCTGCTTTCCTTCCCCCCCGTTTGAGCCTTTCCCCCAGCATCAGCATGGCAGAGTGGCCAATAAAGCAGCAACCTTGAGACAGGTATGGGAGGAGAGGTGATACAACGTGTGCTTTTCAAGCTCTGCAGCCACTGGTGAATGGAGAAGTGCACCAGCCAAAAAAGAAGGCGTTTTTCCTTCAGAGGGAGCGGGTAGTCCAGAGCAAAAAAGAAGTATAGAGGCCCAGCAAAGAAAAGCACAACTTGGAAAAGTGCAAGAGCTCTACATGCTGGCCAATAAAAAGCAACAACAGAGAAAAAAAGTAGAAGAAATCCCAGAAAATTAAGACAGAATAGGCTCTGTAGGAAGAAAACATTGATGTATAATTGTAATTGTAATAGTAATATTGGAGTATAGGATAGAGGTAATTATAATAATGATAGTAATAGTATAGAAGTAATAGCAATAGAATATAGGATAGAGGTAATTGTCATAGTATTAGTATAGAAGTGATAGTAATAGAGGATTTATAGGATAGAGGTAATAGGAAGTACTCACATATATATAAGTTTTGCATCCCACTTGTATTAAATACCTTTGTTTTACAAAATAAAAAGTCTCCCCACCCCTTATAGGGAAATATCAAAGAAACCTCCTGGTCTAGAGCCCAGTGCTTTTGTGTCTCTCTTGAGTCTGAGTCAATCTAATTGGGAATGGTTTAAAAAAGAACCCGTGACACTGAGGAACTGGAAAGAATGCAGAGAAGAGCAACCAAGACAGTCAAGGACTTGGGGGCAAACAGCCTCCAATAAAGGAACTTGGTATGTTTACCTGAAAGAAAAGAAGGCTAAGGGGAGACATGGTTGCAGTCTTCCAATGCATAAAGGGCTGTCACAGGACAGAAGGTGTGGATTTATTCTCCAGAGTACCCATATGTAAGACAAGAGCCGATAGGTGGAAGTTTTACAATAAGAAATCCAAAAATGAAATGAGGAATTTCCTGACTATGAGAGCTACTAAGCAATTGAACAGCCTGTCTCCTGAAGACGTGAATGCTCCATCACTGGAAGTCTTCAAGAAAAGACTCGACAGCCATTTGTCCATGGCAGTATGAGGATTCTTGTATTGGGCAGGGAGTTGGACTAGACCTCCAAGATCTCTTCCAACCCTATGGTGCTCTCAAGATCTCTTCCAACCCTATGGTGCTTTCAGCATGCTGAAGAGCAAACAAAAGCTGAAAGCAGAGCAATGTGACTTGTAAAGATATTTAATTAATATTTCATCTCAAAGCTACCAACCAAGTATAATCAGTTAGTCATATAAAACATTTTCACTCAACTGAAAACTATTGGGAAGAGTATTTTTTATTTAAGACTTTTTTTTTCATTTTATAAGTCACCAAACAATACAATTAACATTGGCCTGGCTCTAGCAAGACACGAGTAGATTATCAAGGTGATAAAGGACTTGAACCCTCAGTATTCATCTATGTTTTCTCCTACAGAGGAGGCATGCCTCTGCCCCAGTTATCACTGCTCCAAAATCTGCCTCACTCAAGTCTACTTCTTGTTTCAGAGAGAGTGAGGTCTTTATTAATCCATCAGCACATTTCAGAAGCTCAGTCAACATGTCAGCTAGCTGCACAGCCCTATTTATCTCAATCCATTGATCTCAGTGGGATTTGCTCAACTGTTAAGTGAGAAGAGTCACAGCCTGAACTCTTACAACAGACCTATTAAAACAAATTTTCTTTCATTGGGTTGCAGCCATGACACTATGAGAGGTTTTGTTTTTGCAGAACTTAAACAAGGGAACTTTGATGTCCTCTTTGACATGATGTGAATCAGAGCTTACACATTGGCCTAATGCACATGTTTACTCACTCTTTTTAAAAAAAATTTGTTTTAATTTATTGCTAACAATTGTGACTTACTTGTTTTATTCCTTGGCTACTTTTTTTCTCAAAGAAGCCTAGGATATGTCAGAATGTAGTCAAAGTTTAACATAGGTATAAATAATAAAAACATCCAGTTTTTTTAAAAAAGAAAAAGAAAAGACTTAAAAAGAAAACATCACAAACTAAGAACTGAAATCTAAGACAAGTCCCCCTGAAGGAATAGCAGCATTCATTTCAGGGGGCTGCCATGAGTGTGCCCTAGAGGCCCATCCCAACCCATCTGCTCCCCAGTAAAGTACTAAAAAGCAGAAGTGAAAGAACGCAATATTGAGGAGCTAAAAAGGGGAGGGGAGGATGAGGCAGGGGAGACAGCCACAGAAGCTCGGGCAGAGACCACCATTCGCAATGTGTTTCCTCTGTTGCTGAAAAGGACTGTAAGGATTTGTCTTCTTTGATGCCTTCCTCAGCAGATCTGACTCACAGAATCATTTCTCACTTCCCCATATTTTCCTTATAAATATAGGTGGTGGTCAAAAGAAATTACTGACACTGCAAAAATGGGAGAAAAGGAATAGTCTTCTAACTCTTCTAAAACTTGAAGCCTTTTCTTCCTTTTGTTTCCCCCTTGGCAGCCACTGAAGAATGCTAAACTGATAATAAAATCCCACATAGAAACATGGTATTCATCCCAGGTTCTCTGATCCCAACCCTGTGCCTGTAAGCAAGTGTTCTCAATCTGATCCTTAAGAACTGAAGAACCATCCTGCCGAACCTGATAATGAAAGGTCCATCTGGTTCATCACATTGTTCCCACACTGACCAACCAAATGCCTAAAGGAATCCACGAACAGGTCTTCAGGAAAAAGGAGCAGTCCTATTCATGTTCCCAGCAACTGGTACAGAGAGACCTATGGATTTCAGTACTGGAGGTAATATAAGGCTGTCATGACTAGCAGCCACTGATAGTTTTATCCTTCATTAATTTGTGTTTAATGTCATCCAAGCTGGGAGACAGTACCACTTCTCTTGGATAGCAAATGCCATAGCTTAGCTATGCCTGGATAAAGAAGTGCTTCCTTTCATCTGACCTGAATCTTTGTACAGATATTTGGATCTAAAGCAAGAAATCTGGCATGGGTTCATTAGCTGTACCGGATGCCATCTCTTTAAAGAAGTTGCAGCCACACGGATCTCAAACACCTTTTTGGTTTCAGATGTGAATACCTACACCTCCCTCTCTGTAGAGCATTTCTGATTCTAGTATTAGAGGATTAGGAGAAAGATTCTCCTATCCATTTCCTCTGCAGCACAGATAAATTTACCCACTTCTATATTATCCCCTTTTACCTACCATTTTCTAAAATAAAACTTTGAAACTTTTCCTCATAGGGAAGTTGCTCCAACCCATGAATAATTTGTTTGCATCTTTTCTGCCCCTTCTTTAGCTCCGAAATAATTTCTGACAGAATATGCACAGTATGTGAAATGTCCCCACACAAATAGATTTTCATAAAAGCATTGTTATTTTAGCAGTCTTATTTTTTGTTTCATTCTTAATGCTGCACACACATGATTCCATTTTTCATTTTTTTTTACAATAATTTTACAGGACACTGAAGGAATGTTGCTTAAAACAGTGTTTTTCAAACTTGGCAACTTTAAGATGTGTGGATTTCAACTCCCAGAATTCCTCAGCCAGCATCCATGTTGGCTGGGGAATTCTGGGAGTTGAAGTCCACAAATCTTAAGTTGCCAAGTTTGAAAAACACTGACTGAAAAAAAGTAACCCCTAGATTGCTGCTAAGCTTCATTTAGGAAGTGTTTCTCTCTTTAAGAGAAGCACTCAGTCACCCATCAGATAGACAGACAGACAGACAGACAGACAAGCAAGCAAATAAGCAAGCAAAGATTGACAGTATTGCTACCTGTGTTGTCTGAACCCAGCTTTCCAGAACTGAGACAAATATCTTTCATATCCCTTACTTTCCAATTCATTTAATGGGTATTGTTAGAAACTATATTTATTATCATCTTTCTGCAGAGCCTGTGCTCTTTCCTAAATTATACCTTTGTCCTATTATTTTTGGGACAAGAGACATGTTTGTTTAACAAATGTATATAGCTACCCATCTACCAGAAGTAACCCTGAGCAGCAAGTTCAAAACATGAAATAGGAAAGTCTCAGCCATTTGATATTAAAACTTGTCTTTCCCATATGGAGGATGGTGAACCATGGAGTAATTGCAGAAAAACGTAGTTAATCTAGGATTATTTTATTCTCCTGACTATTTGATTCTCCATTGTCCCAAATCTCACAATCAAGCAAATGACAAATATATAGCTTTTGTCCAGAATTGTCCCAGTGTTGAGCTCTAGTCCTACTATCCTGGCTGCTTTACAAAAAGTCTTGGGGATCACTTACAACTTGCGCCCCCTTTGCTTGCCCAAGCTAGCGTGTGCATCATCTCTTGGCACCTGTTTTGAACACCAGGACAAATGGCAAGATAAGGGGAAGGGTCTTCACAGACTGCCCCTGGGTCTCTTTCTCACCTGGCCTGTCAGTGTCTCTCAAGTAACGAAACGTTTGCAAGAAAACAACCAAGCTCAGAGAGCCCCAAGGACGCCACAAGTCTCTCTGGGTTTGAGAGGCAAAGGGAGCTTCCTATTTCTCTCTCTTGCACCTCCCTCTCTTTAAGATGCAGTTTAGATAGAAGTGAGGCTTTCTTGTGCTTGTGCACTTGCTAAGAAATCTTACTTCAAATAGAATGAATGTCTGTTAGCGTTCATTGATAGCCAGGCTGCGCCCATACTGTACATCCAAGGCAAGAGTGGTAAGTATCGCTCTTGCTTAATTTTCCATTGGAATGTTCTATTGACTTACTATAAATATTCTTTTGAAACAAATATGCGTGTTTCAGCACAGCACCCTCGTATTGTTTCAGCCCTCTCTGCTTATGTTCACGAGCACGTCCTCTAACAAGGACTCCAGCTGAATTCAAGTCTCCACCTGGGTTGTGGGCCTAGTCGAGCTGCCAGTCAATGAAGAGAGTTAGGATTTGTGTTTGTTTGATGGATTATTTCGCTTTACTTTTAACCTCTGGCCAACAGCTGCAAGCAGCAAAGATAGCTATGCACAGAAGAATGTGCCCTGGATTCTTTTTATCTTTGAAGGGAACACTGGGCCCTTTCGCGGAAATTCTTGGGTTTTGGCAAGTTCTGGAAATGCAAAGATTCTATGGACATAAGGGGCAAAGAGTTTGGGAAGGCCAAATTCAGAAAGCCTGTGCACAGATCTCTCTATACAAGTAGCACTATGAGAAATGTGAGAGAGGTTTGGGACAATTTTTTTTTAAATTACCATACAAAACCATAGGCTCTATTTATTTGTCTGAAACAATGTGTTCTTTAAGAATGTAGGCTAGCACATAAACACCGCTCAAACCACCAGACCCAAATACTCAATTTAGGAAGGCTGCTGAAAATAATGAAGTTATTGCAAAATGAAGGTGTAGTTACTTTCCTCCTGATGTTTCTGCTCACATGAAACAAGCATCATTGTTAAAGAAAGCCTCACTCTGGACCAGATATATCCAAAATATATGAGCAGAAATCCCAAATGGGCACAGAAAAATTCTCTGAGCAAACAGAACCTCTGTTTTCAAAACTTCTTCTTCTTCTTCTTCTTCTTCTTCTTCTTCTTCTTCTTCTTCTTCTTCTTCTTCTTCTTCTTATTATTATTATTATTATTATTATTATTATTATTATTATTCCTGTTTTAACAGCAAAAGCAAATCACATCTGACAGCATTCTGCCTCCAAAGAGACTAAAGTCCTGTCTGGCTAGTGCTCTAGAGAGGCAAATAGAGGAGCAGAGAGGTTTCTCTTCTCGAGGGAGGTGGAAATGGCCAAGGTGGCAGGAAAAGGCTAGAGAAGAAGGTGGGGCCAACCCCAAAGTGAGAGAAGCAATGTATTCTAGGAAAAAGAAGGGGGTGCTTCAAAGAAGGGTTACTGTCAAGGCCACTAAAGATAATGCTTTTCTGAACTCAGTTTGTCTGGCCAGTGGAACAACTGCTCCAATGTTTAAAAATAAAGATTTCTTTGTTGATCTTGATATTGGATGAAAAGGGCAGGTCATAGTGGCAAAAAGGAACACAAATGAGGATGCAAGAGATTGCAGAGGCTGTAATAAAATGTACAAGGAGTGATGAAGTGACAATTGCTTTGCACATTAAGGATGCACTGTATTTTCCAGATTTGGACTCCAGTTTTAGTGGAGTTACACATGGAAAAAAAGGACACAGTTGATTTTGCTGACGGAGGTGGCTAAATAACAGGCAAGGTTGAAGGTCTGTTGTCGAAAGGAACATTAAAATTTGGAATTTTCTGACTTCTGGTGAGAATTTATGGTGAACTAGATGTCCCTGAAGGGAACAGCATTGTGGTGAAGATCAGCAGCCAGACGGTGAATTCTGGCCAGCGAAGTGTCTCTGGAAAAAGGAGAAATCGTGAGATTGCCCACTTGTACTCCAGACATCTGCATCTCATGAGTAGACTGCAGAAATTGAGGGTTTTGTGGTTGACTTGTGAGTCAAGCAGCTGGAAGTCAAGAGATTTCAATCAAGCTCACAGCTGTAATGTAGCCTATATGGACCTAAGGTTCACTGAGCCTCATTTCTTAATCATTTTTGGAAATGGCTTCTTAACTGCTTTTCAACTCTTAGGAACCTTTAGAGTGGCAAATTCTATAGCACCAGGGGACTTTCCTTCAATCCTTAGTGAAAGAAGTTTTAAATACAAGTTTAAGGACTTTAAAAAATCATTTTTGGGGGTTAAACAGCAAAAGAGTGATTAGAATGTTGATTTTGGAAAGTTACAAATGGACTAAGGGTCCAGATGGATTTGTAATAAGATTTTGAAATTAATTATGAGAATCCTTCCTGTGGGAAAATGCTGTTGTTTTGAATTCTTAAAAAAAAAAGATGGGATGGGACTTTGAAGGTAGGACACTAGAAGGAACCAGAAGGAACTAAAGATTACAATTAAAGGAGACAAACACTTAAATTTGACTTACTAATACAGAATGGAGCAAAATATTTTAACATTGGATGTACTGAAGGATATTTGTGAACAATGGACCCAGAAGTTAATTTTAAAAATGTCTGCCATTATAGATACTGTAGACTGTGTTTAAAAAATGCTATGGAAGAGGAACAAGTTTTACCAGACAAGAGTGAGACTGATTTGAAAGTGGATTTAAAAATGATAGGCTACAACAATGATATGAGTAAAGATGCTATACTGGATATATAAAATGAAATTAAACTGGCTGGTTATCCCTTAATAATTAAAAGGGATATACAAATAACAAAGCAAAAGAGTGACCTAGACAATTTTCCCATATTGGATTTACAAGAGACCTGCTAAAGTTTTGAAGGAATTTGTGAGAAGGGGCAAAGAAAAAATGAAAAGAAATCAAGTTCTAGGAGATTATTTGAGGGGATTAAAGATCAAGATTGTTAAAAGTAAAAGGAAGGAATATAAAGTGGGTTTATCTGATCAATGTTAAAATAGATATGTTGTTATCTCTGGTACCCCTTAATGGACTTTTGCTGACCATTTGTTTATAGATAAGAGATGAGATATGGGAAGTAGAGATCATTTGTTGTATTTTAAGAGGTGATAAGTTACTGAAACTGTTTATACTTGTGATGAAGGGGGAAGTAATTTCTTTATGTGTTTCTTTTTCTTTACTATATATTTTTTTCTTTTCTGTTTTTCTTTCTATTTTTTTCTTCTTTTCTGCACTTTCTCATTTTTCTTTTATTTTTTTAGTTTGCATTAGTTTTTATCTTTTTAATGATAATATTTAATAGAATTATTATAAAAAACATTTGGACTTTTCCAAGTGGATTCCCCAGGGTATTGTGCATCCTCTGATAAAAGAAAACCAGCTGAGCTTGTCAAGCTAGCTAAGTAATGCAAAGGAAGAAATTGTGCTGAATCTTGGCATTAAAAACTAGGCCATCAGAACATAGAGCAAAGTAGGCAGACACAAAGAGAAGAATTGGCTGTAAATTTCAAAACTGCAAACTGTAGCTGTGCCAGTGAACACTGCTCTGCATGTTTTATTGGAAATGTCCTCAAGTATCACAAACAAAAAATACCAGCATGAAAAATGTAGAAAATGTAACACAACAGTGAGTGATATTTAGTCAGTGAGAAAATCCACATTGACCTCTGTTCCTTACCCACTGAGCCAAATGAAGGAAATTGGTACCTCATTATTGGATGAAGCATTTCATTTTTGCTGTTTATATTTCATTAGAGATAAGAATGATGTATTCAGCAAATCCAGACAATTTGCTGCTTGTATAGAAAATAAATTGGGAAGAAAGCCATAGATTTTGCATCCTAATAATGAATAGTGGGAATGGACAAGTGTGTGATTATTGAAAAGAAAATGGAATTATTCATGAGAAAGCTGTTACCTTTACACTAGAATGAAATAGATTAGCAGAAAGAAAGAATCATTGTTTGTTGGACCTGTGCAGAACTATGCTATGACTCTGGGATGGATCAAAAGGGTGGGGAGAAACTATTTCAACAGCTTACTACCTCCAAAACAGGCTACCCACTAAAAGCATGAAAGGCAGTCTTTATGAATTGTGGTTTAACAGAAAAATCTGTTTAAATCACATTAAATTTGTTGGATCTAAAATATATGATTATCTTTCAAAAAAAAGAAAGAAAGAAAGAAAGAAAGAAAGAAAGAAAGAAAGAAAGAAAGAAAGAAAGAAAGAAAGAAAGAAAGAAAGAAAGAAAGAAAGAAAGAAAGAAACCGGACTGTAGAGTTGAATAGGATACCATGGTTGGATATGTAACTGGCACAAAAGCATACAAAATAGTAGCTCCATCCCCTGGAAGGATTCAAATAATGAACATGGGTTAAAAGATTAAGGCCAGCTGGGGCCTAGCAACCAAGTGCAGGCAATATTACTTTGCAATTCCCTGTCTTTAGTTTCAAACCAGCATTGCTGACAGATTCAGAAGAGGACTTACAAGGGATAGATGAGTTGGTGTAGAGTGCAGAAGAGAATTTGCAACAAGCAACAGCTGAGCCAGAACTATAGTTAAGGCAGTGTTGTCCAAACTTGGCCACTTTAAGATGAGTGGACTTCAACTCCCAGAATTCCCCAGCCGGCATGGCTGGCTGGGGAATTCTGGGAGTTGAAGTCCACTCATCTTAAAGTGGCCAAGTTTGGACAACACTGAGTTAAGGTATTCACAGATATCTAGCAAAGGGATCCCCACAGTCAGGCCAAGAGATGAGGGACACAGGAACCAGAGACATGAGGAGATATCCAAAAGGTGCCTGTTCATGAAGGTCAGAAATAAAAACAGGCAGCAAGGGAAAGGATGGAGTTTCTTACCAAAATGACACTTGACAATTTGTCAAACTACCTATAGGAAAAAGCACTGCTGATCTAAAGATGCCAGCGAGCAGTAGCCTGGAACTAATTGGATACATTGACGGAGATCGAGTTGACCACAAATCTGCAAGTGGGTACCTGCTCCTTTATGGTGGTGGAGCAGTTGGACCACCAGGAAGCAAGCCACCATGGCACTGACCTCCCTAAAGCTGGCACTCCCAGGTTGATCTTGACCCCATCATGGTTTAACTTCTTCCAAATGTGGTAATTCTACTAATACAGAATGGTTGTGTTCAAGGCAGGTACTGTGGCATGTTAACATTTCATCCAGACAGCATTTGGGTTAGAGTGGTCAGTTTTCGCTCAAAATTGCCCCAGTTCATTGGAGCTAAACTAATCTCCTATCATCAGTCATGTCTATACCCTTCTATAACCTTGTAGCACAGCATTGCCCTGGAGATCCAGATGGCCCTGATCCTATTAGCCTTTCGTAATGCTGTGTCCTCAGAAGGGTAGGCAAGCTTGGTTGTTAATGTGATCTTAGGATTGGAATGGATCATTTACCTAGGGTGCCATGGGATATTGTTTTTAATTTTTGAGTTTTTAATCTTTGTTTGTTACCCAGAGTCACTGCTGTGAGATGGGAAGCCATATAGAGTGTGTGTGTGTGTGTGTGTGTGTGTGTGTGTGTGTGTGAATACAAAGTAATAGCTTCCCGGCTACCTTGACTTACTTTAAAAAATTTTTTTACTTTTCTCAAAATGAAGAATTGCAAGATACTGTAACAATAGACAATATCAGTTTTTTTCTTCATTTTAGGCTCAGCATCTCTCACTATCGATCCTGATCTTGCCATTCTGAGAGTGAAGCAAGGAGACCCAGTCAATTTACTTTGCTCAGGGAATTTCCCTGTTGAATGGATCGGTATCAAGAATGGGTCCACCGTAATGGTGTACAACAATGGCACCCTCTATATGCCTAAGGCTAGTTGCAGCCAGATGGGAAGCTACCAGTGTGCTTATATCAACAAGACAGAAGAGGGGACTAGATCTATATACGTGTCTGTGACAGGTAACCAGATTTCTCCATAATATTTGTCGTATGCTTCTAAAATATAAATCATTGCATATGCATGAGTAAACACTGTATTATTCCATAGGATTGAGAACTAGGGGAATGGATGGGTTGTGTTCCCCATATCTCCACTGTCTGCTGTCAGTGTTTTTACAGAGGGTGGAGGGGTTGTAAAGTGTGGAGTGTGGAGCCTGCTGTATATATGTTAGGTTCTTCCTCCTGGTGGTAGAGACACTTGGGTGGCAGAAGACAACATTGGTGGGGAATGGAACAAAATGACCTAGGCCAGCAGGATCAGAAATGGACTCCTGCTTGGAGTGAATTTTTCATGCAAGTAATTTTTCATGCCTGAAACAAAGCAATCGTGGGAAATCCCTGCTGCAATTTTGCCCATGGGAAATTAGCTCTTTTGGATGACTCATAGAACGGAGTCATCTCAAGCAAAAGCAGCAGTTGTTAATTCAGATGCTTACTGATTCCAGGACATTATCAGCTTTGACTCTCGGCTGGGTTGTGCCCCAAGGAGAACAGACCTGCAATTTGGGAGTCCTTTTGGACTCACCACTGGAAGAGCTGAAGGAAAAGGTTGTCAGGCAAATCACACTGGGGAAAATCTATCTATGTGATCCTTAAGAATCCAAACTGACTTGATGGCATAGAATCAATCAGTCTGGATTCACAGCTCCTGCTGGATGAGCAAATGGAGACTGTGGCCAAGAGGGCCTTTGCCCTTGAAGACCACACAGAGACTTTAGCTGCCACAAAATGCGGCAGCCTGCGTTCTTATTGGATAGTCCCATTACTGCTGCATTACACTGCTGCTGTGAAGCTGCATTGGTTCTCTGTGCATTTCTGAGCATGGTTGAAGGTGCTAGTTATCACATATAAAGCCCCATATGGCTTGGGGCCCAGGACCACTTTTCCCAGATAGATTCTGCCCATCCAGTCAGGAGACAGAGAGGACCTACTGACGGTCCTCTCCCATCATGAGGTACAATGAGAGGGAGCTCTTCTCCTGAGGAACAGCTTGCTCTCCTGAGGCAAGATTGCCTTTCCAAATATTAGTGGAGTCATCAACACCAAGATACTTGATGTTGATTGATTATTGTATGCCTTATGTTATTGCTGTACATTGTCTAGAGCAGTGTTTCTCAACCGTGGCAACTTTAAGATGTGTGGACTTCAACTCCCAGACTTCCCCAGCCAGCCAAGTCTGGGAGTTGAAGTCCACACATCTTAAAGTTGCCAAGGCTGAGAAACACTGGTCTATAGTCTATGCTGGGTTGAGGCTAAAAATAAATCTCATAAACAAATACACATACATACAGTACATACATCAGAGGCCTCTACTGAGAGTACCTGAACTCAGAGATTGCTCTCACCATCAACTCAGCAGCAGGCAACCTCATTTTGGATTGCTTCCAACTCTTTTTCTATGTGTGCCAAGCTATCATATGCATTCCTAACCATTTTTCTTCTAAAGATCCCGAGTCTGAGTGGTGTGGCTTTCATGATGCATACCTTACTGTGGAAAAGGGCAGCGATGCCTTGATTCCGTGCTTGATCGCTGACCCAGGATTCACAGGCAACATGACCCTCCTTAAAGACCTGCCTCCAATTCAGCGGATCTCAGAAGTCTCGTTCAGTCCTAAGGAGGGGATATGGATTCACAAAGTAGACCTGAATGATAAAGGGTGGTACAAGTGTCAGGCCCAGGTTCAAGGAAAATGGGTGACTTCACCCATATTTGCCCTTTCTGTCCAAGGTAGGTTGGCATTGCTCTTTTGTTACTATTTGTCAGGCCCAGCCCAAGAATGACAACAAGGCAGTCCAGTCCAGTCCAGTTCCTTTATTAGCTTGCACCTAATAGACAGACTCTCGCCAGACTAAACCTATACCAAAGCAACCAGTGGCTATACCTCATGAGACTCTAGGGAGGGGCCAGCCTCAGCTTCTTCACCTTCTCATGATCCTGCTGCAGGCTGAGGAAGCGCTTGCTCAGGAATTGTCAGGTTCAGCCCAAGGAACTCCATGAGACAGTACAGATACAGCTCTGTTGCATTTATTAGCTTCCATCTCAAAGACAGAAATCTCTCCAAACTGAATCTAACTTCCCAAGCCAGCAAGCCAAAACACCATGAATTCCTTAGGGTGGTGCCAGTCTCATCTTCTTAACCTTCCCACGCTTCTGTTGGGGGCTAAGGGAATGCTTATCTCCTTGAGCGCGGCCTTCATCAAACCATTCCTTCACAGGAATGCTCCCCCTTCCTCCTGATAACCTTGATCCTCCATTCCAGGGTCCTCCTCGCACATGCCTTCCATTATACAACCTGAATGTGTGTTTTCAAGCCTTTCTGGGACAGTTGTTCTGACAGCACTTGGAATGCTAGAAAAGGCATCCCAGATTGCATGTTGTTTACTTTTTCAACTTGGAGAAGTGATTCCAAATTCTATAGACTCATTTTGGCTGTGCTATATTGGACCAATATAAATAAACAAAGAACAAATATCCTTATAGGTAGGATCATGGATAGCTGCTTCAGTACAATATTTGTTCTTTGCTGTCTCTGCCAAACTGGTCTGCAGCATGCTAAGGTAAAATGGGGACCCCCCTCCATGAAAAAACAGGATAACTTCTCATCCCAGAGATGCTGAAAAGTACATTGTGTCAAAGCTTTGCTGAAAAAGATGCTAAAAGAGTGAGGAGCTTAAAGAAACGCACTGTCCTGAAGCAGAAATAGCAAAGGGATAGCATAAGAAAAGATGAAGAAAGATGTTAGATTTCTTTTCCTGACAAGGCTTCCAGCTCAGCCTGTATTTAATAGATTTTTCTGGCTTTCCTTAGAAAACGATAACCCTTTGACAGTCACTATTAGAGGAATGGTGGACCATGTGCGGTTACAAGGAGAACCATTCAACATTTCCTGCACAGTGCGTCACCACTCCCCTGACTATGAGGTCCAATGGATCTATCCCCCTACTGCAAACGTAAGTCATTTCTAATGGCTTTAGACGTGAGTCTTAGCTTGCATGGTTTGCCTTGAATGAGCTCAGAGAAACTTGTTGCTTGCACAAGCCAGTTCACGCAAGGACTTAGGCCTGTCTTCCAGATGTGTTGAATGACAATGTCTACCATCCCTAACCATCATGCCATTCATGAGCATCAAGTGACTTAATGTGTGTTGTGATGTTGCAATGAAAACTCTGCTCCTTACATATTTGAGTGCAACATTGTGACCCAAATAGAAAAGGGCAGAGCTTTTGGCATCATCATGGCTAGGTGCAGGCCCCACGATGCCATTTACTGGTTGGGGTGATGGGAGTTGTAGTCCTGAGGGAATCAAATTGAAGAAGGCTGCTCCAGCTGCATGCTGTTGCACATTAACCTTGCAGATCTCCAATCTGTTTTGCTTTCGCATCCTCATCATTTTGCACAGGTCGTCTCTTAGCAATTTCATTACAAGGTATGCCTATTGTCTTGAATCTTCAAACCGCCTTGAAACCTCATTCATTTCCAGTAAACGAGAATGAGAGGCAGAAGCGGAAGCGGAAGCAGCCAAGGGATATTTGCTTATCAAATGGATATACTGCTGAATCTTATGTCTTTGTTTTCTACCTACTTTAATGGGCTCGTAAAGCAGTTTTCTGGTGACTAATGCAGTTTTGTACACCATTGTCCCCATGGCCTGTTATCTAGGAACTAGCATAATCTTAAATATATATGAATCACTAAGTAATATGAAGAACTGGGATTAACAAACAGTAAATGGAGGACCAGTGGTTTCTCAGCCCTATTCAAGGATAAGCCCTGAAATTTGGAAAATATTTAATTGGAGATAATGACAATGAGGACAAAGAGCTCATATTTCCAAATCAGCCAAATAATATCTGCCTTTTCTTACCACAGGCCAGCTTGAATCTATCGGATTTGGATACTGGATTATCTCAGTCATACATCACTGACTACAACCTATTCATTCCAGCAGTGCAGTTACAAGACAGTGGAAAATATACTTGTCTTGGAAACTCTATAGATTTATCCAGAAATTGTTCGGCTACCCTCAAGGTGCTAGGTAGGTAAGAATACAGAGAAAACCTCCTCCCCCAGCCATGAAACAGATTCTGTGTATCCAAAACACCACCCCGGTTTATTAGTGGGGTTGTCTTCATTCCGTTTCGGTGTGGTTTTTACATTGAGTTAGCTGAGTGGAGTGCTTATACTGTATGAGCAGAAATGTGGGGTATCAATTAAATAAATCAGATATGAATAAAATGCAACACATGAGAAGAATGTTGAGGAAGGTTACCAAAGGTTATCTGCCATTTAGTATCCTAATTTCTCAGGAAGTTTAGATTTAGGTTTAGGTTTAGATTTTTTTTATCCCGCCTTTCTTGTTTTTACAAATAGTTCAAGGCAGCAAACATACCTAATACTCCTTCCTCTTCCTATTTTCCCCACCACAACAACCCTGTGAGGTGAGATACATAATAAAGACAGCAATTCTTAATATTTTCCAGAATATATATATATATGTTCTATAAGAACGTTTATGCTTCAAGAAAAATATGCAACTATAAAATCACAACTTAACTTAAAATTCCTAGTTTCGTCTGATTAATTAGTATGACTACTACAATGTTTTCAGATGAAATGTAGCATTGCTTTATACTCTTTTTTAAAATTCATCAAGTTAAGAATAATATTTCTAATACTTTCAGAAATGCATGTTTTAAGGACATAGAAGGCAAGATACCTTCTTTTTCCAGGTCCCATATTTCCATTCATACCTCTCCACCATTTTGAATAGCAAGGCTTCTGGGGTAATTCAGCCTCCTTGCCCCTACTGAATCTTGTTGCTCCCTGAAAAATCCAGTATCAGTGCTTAAGTCCAACACATTTATGACCGACTTGTCTGCCTTCCTGATACACCTAAGAGAAATCAAAAGCTAAGAAACTGCCATCTGTAAAGAAGAACTTGGTGATCCACAGCTGAATGTTTGAGCTGGTTACTTCCACTGAACAACCCCAGAAATATAAAGTTCGTACTCTGTCCCAGTCCTTTCCTCAGTTCATGTTTATTTCTTTGTTTTGTAAGCCTGTAAATAGGAATTGTCCTTCTACTGGATTTTGTAAGCCACCCCATAAGCCACTTTGGGGGTTAAAGTTCAGATAAGAACTCTTCAGATCAGTTTTCCCTAACAGGGTGCCTTCCCACTGTATTGGCCTATAATTTACATGGGATTGTGGGAGTCAGTCCAATACATTTCAAGGCCACCAGGATGAGGACAGTGAATGGCATGAAGTCCTGCTGGTGGGATTTTTACAATTCTGGAGACAAAAGTCACCATTTGCTGTGGCAGTTAATGAATCACAGGCATGCATCACATAGCATCATGATTGCTGTTTGTGAATATTGCAAGAATTACTTGGTGTTTGGTCTGCCCTTCAAAATATATATGCCTCTTACAAATATTGACCTTCATTAGACAGAGTTTCAGTAAACCATCAATTCTTTGGCTCTTCCATACAATATGCCAAGTTCCTAGAAATCACTTCTGTGATTCCCTGCAAGTCCAAACCAAATAAATTCTAGCCAGTTTCCCCCTCTGCAGTCCAAACAGACTCTTTGATCATTTCTGAGGAACTGAATTGAAGAAAGGGGATGACAGCTTTAAGCAAAACTTAATTTTTGCTTTGGAATGCTGCTGTTTTGCTGCTGGGATCCTCAGTGATTATGATCATTATACCTTCCACAATGGAGAACTCTACTAAGAGCCCACCTACTTTCCTCAAGAGAAAGACTTTTCCCTTCACTTCCCTATGGATTAACTTCATACTTTGCTTTCCAGAGAAAGGGTATCTGCGTTTGTCCACAGTGCAGAACAGGATTCAGGAGACAAACTTGCATCAAAGCCTGAACCTTCAGGTGTTCATTGACGCTTATCCTAGACCTTCAACATATAGATGGATACGTGTGAACTCATCAGGAAATTCCAAATACATCAGCCACATGAGTTTTGGCCATCACAGGCAAGGAATAAATAGTGTCTTCCCTTTCCTCAGGGTTTTTTTCAAATTACAGTTCTGTTGCCAGTTTGGGTGCAGTCCTAACTTAGCTTTCTGGGAGAGGAAGACTGTCAGATGAAGTTGCCTCATACAATTGCAGCAAAGCCAGCATCTCATAGGCATATTTGTTGTGTTTTATTGCAATTTTTCTCTGAGGAGGTCAGAGATGGATATTAGATTCCACAAAGCCTTTCAGAGTAGAACGGGATAAAAGGCAGAAACTTGCACATAAAGCCACCCAAGGAATTTCCTGATTGAACCAGGAAGAATTTGAATCTGGATTTCCCATACTGATGCATGACTATATGAAAAATCTCAGACCTCCTGCCTCTTTGAGATCCAAATCTCATTGGGTCAATGTATCTTCAAAGTTCATGTGATTTGCTGTTCAGAGTTGGATCTGTAATTTGTGAGCCGATCACAGTAATGCACTAACTTACCCTGGCTTGTGGGATGCTTCAAGGGTCAGTCTTGTCTCCTCTGCTTTTTAGCATCTACGCGAAGCACTGAGAGGGGTAATTCAAGGGTTCAGTTTGCAGTATCGTCCATATGTGATGATACCCAGTTGTAGATCACTAGCCCAGGTCATGAGGGAGATGCTGTCAATTTCCTTTCCCGGTGCTTGGAGGCTGTCAAGGTCTGGATGGGATAGAACAAACTGAAGGTGGGCCCTGGCAAGTCAGGATCCTTTGTCACTACCAGAGGTATTCCTTGATGGGCAAGCACTCCCCATCAGGAAGCAGGTCTGCGACTTGGGGGTCCTTCTGGACTCACGGCTCTTGTTGGCCAGAGGGGCCTATGCCCAGCTCCAGTTGGTGCGCCAAGTGTGGCCTTACCTGGGGCAGGAGAACCTAGCTATGCATGCTGTCATTACCACCCAGCTGAACTAGTGCAATTCACTTTACATGGGACTGCCCTTAAAGAGTATTTGGAAACTGCAGTTGGTCCAAAATGCAGTGGATGCATTTTGTTTCAGGCTCCAACATTGGGAGCGCATAACACCAGTTTTGCAGCCCCTGCATTGTTTGCCATTTGATTTCCTTGCCTAATTGAAAGTACCGATGCTATTCATGGCTTGTCACCCAGATGCTTTCAGAACTGCCTTCTCCAGCCAGTTTTGGCTCAACCAGTTAGATCTGCCAGGAAGAAGCTGCTGCAAATCCCAGTACTGTGTGCCATGTATTGAATAGTGACAGGTGAGATGGTTGTTTAATAAGCAACTTAGACATTATTTGAATTATGCTTTCTTTCCTATTTCTGCTCAGTGTATTTTTGGAAAGCTAGCATACCTCATGATAAAGCTTACAAAACAACCATCTGTCACTATGGAGAACTTGAGTAACAATTGCTTCTGAACATTTTTTACACGTATATTTGTTTCTCTCTTTTGGCAGACACAACAATACACTCACGCTGAATTGGATGGAGGAAAAAGACAGCGGCGAATACATATTTTTTGCAGATAATGGGGCAGCCAATGCATCTATTCATTTTGGCATCTCTGTGAAAAGTACGTCCTGTACTTCTCATTTTCTGTAACGGTATGTGGGAATGATCTTGGGAGACAGGGAGAAGAGATGTGGCCAAGGGAACGGTCAGATAAAAGGCAACTTAGCCCACAGCAGGAATGTGGGCAGGACAAGAGGCTCAAAAGAGACCCTCCCTAGTCTCTTGGACTATAAAGGGGATGGGTGGAGAAATGTACTTTCAGAGTTCCAGGATTCTGTTGATATAATCATAAAGTAGAATTAGCTCATCTGGCCATGCTTTCTGTCTGGTCTACCTTGCAAGGCTGACATTTTCCAAACTAGAAGACTAGAAAACTCAAAAGCTATACCAAAACCTTTCTAAGGGAAATCCAGTTACCCTTAAAGCCAAACATATCCAAGGTAGCTCTTAACTCTATCTGATCTCAAGGTAGGTGAGCAAAAGGAAGTTGTCTTCTTTTTTGTGGCAAAGCAAAAACTAGCTATAATTCTACAGTCTTATGACTGTTGACAGGGTCCTAGAACTAATCCTGAATTCTTATCAGAAGTAACCTTTCCTAGTCAGGATTGAATCAATTCATTCAGATGGAAAATAATTTGACTTTGTGCCCCTGCATAGAAAAAGCAATGGGCAGTTAAGTTGCAAAGAGCATGCCTGTTAATGTCTTTGAGTTACTGCAAGTTCCATTTTTTCAGTGCGCTACCATTTTGGTGCTACCAATAGTGAGGTTTGAAATGAAGAAAATATGCTGCTGTCTGCTATCTTTAATAGTTCCCTTGTATTTGCTGTTTAGCTAAACCAAAAGTTACAATGTTGGCCAACATTTCCAATAGTCTTCAGTGTGAAGCATCTGGCTATCCTGCTCCACATATTCAGTGGTACAAATTGTCCCACCATGACAGGTGAGTTAACCGAATTACAGCACAAGCCAATGGATCTCCACTCAAATATGTCTGCTGAAATCAATCAGACTTAAGGGTGTAACAGCACTGCAGCTGTCATACACCACTTGGATTTTCATTATGGAACTAATTCATCTCAGTTCTCATTATTTTTCATAACTATAATGAAGGAGACCCATTGGAATGATTTGGTTGTTTTGATTTTGTTTTCTTTTAAAATACAACTCCCCAGTATGTAATCTCTGAAGTAGTTGATTTGCATTGAATTAAAATTATATTATAGTTGAGACAATCAATGAAAGAGAAAAGGGTATAGGGAAGGAATGGGTTTATGATAGCTGATTGCCATAAGAAACTGCTGCTAATTTCTAGATTGCTCTTATTTGTGGATGATCCTCATCCATTTGTTATTGTTTCTTTTGGAGTGTTGGTGTTCAATCCACTTTGGAATTGTGAAGATCGTGGTTAATTCAAATGATCTAAAAAGATGAAGGCTGATGACAGTGAGATCAGGAACAGTAGCACTCAACCCATGTGTTAGAAAGCATCTCTCCCATGAATTAGCTATTTCTCCCATTGTTGTCATCGTTTTGAGAAGGGCAAGGAAAACTTCTGGTACACCAATCCTAAGATATTCTGACAAATAGAACTCTCACCCACCTGTCATACTAATATCTCTGACATATTTGCTTGTCTATCAGATGTGGTCAAGGTGGGATCCTGCTTTTGAATGACTCCAGCCCAGAGGTCACGGACGAAATTCCCTTTGTAAGAGTGTCATTGAAGAGTTCTCTTAAGGTGGAGAAGGAGGACAGTGTGAAATTTTGCTGTTTCGCAGTTAATAGTGCTGGAAATGACTCCAGTTTCAATACATTATCTCTTGTCGTTATTGGTAACGGTAAGAGAAATCTAAACATTCATTTCATTAAAAAATTAGTTTTCATGGGATGTTTCAGTAGTGGCTCTAATTATGTGAATCCCCCCCCCCATTTTTTTTTAATTGTTTCATTTTTCCATTCATTTAAAGCAATCATTTATTGCCTATAATTTGGGGGGGGGGTTGAGAAAATTAAATGAGAGTAGTAGAATTATTCAAAAATTCAAATTATTCAAAAGAAATAAGGAAAAAAGAAACCAAAACTGAATGAGAAATGAATGGTTTCCATTTGGACTTATACATTTCAATTCCTATTATTTTTTTGTAACTTACATGGACAAAACCTAATGGACTTTTTTAGAAAATAAATGCACATTTTCTGTCTGTAATTTCTACTCTCTAGGCTGGTTTTTTTCAAAATGTAGGGGAAAGGGTAAATGGTGAATGAATATTTAATTCCACCTTCCCCAACTGTTTTGGAAAATATGTCTCATCAACCCCAGCCATCTATGAATTATTGTCCAAAATACCTGCAAAAACTTTCATTAGAATAGCTTGAGTTAACTGAATAAACATTCTTAAAGATACAAAGACTTTTCAGAGCATGAGGGGAAGGTATGACAAATTTAAAGTAGTAGCTTGATTCATACATCATGCCAAACAATGGCTTGTTCAATAAACCACAATAATCTGGGTTGGCACAACATGCTATACCAAAAAAAAAAAAAAAACCTTCAACCACCTCACAGCTACATTTACTGTGTGAACTCAGCAATATTTCAGACTGCTGAGGAAAAATTGTGGTGTACACTATTGTCATGTTGTGACTATATATACTCAAGACTGACAAACTGCAGAACCTGCTCTTGATCTCAAGGATGCTTGAACTACCTGCAAATGTTCTCTTCCTTCCGCATCTTGTTTTTCCAGGAAATGGAAATGAAACCTCCAAACTACTTATCGCATGCTTTGCAGGAATAATGGGTTTTCTTCTTCTGTGTATCATTTTCTTATTCTATAAATATAAACAGGTAAGGTTTCATATTTCTGTATGGAAAGAAAAATGGTCAGAAAATGCCCCAGAAACCAAAAAAGTGCTGAAACTCAAATGACTGGTGTCATTTGGATATGTTTTGAACCACAATCTCCACCATCCCCAGTGAACATGGAAGCTGGGGAGATCGTGGGAGTTGTAGTACAATGTCCTCAGAGAAATTATTCAGAGCAGTGTTGCCTAGAAGGCACATGTATGCCCATAGGCTGAAGAAAGGAGAAAACAGAATTTATCAATACATCATTTCCCCCTCAGAAAAAAAGGGAGGGTGGGAGGAAAAATATATCCTGTGCAAAACTCAATTAAAAAAAAAATTACAATTTAGACAGTCATTAGTACAGCACCAGGAATGACTGAAGTAAATGTATAGAACAGCATGTTTGTGGCAAAACAGGTTTTATTTTATCAGAAATGGCCTAATTTCTTTTCTATTTATTTTGGGAATTTAAAATCTCACTGCTTTCACCTCAAAATGATGAAGATTCTCCTAATGGCATTTTCTCTCTTATTGGCCTCTTTTCCTGTAGCTTAGTATCTTAGGTATGAAGTGAGGGCCAATTCTTCAGGAACAATTTTAATTTTATTCGTTTTAATCTGTGAAGTGATACTAGTTTATTAACCATTACATTGTTGAACAGATATTGTAGATATATGTTGCTTTTGTTTAAAGGTACAGAACTGTGTGCTTATTTATAGAAAGACAGCTTAGTTTTCACAAAACTCACCAATGTCTTTTTTTTATATATATAGTTTTTATATCTTTTTTTCTTTTCCCCCCTTTATTCTTTAATGGCCATCTTTCCTTCTCAGTTCTTGCTCTATTTCTTAACTTTCCGCTTCTCCTTTTTTAATAAGGAAATGCTCTATTAATTATTTATTCACATTCTAATGCAACAATCTGTCATTTTATTAGAATACCATAATAGGATTGGGCTGGATACAACTATGCCAAAATGCTGTGAAACAATGCATGATTCCTAAATAAAATGTTTTCCCTTCTCAGAAACCA
The DNA here is from genome assembly GCF_059951505.1 of Python bivittatus. Classification (NCBI taxonomy): domain Eukaryota; kingdom Metazoa; phylum Chordata; class Lepidosauria; order Squamata; family Pythonidae; genus Python; species Python bivittatus. Next base: position 36,296,565 of record NW_028277035.1, on the reverse strand, counting down.
AAATATCAAGTCCACTGGAAGATCATTGAGGCCTGTGAAGGAAACAATTATACCTTTATTGACCCCACCCAACTTCCTTACAATGAGAAATGGGAGTTTCCTAGAAACAACCTGCAATTTGGTGAGGAGCAACTCTAGAATTTTTCTCTCTGAACCATTTGACCCTACTAGCAGATCGGATATTGAAATTATACAAACAGTATGAAAATATCTAATCATTGAGTAGGATTGTAGCGTTGTTTATGCTGAAAATGTTGAGGTTTTATACAAACAGAAAATGTTGCCAAATAAAATTTAACTCTTGAATCCAAGTGTAGATAGACTGTAGAATATATATACAGGCAGTCCCCGGGTTAAGAACAAGATCCATTCCTAAGTCTGTCTTTAACTCAAATTTGTATGTAAGTCAAAACGCGTATTTATGACAGGCTGCCTATTACTAAAAATGGTGGACGGCGTTCTCCTTCCTCGAGCCGACAAACCACTGAAGCCGTGTAATGTTTTCATGAACCGCTGAAAACCGACAATATATTAAAAACATGCAGTATGTTTTCAAGCATTCTCTCTCTCTCTCTCTCTCTCTCTCTCACACACACACACACAGAATGAAAATCCTTTTTATTCTGTTGTGTTTCCAATTACCCTGATTACTTCAGTTTACACCCTAAACAACAACAAAATAAAGAACTTTTTTTCAATCACTTCTTGAAAGTGCAGAAGGAGACATTCTGATTCTTGGAGATATCAATGTTTTTTTTCCTACAAACATGGATAAATCTGCTTTATCTAAAAAGAATGCAGAGAGTGTTTTTGATCATTTGAAATGGTCTTTCATGCTTACAAGACTGAAGAAGATGAATTGTGGCTCCAACTTCTTTTACATGGTTATAGAGTATTTATAAACAACAAGAAGCCAAGATCATAGTAAATGAATATTTATGACAAAAATGTACTCATATAAGGAAAGAGACAGGAGAAGCCTGTCCCCTTTCTCCTTCCTTATTTCCACTGGCAAAGAAGGTATGTCAAGAAAACAAAATTTTGGAATTAAATTAGAAACTCAGGAACTGAAATAATACACTGCTGATATTGTACTTACAACCAAAAGACTCTTTAAAACTGATAACAGAATACATATAGCAATATGTTTCAATATCAGAATATTGGCTCAATAAGGGCAAATATTGACATGGAACAACTGAAGAAGAAAAGCAATATTTGTACCAAATAACAGGATTTAATCCCAATGCTAAAAAAGTGAAATACCTGGGAAATTACTTGAAAAAATTAATAAAGACCTATTTAAAAATAACTATTCATGTATTTGGAAAAAATAATATAATGGTAGATTTTTTAAGATGGAAAAAGATAAAACTGACTCCCATATGAACTGCACAAATACCTTTGCTTTGTTTTTAATAATGTTATTAAAAATTTTAATAACAATAGTAAAAGAAAATACAAACTAAACTCAAAGAGAAGAGAAAATAAAGGAAAAAGAGAATAAAATGTGTACAGAAAGAAAAAGAAAATAAAAGAAAGGGAAAAAATATTTTAAAAAGTAACTTCCGATCTTCATCACAAGTACAAACGTAACAATTCATCACCCCTTATAAAGTTACATATAAGTATCTCTTCTTCCTATAACCTATTCCTTATCCACATGCAAACCCATAAATCATTAACATTTCAGTCCTAGTGTCAGCAAAAAGTCCATAAAGGGATCCCAGATTTATGCAAATATGTCTTATTTTAACCTTGGTCAAACAAACCAACTTTGTACTCCTTTCTTTTGCTTATAACAATCTTAATCTTTAGTTCATTTAGATGCTGTCATAAGATTTGATCTCCATTCAATTTTTCTTTTTCCCATCTCAAAAGTTTGTTCAACTCTTTAACCAACTTCTTTTGTAAGTCCAGTAAACAATCCCTATCTGGGTCAATCTCTTGGCTTGTCATTTGTATTTCCACTTTTTGTTTTCTGTCTTATAATCCATATTTTTTTTATTTTTCAATATTTCTCCAATTCTTTATGTTCTGATATTTCTATATCAGACAAAATTTGTTTCATCTCTTTATCCTGTAAATCTTCCAAAACGTTCTCTTTCACATCAGTGATTTCTTCTTTAATATCTTTTGAACATCATCTATTCATAGAAACAGCCATTATTACTGACACTGAAGCTGCTATTTTTTGACTCCGTTCCTCAAAGATCTCCTGAAATATTTCAAATGCCATAACTTTTACTGTCATTTTACAAGTTCCAGTGCTGAACAACAACAAGAGACAGTGTTCAATTTCTGAAATCATAAAGTCTCAAATTACTGTTTTGACTTAGGATAGACTAAGCAAATTAGTTTCCACAAAGTTGCTGTTTATTTGTATAATTATTTTCAAAATCTTATAGCAAAAGTCTTAATATTCCATTATCCAAGTTAGACTGGTTGCTTAATTCATTTATAACTTTCTTAAATCAAATTCTTATTTAGATTTTTGCCATTTATTTCTAATTCTTCAGGTTCTTACACTTATTTTTTCTTTTGTTCAAGAATGAAGGCAGACTCACCAGGTGGCTTTTCATACTTGTTGTTTTGAAGATTTCTAATATCCTTAAGGTAGTTAAATAGATAATTTACAAAAGTGATTAGAAAGTGAAGTTAGCAAACTCACAGAGAATGTGATGGTTCCCTTCATATCCCAACACTCAAACCTGCAGGAAACCACTGTCCTGCGGCCTCCTTGCAAGAAGCTGCCATTCAGAGCACAAATGGATGGTCTTCCATCCTCTCCTTGTCCAGAGGGGTTCCGTGGGACTGGTCTACTCACACCTCCTTTGGTCTTGGATAGCCGTGGTCATCCATGCTAGTTTGCCATTCCTCACCCAGAAGTGCCCATGAACTGCACAAATTCCTTTGGACTGGTAGAAACATAAATAAATAGCTTACAAGAGATTATGTAATGATAAAGAGTATATTAAATGTTTGGGATAAATATAGAAAAGAATCAGTCCAGATTTATCACCTTTTGCCTCATTATTGAACATTTATTTTCATGAAGAGGAAAGCACAATGAAATTTGCTCCCTGAAGAGACAACAAATCATATAGTCTGCAAGATCTGATCATTAATAAGACAAAGATAAAATCTTTTAAGGCTCTTTCTTCAGAATAGTCAGAACCACCCGACTGGATTTAATATCTTGAAGAAAGCAATATAGCTTTAAAAGTAGTACAAAAGTACTACTTTTAAAGCTATACAAAAGTACTTTAAAAGGGGGGGGGAGAAATAAGTAGTACAAAAGTACTTTAAAAGTAGTATAAAAGTAGTACATCAAGTGTGGGGATGGCTAGCCCCATAGAGGGCTGCTGTCTTCAGCCCCAGATCCATCATCTTCTTGGACTTTCTCCTTCTTTTTTAGTAATGTTTTGTTTAAATTTTTATGTTTTATGTATTTATATATATTTATGGTTTTAATGTTTTGTGTGAGCCGCCCAGAGTTCTCCATTGGGGGCAGATGGGTGGGGAGAAATTTAATAAATAAATAAATAAAAACAAGGCAGAATAGTTAGAGATTTGACTGAATTTGAAGACATTGTAATGGAAAATGCAGAGCATTTGCTGGGCCTTATTTAGAAATTGTTGGTGAAATATAACTCAGAAATTGAACAAGTTAAAGACCGTATAATCAAATGGATGCAGAATTGAAGTACAATAATTGATATGCAACAAGGAATTTCAGTGAAGAAAAACATGAAATTCACATGGAATATTATACTTAATAATTAAGAAGACACTGCGTTTGCTTCACAGGAAAAGTCCTTGGAGCTGGAGCTTTTGGGAAGGTGGTTGAAGCCACAGCTTTTGGACTGGGAAAGGAAGATTCTGTCTTGAAAGTGGCAGTGAAAATGCTGAAATGTAAGTACCAGATCAGAAAGGCTCCTGTGAACGAGAATGGCTGAAAGACTGCTTTCTTTTTTCTATCCATTGTCTCTTCTCTTTGCCCCTATTTATTTCCTTTTTTAAAATTTATGTTTACTAAGACTTTTCTTATGATAAAAGACAAACCAAAAGAAAAAAAAAAGAGCAGTGCAAGAAAAAAGAAAACTAAAGTTAAGAAATATAGAAGTGACTTTGACTTTCTTTTCAACAGATACTTACATTCTTATTGTCCTTCCTCCTTCTTAAATATTTTATAAATCTCCTCACCCCCTTGTTTAGTCCACATCTTTCTTAATCTTCCAATCCATAAATCAACAATTCATTTTTTTCTTCTTTCAACAATAAGTCCATATAAGGTTTCCAGTCTTTCAAAAAAGTTTGCTTGTTCTCTGACCAAATAGGTCAGTTTTGCCATTTCTGCAAGTTCTGACATTTTTACAATCCATTCCTCCATTGTGGGAATTTCATTATTCTTCCATTGTTTGGTCCTACCTATTTCAGTGACTCAGAGAGGGCCACAGAAGGGAATCTGGGAATTATGTATCCCTGTTGTAAGGTATGCAGATGCCCAAGGTAAGTCTTTCCCAACCATTACTGTTGCAGAAATGGGCTCCTACACTGGCCCAAGTTTGGACTAGATCCATTCCAACCCTTCCACTGGATGATTCTAACTTGGTGCCTTCCCATTACCTGGTGTTTTCGTTTCAGGTATCATGTCCATTTCCTATATCCTGCTCCCATATTTGACTTCAAATTAATGGTTCTCATATTGGGTTTCAGCAACAGCACATACAGATGAGCAAGAAGCTCTTATGTCTGAGCTGAAGATCATGAGCCATTTGGGTCATCATGGGAATATTGTCAATCTTCTAGGAGCATGTACCCATGGAGGTAACTATTCTTCCCATCATTTCCTTTCTGGTTCACAGAAATATTGTCTTCTTTCTTTTCAGTAACTTGTTGAATCATAGGTTTCCACATGAAGATGACAATCACCACTTGATTAAATAATTATTTGAAAATGTCAAATCCCCATCAAGCTATAAAGGCCACCAATGGTTTAATTCAGGAATTTAAAACATCTGGCATACTAGAAGTTGAGCTCAACTTGAGAGATACTTTATTTTTATATTCTCCTTCAGAGCAATCTGTCTTGAATGAATAAGAACAAACTGAAAAGTAACACCACTTTCACTTTATGATCTCTGCTCACAGTGCTTTTCAAAGCCATTTTCTTTTCCTCTTTTTTCCAGTTCTTTATCTATCACTCAGCCCCTAAAAACCAACCACTCAGGCAATAGAACTGTGTGATGCTAAATTCACTGGCCCAATTTCCAAACACTTTGCTACATCTAATCTTAAATGGTACAGCTGAACAAGAACTGCAAGACATGATTGCATAGCCTATGGGGCGGCGGGGGGTGTCAAAGTACATATTTCACATTAACAATTTGTCTCACCCAATTTTTTTAAAACTCAGAACAGTCTAAGTTACTAGCCTGATTGAAGAAACAGCATGAGGTAGTGCTACTTAACCCTTTATTTTCTAAAATGCTCCAAATGTTTCAATCTATGCTTCTCTATGTGTCCCCTAACTCACCCCCCACCAAAAGTACGAGCATAAGTGATTTGAGGATGTGCAGGAGATGAAGTAAAAGGGGGAAGTACTATTTGCCTATTGTTTGTTTCCTCAAATTTGCAGATGGTCCTCTGTTACAAAGTTCTAGTGCAATGTCAACCTTGGCAACTTTAAGATGTGTGGACTTCAACTCCCAGAATTCCCCAGCCAGCCATGTACTAAGTAGAGGGTAGGAGTAGCTGACCCATAGGTCACTTCCAACGCTGTGATTCTTCCATAGGGCAGGGTCTAGGAACAGGACTTCACTGATCAATACTGCTATTTAGCAGAAAAAAGAATGTACTTTCTGGTGATGTTTCTTTTCTGTTTTCTAGGCCCTGTCCTTGTAATTACTGAGTATTGTCCATATGGGGACTTGCTGAATTTCTTGAGAAAAAAAGCCGAGAATCTCATAATCCAGGATTTAGCCTTGGAATCTACTCTTGATAGCATGATGGCTGATTACAAAAATATCTACCTTGGAAAAAAATACGTCCAAAGAAGGTAATAAGTTAGTCATCTGTGACCCCTACTTATATGGGGTGTAAAACTGTGATGTTAACACAACTGGCATTTAATGGCAGAGTATTTGTTAAGCGTGCAAAAAAAAAAAATTAAGCAATTATTGTATTGCAATCTCTAGTAGAGACTCCAATTCTATTTTAAGACATATATGGGTAACCTGAGATCCAGGGCCACATGTAAGCCCAAATCCCTGTTTTGTAGACTCTGGAGATCATTCCAACCGTAACTGACAAAAATCACCTAAACAGTTCCCCAACATTTTAAGGCAAGACACACACAGAAATTCGAGCCTAAAGTTGGCTATGTACAACTTTTTACTCTGAAAGTAAAGGGAAAAAATTCCTTTATTTACTCCAGGGAAGTCAGGGAGAAACTCCTGCCTCGTCCCTGTGTGTGGAACAGCTCTACCCACTTCCCCAACACAGCTTCTAGAATCAAACCAAAGTGTATTGACTATTTGGCAGGAAAGATCTGGTCTTGAAGCAGATAGAAACAATTAATGTTTTTTCCTCTTCTGATCTCTTTCATTCAGCGATAGTGGACTAGGATGCCAAGGTGCTGACAGCTATCTGGAAATGAAATCAGTCGCAGCATCAGTGCCTATGCCAGCACAAGGTAACATTCAAGGATCATTGCCAAGAGAAATGGAAAGACACACCAAAAAGGGATATGTCTGTTCTAGAAATTTAGCACCATTACCAATACTTTGGCTAGATTGCTGTTTGTTTATTATTATGCATTTTTCTCGACGGAGAACTCAGTGCAACCCGGCCCTCTTATCTTCATAATGGGTATGTAAGGTAAGCTTAACTGGCTGAGAGCTGTGTTTCTGTGCCACGGTGTAATCTAAATTAACAAACATGAGGTTCAGATGTACCCCAGATGTTCCTGATTATCAAATAGTTCTTCCTGCCAATGGCCCCACTGTCTCCCAATCTTCCCAGCATCTTCCTGTTGATGCTACCAATCTTTCCTCCTGCCTGCCCTCTGATTTCCCCAGAGTCTTCTGGCTACTTCTGCCAAACTTCCTGCCAGCTTGTCTCCTGTCTTCAGTTCTAAAAAATTGTATGTTTTGTTTTATTCAGCATGGAATGACAAAAGATTACATGTAATTCAGAAAAATGTGAATATTCTGGATTGAACAGCTTAATAGCATCCCTGTCTCAGTCACAGTGAATTTTGCAGCTGAGGGCAAAACTTCCTAGTCTAGATCTTGAAAATGTCATGCACTCAAAAATATTCTGATTATCAAATAGTTCTTTGCAGAACGTAAGGATCTGAGCTTGACAAGAGTTAAAACCCCATATTTTTAATATATGAAATTCAGCAAAATATACATTTTTTAAAATCTGGAAATAAAGCTTAAGTGATTAAGTTAAACACTAATTTTATTACAAATTTAGTAATATTAGTTCACTTAACACCACCCTCTGCACAAGGTCTGATATGCTAGGGATCTGTTCTGATTTGACCCAAAGTCCAAACTCAATGAGCAGATGGATCATTTGAGTAAGGATGGACTTTTCTAATGTGCCCTGTCCCTAATTAAAAATCCTCTGCAGAACTTGGCTTCAGGTGAGTCAAGTGGGAGCACTGCAGGCTAGAAACAACAGAGTTGTCTTTCTTTCTTTTTTTAATAGTATACTGTGGGGCTTGCATGTGTTTGCCTTTGGAGGAAGGTGAATCGGATGCAGGGATAGACAATCATGTCCCCGGTTGCCACTTTTTGGATTGGTATCAAGATTGTGGAAGCTGGAAAGCCAGAAACGTGTTTATTTGCTGTTTTGGCACTCACCGCCTCATTGTTACCCAGACACGGTTTCTGAATAGTTCGGTTTCTGTGTGGTGGTAGTCTCTCTTGCCAGGGATCTTTTGAAATAAGTTCCTTCAGTTTGCCTATCTAACTTTCCATTCCTTTTTTTCTTCCTATTTCTTCCCTTCCTTTCGCAGTATATAATTTTCCAATCTTTTCTGTTGTTTAATCATTTATCAATTGAACTAGGTTTTACTTACTCATTCTCCCTCATTGATCCTTCTCGCAAATATTTTGTTAATTAGCATCTACATAAGCTGTCAATATTATGGTTCTGTGCGTCTATCTTCTTCCTGCTTTTTTGCCTTATAAGCAGTGTTCCCTCACAGTAGAAGATTTTTATACAGCCGCTCCTGCTGGTGGCCCATTCATTGTGGTCTTTGGCCAAGGACCCTTATTACTGGAATAGCAAGCACTGGATAAATATGTCCCATCTGGAGAACTCCAGAGCATTACATTTGTCTCCCAGACCATGCCAATCTGGCTGTTCTCTGTTTGGAACACTAAAAACAGCCTCCCATTCTGAATGATTTACTTCTGGAAACGTTTCAGGCCAGCCAGCTCAGTGTGGTCCAGGAAAAACGGAACATTTCATCTCTGGGATGGATGGGACATTTAATACATAATTACTATCTATAATTGTTGTCCTTAAATATTCCCAGTACTGCACATGGACACAGAATAATGCAGGAGATATAGATATCGCCATAGGTAAAACTTGCTCTGTGGTGTAATGTGGTTTGTACAGCTATACTTCAATTCCTCAATTACAGACACGACACAGATTTCAGTGTGTGCAGGGTCTGTGCATCAGATTCATAGCTCTCACACCCCTATCAGAAGAGCCAAATCTCAAGATGATTTTTCTGTATGCTGCGAGGGTGGGGGAGGGTTGTGTGGGGTATTTTATATGCTCCCCTTTTTCTTTTTCTTTTCTTTTGTAATATTTATAGAGTACACCATTCATTCAGACTTTGCTTGGTTCCTCAAGTTTCTTATAGGGTCAGCATGTTTTAGGGAGTCTGCATGTGTGCCTGAAAAAAACATTATGGCTACTTTATATGCTGTATTAACTTTAATGAGAGGTTTTCTTAAAGAAGCTGCAACTTTTTTTTCCAGGCTTATGCGGAACAAAATGAAAAATGACAAGCTGCTTTAATGAAGATAGTTCACACAAAATTGAAAGCACTTTTTCCAAATTCTATTTGAAGCATGCATAGCTTTACCATTTTCAGTTGGAAGTCATCTTGCATGCAAACCATTGTTCATGAATTGCATCTGTATCACTTGCCGCTTTTGTCACTTATATACTTTAATCATCATTTATAAGGGTGAACTTCACAATTAAAGCTGTTTGGGTGTATACATTTTTGGCTCAAAACTCCTTTCCAAATACAAAGCAGTCCTTTATATGTGAAGTCCATAGATAAGCAAAACCTATATAGGTAGGCCAGTTATGGATGAGCAAAGAGAACATAACAACTAAATCTCCTTCTGCTCAATAATTTCCAGTTCATTCTTGCAAGTGCCCACTGAAACGTAACTCCATTAGTTTCTTGGGAATTACTTACATTTAGTCTCTAGGTGGGGAGCCTTTGTTATCACAGGTAATTTCAGATTCAGAAGATTTCACCTCTCTTGAGTTTTATACTTTTTGACCTTTATTATTTTAATGTCTTACTGCTAAGTGTCATTCATGCAGTTTCCCTACCCTGCAAAGGCATACCTGTGTTGATCTCCATGAACTTTCTCCCAATCCAGGAAGAAGTTCGATTTCAGCTCAAGGAACAGAAGATTCACATTCTCTCGACCTCTTTGACTTGCTGCAGTTCTCTAACCAAGTGGCCCAGGGAATGACTTTCCTGGCTTCAAAAAATGTGAGGACCCTCTGCTGAGAATGCATCACATCATCCTAAAAAGAGCTGAAGCCCAAGTTTGATTTCCTGTATTAACTTTCTACCAGGAAGGAATTTTGTTGTTGTTGTTGCACAGAACAATATGCAACCCTATTGGCTGGTAGTGCCGCAATTCCTGAAATGATACATGTACAGTATATTCTAAGAATTTGTTCTTAGAGAGTTGTACTTGGAAGCATCCTTTTGGATTACACTAGCATCTTTAAGGCACAACTCTGCATGGCTTTTGATAACAGTGGGGGGGGGGGGGATGTAAGTGAGCAGACAATCCTGTTAAGGATAATATGAACACTGTTTTACCATTTGTGCCTCTCTTTTCTAACCAGCACAAATGGAAAAACATTTTGATTGATTGAGAAAATGTATATGCTTGCCCATCTAACATACAAACTCTGGACAGCTATTTGAATAATATGTGTTTGTTTAGAGGCTGACTCTGTAGGAAGCAGGGGGCAAACTAACATAAACTTTAGCTTTAGCAACCCCCACCCTTTCCAGCAGTAGAAACTGAAAGTGACAGTTGAGGGTTTCTGACCCTCATCTTATAAATCATAGTGACAAGAGCACTCTCTTTGGTTCTCTGTTACAGCAAAAGTTGTCCAAAAAAATTATATTCAACATGGAATCTAATGACTGAGACAGAGACTCTATAAAATAATAGTTCTTTCCCACTCTACCTATTCAGAGTTTGTACGAGTGTTGTGTGGCTGAATGGGACACTGCCTATGTGGCACCCTAATAGATCTCTCAACCTTTAAATAATGAATCCACTGAGGGAGGGAAAACTGCAAAGAAACATTTATAAGAAAGGAAAGAACCACCAAGTGTATCTGTATTTTGATCTTTTAATGCCCATCTCCATTTCAGAGAGAAAAATCAACTGGAGACCGTTCACAAAAATATCTTAAAAATAATTAATTCAAATATAGACATCATCCACATATAAAAATAGTGTAATTAAGAGCAGCAGCATAAAAAATTCAAACTCAGAACAGCAAAGTGACAGAAAACTTCAAATAAATAACCAGTCATCTGGCTGTCCTCCACGAAATAGATAGCTTTAGCCAAACTCAGTGCAAACATCCACAGATGGTTAAATCTTTTGTGGATATATTGGCACAGTGAGTTGATTTTCTGTACAAGATGTCCCAAATGGTACTTTTTCCCATCTGCTTTTCCTATGTAAGTCTTCAGAATTACTATAGCTTAAAGGTGGCATTCAAGGCCATAGTAAAGGGCCTCCCATTATTCTAGATTCTATTAATTCCAGTGGCCCAAACCACATAGAAGCACTCGTAGGTACCATGCTGAAGACTTTTGACTGGACTTGCACTGCTAAAAACCAGGCTAAATCTGCCATGCCACTAATCAAGCTGTGGCCATAGGTTGAAGCAAAAGTCAAGAAGAGCAAGAAAATCTAATTTACTCCTTTCTTTCTCTCTTTCTTGAATCCAGTGCATTCATCGAGATTTGGCAGCACGGAACGTGCTAGTGGCTGATGGACTAGTGGCCAAGATCTGTGACTTCGGCCTGGCCAGAGACATTATGAATGATACTAATTATGTTGTCAAAGGCAATGTAAGTAATTGGAATGAATCTATGGGTTCCATCAAGCTGTGTCAAGCGGTAGTTTTACCTCGCTGTGAAATGTCTGTACTGACTGATAGCAGCTGTCTAAGCATCCTTCCCAGATGTACCTGGAAATCTCAGGGATCATCTGCATGCCAGGGATGTGCTCTAATGTTTAGCCTCTAAAGAGTCCTGGTGGAGAATGCTAAGCATAAGGGCTTCCTCCTCTCTGAGTTTGGACCATATCATTCCAGGCTCGCCTGCCAGTGAAATGGATGGCGCCGGAGAGCATCTTTGAATGTGTCTACACAATACAGAGCGATGTGTGGTCTTATGGCATCCTTCTCTGGGAGATATTCTCCCTAGGTAAGGGAAGATCCAATTTTTTGCCTGCCTCTTTGTGGAAAGCCTTTGTCAAAAATGCAAAGCCTTTGGTTTCGTGCCTGTGCATCCACATCACGATGCATAAATATCACTTACACACTTGCATTGTACATAGGGATGCCAACATGCGAGAGCAGTTTTTGCACCATGACATTACTGTATGTGTGTCATCATTTTAATGCAGTCTTGGGTTGCTGCAGACATGTGGAAGGGGACACTTCATTTTGAGGACTTGAGAAAAGTTTTCAGGAATGAAAGGTTTTTATAGCGCTCCTTCAAAATTTTCAGTCGCCTTAAACCAGGTAGGTATTTCCCATTGGTGGTGGGTTTCAATAGGCAAAATTTCATCCCTTAAACCTCAGTCGAAAAATTAGATATTTTTACTCTGAAAAACAATTAGAAACTTTCATCTCCGTACACTAGACATGACCCTTGCAAACCCCAAGCAGGATGGGATGAAGAAATGTAGCTCCTAGGCTACATTTACCTACTTACCACAGGCTGTTTGAGAGCAAAATAGAAGGAAACAGATACCTCTGTTTCCTCCTATTTCGCTCTCAAACAGCCTGTGAAGAATGACCGAGGTGAAGCTGGCTCCTAAGAAATTTTAACTAGGTCTGTCTGAAAGCACACTAGAACAGCAGGGTCCTTTCTCTAATTCAAGCATTACCTGTTTTCTTGTGTTTATAGGAAGAAGTCCCTATCCTGGCATGAAAGTGAATAGCAAGTTTTATAGCCTTGTAAAAGAAGGATATCATATGGGGAGGCCAGATTTTGCTCCCGATGATATGTAAGTAAAAGGACCACAGCTCCAGGTGCTGTTTGTTTGTTTGTTTGTTTGTTTGTTTGTTCGTTCATTCATTCATTCATTCATTCATTCATTCATTCATTCATTCATTCTTTTAAAAGAACGGAGGGAACCTTGATATCCTTCAAGATACTGCCCAGAGTGCTTGTAACATCTGCTTCAGTTAGTCAGCCCAGCACATCTTTTCACAGATTCTTCTAGTCACATGGAAATAATTTGTGCACAATTGAATTCCATTCATTTCACATATAATGTGTGGGAGAGAATCTGAAAATGATCTAACCGGGGCTGATTAGAGGGGATTCCCCCTTTCCTTAGCAGCCGTCAGTTCAGAAAGGTTGTTTATTTATTTGTTTTTATTGCTTTTTAATTAATAACAAGAAAAAGGAAAAAAAAGCAAAACACAATGATAGTAATGATGGAGATACATATATTGCCAAAGGGGGGAAAAAACATTAAAAGTGCTTTACCAAAAAAAGTGAAAAAAGAGAGAAAGGTTGATATTAATGCTGCAGAAAAGATCCACAGCCATCTTGGGTAGTTGTCTTGACAGCACAATGGTACACATCTACTCAGAAGTTCAGTCCATTGAATTTAATGGGGTATATCTCAGGAAATCAATCTGGAAAATAGAAACTTTACGATACCTACCAGTAAGCCACTCCATGTGTGACAGAAAACATTTTAAAGGCTCTTTAATGTAAAGATGATTTCCTTGAGTAGAACTCAACTCCTGCTGATGTCCATATATTTAGCATTTTCACTATATGGAAGAGGATGCTTTTTTTTAACTTCCACATCTAACCTGCAAACTTTGAGTTTCCTGCTAGTCCCCAGTCCAAATATCAATCAGGTCCAACCCTGCTTAGCTTTTTGAGATCAGCTAGGTGTTGTAATGCTTTACTATTTGAGAAATAGTGTGCAAGACGAGTATAATTTAAAGAAATGCATTACAGTAAAAAATCCATAAAAACCATATAGCCTTTCATTACTACATATGTGGCAGACTTGAGTCCTATCTACATAAACCTGGGCTATAGCAAGATTATTTGTTTCATTACTAAGAGAAAATATAATTACTCTCATAATTAATTGATTGTATCAATAATACTTGGTAGCTATTGATGTGAAAATGGAGCTAATTAATTTCCTGTTAGTGTACTTCTATATTTTGTTTCCTTTCTAAAACCAAAGCAATCAGGAGTCTATGCGGAGGGAGGATTCTTTATTATCAGACATTATACAAGTGTTGTGGCATTCCAAAGTATGCTCTAAAGGTTTTTTTTTAAAAAAAAAAATCAAGACTAAAGGACATTGCAGGAGGGGGATCCCCAATCCTTTGAGGCCAGAAGGCATTTCTGGAAAGCATATTTGGGCTGATATGATGGGCCTGAGCCAGTGATGACCCAGGTAACAGAAGGCAAATTTGTGAGAATGTGACTCCCAACCTCCCAGAATGTAGTCTATCATCTATGGGGAGGGTTTCTGGGCAGGTGGACACATTTCTAAGCTAAGCACTAGTCTATAGCCCCACCTTGCCTTTATTTGTAGGAATTCCTCTGGGCTACAGACAGTACACAGAAGTCTGTTGCTTTACTTTACAGCTTGCTAATTTCCCATTCATTCATTCATTCATGATTAAAACATTCTTTTAAAAAAAAAATCCCAGATGGGTCATGGAGTTGAACCATGCCAACGGAGGTATAAGATGGCACAATGGTGTCCAGGGGTTGGGGATCAAAGATGCAGATTCTCAGCCAGAATTATAGGCCAGTGACTGTCCAATCTGTTGTCACAGATCGTCATGCAAGTTGTTTCTAAAAAGATTTACCTTCCCCGCCCACCACCCATGTCTCCAATACAGGTACAACATAATGACGGCATGCTGGGAATTGGAGCCCACTCAGCGGCCTACCTTCAGTCAAATCTGCACCTTAATTCAGAAACAGCTGGATGCCATTAAGGAGCAGGTGAATGATTTATTATAAAAAATCCAAAAACAAGAAGCTGGTTCAAAGTCTGTTCTGTCTCATCTTTTGATTTTGTTATAAAAGCATTTATGGGAAATTGCCCCCATAAACACATCCTTGGAGACGGATCATTTTTCATCTCCCTGCATTAAATTATTATTTGGCCTCATTCAAGGCTCAGAATTAACTATAGAAACAATAGTAGTCATTCGGTTATCCACAAGTATATTTCAGAGCGTACCTGGGCAAGCAGCTGAGCTTGATTCAAGGGGTGCAGAACCTCAAGGCTTTGCATGGCTTGGCAGGAGCTGCATTCCCAAAATGAGTGGGGCCAGGATCTCCATTTGGGGAGGGAGGTTGCCAGGGTTCTTAAGGGTCAAAACTGTGTCTTCAACTCAGCAAGCCTTCAAACACTGCTGCTTCCTGGAGAACAAAAAAAGACCATATATGTTGATCCTACCCATTCTTGAAAGGTGCTGGTGAGCTGTATGTTTTGCACCTTTGCCCCCCCGCAACCCGGGGATGTCAGGTGGATGGCACTTTGGGAAGAAAGTCCATCTGCTAGCCAAAAGACTCACAGCAGCTTTTCACTGAGATGAGGCAGGAAACTTTCTGTATGCAAGATATAGTGGGGAGCAATGAATTGGGGAAAAAAAACCTAAAACCTTACACTGCCCTGCATATACACACCCGAACACAGTCACTCGTATGCATGGTAAAATGAAAAGGAGACAAAGGGACGTACGCAATGGCTTGGGTACTCTATGTAGATAAATATATAAATAATGCAACATTGTCCTCAAGGCCAGAGTAAATTAATCTTAATTAAAGTTTAAATTTAATTTACATTTTTCAAGATAACAACAGATTTCAGACTCTGAAGTATGTTTGTATTTCTCCCCCTCCACCCCTCTCCTCTCCTCCTCTTTATGAAGGATTATACAAACTTGCCCTGCCCCAGAGAGGAGGAGGACAGCGGATGTGAGCCTGCCAGCTACTTCGAAGAATCCTGTGAGTCAGGAGATGTGGAGCAACCTCTTCTTAACAGCAACAATTACCAATTTTGTTAGGGGTTTGTGTGCTGGGCCTTTTTGATGATTAAATACCAACTAAGATTAGACTTGGATTTCATGCAACTCCATCCCTTCTTGAGGCTTTTGAATCAGAAAACAACATTCATACGTAAGTCACAGACTGGGGTCGTGCCCTGCACCAAGAGCAGATTTCCAAATGCTCCATTTTACCTGATTCTAACTATTGGCAGGAGGGCTTTATCACTGTTGTTAGTTTAAGTAGGGTATATAGGAATCATCACATCAAATTTGCAGAATGTGAGAGATTGCTATGCGCCAGTCGCAGATAACAAGGCTTAAAAAGGCAGATGGACTTATTTTCTTTTCTCTGCACACCTTCTACGCGCTATCAAACCTATAAAATATAATATGTGAAAGGGAAAAGAATCAGACCAACAACTTTTGGAACTATATGGGGGGGTTTGCAGGGCAAGGACAGGAAGAGAAAGAAGTAGAGGCATTCCCATTGTGACCTGCCATTCCACAGTCACTTCTTATAGCTACATCCTGACCTTCTGAAGTGGGCAGGCTACATCCTGACCTTCTGAAGAGCCACAGCAGATAACCAAGTCGAAAGGGGACATCATTGGAAGAGGTGGGGGGCCTTTGGCAGGAGGAGGAGGAGGAGGATGGTTATGGGAAGTCCCCTCGAGGCAAGCTGCTCTCATTCTCATCCTTGAAACAACCTCCAAACCTGGAAAAATAGCTCAAATTCTATCATTTTGCCACTCTTTTGGCATGAGTGCTGGGATGGGCCAAGAGTTGTCCACCCATCTTAGAGAGGAAAAATGCTGGACTTGTAAGGAAAAAAATAAGTCTAATTCTCCTCAAGTTAAAAAGAAAAGCTTCAAGAAGTAGCAACTCCATTTTTCTCCCATTTGGCATGACCATTTCAAAACATACAAATTACTTGGCATTAATTGTTTTGCTATTTGAATATTCTTACTGAAAGAAGGGAATATAAGCCACTCACTGTCCCTCTGTATTGGACTGGCATAAAAATCCCAATAAATAAATAAAATACTGTGATTTTCAATAGTAAAAACCAGTCTGTTAGCTAAAATTTAGATATACGTTCACTTGTTACTAATGAATACTTTACAATACAATCTTACATATTCTATTCTGAATTAAGGACTATCAAATTAAATCAAACTTACTCCCACATTGATTTAAATGATTGTTGCATTTAAATATTACTGTTTTTTCAATGTTTATGTATTAGATGGGATTAAAGAATAAGTGCAAATTACTTTGGGTCAGATCTTTTTGACCCTGGAAGATAAAAACTATCTGAATTAGTTTGGTTGGGGATGGGGATGAATATCAAAACATGCAGGATAGTTAGCTTACCTTAAACAGAAGTAAATGTAACTTCTTCAGAAATGAAGACTTGTCCCTATGCCTACTAAGAACATTTTGTTTTGACCGATGTTACAAAGACAAAAGAAGGTATTACCTACCTACCCTCTCCAACTTGATCTAGGCTGGAGTTACCTCCTTTCATTCTTGACTTCAAACTTTATTTCAGAAATGAATTATAAGGTAAACGGAAATGGAAGGAGATAGAATAAAGTTCAATTACTCTGTTTTGGCTGTGGCTTTGTCTTTTGTAGTTTCCAGCCCTTACAAGAGTTTATTTTTTTTCGCAAGTTAGCAGTCCTTCTTAGTTAAAAAGTAGCCATTGTTTCCAACCCTGTTGTACAGGAATAGAATACCAAGAATTGGATGAAAAAGTAGAACTAATTTTGTTAATCTTTCTAATCTGATCAACTTTTTGGGATTACTCATACCTGCTATGCAGAAAACCACTAGCCATTACTACTTGCTCTATTGAATGAATCATGTGCAATGCCAGAGACGTGAACTTATATTCTTGAGCCCAAGGCAAGGACTTATTATTCAGTATAGGGTGTACTGTTCCTCACTATACCATTATTACCCAATTCTTCACTCTTCTCTTGCCTAGCCTAAACAATAGCAATGATGTGCAGGAAGACTTGTAAATATAATTGGCCCTCTGCTGGCAAGCAAGCAGAAAGTAACAAGAAGGAAGACAAGAAAGAGTAGCAGAAGCTGAAAATAGATACAACTATGTCTGCAACAATAGGGGGCAATGAGTCTTAAAAGTTAAATCAAAAAATGAGATTGGAAGTATTGATGCAGCTCAGATCATCTGAGCAACCTCTAAATAACACCAGAATAAAAATCTGGAAAATTCTGAAATTAAGCTATTATATATATGCATTAAGCTCTAGAATAATTGACAAAATGGAAACTCCAGAGGGAAGGTAGTCTCTTGATGGACAGCTTATCTGATAGGGAGATGTTCAGCCTGTGCTCATTTTGGGTGTGGTCCACTTCTAAAGAATATCTACATGAACTCCAGGAGTTCTTTTGGAGTCCCAACTGGCCCTAATGCCACTCAGTCTTTCCACCACTTGGTGTAAGGAAATGCTGTTCCTTCAGATGCTACTGAACTTGAGTAATGTGAATGCAGAAGAATAGAGAGTAGGGGTGCCAGAAGTTGTAGCTCAGTGAACTCTGGAAAGCCCCAGACTCCCCACCCTTGAGTTAAGGGGATCCACCTACACTCTATCTTCACATTAGGTTATTGTAATATACTAGTCAGGAGGCAGCCCTTGGAATCTTAATTGAAACCTGAGTTACACAATACAGCTGCTAAGTTATGAATTGGAGGTGGTCATGAGGACCTTCGCACCAATTCAAAGAGCTAACAAACTGCCAGTCCATTTCTGAATACCATTGAACATACTAGTGCTTGTTTTTGAAGAACTCAGTGATACCTGAAGCAGCTTGTGTGGTAAAATTCTAATATTGTTTCAGTCAGGCTTTCTAGCCTGTTTTATATATATATATATATATATATATATAGAGAGAGAGAGAGAGAGAGAGAGAGAGAGAGAGAGAGAGAGAGCGCTTTTATTATTCTGCAGGATTTTATCACTCTATCATTCTTTCTTGCTCTATGATTTATTAAACTATTTTTTCTAATTTGATCTGCCCTTTGCATTACTGAGAAAAAGCACATAGTTATACAGTATTTTGTAAACTCAAGAGAGTAAGCAACATAATACTGCAATGTAAGACTACTGATGTTAGGTATTTTTTCCAAGCTATTTTTATAGAAAATAAGTGATTTTAAAAATGTCCTACTAGAGGACAAATGGGCAATCTGTATGGGACATTTAACATGTATTTGTTCTGTAGCATGCATTACGCATAGTGCAACTGAAACACTGTGGTAATTGTGCACAATGCAGCTCATATGCACAAGTTGCCAGGATAGATGCTTTACTGTCTTTTAACTGCACTACTATTGAGTAGGGCTGTGCAAAGCATTTGAAAGACGGTTTTTGCAATGCACAGAAGCACATAACGAAGCACCACTTTCTGGAACTGTTCAAGCAGCAAAATTGTTTACGAGGTTCATGAAGCTGTTTCTGTTTCTTTATCTGTGTAACAAGAAGTTCTCCTGCACTGCAAAACACCTCTTTCAGACAGTTAGCACAGCCCTATTTGTTTTCCACAGTGATTACTTTAAACTCACACTGGAGCCAAACAGTCCAAAGAAGAGGACTGTAATGATTTGCCCACTGTTTTACAGTCATTCATTTTTACACAGGTTTAATGTAAAAGATTACTAGCTTTGCTAAGCAGCCACCTCTGAAGCTCACGCAAATGAAAGAGAATATTCATGATACTTAGCCACAACTGACTTATGCAGTTAAATTACAAAATTCTTTGGTAGACTTGATAGGCAACATGTTTTTTACTACACAAAAATCCAGCTGATACAGATTTACTAGTGTTCAGTTGTTGCCAGGTCATTATTAAAAAAAAACAAAAACTGCTGTTTTAAGCATCTTAATGTCATACATACATAAATGTGAATTTATTTGTAATTCAGCTGTCATGAAAAATAAATCAATTTGACTAAGTAACTTGCAGTCCTTTTTTAAAACTTTTGATTTATTCTTTTTTCTCTATGTAAAATATGACTTTATGAGGCTGTTTTTTACAAATTCCTAATAGTAAACCTCAGATGGTTATATTAATTACAGCAGTAAGTGATTAAGTTCATTAAGAAACAAAACCAGCAACCTAAGTGAACTCTTGTATAACCTGAGCACCGCTTAATATGGCTGCTAAGGCCTGACTTTTTCCCAGGCACTGTGGCGGCGAGGGGCAGGGAGAGCACCTGGCATTTGTAGTTTTGTGATGGGACTGTTACGATGCTTAGTATGAAAGGGTTTTTATTTTTTTGTATTATTTGTTTACCTGTTAGCCACCAGAGTTACATTATATAAATGGGTGATCATACAGATCCTTTAAATAAATAATCAAACAATGCTATCTCCTGAGGACAACATGATGACTGACTATGACAGTATGAACTCATACAGGTCAGTTTTATAACACTGGATTAGTGGAATATGTAGTGGTTTCCAAATGTCCCTGAAAGGTGAGTGCTACGCTGCATGCCTAACAATTTTAGCCACAGAAATAATCATTATTCTATCCTGAAATAAAGGCATTATTCTATCCTGAATGTTGAAGCACTAATATTGCCCTCTGTCCTGACCGAGCAGTGAGAAGAGAAATAGTTCAGTACTACGAGAGTGGAATTATCAATAGCTAAAATTCAGAAAATGGTTTCTTTACTTTAGAATGCTCTTTAAATTAATAATGCTATTTTAGATAGACACAATAAAACAAAACTTGAGAGTAAAAGCATATTTAATTTTTTGAATGGGAGACAAAATAGAAGCATAAGCGGTATGTTTATCCTGTGAAACTGGTTCTGCAAATTATTTGTGGAGTGTATTACTCTGTCATAGTAAATGAGATCTGCAAAATCTAATTGAATATTAAAATAGATACATATTCTGCTGCTTTTCATTCTTCGTAACATCTAAATGAGCTCAGCTTATAAGGGAACAAAAACATGCATTTGTCCTGGTTCTAATTACCCAATCATTAAGTGTTTAACATAATGAGAATGATTTAAATTCAGCAGCAATGGATTCTGTGGTTTTTTTCAAAGAAAATATTAACACTGTTTCAACACATCTAAAATGAATCTTAACCCAATGCAAACATCTCATAAAGACATGCTTCCACCATATGGATTGTAACTCCACCATTTAGCAACCAGAATGAGGTGTATTTTCCAGTGCCTTTCAAAATCTGAAGCTACAAAATAAGGAACACTCACTTGTCCAAATAGTTTTACTCTCCAACACTGGAAGAGATAATTTATTAAAGTTTACCACTGACTTAAAAACTGTATTTCATAAATTAGCATTTTAAACAGCAAATCATAAGTTTTGCTCAGAAATTTAAGAAGTTTCTTTTTCGTTGTTTTTACAGCACAGTACACACTAGAACCCTTCACAGAAGAGAGTTTTAAATCCACACCACAAATCTGAAGAAAACATAGTGGATATATTCCCTCGGTCAGGGAATGTTTCCCCACATTTCAGTGGAAGCAGAAATCTATTTTTTACTTTTTAGATTTATGGATGGCCAAGAATGAACACAAATCAGTGAACAATGTAGAGGTTACACATCATGGCTCAACACATTACACAGGAGGAACAATGCTATCTCCTGAGGACATATGATAACTGACTATGACAGTATGAACTCATACAGGTCAGTTTTATAACACTGGAATAGTGGAGTATGTAGTGGTTTCCAAATGGCCCCGAAAGGTGAGTGCTACGTTGCATGCCTAACAATTTTAGCCATAGAAATAATTAGAAAAAGCGTATCTTATTAGATTGTATTCATGGAACCCAACCATAGTTGCACAAATATTCTTTAGTAGCATCTGTTGTCACAGGAATAGACAATTAAGCCCATTAACTGGATTATAAAGTAAAGTGCCTGAACATCCTCACCTGACCATTAGCCCAGATCCTTTATCCAAAACATATAAACCCCTGAAGAACCTTTGAAATAACCATGCTTAGGCAGGGCAACGATACTCTTAGCAGCTTGTAACTTAATACACAGGCCGGTCTAGATTTCAACCACTAAATAATGTGTGGTTTTCTCAGGTTGACATAGAACAAGCTGAAGAAGCAGATAAACTCTCAACCCTCCAATACCAAGTCAAAGTTCAAGTCTTTTCAGAACAGAATCTTAAAAATCTGGGTTCCAAATATTCTTCAATCTATAATGGCCACTTCAGAATATTGGAGCAGTCATACATGTTTTATGGTCTTTTTTTCACTTTTATGCATTTCCAGCAATGTGCACACTTAAAAAAAAAAAGTGATGATCTGCATATGTATTTCCTTTCTCTTGTCTGCTATAAAAAATTCTTCTGAGCAATTATCCTGGGTCGTTTATGGGTTTACCCAGCCTCTTGAAAAGAGAAACTTGCTCTTCACAGCAACCTGTCTACAGATTAAAAGCCCAATCAATTTCATGACTCTTAGCTCTACATAGTCCTGTGCTGGACTGGAACTTTCTGTGACAAACTGCTTAGCTCTTATGTATGACTGGAAGATAATCACCTCACAATACATTACACAACACCATCCTCCTCTTGAATCTCATCTTCATCCATTTCTGTCTTGATCTGGGCAACACCAAGACGATATAGATTGTCCCGGATTACAACCTCACCAGGTTGGCAGCTTTGAACAATTTCATGAATTTGCCTGTTCACAACTTCACGACTGGAGAGGAAATCTATCAAACGATTGTACAGATAATAGTGGGTTGCACTGTCAAACATTATAGGTCTCTGGCAGACATTATTGGTTTTGCTGTCATTGATGGCTGTAATGATAGCACCATAGGGCTCCAGTTCCCGGCAAAGAGAGAGGGAACGGTGTCGAGCCATTGGGTCACTTTGAGTGTTCTGCTCTGTCCCAGTGTGAACGACACGGCGAGATGCTGATTTAGTGATTGGATGCTCAACAGAATGTTCATCAGTGGTCGTATCCACATTGTAGTGCCTGTCAAGGAGTTCTGGGCAAGACACATACTGATGGGAAAAAAAAAAAGCAAGACAAAAGTGATGTATCCATTAGAAAATACTTTGTATTTATTGTCTTCAGACTTGGCTTAGCAATAAGAAAAAGTATGAACAAGATTCAAAATAATCCAATAGACAGCACAACAAATTTGAACCCAAGTTCAAAACCTGTTTGGCTGAAGGCTCTTTGGATAACCTGTATATGCTCACACCAAGTGTACTTATATAAAATTGGAATAGTAACTGACCACTCCTACAGGAGGATATATTGAGTATGAACCAAGCAGTCAAGAACAAACGATAATGATATAAATACACATCCTGAACATTTTAATTAAATGTGTTTTTTTTTAACTTGGACTTATATTTATATAGCTTTTTCTAAAGTGCACTGCAAAAGAAAGGGACAGTGAATCCCAATTTTACAGAGAAGAAGGCACTGTAATGACCATCCCTGAAAATATTCCTTCATGATTAGTTATTAGGGAAAACATAGCAGCTTGTCTTTCCCATTCTTACCAATATATTAAATTTTGAGGATCAATACAGGTCCATTCCACCTGGTGTTCAGGAAAGGTGACATGTTTTCCACTGCTTGGCCAATTTAAAAAATGGACTTTAAAGGGAGACAATAGATAAAACCTTTCCTTATTCCGATGTGTTCTAAATAAATCTAATAATCATCTAATTTTCAGAGAATATCATTTAGAGAATTATTATCAAAGTAATCAACAGATCATGATTTTATCAAAGAAACAGAAAAACCATGTATGATAACTGACAGATGCTATCCCAGCCACCCATATTCTTAGAATCTCTTGATAAAACAAGGTATCAGTAGTGATCTTAATCTTTAAAGCAATGTATGGCAACAAACCCTTAAAGGCTCCATAGGGTCAGAGAAGCAACCCTGGTTTCTTCCCCACATCTGAGCAGTCAAGTCAGGGTAGCAGATATCTGCACACAATGCTACAGAAGTGGCCAAGTCTACTACATAGACTGGTGGCCAGTGACGTGAGGAAGCTAGTAGATCCACATGGTCTCGGGGACTTTCCCCTCTGACAATGTATTTTGAACCACATACAACCTGGAAAGAAAAATGGTCATGAAAGATTATGGAACAATGAAAGAACCTGAGGACTAGACAAACCATCACTCAGTTTCTGAAGATAATCCTGATAATTTACGCTTGTATTCAAACTTTAGAACACTCAATATATTTTTCATCACATACAGGCTTGTTCCCTTACACCCTGGGAAAACAATACTACTTACACAACTTTCAAATAATATTTTTCTAAGGAAACATCAAATTATATCAAAACACTATCAATATCAGGTAGGGATATAGTAGAAGAAGAAAAAGAACAAGAAAGGATGATGTTAACCACAGTAAGGGAGCCATCGCAAATCTCCCCGGTTCCCTGGGACCCCCAGGTCTGATCACATAGCCAGGTCTTGAGGGAATTTCAGAATGTTAACAGAGATGGAGCTAACTTCCAGGGGGAGAAGATTCCACAAGGCAGGCGCCAATTATTACATCTCCCCTACAAGGTTTTCTTAATGTTTTGATTCTTTAAAAAACAAAAAAACTCACTGAGCAATTATCTGGCAACAGCTTTTTATTTTTCTTGCAGCCTCCATTAGGCACAAACCCAAGGAAGCAACTAGTGTTCTTCCTGATATATGCAATCGTAGCAGCATTAGCAACGTATGTGTGAAGCAAGCATGCATTACTACCTGCAAAATAAATCACAGCACAACACTTGTGAACCCACCCATCCATCCCCATGAACTCTTACTTCCCCACAGCAAAGTTTTTATAAAAATACCACAATGACTGTGACAGAATGGCAGTTATGCAGCCATGATCAGCTTTCTATCTGGCTGTGTGCACAATTCCATTTTTCCACTCAATACTTTTTTCTAGAGATCACCCCATCCAGTCTAAACCAACAACAGCAGTAACATGATTGGCCCCTGCTGCTGCACTGGCAAGACTGGAAAAAGTCACATCACAAGTCACAAAACTACAGCCCAACTCAGGACCAAGGAACAGCTGGAAGACAAGCCTCTTCAAACATTGTTTCATGCTCCAAACAGAACAGTGGGTTTGGATTCATGCTTTCAATAAAACTTCTAAAATACATGGCTTTTCTTCCACTCTTGGAAGACTCAAAGTGGCCATTTTCAGATTAAATCTTTATGCACATCCTTACACATTAGTATCATTTTTTCATCCACCTCACCTGATGTGGACACACTTTGTAGATTTTCCCTCCTGTTAGGAATGCTGGAGGCTGACTGATTTGTGTTCCATTCTGTACAAAATCATAAAGAGCCAGAAGAGAAAGACAGAGCTGCTCCTAAGAAACACAAAAACAGAGAGCAGAGTTGTTGTTTTTTAAGTCTTAGATTATAAATAGCCAGCACTTTGCAGAGGTCAAGGAGGACAGAGACGGACAATTTAGGAAGACAAAATGTGGCACAACTACAGTTCATCTAGCAGAGGTAAATAATCAGTGCCACACAGCCCTTATTTTGTGGCCTCAGAATACCCCCCAAAATTGGATAGCTTTAAGGTGAAATACACTTCATTATTACCAATCATTTGTAAAGTTAAAATCATTTAATTTTACAGATTTAAAGAACATATAAAGAGGGGCATTAAAATACACAGGAACTGAATAGAAAGAAGGCAAGAAAGCAGTGCTTCCTTCAAAAGTGAAACATGGCTATGTGCTTGTAGAAAATCATTATTACCTTGGACTCCCCCTCCTCCCAAGGAATGCTGCACTGTGTCAAGAAATTCTGTAGCTCTTCCTCACTGTAGGAACCAATCTGTTCCATTTTACAAATTTCATCCTGAATCAGCCTCACTAGAACACTTGCATTACCTGAAAAGCAAGATACAGTTTTCAATAGTTGCACTCACAAAGGTCAGCATCATTTCCACAAGTGAGGAAATAGCCTTTATTCCATGCCTGAAGGCCACAGCTATGCCACTTTCATCAATCAGAATTCACAGAAATAAAACCATGACAAATGTAAACATCAGAAGCTGCTATCGTGAGCATGAAAGTGTTGCTTTAAAATCTTCCCTACATTGATGTTCCATAGGAAAACCATTACATACTTATCCTTATGCTGCCCAATACATGCATATCTGTGGCAGAGGTGGGACTAGTGTGCACAGGCAGTGTGAAATACTCCTTCCATATGAGGTTCCATCATGGCAAGAATTTTCAGCAATGCTCACAGAGAGCTGACAACAAGCTAAGATGATACAAGCTCATAAAGGCACACTCTCTTACAGCAAAGCATACTGGCTTTTCATTCTTAGTGCCCCTTTGGATACCATCAAAACTACTCCTTAACTCAAGGCAAGCATTTCTACAGAAAAAAGCCACCTGGGATTATATGCGATTCAAGGTTCTTCTCTCTTTCCGTGTTGACTACTATGGTGCTCCTCATTAGTGGCGGAAAGAACGGAGCTATGATGGAGGCATCGAACTTTGTGATAGGTATACTGGAGGGAAAGGCCACCTGCTCTATGACTTCCGTCTCCATGGTTGACCAAAAATCTTCCACATTTACCTCACTAGATGCCAAGAACTCTGGCCAGGTAAACTAGCATTGAAAAAAGAAGGAAAGAAAAGTATCAATCAATATTTAATTTTTAATGTACATCTTATTTAATTGTTTTCAAGAAACTGATATCCCTTTTTGCTCTGGTTTCTTTCATGTTGTATTGCTCCCTTTTTATTTAAAAGGGAGCGTTAATGGAAAACCAACTCATCAATTTTGCTGAAGTAAAGGCACACATTAGTAGGTTCTATAGTAGAAAGATGAAGATGTTTGAACAAAATATGCACATCTATATTAACGAACAACTGTAGCTTTAAAATAATGCATGCCCAGTCTACCTCAATATTTTTCAGTGACAAAACATTTTCCACATTTCTCTGAGCTATTTCAACTTTTGGTGCAATGCCACAGACACCACAGATCATATCATTGTAGTCTCGGACAGTAAGGCATTCAAAGGCCCAGTAGCCATTGCACAGCAGTTCCTCAAGCTGATTCACCTCTTCAGTGCTCAGGTTTCTCTCTGAGGGAGGAAAAAAAGAACAAATGAGAATAATTTCTATGAAGAAGGCTCATGCAAATCATCCCTAACTATTTGTAATGACAAACCACTCATGTGGAGTTTCTAACTTTTGCTTGAGATAGAGAATTGCAGAAATATTAGTTTAGGTATAACTTGCTCAGACACCTCATTTCAACACTTCTTACTCATTAGGTGAACTAGGATACTTAAGCCCATGGTGGTTTTCAAAAATGTCAAGGACAGCACTGATCACCCACTCAAATCAGGAACCAATACTAGCTTTTTCTAGGACATTTCCAGTACTTTTAATTGTAGGCTATATCAAAAAAAGAAACCAGCCAGAATCTATACATAGAGACATTAAATTCAAGTGCTCTAAGAAACGATGATTTGGAAGCTATGCCAGAACCACAGGCAAGTCAGTACAATTCAGTAACTTTCATACTCTGCTCTTAGGATAACAGGAAAAAAATGACTAATTGGTTCGGGAAGAAAGCTTTATATTTCAACAATTCTCTATTCAAGGATGACAGATTATCCTAAGGAACAGGACTTCCACAGAATCTAATCTTCACATATTCTGTTTTTACTAACCACACACAAATTATAACCTGCATCCTTTGCACCCAGCAGATACAGGGTAAAGATATTCAGTCTTAAACTACATCATACCAACCATCTGTCTTAAATACTGACTTTCTCACTTGGTTAAACAATCATTCTTGCAATCCCTCCATTCCACATTAATTTGCTGAGTCAACCAAAAATCCACATCAGCTGTTAAAGCAGTTCTATTCTTTAAGACTTGCTCCTTGTTCTCCAAAACTGAAATATTAAATAACAGTTGAATACTCTTTTGATTCAGATAATCACAACTTCTGGATAATTCTCTAAATGTAGAGAGAATAGATTCTTTTCTCAAAATCATCAAACAACCAGCATTTTGGACAGATCTAGTTGGAAAAGCTATTTGTATTAAACTCCACTCATAGCAAAATGAATTTATCACAAACTAAACTCTTTAAGTGTATGAAAGCTGTAGCAAAGGCAGGAAAAAAAGAGGTAATATTAATACCAGTCTGTTCCTGTACAGTTTCCAAGATCCTGCTAACAGTCACTTTAGGATCCTCGCCAAGTTTTATATGGTTTCTTATTGTAAACAGAAGGTCCAGGCTCACTAAAAGCTTGTTACCAATATTAAACAAACCTATAGTTGAAAAACAAAACAGTTGTTATTATGGGTTTGAAAAAGTTACATGGACCATAAAATAACTTAATCTCGACTTCCAAGTTCATAAATAAAAAAGGCACAACCCAGCTTTACTAGGGAAATAAAAGAATATGAGGAATGAAAATGGACACCCCAAGTATATTCTATCCTTTGAAGCTTCTAATTCTATAAATGCATTCATGCTTTTACTCACCAGTATAGATATCATTGAAACTGTGGAGGGCCAAGCACTGCACATTCACACACACCTTGAGCTGGGCAGTAACAACTTGCAGTCGATTAGCTGTTAACAACCAGCATTCCTGAGGGCCTGCAAGAGAGCTATGGAAACGGAAGAGGAAGTTGCTTACTGATCCACAAAACCCAAGGAAGACAGGTCTTTCTAAAACACTTAACTATGCATAAGTAAAATTAAAGCATTTTTAAAGTAGCTATTGTACTGATCATGCAGGGAACATCATGTCCTGTTAGAACAGTTCCCTTCAGTCCCACTAATGTAAAACTAATCTTGATTCCTGGCGACTACATCTATGTAATTTTTGTGGCAATACTACAGAACTGGTTGCCATTACTTACTTTCAGGGCTTTTTTTCCCCTTTTTTCTTTTGATTCCCTAGTTTTAGCCAACAGGCTTGGAATTTCCAGGCAGGCCTCCATTCAGATAATAACCATAGCCAACCCTGCTGAGCTTCTGACATCAGCCAAGGCTCATTAGATACAGCGATCTGCTGAGCCTCAACTAAACAGAGTTAAATAACCATCTGTCAGACTTTCCTCCTGGCAATCTAAACTGGAAGTGGTTGATTCAAGGTACAAGAACCTAGGAGCATAGATTAATATTATTTATCTGAAAGGTTAGGGTTACAACACAAGAATTCCAGCAAGTACTCTACTTTCAGATAAGACACCCACACATAGGTGTCTTTTGGACAACAAAGCTTTTGTCTGTTTCCTCATGCTTTTTTAACTTTCAGGGATGGAAGTTTGCCTCTTTTGCTCCCTGTTTCGATAACCGTCAGCCCTTTGATCAGCTTGAAAAAAAAAGACACAAACGCCTCATCCTGATAATGTAGTTGAAGAGCAAAATTACAAAATAGCAGACACAGTCAGATACTAAAATGATCTTCTACTCTTTTCTGAAGAAAAATGAGCTGGACCTCATTGATGTAACGTATGTTCAGATTATATTCCCTGTATTATGACTGTATGGATCTTAAAAGCTTTCTGAATCTCAGTAACAAAATTAGGCTACCCAGATAATTTTCTCAAGCTACAGGAGAAAAGAGATATCAGGAACTGAGATAAGGGTAGAGAAAAGAGCAAATGAACCTAGTAGCTAATTCTCGGTGGGTATGTACAAGTAGTTCTTCTGACAGTTTCATTTATCATTAATGTGACTAAAATACAAATACAATAGCCACCTCTTCTAACTCTGACTCTATGGAGTCAATATAACATGATAACAGTAAGATATGTGGCAATCATTATAATTTCACTTACTTTGGCCCTCCTTTGAATAAAGGGCTGCTACAGAGAAGGCATTGGGAAGAAGGAAACTCATAATAGTTTGACCAGGAAGTCTGCTCGATGGTAACTGTTTCTTCGTTCATGTTAGACAAGATGAGCCGTGAGCTATTGAGTTCATGAATCAGTGCAAAAACATCTGAGAGTTCAGATTCATTCTCAGGGATCTGAATTACTTTGCGCAGAAGTTGCAGAGTGGACTGGCGCTGGATCTCTTTTTGAGACTGAATTAGAGGCTCATTGGTATTCAGTACATGTGCAGGGCTAGAGGTGACTTCCTACAAAAAAAAAATTACTTTGATTATCTGTTAAGCCATTTCTTGATAATTATCTTACTGTTTGGAGGATAATTTCTGCCATTTGCTGATAACAAGAGGAAAACAGCTAATGACTACAAAATACAGTCAGGCAACTGGCTGTGGTGCAAAAGATGATGCAGGATTAACGGGAGTCCTTTATCACAATTATATATTTTTTTCTTTAGTTGAAAGATTTGGTGAACTGGACTTCAGGCCATATGTTTGATAAAAAGGGGGGTTATTATATCACTACACTATGGCTATATCAATTTCCTTCCCCCACAAGGAAGACTCGTTAGAAAGTAAATTAAGAAAGATAAGAATTTAAACCCAGAAAATCAGAATGTCCTACAACCCTACTGAGACTTAATTCCATAGTTAGCCCAGGGGAAAAAGACTTCACAAACTGAACTGCTTCAATGGATTCACTTAAAACACTCAGTATTACACAATGTTAGCAGTGATCTGTATTCTTTCACAGATTTCTGACACTATGGACTGAGAAATCAGAATGGGTCAACTGGAAACATTTTGACAAAAGAGGTATGCAGGTAGGACAGGTTCAAGGGTGAAATAGCTCACATACAAGTTTAACTTCTAAATGTGGTCACTATTCATTTGTTCACAGATTCCTATTGCAATAAACTGCAGATTTCCATTCTATTTGTGGGTGGGGGGAGAAGTATCTCCTTTAAACCAGTAACTTCTCAGTGTTATCAGTCTGATTCTTCCCCTCAATTATTATTTATAAAGGTTGGAATTCAAAACCAAGGAAATAGCTATCATGAAGTCAGAGTAGTGGGCACAAGAACAGTAGTCTGAGAAATGCATTACATACCTCTATACATAAACTGTATGTCATCACAGAAGATATCATCAAAAAATCAAAGGATTAAAAGAAAAAAACAAGCAGTAGGGGATCTTCAGGACAATAAAACCAGATCAACTCACATTGTGTAGTATCGCACACTGCATTCCTATCTTTACAGCTGCAATTTTGGCACCAAATTACAGTATCATAGCTGGACTAAGGAAAGAAAGGCCATGAGGTTGTCACAAGAAATGTAACTGAACAAGAATAGGAAATAAAATTTTCCTCAGAAAATCAGTACAGAATCTTAGTATTGAAAATGTTTTAAGGACCAGCCCTTCCCTACCTGCGACTTAACGCATCCAAGAGCTAATCAATTCAGAGTGGTCCAACTGACCAAAGAAAGATTGGTTATCACCAAGACCGGGTCATGCTACATCTCTGAATGCAACACAAGGTCAGGAGAGAATATCCTGTTTCTTTCCCTCATCCTCTTCAGCACAGGGGAAAGGGGAAACAAGCTGTTACCTACCAACAGCTCCAACCTTGTGGGGAGGAAGAGATTTGCTTTGTCTCTGGGCCCATCCTATATAGATTTATTCAGAGATAAGTCCTACTGACTTCGAAATCACAGACTCAGTTGAAGGAAGCTTAAATGAACCATAACTCACCATAGATTTTGCTGCTTTCTCAGTTCTGTCTTTGGCAAGGTTGTAGCCACAACGGGGACAGACTCTTGGCTTGTGCCGATTAGTGTACACATAACTGCAGGAGGGGTTCTTGCATTTGCCTCTACCACGTGAGGTCGCCAATCCCAAGTCCTACACAGATAGCGCAAACATTTATCCACTCTTCTTTACTTTAAACGGTACTGCATTTTCCAGAATATGTTTTCAAATATCAGCAATATAAAACTATGAAATTGGTTACTATATTGGCAATCAACTAAAACTGCTCATCTGAAAAATAGTTAACCAGAAGGTGTTCATCCAAACACAACTGAACTATTAAGTACTAAAATTTCATCAAAATGCCAAGAAAAATAATCAAAGTCAGATAACATTTTCCATTTCACTGCGTTATTATGAGACATCAGCAGGTAAGAAAGAGAAAACCACATAAAACTGATTTTCTTTGCAAGCTAAATTATAATTGGGAAATCATCCCAATACATAATGTGAAGGAGAAGGGTAAAGCTGTTTTAAAACAAGTCCTAAGGGCCACAGAATTCCTTTAATTAACAAATGTCACCCAAGTTCAATAGTGACAGGGAATCTCTCTCATCTCCTGCCAGTAAAGAATTTACTTAAGAAGTGTGTGTGGTAAAACAAAAAGATAGTGTCAAGAATGAATGGCTGCTAATGAAAGTGTTTTGAACACAAAATTGGTCAAAAGTGTGTGATTAGTACGAAAGTACAGTGAGGTAGTTGGTTCTACACAAAGAATGAATGCGAAACAAGTATACGAAAAGAGTGGAAGGGGAAAGATGAGAAAGTCATGGCTGGATGGAGTTGATGAGATTCTCAGAAAAAGAGAGGATAGAAGTTTATAGAACAAAAGGTAAGGTATGAAGTAGTGTATGGACATGGTGAAATCAAGGATGGCTTGAAACACTAGAACACTATGGAGAGGTCTAGTGAATGGTGTTGGTATGTACTAGATTCCTACATTTCTTTTCCTTTTACTTCATGCCTTTAATTTCTTTGGTTTACTATTTCTTATTCTCTTTTGGCCCTTTCCATAAATTACCCTAAACAGGAATAGCCTGATGGGTATGTACAGTATGTAACGACATCTAGGTTTACAGCACACAATTCTTGTATCTATTTACTAGACAGTATTAAGGTACTGCAATCTTACAGATTTCCAACTGCCAATTATTCTTACCAAGGTTACAGTGCAGCTATACTTATAAGAAGGGAATACATCTGGCTTGACCTCCATCACTTTGACCTGAGATGCTGAGCTGTTTGTGCTGCAGTGAAGCTTTAGACAGAGAACAAGAAGGCAAGTGTCAGGATCTATGCAAGCTAGAAACCATAGTTTCATTTAATTTAGACTAGCAATGCATACTAAACAGTTAAATGGTTAAAGTGTTAATTGGAGGCCCGCTTGCTTGTTCCTGCCATTGAAGTTAGGAGAAGGGGGGAGAAAGATGCCAAGCCAGGTGCTGCTGTTATCTCTACAGAGACGCCAAGAAGGTCAAGCAACCGTGAGACCAGGAGAAAGGCGCGAGGAATTTCAGGCGGGAAAAGAAAGTGGGGGGGGGAAGGGGCTTAAAAGGGAAGGCTTTGCTTTGCAATGCTTAGACTCAACAAACTATAGATGCTATACATTTCTCTTAATAAAGAAATCTTTAATGGAACTAATTAGACTCCAGAGGATTTACTGAACTTTGGGAATGAGTGTGCAGACTCTGACATTTTGTTGAGTCTCACAATTGCAAGTGAGGGATTTACCCAGAGGGAAACCTGCTGTGGAAATCTCTCATACCAAATGCCCGAGAAGCCCAGCTGCTGCCGGGATGGAGGAGGAGAGTGCCAACCGCGGAGCTGCAGGGGGATGCGAGGAGGAGGGGGAAACCCCAGCGAAACCCTTTGCGCGACTCCCGTTGGTGGGCGATCCTGAACAGCGCAAAGCTCAGGTGTGGAACTGGGAAGAGCTGTTCGGGGAAGTGTCATTCCTGGGGATGGAGCCCAAGGAGCGTTGGTCCCTGGCTACTGGCCGAATAGAATCCACCCGGATAGGAGCCCTAGAGGAAAACCTGAGCATGTTGCAATCCGACTTCACCATGATGCGCCAAGAGATGAGAGGCATTGGCAACCTGATACGGCGTTCAGGTATGTTCCGGGGCCCCGAGGCAGAGCGAGAGTAGAGAGAGGAGAGATTGGGAGCCATGTAGCTAGCCACACACCCCCGATTCCAGCTCCAGCAGTTCCTGCCACCCCAGCTCCTCTGCCTGTTCTAGCCGTGTAGGGTGCTCAAGCCCCTGCCGCTCAACCGCCGCCCGCGCCGCCCCAAGGCAACCAGGACACTCTCCTGAAACGCTGGGGATTGCGCAAAAGTACAGTGGGGATCCAACCGAGCTGGCAAGCCTCATGGTTCAGGTTACTATGTGCATGGAGCAGTGTGGTCATCTTTTTGCCACAGAGGGGCAACTTGTGACCTACGTCTGCAGGGCGCTTTCTGGAAAAGTGGCGGAATGACTGATCGAAATGCGCAAAGCCCAAGCGCCCAAACTCACCAACCTCGCCCGCTTCATAGCAGCCCTGAGGAGGAGGTTCAAGGACCCAGGAGCAGTCACGAGGGCCCGCACCCAACTAGTTAAACTACGGCAGGGAACCCGGAATGTCAGTGAATATGCACTTGAATTCCGGAGCCTAGCTGGAAAATTCCGACATTGGCCAGAGGATTTTAAAGTTTCCTGCTTTCAACAAGGGCTGCGCCGCGATTTGTGGCAGCTAGCTTACTCGCGAGGAAACCCATGTACCGTTGAGGAATGGGTGGCGCACGCTGCGCAAATGGAAGCTGACTGGATGGCCGTCAACCCAGCATTCAAGCAGCAGAGCAGCGTGCCTGCGCAAGCGCTTCAGAAACCGCCAGCGAGAGGAGGAGGCGAGAGTTTTCCCAGAGCGGCAAGACAACGCGTATGTTTTCGCTGCGGAGAACCAGGGCATTTCACGCCCAATTGCTCCAAGCCGTGGTCCGCATGTGTGCAGGAGCCGCGGAAATCCTCGGGAGCTGCCCGAAAAGCTGAGGCCCGCAAGGGGAAGAGGGGGACCGCAGCTGGGGGGACAGAATCGCCGTTCCCAAATCCCATCCTCTACAAAGAGGGATCAGTGGCAAAAGCGCAGGAAAAAAACGCTGCCCAACCCGGCCGCGGTCCTGACAAAATGGTGGTCGCGACGGACAACCATGATGACGAATCCGATGAGGACGAAGGGGTGAGTGCTACCACTGTAAAAGTGACTATCTCAGCACCCAAAACGGAGCACAGAGCTACACTAACAGTGTTGATGGACACAGGCTGCTCGCGCTGTTTAGTCAGCCCAATCCTTGTCAACGTTTTAGAACTAAAAGTAAAAAAAATTGAAAACCCCCATAGTATTTAGCCAGCTGGATGGATCTCAAGCAGGGGGAGGGGCCGTGCAGTACTGCACCGAACGCTTTGAACTGCACATGGGAACCCACCGAGAGACTCTTAAATGCTTGGTAGCCCCTTTAGGGAGTTATGCCCTAATCCTGGGAGTGAACTGGGTGAAAAGGTGGGATCCCAGAGTGTATTGGAAAACAGGGCGAATGGAGTTTGTGGATGGAATTTATTTGGGTTCTGACCCGCCAAACGGGGAAGGTGTGGTGGCAGCAGCTGCAAGCAGCAGTGTTCAGCTGCAAAGTCTTGACTCTGAATCAATGGACAGCATTCCAAAACCCTACAGGGATCTAAAAGCAGTTTTCAGCAAAAAGGAGTCAGACACACTGCCCCCCCACAGAGACATTGACTGTGCTATTGAAATTGAACCAGGGGCTAAATTCCCAAAGAAAAAAAACATACTCTATGACCCAAAAAGAACTGGCAGCCTTGAGGGAATTTATAGATACAAATCTGGCAAGAGGATTTATACAACCTGCTAAATCGCAAATGGCAGCACCAGTTCTGTTTCGAGAGAAAAAAGATGGAAGTTTAAGACTTTGTACTGACTATAGGGGGCTCAATGCCATTTGCAAAGAAAACAAGTACCCATTACCCCTAATGAAAGACTTGTTGGCACATTTGTCTAAGGGGAAGATCTTTACCGAGCTGGATTTAAGAGATGCATACAGTAGTACCTCTAGTTACGAATGCCCTTCCTTATGAATTTTTCAAGATACGACCAGCTCCGGCCCCAAAAATTTACCTCGACATGCGAACTCCGCCTCTACTTACAAACCGGATTCGCGGCCATTTTCCCTGCTGCCACGCAGTCGCGGCTTCCTGTGGGCGAGATCGCGGTAGCAAGGAGACGTTCGGTGAGGCTTGTGGTGTGTTTTGTGGCGTTTGGAAGGTTTTTGAGGTTTAAAAATAAAATGCATATGTTTCAGAACTGTTTAGCCGTATTTACATTGAACCTTATGGGGGAAATTTACCTCGGGGTGCAACCAAATTCGGAGGGCGGATTAGCCGTATTTACATTGAACCTTATGGGGAAATTTGCCTCGTGGTGCGACCAAATTCGGAGGGCGGAACGGATTAACCGTATTTACACTGAACCTTATGGGAAACTTTACCTCGACTTGAGACCAACTTGAGTTGCAACCAGAGTCACGGAACGGATTAAGTTCGTAACTAGAGGTACCACTGTACTTTTGAGTGCGCATCAAAGATGGCCACAAATGGATGACATCATTCAGTACTCCTTTTGGTTGCTATGAGTACAAGGTCATGCCCTTCGGGCTTTCAGGGGCCCCTGGGGTGTTTATGCAACTAATTAATGAGGTGCTGCATGAATTTTTGTATCGGGGAATGTTGGTTTATTTGGATGACATTCTCATTTATTCTGATAACTTGAAAGATCATGTAAAATTGGTACGTAAAGTGTTTAAAAAGTTGCTGGATGCCCAATTATATGCCAAATTGTCAAAATGTGAATTCCATAAGCAACAAGTGGACTATTTGGGGTATCGCATATCCCATGCAGGAATTGAGATGGATCCCTCCAAAGTAAAGGATGTTCTGGGTTGGGAATCTCCCAAAACTAGAAGACAGTTACAAAGCTTTCTGGGGTTTGCTAACTTCTACCGCCAGTTCATTCCAAACTTTGCACAAGTGGCGCTGCCACTAACTGATTTATTAAAAACTAAAGGTAAAGGAACAACAAAAGCTCAAAGGCTTGGAGCTCCATTGATATGGATTGCTGAGTGCCAAAACGCATTTGAGGCACTTAAAGCATTATTTACAGCTGAACCAATTCTCAAAGACCCAGAGCCTGATCAACCTTTTGTAAACAAGTTCGCTGGGCTCAATTTTTCAGCCGTTTCAAATTTACACTAAAGTTCATCCCCGGAGGGAAAAACTTTTTGGCTGATGCTTTATCCGGACTGCCTCAGCATAACAGCCGACAAGAGCAAATAGTAGCACCAGTGATTCCTAAAACACAACCAGGCTCAGTAGCACTTACCAGAGCTCAAACAAAAACTCCTAAACCAGTACCAGCTAACGAACTGCTTCAAAAAATTAATGCAGCATTAGAATCAGATGAATGGTTCCAGGAACATAAGAATACTTTAACTAAAGAACAACAAGCCTGGTGGATGGGAGACAAATTGTATGTACCATCCTCTCTACGTAAAGACATTTTACATGCTAAACATGTTAAATGGTTAAAGTGTTAATTGGAGGCCCGCTTGCTTGTTCCTGCCATTGAAGTTAGGAGAAGGGGGGAGAAAGATGCCAAGCCAGGTGCTGCTGTTATCTCTACAGAGGCGCCAAGAAGATCAAGCAACCGTGAGACCAGGAGAAAGGCACAAGGAATTTCAAGCGGGAAAAGAAAGTAGAAGGGGGGGAAAAAGGGGCTTAAAAGGGAAGGCTTTGCTTTGCAATGCTTAGACTCAACAAACTATAGATGCTATACATTTCTCTTAATAAAGAAATCTTTAATGGAACTAATTAGACTCCAGAGGATTTACTGAACTTTGGGAATGAGTGTGCGGACTCTAACAGCAAGACAGAAACATGAAGTTAGCAGGTTTTCTGTCAGGAAAACACTCCATCATAGTCAAAGCTCACAATTCTTTACACTACAGTACTTGGCTTTACTCAAAATTGCTAAATCCCAGGATATGTGACAGAAATTCATCAAGCTGGGGTCAAGATTCCATGAAGCATGGAGAAATTAGTGCAGACCTTCCCCACTTGGTAATCTCCAGAGGTGCCTGCAGTATAAGCTCTCTGAACTGGTTCTAAATGCCCTTCTACTTTCCATTAGAAGACTGACTCAAGCCAACTAACCAGCAAATTGCAGAACAACCAAAAAGCAAGCATTTTGGCAAAATCTAAAATTACCTTCTGATCTTCAGCACTGGATGCTTGAACAGGATTCTGACCCAGCTGCTTCAGAGTATTTGGCTTTAATCCTGAGATTCTTATTGGGGAATTTTGTTCTTGGAAAAACATGTACATGGAAATTTTAATATAAGTAAACAACATATTTAAAAATGTCAAGTTTTATAATATCTGGTCTAGGAAATGCACAAGATGGAACGTGGCAAGTCATCTCTAAATCCTATTTGACTGATGCTCCCTTCAATACCAAATCAAAAGTTTTTGTTGTTGTTGTTCAGGCATTCAGGGAAAAAATTTGAATTTTAAAATTAACTAATATTTTAATATAACTCAACTATAATTTTTTTTATTTTTTATGACTGTTTTATGTTGTTACATTATATTGGTTTTGTAATTTCAGATACACTGTTCAGTAGCTCTGATGATGAAGGACTTTAAAAATAAGCTTATGAGACTAAATACAAGTTACACCTAAAATTACCCAGCAAACATCATGAATCACAGCCTACAATTCAAAAACTATAGTACAAATTGGAGTTGTTATTTTTACCACTGTTTCTAAGTGACTGTCCGCAAGAGATCTGTTCTTGGTTAGTTTCTCTTGCCAATCTAACAGGAGCAGGCAAAATGGCTCTCATGGGTCTCGCGGCAGCCAGCAAGGAAGGCTTGGGTTTTGCTTTGCTCTTCTGCTCCAGACCCTTAGGTGCAGCCCCAACTGCATCACCTCTGAAAAGGAAAGAAATATAATTAAGAATTCCACAGCACACCCCTGCCAATAACAATCACAATTTGCTTACAGGACAAGGACAAAGTTGCTGCTTTAACACTTACCCTACTTTGCTAGGGGTCAAAGGAATACATTAAAAAATAGCTTTGATTCACAGATATACAGTAGATTCAGAATTAAGTTTTTTTTCTGAAAAGGTTGGAAAACAGAAGATCTTGGAGCACACTGAGTAAAACTTTTGTTTCATTTTGATCCAAGTTATGAGTTGCACTGTAGCACCATGTAATTCTGTACCCCATTTCCTGTCCACGTAAATTTGACTTACCCTGTTGTATTTTTCATGGAAGAAGTTGGGCGTGAAACTGGGTTGGGAGCATTCGCCGCCTCAATAGATGGCTCATTTTCTCTCTCTTTCTGTTCTAACAATGGCTCTATCTGTGCAATGCTTTCTTGAAGCTGAATAATGGTAGTGGCACCTCCTTGCTCTTCTGACTGTACGTTGTTTGCAAGAATATGAGCCTCAGAGATTATCACTTCTTCCCATTCGGTCTCCTGCATTTGCCCCTCAACAGGGGCTGCATTGAGAAGCTGGGTAACTGCTTCAGAACTTTCTAGCACAGATTTAGTTGGATTATCTTGAACCACTGCCTGTCCCAAGGGTAATGGTAGTTGATTCCTTTTCAGGCCCAAGGTTTTTATAGGTACCCCAGAACCTGGTTCAGATTTGCCTTTTAGAGGTTTCTCCTGCAATTATAAAAAGCCCCTCCAAGTTAGTATTACCTACATTTAAGATACAAGCTGCTAGGCTGGGGAATTCTGGGAACTGAAATCCACACATCTTAAAGTTGCCAAAGTTGAGAAACACTGAGCTATGTCAACAATAGTGCAACAGAAACATCAAATAAAACTCAGACTCTCCAAATCTCTAATATTATGACAAAATTAAAACAATTCACTCTTCACACGTATTAATCAAGAAGCTACAGTAATAAAAAACAAATAGATCTGGTCATGCTTTTTTAAGCTACTCTAACATCCCAATTTAGCAGATATGTAATATCTGAATCTGCTATAGATACATAGCACCAAGTGAAAAATAAACACTATCTTCTAAGAAAAAACACAAAACTCTTTTATATTTTTTTTTAAAAAATCAGCGTCAATTATACTTTGAAACAGGATTTTCTCCATTGCTGATTTTGATTTTTACTTATATTAAGTGATTTTAATCATTTTGTAAATCACTGTTAAAGAGTGGAATATAAATCTTTGAATTAAAAAACAGTTAATCAAATTCATCTTCATAACACATTTAAATACCAAAGAAATAAGCTATATTTTTAAATAAAGCTAGAACTTCAAAATAATGGTTTATTTCATAATTAAAATTAATTCAGATGAGTTAGAAGATATCCTAGAGCAATTTTTCCCTTGGAAATTAGCTGTATTAGCAATTAATTTAAACATTTTTGCAATGCTACTCATCACCATAAGTACATTTTAAAAAAAACCATTATTTGTACAAATAACCATTCTGTAACACATAAACATTTTATAGACTAAACCCCAAACAAACAACAGTCCCTCAATGCAATGCCATAATTTTAAAATTAATTTCACCATACCTTTGGGATCCATTTCCCTCCCAGGAAGTTTCCACACATTGGGCATTTTGGTGGCTTATGTCTGGTAACGTAAGTAAAGGCACAGCCAGGATTGGTGCAATTTCCATGCCCCCTACGAGTGTAAGTAGTTGTCTGAAGTAAAAGGGTATAGATTACTTTACAAAACTAGATGACACAATATGGCACAACAGGAAGCTTTGATTCTACTTCAAATGTCATTATGAATAATTACGCAATACAAATATTATATGCTATAGGATTACCTCATGTTTAAGTATTGTATTGTTCCATGGATATAGCAGGAATTAGAATTTTATTCAAGAGTTGGAAGCAGAACAAACGAATACTTGAGAATTATTCAAAATAGTGGCTTTTGTTACTTTATGTTAATTGCTTTTTTATTATGTTGATTGGTTTTCATTATCCACATTTTATTTCCTGTCATATTATGTCTATTGTTGTGTTTTATAATTTTTTGCACAGAATCTAACATTATAGGTATTATTGGCATTTTTTTTATAAATACAAATAAGGAATATTAAACTCAAAATATTATTTGAGTCAGCAACTACAGTATAAATTGAAATTAATTTATCCATGAGAAAGGGAGAGAGTCTACTTGCTCTGTATGTAAAGCAGCCAAATGCAAAGACATTATTATTATTGAGCCACAAGGGAGAAAAAAACAGACTACTTCCAACAGCTGTCCAAACCACATTTATTATGGAGGGTTACAAGTTTATATTTAATAAATGAATAACCAAACTTAGTAACAACTTTTTTCCTCCTTTTCAACAGGACTCATTTTAATAAGGATAGATATTGGATCAGAAAGCAACTCCTATTAATTGTCCATTTTGATTTAATGTTATAATATTGGCTGCCTTTTTAAATTACTGTTTATTAATTTGATTTTAATAATGGTTTTAAAGTGTCACAATAAGATCACCTTTATATGCAGCATTAATTGAACGTTACTTCAAAAATCTTACTCAAACTTAGTTAGCCTGTAATTTTTTTCTATTTCTATTTCTTTTTTTCTTGGTTATACTCTTAAATATGTTAAAATAAAATAAAAAATAAGAATTCTAGTTGATTATAAATCACTTTATTTTTTTCTAGATATAACATTGGATTCTGCTTGTGTCTTGATTTGGGTTGCTTCAGGTCATTCAACAAAATGTTCTTTTGTTTTTGTAGTGCATTAACTCTTTTTTAAAAAAAGTCAACTCACGTTATTTTGTAATTTACAATAAGCAAGTAGCCTTGCTTTATAGTCAAAGCTGCAATGATGAATGACCAGGATAAAAATGGAGAACCACTGGGCTTGGCCTACCCAGCACTGTCAAAAAATTAGCCAGTGCTACTAGAGAGCAGGGAGGACCTAGGAACAAACAGCAAAGAAACGTAAAACAAATTGCTGAAAAAATTGACTGCAATGCTTCTTTCATGAGGAAAGCATGTTTGCTTTTCCCTCCCAAGAATTCTACATTAACCGAAGTGAATTCTTTACAAATAACCACTTAGACATGTAATCATGTTAGGCAAATATATGGCCTTGCTTTATGAATTAGAGTCTTTTACTGCTTTATGGAATTAGAGATTAATCCTAAACGGCA
This sequence comes from Python bivittatus, assembly GCF_059951505.1. Lineage (NCBI taxonomy): Eukaryota > Metazoa > Chordata > Lepidosauria > Squamata > Pythonidae > Python > Python bivittatus. The sequence continues at coordinate 36,254,949 of NW_028277035.1, read as the reverse complement.
TTCAGGGTGAGGGGAAGAAGCACTCGCCATTTCTAAAGATTGGCTGGCTTACACCAGCTAAGGAAGGAAGGGTAGCTTTACCAGGAGTTTGCGATGCTTCATATGGAATATAAAGTCTTCTTGCTTCCAGATGTCAGGCTGATACTAGCTTGACTCTTCAGAAGCAAAATAAATAAAAGTAATGGATAGCTTTGCAATCCTTTTGGAACATAACATTAATTAGTATAAATCAAAATTATGCTTTTGGAGACTATCAAGATATCAAAGACACTTTTTCTTGGCAGTTCTGATTTTACCTGGCAGCAATAATTTAGCTTGGATCAAAAGTAACTAGAGAGATATCTCAAATTATCAAATTGAATTTAAGCATCAGAAATAACAACTTTGGATTGATGAGCTACCCTCAAAATAAACATCTGAAGTAAAATCAATACAGTGGTACCTCGGGATACGAACTTAATGCGTTCCGTGATTCTGGGCGTATCCTGAGTTGGTCGTAACCCTACGCAAATTTCCCCATAGGGTTCAATGTAAATCCAGTTAATCCGTTCCGCCCTCCAAATTTGGTCGCACCCCGAAGCAAATTTTCCTATAAGGTTCAATGTAATTACCGTTAATCCGTTCTGGCGTCTGCGGACCACGCATCAGGGGCGGGAGAATGGCTGGGCGCCGCGCAGCGCGGTGGGAAAAAGGCCGGGCGCTGCGCGGCGTGGCGGGAGAAAGACCGGGCGCCGCGCGGCGTGGCGGGAGAAAGGCCAGGCGCCGCGCGGCGCAGCGGGAGAACGGCCGGGCACCGCACGGCACGGCGGGAGAATGGCTGGGCGCCGCGCAGCGTGGCGCAGCAGGAAAACGGCCAGGCGCCGTGCAACACGGTGGGAAAAAGGCGGGTGCCACACGGCGGGAGAACGGCCGGGCGCCGTGCAGTGCGGCGGGAGAATGGCCGCGGACCACGTGTCAGGTGCGGAAAAATGGCCGCGGACCACATGTCAGGGCGGAAAAATGACCGTACCCCGAGGTGGAGTTCGCACATCGAGGTAAATTTTTGCAGCCGGAGCTGGTCGTAACCCGAAAAGTTCGTTAGTAGAGGCGTTCGTATCCTGAGGTACCACTGTACTTTAAAAATGAACCTTTTGCTATATATAATCTATACCATATGACATTCCTCTTTATATTCCTAAATGTTTTTTCCCATTTTTCCCCAAGTTCCATATAATGGAACTACACTGAAAACTTTTCATCACCTCTGCATCCACTACTAATTTTCCCAACCTTTCAACATAAACAATGAAATCAATCATGTTTTTTTTGATACATTCTTTTTCCACATGTACACTTGAATAGACTTATCCTTAAAACATGTATTCAGAACAGACTTTTTTCAAAGAAGAGGTTCACTAGTAAACATAATAAATGGAATATTTAATGAATGGTTCAACATTGAACAGGGAATAAAACAAGAATATGTGAAGCCCTCTTGGCTGTTCAATATATTTATGGAGAAATGTAAGCAAGTAAGTAACATAAAAAGATGATGATGATAATGCAATACACATAAAAGTGCAACATTTCAATGTGTAAAAAATGTTTATGGTGACATTAAAGTTGTATTGGTTAGGATGTGAATATTGTTTGCTTCTGTATGCAGACAATGCCAGGGTGCTGACCAAGAACCTAATTTGCAATGAATGCTAAACAGATGTATGATAATTTAGAAGTATGGTTCTGAATATTTACATATCAAAGACCAAGGCTGTTGTGTTTGATAGGGAGAATGGAGTGAAGGATTGCAAGTTATACTTAAATGGTAAAACACTAAAGCTAATAGACGAATCTCTGTATCTTAATACAATGTTTAGTAAAGCTTGGAAAATGGATGGAGAAATTTAAGACAGGTCAAATGCTGGGAGAAAGACAATAGATACTATGAGGTCTACAAATGTTGATAGAAAGGTTACAAGGAGTGAACATTTGGTAAAAAACACAAACAATGGTTTTACATGAAAGCACGGTTCTGCCCACTTTTTTCTGTGGACATGAGAGCTGGGTAATTTAGAAGAAACATAAAACTAAACTGAATGCAAGGGAAATAGGCAACTTAAGGAGTGAGTGTACCAAAATAAGAAGTGACAGGATCAAAGTTGAGTAAGTGCTGTATGGCTGTAGACTGAATGCAAAAGTGAGCAACCAGTTTAAAAGAACTACACTGGTATGGTTTGGTCATTTAGAGAGAATGACTAAGGAACAAACCACAAAAGAAATATTCAAAAAAAGAAATGAATGAATCAAGACAAAGGAAAACAGGGGAAAACTGTGGTTGGAAGGAGTTGAGATCTTAAAGAAAAAGAGATGAGAAGTTTGAAGAGCAGAAATCGGTGAAATAATCTGTGTGTGGACATGGTGGAATCAAGGATGGTTCACAAGGCTAGCAAAATATGGAAAAATATAGTTCATGGTGTTGCTGTAAACAAAATTGCACTTTATTTCCTTATTCCATGACTTAAATTCTTTAGCTTACTATTTCTTACTCCTTTTCTGCACGTTCCATAACAATGCTTATTCCAAAAGAGAACAGCATATGGGGTATGTTTATACTTTTAAGTTGTATCCTCTGTTTTGGCTCAATGAACAGCAAGCTTTGTCTACTGGAAGCTTTCCCTCATGGGCTATCTTGGAATTAGCATAACTGACACATCTTATAAACTGGAGAGCCTTAAAGTCCAATTATTAGGGAAACAGATTTTTCTTCTTCTGCATTAGGCACCACAGAGGTGAGGCATGCTAATTCCAGTTTGATATTTATAATGAAATTAACGATTTGGGGGAAATCCAGATCTGAAAATAGTAAAACAATATTTTTGTTGGAGAACATGGAACATACATTTTAGATCAATTAATAGGAGTACTATGTTGAATTTCTGCAAGTTGAGTTGCAATGTAATATCCCAAAAAGTACAGAGTGGCAGTATTGCCAATTAAAACAACTTCTCATATCCAGATATGAGCCTATAACCTTAATTATTTCAGAGTTCACTCTATTTATGGAGAATTTAACATACTCTGTACAAGGTCATTCCCATATACCATTACAATTCCCACATACCATTACAAAACCACAGAAAAACGCTTCAATTTAGAATAGTGTTCAATTTGCTCAGGACATATAAAATATTATATTAATAATATATTATGATTCAATTATTGAATAATATCATGCACTTCCAAGAAGCTAGTATTAGCATTTCCTTTACTGACCAGTTTGATTGATGCTGGATTTTCCAAAACAGAATGGGCTGGCAGAGGCAGCATAATAAACTGTGCAGTAGGGGTTGAAGAATTATTTTCTTGTCTATCCTACAAATAGAAGATAAAGGTAATGAAACTGCTTCTATTTTCAACATTCTAGTCATTTTTAAAATTCTCAGGACACATTATAGAAAATCAGCTCAGAATAGGTTGTTCATTAAGATCTCAGATGCAGCTCTTTTTATTTCTGAGCACAGTAATTATCTCCAAGAATAAGTCTACAATCCTATGCATGTATTACTGAAGATGTACTACTGGCATCACCGGTATTTAGGCGTTTACTTGCTTGTAAATATGACCTGGATTAGGCAGGAAGTATAGAAAAAAAAATGAAGAAGAAGCACTTTACTTACTCTTCTAGTCACCACTGTTACCACAGAAAGGCCATGTGAAGCTTGTGGCTGTGCCACAGTCATGCTCCCATTTGGTGCCTCTGAGGTGTTAACCAAGGTTTCTTCAATGACCACACTGGTTGCTTGACAGGGATACCCATCTCCTGCTTCTAAAGGGGCCTCCTCGTCCAGGAAGATATCTCCAGCCACTTTATGTGTAGCAGGTCTGACATAACGAGACAAGATCTCTGATGCTACAACTTCTTCTATGGTATCTGCCTGAACAAACGAAGCTGGATCTTCTGATACCCCTTCAATGGCAATGCACTGCTCAGAAATGCCAATTTGGCTGGAATCCACAGAAAGTATATTCTGCACAGTACTATGGGAAACACTTGTGACATTAGTAGTAGCTGTTTGTCCTTCCAATGCTGTTTGGCCCTGGGTCACATGAAGTTCCATGTGTGGCTTGCTCCTCTCATCCTGCAGACTTCCTTTAGGAATAATTATGTAATCGGAACGAGGGAGGATTTTACGAAAACCTGGAATATCTGGAACTACAGCAGTCAGGGAAGACAATTTTGAGTTCTATGGAAAAAGGTAGACAGAATATGGGGTCATCAGCTTGGCTGTATTTCGATGCATTCTTTGCCAGCTTCCTAAGGCAAAAGCTCCCTATTCTTAGCAAAGCTTTCATCCCTTCTCTCACTTTAACTACATTTAGCTGGCCTTCTTCAATAAGGGAGAATAAGACCCCTCATTTCATTGTGCTTGCCACCTTTTATCGTTATTGTAAATTTCTTTGTTGTGAGCTGCCCAGAGTTGTTGAGAATTGGGCAGCATACAAGTTTAATAAATTATATTATTACTATTATCATTAAGACTTTTCTAAGCTATAAAAACTGATGGAATTCCTGAGATATATTAGAGCACAGTCATCTCATGCGTAGTAAGTATTTCTTCCAGCATTAGTTTTCCTATCTGGTGGAACTTCCTATAGAGTATTTATATTTGTTATATATTTATATATAAATACTGAAAATAGGGGAATGCAAAATATAAAATATTGTTATGAGTTGCTCTACTACCCACTGTTTGCTATTAATAAGCTCTTTGACATTGCAATTATTAGTGAAGAATATTAGTGCCAGATATTGCAGGTCTTTAGATTATTAGGAACTTGGATTTTTCCATATAGAAACATCTTATAGATTGCTAGCAATAGAAACAAGTCCATAATAGCAATTCAAGGAAATCTAGATGCTCCTGCTGACTAGCTCTAAGAACAGCATTCTATTTGGTTTTGAGCTTTCAATACACACAGGATACACAATATGCACGTCACACATGCACGCATGCACATAAAAGATCTGCATGCTTACAAGTATAATTATAAACAAACTATTAATTACCGGGTCTAGACCTTCTTTTTCTAACTTAGCCTTCTCCAAATAATAACTTTTCTCAGCTACACTAAGCAGCCTCCAGCTCTCACTGATCTTCTTGTTTATTTCAGACTGGGGAAGGTGTGGGAGCTCCTGTTGAACTTTCAGATATATATCATAATAATACAGAAGGTATGCAGATCTGAAAAACAAGCAAAATACTTTTCTAGTTTCCTCTCAAATTATAATACAAGCCAATTATTCATCTAATCCAGGTCTGCATTTTCACATGAATTTTCAATAAACAGTGATAAAACGTTTTAACAGAATTATACAAAGAGTAGGGCTACCAGCTTTGTTCAGTCAACATCCCAATCCTATGCATGCAAAAAAACTCCAATAGGGTATATGAATCATTTCCTTGCAAGGACTATCAATCACAGAAAGGATTATTTTCGAATAAACATACAGACATGGCCAAAAGTACTTGTAAATAATAAAACAAATGACAATGGCTTATTTTGTAACCTAGGATGAAAAGCAAGGGAGGGGACTCTTTCCAGGATATTGCTGAAATTGAGAGCAATGAGAATGAAAAACTCTTAAGCAGAATTTCCTTAAAAGGCCAGTGATTTTTGAAACACCCACTTCATCCAAATTCCTCTCTACTAGAGGAATTCTTGAACAAGCAGCAAAAACTGTGCCTTCAATTACATGAAAAGTGTTTCTAGAGCACTCTTAGGCATCTCTCAGTGATCTAAAGAAAATGGTCTGATATATCAGAGATATGCAACATTATTTTTTAAATCAAGAACTGTAATTGATTTTTAGATGGTATGTCTGGGGTATGCTCCAAAACGTGGGTGGGGCTAAATTTCATGTTACGTACATCTAATTAAAATTAAATTCAGATGGCCTAAATTCTGTTAATATTATTCCTCATATATTTAATAATCTTCCCTTTCTGTTAGTAAGCAATTACTCTGAAGTAGCAATTCTTAGAGCACCTTTAGAAAACTGCATGCAAGCCAGGGCCATAGATAATGTGCCTTTGTAATATAGCAGTCCAAGAGTCGTCACTTATTTAACTATAGAGCTAGCCCTGTCATTTGACAAGGTGTGGTGGCTGCTTCAGACAACTGATCTGGGGCATCATTAAAGGGCAGAAGTATATTAGCTGCTTAATTTATTATTACTGTACTTTTACTAAAGAGCTGTTAGGATTTCTTTCTCATATGATGTATACCTTGACCTGCTTTGGGTCAAGGAACAAACAGGTACTATTCAATTAACAATCAACCTGTCATTACTGCAGATGCAGGCAACCTGATGGTTTCCAGATGCTCCTCCCAACTCTTGTCAATGGCCATGCTCTGTGAGTTGGTTTGAATCTACTCAGTGTCCTAGTGGAAACTGTCTGAGAACCCTATGTATACCATCCTGAGACCCACCATAGCAGGAAAACAGGACAGAAAGAAGCTACGCATGTTTAGAGCATAAAATGGAAAAAGAGCTTTCTAAAAAGAAAAAAAAATACTATGCTATAATAATTGGTTAATTCATACTAGCTCATTTTAATATTAGATCAGGCATTTCACTAAAAATATAGAAACATCTACAGTATATAGCTTCGTAGACAGTCAGTTTGGTGTAGCAGCAAAAGGTACTGGGAAGCTGTGAATTCATGCCTTAGGCCTTAGGCATGAAGCTAGCTGGGTAAGTTTAGGCCAGTCACCCACTCTCAGCCATAGGAGGAAAGCAATGGCAAAACATTTCCAAAAAATGTTGCCAAGAAAACTGCTTGGACTTGTCCATGCAGTTGCCAGGAGTCAAGAGTAACTCAAAGGCACAAATACATACATGTAGCTTCATAATATCTATAAAGATACATAAAGTATACATACTTTTATATGCATTTTCCTCTCAAAAGTCATTTGACAAATAGCAAAAACTACAAGCACAATTTTTAAATGCAATGCTAAAGCCTCAAGGAAATTAAGTAATTGAAAGCATGATGAAATTATTAACAAAAAAAATCAAACTCTTAAAAAAAAACATTATTGCCAAGTAAAAGACTGCATTCTCACTTATGGAACTGAGTTAACATTTTAACATTTTGAGTAGGATAACACAATTTCAGAACACTCTGCATTAATTCTGTGATAATCCAAACTAAATGTTATTACTTAGTCACATAGCAGGTTGATTTCTACTGAGAGTATGCATTAGTGTGAATGTATCAACCTCTTTATTATCACACAGGTATTAAAATATTAATTTAAGACAAAATAACACACAGCAATTCCTAAAAGACAACTGGCTGAATGAACTGATTATTCATGGAGAGGAAAATCACTCACCTGGGCTTTTTAGTTTTCTCCCCTTGATCCCCAGGACTTCTATATTTCTTCTTCTTTTTAGATGGCACTGGAGATGAATAAGTGTATGTGCTTTCTATCTCTTCCATGACTACAGTTACTTCACTGCCATCATATGGAGCTTCCATTGCTAGACAGAAACTCCAGGAAGTTATATTCTCCAAATCATTACATGTCATAAATCCCAAACAGTGAACCTTTTACCTTCAGTAGAAAAATCCAGTACCCTTCAATATTGCTAGAATTTGAGGCACTGATTTCAAAAGCAGTAAAGAAATGTAATATGCAATATTATGTATATATAAAATGTAATCTTTTCCTAATAGCCTCCAGCTTAGAAGTCAGTATACATATGAAATATGTTTCTTGCAGTTGGATTTAAAAACTGAACAACCACCACAAGCATACCCATTTGCAGCATGCCATACCTCTAAATAGAAAAGAGACTTTTCATTAGCATTCATCCATTATAGTTTCTTTTTATTCTACTCTTTTAGGATCACAATGGCTGCTTTGATAAAATAACTGAAGGACAATGCAAGGAAAACAATAAACATACCCCAAACACAAACTATGGGTATGACTTAGATAAAGGATACTCAAACTGTATCATAAGGGGCTTGCCTAAGAGTTAGGCACCATGGAAAAAAGGGGTTGGGTTTTTGTTTGTTTTGACAACTTGGGACAGGACAGAGGCTTTATGTCCTCGAAATCGGTATGTTTTTAAAAGACCATGAAGCCTTTTGGGGCGCGTTTTTTCCGCTGCAATACCACCCCTCCCCACGTGACATCTTCGCCTTCTCGGCCACAGCGGAACCCCGTTGGAAGTGCCACCAACCGACTTACTCTCCTTTTCTGTAAGTGCAACTAAGAGTCCTGAGGAAAAGCAGCTCTGAGACTTTTATGGATGACACGCCCCGGGACTTACTTGAGAGCGCGGAACTAGCAGGTCATACCATGGGAGAAAGGACCGCCGCTGCCCGAGCATGCCGAGGAGCAAGGCCAGGCCACCCCACTCACGCCTCGCAAGGAAGCTGTAACGGCTGGGAAGGAGAAGCAGCTCAATAGTTACACCTTGCCGGGAATGGCCAGAATGATTCTCAAACAAGGCACTGTACCGGAAGTTTTACCTCGACAAGTCCTTCCTGCCCTATAGGTCACCTGGTCTTTGAATGTTCGATTGATGGAGTCTAGCCAGAGAGAGGTCGTAGACTAGATCATAGAGTTAGGATGATTGTCGGGGAGACTAATAGAAGCCTTTCTAGGAAGAAAAGAAGATAGAGTTCTATCGTATTTTTAAGGGGAAGCGCGTTATTCCACTGCAGAGACAAATTTGTGGCTTTTTAAAAAGACGAATACATGTATTTCAGGATAAATTTGAAAGAGGAGCGTTATGGTCTTATTCATACCTGGAGAGCCAGAGAAAAGAGAGGTCATAAGGCAATAAATGGTAGGAAATGCAGAGAGTGGCATTTATAAATTGAAGCCTTTTATGGAGCCATTGTTTGGAGACACAGGCGTTTCTGCACAGTTGAGCTGATAAGCTTCCTTTTGGGGCGGGGAGGGCCTTGCAGCATTGTTCACGCTCTGGACTGAAGCAGCATTATTCAGGGAGGAGGAAGATAAATGCTTTTCGTGTGCAATAAGGCCCTAACTTTGAACACCTGTTTTTAAAGGGGCATTTGTAGTACTTTTATTTTACAGAAAAAAGCAAGAGGAGCAATCACACTGTGGTTATTTACACAATAGATTAAACTACAAATTATCCAACCATATTTCAGTTTAGTGTGTTGTGTGAACCAAGCCCCTGCAATTGGTTATTATTGTTACTGTTACAGTATTACCAGATTTTTATCCCACTTTTTTGTTAATATTTAGTCAATTCAAGGCAAACATACCCAATACTCCTCCCTCTTCCTATTTTCCCCATAACAACAACCTTGTGAGGTGGGCTGAGAGAGAGTGACTGGCCCAAAGGCACCCAGGTGGCTTTTATGCCTAAGGGAGGCCCAGAAATCAGTCTCCTGATTTCTAGGCCAACACTTTCACCACTACACCAAACTGGTTCTTTAGCTTATAAAGCTGGATGTTGCAGGAACCCAAAAAACTGGATTAATTTCATATATTTTGATTCAGTTAACTGTAAGTAAGCTTGAACACAACAAATAGCAATCTTTGCAGCAGGATTGGGAAAAATAGAATGAATGGCTAGGAGCTACTAACAAAGAATATGCCATTTATAAGGTAATGATTAGTTGCAAGCATCTAGCAAAGCTATAGATTTTTTAATAATAGTTTCTTTAAAAATTATAATTAGGTTGGGTCAGTAACCCATAAAGCAAAGGGGGATAATGTTTGATGGGTTGGGGGCATGCAACAAAGCCTCCTGAACTTCTAAAGGGCTATAGGATATCATGGTGACATCACTGGAAGGAAAAGGGCTGAATATTACTTGTTATTTTTTCTTTGCTGGAGGTCTTAATGGTGAAGATAGGACCAAGAGCTGTCTAGGAAACAAATTCCTATCTTTACCTCTGCCCCACAATCCCAAAGGTCAACCTCAGACCATTTTTCAAGGTTTTTAGAAAGTTTAAGGATACAAATAGGGGTGGTTTTCCTTTCCAGAGGTTTACCACTTCCAGTTTCATCCTTAAAACCCACCAACAATTGTCAAAAAATAGGTTGAGATCTAGCCAAGAAGCATCAACTATTTTGGGGAGGGTTAAAATGTTTTTTAAAAATCACTGCCAAAACTTAATCAACTGCCTTTAATTGACCCATTTTCAGGTTTTGTACATCATACTGAACCATTTACTATCAAAGCTAAGTATGCATCACATATTAGGCTAAAAGGTGGCTATGTTGTTTATGCTTCATGTATCATGCAAACTTATCCAAGAAGACAATTTCTGCCTCTTTGCTCATTTTCCCTCTTTTATACTGGATGTACAGCAGCATAAAACACTGGCCACTGAAGATATAGCCCCTTATCTACTCACCTGCTCTTTTCCTAACTCTTGTACAGGTGAGAATTAGTTCTAATTGGCTGAATTAGCCCTCCAAGCTGAAAAAGTAAGGAGGCAACGTTTAGGACTATTTCTCCAAGGAATAACTAATCACTTATACCTTCTGGAGGACTATTCTTCCTGCTGTATTGCTCAAGAGGATGGGTCACATATGTAGAAAAAGGGTAAGCAATGTTTTGCATTGGTGAAACCCATTCACTTCCAGAGATGTTGTGTTTTGTTCTTTTTCAACTGCAAATCATCTCGGTGAGAAATCAGGTGGTGGTCAGAAGAAGAAGCAGTGATTGCTTACCTGCTCCTTCCATGCTCAGCAAAAAGACAAATGTGTGTGTGTAGAAGGCAGAAGTTCCTGTAACAATTAGCCACTGTTTCCTCCTAAGGAATTACTTCCATTCAGCCACCTTCAATCCCTCAAAACACTTTTGCATCACCCTGCAAGCATCCTTACTGCTATTCATAACGCCTAATACTCCCTAGTATTTTTTCCACAAGACCAATAACAGATTTCAAAAATTGGTCATCCTTATCTTACAGCCTTTATTTTCCTATTGAGTAAAAAGCCAGTTGCAAGGAGAAAGAGCTGCAGAGTGTCTGTCATCTCCAGTTTAAAAAGGAAACTATGGTGTTCTGGTGGCTTAACAACTTGGGGAGAGGGGGTAGCAAGAGGCCCCAGCAGTGCAAAACCATTCAGTCCAAAGGACATCACTGATGCTACAAACTGTATTCACAGCATTTCCTTCTATGCCACAGTTGAGCTAGAAGATAATTGGCTGCACAAGAGCTATTGTGGGTAGTATCAGATCAGCACAAAGTGGATACATGAAAAGAATTCACATTCGCCCTTGGATAGCATGTTTTGGAGGTTCAATGCTAACTCGACAGCATTTCAGCTTTTGTATCTGGCATCTCTAAATGTGTGCTGTTCAGATTATTATGTCTCCTAAATGAGATGGTATCAAATCTAATAAGAATGAAGACTGTGACTAAATTTTTATTTTGTAAAGTTTAATTTGTGGCATGAATCCATTTGTTTATGGAGTTGTTAAAAACAATAGCCAAAATGTCAGTGTATGTGACCATGTTTCTGCTCACTTGATTATGTGGCAGTGAAAGCTGGGCAGGCATTGGCAATAGGGTAAAGGAATGGCTATACAGTAGTAAAACAAGAAGAGAGGGTCAAGAACAAACAGGCAATGAATGAATGTACTCCCTTTTGTACTCCCTTTTGTACTCCCTTTCTCTATTATATATAATGATGCTTACCCCGGAAGGGAATTAGTGAGATAGGTACAGTGGGGCAAAAAAGTATTTAGTCAGCCACCAATTGTGCAAGTTCTCCTACTTAAAAAGATGAGAGAGGCCTGTAATTTTCATCATAGGTATACCTCAACTATGAGAGACAAAATGGGGGGAAAAATCCAGAAAATCACATTGTTTGATTTTTAAAGAATTTATTTGCAAATCATGGTGGAAAATAAGTATTTGGTCACCTACAAACAAGCAAGATGTCTGGCTCCCACAGACCTGTAACTACTTCTTTAAGAGGCTCCTCTGTCCTCCACTCGTTACCTGTAGAAATGGCACCTGTTTGACCTTGTTATCAGTATAAAAGACACCTGTCCACAATGTCAAACAGTCACACTCCAAACTCCACTATGGCCAAGACCAAAGAGCTGTTGAAGGACACCAGAAACAAAATTGTAGACCTGCACCAGGCTGGGAAGACTGAATCTGCAATAGGCAAGCAGCTTGGTGTGAAGAAATCAACTGTGGGAGCAATAATTAGAAAATGGAAGACATACAAGACCACTGATAATCTCCCTCGATCTGGGGCTCCACGCAAGATCTCACCCCGTGGGGTCAAAATGATCACAAGAACGGTGAGCAAAAATCCCAGAACCACACGGGGGGACCTAGTGAATGACCTGCAGAGAGCTGGGACCAAAGTAACAAAGGCTACCATCAGTAACACACTATGCCACCAGGGACTCAAACCCTGCAGTGCCAGGCGTGTCCCCCTGCTTAAGCCAGTACATGTCTGGGCCCATCTGAATTTTGCTAGAGAGCATTTGGATGATCCAGAAGAGGATTGGGAGAATGTCATATGGTCAGATGAAACCAAAGTAGAACGTTTTGGTCTAAACTCAACTCGTCGTGTTTGGAGGAGAGAGAATGCTGAGTTGCATCCAAAGAACACCATACCTACTGTGAAGCATGGGGGTGGAAACATCATGCTTTGGGGCTGTTTTTCTGCAAAGGGACCAGGACGACTGATCCGTGTAAAGGAAAGAATGAATGGGGCCATGTATCGTGAGATTTTGAGTGAACACCTCCTTCCATCAGCAAGGGCATTGAAGATGAAACATGGCTGGGTCTTTCAGCATGACAATGATCCCAAACTCACCGCCCGGGCAACGAAGGAGTGGCTTCGTAAGAAGCATTTCAAGGTCCTGGAGTGGCCTAGCCAGTCTCCAGATCTCAACCCCATGGAAAACCTTTGGAGGGAGTTGAAAGTCCGTGTTGCCCAGCGACAGCCCCAAAACATCACTGCTCTAGAGGAGATCTGCATGGAGGAATGGGCCAAAATACCAGCAACAGTGTGTGAAAACCTTGTGAAGACTTACAGAAAACGTTTGACCTCTGTCATTGCCAACAAAGGATATATAACAAAGTATTGAGATGAACTTTTGATATTGACCAAATACTTATTTTCCACCATGATTTGCAAATAAATTCTTTAAAAATCAGACAATGTGATTTTCTGGATTTTTCCCCCCATTTTGTCTCTCCTAGTTGAGGTATACCTATGATGAAAATTACAGGCCTCTCTCATCTTTTTAAGTGGGAGAACTTGCACAATTGGTGGCTGACTAAATACTTTTTTGCCCCACTGTATACATGATGTAGTATATATTGGTATTTTTGCTATTCATAAAGCCTTGTTATTCTATATATTAGAATATATAAAATAACAGTTACATTCTATATATAACTGAATTATATTCTATATGTAACTGATTTCCTACTACTGAACTGACATACTGTACATCCATTTGTAATATCTTTATATTTGAATAAAACCCTGTATTGGTAATCATAGCTCTTTCCTTTTTGTACACACATTGTATACCATGTGTGAAAGATTAAGCCTTAAACAAGAATAATTTTTGAGTGTTGCCAGAGAGATTCGGCAAGCCCATGTTAGACACCAGGCAGTCACCATTAGCTAAATTACTGTATTGGGTCTGGATTTCAAAAGTCACTCTTGGTGGCGGGGGTGTCCTGGAGGGCTGGGTGTCAAAATGACAGTCAAAACTGCACAATCAAAGCCCTACCTCTTTTGTACATGTACACATAAACAATTGCAACCGCCATTTTTTACCCCCTTTTTGGCAAAATTTCCCCCGATCCTCTTACATGATGGGATTGAACATAGACAATGAGAACTAAAGAAGCTAGTCTTTCCCAGTGTTTTCCAGCCAAATAGCATTTTACTGTGCAATAAAGTATTCACTCAAAGAGCTGTTCATAACCACATATTATGAAAATGTGTGGCTTCCTCTCTTAGATTACTTGTAATGAATTTTATATGATTGTCTTTCTTCCAGTGTAGTCCAGCAAACTAGGATAATTTTTGCACAGCATTTTAAACTCAATACTTCTCAGAAACAGAAACTGTGAACAAAGCCAGCTACGTTATCAGAACATAATACCTCAGTGAAAACTATATAACGATGAAATGTTTTGAAGTAAGTTTCATCCCTTGCCAGATTTTATATGTAATGACTACTAGCCACAAGTAACATACACCAGTCCTGAAATTTAAATCAGAATATTTAGATGATTTGCCACAAGACTTCTACATTCCAGTCACAGGACCAAAATGAGTTTAAAGGAAAATTCAATTTACTAATTTCATAATATCCCTGTTCAAGAGGTCAAGGCATTCTCAGAATGAGGCACCACAAACTAGAACCCCTTCCCCAACATCACATATTTGCATATGTTGAGTAGGTAACATGTGTGAGAAATTAATTTCTGTTTAAGTGAAAGCATATGGGTCTTGAGATAAGCAGGGAAGAACTTAAGTAATATATTAAACTTTTGTGTTACTTCAATCGAATCAAGGACAAATCCATACTTTCTGTCTGCCTGTTGCCATATGGACCACCCACCAGTTCTTAAGTGGAGGAATAGATGATGTTGTCCTCCACCAATGCACTCCCCACCTGTTTTCCATCCTAAACCTTCTTAAGCCCTTCCAGTAGGATGATCTGCAGTGCTTCCTTCCAATATAGTGATAAGCCCCAGCTCTGGTTGGCTACAATGCGTGGCAAACACCCTCTCCTCCAGCAGCTAATCACTGTTCTGGGCTGCAGTTTTATCCTGGGCACCTGGCTCCTATATTCTCCACTAGTTCGTATCTCCTGCTTGTTTTTTTTTTTTTAATTATTATTATATTGCAGTTGATCCAATAATTATCCATGAGCCACAGGATTTCTACATTCTACTCCCTCTAGAAGCTCATCACTCCATTCAACCCTTACATTTCCCACTAGACACCTTTTCCATTTCTGCCCAGGTTGGGTGAAGCATATTCCCTTTGTTTTCCTTCCCCCTGCCCACAGAACGTCCTTGTTTTATTTTTTTATTTTATTTTTTATTTTCCTAAATATTTTAAAGTTGCAATGTAGGCAGAAAGCTACAATGAATGCTGCTTCTATGAATCTGAACCATAAGTTCTTCCTTGCTACAAAGTTTCCGTGGACTTAACAGTGGAACAGGAAAGAAGGAACAACCTGTTGCCTTTGCTTTAAACCATTACAGCATTAAAGCAATGATGGAACAATAAAAGGGGAGAGCCAATTTGGTGTAGTGGTTAAGGCACTAGGATAGAAAGTGGGAAACTGTGAGTTCCAGTTCTACTGTAGCCACACACACACACAAAAATCTGGGTGACCTTGGGCCAGTCACACACACTCTGACCTAGGAAGAAGGAAACTTCTGAAAAACCTTGCCAAGAAAACTGCAGGGATTTGTTCAGGCAGTCACCAGGAGTCAACGCTGACTTGAAGGCACGAAAAAAAAAAAAAAGGAGGGAAGGGTTTGCATTAGTATGAAAGGAAAAAATAGAAACTAGAGAGGAAGGAACAGTCCCTAAAAGAAAAAACACAGAGTGGGAGACCTGCCCACAACAGGGCCAACCAGCAATGCTTGCCTTTACTGGATAGATGGGAACAGCAAGAAATAGAGGAAAAACCAATTGGGGCTATAGTGGCCATAGTCAGGAGCAAGTGCCAACCTGCCCTGTCGCCAGTGCACTGCAATCTGGATTGGAATTTTTAAAGTCAGTTTCAGAACCACTAGGAGCAGCACAGGAGACAAGCAATTTAGGTTGCCATATGGAATTGCCCCAACTCTGAGTGGCTTACAGGTTGAATAAAGTGCAGGAACAGAATGGAGTCCTGCAAATAATGTAATAAAATATCACAAGACAGTTCCTTCCCCAAAGACACTTTAAAATAATGTTTTATCCATTTTCTAAAGATCATCAGGAAAAGGGCCACTCTTACTTATGGGGCAGATTTTTCAGAAGATTGGGGTCTCCACAGCAAATATTTAATACCCTGCCACATGCATAAAAAGACTCTTGGTGGCGCACAATAACAGAGACAATAGTACAGAACAAAAGCATATAATAAATACTTTAAAAAATCCCAGAAAACAATGCTTGACATCAGACCCCAAAAGCCTTCTGGAAAGGCTCTGTAAGAATCTGCCAGACTCAAATCCCAATAAAAGAAATTCTCAGCTGGACCATGGGTTGGTTTCAAAGCAAAAGAATTCTTTATTAAGAAGCAGTCTACAGTTCTAGGTTATTGCCAAGACTAAAAGCCCGCACACACCAAAACCCTTTTTCTTTCCCCTTACTACTACCCCCCTTTTCCCCAGTCAATCCACCTTCTTGCTGGTGATCTCAGCTCTTCCTGGGTCTCAGGCTGGTATGATCTTGGTTGTCTCTGGGAACCCGATAACAGTCCACTTGTGCTTAATGCTTCTCTTCCCTCTCCCCCTTTTCCATAATGGCAGAAATGAAGCAAGCTGATTAACTATTTAATTGATTGCGAGGCTTCTGACGTGCTGCCCCTCCAGAAAAAAGGGATTATGGTTGGTTTGCAGCGAAAGATGCCTAAAAGAAAAACAGAAAGATTAAGATTTCCCAGTCAGCTTCCTCACTCCGGGTCTTGTTTCTCCCATCAGGCGGCTGCTTTTGCCTCAAACTGACAGCCAATCCACCCCCACTCCTCCAGCCAAATTAATCCACTCATCCAGGGTCTCTGGGTTGCCTTGAGCCAGTGCCCATTCCAGCAGCTCCGGTCTCAGCCCCTTCTGGAAATACTGCACTTTTAAATCCTCATGCCAATTTCAAAGTTTTTCTGCTAACCCCTTGAACTCCAGGGCATACTCTGAAACCATTTGGGATCCCTGTTTCAGATGCTTTATTGCCACCTTGGCTTTGATGGTTGCGAAGGGGGTCTTCAACGCGCTTGCGGAGGGCAGTCATGAAGTAATCGAGATTTCACAAATCTGCGGAGCCAGCTTCATGCAAGCTCATCACCCAATCAGCCGCTTTGCCTTCTAGCGAGCCCAACATGTAAGCCACTTGCTCTGCATCGTTTCGGAACAAGTGCCCACAGCCCTCCATGTAGATCTGCACCTGCGTCATGAAACAACCCAGCCAGTCAGGGTCTCCACTGAAAACCATCTTCAGACTCCGCTGCTGGAGAGAGTTCTTCTCACCCCTTTTGCACCTTCTCAGGGGGGCCCCTTCATCTTCTTCTCCACTAGATCCCTGGCATGGGGGTAAGGCTCTTTCCCCTCCAGCTTGTGGCTGTTGGGTCCTTGGCCCCAACGATCTCTCCAGCAGGGTTTTCACTGCTCGACGGTCATCCCCCACAGAAGACAATTGGAGCTCCATCTTCTCCATAAGGCCAACTCTTGACTCTAAGTTCTTCCTCTCCCTGGGGTTTTGAATCACTTGGATGTCTCCAACCCCCAGTGACCACCTTTTCCCCAGTCCATCCCCCTTCTTGCTGGTGATCTCAGCTCTTCCTGGGTCTCAGGCTGGTACAACCTTGGTTGCCTCTGGGAACCTGATAACAGTCCACCTGTGCTTAATGGTTCTCTTCCCTCTCCCCCTTTTCCATAATGGCAGAAACAAAGCAAGCTGATTAACTATTTAATTGATTGCGAGGCTTCTGACGGGCTCTCTCTCCTGGTTGATTAAGCAGTTGGGCTCACTGTAGTGGAGAGTTGTGGTCCTGCAGGTAACCCGGCGCCAAGCCATTAAAGCATATTAATTTCCAAATATGAGAGCCAATTTGGTGTAGTGGTTAAGGCACCAGGCTAGAAACCTGGAGGCCGTGAGTTCTAGTCCTACGTTAGCCACAAAGCCAGATGGGTGACCATGGGCCAATAACTCTCTCTCAGCCCTTGGAAGGAGGCACCTCCAAAAAACCCTGCCAAGAAAACTGCAGAGGCCTAGTCCAGGTAGTCATCAGGAGTCAACAATGACTCAAAGGCACATGCACACATACACACACACACATTTCCAAACCCCTCTCACTTCACTTCTCATTAGGTAGGAATTCTCTTCATGTACTCTGTTTGCATGCCTTGGGCTGGCAGACTCTATTTGAAGCGGCAATCTTTGCTCTGTCTAAAGGTTTGGTGTGGACCAGTGATTTTGGCTCTGATTAAAGAAATATACAATATTTATGTAGTAACCATAGTATCTTATTCTTTTAGTGTAGTCAGTTCAGCTTAGAAAACTAAAGAACTGAAACAGAAAACCAATTTACTCTAATTGTCACTTTTGGATGAACTATCAATATTAAACAACGGGAGGTAGAATATGGATTGAAGGCAAAAGGAGAAGAGGACGGCAAAGGATGAGATGGTTAGATGGCATCACTGAAGCAATGAGCATGAAACTGAGCAAACTCAGGGAGGCAGTGAAGGACAGGAAGGCCTGGCGCAATATGGTTCACGGGGTCACGAAGAGTCGGACACGACTTAACGACTGAACAACAACAACAAAAGAATATGGAGTGTAAATGATAGCTTTATATCTAAGGAGAGTTACTTAGCTTATCGGAATCTCACAATAAGGGGCCTGGGTGTACAATAATTGGTGACAAGGTGTCTAACCTAATGCCCTTTGCCTTTTAAACCCTGCAGTTCGTAATACCTCCTGACTGATTCAGGATAGTCTGCCTTCATTTGATTCACAAATTGAATTCAGTTAAATAAGCTGGCTGGCAAATTAGGAAAGAAACTAAAAGCAAAAAATCTCACTTCAGTAATCATGCTGAAGCGAGATTTTTGCATGCTTTTTGTAGCTTGAGTGTACATATTGACCATTATATATGAAATGTAAATCCTGAGCCTCCTGTAGATGTGTAACAGTAAAGTCTCCTCTGAACTTGACACCTGGTGACTTTATAAATATAGTCCGGCTGTTTACTTGGCAAAAGTATGGCAGTGGCTTCTGGGAAGTTTGTTGAATTTCTCAGTCCAGTCGACAGATCTGGAATTTCTGATGTTCTCTCATGCAAAGTCTAAACAGACCCAACCCTGCTTCCTTTTTTGCAATCAGCCAAAGTCAACTTGATGCTGTTCCATATTGTAGACCAGGGAATAATGAACACAGCAGTCACACATTTTTGTTTTATGGCAATTACATTTTCAAAAGAGGAAGGGAATGTATTATTATTTAAATATCTCCATTACTGCCCCTTAATAGGCAAGATAGATGATAATATGAAACACCTTTAGTAAGGTAGAATTATGACTCTTAAAAAAAAAATAAACTGAACATTATGCACCTTGTGGAAAACTAAAATAATCACTGGTGTTATGTCTTAAGGACAGTTTGTTATAGATTATTTCCCACTAGTGATTTAAAGCATCTTCAGAGCATCAAAGCATTGTTGAAGTAATATAAAGTTTGTCTTCGCTATTGTTTTAGCATAATTATGGTTGTCTGATTCTAGAATTTGCTATAACTTATTAGTGGGGAAATAACCATAGCGTTATTAACTTCTTGGAAAACTAAATAAGATGTGATCAGTATTTTCCAATATGCATGCTTGAAACACAACTCTGTCATTGATGTTTCCTGACACACACACACAATTCCACAATATTGCAAGAATTAGCAATTCTGTGTACCAGTTGAAGAGGATGCTACTAGTTTCAAGAAACTCCTTCACTTAGGAGGATGAGGCATAATCTGAAGAATGAATGAAACAGCCCAAATAATGTTACTAACAGGAGTGCTGCCATTCATAGATCTAGCTAGCCAGTCATGTCTTCCTCAAGCCGCCCTGAGTCAGTTGGAGTGGGTGGCTATAATAAATTTAATGAAATAAATAATTAATATTCCCTGTTTCACTCCAACTTCACTCTTGACATTTGACAGCAAATCATTATGTGTTTGTGTGTTGTGTCTAATACACACACAAACACACACATACATTAGGGATATATGAGCTATTTAACAAGGTGCTTTATGAACTGTTATAAATGTCCCTCTGAACCTACTGCTCAAAGAATCAAGGCCCTGGGTCTTCTTGAAGGCTGTGTGGCTGCTTCAGAGGCCTCTCCAAGTCATCTCTACTGTAAGTATGCATGTGCATGCACAGAAGACACTTCCAGCTGAGTCTTTGTATATCATTCTCTGTGCATGCGTGTGCATAAGAATATACTGAGGAAAGGATTGTGATGAAATAGTGCATTGACTTGTCTTTTGATAATTGGTCAATATTAGTTTTCAAGGATTTACACATTTCTAAACCTACTTCATGACTCTTGGGATTTTTTTTTTCATTTAAAATGCTTTATTCTGCCTGTTTTGTATTTAAAAGCTCACATATCAATCTTTTGGGACAGTACATTCAGGTGTATCCCTTTGCTTACTCTGGACATTGGCTGCAGGAACTGTAGTGGCTAAGGTGCTGCTGGACTAGAAACTGGGAAACTGGGAGTTCAAGTCCTTTCTTAGGCACAAAAGTTGGCTTGATAACTTTGGGCTAATCACTCTCTCTTTTTTATTTTTATGTTTTTATTGAACTATGATTAACAACATTATCAGGTAACTAAATTAACATAAATCCCAGATGCATAGAGAAAAAAAGGATATAGAAAATACAAACAAATCTATTAAAATGTAAATAGGTACTATACATGCACAAATTTACCATATATGTAAAATATTGCCATATTATAGTCTATTGCTATTGAGGTAAACCATAAAATCCGTCTAAATTTGATAAAGTTATGGTTCCTGCCTCTGATGTCTCATTATTTTAACTTTGTAATTTTTTCTAATTTAGCAATTGAAGAGGCCTTGTTAATTCACATCTCAATTGTTATGCTATCTAGAGTTTTCCAATGTTGGGCAATTATTATTTTAGCTGCTAAAATTAGATAATAAGTTCCTTATTTTTAAGCTTGAGGTTTGGTCCTGTAAATAAATGTAGTAAGCCTAACTCTGGGGAACATTCAGTTAGTGACGACTCTTGAGATCTAAGGATATAAGGGTCTCACTTTTCTGACAAGCCAAGCACTTAAAGATTTTGCTCATTTTGAATGAGAGATCACTTGATATATGTGGGATTTCTTACATCTACTCATATGGTGTTGGAATATACAGATACAATTTTACAGTGCCACTGTAACACCAATAATAATGTATTTTACTTTTATTGGCAACTATATGTGTACCATGAACTTTTTTTTTTTTTTTTTTGTCTGCGCTCAATCATTGCTGACCCTGCAGTGACTGCCTGGACGAGTCCTTGCAGTTTTCAAGGCAATTGTTTTTCGGAAGTGGTTTGCCAGAGCCTCCTTCCTAGGGCAGAGCCCAGCTGGCGAGCGCAGGAGGCGGGGTTCCGTTGTTTCGCACCCTTTTTGGGCGTGCGTGGTTTTTCGCGCTTACTGGCAACTGCTCCCAACTCCTTTTTGCAAGGCGCCAGCATTTTTCCTCCCACTGGAGTGAGAGTACCCATTTATCTACTCACGTAAGTTTTCAAACTGTTGGGTTGACAGGAACTGGGGAGGAAACAGGAGCTCACCCTGTTTAACGCGAAGGCTGGACTCGAACTGCTGAAGCGTCAACCATTTCTGGCTGGCAACTTTCAGCGTCATTAAGCCGCTGCGCCACCGCGTCCCCCACCATGAACTTTAGTTCAGTAAATTAAATGGACTAAAATATTTTAATATTAGGCATTTGATTTAGAATATACAAAGCTTTTTCTCCTAAAATTAATCTACAGCAACTTATTCTGAAGCAAATCAAGTGGAATCTAACACTATTGCATCACAGTTTAGACCATAGCATGGACTTCCTCCTGCACTTTTATGCAGCTTCACTCCTCTTAGCTTCTGTAATACACTTCTGGAGTTGGACAAATATCCCGTTTCCTGAATTCTATCCTCCCATTTTGCCAGCCAGTGCTTTTTTCAGCTGGACAATGGAAGAGAGCAAAAGACAATGCCTCATTTTTTCTTTACCATGTTTCTTTTTACAGTGAAGGAAAAGAAACCAATGACACAGGGTGTGTCAGAGTTGTGTAGGATACTTGGAGCAGGAGAGAATGCCAGGAACCCAAAAATGAGAAAAATTGAGAGCTCCCACTAAAGGGAAACCATCTACCCTACAACTCCAGAGGAAACACTACAAAGCTGTCTATGCAAGGTTCCCTTTGGACCGAGAACCAAGTCAGTACTTAATCATCTCAACTTGCCAAACCTCAAAACATTATGGGGACACATGGAGGTGCCCCAGTCTCAGAGCACACAAACCCCGCTATGTGGGAGGAGACTCAGTCTCTCCTAGTTGCTTCATTCCAATCTTACATTTGTGGTGAACATTACAAAACACGAAAATTCATATTCTAAGTCAAAGAATTATGTAAATCAATAGCATCTTCCCTGACCAAACAAATTTACATTTCTCTAGCATTTAAAATATAGATGTTTTCTTTCTCCATCTGGAAGATATAAAAAAAAATTAAAACAATATTTTATGGAAGGTGACAAGATCAACAAGGTAGATGACAATTGATTCCATGTAAAGGTTTCCTCAAAATGGCACAAATATTTTCTCACATCAGGATCTTAAATTCTCTCTCCCCACTCCAAACAATTTATTTATATGTATGTATGTATGTATGTATGTATGTATGTGTATGTGTATGTGTGTGTATGTATGTATGTATGTATGTATGTATATATATATATATATATATATACATTCATTCATTCATTCATTCATTCATTCATTCATTCATTCAAATTTGGACACCGCCCATTTCATGGGGAATTGTGGCTCCATGCCTTCCTCTATGGGTAGATGGAAGATGAATATACAGTATCACTTTTATTTAACCGGGCACCCCTTACAGGAGTTCACAGTGCTCAGTTTCTTTGAGTAGAATTGCTTCTGGTGATGTCCTACCTTCCTTCCTTCCTCCTTCCTTCCTTCCCCTCCCTCTGTATACTGGGGGGGAGGTGAGTTGCAAGGCTCCAAATTAAGGAATATAATTCCCTCAAGCTTTCAGTCATACTTTATCATTGAAAACAGACTTGAAAGATGTTTTTGGAATCAATGTATGCCAGTAATGATGAAGATAAATGGTTGGTAAAAATGCTCTTGTTATTTTTGAAATAGTACCAGTTTAATGAGTAAAAATAAGGTCGTTATTATTCCCTGTCAAATTCTGCTATGTTTAGGAAGCATTTAAAAGACAAACATTGTGATCTTCTGGAATGTTAATATTATCAAGTACATGACATACAATTTAGGAAAGAATAAGCTTTTCTTGTACTGCAATGCAGAGTTTAATGAAGAGCATTCAGATAAAATCTCATTCATAAATGTGTTTAAAAGTACTTATTTGGAAAACATGTTACTTTATATCACTTTCTTTGTGCTTTTTTCCCCCCAAAAAGCTTACTTGTCTCTTTTAAACAGGTAACTGATCCATGTTTAATTCTAAATCAGAAAGAATTAAGAATATCTATTTAGACTGGACACTGAACAATATAATTTACGTGTGTTTCCCAAAGTAGGGCCTCTCTTTTGGTAGCAGCTTGCTCTTCCCTTCCCTTCCCTTCCCTTCCCTTCCCTTCCCTTCCCTTCCCTTCCCTTCCCTTCCCTTCCCTTCCCTTCCCTTCCCTTCCCTTTCCTTTCCCCTTGTCCTTTTCTTTCCTTCCAGACAGAAACATGATTTCTTTGGCAGTGCCAGGCTGCCAATTTTTTTTTTAAGGTAATTCCTCAGGTGAAACTTCAAGGATTGGGATGGAAAAAGGCATTCTATGGTCCTGACTGTCTGCAAGGGTTAAGATTATACAACTTAAGTTAAGAAAACATTTACTTTAAAACATTTTTGAAAGAAATCCTACTTGTGTTAATGGACTCTTTGGAATTAACTTTCTGCCAGAATGTCCTTCTGCCCTAGAGGAGGCAATTGATGTTAATGAAATATATGAGATTAACATTTTCTTTCCTCCTCCTCCTCCTCCTCCTCCTCCTCCTCCTCCTCCTCCTCCTCCTCCTCCTCTTCCTCTTCCTCTTCCTCTTCCTCTTCCTCTTCCTCTTCCTCTTCCTCTTCCTCTTCCTCTTCCTCTTCTTCTTCTTCTTCTTCTTCTTCTTCTTCTTCTTCTTCTTCTTCTTCTTCTTCTTCTTCTTCTTCAAAGAGAGCCAGCCTAGTAATCTCTTGTCGCATTCCTTTCAATGTTCATATCTCCAGGCAAAGCAGGAAGGATACACTTGCACTTGAACTCAAGGAAGACAGCGTGGGAGGATGATTACCGGTAAATAAATGTTGTCATAATAGAAGTTTTCAAACTTATTTTGATGTTTATTTCTACCAATTTTTTGCAAGCTAGCAGCACTCAGCATAAATTGCTATTCTATCCATTCTTGTGGTCCTGGGGTAAAAAGAAGGGAGGAAGAGGCATCTACAGTGTACCCATTGTGTCCTATGGCTGAAAGGTTCAAATTCAAAGTTTTTCAGTTTTGTTTCATTGAAACACGAAATGCTTACACTGGTTTGGGTTTTGTTCTGTTGAAATGTAGCTAACTCAAAACATTTTGCTGGAAGTTTCTAGATGATGGGGATCAGTTCAGGCTTGGAACAAAGAGCATTTATTACTTCATATGTCTCCATATTTATTAATATGGGGATTGGGAGTGCGAGTAGTTCTCCTTCTTTCTCTGTGGTTGGTTCCAATCAGTGTTGATGGGGCAAGAGGTTGAGCCTGCAGCCTCTCACTTGTGGGGTGCCTCAGGGCTCGATACTCTCACCCCTCCTGTTTAACTCCTACATGAAACAGTTGGGTGAACTCATCCATCATTTCAGAGTCTGGTATTATCAATATGCTGATGGTACCTGTCCAAGCAATGCCATCAATGTCCTGTACTAGTGTCTGGAGGCTGTGCCAGTCTGGATGGAGAGAAATAGATTCAGGCTCAAACCTGACAAGATTAAGTGGCTACGTGTGTTTGGGTCCCCTGATTCTGGGAAATTTCCATCTCTAGTCTTGGATGGGGTAGCACTACCTGATTTGAGGTGCACAATCTGGGGATTTTCTTGGTCTCAGAGTTCCTGCACAAAGAGCAGGTGGCAACTGTGACCAAGAAGACCTTTGCACAGATCCATCTAGTCCAGTTGTGCCCATTCCTTGGAAGGCCCTCTAATGATCACTCCTGCCTTGGTCACTTCACAAATGGAGTACTGAAATGTGTCCTCCAGGTAGTCCTCACTTAACAACCATTCGTTCAGCAACCATTCGAAGTTATGACAGCGCTGAACAAATGGTAATTACGGTCAGTCCTGAAAGTTACAGCCATTGCAGTGACTCTGCAGTCACATGATCAAAATTTGGCCACTTGGCTACCAGCCCAAATTTACAACTGCAGTGTGCACTTCAACTCCCCCCACCTGCCTATCTCCCACCTATCTTCCCCATCTCTGCCCTCTTGGAGGCCCTGCACTCCACCATGCTGCCTACCCCTGCTGCCCCCGCCGCCCCAAGCTGAACTTCACTGTCTTTTTCCTCCTTCTGCTGATGAGGGGCCCCTAGCCAAGGCAGCTGTTGGCCCTTCACAAGTTCTTTGTGACCCCCACCTATCTCCCCCCCCCATCTCTGCCCTTTTGGCCACTCTGCACTCTGCCCCCTACCCCTGTGGCCTCATGCAGCTGACCTTCACCACCTTCTTCCTCCCGCTGCTGGCCTGGGATCCAGGTGCTGGGTGAGGGCACAGCCCCAGGATGCACACAGCGAGCACAGCAGGGTGGCAGAGCCTTGTCTGCTGAAGGGAGCTTGCTGGACCCAGCTGGGAAGGAGGCAGAGGGACGGAGCCAGCAGAGGAGGCAGGGCAGCAGTGCGAGTGGCAGCTCCCCAGGCAAAGGTGGCGATTGTCAGTGCTGTGCAAAGTTTAAAATGGTAAAGTCTGAGGTCTGCAGCCAGTAGAGCTGAACAATGATTCCTCACAATTATGGACCAAGTCTCCCTTTCTGAGAGGGATTCCAGTGCATTCTGATTAGATGTATTTTTGAGGTATTAGGATCACTCTGGTCAGCCTCAGAGAACTCCAGATCTTCCTCTCACAGAGAGGCATGAGAAAATAAAAATTCTGCCCCTCAAAATCAGTGTCAATGGATTACCCTTCCATTGATCAATATGTTTAAGATGCCACAATGTTACTGCTATTTATGGTAAAGCCAGTCTCTCCCAAACTCAACTCCTGGTGACTTCATGGACAGGCCCATGTAATTTTGTTTTTTGTTTTTGGTGAAAATGTCTACCAATTTGCCTTCAAATATCATAAACATAACCATATATCAAACAGAATTTATAGCTTACTGCATTTGCCATGAAAAATATCATAAGTTTAAAGTAAAACAATAGATTTTCTATAATACAGACTTTCTCTCCTTATATTTATTACCATCAGCAGTTTTCAGACGGCAATATACTTTATAATAAGCTATAATCTGATCTGATGGGACATCTGCCCATCCCATCAGATCCAGCAGAAGAGTTATGTTGCTGGTCCCATGTGCTGAAGAGCTACATCTGCCAGGACCCTGGAGATGGGCCTTTTCTGCCATGGCACCCACCTTATGGAACATCATCCCCCCACCCCGAGGTGAGGTTGGCTCTATCCCTGATAACTTTCCATAACTCCCTCAAAACTTGGTTATGTGATCAGGCCTGGGGATTCCAAGGGAATGGTGAGTTGTTGAGGTGGCTCACTCTCTCCTTGCATTTTAATCATAATCTTAACATTTTTAAATTGTTGATTTTTTTTTTATATCACTGTTTTTAAATGTTTATTGTACGCTGCCCAGAGTCATGTTTTGTGAGATGGGTGGCTATATAAATGTGGTGAATAAATAAATAAAATAATGAATAAACAGCAAAAAAACAATGCAGTTAAAAGCAACAAGAAAAATGTCTAGGCATTTAGAAGCCAAGTTTCTATTACAACCCTCCAGGTGGGAACTCCAATCAACTTGGCCCCAATGCCCAAGGGGAAAAAAAGCAGGTTTTTAGAGCCTTTGTAAAGACCAGCAGGGTTTGGGCCAACCATATACTATATCAGAGGGAGATCATTCATGAGGACAGGAATAGATGTTAAACAAAAGTGGGGGGAGGGTAGAGTCCCAAGGCACCCCACAAAGAAGGACCTCAGGCTTGATGTGTCTCCCCCACTAACACCAAGTGGAACCAGCCCTGGGAGAAAGAGGAGAATCACCATAGCACCATGCCTCCCACTCCCAAACTCCTGAGCTGGTCCAGAAGGATACCGTGGTTGATGGTACCGAAGGCTGCTGACAGGGCCAGAATGGATGCACTGCCCCAAAGATCATCAGCAAGTGCGACCAATGTTCTTTTAGCACTGTGTCCCAGTCTGAAACCAGACTGCAAGAGGCCCAGAGAATGTGAAATCCAGAAAATTGAGGTTTCAATATACACCTGACATTCATAGACATTTTCTTGAAACATCTATGACAAAGAACAAGCAAAAGTCTTAAATCGCAGGTTCTCCAAGTCTCTTTCTCCTTTGCAGGCCAGTTCCAGCACAGAGTGCTTTCCTTACACATTCCTGCACATTCCTTTTGTCCAGTAGGTAGCGGAAAGAGCGATTAATCACATGCTTCCATGACAGGCTGTTCTGATCCCCATTCAAGCCAATCACCAGAATTTCAGCTGCTTTTATCAGATCTTAGGAGGTACATGGCACCCACAGAGTGACAACTCAACTCACCAAACCGTTAACATTTACGGAGCTGGAATATTATAGTATTAGATTACAGAACTGCGAACCTGTTAGCATTATGTTTCAAAAATGTTTCTGAATACAGAAAGAGGTGGGTTGGGGGAACACTAAGTGTCTTTCAAGCTTTTGATTTCATCTAAAATGCTACCATCAGCTCACTACTTTTCAGGACTTCACTGTTTAAGAGGATTTATGGATCATGAAATCATGAGTGAGTCATAAAAAGCTAAATCTAATTGTAAACATCCCACCTAAACATAATGTCACTTCAGCTAGTTTAGGTTTTTATAGGATGCTGCAAAAAAAAATTTAAAGTTTGCTTATGTGACATCACACTTGTGAAACTAACGCACAGAGATATTAATCCCATACAACTCAGTTGTATATAAAACTTAGTATAGTTTTATTACCAAATGTGACATTTCCATGTTCCACCTAGAGAACTGTTTTCCTGAACACTGTTGCCAGTATCCTGAGGCACAGAATTGAGTGCTATGCTCATGAACATGAACCAACTACTTTCTGGTTGTTTAATGCCCAGGCATTAGCTCCTCGCTTTTTTCCTGCCCAGTAATTGGATACAGTGAAAATAATAAGGGAGATCTACACCAGCTTGCAAGTCAAATAGTCTGATCAACTGGTCTTAGCAGGTCTTAGCAAGGAATATCTTGCATTAGAGTCCTGGAGATCATCTGATCCAACCTCTGTCCAAGGCAGGAATCCACTAGTATTACGTTCTCAGCTGATGGCCATCCAGCTGTTTAAGATCTCAGCATCTGAGATAAGATGCTAGGGAAATGCTAATAAACCAACACAAGAACAAACACCATTTTAAAATATGTGTATTTTAATTTCACTTTTGTCTTTTTAGAATCTACATGTATCATTGTCTATCTTTGCAAAGCTAAGAACTGCCTTAAAATTCCTGAGCTTCCTTCTTTATTTTCTCCCACACTGTCCCCCAAACTCATTTATTTCTGTTCTCTAATCAGCCATCAAAATTCTGTTTCACCTTCTCCTCCCTACCATCTTTTTCTGCCCTCTTGTCATTATCCCCTGTTTCATCCTGTGTCGACAGGCAGCAACCATGGAGATAGATCAAAAGGCCATGAACCAGTAACCCTCCTCATAAAAACAGAGGCACAGCTGTCTGCCTTCCAGCAACCTAATCTGGATGTGATTAATGTTATTCTTCATAAGGTCACCTATCTTCTGCCTCTAAATTTCATTTTCCATCATTGCTGATTGCCAAGATATGTGTGTGCCATTATAAGCTGCCTTTATAACAAGACTGCTCCATTTTTCTTCTCCAGGCCCTCTGTTCAGGAGTCCATGATTTAACATTTATGTTCACAGTGATTTCAGTTAGAAATGTTTTTGATTCAAAGAAGTAGTGCTGTTAAAATCAGTGATGAAAGAAATGGAAAAGAGAAGCAAGTCTGACTAAATCATTTTGATAGGACTCAATGTTTTTTTTTTTTAATAATAGAAACAGTATTTTGGAGTGTTAGAGCCATTTAATCTAAAAAGTGACACAAATATTGCAATTACTTTCATTCCTCTGTCGAAAACCTAATTTAGCAGTTCCATCAGTAAACATGAAGCTGAATTATCAAAATAAACATACAAGCATTCTTTACAATATGTTCATATAAACATTTCAGCTTGAATATATGAACATCTAATATGTAAGCCTTTGTAGACAAAAGTTGCAGGTGGCACTATTGCTCCACTAAAAGCAAGCAATATCTGGTAAACCATCAGTATAAACAAAATAATAAAGAATGAACTTTTAGGAAGTCTTTCTTTAAATAAAACTGTCTTGCACAGAATCCTCAAACCCAGGATTATATACTTACTGAGATGGGAGGCATTCCTAGATTTTGAATTCTGCTTTTCTATATTCATTTGGTCATGGATATTAGTAAAGTCAGTGTTTTATAGTACTCCGTGTACCTGAAAATGCAAAAGAACTGGAGGCTCTAGTAATAAAAGTCAAGGAGCACAGTGAAAAAATGGGACTAAAACTAAATATAAAGAAGACCAAACTAATGACAACAGGTAGAACAACCAGCCTTAGAGTTGACAATGAAAATATCAAAGTAGTGAATAGCTGCTGCCTTGTAGGACAACCATCAACAGAAAAGGAACAAGCAGTCAAGAAATATGCCACAGACTAGTACTTGGTAGAGCAACCATGAAGGCCTTGGAAAAGATATTCAAATTCTGTGATGTGTCTATACCTACAAAGATCGGACTTGTGCAGGCCATGGTATTCCCTGTGACATTCTAGAGAAGTGAAAGTTGGACTTTGAAGAAGCAGGATAGGAAGAGTATTGATGCCTTTGAACTTTGGTGTTGGAGAAGACTCCTGAGAATATCAGCATGGAATCGTTAGGAGTTGAAAATGACTTGATGGCACATAATCAAAATCATCAAAATCATTTAGTGGTCAGTAAGAATTCATCAAGTGCTCCTTGAGCTACAGTAGTTCCAATGAATCTAACCTCCAACAAGAATCTTGCACTCTGCAGATTATGCTGCTTAACCTGTTGCTAGGAATTAGTTATGCGACCCCTCCCGAAGGAGTCGTAGATCAGCTTTTTTATTTTGTGTTTTCTTCATCTGCCTGGATAACTTATTATGCTAACAGCATCATAAAATCCTGTAATATGAATCCCATCACATTTCCTCAATTTTTAGACAAATAAGAACAAGGAGAAAAAGTTGTACCTATTCCTTCATTCTGGGTAAGATATGGAAGATTTGCCATTATTGTGGAAATAGCTATTTTTAAGGGTTTATTATCAAGATCTCCATCAGGGCTCAGCTTGGTTGATGAGAATTTACCTATTTTTATTCCTTTCACCATAACTTTGGTTGCTTTTTCACCCTGCAGCACTGGGATTTGAACTATTTTAAGGAAGCCCTGGTTCTTTTACTCTTTTGTGTGTCAGAGTATAGAAATACTTTAGCTCGCAGCCTAAAAAAGACCATAGTTCCTGCAGAGATTAGTTGTCCTTTAGAAAAAAAAGTAGCTATGATTTACTCTTAACATCTTACTGTAATTGGGAAGGACACTTCTGATAACAGAATCATAATTCCTTTGGGACATATATTTTGAGTTAATAATAAAATTAAGCAGGTATAATAACTGAGCCAAGTTCTTCTGATGTAAGAATAAAATACTAGCTTTTTTCAGCACTGCCCACAAACAGGGTGTATCACAGTCGGGGCTGATATTTACTCAGGTCACATCATCCTGATTTAATATTTTGAAGTACAGAAAGTACACACAGAATATGTCTGTAATACAGTAAAATCTCACTTTAATAGACCATTTGGGGGAAAGGGTGTTCATTAAATCCAAATGTCCATTAAATGTGAATTTGTCACATTTACATATTTTTATGCAAATGACCTAAATTATGTGAATTGTCCAACATTTGTCCATTATTTGGCAATGAGGTCTGAAGTAAAATCTGGTCCATTGCATCTGACGTCTGCTAAATGGAAGTCCAGAGAACTAAAGTTTTACTGTTTTACTGTAATCATATAAAGCAACCAACATTTTTTCCAACAGAGTTAAAGAAAATGAAATACCAAGAAATAGGACACTGAAAGTGCTATGCTATACTGCACTGGTTTACTTGCAAAAATTCCTGTTCATATGCCAGAGATCCTCCTCTAAGTTTTCTTTGGGGCCTGTTGGTCAGATATGTTAATTGACCCTATTCCTCCTTTCCATGCTGTGCTATAATTCATACTGCATTCTGTGAGGCATAAATCACCCTTTCATAAAGATTTTGGTGGGTCCTCAATTTTATTAACAATCTGAGAAAAGAAAACAAGGATTGTTTTCCTCTGTCAGTCAAACATCCATCCAGCTTATTTCCAACTACATTCCAAGTATAAAATATCCCAAGATATTTTATTCCTCTATCCATGGATTTTGCCTGGAGCACAGATTTTGATGTTTGGAAATGCTGTTCTTGTTTAGTAAATGCCAACTGCTGATGATGATTGGAAAGGTACATAATGGGAAATATAATGGTGGAATATCTCTGCCAAATGAAATGACACAATGGAGATAATTAGAAGAGATGGCCTATTAGTCCTGACAGAATAGATGTGAACAATTCAGGCTGGTACATGAATTTGTGGATGCACTGATGTTTGCAAGATATCTGGTTACCAGAGCCAATTTCAAAAAGTAACATGAAGGATTTCTGCAGAATTTCATGACGTTTGAATGGCTGAACATTCCTTCATTTATATGACATTACTAAGTGAGGTCATTGAAAGGTTTGGAGAGAAATGCTGATTCTTTTGTCAGAATCAGTTGAGGGCATGTGCTGGGTAAGGGGCTGAATGAAGGCCCAATAAACTAAAACAGAGTTTAGATAAAATTGAGGATAGGTGGTTCTTAACTGTGTGACACTGATGTGCAGACTGTTCTGCACAGAGTTGTACTTCTTTTTAACAAATCAGTGCTGAGGTCCGTGCTTTCCCTGTTGGATTCCGTAATGAACCTAGCATGGAGTTGCCCTTGAAGATAATTCAGAAGCTTCACTTAGTGTAGAATTCCATTACTAGAAGCCTTGCTGCTTTAGATATGAAGCATCCTGTTATAAAATATTGTAAGATTTACGCTGGCTTTCTATGCACTAGTGGTTTGCTTGTTTGTTTTAAGTCCAGTATTGCAGTCTTTCACCATTTTTTGAGTAGAAGGGTTTCATGTCTGCTCCCAAATAGGGTATAGAATATTTGAGAGCTGAGGGTAAAATCTTTCTAGCTTGAGTAACTGGAAAACTGATGAAATGGGGTATCATTGGACTTTCAAAAAAAAAAAAGTACAAAGAATACCAGGGAACTCAGAAAGAAAACAGTAAATTAAAATGTCTCCACTGGAATTCAAACAAGCAACTTTGTATTTCTAAGGCTATAATTGTACTATTACGGCATTCAGAGCAAAATTAGCTCTAAAAGACATAAGAAAGTAATAGGGCAGTAAGAAAGGCTTTTTTTTTTTTTAAAAAAAGCTGTTTGTTGTACTTGCATGTATGTGCAATTTGATACTTTAAATTTGTATATATAGATTCAATTTAACGTTGTAGGTATACATTTAATATGTATGAGAGAGAGAGGTGACAGACATATCCACAAATACACAGAGTCCAGGAAGGCCCACCCACAGGAAAGAAAGTGACTAGCAATTGTTTTCCTAGCACAGCCAAGCAGAAGGGCGCCGCAGCAGGGAAATTGTGTCCTCGGGGGAAGGCCGCGTAGTTTGCTGTCTGCACCGTCTACCTTGCGCCTGTTTCCTTGGTTCTTAGTTTGGGTGCTTATCCTTATTAGAGAATATTAGTTGTAAGTAATTGTATTTATTCCTGCAAACCGCCCAGAGTCGCCATGGGTGAGTTGAACAGCCATATAAATTGCATGCATGCATGCATGCATAAATAAATAAATAAATAAAATATCTTATTCCATACAGGATTTTCTTAAACCAGGTTAGAATCAAGCTGTCCTGAGCAGAAGCAGTTGAAATGATGTGGATATGCCCTAAATTAGAATCCAGATGCATTGCTGCATCTGGCACACGCTGAGAAACTGAAATGCAGATAACAGAGTAAGGTCAAGGGGAAAATATGTTTGATTTTACTTTACATATATTGACAATTAATTAAAATAAAGGTATGCATAATACATTTATAAATATATAAATGTTTATAAATGTCTATTGTCTCTAATAATTTTAGGAAAATATTGCCAGGATTACATCTTGCCAGGATGCGGATATTTTCCAGGTCTATTTTGTGATTTGGGACTGGTGTTCAGCCAACATTGACTGTTGACTGTTTTTAAGTCTAAGATTCTTTTTTTTTTTTAATTCTGAATTCTATGGAACATCCAGTTATTCTCATGCAGCTGTTGCCAGACCGGCAGTTTATTTCATTAATTTCCTTGGTTCTTAGTTTGAGTGCTTATCCTTATTAGAGAATATTAGTTGTTCTATATTGTCCAATATACCAAACTCTTCCTCTTATACTTTTTTCATCCAGTATTTTTCTCATCCTGTCAGTCTTACTTGAGATGTATGAAAGGTTTACCTACTGTTCATAATGTTTCTCTGATTATTCTGATATTTTTCATTCTCTGGTTGTATCTTTTACAGTACATCAATTATTTAGAAGGTTTTTATACATATTTTTTTCAAAATTATTAGAAAAAGAATAGAAATATATAACCATCCAAATTTAAACAAGGGGAAAGCTTATCAACTGGCATTTATGTGGCAGTTAGTGACTAGTTGTGGGGCTTCTGCTCCACTGAATACACGCAATATATAAAGACAAATTCAGTACCTGATCAGCTCATGGCATGAAACCTCAGAATGTATTCATTGTTTCATACAGGATTATCTGGAAGTCATTTCATCAATAAATAGCAGCTCCAAAAACCTAGATTATATGAGAAAATATAGTTAATATCATTCTTTTCCAGCCAGGTATTTAGTAATTTACCCCTTCTGTCACATTAAAGTTTTGTCGTTCAATCTCTTCCAACACTTCCTGATCTAAGGGACATCATTTTACCTTTATCTTTGAGTTCTTTTAAGCTCATGCTTGCATCATCAGTGATAATATCTAGCCACCTTGTCTCTGTCAGTTTCTTTTTTAATTGCCTTCAATGTTTCCTTTGCCTCTTGCCTTTTCATTATGTCCAAAATATTTAAGCTTTAACTTCCAGTGTGCAGTGGTTTTATTTTGTCAAGGATTGAATGATTTGTTCTTCTTGCAGTCCAAGTTATTCTCAACAGTTTTCTTCAGCAGCATAATTCAAAGGCATCCATTTTTCTTTATTCAGCCTTTATGATGGTCCAGCTTTCACAGCCATATGTTAGAACTGGGAACACCAGGGCCTTGACTGTGTGTACCTTTGTAATCAAGTGTGATGTCTCTGCATTTTCATATTTTGTCTATACCTGTCACAGTTTTTCTCTCAAGTAGTATCATATCTTTAGTTCATGGTTTCAGTCTCCATCCCTGTAAATTCATGAGCCTACAAAGATAAAGTCAGTTGTCACTTCAACTTCTGTTTTGCTTTGCATTTGGTTGGCATTGGTCTACATTAAAAGTTATAGTTTCTCAAAACTCTTTAGAGTTCTTCAAGTTTGAAGATCATATGTGGCCCTGGAGCTTCCAATTGCACCAAAGTAAAGTCTCCTTCAAGTTGAGCTCAATCTCTGTTGATTTGTGGACACATATGTGAAGTTTTCTTGGTATCTATAGAGAAGTGATTTGCTACTGCCTTCACAGTTTAACTTTCAAACCTTGTATTCCCTGGAGGTGTCTCATCCAGTCCAACTTAGCTTCCAAGTTTAGACAAGCATGGCCTTTCTGTGGTTTAAATGGCTGGGTGAATTCTGGGTGTTTCTCCCATCTGTAATCTGGAGATCTTTGGAACAAATAAAAATACAATTAAAAAAAAAAAGAATTGTTCTCTGGAGATGCCAGGAGAAATGCTGTATTTCAATGAATAGGTCTGCTTGGAAACTTGGTATATTTTGCTAAATCAATCTTTCTTTAAATGCATGATGACTGCATGCATTACTGAATAAAATTGTAATATCTGAATGCAAGAGAAAAACATAAATGCTTTCTCACCACACCATGGACAGCATGCAACATCTATGTTATTGCTGCTCTGATCATTACAGAGAAATAAGTTCTATTAAAACAGGTTAAGAAAAGCATTTTTTTACTAATGTAGAGCAGCATGAGCATAAATATATTACGAGTTTTAAAGAGGAAATACTTTCCCACAGAATTATGGTCTATTTATTTCTATGAATCATATATGTAACTGCCATGAGAGTTAAAAATATGGTGCAAAGTAAATTAATGCAACTGTACACATACCAGAATAAAGCTGAACTATTCCTTTTGAGTTGATTATATGATGCAAGATTCTAATTGTAATCCCACACATACCTCTATGTTTTTCTTTCAAAGAGATCATGTAAATGGGTAAATCAACATGGTTTTAAAAGCATAATTATGAACCTGCAATGTTATTTTCATCATAATTGGTGCTCCAGGTCAGAAAGCAATTTTTATCTAAAAATGCAAATGTCAGAAAGTTCAATCACAGACTTTCCATGTCTCCTGTAACTTGGAACTTAGCAGAAGTTATTGGCCACAGTCCAGCAAAAACTGGCTGAAGTTTCTGTTTTTCAGCTGCTTTAATTTCCAAACTATATATTGAATTGTCACCACAGGCTGGTCTCAGGAATATTTTGAAGGCAAGAGTTTGTGGATTGGACACTCTACCGGTCATTTATCATGTAGCACATACAATATTAAGACTTAGAAATAGCTAAACTCTTTATTCTGTCCTTTGCCAAGTCTCTTTTCATTCTATTATCTCAAGGGAAAGATTAATATTCTGACAAGTGTATGCAACATTGTATCTGGCGCCCAGAGATTCTTAAAATAAATACAGGATACATTGAAAGGAGAAACTATAGCTCAAAATCCCTTTTCTCAATTGAAAGGCAGTTTCTAAAAGTTTGTCTCTGATACCCAAATTTGGCAAAAGTGCTTTTTTCCCTCCAAAGGAGGGCATCAACTCACCCCAGTGTCCACATTGTTTGTCACTGAATCACAGACAAGATAATCCCATATAGATAAGATGCTGAAATAATCACGTCTTGCCCAGGCAAAAATGTATTGCCTTGGCTTAAATTAGTAATAATAATAAAATGGTGCATGCCCAGTCTCGGGGAAAGTTGGTAGCCATCTGTGACCTCTGCTTGGCAGAATTCTTTAATTAACTTATATTAGAAGAACAGATCTTGTCTCCTGATATGGTATTTTGTTTTTGTTTTGTTTTTTTCCTTTTTGTTATTATTTCATCAGCCACATATCTTGTAAGATGTAGGCTAGGAGGTCTCTACATTTTTGCAAACCCTTAGTAACTTTTGAAAATGCGTGAGACTGTTGTGGGCATCACTACAAAATGACTGCTGTAGAGGGAACTATCTACTCAAAAAATGGCTGTATTTCTATGACTCACTTATCACTGGTTAACTTAACCATGAGCTTTCTCTTCATTTCTGCAGTGTTAAACCATAAATTAACCACATGATTGGTACACTATTGATGCAAAGCACTAAACTAAATTTTGACAACTAGTCTGTGGATCTGATGTTATTATTGCCCCACTGCAAAAGACAGCTGGCATCTGCAGCATTACTGTGCTGTTGCTACTACCGTACCCTTAAATGCCAACTCGTTACTGTCTTCCGTAACAGGGAT
Source organism: Python bivittatus (assembly GCF_059951505.1). Classification (NCBI taxonomy): domain Eukaryota; kingdom Metazoa; phylum Chordata; class Lepidosauria; order Squamata; family Pythonidae; genus Python; species Python bivittatus. The sequence goes on along the minus strand of NW_028277035.1, from coordinate 36,217,846 downwards.
CCTGGGGAGGATTCAGCTAGGGAGGTCAGTAGGTGCTTGATGTATCAATCTGCACAGTCCTGAAATGATGTTGCAAATGGGGCATCCTAACTGTGCCACAAACATGCCCGGTCACCACTTTTTCATGCCATGGCTTCATGCCATTGCTTTCATCTCATCCTCAATCTGCAGCTAAGGCAGCTTAATTATCCATAACTGCTTCAGTTTTAAAGTAATGTTTTTCCTGCATCTTCTTGCTGTGAATAGTATCTAATATTTTTCACAGATGATACAATGGATGGCTCAGGAGTGGGACCTGTCCAGTATCTACTGACCACTTTAGGCTTCTGCAGATGTGCCCACTCCCTGATGGTTGCTGGGTGTGACTTTGATGGCATTTTGGCTTTCGCTGCAGTGAGGACTGGACGCCTGGCTTCTGCAGAGGGATCTGCCTACATTCCAAAGCACTGGCAGGCCTTAGGTGGGCTCCTTATAAACACAGATTTAGTGCTGTTTTGAAAGAGTTCTAGACGTGTGTTTTAGTGCTCCCCCGAGAGAATGTTAGTCCTGTGCCAGTCCGTCAGGGTTATGAATAAAACAAGAGAATCTTTTAAAGAGAAAAGGTAAAAATGACATTAAAAAGGTAGGATTGACAAAATTGTTAGGATTTCCTGTGTTACTATATAAACTAAACTATGACAAACAAATTATATAAACTAAATTATGACAAACACTGGAGTTGGGCGGCCAATAAATAAATAATGAAACCCAGGACATACAGTCATTAAAAACAGGTCTTAATATATTCCTTAACAATTTGAAAAAGTATGCATCTTTCCTTTATCCCCACTTTTCAGTTAAGTTTAGGAAATCATGAGGGGGAAGAAAGAGAAGGCTGCTTCTCCACAGAGATCAACACGTATGAAAGCATTTTCTCAACAGAGGTGAAAAAAGTGTCACAGCTTTTCAAAAACTAACCCTAGCATTTAAAATATAGAAGTTCTCTTTCTCCATCTGGAAGATTTAAAAAAAGAAAATTTAAGACAATAATACTTTATGGAAAGTGACAAGATCAACACGGTAGATGGCAATTGATTCCACGTAAAGTTTTCCTCAAAATGGCACAAATATTTTCTCACATCAGGAACTTAGATTCTCTCTCCCCACTCCAAACAATATATATATTTGTTTATTTATTTAAAATTTGGACACTGCCCATCTCATGGGGAATTGTACCTCCATGCCTTCCTCCATGGGTAGATGGAAGATGAATATACAGTACCACTTTCATTTAACCAAACACCCCTTACAGGAGTTCACAGTGCTCAGTTTCTTTGAGTAGAGTTGCTTCTGGAGATGTCCTACCTTCTTTCCTTCCTCCTTCCTTCCTTTCCCTCCCTCTGTATACAGGAGGGGGGGGTGAGTTGCAAGGCTCCAAATTAAGAAATATAATTCCCTCAAGCTTTCAATCATACCTTATCACTGAAAACAGAATTGCTTTTCTTTTTCTTCTGCCCATATCAACAGTCCCAGTTAATATTAAGTAAGCAGAAGCCCAAATTAATTAAAGGTGCCATTTAATTAGTTTTGAGGCTTATGTTATTATCTATGTTAGCAGCAGCTCCCACTCCAAAATGTAGCATATATATTTAAAGTGAAGCTCCAGTCAAGCTTTCCTGGCAACAAAACATAAAACAGTTTATTTTCACAAATGCTATGTTGTCATTTTCTTGACATTTCATGTGCCATTCTGTGTCCAGCTCTTTGGGAAGAGACTAACAAGTTGGGCATGGAGGAGGCTGAACAAGGACCAGAAAAGAAGGGGCAGCCCCATGTCTGCCTGAAATACTCAGTGGGCACCTCATGCATCACCCTCTCCTTTCACCTGACTTTGTCTCCAAGAGAATGGGTAGGGAAGTCCAACAGGTTTTACATACCTAGCGGATGTCCTGGGAGATATTTAAATATTGGTACAGCTAATGACAAATTAAAGCGGTTTCACTCATGGGCTGGGGAAGAGATGAAGAGAATGTCATGGAGTCAAGGGAAGAAGTGGATGTTGCCAGGGCATGATTGCGCTGGGTTAAGGGAAGAGAGTCACAGAGCTTCATTTCAGGAATTAGAACAGAGTAGATCCCAGACATGTAATAATAATAATAATAATAATAATAATAATAATAATAATAATAATAATAGTCATCTCTCTTTAATTTATCTATTTGCATCTTTATAAGTTTTTGGTTCTCATACAATTTTTGAATTGCAGACCAAGGATGACTACTATCATGTAGAAGCTAGGAGGGCTATTAATGTATTGACAGTGGGTTTGGAGAAATTGCTTGGAAAAGAACAGCTTAGGGGCTTCACTGTGGGAGGTGGGGTGAACATGTGGGTTTGAATTAAATAGAACCCTGCCATTGTTCATTTTCAGAAGCCTCACTTCTCATTTCTACCCTTAACATGCTAAACAAAATGGAAACAACAGGCCAAACATTTTAGTCATGTCACTGGATGGCCTCCTGCCATCCTCTAGAATATCAGAAGGCTCGGCCACGGCCTCTGACTCCTCAGGTATTGTTCATTTTGACCAGAGGTATCAAAACACACAATACATCCCATTGTATCCATCAGTTTTCTTTAAAAGGTAAGAATCAGTCCAGACACAGGAGCAATCGGAAGAAAGCAAAATAATTGTTTAGTTACATATCCATAGTTTAATTGCCTTTTGTTGTACATTCATCTTTTTTGTATATAATGTGAAAGAACAGGATCTTTGGCTCACTCATAGGAATCAGGTTTCATTTCCCATCTCTCCATTATAGATATGTCTGAATACATAGTTTTATTTTGACAAGCACTAGTGAATATTAAATTGCTTCGCAAAATGTTTATGCATGAAACAGAATAGTTTCCACTTCCTTCAAACTTCCTTCCAAAAAAAACCCCTCCCCCAAGTTTGAGCAGAGACAGCCATATGAATGGACTGTTGCAGGCAGAACATTTACACTCAGCTCTGTTACCATTCATCATTAAATAAATTAAATAAAAAAGGAATGCCTCTATTCACTTTGAGACAGGAGAGACAGAGAGAGAGTAGTTATTATCAGCCCAAAGCAATCCACTGCAGGATGAAATCCTCTTCATTGAAGGTTATAAATGATAATCTACCTTGGTAGATTGGTAGGTAGATATATGTTTTTTGACTTCCCAGTCTAGGGCTGAGAGAGAATGACTGGCCCAAAGTCACCCAGCTAGTTTCCATGCCTAAGGAAGGACTAGAATCTGTGTTTCCCCACTCCTTGTCCAGCACCTTAGTCACTGGCTTATATATAGCTTCACCATGATTGTCTACCCAATTTTATTATCCCAGAAATATAGGAAATGTACAACTTAAGAGCATCAGAATCTTCTCAGAATGCTGCAGGTTTTGATATAGTGACACGTGCACCCCGTTGTAGAGAGAGGTGATGTCGGCTAGCTAGATACAGAGAAGGACCAAGAACCTGACTCTACAGCTGTCTAAAGGGGGACCTTCTTCAGACAGAAGTGTACAATAGGAACTGATTGATGGGAATGTCAGTGGATGATTCATATTCTGGTAACCTCAAGGTTAGATTACTGCAAGGCAGTCTTCGTAGATCTGAAATTACAGCTAGTTCAAAATGCCATGGCTAAGTTGCCAAAGGCGGAAACCGATCCTGAATGTATCTTGAATGAGCTACGCTGGCTGCCTCTGTGCTGGCTGGGGAATTCTGGAAATTGAAGTCCACCCATATTAAATTTGCTGAGGTTGAGAAACACTGGTATAAAGCTATAAACAACTTGGGTTCTGGATATCTCACCACCAAATATATCTGCTAACACTTGAATGGGGATGCCTTTTTAAGGTGCTACCCTTGCTAGACATTCACTATAGGGCAGCTCAACCATGGGTGCTCTCAACGTAGGCTTCCCAGTTATGATATTCCCTCCCTGTCCAATTATAACTGACTAGCTTTCATTGTCAGTAAGGACTTCCTGTACCTGCAGGCGTTGGAGATTTGAATTCAGCAGGAGCCCTTGTTAGAGGAGGACTTCCTGAATGAAAATGGAACACTGAAAGAACATTGAGCCCTTAAGTAAGCAAGTGTTCCACTGAGGGAGAAAAAGGTACATTCTTTATAGTTATTATATTTGAAGTAAAAATAGGTTTATTAGAAAAATGCATAAGGATAGAAAAACAAGAGTAAGGGGGGAAGAAGCAGTTCTCTTTTGTCTCTTAAACAAAGAGGCTCATTTCACTAACAGGCCAGGTGGAAGCAAGGATAGTGTGTAAAGAGCCTTCTCCTCATCCCTGTCTCACCATTGGCCCTGGTGAAACAGCTCATCAGCAGAAAGAGATGAGATGCAAGGCCAGGCTTTGGATGAACTTAAGCCTCTGTGTGATTTAGGCAATTCTGCACTGCAGCCTAAGCTCCTTGTCTCCTGTGTTACTCCAGGCTGTTTCGTAAGCCAACTTCAGAAAGTCTAGTCCGGATTGCAATGGGCTGGCAATGAGGCCTGGCAATGGGGCCTGGCTAGTGCTCAGTCTGGACTATGCCTACTGCAAGACCTCACTGGTTGTTTCCCTGTTTCTTGTTCTTCCCATCCATGCAGGAAAGGCAAGCCTGGCTGGCTGGCTGGCTTCTGTGTGGACTGGTCTCCCAGTACCTGTCTTTTCCTTTTAGGGATTGTTCCTTCCTCACTACTCCCCAGGCCTTTCTTTGCTTTCATAGATGTTTACACACAAGGACACCTAGAATCCCCTTCCCAGATGATCTTTTTGGCTGGGGAATTCTGAGAGTTGAAGTCCACATATCTTAAAGTTGCTAAGGTTGAGAAACACTGCTTTAGATACTCTAAAGGAATGTGAAGGTGATTGTAATGAAGGAATAGACAAACTGTTAAGGGAGGACAACTCAGTCCTGGGAAAGGGGAGAGTGTGAAAAAGAAATACAATATAATCCTGCCTTGATTTGCTTTGGTATAAGAGGGAGCAAAGGGAAACTCAGACAGTCTTTCAAGATTCTGTTATCATAGCCTGCAACAATAGAGTTCCTGTAGTCCTCCTGGTTTCCAATTCTTGACCTGGCCTATGCTGAAGAACTGAGAAAAACTAACACAGATCATTCCCCATCCCACCCCCACCGCTTTTAAGGTACCATCATTACTTTGATGCTTTAATAATAAAAGCAACAGGAGAACAAGTTGGTTTTTTGTTCCTTCTATCCTCTGTAGGTCCATGAAACTCTGTAGCATGGAAGAACTAATCACTGATCTTCATAAAAACAAAGTAGGGATGTCCCTATGCGGCTACATAAAGTTTTTTTTAAAGGAAAGGAAGCTTTAGAGTTCTTTGAGCAGGTGGAGGGAAAGCAAGAGATATGTGCTTCACCCAGCTGGGCAGAAACAGAAAGGGTGCCCATTAGGAGATGTAAGGACTGAATGGAGCATGACCTTTAGGGATAAGGATAGTGGGCATGCCAGGTTCAGAATAAAAACAACCAAGTTAAGTACCTCTCTTATGGTACATTTCAACCAGAAACCAAGACACAATTACACTGAACCATAAATTGATTTATTAACAGGTATAGTACTGGAGGCCAAGCAGCAGAAGCCTGGACTAAGGTGGGGTTGCAAGCTGTCTTTACAGACTTACGCAGATTATTATTTTCATTTGATTAATTACATTACAATTACAATTAATTAACAATAATATAATATAATAGGACACTGCAGTCAATGTGACTGATAAAGTTAACATTACGTACATATTACAATATACAATGAGGGGTGGATAAACAAAGTCACACTTCTCTATACAATACAATCTTCACTTAAACAGAGGGTTTAAGAATCTTAGCCAAATTGTTAATTTCACTTAATTTGGAAAGCATTAAATCTGAAAGATTCCCAAATGGTTAATATAATTCTGAGTGGCTAGTTTGCTTCCTGCAGTTAATACTTTCACCCACTGTCAAGCCCTGCAAATTTCCAAAGTCAGAAAACAAGAACCACTTGGATCTCTGGACAGATCTTTATTGCTGATAGGGTGATGTAACTGAATCAATTCTCCCACTCAAATTATACTTAGTATAATTGAGGCAGAGTTGCTCTGAGTTTCTTTCTCATGCTCCCCCCACCCCCCGCCACCTTCCCTGGGAGGAGTTGTCTCTTTCGCAGTTTCCTCCCCTGCTTTCCCAAGGCTTGCTAGACATTCCATCACACCAACCTTAGCTTTGCCCATGACGTTACCATCATCCGCCACAGTGTCCAGGAAGCTGAGCAGCATCTAAATAAGCTCAGTTGGCGAGCAGAGAAGTTGGCCTGAAAAGACTCAATGCTTGTGGAACCATTTACTGTATGCCTGTACCATGAAATAAAACTAGATGGTGAGCCACTAGAGGATGCCAGTTGCTACATCTACCTCATCCAGGGGATCCATGCCACACACATGACTGATGAAGAGATAAAGGGCTGAAGAACAGCAGTGTGGCTCAGCTTTAGTGGCATAAAACCAATCCTAGAGCAGATGGGAAACACCAAAGCAAGTCTGGACACCTTCAGTGTCTTAGTCATACCAGCAATGATCTATGGCTGTGAAGTATGGAACCTAAACAAACAGAAGCAGAGAAGCAATATGAGATGCAGAGAAGCAATGTGAGATACAGAGCCAAGTACTAAAGATCTCGTTGAGAGACCAAATCCAAAATGCAGAAATTTGTCATAGAACCAACTTTAAAGATGTCATCGAGGCAACAGCATGTTGTGCTCATGCTCATGCAACAGATAGGCCCAAAGAAACACATACTGGTGGCCCTATAACTTTGCAGGCCCTGAGGTTAACCACCTGGGAGATCCTGCACATAAAAAACAGACAGAGCTTTGATCACACCAACATGGCTGCCATCTGGACTTACTCAACTGCACAATGTGGACAATGCTAGGCTGGGGCAAATTATGGCTTGTCGTGGTCAATTTTCTATTTCATACACATGCACACATACACATAAATACACATATATACATTCATATATGTATGTATATATACATACGTACACACACACACAGATATAATTTTTATTAAAGCTTTTAAACAAGATAAAAATGAACACAAACTTATATAAAATAAGGAAGAAAAAGGAAAAAGTGCAAGAAAAAAAAGTTGAGGAAAAATAGAAAAGAAAGAAAAAGGATATAACGGTGAAGCTGACTTCTTTGATTAGAGAAATGACACTATCTACATTTACATTTATTGGTGACTGGAAGCCTCTTATGGACTTTTTGCATAAAAATGAAAAAAATGAACTTGTGATTTATGGTTTTGATGATTAGATAGGATGGATCCCAGAAAGAAGAGTAATATGATATAACGTTAGAGGTTAACATATATTTATTCTTATAACTGCTATAAAGAATATTGGAAGCCACTTCCTTATATCTATATATCAGTCAATTTTCTAAACATTTTTTTATGAGAAGGTATGTCAAATCATATTTCTGAATTTCACCTGGATAAGTACAAGCATCATACAACAGAAGTGACAAGCTTTTAAGATTGCTGCAGCAATCAAGCCTCTTTTGATGGCAAAAGTTAAAAATAGGTTTTTCTGGCTCACACAATTTTTAAAAAGCGGTATAGGCTATTTTTATGCACTTTTTCTTGTATGAATCTAATCAAAAAGTTGTCTCATGGGATGAGTGGGGGCTTGTGCTTATTTCTGGCTCCTGAGATAAAACATTAAAAAATCCAGAAAGGAGTTGCAAACCGCTTCATATTGTTGCCAAAAAAATCATATGGTCTCATCCACAAAGTCCATAAATCAGACTCAACATCAGGAGACTTTACTAGAGACTCGCAATAAAAATCAACTACTGAACAATAAGTTCCATTCCTCCTATGCTATTTCAGGAAAACTAGAGCATTGATCAAAGATTTCTAGAATTTTGAAATAGTAGCAGTAGCCTAGATAAAAATTCTTCTGTCCAGTACACACAAGGCTAAGACACAGAGATGGGCCTAGACAAGGGGTCCTAGCCAATCCATGCAATCAGTACCCTCACCTCCACAAAAAAAAATGAATTTGATTTTTTCCACCAAAATTTTGGCACCCTGCTTTACACTCTAGACAAACTCCTAGTTTGGCCATATGAATGCGTTACCTCTGGCTAAGAGGCTCTTTTCTCCCCACCTCTCTTCCCAAGCTATATCCAAACTGAATATTTTATCCTACATGTGGCTATCTCTTTGGAGAATCTATAGCTCTGATTTGTTATCTATATACTACTAAAACTTTCATGTCTATAACCTTCAGCTGGCGAAATTATGTGTCATAGGGCAACAATTTTTGAACCAAGGTATCTCAAATGGGCTAACCTACAGAATGCGTCCAAAATCTGGGACCCGTGACTCCTGTAGGATGGAAATTTGGGGAATTTGTGGCTGCTTCAGCACTGTTGTGCTCCTGCACCACCATGGTCAGCCCTGATCACATGATCATCAAGGATGTATCCCCTTTCAGACCTCCCTCTGTCCCCTGCGCCCGATCAGCTGGCGGCAAGGCCCAACAGGTGAGTGGCGATTGGCTGCTTTGGAACCAAGGCCAAAATGTGAAATCTGTTAATGGTGGTGGGCATTGAGGGAAGGACAAGGGAGCAACTTGGATACCTGCTGGCAAGGTAGGCTTGCTGGGGGGCACCGGTGGTCAATGTGCATGCCCTCTTCCTCCCCCAAGGGAGAGGGCCCTTGGGGACATGCCACAATGGGGAGCGGGGGTACAGTTTTCCTCACAGTCCATGGCTCCCTTTGTTCCACCTCCCTCCAGCAAAGTGGCAGGCAGTTCTGGGGTCAGTTGAGGAGGAGGAGGCTTCACAGGGGCTCTCCTGAGGGTTGTGAGGGGAGGGCAAATGGTGCAAGCCTATATTATAGGAAGGAAGGAAGGAAGGAAGGAAGGAAGGAAGGAAGGAAGGAAGGAAGGAAGGAAGGAAGGAAGGAAGGAAGGAAGGAAGGAAGGAAGGAAGGAAGGAAGGAAGGAAGGAAGGATTTCTGATGCTCCCTGCCAGTTTCCCACAAGCAAAGTCAATGGAGAAGCTGGCAGCAAGTCACAAGTCACTTACACTCCCGCTGCTTTTTTGCCTTTGGTCATTCTGTTTCTCCGTTTAAGTAAGGAAATATCTCTGAAATGATGACCCAGTGGGTCACAGGTTGTCTAGTAAAATATTAAAATGTGTCCACAACTATTGCTCTTAAAACTGCTCTTATCTCTTAATTTAGCTATATTGAAAAGCAGGCCTCTGAACCACTGGTTTCCCATTTTTCACTCAACAGGTTAATAGACTATGATGGAATTAAAAAGTAAGCCTTGTGAGGAGACAGAATTAAGAATGCTTAGACTAGGGAGGAAAAGAAGAGGGGGATACAATGGCACTTTTTCGATACCTAAAAGGGAGACCACACAGAAGAAGTTCAAGACCTGTTGTTTCTTATTCCAGAGTACAGGAGACAGAATAATGGATTTACTATAAATTACAACAAGATACATGCTAATTGAAGAGTCAATTTGGTGTAGTTGTTAAGGTACTAAGCTAGAAACCAGAGACTGTGAGTTCTAGTCCCACCTCAGGCACAAAGCCAGCTGGGTGACCGTGGGCCAGCCACTCTCCCTCAGCCCTAGGAAGGAGGAAATGGCAAGCCGCTTCTGAAAAATCTTGCCAAGAAAACGGCAAGGACTTGTCCAACCAGTCGCCAGGAGTCAATGCTGACTCGAAGGCATGATGATGATGATGATGATGATGATGATGATGATGATGATGATGATGCGAAATCCAGTTTAAACATCTGGCTGACTGTGCGACCAACAATAATAACACTCCACCAGTGAGACGCTATCTTGACATTGTTGTGGGGCTTGAGTGCTCCAAGGAGGATGTGAGCTATGCCAGAGGTTCAACCATACTGGAGAGGTCTCATCAGAGTAGAGTGCCTCTCCCATAAACAATATGGTGTGACGTGGCTTCCAAAGAATATGGTGGATTGAATACGGCTCCCTTTCTATGTGGAGCTGATGCCCACAGCAATTAGAGGAGCTGGCAATCAGTTCAGCTCTTTGGAATCACCTCCAGATAAAGGAGATGACAGGATTACCCACAGGAACTCCTTACAGAGGCTCCCTGAGAAGAGATTGCAATCTAGCAATTTCCAGTGGGTAGAGCGCTCTGGGAGTCAAGGGAAAAGCATCAAGCCCAAGCCATGATGCGGAGCCTTCAAAAGGACACTAGATCTTTCACTTCCTCTTTTAATTAATATCATAAACTGTCTATTTGTGATTTACTAGGCAATTAAAAACCTCCTAAAAGACAAGTTGCTCTACACCAGGAGAATTTCCTTCTATCCTGGGAGAAAGAAGATTAAAGTAAGTTTAAAGATAAAAAAGAAATATTTTAACATTTGGAAACAACTAAAGGGAATTAAGAATGCTGATTGGGAATAGTTAAGAGACTAGATGGATTTGAAACAGCTTTTTAAAGGATTTTTTAAATTAAGAAAATATAGTAAGTGGTTTTGGATTTAACTGCAAGAAAATCTGTCCTGGGAAAGTTTTGCTTCTGAAAACAAACACCAGATAAGACTGAGCTTTGAAGGTTAACTAGAGCCAGAGTACAAATTTAAAGAAAAAGATATCTTTTAACACAATGGAGGAGTATCCTTCTTTCAAAGAAGAATTGTTAACTGTTTGGAATTGGTGTGTCCAGGAACTATTTCTAAAATTGGGACTAACAGAGGTTGTAGAAGAAAAGTTTTTATTGGATAAAATACAAGTGAGGACAACTTGAATAAAGACTTTAAAAAGGACTTTAAAAAAAATGCCAGATTATAAGAGAGACATGGAAGATATGAAAAAAGATGCTGTGGATCTGAAGATGAACTCAGAGTTGCTTGATTATGAGAATGATACCAAGAAAGAAGATGTAATGGATCAGAAGAGTGACTTTGAGAGTTATCTGGACCCACAGAAGGGAAACATCAAATCTCTGAAAACTTTTCTGAAAATAGACAAGGAGAGAATGATAAGAGATTATTATTTGGGGTTTTATTTGGAGAAGAAACTGAAGACTGAGCCTTCCAAAAAGAAGAGAAAGGAATTCAAAGTGGATCTATCAGATCAGGGTAAATTGTCTATGTTTTGATCTTGGATTGTTAATATTGAATTTTCTTTTTCTGACCAGGACTGTAAGATGATGATTTATACCTGTAAAAGTTATTTATTTGGTTTAGTTTAAAATACATATGTTATTATTATTGGTCTTTTGTATGCTTAAGGGGAGAGTTCTTTTAGATTTTACTTTTTAGAAAAAAAAATAGAAGTTAAAATGCAAAATAGACCTATTTGTTTCAGCTTAAAATATATAGTTTATTATCACTCGGACTCTTAATGCTTTTGCTGATTAGATTGATTCTTGAATATTTTTCATAATTTGGTTATTGTTTAGGGATGAGAAAGGGGATGAAGAGGGCTTTTTTGAGTAATATTAGAGAAGGTGTTAAGTTATTGTTAATGCATATACTTGTTTGGAGGGAGGGGGAAGTCACATTTGTATTTATTTATTTCTCTTTTCTCTTTCTTTCTCTCTTCCTTTTTTTTTTCTTTTTATTTGTAGGTCTCTGAGTTTTGTATTAGTTTATATATATATATATATATATATATATATATATATATATATATATAAACTTGAATAAAAATATTATTTAAAAAACACAATATAGTGAGACATAATTTACAGAAACCTATACCGGATCGGTTGTTGCCCAGGTCAACAAGGCCCACGCTCTAGTTCCTGGACATCTGGTGACAAGTGGGCTACAGGACTCAGAACTGTTGGCTGAGCAACCAGGGTCAGCAGCTGCAGGACTACTAGAAGACAAGTTGTTTACCTGTCGCAAATATATGAAGTTTGTAAACAAAGAAATAATGATCTGCTATTCCAAATCAAGTTCAATTAGAAGAGGGAATATGAAAAGAATGCACCAGTTCTGGAAAGAACAACATTCAGAATCAGAAATAACAGAACAGAGGCCAGCAGTTCAATGCCAATTTATAATTCAAAATAAAGTATTTACGGAAATAGAATTGGAAGAACTACAAAGGTCTACCCAGGGCAAAGAAGTAGCTCAGAATGTAGAGGCAAGCCAGGGGGATTTGGCAGTAGAGGAAGCCAGCATAGCTGTTGAATCATTTTCATTTCCAAACCAGGCACCCTCTTCTCTGTCTCCTCCTCAGAAAGAACAAAGCCCTTTAACTAAAAAACAAGAGGAACTGAAACAAAGAATAACTGAGCACCTAGAACAGCACAAAAACAACAGAATATGGTTGCCTGCATTGAAGCTTGTTACAAAGAAACAGCTAGCACAATTCTTAAAAGATGCCAGTACTGTAATATCAAATATAAGCACCAGTTTACTGCAAGAAATAAACCAACTAATGTACAGCACAGCAGCAGTTATAACTGAATACCTTGGATACAAAATCAACAAACGAGAAAAAAAGACGAACAGTGCACCACCAAAATGGAAGATCAGGTTGGAAAATAAGATCAGCATGCTAAGATCACATGCAAGCAAGCTAGAACAGATGAAAGAAAAGAAGCTGAAGAATGAGAAGACCAAAGAATACCTGATCAAAAAATATCACCTAGAAACAAGAAAGATCAAAGAAGCACTGGAAATAGTAAAGCAGCAAATAACAGCCTTAGCCAAGAGAATCAGCAGATACGAAGCTTGAATTGCACACTATAGGCAGAATCTCCAATTTCAGTCAAATCAGAAATGTTTCTACCAATCCATCAATGGAGAGACTGCAATGAACCAGTCAACACCTGACAAAGAAGAAACAGTGCAGTTCTGGGTGTAGGTAAGGGACAACCCAAAGAAATACAACAAGAATGCAGCTTGGATAAAGGAGGTGGATAAGAATAAAAAAGAATCTGAAATAAAAGAACTTGTGATAGCAGAAATGGTGAAGAAAAGGGCAAGGAAAATCAATAATTGGTCAACACCACATGAAGATGAACTGCATGGTTTTTGGTTAAAACACCTGGTCTGCACCCATTCATTGCCAAGCAGTTTAACAACACACTGCAAGGAAATGAACTTGAAGATTGGTTAACATCTGGAAAAACTATCTGATAATGAAATATGCAACAAAAGGAGCAGCACCAGGCAACTACAGGCCAATTATCTGCTTACCAACAACTTTCAAATTGCTAACTGGTGTTGTAGCTGAGGCAGTCCAACAGCATCAAGTTGAAAACAAGCTCTTTCCACCTGAGCAGAAAGGAAACTGCCTAAACAGCAGAGGAACAAAAGATCAGCTCTTAATTGACAAGATGATTTTGGAAAACTGCAAGAGAAGGAAGACGAACTTGAATGTAGCTTGGATTGATTACAAGCAGACATTTGACTCCCTGACACATGATTGGATAATCAAGTGCCTAGAAATAACAGGAGTCAGTAGAAACATCAGAAGCTTTGTGCAAAGATCAATGACACAATGGAAGATACAGTTGCTGGTCAGTGGTTATAGACTGGGAGAGGTTAATATCCAGAGAGGGATCTTTCAGGGACACTCGCTGTCACCACTACCATTTGTCATTGCATTGATTCCTCTGTCAACAATACTGAACAAGTCAGGCCATGGCTATCAAACATCAAAAACATCTGCCAGGCTACCCCACCTCCTTTACACAGACAATTTGAAAAACACCATCTGAAATAGAATTGCTGCTCAACGCTGTCTGAAAATACAGCCAAGATATTGCAATGGAGTTTGGACTGGACAAATGTGCCACCCTTGCCATCAACAGAGGAAAAATAGTGAAAACTGAAGGAATCAAGATGCCCTATAGAAATAACATCAAGAGTCTGGATGAAGAAAATCACTGCAAATACCTGGGCATCCTTCAAGCTGACAACATCAAGCACATTGAAGTCAAGAAGGTTAGTAGTGAATACATCATGAGAGTGAAGAAGATCTTAAAGTCCAAACTCAATGAAGGAAATACCATCAAGGCAATTAACACCTGGGCAATTCCAGTCATTAGACACACAGCTGGAATAGTGGACTGGACTTAAGCAGAACAAGAAGCCCTGGATAGGAAGACCAGAAAAATGACAATGAATCATGCCCTTCATCCATGCAGCAACATTGACAGACTCTACTTCCCAAGGAATGCTGTGAGTACATCAGAGAGTTGATGAAGAAAAAGGAGCTTTGGAAGAATATTTGAAGGACAGTGAAGAAGATGCACTGAAGCTAGTACATCATGAAGGCTTACTGAATACTGAAGAGACCAAACTGGCCTACAAGAAAGGCCAAATGAAGAATAGAAAAGAAACATGGCAAGGCAAAGTATTACATGGCCAGTACACAAAAAATCTAGCAGGCAAAGCAGATACCAACAAGACCTGGCAATGGCTAAGAGCAGGAAAGTTGAAGAAAGAGACAGAGGTGCTAATTCTGGCTGCACAAGACCAAGCCTTAAGAACAAATGCGTACAAAGCCGGAATCGAGAAGACAGCAACAGACAGCAAATGCCACCTCTGCAAAGAAGCTGAAGAAACAGTGGACCATCTAGTTAGCTGCTGCAAGAAGATCACACAGACTGACTACAAACAACAGCATGACAAAGTAGCAACAATGGTGCATTGGAATATCTGCAAGAAATACAATTCTTGCAAGCAAGAACTGATGGGACCACAAAACAGACAAAGTAATAGAAAATGAAGAAGCTGAAGTGATCTGGGACTTTAGAATTCAAACAGACAAGCACCTGCCACATAACACCCCAGACTTAACAACTGTTGATAAGAATGACAAAAAAGTCTGGATAGTGGACACTGCAATACCTGGAGACAGCAGAATAGAAGAGAAAGAACTGGAGAAAATCACAAAATACGAAGACCTACAAATAGAAATAGAACAGCTGTGGCAAAAGAAAGCAAAGATAGTACCAATAGTAATAGGCACCCTGGGTACAATCCCAAAACATCTGGAGCATCACTTGAACACCATCGGCAGTGACAAAATCACCATCAGTCAATTGCAAAAGGCAGCTTTACTTGGAACAGCTTATATCTTGCAACGATACCTTTAATATTATTAAACAACATCTGCCTATCCCAGGTCCTTGGGAAAGACTCGATAGGTGGATAAAAATGCCAAATCCAGTCTAAACATCTGGCTGACTGTGCGACCAGCAATAATAATAATAGATTCTGATTGAATAAAAAAAACCTCAACAGGAAGAGAGCAGTTCAGTGGTAAAATCAATTTACTTTCATTGGATGTGTTCACAGCCATCTAGTTGGGATGATTGGATTCTTGCACTGAGAGGGGAATAGACTTGATTGCCTAAATGGCCCCTTTCAACCCAGGGATTCTATGTTGGGTTCTAGGGTGAAGCAAGTGGAGAAATGAGATCCACCTTTGTCTATATCTCTTAGTCTTGTTGCACCAGAGATCTAACATGTAGTATTAAGTGCCTGAAATAGGAGATGATGGGAATTTCCCACTATGAGCAGAAAGTTGTTTCCTTTTGTAAATTACCAGTGTCGGCTGCTGATCAAAATCAGTAGCTTAGGAGGGAGAAGCAGGCACTTCTGATGTGCACTGGATTTCTGGGCATGCCATTTTATTTTTATTAACTTGAATAGAGACGGACAACCTTTTGAGAGCTGGGGATACAACGCTTAACATTTTCTGAAAGAGGGCAAAGGCCATAATAGGCAGTTTTGATAGGGCAAAGCAATCAGTCAATACTTTTTTCCTTGTTTGGGGGGTGTTGTTTTAATTTTTTTAAACCCGTTTTATTTTAAAGGGTTTTTTCTTATATACCATAGTCTCCATGTGCTTCCTTACCTCAAAATAGCAGGAAATGGGACCACAGATTTTCAGCTAGCGTTATCTAACTTGGAGGGCCGCATCCATCTCTGGGGCTTCAAGGTTTCTTCTCCTGAGCTAATGAAAGTGATAGATTTTTCCCTCAGAATGCAAATTACAGATTGGGATTGGGAACACATAAGGATCCCATTCCAATCAGACTATTCTGCTAACACACACTATTTCTGAGAAAAGTCCTGCATTTAAGACCAGACCTGTACATCTAAACTAATGAGTCGTTTTATTTGGGTCTTTTTTGAATGTGAAGGTTCTTAGGAAATAAAGAAAAGAACCTCCAAACCATATTCAGGTACGTTGAGTGGGTGAAGGCCAAATGAGGATGTTGAGTTATAACATCTGGATGGGAGTGCTCTGCTTACCTGGGCAAATTCCAATATTCTTTCCACAATGCTGCAGTTAATGGCCAGGAGTGGAGAAAGAGAAGCCTGTCCAGAGTTTCCTTCTCCTTCTACAATCTCTTCTGCCAAACTGGTCTTGAGTTTGCTTAGCACACCCTCTGATACTTTCAACTTCCATGTTGTCTTGGAAATGTAGACTTGTGAAAAGTGTCGCAGCATACTTCCATATGCAGTAACAGTTTGAATTTGTGGTGGTGGTACAACAGATTCATGACAAATTCAAGGGCAAAACAGATTCATTCCTAAAGGGTGTAGATGTGTATGTTGACATACCTTGCTTCCCTATTATGATGTGGAATGCAAAGATCTTGAATGTATTGAATCTCTGTAATGTCATGCCAAGAAATAGCTGTGTTGAGAAACTTCACTATCACCTTCTTTTCTCTGATCACTCTTGCTCTCTCATTCTCTTTTGCAACAGAAATTGTAAAGCTGGTGCTATTTTGTCTTTTTTCAAGGGAACCCTCTCCCAGCTACGATCACAGAGAAGAAAGATTCCCCAGGATTCCTCTGTTAAAGCAAATGAACACAGCACTATTCTCTTTACTTTTTTTCCTGCTGCCTACATGGGCACAAATCTTATTTGCCGGATCAGAGATAGTATGCCTCTAAATACTAGTAACTGGGGGAAATGAGTAGAAAGTGCTCTTCCACTCATAATATGCACAAAAACAAATATTCACACCCTAGCCCATTTTCTTAGTTATGGAAGGCAAGACTTTGGTGGAGTTCTCTCACACCATCTTTTTCTCTTCTTGCCTCTGCAGAGGCCACTCAACTGTACTTGTGGGAAACCACAATGTGGAAGAAAAACTACTTCCAGAAAAAAGAATCACCTTCCAACAACCCCAGATGGTCTGCAACTGAACCCTTTTTAAATGGTGTTCCTTTTGAGATATGGTAGATCTGCAGTCAGTTCACATACGTGGAAAATAGTGGGCAGCTTGTTTGAAGCTACCACCACTCCTACAAGCATGGGCCTCCACAGAGGTGGCAAAGGAGGAAATCTGCACCATGACACATATACTACAACTTACACACCTGCCTCAGATATCAGGATGCAAGTATGCAAAGGGGGATCTGTGTCACAGTGTCACCATGTTCTGCTGCTGCCTACAGGTCAAGGCTTAACTTGTGCCTAATCAGTCCAAAAGTCCGATATCCTGTTTCCTTCACCACCTAGGGACCGATTGTATGAGAAGTCTGTGAAAAACTATAAGCACAAGCAGGCTGTGAGTGCAAGAGCATTTTCCACTAATTTTTTTAAGTTTATTTATTCATTAGCCAAATTCATATCCCACTGCAATCATAAATAGACTGTCAGGGGCTAACAAAAAGATAATAACATAAATACCAGTGATAAAAGACCTACTGCCTACAGACCCCAAACAATACCTAGTGTCAACACCTAAACACACTCCAGGAAGCTCCATCTTCAGCTGTTCCTGGAAAGTAAATAACATTGGAGCCAATTTTTCCTCAATTACTCATATTTAGAGGCCTCCTATTTCTTTTATAGTATTCCTATAACAGGTCATACAGACAGCATTCATGAACAGCAAGCACTGATAAATATCAGTACCGATGAATTTATCCAATTGCTTTGAAAACCAATGTGAACAGCCATTGCTACATTATTTGGAAATAAATTCTAAAGTTGAACAAGGTGGCATATGAAGAAATACTTTTGTGAATCTTTTACTATTTAGTTATTAACCAAAAGGGAGAAAATCACTGAAGTGTACATACTGCACAATGCCATAATTTGATTTGTTAGGTTTTGAGTTAGGACACATGAACCCAAAACATGGTTTAAAGATTAGCATGTTCTTTGAACTCAATCAATTTGGGCTTATTCAACAAACCATGATTAAGTAAGACATGGCTTAACATGTTATGTAAACCAGTCAGAGTTGCCATCAACAACTCTGTAGGAGGTGTTGTTTTATATACTACTTATTACTTTAAAAAGCTAGATTAAGAATTGAGAAAACCCTGGAGTGCAGTAGTTTGGTGGAAAAAATAAAGCAAGTGAGTGAATAATATCAGAGCAATAACAACAAAAGGCTATGTTCAAAACAGCTTGACTTCGCATATCTCAGTGTTAAGTTATAGGCCAAACTATGTATTATATTAAAAGCACAATTACATTATGGAGACGAAAGGATCATTCCCAGAAGCAAAAAGGTTTATCTGCCCTTCACATACCACACAATCATGATTTTTATTCTCTTGATCCCTTCCCAGCAGCTGCTAAAATTTACAAACAACAGCCAATAAAATTTACAAGCACCCTCCACAAATAATGGGTTTAAACCAACATGAAGTGTGGCTCTATTAATTGCCTTTCAAGAATTGGAAACTTTGAAAGGCAACATTTCCAGCAGATTGTTCCTCTATATTTTAAGAGAAGTATCCAGATTAGCATAAGTGGATATATTTCATTTCCATGTGGACCATTACCTTCTCCATAAAGAAAACATATTTATGAAATGTTATTTCACAGTATATTTTGGAGCATTTGCATCTCTCTTTCTCTCTGTTCGAAAAGGGAAATGACTGTAGAAGTTATGATGAATTTTTTAGTATTTTATCTGTTAAAAGACAAAATAATGTGTCTAGATAGTTACAGATAGAGTAATTTTCATGATCCAAGAAAGAAAAGACTCCAAGGCTGCTTCCAGATAGATCTTTAATATACATTGGCAGCAATTCATTATGGTTATTTCACTGGGCATCCTGATGACATAATTATCCATTACACATGAACTCACATTTTAATCCTTTTGGCCTTGTTCCTTTCCCTTAGCTAATGAGGATTTCATTTACACACAAGGACCCAGAGCAAACACCATTCTCAGAGATATCAATATTCCAGAGCATTTCTGAACAATTCTGGATAAAGATCACCTGGAACTGTGGCAGAACCGAGACCATGTGCCTTGTACAACATGTTGGCAATAAATTACATAATTTTCAATTAGACCACTTTGCTGACTGCAGCAATGCTCATGGTTGCTCTTTGCAGTTGCCTACCCTTCCTCCTGTAGTGATCCTGATCATTACTTTGAACACCGGAAGAACTGAGAAGTTAGGAAAGGGGAAACCTTTTCTTCTATATATGTAGAATCTCAATTGGTCAAGAAGGTGGAAGTTGTCCTTGTCTTAATTCACCCAGTGGGTATAAAGATTATACCACATGTTTCTTTGCAATAAAACACTTATCAAAAATGAAGAGTATGAATGACACCTTACATTCCTCCAAGCAGAAAAGGTAGTAAAGCAACCTCATAATATGAAATAATACTCATGATAATGAAGAAGAGCAGGAATTTCAACCCCCAAAATAAATATTTACTTATTAAGGAACAAGATTTTAACCGTGACTTTTACCCAGTGAGTGAAATCCAGAAAGTGATTGTGGAATGCAGTGTGGATGTCACTATCAGCAGCTGCTATTAGCCTGAAAACCTAACATTCAGGATCAAACTTTTCTGCTGGACACCAAGAAGTGAATTTTGCACTTTTTAATAATTTAAGAACTTAATATTAGCTATTTTGAAACAAACTTTCCACGGAATCCATGTGTTACACATCTTTTTCCTTCCAGTTCTTTTGTGGACCTATAACCATAATAATTTAGTACCCAGAATTCTGACCAAGGAATGATAGAGTATAGCTTTAGTATGAGGAGTGCAAAAAATCTACAGAAAATAGAAATTAAAAGAAACACCATGTCTTTAATGAGTGTCATTGGATCCTGTAGTTTGTTGATATTGATGCAAACACCTTCATTCCCTGAGTGCCTAAAGCAGTTAAATAATCCTGTCTGCTATTTCTCATCTCCTTCATGTAACAGTAGAACTAAATTCTCATAAATTAAAGCATGCTTGTACGACATGGTTTCTGCTCCTTGGAACAGGAAACACAAATTAGATGCAAGGATTATTTAACTTACTTGGGAAAGTAGAATGGATCATACACAAGGTTTGTTTGACAGATAGATAAGGTGCTCTCATCTAACTGTGACAGTGACAGCACTTTGGCAATTCAACACATTTTTATTTTCAGAAAAGGCAACAGTTTTAGGTGGGCAACACTGAGGTTCTGGCCACCATGTGGAGATGAAGCTGCCATGTACTAAACCTGTGTTGGTAGCTGTCCATCTCCTGCTGACTGCTTGATGCTCCCATTCAGAGTAGTAGCCTTGAAAGTGCAGGACCGCCCTCGAATCGATCCCTCTGTGTACAGTCTCTCTGGCTTTTTCTGGCAGTGGAAGAACATAAGGAATCCATTGCGGTAGTTCTTATTCATCCAGCCATAGAGCAAAGGGTTTGCAAAAGTGGAACACATGGCTATTACATGAAATACTGTATAAAGGAGTTTATAGTCACGGAGGGCAAGAGCCAGATCTAGGTCCGCAGCAAGTTGAAAAGCATGGAAGGGTAGCCAAGAGACTGCAAACACCACAACGACCATGAAAAGCATCTTAGTGGTCTTTTTCCTGCGACAGTGAGTGTCATTTCTAGAAGAAGGGCTAATGTGGCTTCTCAGTTTGAACCATATCCTGATGTAGGCATAACAGATGATAGAAAGAGGGAAAACATATTGCAGGATAAGCATGGATAAGCTGTATATAGTGGCATCTCTGTTTTCAGAAGGCCATTTCTCTGAGCAGACAGCTATTCTGAGATTGATGGATGGAATTTCTTCATATCTGTATTCTCGGAAGATAGCCAGTGGACTAGCTAGGACAGCAGCAACCAGCCATGTAGTAGCTATGATGGTGAAGCTGATCTTCTTGGATATTCTACTGTCTAAATGAAAAACAATACATCTGTACCTATCCAGAGCGATCACGGTTAATGTGAGAATAGATACATGAACACTTAAAGCTTGAGCAGAGGACACCAAATGACAAAGTACAGCCCCAAACTTCCACTCATCTAGCAGAGTGTAAGCCAAAGTAAAGGGCAAGCAAGTATCCACCATTAGGTCTGCCAGAGCCAAGTTAGCTATGAAAAAGTTGGTTACAGTCCTCATGGTTTTATATTTCACTATCATGTAGATGACCAAGGAGTTACCAATGAATCCCAGAAGAATGATGAGAGAATAGGCCATTATCAGTATGATCTGGACCCCCAAGATCTTGGTGCTATCCATCATAACTTCACTGGATCTTCCTTGGAATCCCTGACTAGGGGTGACAAGGCTGTCTGCATGCCAGCCAGATGGTGATTTCTTCTCTAAGATATGCTCTTCCAAGATGATGGTGCTGTTGGCTTGATCAAGCAAACCCATGTCTATTATTCGTATTTATTTAGGCCCTGGGTTGACAGTATTATGCTTGTAACTTTGTCTGTAGAAAGAGAAACAAGCATAAGATTGAAAAAGATGACATTTAAATACTTTAGTTTATAATGACATATCAAATCCAGCATTTCAAACTAAGCTCTAAATTTCTGCAATCCTTGTACACAGTAAAATGATAGGTCTGTGGTTTTCATGCACAGCTGAATGGCATTTCTGAAAGAAAAACCTAACCCACGTAGATCCCATTATATTTGGATGATAAAATTAAAGCTAACCAAAGAGCAAAAAATCTGACCCTGATTAAATTTTTATTCTTTTTTTCATAAAAGGTTTTTTATTTGCAATTCTATTTACCTAAAATTGAATGGGTTAAAAAAAAAACCCTTCCAAATGTCATGCTAATATAATCATGTAAACCAGATCATCAGTTTGGCTATTAGCAATTGCTTGCGATTGGTCTACAGTCTGCCTTTTCTGCTCTCTCATGACCTTGGCTCTGCTTGTCAGAGTAATTCTATTTGCATGAAGGATGGCAAAGAAAATAAATGTATAAATTAACAATGGCCTAGAAATACAATAAACTGCAACTGTTTTGCCCTTCAGTGTGTCTAAGACTTCAATTCCTTGCCTATATACTTGGGTATAAGTGTATGATACGACTGAGTGAGCAAGATTCACTACTAAAGCCTAACCTGGACAACACTTTAGCAGCATTCAATCCAATGGATGCTGAGCAACTGTATCTGGGAACCGCGTTTACATTCTTCATAATACTCCCAGCAAGGTATTGCATTTCTGATGGCCTAAGATAGAGCTTTAGGAGCTGACATTATGACACAGTTGCAGTGTTCATGTAGCTATGCTTTGCTTATCCATGGTTGACTGGATAAATTGCAATTAGTTCGGTTCACAAACATAAAGTTGGATCTATGGTCCACAGGCTGTATGTGGAGCCCAGAATCCCCGGCATGGGGATAAAAAATTCACATTCTTCTTTATTTGGAAAGGGTTTGGTGAGTTAAAGGCAAAATGGGTATCTTAAGGCCTGCAAATAATCAATTCACACTACTTCATAAATAAGCAAACTATTTTTGGCTTAGTCTGTTGTGTGGTCCCAACCTATATTAGGGAAATGTTTTGAGGTAATTCTGTATGGATGCTACTGCTTTTTGCCTTTCCTGCCATCTGGTAAGCCCACAGACTGCGAGGTCCATGGCATAGGATGAACTCACCATAGGACTAGGAGTCCCTTCAGACCTGGAGCTGTTCCTGTTCCAAATAAGCATACCTAAGATTGGTCTAGATCAGGACTGGCCATACTGTGAGACTGAATGAAACAACTGCCTAAGACAGCCAATGTTGGGAGACAGGAATGGTGGCCTCTCAATGGCTCCTGTTGATCTCCTAGGATGTTCCGCTTTGTTGGATGACAGATGTATATATGCTACTTCCCCTGTCCTGAGCCCCTAAACAGATATAGCAGAAGTCATAAGACTATCACAGATTATTCACTGATAGTCCAACTGACTTCTGTCTATGGAATGAGAAACCAGCATGTTTATATCTTGGGTAAAGGATAGTGAATGTCTTAAGCCATTCCCTGAGACAGATAAAATATTCACTATAAGAGAGATGATAAATATAGGAGCCCTTAAGTCTGCACATTGTGACTTCCAGAATCCTTACTACATGCTACCATATGATTTACTGAATCCTCTTCAAGGGTCTTAGGGCAAAACAAGTTGACTCATCCACGTCTATTGGCAATGTCACAACAGGGCTTCATATATGTATAGAGCAGAAGAAATGTAGATTATAAATTTATGCCCTAAACATTTAAGAATATTTTACCAAAGCCATAGGAAAACAATCAGAATCACTGCTTTTTAGCTAATCAATTTGGTCATTATGCTTCTTCACTGATTTGATTCTTCATTTCCAGCAGTGTATCACTAATAGCTTATCCACATGTGATTAATCTCTTGGATCTATGATTTTTTTTTCTCTGTCTGAAAGCAACTGCACCAGCAGAAATGATTTGGATTAGGGCTACAGTCTTGAGAAGAGATTAGTACACTCTTCCTCTTCACTATTCCCCTGATTTCTATCATTCTATCAACCTGTTATTAGCTGCAAATTTTAAGAATGATTGGAACTGTATAAAATTCAAGAGGATTCCTACAGCTGGTATTACCTCAGTACAGGAATGCACTACTAGAGATGGAGAGAGAGAGAAATTTGAACAAAATTATGTGTTCTTTGGAGCATTAAAAGCTCCAAAGCATATGGCTTTTTAATTTACACCTTCCATTAGACCTCATATCAGATTATCATCACTATTGTTCCTTGAGTTTGTAAATAATACCTATTTCATCATACAATGCATACAGACTGAGATTGGTAACTTTTCAAACCTTTACTTTGATCATTTCATCTCAACTTGGGGGAAGGGAGAAGGATTGAACCTGAACATGCGAAGACTGTATTTTTGCATTTCTTTTCCTCCAGTCTGCACTCTTTTTCTCCAAAACAGCACCGAAAAGAGCTCCTTTTATTCATTTCAAGGACTGCACTATGATGCAAACAGGGTGGATGTTATCACTGGGCCAACTTGCCAAGAATTGTGGGGCGGCGATGGCAGTAAGTAATGGGATAGTCAGCTATCAGTGACTACATTGCCACTGGAGCATCTTTCTTCGATGTGTAGAAGCAGCACTATCAATTATTCAGCGAAAAACTCACAATTTCTTAAACAAATGGGGAGGAAAGCAAGGCCTGGGCCAGAGAGTGACAGAGGCGGGGGTGATGTTGTAATTCATAATAAATGGTCCTATTTGTTCATTTATCATTTGGCAGAACAAAGTTCATAACACCTCTAGGGAGCTGCAGCAGGAATTCAGACTGCTTGGCTGGAAACCTCAGTTGCTTGAGATGTTTGATGATGGGGTGGGGGGAAAGACTTAGTTAGATTGGACTCAGCTGCTTCCTCCCCTTCTCAGCTCCATGAGTGTGTGTGTGTGTGTGTAAATATTTTACTGGCTCTTAGAGGCTGACACCTTGGGATTAAATTGTGAGCTTGGCAGCAGACACTGTAGAGTGACCACTGAAACACAAATTAATCTGCCTATATGACGCTCTGGATATCACACTTGTTGCATTATCTTCTTCACCACTGCTCTAAACATTTGTGTCCTTCATGCCTCCCTTAAGCTGTAGATCTCATGTTGACCCAAGACTTTATGAGTTTCTAGAACTGCAGAGCTGATGAGATGCAAGATGGACATAGTTTAGCTTAAACTTTCAGATGTTATCACATTGTTTTGTGCATTTAATCTTCAAAGTTACACAATTTTGGTTACCGTGACTGTATCTGATTCTTAGTATGCCTGATTTTTCTTGCTGTTTTTTCCCCTTTTCCTTTCTGTGCTGGAATTCATAGCCTACATTATAACAAGGTAAATGAAGGGTAATTGAGTTCCCTTTCTGATTTTTCCACATTGTTCATAAAGCAGCTATATAGAGGCATTTTATATTAGGCTGATGGAATACTTTCTATTATTAAACCTATACTTCTA
The DNA here is from genome assembly GCF_059951505.1 of Python bivittatus. NCBI lineage: Eukaryota > Metazoa > Chordata > Lepidosauria > Squamata > Pythonidae > Python > Python bivittatus. The sequence goes on along the minus strand of NW_028277035.1, from coordinate 36,192,607 downwards.
TTATAATAAATATATAAATCTAAATACAGTAGCAACAGCAGAATAGAACAGTTTATCACATTGAATTATAGATTTATTTTCAATAATCTTACTCGGTCCTATGGATTCAGTTCTTCCAACTCAAGTTAGATGTTTGATTTCAATTGATAACAAGCTTCAGTTTAGCCATAATAGGTCTGAATAAATTCTGTTCACCTCTAGTTATCTATTCCCATTCTGGATTTTCACTGAGAATGAGAGAGGGAAGAACATCACAATTCCAGATTAAAAGCATTCTTGGCCAGTTACATTGACACAGATGAGCAGGGTAATTTAGGATTGGATTGGCATCGATATTCACGTAAGCCAGTGTTGTCCAATGCTGGCTGGGGAATTCTGGGAGTTGAAGTCCACTCATCTTAAAGTGGCCAAGTTTGGACAACACTGACGTAAGCTGACGGGTTTGATGACTGATACTTTTTATAATTATAGAAATATTCTGTATTAGTTCTCCTTATATCTTTGATTGTTATAGCCTTATTCTGTATTATTTTAAACATTAGAGTAAGAGGCGAATGTATATTGGTGCTTGAACCAAAGAAAGTCGGAAGTTACCTCTTTTTTTTCTTCTCACTTTTTCTCTTTTGTATCCTTTTTCTGATCTTTTTCTTTTTTCTATTCTCTTCTTTTTCTCTACTTTCTTTTTAGTCTTTATTGAAATTTAATAAGTTCTTTGAAAAACATATTCCTGTAAGCTGCATGCACAAATGTTCATCCTTTTCACCAACACATCTGACTTGCTAAATCTATTTTAAAAAAAAAATCCCCTCTCACCCCTATGGGTGGTCTGTGTCTTCCTCAATCTCAGGTCCTCTTACCAGAGGGAGTTTGAGGGTTCTGCACAGCATCTTTGCTGTTCCTAGCACACACACACACGCGCGCACACACACACACACATATCATCTTTGCTCTTTCTGTACCAGGGGCTGAAAGAGGAACTAGAGAGGATGTGGAAAGTAAAGGCCAAAGTGATCTCCCTGGTGGTAGGAGCACTCGCGGCTGTGACTCCGACCTGGGAGAATGGCTCCAACAGATCCCAAGGACAACATCAGAGCTCTCTGTCCAGAAGAGGGCAGTGCTAGGAACAGCTCAGATACTGCACAGAACCCTCACACTCCCAGGTCTCTGGAAGAGGAACCGAGATTGAGGAAGATACAGACCACCCATAGGGGTGAGAGGGGAATATATATATATATATATATATATATATATATATATATATATATATATATATTACATTAGTTTGAATGCTTGCTTCAATATATATATATATATATTGAAGCAAGCATTCAAACTAATGTAACATAGAATCTTCTGACATGTATAAACACTGGATAGTTTGTCTACCTGACTATCCTATGTTGTCGTCTCATGCATGGGGATACAAACAAAACATTTAACATATTGAATAGTTTATTTTGTGCAAGCCTATGACAGCATTTTCTTTAAAATTGTCATATTATACCCAGCTTCTTTCATCTCTTTTAAATGGATTGAAATGGGTGAAGGCTGTCCAGCAGGCTGTTTGATCAACTGTTTTCTTAATATCTTATTCCACCCCAAACAACATCTGGCCAATGCCATAATTTCTAAAGAGTAGCCCAACAGCTACTTATGGACATGGATAGCTCAAGTCATTTGGTGCATTAAACCAGCTATCCCAAAGGGTTAAAAAAATAGGCTGATGTTTTAGAATTAATTAATTAATGTTGAATTCATGATGCCAATAATTATTATAATGCTATTTCTGTTTGATCAAAGGCAATCTGCAATGCTTCGGATTGAACAGAGTCATACAATGAAGGGCTATCTAACCAAAAGCAAAGTCATTAAACTCATTGAAATGGGCTGGGCTATTCACAGCCAGTCGCCACTTTCTGAGGGAGAGCCAGACTGCCGGGTTACACAACGCCACCCCTGGCATTAATTTTGTTTTGTAAAAATGAAGCAACAGCTATGCAGACTCACTGACTGGGACAGACAGAAATATTTATTGCGGTGTCTTGACTATGTCCTATAGTTGTAAAATCCCTAAGAGGCTATTAATTTTTTTAGCCTGATAAACATTGGAGAGCCTTTTCATGTATCTGTCCCCCACTGGAATAATAATTAAGCAGTATTCGTCCCAGGCAGTTAAGAAAATGCTGAGTGAGCTGGTCTGAGGTGTTGGATAGAATGTAGGACTTGGACTGAGAATTATGTGAAATCAAATGGCTGCTCAGTTATAATTTACACAAGGAGCAGCTTCTTGGGGTACATGAGCAAGCATGCTTTCAACCTAATTTTTTTTTTCTTTTTGCTAAGCCTTAAATTAGTCCCCAAAAAAAGTCTGTGTCCTGCTTATTTAAACTGGCATTAAGCATAACGCAATTGTTATTATTTGCTATGCATCTTGACTCTTTGTGGTTTGTGTTCAATCAGAGCCAGGTCCTGGTTTGCGCCAAAGGAGTGATCACCCCCTTAGTATCAGAAAGGTTATAAATAGATCCAGAGTAATACCACAGGAGAATGGTTGAATGTTCAGAATTTTACAGATTGCATTTCCAGCTGGGGCGATTATGATTGCTCTGTTCTGTATTACTCACCCAATCAGTTGCTTGTTCAGATGGGCTTGTTTTGATTGCACATAAGGTAAAGTCACTAAATCTGGGCTGCACAAATCTGGATGACCAGTAGACAGCAGCAAAGTTCATATTCTAACTCTTTTCCACCCTCTCGTTATCACTGGGAGTTTTGCAGCCCAAATCTGTTAGGCCTAATATTAGAGAGAATTCGTTTTTTCAATAAAGCTGTAAATAATTTTTATAAATCACATTTTGTTATCAGTTTTAAAGGCCATTTTCAATCAAGTCACACAGCAGCATATTGTTAGCCCCCAAAGACATAAAGAGGAAGCCTCTGGGTATAGTTAGTCTTGCTTGGATCTATTTCTTTCCTTCCAATTCCAATCAGATTAAAACTGCAGACATATGAGCTGGAAGATGTTGAGCAACTGTTTCCTGATAAACTGTCTTACACAATTTAACTCTTTGGCTTGTTTATACTTCAGTGTATTCCATATACCTCCAAGGAAATTTAATTCAATCGCCAGGATACGTGTGCTGTGCAAATATAAGTTAAACTTGTCTTCTGATAAATTGATGTTTTGTGATTGACCATGCCCACTAGGAATTACTCACAAAATGCTCTCAAAATTCCAAATGCACCCCCACATTAAAAAAAAAAAAAGTTTTCTATTCCTGTCCAGAAAGGTCCTTCCAGAAAGATACTTTGGGTTGTCTTCCTATCCTACACAATATATGAATTTAAGTTTACACCTTTCTTTCTGCTTCCTGCAGGGACACAAAATTACAGGTGAAGGTTTAATGCCAAATAAGACTAGGCAAGTATGGTCCAACAGTTCCAGCCCCAATATAGATGATCAACCGATAACAACAAAAATGGCAAACGTTTTCCAGAGAGAAGATGAAACTTAGAAAGAAGCTGAAGTAAGAAGACAAATGGAAGTGAAAAGGGGTTAACTCCCAAATGAAAAAGAAAAAGAAAATGACAGCTCATTTGATCCAGATGATATACCTGAGAATTCTTAAAGAGTTCAGATGTGAAACTCTTCTTCTAACTCAAATGTGCAACATCGTATCCAGTCAATCTCATTATCACAGGATAAGAAGGCTGCCAAATTTGCACCAGTGTTTTAAATGGGAGCAGAGAAAGCGAAGGCAGAACTGATAGGCCAATTAAGAGTGCTGTCTGTCCAGATAAGTGTGTAGAAAATATCATTAAACATAGAAAAGTGCAGAACATTCAGCAAGACTTCCGTAAAAGAAATTTCTACTTCACCAGCTTTCTGGCATTCTTTTGTGGTATCAACTGACATGTAACTAGAGCAGTATTTCTCAACCTTGACAACTTTAAGATGTGTGTGTAAGGTTTGCCCCGTTCGACAGAGAAACTCCCGTGACACGTGTGGTTCACAAAAGAGGCTTACTCATGCATAACGTAGCAGTCACAAGCAAAGCCAGGACTGGCTTGGTACATTTACATTACTCCTTTATAGTTGGCTCAATCCCCCCGCGGGCCCCGTTGCTAGGTTACATATTACAAATTAGATTGCAGATTGCCCCCTGTAATCCCCCCCTTCTACTGGAATGGCAGGTTCAGCCCAGTTCTCTTGTTTCTTTGATTGTTGTTGCCTGTGGCGTGGTCGTTGCCTTCGTTGGGGCTTCTGTCGCGCGCCCAGCCGGGAGCATCCCCTCACGCGCTGATCTCTTCCTCAATTCCGCGGCTCTCTCCTTTGTCCATAGCGCCCACGGCCCTCTGGCGTTAGCACAACGCATCCGCTCCAGATTAGTGAAGTGGCGCCAGGGGGCCCATTCATTAGCTTGCGGTTTCGCATTTCCTCTTTCTGCGCTGGTGCTCGAGCGGTGAAATTGACTAAAGCGTGGCTGGGCAAGTTCCTAGGCGTGCAGTGCCAGCTGAACCTGACAGTGTGGACTTCAACTCCCAGAAGCAAGGCTGGCTGGGGAATTCTGGGGTTTGAAGTCTACACATCTTAAAGTTGCCAGGGTTGAGAAACACTGAGCTAGAGCAACCAGTTCAACATTTTTGCTCATCTTTCCATCTTTCCATCATGGCTAATGGACCCCCTCCTGGATCTAGTCCATGCAGGAACTAAAGAAAGCAAAAAGACCCCAACCAGTGCCTACATATTACAACAGAGACCACCCCCCAGTTGGGAAACCTGCAAAATTAGGATTGAAATTACTTCCTGCTTCCTCATCAACTCCATCAAAATGGCTTTTAGTCCAGGAAAAGATTAATTGCTTTCTAGTCCCTGTCATTTCACAGATGTTTGCCCATGATTCTGTTCCTTTAATCAAGAACGTAAACTGACTGAATGGTTGAACAAATTTCAAATGTGTTTAAAACCAGGATTTGATATTTGACATCAGGAATGGGCAACTGGTGGCTCACAAGCAGCTGTTTCAGACTCCTTTTTTGACCCATAGAGTCATCCCTGTTTGCTCTGGTTACTGATTACCCAGTGATTTTAATGGGAAATAAATAAATAGATGAGATGTATGCATTATACCTGGAGTAGTTTTAATGAGATGAGATGTGGAAAAAAAGAAGGAAGAAAGGGGGTAGAAGTCCTATGCAGAGGGATGTTTGCTGCTGTGATTCCCTGAAAGCCCACACGGTAAAAGGTTATGGGATCTGGCCTCTAATCGCTATCCAGATTTGTGCAGCCCAAATTTGATACTCCTAGATTTCAGAGAATCATTCCACCCTATTTTGCTGAGACATCCAGAGCAGGTTATTTCACAGAGGATTTTGATTCTATGGATCAGATGCTTTAACCTCCCGAACTAATCCATGAATGTGTTGCTCTGCCAGTAGGGAATTGCTCCAGCAGCAAAGGATAGTGTTGCTCTTCACATGAGGAGGACAGGAAGAATGCAATGGAGGGAACAGGTCTACTGTAATCAAACCTACTCTCCTTCTTCACATGTAGACCCTAGATACCTTTACAATTCCCAGGAAAGCTAGATTCTCATGGTCATCTGAACAGGCATGCCCAGAGGCTGTATACACTTGACACACTGAACAATAATCTAGCCACCCATATTTTATCTAGCCACCCATATTTTAGCCTAGGACATGGTTAGTCATAGCCCAGTGTGTCATGGGAACCCAGAAAATTGGATCAATTTGGTAAACCATGATTCAGTTAACCACAAGTAAGAGTCTCATGCAAGCATAACCAGTGTGACAACTAGTCTTTTGCCTCTCTTCTAGTGTCATCCAGATGCCATTCCTCTGCTTTGTAGGAGAGGGAAGATAAGAAGCAGGGATGCTCTACTTACTTGGCTTCAAAAGCAGCTGTTTGATCAGGAGCATCCAGGGTGGGGAGATGAGGGGAAGGTTTCAAAAAAGTCAAGATGGCAACTGCACCATGTGACTGAAGCCCAGTCCCCTTTTTTATATCCATTTGGTGCTTCTGTTCTCTTTGAAATAGTTCCATTCTAACTACTCAGGCGATGAAAATCAGTAGTGTCCTTTCAGCTACTACAGATATTATTATAAGATTCCCAGCCTGATTAGAACCAGCACCTGAGGAGTCATGTTCCCTTTTGCCCAAACTCCTCTCTGCAATAAGAGTCTCTAAAGAGACTTCAAGAAAGAGGCAACTTGAAAGCAAGAGACATTTCAGCACTTTTTCTTCATGATGAATATGATTAATGACTTTAAAATCTACCTTACTAAAGAATTACATTATGGAGAACATACGATCTGCAATCTAACTCTGATTTCATAGGTCACCTATTCATAATTCACCAAACCTGTATTCTGTGGACAGCAAATTATTAAACTGATTCTTTTGTTGTTACAATTTCCTGCAGGACTGGCCTCCTGGCATACAATGCAATAAAGGAAATCCTCCAGACGTGGGCTTTTAATTATCCTGAAACTTTCATTTCATGCATGACCCTAAACATATGGATTCCATACTTTACATTGTAACAGTGTTGATGGTGTTCAGGCTGACATGTCAGAGTCAGATAAAGGGACATGGTTTGTTGTTCAGTCTGTCAGACAAAAGCTCAGCATACAATTGTACATCTGTATGTCTATATTGCTCCTTCCCATCTCTAGTGCTCTTTCTGTCCTTTTTGCAATCTTAAAACTAAAAGAAGACATTAGTAGCTGAGATTGAGCTCAGGCCGAAGCAGTTCTATTTTGTAGGGCAGAAATCTTCCCCTAATTGCAAACCAAAAATTATGTTCAAACAGTGAGTGAAAGATAACTGCCTAATGCATATTTGTTCTCTGCAACTGTCATTCATCACAAATGGTAAATTAAGCCGCAATTTTTAAAAAATCCCTGAAAGAGTAGTTCTGCATTTATTACTCTGTCTCTCCCTGGGTTGTACAGATTGGATCAATACTCATCAGTGTTCAGGTGGATTTTAAACTCTTTTGACTTTCTAAATTTGTCCTATGCTTGACAGTATCTCCATGACTCTTTACATGAAAAATCCAGTGGGATAGTGATAAGCCACAGACACATGTTTCACTAAAGACATGAATGCTTCCTTTTCTAGACGGGTTTATAAATCACGTTATCTTTGCAGAATATCACTAAATGAATGTAGCCTCATCTTTCTTTCTTTCTTTCTTTCTTTCTTTCTTTCTTTCTTTCTTTCTTTCTTTCTTTCTTTCTTTCTTTCTTTTTCTTTCTTTCTTTCTTTCTTTCTTTCCTTCCTTCCTTCCTTCCTTCCTTCCTTCCTTCCTTCCTTCCTTCCTTCCTTCCTTCCTTCCTTCCTTCCTTCCTTCCTTCCTCAGATCTGTTTAGGCACAGTGCAGCAATAGCTTTTGGAAATTAAATACTACTTAAGTAAGGAATACCCTTGACAGGAACATTGGAGCAGTTTGGGTGGAAGGGGGAACTGTTTTAGAAAGAAATTAATTTTGGTCCTACAGAATTTTTTTAAAAATAAAATTCTACCTGGATAAGATAGCCTTTGCCTGTAGTGATTTTTTGACAATCAGATACTGTGTTCAACTACCTAGATTCCAGACTGTTCCATGTCTTCTGGTCCTCGTGAGCTGCGCTATTGGAGGTACATTTTCAATGGTGCTCAGTCTTCAGCATCTCATGACTAACTGACCACAAGAGAGGCAGTAAGATGTAGACAGAAAGTTAAAGATTCATCCTGTGGCCATTAATCTGTGGTCACTTTCTCTTGTCTTTTTTCCCAGGTGCATGCACACGCACACATGAAGAATATATGTTCTTGGAATTTCCTCCTGGTAGGATGCAACTAGCTAGATTCTAGGTTTTGTTTATCCCCACCATGTATTTTCTGAAATAAAGGTGCTTTCTGTTACAGCTGGAAACTTGTTTCACTAATCCTTGGTCAGGTTAGACTCCCATTCTCAAGAGTGCTCACAGGCACCCACAGCACACTTCCACCTCCAGCAGAGTTATGGGCTCCAGCAACTGCAGCAAAGGTGCAAAGAAGTTCCATAAAGAAGAAGAAAAGGGTGCCTCCTGAACAGGTAAAGGAAATATTAAGGAAGACAGCAGAACACTTTCAGAAATGGACTCAGGAAGGCTGCAGCCTATGGAGTGCAGGAACAAGCAAAATTCAAGATGAAAATGCTCCTGAAGTTTCAAGAAACCACCTGTGTACTGGGCGAAGAGAGAGATCCACAGAAAGCAGCACAGGGACAAAAAGCTTGGGATGCTGCAAATGACAGAGTTGCTGCGATGATCTGCCTGGCAGCGAGTGACCCTCTTTAAGGAATTTAGACATTTGGAAGACTCTCAGACTTAGGGCTGAGCTGCCTAAGCAGGTTGCCCCAGGGTGAGTCAGGGGTAGTGGCCATTTCTCAAGGGCAGGAATGCATGAATGCAACCTCCACCCATCTTTTTCTACTACATTTTTTTTTCCCTTTCTGACTTGTGCTGTCTGATTCATCTGTTGTACTTCATCTCATTGTAGACAAACCCTTCCACTCCAATTGGCTACTGTGCCCTGTGACAGGAATGCCCCATCCCCTCTGATAACTGATCACTCCCCTCCAGGATCTTTTTTTTTTTTCCAAGTTCATCAGTGGAATGCTAAGAAATTAGAATGAGTTTTATTTTGTTTTGTTCATTCAGTTTTGTTTAACAAGTTCATTGATGGCAAAGGGGAATAATGGAGCTGTTTCTTTTTCTTCTGCTGCTGCTGCTGCAGATGTGAGGAAGGAGTGATGGTTAGATATTCAAAATACTGCAAGGGATAACAGGAACTTAGATCGTGCCACACAAACCATTAAAGCACTGTTTATTTTGATGAGGGGGGAGAAAGAGAACAACCATGCAGTGTTAGATGTTGTTCCCCATGTCAGGCAAAGAGTAAGCAGAGACCACAGGCTTTGAAAGAGGTCCTCATCACGTGTTGGGAATCTGATTGCATGGCAGAGTCAGAAAGAGAAACTGAGGCACCACAGCTCAGATTCTCCAAGAGGGCCAAGAAAGGTGTTTCACTGCAAGGGCTGTTTACATTACCAAGATGGAGAAAGCAGAAGAACCTCGCACATGGGAGGACACTGAAAAGATGTCAGCCACTGAAGAAGACAAATGGAGAAAGGGTGCAGAAGAAGAGATTGAACAGACACCAAGTACTGCTATGTAAGATGCTCAAGAAAGGGACTCATTGAACTGAAATACACCCCTTCAGAAGGCAGATGCACTCACTGAATCTTGCTCAGAGTTCAACATGAGATGAGCAGAGTTGTGGATTGATGCATGAACTGGTGTGAAAGGGTGTTGGAGGTGCGGATCCAATGCACAGACTCTTGAGTTTGCTTCACTAATCCTTGTTTAGGTTAGATTCCTACTGCCAAGGATGTTCTCTCTCTCTCTCTCTCTCTCTCTCTCTCTCACACACACACACACACACACACACACAAACACAGAGAGAGAGAGAGAGAGAGAGAGAGAGATACTTCAACCTCCAGTATGGGTTTCTATAATATACCCTTCAGCTAGAACAGAAACCTATCCTCTTTGTTCCAAGGAATTATGTGACGACAGAGCTTTCAGTGCAACACAGCACGGAGAAACCCTGATTCCCTCAGTGGCACAGCGGCCGAGGAAGGGATGAGCCTAGGAGGGGCTCGGTCTACTTTTGCCCTGCAGACCTCTTCACCTCTCAGCAGGGTGGCAGCAGCTGTTTGCATTGGGATAATTAGCCAAATCTCAGGCTAGGGGGACCTAATTCTGTAGCAGGGATGATGCCATTCATGGTATTTTGCTTAAAAAATTGAGGGTTAGCTTATCTGTGGATGGGCTTATGCATGAGTATATTCAGGATATTTGGGTACTTGTATTACCTTATATATTCGCAGATAAGCCCATCCACAGATAAGCTGAACCCAATCTTTTTGGGCGTATTTTGGCATTTAAAATTCTTGGCTTATCTGCAAGTATATACGGTATGACAATTTTATAAATGACTGAAATGACACTCAAAGGCAGAAAAAGTGGTAATGATTGAAAGGAAAGGAAAAGTGGAGAAAAGGTAAAGAGACAATAACAATTCTCTCCCTCTTCTCTCTCTCTTTCTCTTGAGACAGGAGAGGAAACCTTAATTAAATCTCAAGAGCAGCAAATTGTTATTCCCATGGATTGCAAATACCAGCCAAAGCTGCATACAGGGAGATTTTTATTTATGTATTTATTTATTTCAAGATTTATAAGGCCACACAATTCAAATCCACAGAGTCAAGTGTGACTCTGGGCAATGTACAATATAAACATACAATAAATCAACAAGATGAAAAAACAGAAAACCATCTAACAACAATGTATAAATATAAAAGGTAAAATGGCGACCAAGATGACTGTCTACAACCACAATTCTTATTAGTCAAAAGCTGAAAATGAAGAGGACCAGAACCACCAGTCACCATCTGGTTCAGATCTGATTATCAGGAGGTGGAAACAGTTTTTGATATCAGCTTTGGGTACAGGGAATGAAGAAAATGGAGTACTATTATTGTCATCACCTAACTCAGGCTGCTTTCCAATTATTGGGCTGCTTCTCCATGAACTGTGCTTTCAGAGTGAAAGAATGTTGACCTGCCTTGGGAAGCAGGAAGGGAGCAATGATCCATTATGGAGAGAGTTTCAGAGGAGATTTCTCAGTCCTGAGAAAGAGGAAAGCATAGGAAAGAAACTCAAAATAACCCTTCCCCCTTGATTTTGTTTGGTATAAGATGGAGTAGTGAGAAATCCTGACAGGCTTTCCAGATTCTGTTATTCTATCCTGCAACAATGAAGAGCATTTCTGGTATCCTTGCTACATCTATTTCTTGACCTTGCCCGTCTCCAGGGGCTGACATTAAACCATAAAAGATCAGTTCTGATTCCTCCTCTTAATATTTTCAGCTTTTGGTTTCCCTGACTGTCACATTCTGGGTTGCTAAAAGCCTACTGATGGCAGAGGGAAGAGAAGGGGATTCTGAGAGGTGGCAGCAATGCACTCAAGACCTGGTGCCTTCTCCTGCATCCTTAACAGGCCTATAACTAGGAGCATCCCATAAATTTTCTCTGCCCCCTGAATCTCAAGTTGTCTTTATAAGACCAGATAAACTTCTCCCTACTTTTTGTGGGGGAAACCTCAAGGTTGGCTACAGGCCTCCCCATAAAGCATCTTTCAATAAGATGCTGCCCCTGTCCTGGCCCCACTGTCAGTGCAGAAGACACCCTATCAATCCACTATCCACTCAAACACAAAACATAAATATCCTGCTCTTCATGTGACAAAATGTCTAGGGAGCAACCTTGATTACTCTCTAATTCTATTTTTATGGTTACTAATTTCCTTCTAAGAGCCAGTTTAGTGTACTAGTTAGGACAACAGGCTAGAAACCAGACCGTGAGTCCTGCCTTAGGCAGGAAGCCAGCTGGGTTTCTTTGGCCCAGACACCCTCTCTCTGCCCTAGAAAGGAGGCCGTGGCAAACCACTTCTGAAGCCTTGCCAAGAAAACTGCAGGGACTAGTCCAGGCTGTCACCAGGAATCAATACTGACCCGAAGACATAAAAATTAAAAAAAAATTAAAATCCTTCTGCAACCTCTACTGCACCTTTTATTCAACTTCCATTTATTTTACTCCAGCCTCAAAATAGTATTATGGATACTCTATCTTCCACTCTGCTTCAACAACAAACCTGCAAGCTTTACAAAGATGTAGGGAATGGTGTGTTGTTGTTTTTTAAACAAAAGGAAGTAGTTGATTTTTTAAAACCTGAGAGAAGAATAATTACTCTAGATCCTGGATCCTGTAAAATAACCCATAGTATTGGCAAATGTCTGGCAGGAACTGAAGTAAGCCAATGATTAAAAGGGTAGATTGAAGCAAGAAAAAAAATTAAATATCTCTATTCCTGGAGTTACTTTCTGTCCATATGACAAGATGGAGCAGATGCTCTTACAGTAACACCTGCAAGACTGCCACCTTATCAAAACAAAACAAAATAAAACAAAGGCTAACTGAATGTTAAGGGGTTTTCATCTGAGTAGACATGCATAGGGCTGCACCATAATATTGCACTGCTAATTTATGCTTACATTCTTTGATTAAGATTTCCTATAAATGTGAACATGTATTAGGGAATACGTCCAGATGAACTCAGAGAGACGTATTTGCTTGTCAACCTCCTTAGAATTTCACTACAAGTAATCCTCATTTAGCAACCACAATTAGGACTGGCAAGTTGGTCGTTAAGCAAAGTGGTTGCTAAGTGAACCCACAACTGTGCTTACAGTCTTCTTTCAGCTTTCCTTTGCTTTACAGATCTGTGAAGGTCATAAGTGCGAGGACTGGTTGCAAAGTTACTTTTTTATTACCATCGTAACTGCAAACAGTCACTAAATGAGGCAGTTGCTAAACAAGGACTACCTGTGTAAGAATGCTCCATACTTAATATGAGCTGCTCTTTTTGTCCCATTTCATGGTGTTTCTAAGCCAGCTTGGAAACTTACTAAAACATCTGTATCTGCAAAAGGTTTAGGTCAGGGTAAGAGATGCCAGTTAAGTGCATTGCCCCAGATGATCTCAGGCAATTAATTGTAGAATAGAGCCTTCAAGGATGCCTGAAACCTCGCAGGACCTGCAAGAATTAGGAACTAGGTGAACAATCCCTGCTTGTCCAAACAGCAGATCAAAGTAATAGTGAAATCAGAATGAGAAGCAGAGTTCAGGTAATAAGACATTGGGAAATGGCAATTGTATAAAACTTGCACAACTCTGAAAGCTCATTTTGAGTTTGCCTCTCCTATTGACTTTTGTGCTAAATCCCTCAGTGCAGGAATGTTAAGCTGTTGCTGATCACTGCCTGGCAGCTTCTCCCAGCGCAATTGTCACTTTTTGGCTCAAGAGTGAATCTCTATGCCCAGGAGAGGAAAGGGGCAAGCCCTGTTTGAACATGGAACTCACTCAAGGGAAAGTAGCAGGGATTACAAAATGCTGCCAGAAGAGGGCAATCACGATACTCCTAACAGCGTTGTGTTGTCAAGGATTGCGCCGAAAACCATTTTTACATTTAGTATGACAAAAAGAAAGAGAAGTGCTTTATCCCACATCCTTAGCATCCTGCTTTTAAAAGTCCTTGCTGTTCTGCTATATCAATCTCCATCTGATCCACGACATGAACAAAGACAGCTGCTAACTAACATGTGGGAGGCTTTCTGACAAAGTAAGGGGATGCACAAAACTAGAAATTAAGGAAACATGCTTCTGTGCCCAAGAATAAATTTTCAGGCCAATCCTTCTAACCAAGCACACTTTCTAGCCAAGCCAAGGGTCTTGTGATTAATAGGAAAGACAAAAAAAACTTCAGACATATGGGCCAAAAGCTAGCAACACAAGGTGAAGCCTTCCAGTCTACTCATTATAGATGCGTATTGAACCAAACTAACCTGGATCTCTCTGTCAGAAGATCAATCCCACTCAACGGGATTCACTCACTGATAATGATATTGCATAACATCCTGCTTCAGGTTACATGATGGGAAGCACAGAGGTTCACTGTAACGGAAGGTGGGTTTGGGTGTTTTTTAACTCTGTGCCCTTGCAGGGAGGATGAGGTTATTGAAATGTGTAATACTCTTGACCTGGATGAAGCCCTCAGGTGCTTACAATTAAGGAAATAAAAATGCATACAGGAGCATGACAACACACAACTTGTGCAACAGCACCATTAGCCCCCACTAAAGGCATTTCCACATAGCCACCATTTTCATCCCCCAAACTCTCATAGATCAATTCACACTAGCCTGTAGGTGTCCTCACCATCTCTATTCTTGCCACATTAGGAATTGCCAACCGACTTTTCCTCCAGCTGACCAATAGGGAACCCAAAAACTGGTAGACAAAGCCTTCTCCTAGTTTCATCTCCATCTGATTTTGCAATTATTATTAAAAGAAAAATCTCCAGTCACTGTGAGGGGGGATGCAAAGAGACCCTGCACTTGCTTTTAAAAGACAGTTAAGAAGTCCATGGAACAATATGGCATCTCAACTCCTGGAAGGAGAGCTAAGGAGGTAGGGCAAAGTGATTGTTCTTCCCAGGAGTGAGAGATTGTCTGTGTCCAACTCATACCTTGCACTACAGAAATGCTTTTGCAATGCTCTTGGGCAGCCACTGAGCTGAAAAATCATGGGCTCTGCTACCCAGTGAGGATGATGGACTGTGATCATGTTGGCCCAGAGCCAATCCAGGAGCAGCACAAAGGCCACATGTGGAGGGGACAAAAAAGATTCAGGACTAATAGGACTAGCCCAAGGTGATTCTCCTACTTAAAACAAAAGGTAACAAGGTTCTCCAGCCCCTTTCACAAAGAGAAACAAACTACAGTAGAAACTACAAACTACAAGTTACTGAGGGGCGGTGTATACAATTTCATCTCCCCCCACAAAAAAGAAAGAATAATTGAGAGAAAGAATAATGCCACCGTGCCCTCCTGCATCTGCCACCAGTGGTAGCTGTCTCATGCTGCCTAAAGATACAGCTAGCTTTGAGGAGTTTAGCCAAAACATGCTGGAGGCATTTATTTTAATTCCCAAATTGGGGTGAGGGGGATGTAGGAGAAAGGGCATTTCCACTGATGAACGCAAAGATATCCAGCCAAGCTGTAGGAATTAATTGCAGGGAGTCCTCTTTTGAAATTCACACCTAAACTGATTTTCCTGTATGAGTTTGAGTTTTTTATCCAGTCATTCAAATCATCAAGCTGGGGCATGAATTCTTTTTTTTTTCTAGGGATAACCCAAGAGCTCTGCCTGCAGAGCACAAGAGAAGCAATAAGCTAATGAAGGAGGAAGGGAAAGAAATGGAGTTCAGGAAGCACTAGAAGTGTTGGATCTGCTGCTGTATCTTCACCAAGTCACACCACATCTGATCCATCTAACTATAAGATAGTGGGATTCCATTATAGATGGAGAAGCCTATTCTCAAAACTGTCAGAGGCTGCTCAATACTCAAGAACAGAGTTTATTCTGAGGCTGCAGACTGCAGGCTAGACCCAGAAGCAAATGGGCAAAAGAGCATGTCAAAATATACAAGAAAGCAAGCTACACAAAACTTGGTTCTGTAAATTCAGTGTTTGTGAACAGAGTACCAAAGGGAGAGCAACGGATAGAAGAAACCGACAGTTTCCCAGTAAAGTAAAGGAGATGGAGAGGAGAATTCTCCAAGGTTTTTCTCCTGGGGTAAAGTCCAGAGAAAGAAATAAACCAGGAATATTGACCAGTCCTACACTTTTCTCTTCCCTTAGCTCCCTGCTTCAGCCTCACCATGCAAACATGTTGACATTCCTAGCAGGATTGCTTGTAGCACGTGCAGTCTACAGTCTGCCAGCACGGGAAGCTAGTGACAATCTTTTCAGATGAACGAAGATGGTGAGATGCATCGATGCCCACGACCTGAACGCTTACTCCTCTGTTGTCTCCATTCATAAGTTCTGCAGATCAGTGTAGTGTTTCCCAAACCTGCAAAGCCTATTTGATCAGAGGTGCCAGTGCAACAAAAGAAACAAGTCTATGTATGGCACAGGAAGCTTCATACTTCCCTCACCTCTTCAACACCTCTCTTAAAAAAAAAATACTATACCCTGCCAGAAATTAGCAGAAGCAGAAGAAGGTTTTATAGCTGATGGCAGAATCAGCATATTCAGCTGCATGTTATGAACTGAGCTCTTCCCTCCCAACAACACTTTTAAGCTTTCCACTAAATAAAAAAAGCATCCCCCCTCTCACCCCTTGCTGGAAAATGAATAAAAAGAAAGCCACTTACCAGGGGTTACTGTTTCATTGCAATGTCAGACCAAGCTCTTTGTTCTTCTATTTCCACTCTTTTTCCACTCTGCAGAATCTCGTGGTGAGCCCAAGGTAAGTGCTCTTGTTCAAAGTAACTCTTTTAGAGGAAAAACCTCCCTCTCCTTCTCCTCTAAATGAGAGAACTGGACTTTTTCCTGAAAAGCTGTCTTGTTTTTATAAAGCTGATGGACCACGTCTTTGACGGGATGTCACTGGTAATCTCTATCCCATAGAGCTGGCTGCTCTGTTAGACTCTGCAGGAGAGAGAGCAAGACAGAAGGAAGCGTGTTTAGCAACAGAGGCAGAGGGGGAGAGAGAGAGAGAGAAACCGTGGCCGCTGTTCATGCATTGCTCAGCCACTGCAGGGCTTCTTACATAGCTAAAACGTCCTGTGATGATTAAAAAGATTCACTCCCTGTGGAATATGGGTTACGGGGGGCACAGCGTGCATTTTCTTTAGAGGACTGGAATTCAGCCAATTAGTGCCATGCTCATGTCCGGGACTGGTTTGCTTAATACCCCTAGGCAAGTCCTCTCATTCTGCTCTTATTCATGCCTTCTCTTTTCCTAATATAGATGTTTAATATTAGGGCTTATCCTCTCCTACATTTATCTGTAAACAACTTGCTTAGGTCTGCTTCTTGCATATGCACTCACCGTAGCTTTGTCTGAAGATTTGGATGTGCATGGTGCTCCCCACGATTTGTAGAGTTTTTGCATTTGGTGACTATTAGAATAAATTGTTTACTTGATTACTACAGGTCTATACCCCTGGATTGATTGATTCCTTCCTTCCTCCCTTCCTCCCTTCCTCCCTTCCTCCCTTCCCACGTACCTACCTTCCCCACTGTACTCTTAGGACTTACTTTCAGGTAAACATACAGGGGATTAAGTTGCAAGCACAATACAGAAATCAGTGCATGGAATAATACAGCTGCAGAGACTGTATCAAGTACCACTATAATCTTTCTCCCCAAATCTGAAAAATAAACAGGGGTGAATTAGGCACCTCCAAGAGGTTGAGGTCATAAAGTCGACAACAAACAAATGCAGTGCAACTACATAACAGTTATTATTCATGGAAATAAATATCCATCTTTAAATAAATAAATGGCAGGGATTTCATCCCATTAATAAATACAACTTATCCTGTACTCATTATTCTCAGACTTAGTTTTATACAGAGGGGGGAAAAAACTAGGTATAATGATTAAAATAAAGTAAATGTGAAAAAAGAAAAAACTAACAGAAAATCCATATAATTACTATAAATAATAATATAAAATGAATTCAATTCTTAAGCTTATCATTAAACCTAGACCATATATCAACATATTGCATCTTCTCCTCCATTCCTTAAAATCAAGAGTGTAAGTTTCTTTCCGGTTACATTAAATTATCCCCAGACTGAGATCATTTGGTGAATGCAGTTTTTTCACATTAATAAAATGACAATGGTTTAAAAAGGGCCATTGTCATATCAGGTGAAAGAAAATGGATCGGACTAGCTAGTTGCATGGGATACAGAAATATCCTAAAATTACCAAGTTTTATCTCAAGTGGAATTTGAGTACAAATTATAGACTACAACAAATCTATGACTAGTACTTGTGGGTCCTCTGGGCTCCTAATTCTAAATTTGGCTATTTTCTCCTAGGAATGGGGGACAATGAGTTGATAGGAAACATACATTCACTGTGACTGCTAACAAACAATAGAACCCAACAGAAATAATTTCATCTGTTGCTATGCGCAGAAGAAACATGGATTCCAAAGATGATCCAACAAGCTTTCCGGGCCTTGCTTCAGCCTGAAACCTAGGTTGAACATTCAGTACCAAATCTATTTCAAGCTGAACCCTCACATCTCACAAGGAACCAATATCAGAACAGGCAAAGCTGAAGTGGATTTTTAAGCACATTGATTTTCTGGTTCTAAGTGGAGTCTCCCTGGAAGCATTCCAGATGGTTGAAAAAGAAAAGCAGCCACATGTGCAAATTTCAGTCCTTCGCTCTGGCACATTAGCATTCCTTTTCAAATCACCTGCAGCTTCTAGCCATTCAGTAAATGAGCATATTCAGTGAAAGTAACCAAGCATAACTTTATTGGTTAATGTACTAAGCAAGCTGTACTCAGAGATCTCTAGAGAGTGCTTGAACCACAGATATGAATATATAAGATCCCTAATAAAGCCTTGTGATGCCTTCTCATTGGTGCAGGCTACTCCTACAGGTTGTATTACCAGAGTTCCTAGCACAGGAATCGTACCCCAACCACAGCCTGTCGACTCCTTTCAGGAAAGCAAATGTACTTTTCATCTGGCAACGCCTGGATTGCACACCACACCATTAATGTTCTGTTCCTCTGCACATGGCTGACAATAAGCTTATTGCTAAGAATAACTGAATGTTTTGGTATGTTGGGTGAAGAGCACATTTGAGCATTAGTGCCAGTTTGGGATATTGTCAAGGTCATACATTTTAATATCCTAAGTTTCAATCAGGTTGGATGAGAAAATAGTGTATACAGGTGTTCTTTTTCAGCAGAGGTTTGTGTGGTTCTTCTTCTGGACACACACAATCTGTTTATTTTATTGTTTCTTGCTTATAAAGTATAAGCTGTCATTTGGAGTTCGGCAGCTTCTAAATCATATAAATATATATATATATATAGAGAGAGAGAGAGATGAGCTATTTGGTGGTTCCCATAAAAACATGAGTTTGGAAACAAAATGTTTAATTTGTTTTCTATACTGAAAATGATAGATATGCTACATAAGGCACTTGTAGGTATCGTTAGGGCTTTATCTCTATTAGACCACCTCAGGGACACAAAATAAGGTACACACTTTCAAGTTCTCTAAAATTGGTCGTCAGAAAAGTATGGATTCTGGAGCAAGTTTCAGTGTGATGGAGCCAAATTTGAATACCTTCAGCCTATTACTACATTCCACCTTGAGAGTTTAACAAAATGTAGACCTCATTACATGAAAATTAGTCCCTCCACACCCTGTGCTCATTTTTTTCTTGATCATCTTGCCCAATAGACTTGCATACTGTCTAGGTAAAGAATTTTGGGCTGATATGTCTAGCTTTGCTCATTGTAGGAAAAAGCATCTTTTCAATGCCTTCTGAATTAACATGTACATCTCTGGGGCCAGAAATACATAGAGTTCTGTTCCCCAGTTAATTTAAGAACAAATCAATCAACTGAATACATTTCATTTATCATTTAATTTGGATCTTTTATTTTGAATGCAAGATTCTAACACATATAAGACTGGTGCATAAATAACAGTTATATTTAAAGCAAGACAATATAGATTTTAGTTGAGGGGGATGTGTAAGTTTTTTTTTTTTACATATGGCACTGAAAGTCTGTATCACTGCATGATTTATCTTAAGGGAGGATAGAAAAAAATAAACTTTTCCATGCATACATAAGTTACACTGTTTGTGAGCCCTGAAGATGACAGGAGGAGTTATTTGCATTGTTTTTACATATTAAAGAGTTTGAATCCCATAAATCGTGGGTGGTAGGGTATACATAGGGCCTAATTCCAAAATCTGATACAGGATTTATACTCCTTAGAATTTTGCTTTTTAGAAACAGGTTTATAATTTTGATAGCAGTAGAGAAAGAATGTTTAAGCAACATCTAGCAACATCTAAAAAATAAGAGAACTAATTTTAGGATCCAGAGAAAGATTCTAACACAGAATCCCTGTCTTTCTCCATCATCACTGTATCATCTCTCTTTCCCTTGTCCAATTATTCTTTCAAATTATATGTAACAGTTATACATGAACTACGCCACATAAGCCAAAGACAAGAAATTTAATTTCCTCATGTAGTTATTAAATAACACAAATTTCCTTGTTTCACAACTGAATGCTTATTTAAGAATGTCAATATTTAACAATGAAAAAAAAATTGCTATTAATTACTGAAGAGAAGGCACTTTTCAGAGAACAGACCACCTAGCCACCAAAAATAAAGCTGCATCTGAAAGGCCAGCTGAATTGCATCCCAAGCCCCTAAGAACTTGTAGATATGATCTCAAAGCTTCTGCCCACAATTTCTTGAATTTTTGGAATATAAGTACAGCGCCATGAGATTGGAGATGTACAAATATCGTCCATATCACCAGAATGGAAGCCAGTACCAGGTGGTCAGCATAAAGCTGGCTTCCTGGAACAGTTCTAGAATAAGTCCTAAAGAAGTCTTGAATGTGCTGTTGTAAAATGGATTAGAGCAGAATTTTTCAAACTGTGTTCCACAACAACTTGTTGGGGTTCGTGAGAGATTAAAAGTTAAAAAAAAAAAAAAAGGTTCACTCAGACACAGCCAATTTTGTATCACGAGAGCTTTGATTCTTTTGATTTTTTTTTTAACTAGCAAGTGCCACAGTGTGAAAGAATTTGAAAACCCCCGGACTACATGATGCAACTGTGGCATGGATTTATAATGGATCAGACACAAACAGTGCTTATCAACTTGGAAAAAAATGACTGATGATAATCATCAGCTGATTATCAGAGCTGATGGATTCTCTTTTGGGCTTAGATGACACCAAAGTGGGAGAAGCTAATATACCAGAAGACAGAAATAGGGTTCATGCAGATTTTGACAAAATATAAAAGTGTCCCCAAACTAACAAAACAAAATTTAAAATAGCTCCCAACTACTGTAATGGATTGGATGAGGACCAATAAATTGAAATTCCATACAGATAAAATGGAGGTACTAATGGTGACCTCTTCTGCCTAGTGAGTATTATTCAACACATTCTGGAGTGGCTTGGACACCCACTGAAAAATCATTTTGAGGAATGCTCCTGTATTTCATCATTTTCATTTAAAGAATTAAAATATTAATTTAAATATTTTCTTAAATATTAATATTAAAGATGGAGGAATCAGTGCTTTGGTTGCAGGCAAGAAATGCATATAGTAGGTGTAACAGAAATATGGTAGAATTGAGAAAATTAGATTCAGTCATTTTTTTAAAATACAAACTTTATAAAAAGGACTGGGAAGCATGCATGGAAGAAGTGTTTTAGTATAAAATCTTACATGCTAGAAAATATTAGCTGTCTGACATAGGGACTTGCTTCTATCCCCAAAACAAGCAAAAATCTGTCAAAACAAGCACGGTAATGTCACCACACAAACACTGCCTTTTGGACTTACATCTTGACATTAGATGCAAGTTCACGAGCAGCGGCTTTGCATTGTGATATCATGACATATGTTGCATCGCTTGGGTTCTCTCTGGGAGACATGCAAAGGAGAACTGAAAGTTTCTCCAGACTTTCTGTGGAGAAAGTTTGGGTTTCTCCCAGAAGCATAATGGGTAGCCATATCTAGCCATAAATGTAGATTACATCTAGAGATATGCCATTGCCCTCCTGATCAAAATACCAAGGGTGATCTTGAGATGGTGGCAGAAATCAGGGAGACATGCAAAGGAGAAGTTGCTGTAATATTGGAGAATTTCAGTGACTCTCTTATATACTGAAATATTCATGCTTAGCCTGGCAAAGAAAGCAAACATCTAGATACTCTACATGACTGTGCCTTAAAGAAGTTGGCTGCAATATATATATGTACTGTATGTATATATGTATGTATGTATGTATGTATGTATGTATGTATGTATGTATGTATGTATGAAGTTGGTTGGTTGTGGAAATGATTAGAAGGAGCAGACCAAGTTGTACTCTTAAATGATGATTGTGTTCTGGTGTGAAATATAAATGTAATGAAACTGAGAGGAAGCATTGATAAAATACTATTGTATTTAGCATATTTGCTAGTTTAGCATATTTGCTAGACCCAACAAGGTCTAACCTAGTCACTTTTGACTACAAAAGGCGAAACTTCTAAAAAAGGAGGGGACTGATGAAAAAGGGCCAGATCATTCTATAATGCCAACAGTTATTTAAAACCACATTAATTGAGACTCAGTGGAATGTATTCCACATTGTAAGCAAAAGTCAGCCAAGTCCGGGAAGATGCCAACATGGTTTTCTAATGTCCAGGAAGCTGTAAACATTAAGAAAGCTTTTTTTAGGAAATAGAAAGCACAAAGGGGAGCAGTAAAAAACAATAAGGGAAACTATGTGAACTTTTAAAAACGTATTCAGCCCAGAAAACTGGGTAAGGAAGCAGCTTAGCTGTTAAATGAGAAAGAAATAAAGGAACGTGCATGGAAGATATAGAGTTTGCTGAGAAACAGAACGAGTTCTTTACATCTAACAGACAGGACAGGACAGGCATCTGAGCCAGAATTAACTTTCTCAGGCAGGGAGGGAATTAGAACACCTAAAGCAAATCAAGGTAACAAGAAAATATTCAGATATTTGGAAAAACTATACAGTAAATGAATCACCAGGTGCTGATAGCATCTATTGTATCTGACAATTCTTAAATAACACAAATATGCAGTTATTTCTTAGCAAAATATGTCGTTTATCCCTCCAATCAAGTTCATGCCAAAATATAGGAAGGAACTGATGTGGTATTAATTTTTAAAACATGACCTAGAGGAGATCTAGGAAATTATAAGCCACTCAGTTGAACATCTGGTTCATGGAAAATTGGTGGAAATGGTAATAAAAAAAAAAAAGAAAGAAGGAAAGGTATAGAGAAACAAGCCTTGTTGCTAGAACATGAGAATGGATTTGGTAAAGGCAAAGGTATCCCACCTTACCAATCTAAAGCAGTTTTTTAAAGTGCCAACAGACGCATAGATAGAACTTATCCTGTTAACATTACATCCTTGGATTTTCAACAGACCTTTGACAAATTCCTCATCAAATGCTTCTGAGTAAATTTAGTGGCCATGGGATAAGAAGGCATTTCCTTTTATCGATTGCTAATTGGTTAAAAGCAGAAAACAAAGGGTAGGAATAAATGGGTAATTTTCTCAATGATGGGAAATAAAAAGTGGAGTCCCTTAAGGAGGTGTTTGGGAACTGGTGTTTTTAAACATTTTCATACCTGATCGTTACTTAGGGTAAATAATGCTGCTGCCAAGTTTATGGATGATACCAACTATTCAGGACAGTGAAAGCCAAAAGTCCAAGGAGCTATTTAAGTGGGGGAAATGGTCAGCCAATTGTAAATATGGGTAAAGGGATGCGCACTGAAGCATAAAACCTCTGACTTCACAAATACACTTATGGGATTTGAGCTGTCTGTAACTAACCAGGAAGAAGATCTTGAGGTCCTGGTTGATAGCTGAATAAATATACTACTGTAACTCAATGTGAACTGAGCTGTGGAAAAGGCAAATTCCATGCTGGGGATCATTGGAAAGGGACTGAAAATAAAATTGCCAACACTGTATTGCTCCCATGTAAACCTATCGTTTATCCATATCTGGAAACCTGTACAGTTTTGGTTGCTACATTGAAAAAAGGATATAATAAAATGCAAAAAGGCAAGAGGGCAATTAAAATAATCAGGGACTTAAACAATTTCTTTATGAGAAAAGTCTTGAATATATGTGGCTTTTTAGTTTGGATAAAAGTTGAGGGGGAGGACATGATTGAAGTGCTTATGTGTAGAATTACAAAAGTGGAGAAAGGAGAGATTTTCTTGTCTCTTGAAACACTAGGATCTTGTGGATTACTTCAGGGTGGAGAGAGCACACTTCCAATATCAACTGCAGAAGAACAAGAATGGGAAAGGAATATGTCTCCATCTCCTACTTGTGAGCATATAACAAAAGCAAAATCTGACAGGACAATTTTCTTTCTTTCTTTCTTTCTTTCTTTCTTTCTTTCTTTCTTTCTTTCTTTCTTTCTTTCTTTCCTTCCTTCCTTCCTTCCTTCCTTCCTTCCTTCCTTCCTTCCTTCCTTCTTTTTCTTCCTTCCTTCCTTCCTTCCTTCCTTCCCTCCCTCCCTCCCTCCCTCCCTCCCTCCCTCCTTCCTTCCTTCCTTCCTTCTTTTTCTTCCTTCCTTCCTTCCTTCCTTCCTTCCCTCCCTCCCTCCCTCCCTCCCTCCTTCCTTCCTTCCTTCCTTCCTTCCTTCCTTCCCTCCCTCCCTCCTTCCTTCCTTCCTTCCTTCCTTCCTTCTTTTTCTTCCTTCCTTCCTTCCTTCCTTCCCTCCCTCCCTCCCCTCCCTCCCTCCCTCCCTCCTTCCTTCCTTCCTTCCTTCCTTCCTTCCTTCCCTCCCTCCCTCCCTCCCTCCCTCCCTCCCTCCTTCCTTCCTTCCTTCCTTCCTTCCTTCCTTCCTTCCTTCCTTCCTTCCTTCCCTCCCTCCCTTCTTCCTTCCCCTTCCTTCCTTCTTTTCTTCCTTCCTTCCTTCCTTCCCTCCCTCCCTCCCTCCCTCCCTCCTTCCTTCCTTCCTTCCTTCCTTCTTTCTTTCTTTCTTTTCCTTCCTTCCTTCCTTCCTTCCTTCCTTCCTTCCCTCCCTCCCTCCCTCCCTCCCTCCTTCCTTCCTTCCTTCCTTCCTTCCTTCCTTCCTTCCTTTCTTCCTTCCTTCCTTCTTTTTCTTCCTTCCTTCCTTCCTTCCTTCCTTCCCTCCCTCCCTCCCTCCCTCCCTCCCTCCCTCCCTCCTTCCTTCCTTCCTTCTTTTTCTTCCTTCCTTCCTTCCTTCCTTCCTTCCTTCCCTCCCTCCCTCCCTCCCTCCCTCCCTCCCTCCCTCCCTCCTTCCTTCCTTCCTTCCTTCCTTCCTTCCTTCCCTCCCTCCCTCCCTCCCTCCTTCCTTCCTTCCTTCCTTCCTTCCTTCCTTCCTTCCTTCCTTCCTTCCCTCCCTCCCTCCCCCTCCCTCCCTCCCTCCCTCCCTCCTTCCTTCCTTCCTTCCTTCCCTCCCTCCCTCCTTCCTTCCTTCCTTCCTTCCTTCTTTTTCTTCCTTCCTTCCTTCCTTCCCTCCCTCCCTCCCTCCCTCCCTCCTTCCTTCCTTCCTTCCTTCCTTCCTTCTTTTTCTTCCTTCCTTCCTTCCTTCCTTCCTTCCTTCCTTCCCTCCCTCCCTCCCTCCCTCCCTCCTTCCTTCCTTCCTTCCTTCCTTCCTTCTTTTTCTTCCTTCCTTCCTTCCGTCCTTCCATCCCTCCTTCCCTCCCTCCCTCCCTCCTTCCTTCCTTCCTTCCTTCCTTCCTTCCTTCCTTCCTTCCTTCCTTCCCTTCCTCCCTCCCTCCCTCCCCCTCCCTCCTTCCTTCCTTCCTTCCTTCCTTCCTTCCTTCCTTCCTTCCTTCCATTCATATACTTCCAAAATCATACCATCCCCAGTTGGTTACAACCTTTAAAGCATAACTAACATTTAAATACTATGCATTCAAAACTTTTTAAAAAGTAGAAAGTAAACATTAGAATATGATGGTGCCAACCTGCATTGTGCAACATCAACCCTCAAAAGCTCTATGGAACAATTCCACATTGGCAGATTTGCAAAAGGCTACCAGAGTTGGTACCACCTCTAGAAGAAAGCTACTCCATCACCACAAGCACCACAAAAAAGCCCAGCTTCCAGGCACTCTCACAGATACAGAGCCTCAACATGGATGGGCAAATTGGATGAGTTTGTGCCGACTGGGGGAGGCAATCCGGCATGCACTGGGAGCCAAGCCACTTAGAGCGTTAAAGGTTAAAACTTCATTTGAATTCCACCCAAAAATCTGTTGGAAGTTAGTGCAGCATTGTAATATAGATGTCACATGGCTGAAATGGCTGTCACCCACAAACACATGGGCAATTGCATTGTGCACCAATTGCATTTTCTAAGTAATCTTCAAGGATAGGTCCATCTAGAGTGCACTGCAGCAGTCTGTTCTGATACAATGAGCACATGAGTTATTGTTGCCAGATTTCCCACTCCAGGTAGAGCCATAACTGGCAAACCAAGGTGAGTGAAGGACCCCCTGGTCATGGCCTCCACCTAGCCTACCCACAGTAGCATGAGTCCAGAAGCACCCCAAGGTACAGGCCTGCTCTTTCAGGGGATGTGCAGCACCATCCAGAATAACCACTGGAGTAGACAGGGAACCAGATGGCCTCTGGACAAACAACAGCTCCATCTTGTTCTTATGACAGGTGGCATTGGTAGCTGAGAGTGCCAGCAATCTGGGGATTTGGCACGCGTATTCTCTATTACACTAAAATCAACCTGGGGTTAGCTTCTTAACGGAATTATCAGTTCAAACCCTAACATTATCCAAACTGAATATTATCATAGGTGCATTTATTTATTGTTATCAGCTCTTTTGAATCCTCTGAAAAATACCCAGAATAATTGGCAAGTGGGCAGCCTTGGAAATTAATATGATAAATAATAAATAAATACAAATCTGTAACTATCCTCATGCCTCCCCAAAGGATGCAGTTATTCTGGATGACATCATTCTACTCTGCAAGTCAGATCCAAAGCTATTTATCTGCAGCTAGTCTAAGCACCAAAATAAATATATGAAAGATGCAAGCCTTTACTGTGATTCCCACTAGCAAGAACAAAATAATTTCCCCAAAGGAATTTGAGATAGTAAGAAATTAAAGAGATTAAAATGTGCAAAAAGAGTGTTAATTTTGGGAATGTGGTGATGTTGCAATATAAAAAATAAAATATCTTGACAGCCTGGATGCCAGCATTATTAATGCAGAGACTTCTGCCAAACACTAGATACCCTTGACATCAATTCTCTCTCTTCTCTCACAGTTAAAACAGGCCCCAGTGGAGAGTTTATCCCCCAAAGATTAGATGCCGGGGGAAGGGACAAATTGGAATTTACTGGACAACGAACAACTAATATTATTCTGTAGATTCTGAGTTGCTTAATCAGAGAGGCAGTTGGAGTTTCCACCTCTCCCACAGCAAAATAAGGTCAAGGAGCCTGGGAGATTGAGCAATCACCATGGAGCCCTGATGGAACATAACCTCCTCCCTGATCACAGCCCAGCCAGAAAGGCCGCCAAGAAAAAGGACAAGTGTTTCCCAATAGGGTTAAACCAATTAACCTTGTCATTTTATGGGCAGAAGGCCACAGTCCATTACCCCACCAAATTAAAGAAATCCAGCTTAGGAATACAAGAATAAAACAGCTCCATACCTGGGGAGTCCTCTCCATCATTGCCTGAAGAACAAGAAACCTGCTCAAATTTCAGTGCTGCTGTTTTGCCCAGTGGAAAGAAAAGGAGCAGCAGGTGCACCATATATCATAACCTTGCTGTTCTCCAGGATGTCAGGTTTGCAAGATGTGGGGGAATGCCAAATTGGAGAAGGCTGCCCTAAATCATTGCAAAGCCCTGATCAGCCATTGTGATGCTCCACTGCTCTTAACTCAGCTCATAAAAGTTAGACTTAGAATCATAGGATTAATTCAGCAGCACGCACTACACTCCTCAAGTCATACCTTGTGAGAATGATAGTATGAATGAATAGATGCGGTAGGACACATTATATGATGCAATCCCGCTGTACATGCTTAGCACACATATCACATGACCCTGCCAGCTTTGACTATACTCCCTTGGTGGCCCATGAAGATCAAGATGTGGGTTTCCCAAATCAGATGCAGAGAACTAGAACTTCAAGGTATCACTTGTCATTGCTCAAAACCTAGAGTCAGTCCCACATAGCACCATCTGCTCAGAATATAACAATGGGTTAGATTAAGAAAGGGAATAGGAATGAGCTTGTGATTTGAAGAGACCACAGCACCTCAAGAATTCCTTTCTCCCAATCATAGCAATGCATGAATATTATTATCATCCTCAAAGACTCTTCTCAAAATCACCCTCCCAGGAAATGGGTATAAAATGATCAAAGAGGAATGGACTTTTTTAGGGAGGCACTCTAATTTTGGAAAGTTCTTCTGAAGCTAACCCAGCAATAACTTTATGCTAGGCAAAGATGTTATTTTCCCAGGCCCTTTGTATTTTCATATTTTAAAAATCATTTTTAAGCTGAGGCTACTGTGTGCTACTGTTCTTTCCTTATGTTCTCATTATTAATTTAATTTGTAATTAGCTCGAGTCACCTTAAAAGGTGACATGTACATTTTGCCATTCAGAATAAGATTGTGCCATTAACAAACATGTAAGGGGAAGACAGCGGTGGCATTTGTAGATCTCATGAAAGCCATACATACCCAAACCTCTCCCCCTGCCCCACCCAGCATTTCAGGATTGATCACATCCTGTATTTCCCATAAAATGCCCACTGAAGGACATCCCCAAACTATGTGTTTATGCTTCTGGAAGCCACTTTCAGTTTTGCCGGGATAGTACTGAACAAGCCAGTTTGGCCAGAGCTCAAGAAACACATTGGGTATCTGAACAGCTACATACAGAATTTATCTGACATTATCCTTGATCTATGTCATTAAATTGCACTAAATTATCACTTTCTCACCAAACATGTCATCTCTGGAAGTTTAGAAACAGATGAAAGAAGCCAGAATATCACAATCAGATCATAAATCATGAGTAGTTGTAAGTTATATAAATTTGTTTAATAGATAAATAAATAAATAAAATAAGTCATTATCAGCTTTTTGAATGGACTCCTTATACCCCCTACATACCCCTGCAAGCAGTCCAAGCTGAAGGCTATTGCAATGTCAATCTAATGCTTCTGCTGTGATGTTTTCTACAGACCTTTGCTTCCTCACTTCACTTTGGGGATGGGCAAAATGCCAGCCTTCTTCATCTCTTTTTGTACTGTAATTATGACTGAATAATATGTTCCTTCTCATGCTGAGAATGCTGGCCACATCTTGTGCTTTAGTTACATGAACCCCAGAAATACCTGTGCCAACAGCAAACCAACAATAGAACTGTAGTCTTGTCCCTTGACCAATGGAAATGAACTAGAGAACTTGATCAACTAGAAAAAGATTTGCAATCAATTGCCTTTTGCCTTAGAAGTCTGAAAGGCAGCTTATTGACTGACATAGAAAAGTCAAAGTCATCCTGCTCTCTTATTCCAACCCCCAAGGTCTCATTAGAAATCTGGTCATGAAAAATACTATCATTGCTATAAGCACAGAACATTCATCCTTGTAATAAATTGAGCCCGCTACCCTGTTTTCTTTAAACATGCTCTATTCTGAGAATTAATGCAAGCTTTCACTAAAGGCAGTAAAGTATTGTGTCACCTTAAAAATTACTAGATCTATTGTGGCATAAAGTTCTTTTCATAGAGCCAAATCTGCCAGTTGAAGATAACACAAGACCCATCCTCCTACAAGGAGCTTATGCCACAAGGAGTTACAGAGACCAATGTTCAACAATAGGCAAATACCGCTACGCTTCACAAAACCTGAGAAAGTGGTAAACCTCAACTTGCAGCCACCTTGTGGAGAGAAAAATTGTCTGTGGAATTAACTCTATGGTAGAACTAAGCTAAAAATTTACATTTCCAATCTACTGTTCGAAATTCAGGAACTGATAACAAAGGGATCCAAACCTGGCAGGTAGTTCTGATAGAGGATATGACAAAGATGCCCCCAACATTCAGGGGAGATATCGGGTTGGGGGGACAACAGAGGACTTATACCACAATCTCTTTAGCAATGATACTCCAACTCCCTGGTAGCCAAAAAGTATCAGCGGTGAGTTTTTGAGACAACTGCCATTTTCTCCCAAAATAGTCTAGATGAGGTGTTACTTCATAAAACTCTGTGAGCAGACTTGGCCAACCGTAACATGCCTAAAAATTATTTTTCTCCTCATCTCTCCCTCTGCCACCAAATATTGTTCAAATTCAAGCTGATTTCATCAGCCATGAATGGAGCAGCGTGCTTTAGCATGTGAATATTTCATCTGCATATAACAAAATAGAGGTTATTTATCAATTAACTTGCACAAACTTTGAAATGTAAAGAGAACAAGCCTTGTAATACTTATTTCTCCCCCTAGTTTTTTTTTTTTTTTTTTTTAGCAGACTGGGTGAGTCAGCTAAAATTGGGAGCAGTTTAGATAAGGGGGCTTTTGATTTTCATAAAAGGCCCTTAATCCATAATGTGAGCACAGAGTCAGCGAAATTAGGGTTCTGGGATTTTTGGCCTTCTCCCACAAACTCTAGCTAGTAAAGGCAATTTTGAGAGATGCTGGAAGTTGTAGTTATTGTAGGTGCGTGCTAGAGACCCAATCCAAGCAGAAGACCTCAATAATGCCCTCCCGACCAAATTACAGAACTTTAAGGGAGAAGATACATAGTAATAATGAGAGATTTTAACCATCTGGACATCTCTTGTAAAACCACCTTGCTAACACTTGCAAAGTCTCCCAAAATTCCTCAGGGTCTTGCTGACTGTTTCATTTTTCAGTACGTTGAAGAATAGGCAAGGGGTCAACTCTTCTATAATTTATTCTTCCCGATAGGGAAGAGCTGGTTGAACAAGTAAAAGCAATGGGGACTTGAGGAGGAAGTGACCATATTGTCTTGGAGTTCAAGAAAGAGAAATTAAAGCATAGATTTACATACATACTAGATTTCAGAAGAGCCAATTTCAACAAGCTTAAAGAAGTACTAGGTGGGATCCCGTGGAAATAAATACTCAGGTGAAGGGGAATGCAGGAAGTTTGGGAACTTCTCATAATTAAGATGGGGAAGTACAATCCCATACTATTTCAATCAGTTTAAAAAATGGGGGTGGCTTTAAAAACCATTGTGAATAGGAACTCTTAGCTCAATTGACAGCATAGGAAGCTGTCAACTGAACTAAGAGTTTAAAAGACATGTATAGGAAGTAGAAGAAGGATGTAATCACCAAAGAGCTGTATCAGCAAATAGCTAGTTATGTGCAGAAAGAAAGAAAGGGTAAAGGGTAAAAAGAGCTTAGGTTCACAAGGGAAAATAAAAGCAACCAGAAGATTTTTTTTAAGTCAGTAGAAAAAGAAAAGGGTAGGTCTATTGCTAAGAGAAGTTGATGGAAAAATACTTGGTAATGGGCAGAGTTCTTTAACTCTTACTTTTGTTTAGTCTTCTCCTCAAAGGACACTTATGTTCAAATGGACTGAAGCAGAACAACTGGCAAAAGGACAACCCAAAGTAAGAGAAGTTTAAATAAGTAAGAGAATGAACATGTTTAAGACTCCAGGACTAAACCAGTTTTATCTGAGGGTCTTAAAGGAGCTTGTTAATGTCATCTCAGAGCCTCTTCTTGAGAAATCAGGGTGGACAGGTGTCGTCCTTGAAGATTAGAAAAGAGCAAATGGTTCTATTTTCAAAAAGGGGAACAAAGAGGACCCAGATAACTACAGACCAATTAACTTGATGTCAATACTAGGCAAAATTCTGGGGGGGGAAATGTTTTTTGAGTATTTAGAAAAGGGTGTTTTGCTTAGCAGAAACCAGAATGGATTTATCAAGAACTATACAACCCCGTGGCCTGTTGGGTTATCCTTTGAGTGAAAGGTAGTGCAGTCTGATGTGACCAGAATGAACATTAAATCTTAGGCTGACCATATACTGTATTTTCACCCCAATACTGGACAGTCCCATGATCATCTAAGAAGAGTATATATCATAAATAGAAAAATAATTGTAGTGGCAAATAAAGTTCAATAAGTCAGTATTTACCTTCCTAAACAGATAAACAGAAGGACCACGGGTGGGCAAAAAAGCAGTGGGAGAGGGAATGACTTCTGACTTCCTACCAGCTTCCCCATTGACTTTGCTCATGGGAAGCTGGCAGGAAGCATTGGAAATCATGATCGCATGACTGTGAGGATGCAGCAACAGCCACAACTTTGTGAATAAAACTGGTCTGAATATTATGGAAATTTCAATTCCACAGGAGTAATGGGTCCCAGATTTTTTACACAATCTTTAAGTTAGGAGATTTTAGGTACCTTGATTCAAAAATTGTTGCAGTATAATTCACCTTCTGGGCTAACTTGACAGTACAGACACACAGATAAACACAATGAGAATTTTAGTAGTATATAGATAAACCAACCCTGATCTCCTTTTGAAAGAGTGACCAGTTTAGTTGACCATGGGAATGTGGTAAACATAGCATACCTTAACCTACTGATCAAAGTCTCCCATGAGACTGCAGTAGAAAAAATGATAAAATGTGGGCTGGACTGTGCTACTATTAGATGAAGGCAATAATATTTAACAATGACTTTGTATCAAACTGGAGGGAAGCGTTGGGTGGCATACCACAGGGCTCCATTCTAGGCCCTGTACCATTCATCATATTTTTAAATCACTTGGATCAAAAAGTTCAACAGACTATGACTTATATAAATAATCTTATATAAAGAAATAAATAAATTGTTGTGTTGTTGGAGATGCAGTGCGAATAATATTTCATTTAAATCCATTTTTGTAATATTCTAAAATGGTTACATTTCTGGAAGAAGTCTATATATATTGACTTTGAATTTTAATATTTTCTGACATCCATATTCTTTTGAATTATATACCTACTACATTAATATTATAACTGGACAATGGAAATGGATTCCCTGCACCCTTCTTATTGCTAAGGGAGTTGCTGTTCAACATTGGGAAGATAAATTTATGGCTCATTCACCCAAGGGACCGAAGACCTGATGTTCCTTGTGACTTATGAAAGTGTTACTTACAGATGTAGATTATGTCTATACAATTACACAACTCTACATTCATATACGTACACATGCATGAAATGACTATATTTCTTTTCCTTTTATTTTATGTTTTTGTTTGTTCTGCTTAAAACAAAATAAAACATTACTTGGATAAAGAGTTAGAAAATAGGATTATCAAATCTGCAGGTGAAACAGAGATATGGGGGATAGCATATACCTTACAGGACAGTATCAAGATTCAGGAAGATCTTGACAAGCTAGAACACTGAGCAAAGTTGAATTGCAAGTTGAATTTCAACTAGCAGGATGCAAAGTCTTACATATGGGTAGGAAAAAGCAAAAGCATGAGTATAAAAATGGGAGGGAGCCACACTGAGCAGCAATACATGTGAAAAGGATTGGGGTGTCTTGCTGGAACACAAACTGAACATATGCCAACACTGTGGTATAGCTGCAAAAAAATGCATGTAGAGTGCACTGACAAAAGTATAGTGCCATGTTCAAAAGCCATTGCTCCTCTTTATGGGGTGTTGGTCAGACTGCACCTAGAATAACTGTTTCCAGTTCTGGACAAGGTCTTTCAGGAAGAGCATGTACAAACTGGAAAATGCCTTGAGGAGAACAACCTAAATGAGAAGGGGCCTGGGGGAAAAAAACATACAAGGAAGTGTTGGAGATATTGTGTGTGTTTAGATTAGAAAAGAGAAGACCGTGAGGAGACATGACAGCTGTTTTCAAATTTAGGGAAAGTCAGAATTGGTTCAGAGTTCTTCCAGAAGACAGGACAAGAAACAAAGGGCTTCCAATATAAGGAAGCTGATTTCAAATGGGTATCAGGACAAATTTCAAACAGTAAGAGCTGCTCAGTAATTGAACAGATGGTCTCAAGAGGTGGCAAATTCTCCCTCATCAGTTGTGTTTAGAGAAGATGGGTGATAAATTGGAGTAAGGGATTCCTGCTCTAGGCAGGGGCTGGACCTTCTAACTCTTACATTCTATGATTCTACAGCCATCTAGAGGGCTATGCTCCTTTGTCTACCCTTGCTTCCAGCACAAGGGTTATATTTAATTCCCTTAAATTATCTCATCTAGATTAGGTTGAACTCTACAGCACTAAATAACAATTGTAGGTAATCTTAGTTCAGTGTGACAAATCTCATGGCAATATTTCTATTCTGCAAGGAATTTGCCATATTGCTTTTGTTAGCAAGATTTTCAGATCAGTTCAGAACAGTTCGGCCTGCAGAAATCAAATTCCAGCAAATGTGAGACAGAAATTTATTTAAAGCATCCCCTTCATTTTCAAACATCTGTTTGATTGTGTGCATTTATCACAAGTGTTTATAATGTTTGTTGAATTCTTCACAGTTACTCCAGAAAGGCAGAAATTACATCATACATTTCTGGTGGAAACACATAATAGCTAAATGCAATTATTTCAGTAGTTCTAGCCATACTCTTAAGCAAATTGCCCACAGATGCTAGGAGTTGCTATTGTGAGAGAATAATGTGGCAGAATCTTGTGCTACAAAATGGTACATGTGCTAACAATATGTGATCATCCAGCCTTTCCCCAGCCAGTATCCCCCTACTTGGGCTGCAGTTATAAAAGCCATGATGGCCGGGTATTTGGGAGTTGCAATGTGGGAGAAAACCAGACAAAATTGAAGTAAGTAGTAGAAGAAAAGGACCATGGTATTTGCAGTGAAATGAACAGGAATGCCCATCTCTATGTTTATAGAAAGAACAAACTGACTTGGTTTATCTCAGAGAAGACTTCTGTTCTTTGTGACCTGACTTGAAAGGGCTTTTTTATTCATTGCCTTGTTAAAAGACCCTAAAAAATACAGCAATAGAAATCAATACCTACTGAAGAAGAATGTTGCAAGGGGGAAAAAAAACACAAAAGGAAAGAAAAAGAAAATCTAAACTGTATTGGAAGAAAAAATGATGGAAAAACTGGCCACATACAGCACAGAAGTGGGAAAGCTTTAACAACTTCCAGTTCTACTATCTGGGTATTGATTAAAGACTATTGCTATGGTCTACTTTGATATGTTATAATCTGCTTCCATGTATATTTTAATCTTGTGTATCCCCCGTCAGACCCAGAATCAATACCAGGCATCCTACTGTCGACCCTAAAATTCGGGGGTGGGGTATGGACTAAGCCCTGACATCTTTTCTTCCTCATCTCCACCCACTGAAGCGATAGCTGGGTCTCTGAACTATCCTTAGCATGCATAATACATTATCTAATACAAAAGGCATTTGGGTTCGAAGCACCAGAGTTCAAAAAGGGCAGTGACAAACTGGAGTGCATTCAGAGGATGGCTAGCAAGATGGTGAAGAGCCTGTAAACAAGCCCTTTTATCCTTCCCTAATTTTTTCAATCTTTTAGCACAAACCATCAAATCAATCTTGCTTCTAGATTTCTATTCATGTTGCCACATGTATGTATGAATAGAGTATGCTTAAGCCACGTATTCAAAACAAAGGGATCTTTTTCTAAGCAGATGCTGGGCTTTTCCAGACAGCCTTAAGCTGTTTGAGTCCCATCTGGAAATGAAGTCACCTTCAGAACTTTCTTTCCAGATTTCAGCCTCTTCCTTTACTTTGACCGTGGTAATAGCCTAGTGCTATATCCAGACTGCACTTATCACAGCCCTAATTGGTGAATTCCTCTGCTTCTTTACCCTGTGCCCCTGTGCCAGGAAAGCAAGCACTAATAGCTTTCCTTGGACAGGTCTTTGAGGACATGGCATTTTCTCTGATAGACCTTTAGTATGATCCCACCAATTTGACACCCTCCTATCTGGTGCATTCACTGGTGGACCAGTGAAAGGAAATGGATCAGACTTCTTGGATTCTGCCCAGACAAAAATGAGATTGAGAAGTATTCGATCTGTCTTTCCCCTCTCTTCCTCAGAGGACCCTGCCAAGTGCCAGACTGCTGTTTATTTCTTCCATTCCAAGCAACTGCTTTTCTCTTCCTGTTTGAAAGGGGTGGAGTCGATGGGATTGTTATCACTTTGAGATTTTCTCTCTCTCGTCTCCATTGGCAACTTTTGGTATTGTTCATAGTGCTTATCTATAGGCATTGTTTAGAAAGTCTCTTCCATTTTCCTTGCTTCCAACCATGGCACCAACATGCAACCATGGTTACAAATACTGAGCAAGTGCCTGGCTGCAAAATTGCCAGCATGCCCTCCTTTCATCCTCACAGCTAGCAATTAAATATAACAGTGGAATAAAGCAATGGCTCAGATTTATTTGTAAAGTAAAAATCACTTAGATTCTGGTATTTGACTGGATTAACTCCACTGGTCAGGTGGAAAAAAGAGCCCTGAGAAGGATATGCTTGTATGTTCCCTGCCAGTTCTCTGCATTTCAAGGTCTGGAGCAGTGAAAACCATTTCACAGTCAAATTCAAAATAATTTGATGGACTGGGGAGCAAAAATGGTGCTACCTGGAAGCGTCCTTAGCTTCTGTCTTGAACTTTATTTAGCCATTATTAACGACTAATATTGTTTCTCAGCTGACTTCACTGTGTGATATTGGTGTGATGCATTATATTATTGTAAACTGCCAAGAGACTTCAGGAGTCAGCAGTGTATTAAGTCTAATATACTGTTGCTGTAAACTGAGCCCTTCTAGCAAAATATTCTTGAAATACTCTAACTCTGGTATTCTCCATTTCCTCCTCTTCTCCCACTGATACTCAATTCTCCAAGGAACTGAGTAGCCTGTTAGAGTCCTGCACTCTTACCTTTTGACTGCACTACAGTTCAGCAATGGGATATGTTGCCTCATCAGGTTATAAAATCTTATATAAGAAAATATTGGATTAGGGTTATTCAGGGGGAATCCCTAAGGTGGTAGAAGTTGTTCTGTCATAAGAAAATAAACTGGATTATCAGTTCCAATTGGTTCCTTTCAGTTCTATAATATGGCCTGTAGTTTTCATAAGCCTTTTAGCTGGCACATTTTTAACTGATTCCTATATACAGTTTAATAGGCAGAACAATCCATACTAGAAACTCACTTGCTGCGATGTTGGCAATTACCCAGGTATCTGTAATGGCAACCAGCATAAAAAGGGAGATAGGAAATAATAGATTAGGATTCCTCTTCCTGCTGCTGCTATACATCAGTGAAGGGAGGGAGGGAGGGAGGGGGGAGGGGGGGAAGCTGGCATAGAAGATAAGCGTATCCTTCATAATAGCAAAAGAACAAGCACAAGAATGAAGAAGCAAACTTAGCTGTTATGAGCTGATTCTGATTTGCAGTACAATAGATAAGCTGTCAGACAATACAGCAATTTCTTGCATGCAGATCTGGTCCTGTCGCAGAATATAACAAACCGTATCAGCCAGTTACCCATTATCCTTTGGGATGCTGATCTCCGAAGAAAGAACACCTGGGTTCTTAGGCCAGGCTCTCCTTCAGGTGTCTGCATATAGTAAGGGTGCACATTTAGTTGCCACCCTTACAAAATTGCTTCTGTCCAGACAGGAGTTTTTCTGGATTCTATCCTTTGAATGCTCTGTCAGCTCATCTAACCTATATCGGTACCTCACCCTTTCAGATGCTTCTGAAAGATTCAAGAGGTAAGAGTTTATTTTCTTTCTCCCAGCAGCTTTCACCTGGATCTCACATTCAGTCTTCTGCTAAACAAGTCATTAGTTGGGCCTTGTGAAAAGAGTAGGCCTTTCAGACAATCACAGAAAAACTGAACCAGGCTTGTTCTTGATAGGTCATTTGCCAAATTCCATATCAGGACAGATATGCACAGCTTCTGCTTCCATTGTTCCAATGCTGGGTGTCTGCTGATTTTCCATATTTCAAGGAATAGGACTTCTGTCTCTCTAAATGTTTATCCATAAGTGAGAACTTTAGTAGATATGGTGACTTCCATTAATAAAGGAATCCCAAACTTTCTCGAATGTAGATGTCCTAACTTAGCAGAGACTGTACATTGTTCCATTTCCGAAATGCGTTACTATTTTCTTCAAGACGCCCATCCTGCTTTCTTATGGAGCTGTATTTCTAAAGTCCTTTTTTAACTCTTTCAACAAGGTAGAAAGCTACCCTGAATCTACTGATTGAAATCATAGTCATTTCAAAGTTGCCAAGGTTGAGAAACCCTGAGTTAAGTTCTAAAGCTGACTTTTAGGGCAGCAAAGTCAACTGCTCCATGTACAGATCATGATGATGACACGCCATAGCAAAAAGGAAGACTGGCAGTAGGGCGGTGCTGGCAGAAACCCTGTCAGAATGACAGTTCCACACAAAGTCAGGATGATTAGAAATGAAGTGAGATTTGATGAGGCTTTAAAGGCAGTGCTCAGGAAAGCAGCTTGATTGACTGAGAGAGGGTTAAGGTTTCTCAAAAAGCCTGGCTCTCCCATTACTGGGCTTTTTTGAAAAGGAGCTTCAAGGACTTGCATCAGCACTTGTTGATGAACAGGTGTCCTCTGAAAGTCTGGCCTTTGGTAGCTATCATGGGAGGCTATCCAACTCAGAAAACCCTGGATTTTAAATATGAAATCTAGGACTATGTACAAACTTATTCATTAAATGCAGCAAGCAAGGAACCCTTTTCTAAAGAAGCATGTTCCATTCATTTCCAGTGTAGATGACCTTCAAAACTTATGTTCCCCAGCATACATACATGCAAACTCATTCTTTTTGGGGCGGGGGGGGGGGTCAAGTCATTGTTGACTCCTGGTGACTGCCTGGACAAGTCCCTGCAGTTTTCTTGGCAAGAGTTTGGAAGTGGTTTGCCATTGCCAGCTCCACATAGAAAGGGAGCCGTATTCAATCCACCATATTCTTTGGAAGCCATGTCACACCATATTGTTTATGGGAGAGGCACTCTACTCTGATGAGACCTGTCCAGTATGGTTGAACCTCTGGCATAGCTCACATCCTCCTTGGAGCACTCAAGCCCCACAACAACGTCAAGATAGCGTCTCACTGGTGGAGTGTTATTATTGTTGGTTGCACAGTCAGCCAGATGTTTAAACTGGATTTGGCATCATCATCATCATCATCATCATCATCATCATCATCATCATGCCTTTGAGTCAGCATTGACTCCTGGCGACTGGTTGGACAAGTCCTTGCCGTTTTCTTGGCAAGATTTTTCAGAAGTGGCTTGCCATTTCCTCCTTCCTAGGGCTGAGAGAGAGTGACTGGCCCAAGATCACCCAGCTGGCTTTGTGCCTAAGGCGAGATTAGAACTCCCAGTCTCCCAGTTTCTAGCCTGGTGCCTTAACCACTACACCAAACTGGCTCTCAAAAACTCATTTGTAGATATGGTAATATACAGTGTCTGTTTCGAAAGATTTGATAGATAGTGAATTTCTCCTTAGACTGTTCATTTCTAATAATCTCAGAAACAATTTTATCTATAATATGCAAATAGATATGTTAGTATTATATTATTCTGGTCTATAACCATAATAAAGATTTGATTTGATTAGTATTATATTTTATCTTTCTCACATTCTTCTTTATCTCTTTATTAGAAATTTCATTTCAAAATAAAGTAAGGTTCCAACAGGTCCAGCTATCTGTTAGATTCCAGCTTGGATCCATCATTAATACAGTTCCAGTAACACTATTCTCAGAACATCTAGATGACAAAACACTGTGAGTTTCTACTTCATCTGGCAAGAAAGACATACACATGCCCACATATATACACCCACACTAGTCTTGGATGAAAGTGATATATAAAGGATGCCAATCAATCAGTCAGTCAATGGCAATTCCATACCAGATTTCTCTGTGGAAGGAAAAGAGACAGAAGATATGATGGATAGTTAGAGGGAGATTATAACTTGCAAAAGACCATGTCTGGACTTTGTGAAAAGGAGTATCTCTGAAGCAGAGCAATTGTACATTGAATGAATGAATTTGGAAACACATTAACAGATACTTCTCAGACAGGAAAGAAAGGACTACAAGATGGTTCTTATCTACACATACTGTTCCTACGCATTCAGTATCTGCACTGGAAGAGGTTCTAGTGCATGAAAATATGGGGAGAGAAATAAGTGATCTGGTAAAATTTATCAACTTCTCCAATTCTCTCTCTCTCTCTTTCTCTCTCTCTCCACGCCCCCACTGCCCCCATCGCCCCAATAACTTCAGCTGAATCAGGGCATTTCTATTATTTTTAAAAAATAGTACCCAAGATGCTTATCAAGCAAAAATTGGGGATACCTCCCCCTTTTGCTTGTTTGTAATTTGAAACCTAGGCAAGTGGCCATCAAAACTAAATCTAATTTTCAGGAAGCAATTTGTAACTTTCACACATTCACAGTATATGGAAGGAAAGACATGAGCCCAGGACAGGCTCATAAAAACTGTATGAGCTCAGAAAAAGCATGTAGCATTATAACATATACAGTGGTACCTCTAGTTACGAACTTAATCTGTTCCGTGACTCTGGTTGCAACTCGAGTTGGTCTCAAGTCGAGGTAAAGTTTCCCATAAGGTTCAATGTAAATACGGTTAATCCGTTCCGCCCTCCGAATTGGGTCGCACCACGAGGCAAATTTCCCCATAAGGTTCAATGTAAATACGGCTAATCCGCCCTCCGAATTTGGTCGCACCCCGAGGTAAATTTCCCCCATAAGGTTCAATGTAAATACGGCTAAACAGTTCTGAAACATATGCATTTTATTTTTAAACCTCAAAAACCTTCCAAACGCCACAAAACACACCACAAGCCTCACCGAACGTCTCCTTGCTACCGCGATCTCGCCCACAGGAAGCCGCGACCGCGTGGCAGCAGGGAAAATGGCCGCGGATCCGGTTTGTAAGTAGAGGCGGAGTTCGCAAGTCGAGGTAAATTTTTGGGGCCGGAGCTGGTCGTATCTCGAAAAATTCGTAAGGAGGGGCGTTCGTAACTAGAGGTACCACTGTACTTATTTATATATACAAAGATAGATACAGTCATATGTACAAAAATAGAACTGTATTTATCTTTGTGTTTAGAATTATATAACAAAATTCACTCTCGGTTTGTCCTTTCTCCGCAGTAATGAATTGAACAATTTCATTAAGGAGAATATGCTAGCAAAAAGAAGGTCATTTCCAGAATGAATCCTGGACCGTGTGCTTGACATCCAACATCCTTAGAGACATTCCCTCTTGCTTTGGCAGAGAAGTTCCTCCCAAGCACAGAGAATAGATGAGTTTACATTGTTTGGAAAAATCCCTGAAAAACTTCTGCAAGATGAAGAGCAAAAACATTTCCCTTGACATTTATATTTCTGATATGCTACATGCAGTATATACATTTGGATATATTCAATAATCTTAATGTCTTTCATACCAAGGCATTTATGGAGGGTCAGTCTGCTGAATTAGTAACGACCAGCAATATATGCTGCAGGACATTGGGATGGAACAGTTTGCCCCAACTTCTTAAGGCAGCCTTCTCCAACTTAGGATCATCCAGATGCGCCATCCGAGGTGGCAGAAAGGTTGGTTAGGGCCTTGTTCCAGGTGCTGCCTTTAAAGACAGCTCAGTGATGAGCACCTTATAAAGGGACTGATTGTGTGTTCGTGGATTAGAGTCTCGTCTTGCCTTCTAGACAATGACAAGCAAATGATCACTGATAACAAAGGCAGCAAAGATTAATGTGATATTTAAATGTCGTCTGCACCCCCATAGATAAAACCTGACCTCTTGAGTAGTGTACTCAGAGACCTGTTTTGCAAAGAAGGGTGAGGGCACAGAAATTAAAATCTGATTTCATTTCATTTATAATAATATGTAATTAAAATGAGTTAATATGAATACTCATCTGTCATGTGTTGAATAATTTTCCCTCTTACATTAAACATTACACTTTGGCAACAATTTGCAGGTTTCCAAGGCTTTCAGAGTTTGCAGAGGTGTGCACCTAAGAATTATAGCATCAGTGAAAAACTTTGAAAGCATTGGCCGCAGTGTTTAAAAGTGATATAGCTAGCCATTTGTTAAACAAGAGCAGGCCATAGATAAAGGTTTAGGGGGCTTGCTCTATGTTTCTATATTTTTAAATCTTACTTTTCCTCCAACCAACCACCTGCACCCTCTGGAAATTCAGAGAATGTTATCTCCCTTGTATATTGCCCTGTCCTCTCAGTACGATGCCATGAAGGAACAAAACAGGTCTTGGGCATGTGTGATGTTCTCTGGTTCCCATG
Organism: Python bivittatus; assembly: GCF_059951505.1. Taxonomy (NCBI): domain Eukaryota; kingdom Metazoa; phylum Chordata; class Lepidosauria; order Squamata; family Pythonidae; genus Python; species Python bivittatus. Next base: position 36,150,958 of record NW_028277035.1, on the reverse strand, counting down.
GCTACTGGAGCAATTTCTAGAGTTCATTCATATGAAACCAAGTTCAGAGAATCCTGCCACATCTAGTTCTTTTCCTAAGACAGTAAATAGAAATGTACCTTTAATCTGGGCTCTCATCATGGTTTATCTTTCTGCAGGGTGGAACAGATTCCCTTCTACCACCTAGAGCTACAATTCATTTATGAAACATATTTATCAGTGATTCAAGTGTTGATCAAATTCAGTTCTTCAGGAGGTCAGTCCATCTTCTTTTGTAAAAGGCCACATAATCATCGACAGATCCCTTTGCAAAGCCACTTTAGGAAACAGCCTGGGGAAGTGGTTTTGGGACACTGCCGATGTCAGCCGATAATTGCAGTGTCTAACTGGCATCCCTGGGGAAAATGGCAAAGCTGGTCTTCCCAGAATCTAACCCAGGACGTGAAATTGTTCCTCAGTACCAAACACAATTGGTGCACGTCTCAGCAATGTGGCCACTCAAGTAACATATAGTTGTAGGCTCCCTAATTGAACATTTTCTGTCCCAATCCTATTTTTGGCAAACCTTGAGCTGAATTTTTGTATTGTTTTCTGAATCAGCTGCTCTGAATTCACCCAAAGAAAGCACTTCATCTGACCATAATATCTAGATCTGGAAGGCCATAAGTGACATAAAACTTTCTCTCTGTTTGTTATAAGTTAGAAATAGATTATTTAAAATTGCTGAAAAGGCCTTTTATTGTTCTTTTCTTTGGATTTTTTTTAAAATTCTTGTTGTTATGGTGATATCTAAGCATTACTGCAGAATATTTATGATAACCTTCCTTAAGAGGAAATCACTATGTTTGTTCTTTACAGATGAAAAAGCTGACCTAAAGTTGCTGTGGGCTCCTCTCACATCTGGGGGTCAAGCCTTCCCTGTAGCTGTAGAGTGTGTTTTGAAATACACTCCCTGCTCTGTATAATATTCTTAGTTTTAACTTAGTTTTATGGTTTTATGGTTTTATTTTTTTCTTATTGTAAATCATCAAAGGCTAACTAATGGTGGTGACAAAGTTGATGGTGATGATGATGATGATGGCAACAAGAACATTTTTCCAGCTCTAAACCAAAGTTTGATCCAGAGCAGGCTCTACATTGGATCCTTCCTGGGTGAGAAATTGCAGTGGTAGTAGTAGCTCAGTAGGCCCATAACAAATAGTCCAAATATCTGCTGTGATTGGTACAGTATATGCACGTGGGTTACACACCTTGTAATACCAGAAGAAGTAAAGGTGTTAAAAAGACCACGTGCTTTTAGTGATTGAAAGTACTGCAGTTGCTGACTCTGCTTGCTCCTGTGTACATTGGTTTTAGTCCAGTTTTATGTTTGCAGATGGACACAGACACCATTATGCCTTCATTTTAACTATGTTTCTAAAAAAAAAAAAAATGAAATCCTTTTTGCTCTCCAGTCCTTGGAGGAAGAATCAGAGCAGACCCCTTTCTTATCATGTCCTTGGCACTTTGCCCATTTTTTAGTGAATTTTGCAATGGATTTTACCAGTTTCTAATAAAGTAAAAGACCTGATACAAAATTGCCCAGCTTAATTTCCTTGCTTAAATACATAGTATGCATCTTCCACAAAGAGGGTCTCATGAGTACCACAGCTTAGAAATATATTGCATTGATTAATGCGCAGGATTTGTTATTGCCAGAACTACCATAAAAGCAGTCAAGAAAAATTGGTATCAGGAGGAAAGGCGGGAGCTGGTGTCATGTGAAACAGATATCATATGGACAGACTAGGTTACCTATAGATCTATATAGATCTGCCCCAACTATTTGCTAGCTCAACTGTAGATCTTAGCAATATAGTATTATATCTAAGCAGTATTCTTTAAAAAAAGAAAAGAAAATTAATATTTTAAATACTAAGACAAATTCTGAAGTTTTACAGCTTATCATGATTTCAGATCATTTGTTTCATCAATAATTGCTGCGCAAGTCATTATTCTATGTATGAATGAACCATCCACAGATCAAATTTTATGTACTGAATTGCTGTAAAATCTGTCATCTAGAACATAATGCCTTTTGATACAATCCATTCACACCTTTGGTGAATAATCAGGCACTGAGAGCTGTGATAAGAAATCAAGGGAGGTAGAAACTTCATCTCCTCTTCAGCTAGAGCAAGAGAGGGAAAGCATAACAAATATTATTGCATGTAGTATATCTAGTTTGGGATCAGGGAAATGCAAATAAATGAGTATTGAAGTCTCAAATAAATAATTAAAAGGTCCTAATGAATTCTTGTAAAAACTTTGCTGACCTATTCAGCCTATGGAACTACCCAACTACTCTTTGTTCTTCCCTTCCCTTCCCTTCCCTTCCCTTCCCTTCCCTTCCCTTCCCTTCCCTTCCCTTCCCTTCCCTTCCCTTCCCTTCCCTTCCCTTCCCCTACCCCCGTCCCCTCCTCTCCTAACTTCTGCATCTTTCTTAGCCTTATGCCAATAATGTGTCTATGGAGATGCTGCTTTTATAGAATGTGCTAGTTTGACCAAAAGAAAGGGGGGGAAAAGATATTTTTTATTTGCATATTGTCAACCCATTTCAAACTGCCCTTTGAGAAACTTTTTAAAGGCATGGCAGGCAGAAGAATATTAGGCTACATTAACATTTCGTATTCTCCTGCCCCCATCCAGTTTTTGTCTTCTTAAACTTAAAATCCTGCTGCACCTGCAGGAAGAGATTAAGGAGAGCCTCCCTGGGTTTCTCAGCTTGAATTTGGCAATGCTTGATCCAGAATGTCCAAATTTTGACTTGAATAGTATCTAGGGAACAATCCAATGTATGGAATAATTATACAAATAGTGGGCAGGTTTTCTCATGTCATACTCTCAATACTAAATCTGGGTTTTGAGGCTGAGATCAAGGCATCATGAGGATTCCAAATGGAATACACACGTAAATGCCTAGGTATCTAGGTAAGAGTTGGAACATTAACATGCCAAATCCTTGACAGATCATTTCGTGATTGTTGAAGGAGAAAAGCCATGCCAGGCATAAGTCCTATAGCTTTTTAACTCAATACTTAACAGCACAAAGGGTAAAAATTCGCATTCCAAAAATGGGCTGCCAATCCAAAACAGCAGCCCCTTTAAAAATTCCCTCTCCTACTCCTCCTTTGACTTAGGAAATGTGTTTTCTAAGAGCCTACCAAGATACATAATTTGGAATATGTAATTTCATCCTGACATGGGAGTCGGGGGGGGGAGGTGGAAACAAGGGGCCAAATGACAAAACACGTATTGTGAGATCACCATGCAAACTCTTTTGTATTTACATCACAACATTGCCCACAAGCATGTAAGAGGCTGAGTTTGTGTCACAATGTCACAATCCATTTTGGTGAAACCTTGGTCCGCTGCAGAGGTCCCCGCATCTCATGAATTTCTACAAACATGAGGTAGAAAACCCAGCAATTCATTATAAGCTATTTCTATGCGTAAATTAATTTTAGGAATAAACAAGATTTAAACAAATTAATGTTTAGGAATAAACAAGATTTAAACCTTACTTTAATGAGAAAGGCTAAAGTAACAGAAACTTGAAAGCCTGACTGTGTTTTTCCTTCCCTCCCTCTAATACTCCAGGGCAGGGTTTCTCAACCTTGGCGACTTGAAGATGTGTGGACTTCAACTCCCAAAATTCCCCACCCAATCATAAATTATTCAGGTGACTATAATAAAAACATGTATTTGTTGCATTTGAAAAGGAAAATGTGAAAATTTTCACAATCCCACTCAAAGGAAATGATAGGATCAACAGCTAAGCCTGAAGATGCTCCAGCATGCATGTCTGAAAACATCTACTTGTATGGATGAAAATCAGCCACAAGCAGGATTCTTCCTCTTGGCAACCATACCAGCATACCCTGGCATGGAATTACTGGCAGAGAAGAATATGGAGGCAGAGAAATTGGCATCCATTCTTGCAATATTAAAATCAGGGTTTCTTGTTGACATTGCAAATGTTGGTGTAGTGCAGTGTTTCTTAAAATGTGGTCCGAGGACCCCTAGGAGTCCCCTAAGACCCTCTCAGGGGTCCGCGAAATCAAAATTCTTTGCCAGCCTATCTTGAAAAATAATACAATATTAAAATCCCATCAAACAATCGTGAGAAGGGGTACTGGCAGTGAATGCATCCATTTTAATTTTTCATATGGTAAATATGGATAAATAGAACCCATACAAACAAAAGCTCTTTTGGGGTCCTCCATGATTTTTAAAAATGGGAAGGGGTCCTGAGATGCTGGTCTGGCAGAATCCTTTTCCTGTTTCAGACGGGCTCTCTCTCTGTTCTTCTGCAGTGCGCAGTAGATGCGGCCAGCGTTAATCCAGGTGCACCAAGGCTGATGGAGCTGGGCAGCCAAGCAACAGTTCAGAAACAGGCCTCTGAACAAGGCTTTAATATTTACTTTAGTCTAAGTAAAGTTATACAGAGGATAAAAAGGTTTTATTTGTAACTGATCCTACAGTAGTTCTGACGTGGGAGGATCATGTTAGGGGAGGGAGCAAATCTATCATTCCCTCAAACAGCACCATCATTGTTGCTGCTGCTGCTGTTGTAGTTATTATTATGAATAGAGGGGACCCCTGCCTATACCACTGGTTTTGCTTCTTTTTAGAAGGCAAAAGCAATTCTTTTGACAAGCTGATCTCTGCAGCATTGAATTCCACAGCTGCTATGAGACTGTTTACCATGGAGGGCAAATAATTCTGAAGGATTTTGGATGAAACACATCAGTATTCAGCCAAATCCTTCCATATGCAGGTTGAAAGTCTTGTTTTTCAGTTAGGAATGCTAAGGCCAAAGACATTTGGATTTTCACAACTGATTTCAGGATGGCTGGTGTGGGTCTTCTGGGCTGTGTGGCCGTGTTCTGGAAGTTCCAGAACACGGCCACACAGCCCGGAAGACCCACACCAGCCATCGTATGCCGGCCGTGAAAGCCTTCGACAATACATTGATTTTAGGATCTTTGTGAAGGAAGGAAAGTGTTACTACATGGACCAAAGTGGTGCTAAAAATGGATTGATTTGGGGGCTGGACTCAGATTCTATACTGTGTACTTTCTGTGAACAAACCTCAGTTGTATTGAAAAATGGCATCAAGTATTAAGTTGTATGTGAGTCCCTGACTTCCGCAGTTAATGAATACCCACATTTCTGGATTTTAGTCCCAACACAAAGGTCTTTTAAGATAAGAACCTTCTCAGCCCCTTCTCCCTCTCTGAAAGCTTACATTTTCCAACTCCAGCCACCCTTGGAAGCATGCTTATAATTCTCATTTTGAAAATTACCCCTCAGGTTTGCCTCAGACTTCCAGGCTCCTTGTCCTAATTGCCAACAAAATCACTCTTACAGTATCATATCTAAAATATCAAATCTAAAGGGACTTTAACTTTCTTGCTATAAGTTCTCTGCAAACTGCAAGATGAATAAATGGTATAGCTTTCCATCTCTAGGTACTCTGCCTAAAATGGGCTTCCCCAACCTGGTGATTTCCTGATGTGCTGGGGATATAATTCCCAGAATTCCCCATTAACTAGCTATATGGGAATTCTGGCAGCTACGGGCTCAACAGTCCTGAAGGGCATCAAGCTACAGAAGGCTGCACTGATATGTACTTTCCAGCTTAACAATTATCCGATCCCATTTTTCCTAGAAACATTCTTCCTGATTAAACTGTTTTAGGTTACCAGAATATCACAAAAGCTTATGCAACAAATATATGTTTAATGTACAAAAATGATAATTGTTCTAATTAGTGGTGAAGGTACTGGAAATGAATTGGAGTGGCCATGAACAAGTGTCCCCTCCATCATGGATCTCAATCCAACACACCTCACATTACTGTAGTTGTGAGGGTAAGTGAGAAGAGACTCCCACTAAGAGGAGGGAGGGCGGGAGGGAGGGAGGGAGGGAGGGAGGGAGGGGAGGAAGGAAGGAAGGAAGGAAGGAAGGAAGGAAGGAAGGAAGGAAGGAAGGAAGGAAGGAAGGAAGGAAGGAAGGAAGGAAGGAAGGAAGGAAGGAAAACACAGAGTATTTGATTGTTATTTTCTAGTTTTGAAACTGTTTCAGCTCCATATATGACATCCTTGTTCAGAGGAACATATTTACTTGAACACATTTACTATGTTCCAAGTTATCAAAGTATTGTCCTTAACGTTCCAGGAATCAGATCTGTATTGTCTACTTTTTAGTGCAATTTTGACTGATTATGTGCCATCAAGTTGGTGTCTGTTCTTAGCAAATACAGTACATAAATAATTTTTCTCCATGATAATCTGTCCTTAACTCAGTCCTTCCAGTCTTCCAATAGCGCACCCATTGCCACTGTAACTGAGTCCATCCACTTTGCTGCTGGTCATTCTCTTCTTTGATTTCCTTCCACCTTTCCCAGTATTAGAGCCTTCTTCAGAGAGCTAGGTCTTCACATAATATATCCAAATCAGGATAATTTGTGCCTCAAGTGGGAACTTTGGGTTGATTTGCTCGATGATCCATTTGTCTCTTTTCTTGGCTGTCCACAGTCTTCTCAGGAGTCTTCTCCAACACCAAAGTTCAAAAGCTTCAATACTTCTCCTATCCTGCTTTTCAAAGTCCAACTTTCACAGAGAATGCCATTGTTTGCACTATTCTAATCTTTGTCAGTGTAGACACATCACAGCATCTGAATATCTTTTCCAAGGCCTTCATGGCTGCTCTACCAAGTGCTAGTCTGTGGCATATTTCTTGACTGCTTGTTCCTTTACCGTTGATGGTTGATCCTAACAGGCAGAAGCTAACCATCACTTCAGTATCTTCATTGCCAATTCTAAGGCTGGTTGTTGTACCTGTTGTCATTAATTTGGTCTCCTTTATATTTAATTTTAGTCCCATTTCTTCACTGTGCTTGACTTTTATTTCATTCCTTGACTTTTATTACTAGAGCCTGCAGATCCTTTGCATTTTCGGCTGTCAGGGTAGTGTCATCAGCATTGTGCAGGTTATTGATGTTTTGTCCTCCAATTTTAAAACCACACTCATCTTCTTCCAATCCAGATTCCCTTAATATATAATTAACATATAGCTTGAATAAATAAGGGGAGAGTATACAACCTTGTTGCAGTCCTTTGTCAACCTGGAGCCAGTCTATTTTGCTATATCCTGTCTGTACTGTGACTTCCTGACCTGTATATAGGTTTCACATGAGGACAATGAGATGTTCTGGGATTCCCACTGTTCTAAACACATTCCACAGCTTGACATGATCAACATAATCAAAGTCATTTCTATAATCAATGAAGCACCTACTAACTTCTTTTTGGAATTCTTTCGGCTTTCTCAATTATCGAGCATGCATCAGCAATGATGTTTCATGTTCCTTGGGCTTTTCTAAAGCCAGCTTGAACATCTGGCATCTCTTTTTCCATGTAGGACAAAAAAATCTGCACTGGATGATCCTAAGCATAATTTTGCTATCATGTGAAATTAAAAATATTGTAAGTCAATTGCACACTCTCTTAAGTCTCCTTTTTAAATGCATTTAAAACTACAGCAATCCATATCAATTCAGTCCATCCCCTCTATTATTTGCCATGCTATTTGTCAACATTTGCTTCCGTATATTTCTTGCAGCCATTGCAAACAATGCAACTTGATTTGTTACATACTCATTTTCATCAGACAACAAAAAATAGATTTTTTCTAGATTAGTCTGATTCAATTGATTTAGCAAAGGTGTAATAAATCTAGCTCTTGGTTCATGGTATAATCTGCAATGGAATAGATAATGAGTCAAATCTTCCACCTGTGAGGTATTACAAATACATAAACAGGGTATAGTCGGTAACCCTTTATATCTTCCATCTAAATAGGCTGTTGGCATTGTTTGAAAACGAAGTTCTGTAAAAGCTTGTCTCAGGGACTGGAGTATGGAATACTGTAAGTAATATGACATTCCTTGCCAATTTTTAAGAAGATGATACCACTTGGCCAGCTTAAGCCTGCATACCTGATCTCTATCCTGCCTAAAATCTTTAAAAAATAAATAGTCCCTCAATAGTGTATGATAGTTTGTGTTGTTAAACAGTTCCTGATCTAGGGATAATTGAAAAAATAGTTTTGGACACAAAATCGCCCATCTGTTGCCATTAAAATTTTCATGGAGGCATTTTTTTGCCAGATAATTATTGGGCATAAGAACTAATTTCCTATAATATAGGATTATTGCCTTCTTTACTCTTATATTAACTGATGGGAGGCCGACTTCTAATCTCAACATTGCCCCTGGTATGCATGAAGGTAAGGCTAGGATTGATCTCACAAATTTATTCTGGACCACTTCTAATTCTTCTAATTTACTAAACCCCCAAATTGGGGCCCCATATATCAACTGTGATATTGTTTTCCCCTAGAAGATCTTAAGTGCAGGTTGAATTAAGCGTCCTCCTTTTGAATAGAAGAAGGAACAAATAGCCCTCATAGATCTCATGGCTGTTATTCTTGTTGATGCTATATGTGAGTTCCAAGACAATGTTTCAGTAAACTGGATACCCAAATATTTAAATGACCTCACTTGTTCTATCTCCTTCCTGTCTAGAGCTGATCTATGTCTCTTTGGTTTTTTGGCAAATACTACCTTGGTTTTAGAATAATTTATCTGCAAGTGGTCTTTCTTATATTACATGCCAAATTCTGTCAGAATACTCATTCCAATTAATGTTGTCAACATAAGTACCATATCGTCTGCATACAGTAATATAGAAACCTTTCTACTTCCAATGGATGGTGCATGGAAAGAAGGATTATTTAAGTCTTCTACAATATTGTTTATATAAAAGTTAAAAAGGAAAGGGGCCAGTAGACAGCCCTGATGGACACCTTTTAAGGTTTTAATCTGCTGTGTTAAGGAGCCGCTCTGATTTATCCTTACTTGTAGGTAGGTGTCTTCGTATAATATATATATTAAATAAAGTAATCTTCTATCAGTAACTAAAAACTTCTCCCATAATTTCCCTCTATTTATTGTGTCAAAGGCAGATGATAAATCAATGAATGCTGCATACAAGCATTTTGAGGGTCCATTCATTGATTTGTGGATCAGGTGTTGTAAAATGAAACACTGATCTATAGTACTATGTCCCTTTCTAAAACCTGCCTGTTCTTCTGCTATAATCTGCCTGGTATCTGCCCAATCAATCAGTCTGTTTAAAGGATATCTTGAATGTAGCTTGCACCCTATGTCAATAAGACTTATAGGTCGAAAATTAGCTCGATTTGTAGTATCTCCCTTTTTATATATTGGGATTACTATACTATTATTCCAACCTACAGGTAATCAACCAGGGGCATTGATATAGGTAAACAAAGAGGCGAATATAGGGGCCCACCAATCGGGAAATGGCTTAAAGATTTCTGGAGGTAACATGTCCTCTCCTGGGGCTTTACCAGCTGTCTGTTGTGCAATTATTCTTTTAACTTCTGCCACAGTTACAGGGGCCATTTTGGAGATGTTTTTAATATATCAATACACATTAGCTGTTGGTTTGATATACTAGTATCCTCAAATTTATTTTTAAAATAAGCTGTCCAATCTTCCAGTATAATCTGAGCTTCTAGCATTACTTTTATTTCTCTCTGGCTTGGGGAAACTAATTCCCAGAATTTTGTATCATTATTTTGCAAACATGACAGTCTTAGTTCTTGCCACTGTTTTTTATAATAATCTTGTTTATTCCTCCTAATCAACACTTGATATTTTCAGCGTTTATCCCTCACTGCCTCTACCCTATCAAATGATTTATCCTTCTTAATTTGTCTGATAAGTCTGGCTAATTCCTTTCTTTCACATCTACATTCATGGTTAAACCACGAAATTCTGGTTTTATTCGTTTTCCCTTGCCATGTTTTACACACCAGTGGTTTAAGGATGCCAGCCACCTCCTCGTATATGCTGTTTGCATTTCTGGTATTTTGAATAAGTGTAAGCCTCTGTTGTAACATTGTTGGACAGTATAATGTTGATCTTACAACTTTGGCCAAGGGGAGTGTCCACTTCAATCGTTTCTGGTTTTGTATAGAACCGTCTATATTATGGTTCTCTTGTGCTACATTATTTCTATAAATCCACATTAAATCCAGGCCGATTGGTAAATGATCACTCTCAGGTCTATCTATAATATTAAAACACTGTACTAATGGGATCAATGAGGGTGATATAAATATATAATCAACAACAGCTCCCCCTCTATGACTGACTGATGTATATGAGCTCCCGGATTGATCCCATTGTGATCCATGTAAATTGACCATTTGTAATTTATACATCAGTTTGAGTAGTTCTAAACCACATTTATTCTGAATCTTATCATATGACATATGGCCCAGGGGGAAAATGGCCTCCATTTCAAACAGGCCTTTATCTTTTAAGTTCAATATTTCCAAACCTGGGCCAATCCTAGCGTTAAAATCCCCACAAATAATTAAATCTACACTTGTGGAATACTGTAACGTATGAACTAAAACTGTTCCAGTTTATCTCAATTAGCCTGTTGTCTGGGTGGCGCATAAATGTTAACACATATTAACGTTTTCCCTTTAAATTTCAGCCTCAGTATTTGGATTTCATCTATATCATAATTTCCAAGATTTATTTCTTCTATTCTCACATCCAGATGTACTGCAATTAGGCTCATTAAACCCCCTTTGGCACGCCCCATCCTTTGGTCCCTCTTGGCCCATTTATAAAAACACATATAACCAGGTAAAACTGTCACATTATTTTCCACGAACCAGGTTTCTTTGAGAAAAATCATGTAAGAATCTTGTAAAAAATGAAAGAATTCCCCATCTATACATTTGTCCACCCATCCAGCAATGTTCCAAGATATACATTTAATTATAGATGTCTTCATATTGTTTTCTTGTCAACTCTGTTGCTTATCCTTATTTTGGATTTGACTCTGATGATTATTTTGTTTACTTTTCCTGCAAAATTGTTGTTGTGTTGACATATGACCTAGCTGTTGACCTCTGGTCCTTTCTTCCTTTGAGGTGTTATAAACTTCTTCTGGCCATGTCGCTTGTTCTATTGAATTCAAAATTCCTTGGATATCCTCGTAAAAACAATTATTTTTAGGCCCAGGGATATTTGATGTAGACTTATATGTTACATTCTGGGCTTTCTTGGAGGATCTCAAATTCGGATTTAAATCTGATTGCTTTATTCTGTGCACTTCTGCAGTAGTCTTATAAACTCCTGCACTATTTATTTCCATTATTTTATCCATCTCTGGTGACAACAAATTTCATACGGCTCTATGAGATACCTGCTGTACCAGGTTATGCTTCTTTATATAACTCCTTTCATGATCATTAGCAGTGTTTACTGTATGTTGTTTTGCCAGAGCACTGTCTTTTGGTAACGCACGTGATATTGTAAGGTTCATTTCTGTATTGCTTGGGTTTTTCCCCATCTCTGTTCTTTCGCTATCCTTAACCAAGTTTTATATTCGTTTTCTTCCACTTGTAATGCATGTGGTACCTCAGTTCTTTGTGTTTCCAATGTTAATTGGTTCATGCTGTTTTTATAAGCTTCACAAAGTATGTTATTCTGGAAATTTCTGGATACCCGTATCGAAAATTTATTCAGCAATCTCTTTCTTCATCATCAAACTGGCCGTTGCCATAGACTCAAACGTTACGATTGCTCTGGCATTTATATAGCTATAAAATAGGTATTCTACTTTATTTGTATCTTTTGTTGAGAGTTCGATTACGTCTAGGGATTGCATCAGATGAACAAAATATATTTTCCTATCAAACTGAGTCTGTAAACCACTAGGTTTGGGGTAGTTAATGAAAGTCAGTTTGTTGGGGATCAGCTGTAAATGCCAGGTATTTTGTTTAATATCAATATTTCTTAGTTGGTTCTTGGGTAAGGTAACCATGCCAAAATCAACTTGTGTAATAGGTTTGTCAAACTGAGTACATTTACTATCTGCTTCTGATTGGGTGGGGTTTACTTGTTTGCTCCTCCGGCTCTTTTCATTCAGTTTGTTTTGTGATATCTGGTTTTCTTTATCTTTCTTATGTTTATGCTTTTTTCTCCCTAGTTTATTCAAAGATTTTCTTAATTGTTTGCTCTTTTTGCATTTAGTCTAAATGATTTGCCAGTTTATTTGGCTTGAATTTCTTTGTTGTTCTGCGACACTCCAGGTTTTTAATGTTTTTACTTTTCTTGATTTGATTTCCCTTTTTATTAGCCTTCTTTCTTAGTTTAATGCCTTCCTTGGGTGTTTTTATTTTTTGTTTCACAGTTGTTATTTCTATCTCTTCTTCAGGGTTAGAAATGTGGCCTATTGTGGCTGAAGATGGTTCCACAAGGGTTTCTTCTAGTTTATGGCCTTTTCCATTAATTGTTTTAAGTATCAATTCTGTCAAAGTTTGTAGCAGGTCTTTACACTCTGCTAAAAAGGATTTCATCATGGATATGTCTTGTGCCCATGAATGAGTTAGACTATTTAAATTCTGTTGTTGTTTGCTAAAAATGTCTGTTAATGTTAGAAGACCTATTCTTAATGATTCATTAGTGTTTCTAGTTGTAAAACCTGGAGTTGGGAAGTCATTTATATCTTCAGTCTCCTCACCTCCCCATACCGACCAATTCCTCTCTGTGGGAGTATAATTCGTTGATGACATGTAAGTTTGTTGATCCATAAGGGCAAATTCTTTGGCTAGGTCTACTCCAGTTTCAACCAGCTCTGTTGTAAACATACGAGGCCCTAAAGACCAGTCATGAATTGACTCTACTATAGGACTGTCATTTCGGGTAGTTAAGCTATTGTCTAACACAGGGTTAAGAGAGGGCCTTGTTGGGGGAAAAAAGTCTGTGATCTTAGCTTGACTGCCTCCCTCTTTACAACCTTCTGCCGCTCCAGTCTAGCTCTAATCCTAGTCGATGATAGCCGCCTCTTGTAAGTACCATTTTAATACTTAGCAGATACTAATAATAGTCTTCTTATTTTCTCAATCATTCTTCCATCCTCCTGTAATGAGTATTCTTAAATTTAATAATTATTTATCTGTGTTATAGTTGGGAGAGCTAAAATAAGGTTTATGGGATAGGACGCTTTGAATTCCACTTTTCATTTACATTCTTTGTTATCAGCATACCACGCTTCTACAAAAATGTGGCTTGTCTCAGCGAAGCCACAACTGATATTAACACTGTATACTTCATTTAAGCTCCTTCCCAATATTTATAAAATAGAATTAAAATTTATCAGGTGGTGCTCACATACATGCAGGCTTCTGCATCACCATCTCACCGGAAGTCCTTTTTGGGTATTGGAATGTAGACTGACCTCCTGCAACCTGTTGGCCACTATGTCATTCTCCAGATTTGCTGGCATAGCTTGGTTAGAATCTTTACTGATTCTTCTTCTGTTGCTTGCCATATTTCTGTGTATTTCATCAGTTCCTGCAGCCTTCCAACTTGATAATGACCGGAGTGCTGACCTAACTTCATATTCTAGTACTAGAGGTACTGTAAGTAAGGAATATCTTCTAAGGTATCTCGGATGTTGACATCTCTACTATACAGTATTTCAGTATACTTCTTCCATCTTTCTTATATCTTCTTTGAATCAGTTAATATCTATCAATTAGTGTCCTTTAGTATATCAATTCAAGGTTGGAACCTCCTGAGTTCAGAAATCTTTTGGAAGTCTTACCTTGTTTTTCCATGTCTGTTTCCATCTTCAATGTCTATACAGAGACATCGATAAGTTGGTCTCCTGTTTCATTTCAGTTTCCTAAGCCACACAATCCAAATATATTTTCCTCCTTAAAATTTACAACTTTGGCATTCCAGTCTCCAATCACAAGCAGCACATCCTGCTTTCATGTTCTGTTAATTTGAAATTGAAGTTGATCATCAAACTCATCAACTTCCTCTTCTTCTGCATTGGAGGTTGGGGCATAAACTTGGATAACTGTCATATTAAAGGGTTGTCCACAAAGTCTGACTGATATTATTTGGTCATTGATTGTATTGTAGCCAAGTACTGATCTGGTTATACCCTAACTATAAAAGCAACACTGTCCTTCTTTATTTTTCATAGTCCTGAGTAGTAGACAGTATGATTTTCTGACTGAAAATGTCCAATCCCAGTCCATCTCAATTCACTGGTGCCTAAGATGTCAATTTGTAGTTGTTTCATTTCATCTTTCACTATGTTGAGCTTTTCCATGTTCATGCTTTTTACATTCCATGTTTCTGTTATAATTCTGCCTTTGCCACTTTGGATTTTCTTTTCCTGCATGAACATCAGGAAAAGAAAATCCAAGTTGTCCTGAAGGCTTTAATCTAGTCATATCACAAACACTGTTAGTACTCTGAAAGAACCTCAGCAATTCCTCAGTAGAACGTTGAGTGCCATCTGACCTGAGGGGCCCATCATCCCACCCTATATCGTCAATCATTTTATGTTCTTTATCCATGTGGTTTTCTTGGTAAAAGTACAGAAGTGGTTCACCATTGCATTTTTCCACACAGTATGAATTGTAGCCTTCACCACTGTCACTAAAGTGAACATCTGCCTCCAGTATCTTCCTATATCACTGCTGCCCAACATAGGTGCCTGCTTGCTTTAGCTGGACAGCTGGGATGACCTTCATGCCATGGGTGTCCCTGCCCTTGACATACATTCCTGGTGTTCTTTGTTTATTCCTCCCAGGAATTCACACACGCGCACACACACACTAGTCACAATGAGACAATGTAGCAGGATTTAAGATGGAATGTTAGGCTTCATTCTATAGTAATGATACAGTTAGGTTTGCCAGCTCTGATTAAAAGCAGTACGGATAGAATTAAATAAATATGCAGAGTTGCATAAAAGTATAGTTGGTACATGCATGTAACAGTGAAAATATTAGCTGTAGGAGAGTGAGCCCAAATGATATAGTTCCATATTTTACCATTGAAAATGTTGCCAATGCAAAGTTAATATAAAATATGTTTAATGAGTTACATATTATTTTCTCCAGAGACAGAATTGTGAACTATGGTTAGTTTTGAACTCTTCAAGATGCTTGGAATAATTGCAGAATTCCAGGCTTGGGCAAGATCCATGTTCCATTTCCAGTGCAAATGGCTGCCACAGATTGTATCATACGTGCTTAAAGTAAAGTGAGTAATGTAAAAGGATTGTCATCTCCCTTGCCGCCCTTTTTATGCTAATCTGTTCTAAACTGGATCCAGTTAACATACTTTCAGCTATTCTGTTTGCAAGAGCAATTATCTAAAGGTTACTTTCTTGTGGAAATTGAAGCCTTATCTATAGAAGTCAGCCATTCTACTTTTTCCCTTCTCGTGGCTTTTTTTAAAGGGTCACTATTTAGTGGAAATGAAGTTTTCACATTAATGCTGAAGACCATCTGTCATAATCTATTGCTATTTTTTTTAACAGTCACAGTCATAGATGAGATCCATATGGCTCCCGCCTCAATGACATTTAAGAAGTCCTTGGAAACCTGGCTGTTTCCCCAGGCCTTGGGTTAGGATGGGTGTCAAGCCCCTTATAGGATTTCAACTGTTATGAGGAATGTTTTTCTTGTTCTTTTCTTGTTTTTCTTGTTCTTACCATTTTAATGTTGCATATCCCCAGAGCCTTATGGAGGTGGCCAGTCTTCTAAATTTAGTAAAGAAAATAAATAAAATAATATGTGCAAACCTCAGCCTTGGCTACCTATGATACAGTTATGGAATAGAATTATGGAGCTGGAAGGGGTCATTTAGACCAGTGTTTCTCAGCCTTGAAAACATTAACATGTGTAGACTTCAAGTCCCAGAATTCCCCAGCCAGCATTCTGGGAGTTGAAGTCCACATGTCTTAACGTTGCTAAGGTTGAGAAATACTGATTTAGACCACTGAATCCAAATTCCTCTGTGGGTAATTGGTTCCATTGTTGACCTGCTGTTACTATTAGGAAGTTTTATCTAACATTCAATCCAAATCTTCCTTTCCATGAATCCATTATCTTGTACTCTGGGATGAGAGAGAATAGGTCTTGATCTTCTATGTAACATCCTTTCAGGGAGTGGAAGCATATTAACATATCTGCTCAGTCATGTCTGCTCATGGCTGAGTATACCCAGCTCTTTCAGTCTTGCCTCATGAGGCTTCGTTTTTGGACCCTCATCTTTGTTACCCTATTCTACTTTTGCTGAACCTGTTTCACTTCTGAAATTGACTTGATTTTCATAAAAGGAAATATCTAGATTGCTACAGAGTGGTAAAAGGATTACATGAATGTTATTCTTATCCTTTTTTTAAAGCTACTACTACTATTAAAAATAAACAGTGTTAATAACAGATTTCATTTATTACACAAAGTCTCTGGATAATGTAGTGGTTAATTAAGGATCTGACAATAAACAGCATACAAGGCATACAGAGAAGGAGACAGTGAAGGAGAATGAAATTTTCTTTAAAAACATGCCAGTCCAATTGAGTACAGAAAAGATGGTCAAAAAGAGAGATGGTAAGAAAGTTTCAGTAAATTTCAGGCTCCCTAATTGTTCACCAATTCTGCAGTTTCAGTCAGCTCTGAGAGAAGCCATCCCATTGGTTTACTGAATATATTTGCTTGTTTGCAAAGTCTTGGGTGGGCTGCAGCCCTACATAGCAACAAAGTTGGTGCCCTGAAGCATGCAAGGGAATCAACAAGTTGTTGGTTTCTAAAGACCCGCCTCTTTTTCAGAATGACCTCTGCAAATAAGATATCAAAATAATGAAATCCCTTTTCCGTGCAAGTGAAGACACATTACATCTTTGAAAAAACCCTCTAGGAAATGTTGACAAATAATACAAATATACAAATCCACCAACAAATATGCAGAAATGACAGATTCTTACAACATACTTGGTGAACAAAGTTATAAAGTTAATATCCACTTACTGTTAGTTAGGGTAAAATACAATTAAGGTTATTGGCTTCCTTGCATTCTCAAATAGTTTGGTGGGATCAGTACATTAGAAACTTTACAGAACTCATAAGCACTTTGCACATCTGGAATAATATTCAGCTATCTTAGCCTGAGAGAATAAAGATCTAGGACTGCTTTAACCACACTATCTTGGAGTGGGAAAGCTGCCGGTAGAGGAAAAAAATGACCCATCTGGCAGTTTTTGCAAACTGTTCCAACCTCTCTACATGCCAAAGAACCCCCCTCCTGCCATCTCCCTCCCCCCAAATATCTTGTTTCACCTATGACAAATGTCATGCTTCTTTCAGGCAGTAATAGAGATTGACATTCATGTTTAAATATAGAAGGTATTATTTTAGGGAGCAGGAAATGTCTCAGGAAAAGAAAACTCATTATATATATATTTTTTTTACAATACACTCAGCTGAATTAGTGACTGAATGAAGGTGCATAAAGAATAAAGAGACTAAATTATCACCTGTCAATATCTGCACTCAGAACAGAACAAGGAACAGATAAAATACAAGAAAATCTTCCCAGTGTGGGCTCCTCTCTAATACTTGGGTTACAAGTCCCACCAGCCCATTCACCATGAGTTGAATGAAGTTGAAGAAGGCTTAACACGAGGAAAATTATAGGAAAATATTACATCTGTCATACAAGCACCACCTACAACAAGCTCTATCCCATATTGAAAATCAACAGGATGGTTTTAATGTTAATAATATTATTTATTAAAAGTAAAGGACTTATTACTGATTTTCAACCATTCATTCAGTCACAGCCAATAGTCCATTTTTAACAGACTCTATTCTGATACATCTTTCCAGGTCCATAAACCAGGATTTCTCAAGTTTTGCAATATGTGAGTCCACAAAATGTGAATGTGTTTTTTTAATGGAAAGGTTGAGCTTGCTTCCTTTTGCATCATTCCTGAAATCTGGGTTTGAGATAGCTGCTGTTTTTTGTTCATTATTTATTTTTCACCTCTACTGGCTCTTTCTAGCAGCAACTATAGAAATCCCTGATTTGAATGAATAGAGTGTTACCAATGGAATCCCTGGGTTCCTATAGCCAGGTGAGTAACACCCTCCACTTATTCTTTCCACTCATTATGGCAGCTGCTTTTCACTCACTGCGATTCAGCCTAAAGATAGGAGCCCATTTACTGAAGGCCGATGACCCTCGCCATGGATTTGTATCAACCCCTTTACAATCCATCAATAATAGCAGCCGTCACTACATTTTTTGGCAGGAATTTCCACAAATGAACTATGTATTCTGTGAAGAAATATTTCCTTCTCTCTGTCCTGGATGCTTCTGTCATTCTTCGCTGGATGACTCTAGGTAATAGCAGTATCACCCCACTTGCCTTTTTGCTGAGCTAAAGTCTCAAATGTTGTCATTTTTCTTCTTGGAAGAGCTGCTGGCAACAGCAACTGACCGATCATTAGGGTTGCCCTTTCCTGCACCTTTTCTCACTCCACACTGATATTCTAACGTTTCTAGGCTGATTAATGGGATGTTAAAAAAAATAAAAATAAAACTTGGACCTGGTTGAAGCCAAAGAAAACTGCCACCCTTTTCATGCCCTTTGGCACTTTAAGGGCACTCATACAGACACATCTCTGAATGTATATCACCCTGTCTCATGTGCTGAATTTAATCTAATGGTGAAATTTTTCATTTGCAAGCTCGCATGTTTTCTCAACTCTTCTCCCACTCTCTTATTGGTGCAGTTTTTGTTTTTGTTTTTGTTTTTAATTAGGAAAGGAAGTTGAAGGGGGGAATTGTAATACTTGCACAGTGTCGTTTTTTACTGATAACACTAAGAGCCATGGATATGGAAGTGCCTGGAGGCTGAAAAGATCCCCTACTGTGGCTGTTTCTTTCAAAATATTGTCATTTACTCTTTTGAATACAGATTGGTTTACTTGAGAGGTATGTACAAAAGGGGAGGGAACACGGATATTTAAAATTATTTCTGAACAGAAAGAAAATGGCAGAGACCACCAATGTACAAATTATATATTACGTTCACTCTTTGCTATTTGTTCCCTACCTCTATTACTGTTCATGCTGTTGAAATTAAGTTATAAATACTTGAGGGAAGTAATCTCTCATTCTCTTATTGTATTATATGCCATCTGCACTGACACTGGTATTTCTATAGAGGGATTTTTTTCCCCCTGAATACAGAAGAAATTTAACAAAAATTGCCTGGCCTCAAAATCTTGATTTTGGCTTAGCCTTAAAATGAGGCCTAGAACTAGTACAGAAGATAAATTTTGCTACAGTCCCTTGATATTTTGTTGTTGGTCGAGATTTAAAATACACACAGAGCCAATGGCCTCTTCCACAGCCTGTTATTCCTTGAGATAGTTGCAAGTCTGGATTGCATTGATAGTATTAACAATCCATATGAAAATACAATTATAATTAAAGAAAATTGTGATTTAAAAAAATCCCTCTGCTGAGTGTTCCCTTGAATAGAGGAGAATGCAAGAAAGCTCATATTATTTTGTAGGTGGGGGAGATACATGACAGAACACAAATGACTGGATTATGTAAAGTTGCAACCGACCGCACTTGGGTAGCTATTGCTCTGACGGTGTTTATTATTATAAACATGTTTGAGTGAAACATAAATTATAATGACAAAGCCACCTGCTAACAGAAGAGAACTCGCATGGTGGAATTTTGTCCGTTTTTTAAGAAGTCTTGCTGAGTCTGACAGGTTAAAAGTCTTTTAAATCCTTTCCATGCTTTTATCCCCAGTGTCCAACAAGATTACCTCCAAGACAAGTCTTTTATAGTGAACTCTTGTGGAGTTTTTAAAATGCCTGGCCAAAATAAAAATACACAAACCTATTTAAAACTCTTTCAAAATGATTTTTTTAACACTTGATTTATTTACAAATGCATAGGATGTTGCCTAAATACTGCATCAATAATGCCCTGCTTTTCTATCAGATCAGTAAA
Source organism: Python bivittatus (assembly GCF_059951505.1). Classification (NCBI taxonomy): domain Eukaryota; kingdom Metazoa; phylum Chordata; class Lepidosauria; order Squamata; family Pythonidae; genus Python; species Python bivittatus. The sequence goes on along the minus strand of NW_028277035.1, from coordinate 36,130,971 downwards.
AATATATCCGATACTTTGTGAAGTTCAAGAGACCAAATTCAGCTCTGTTTGGTTAAATCTTCTATCTCACTTCTTAGAAAAACATCTGGGGTTTTTTCCTCCTATCCAGAACATTCCCAAATGCTTCTGAGTATATAGTTCCCATGGTAACATATTACTTGTCATTTATCCCTAAAAGAGACAGCAACTGTCACTAACCCACATTAGTGGCTGCTGCCCTCATTCTTTAAGGCAACCATAGTACAGTATAGCTATTTTCCACAATTTTATTTGAATAATTTCTGTAATGTGAGGGCCTCTGTAGTTGTCTTAATGGTAGCTGTGATCATCTTTCTCTTTTCTCAGCTTCTGCAACCATAATTCAGAACTTTATGCTAACTCTGAGTTACCACCCAGCTGTCAGCACAGGCTGTAGCCCCAAAATTGTGTGCCTGTGTGTGTGTCTGTGTGTGTCCCTAGAGCAGTCTTTTTCAATCTCATTGACATCAACTCCCAGCCATGCTGGGGGAATTCTGGGAGTTGAAGTCCACACATCTTACAGCTGATGAGGTTGAGAAAGACCTAGAGAGCTGGCACTGCTCTTTGAAAAGTATAAGGGTGTGAACAGATTGTTCAAAGCTAATAACTCTGTATTAGAAGAAAACATATTCTCCTGATATTATTTGATATTTACAAGTGTCTTAAATACAGTGATGGCTAGATTGTCAATTCAGATCACTTAAAGGCTTACTTTGTTCAATGTGACAATTTTATAGTGGTTTATTGAAGTGATGGTTTTCAAATAGTTTTGACAAGTGTTTTGCTTGTCACAGAGTTAACAGAGCCAAAGCCAACAGCTGCATTAAGGTGTTATCCACCAGTCTTTTTCCCAGAAGAAAAGCTTAAGGTGATATAAAAAAAAATTAAAGGAGATCCCCTGCTTTAAGAGTATGCATCCTACACTATATGGCCTGTATTTCGAAAACAAAACAAAATACTCACTACATAGTGTAGAATGCATTCTCATACAGCAGGGAATCTACTTTGCTTTTTTAAATATCGCCATCACATGCCAAATAAGAGATTAGATTCTAATAGATCCTTAAGCACAACCATAGTACAGTATAACCATACCTAACTGAACTGAATTGAATCCCAGCAAAGATTCAGCCTGGAAGAAGGGCAGACCAGTTAAAAAAAAATGGGATAAAATATGTTCATTTAGCCTATTCAGGGGTTAAACAATATTATCAATAGGTGCTAGGCATATTATGATGGAAACTAGAGCAAGGTGAGACAAATCATGTTTCATGTACAAAACATGCACTGCCTTACCCTAAGAAACAGTTATGTTTTTTCTTCCTTCACAGTACTCTGAAAGGACGCCATACTACATCCAACCCCTCAACCACTTCCTGAATGAAATTAGTAGCTGTTTCAGTGTCTTTAGTAAACATGTCATGTGGCATTTGACCACAGTCTGTAGCCTGATCCAGGACAAATAGAAAAACTGCCTCATCAATTTCAGTGAGGCTTAAATTAGGTATGACAGGATAAATAAACGACTCATTTAAAGGCTGCAATTCTGTATAAACCTTCTCTGGAATAAGCCTCATAAATCATAAGAAGGACTCTGTTCTGGGAACCGTGCCTAGGATAGAATACACCTGGACATGACCAGCACAAGCATTCAAAGAAAATAAACATTTACTCTTTGAATCTGTTCGCTAACTTGAGTTTTTAAGATTGACAGTTTCAAACGTCCATCCAAAGCCACAACATTCTTGGGTTTTGCTCAGAACTCTTCTAACTGGGAAGGAAGGGGAGAAGAAGTCACCTGAGAAACAGGAATTCCACTGATCGATTGCAAACACAAAAATTAATATATGCAAAACACACATACACACACGCACACTGATTTTGAAGCCAAACATATACTTTGCTTTGAGAATGGGAAAAGGAAATAATGCCATTGTCTAAGATGGTGGCATGTGTGTGCAGTTGTTAGAAGCACTTACTCTGAAAAGAGTTAATATATTTTAAAAAATGTGTTGCTCACTTAAAAAAGGAGAATATGGATCTTTCTCTAGAAAAGATAGTTATCATTAAACCAGTTCTCTTTCCAGAGGAGAAAATCCTTTTTCTAATAATAACAAAAGAGTTTTGTTGAGACAATTCATTTTTAGAAGAGGAAACAATTCATTTAAAAAAGGAAATTATCCAAATTATGTTTCAATCAGTCTCTTGGATAATTTGGAGTTCACATAATTGATTATTGATTGACTATGTGCCACATAGTTGGTGTCAACTTAGCAACCACATACATAGACCATCTCCAGGATGATCTGTCCCCAACCTGGCCCTTCAGGTCATCCAACAGGGCATCCATCACTGTTCCAATTGAGCCCATATGCCTTGCTGCCAACCCCTAGTCCATATCATCACCACGGAGATGGATTGTACCCTCCATGATTGTATGTTATGAATTGTGTGCGTATGAATATACAGATTTATATAATGCATGGAATTTGCTTTTTTAAAAAAGAGCAACGATAGCTTTTTAAATGAAAAGATTCCATTGTTCAAGTTATATCCTCACTACTGGTTTAACCACACACCCCATCCTTCCTTGTCGTTGTTCAGTCGTTAAGTCATGTCCGACTTCGTGACCATGAACCATATAGCGCCAGGCCTTCCTGTCCTTCACTGCCTCCCGGAGTTTGCTCAGTTTCATGCTCATTGCTTCAGTGATGCTATCTAACCATCTCATCCTCTGCCATCCCCTTCTCCTTTTGCCTTCAATCTTTCCCAGCATCAGGGTCTTTTCCAAAGAGTCCTCTCTTCGCATTAGGTGACCAAAGTATCTGAGCTTGAGCTTCATTATCAATCCTTCCAATGAGCAATCAGGGTTGATTTCCTTTAAGACTGACTGGTTTGACCTCCTAGCAGTCCAGGGGACTGTTAAGAGTCTTCTCCAGCACCACAGTTCAAGGGCATCAATTCTTCGGCGCTCAGCCTTCTTTATGGTCCAGCTCTCACAGTCAAACATTACTACTGGAAAACCATAGCTTTGACTATAAGGATCTTTGTCAGCAAGGTGACGTCTCTGCTTTTTAATATGCTATCTAGGTTTACCATAGCTTTCCTCCCAAGGAGCAAGCGTCTTTTAATTTCATGGCTGCAGTCTCCGTCTGCGGTGATCTTGGAGCCCAAATAAATGAAGTCTGTTACTGCTTCCATTTCTACCCCTTCTATTTGCCAGGAATTGATGGGTCCAGATGCCATGATCTTAGTTTTTTTAATGTTGAGTTTCAAGCCAGCTTTCGCACTCTCCTCTTTCACCCTCATCAAGAGGCTCTTTAGTTCTTCTTCACTTTCTGCCATTAGGGTGGTATTGTCTGTATATCTGAGGTTGTTGATGTTTCTCCCTGCAATCTTAATTCCGGCTTGTGATTCTTCCAGCCTGGCATTTCTCATGATGTACTCTGCATATAGGTTAAATAAGCAGGGTGACAGTATACAGCCTTGTCGTACTCCTTTCCCTATTTTGAACCAATCGGTTGTTCTGTGACTGGTTCTAACTGTTGCTTCTTGGCCTGCATACAGATTTCTCAGGAGACAGGTAAGGTGGTCTGATACCCCCGTCACTTTAAGAATTTGCCACAGTTTGTTATGATCCACACAATCAAAGGCTTTCGCATAGTCAATGAAGCAGAAGTAGATGTTTTTCTGGAACTCTCGTGCTTTCTCCATGATCCAGCGAATGTTGGCAATTTGATCTCTAGTTCCTCTGCCTCTTCGAAACCCAGCTTGTACATCCGGTAGTTCTCGGTTCACATACTGCTGAAGCCTAGCTTGTAGGATTTTGAGCATAACCTTGCTAGCATGTGAAATGAGTGCAATTGTGTGATACTTTGAGCATTCTTTGGCATTGCCCTTCTTTGGAATTGGAACATAAACTGACCTTTTCCAATCCCATGGCCACTGTTGCGTTTTCCAAACATGCTGGCATATTGAGTGCAGCACTTTAACAGCATCATCTTTTAGTATTTTAAATAACTCAGCTGGAATCCTGTCATCTCCACTAGCTTTGTTGTTAGCAATGCTTCTTAAGGCCCACTTGACTTCAATCTCTAGGATGTCTGGCTCAAGGTCAGTGACCACACCAGCATGGACATCAGGGACATTAAGATCTTTCTTGTATAGTTCTTCTGTGTATTCTTGCCACCTCTTCTTAATCTCTTCTGCTTCTGTTAGGTCCCTGCCTTTTTTGTCCTTTATCATGCCCATCTTTGCACTAAATGTTCCTTTGATATCTCCAATTTTCTTGAAGAGATCTCTAGTCTTCCCCATTCTATTGTTTTCCTCAATTTCTTTGCATTGTTCATTTAAGAAGGCCTTCTTATCTCTCCTTGCTATTCTCTGGAAATCTGCATTCAGTTGCTTATATCTTTCCCTTTCACCCTTGCTTTTCGCATTCCTTCTTTCCACAGCTATTTTTAAAGCCTCATCAGACAGCCATTTTGCTTTCTTGCATTTCTTTTTCCTTGGGATGGTTTTAGTTGCTGCCTCCTGTACAATGTTACGGACCTCCGTCCATAGTTCTTCAGGCACTCTGTCTACCAAATCTAATCCTCTAAATCTATTCATCACCTTCACTGTGTACTCACAAGGAATATGATCTAAGTCATACCTGAGTGGTCTAGTGGTTTCCCCTACATTCTTTAATTTAAGCCTAAATTTTGCAGTAAGAAGCTCATGATCTAAGCCACAGTCAGCTCCTGGTCTTGTTTTTGCTGTCTGTATAGAGCTTCTCCATCTTTGGCTGCACAGTATATAATCAATCTGGTTTCAGTATTGACCATCTGGTGATCCTTCCTTACGTCAACAAATAACTCTGCCATCATAAATTTAGGGTCGAGATCATCAGTTCCACCATGGTTCTGCAGCATCTGCAGTTCTTGATGCTGAATTGTGGGGTCTTCATTGGTGGGCATGAATATGCAACACCTCTCTCCCTGACTCTCCCCACCTCCCGGCGCTTTTCTGTTCTTCTGTTCACCTGTTCACAGAAAACAGATGTAGAAATCAGGATGCTGTAACAAGGAAGAACGGCGCTGCTTCATTCTGACATCATTTCCCTTTGCACCATTTCAGGTCTGTGCAAATCTACCACTGTTCCCCATCCCCATTCTGATTCCTCATTCTCTTTTTAGTCTGTAGTGTGAACAAATGAATGAATGATTTATCATGGTCATAGACCAACATAGGCTGCAGTATTTTATGTAGTCAAAGCCTCACACATTAGCTTGAAAGGCAAAATTGGTTAATCTTACTACAGAAAGCCACTGAAATTAAAATGGAGACTTTGGTCATTTGGAAATGCTTATTTTCCCCTCTTACTCTTTCTCTGGGGTATGTTGCAGGCAAGGTGTGGTCAAAAAAGTCAAGATGGCATCTGCGACTGCGCAATTACAGCTCCATCTGTTTTTTATGTGCATCGCGTGGGCAGCACCCATAAAAAGCAGAGTTTCAATTGCACCATCATGACCTTCTTTCCACACCCTGTGGACACTCCTGGTTGCATTTTTGTGCTGAGGTAGCATATGGCAGGCGAGGTGCAGCAAGGGAGTGAGAAATAGGTTGGGAGCACCAATGGTCTTACACAGATAGCTGAATATTCTAATAATATTATTTTCCAAAAGGGGAAATAATGGGGAATCCTAACTGAGAGGCAAATACCTGAAGATAAGTTGTGTCAATGGATGCCAGCCAGTGACCAGAAAGAAAAGAGCATGGCCAGTATGAGAGCAATACCCCAAAGCAAGTCCCTTGACCTACTTATCCCCACAAGAGACAAAGAGACAGCATTCACTTTACTCATCTTACTGTGGTGGTCTCCTCTCACTTTAATCTTGGCAGCAGAAATACGAAGTGATGACAGAGGACAGGAGAATTTCTGGGCTGGAAGCCACCTACGGCCAGCATCATCTGATCAAGGGGGAATCTTGGGGCTCTAGGGCTTGTACGTATGCTTGAGAAGACACCAGAATGTTGCCAAAGAGCATATTAATCCTCTCTAGCCAAGTGAAAAAGAGTAGAGTTGGGGCTCTCACCTATGTGTTGCAAAAATCGGAATGACCGGCAGAAGGAAGCTATGGGATTTCTGTATCTTTTGGCTGCCATCTAGTGGTCAGCTGGAGTTTTGCAGTTCATTTATGGTAGCTCTAGTAGAATTCCACTCTTTCTACAGCTCATGTTCTCTACAGTTTGCTTTTGCTTAGGAGTAATCAGTAAAATGCATAAAAAGATATTACTGGTGCAGTAGGTCCTCTTCTGAGAAGTACGTTCTTGTAATCATGCATGGGAATGTTGCTGGGGGCAGATTTCCCTGCCTAGCTCATTAACCCTAAACTTCTGCCAACTAATCATGTTTGCTGCACTGCCACCTCATGGAGAACGTAAGAATTGCACTGTATCAAATACAGCTTTATTTCAACAATTTCTTCACCACACTTTTGAGACACTTGGCCTCCAAAATTATTCTTGGCTATGTTCCCTTCTCATGATAAAGGCATTATGTATCAGTATTTCTGACTATAATGGGATGCCATGGTAGGAACACAACATTTAATTTTGCGCCACTGAAAAACTCCTCCAAATCACCTTCTACGTCAGAAGTTCAGAATCATTTTGTGCCAACAGGAGAGACATGGAGTCTAAACATTCTGCAGGACACTAATCAATAAAGACCAGGATGGCAAGGGGAGGAAGGGGGGCATGTGAGTGGGATTACTGCAACACAGGCCATATTTCCCCCTTCTCTCTAGCTGTCAGCTTTACCAGGTGGACCAGACAGAAAACATGAGATGATGAGCTAATTCTATTTTATTGTAAGACTACATTAACAGAATCTTGCAAGTCTGAAAGTACAGTTCTCCTGTGTCTCCCTTTCACCCTGAGAAATTAGGGAGAGTCTCTTCTGAGCCTCCTGCCCTTTCCATTATCCAGCTGCGAACTATACTACCTCTTATCTGACTGTTCCCTAGGCAGCGTCTCTGGGCCCAGTCTCCCAAGGTCATTCCTACATACTGTTACGCTAATCCATATATGTAATGGTATGTGGGAATGACCTTGGGAGACAGGAGGGAGAGCTACAGACTAGGCAATGGTCAGATAAGAGGTAGCTGAGCCCACAGAAGGAATAGGAGGCAAATGTCTCAGAAGGGACCTTCCCTAGTTTTTTGGACTGCAAAGGTGAGGGGAAAGGGTTGTACTTTCAGAATTGCAAGATTCTGTTGATGTAACCTTACAATAAAGATAGAACTAGTACTCCTGGGTGTGCTTCTTGTCTGGACTACCACGCAAAGCTGGCAATATATGCAAGCATATCCTTTGGTCATTAGGATCAGAGCCGCCAGCTACCAACAAAAAACTTATACCACAGGCCAATGAATACCAATGTATTCTCCCAACTACCCTAGCTACAACCAGCATATGACATGGGCACATGACTAGCTATGCCCTGGGTTCACACTTCATATGAAACCCTGCTTTGTTTAACCATGATTTATTTAATAAAACCCAGTGGGATTAGTGGGCAAAACCAATAAACCATGGTTTATAAATTGCAGGGATTACATTTCCCTAAATTTATCTCCCAGAATGACTTTCCCAGAATGACTTTCAGTGTTAGCAGCTATAAAGTAATGTATGTTGAGAATGATTGATCAGCCAAGGGATCTTGGAATCATGACACATAACTCAGTGGAAAGATCAACTCAGTATGTAGCTCTAAAATAGGTAAAATCCATGTTTGGAATCATTACGAAGAGTACCAAAAATAAAATTACCACCAAAGTAACACTTTTATATAAATCTACAGTGAGGCATAATTTGGGATATTCTGTACAGTTCTGCCAATTGTCTCTCTAAAACAATATTAGGGAAGTGAGGAGAGTGGAAGAAAGGGTAGCAAAAGTGATCATGAAGCTAAAGCAATTTCCCTATGAAGAAAGGCTCCAAGCGTCTAGGGATTTTTTAACTTATAGGAAGTGATCCAGGAAATCTGGCAATGCTGTGCTTGCCACATCCAGTTTCCAGCACTGGTAATTCCCCAAGCTGACCAAAGCAATTTCAACACCTATCCTGGTTGAAAGCCTGATTGAAATAGATCCACTATCAGCAATCTTGGGCTATGTGGACAAAGTGTCTGACTCCCATGTTCCTAAATTCTATAAGCCCAGGATACCCTAAATGGGGTTTGTTCATTTGAACCTCGTAACCATTTTGTGAGATAGGTTAGGCTGAGAGAGCCTGGCCTCCCTTGGATATAACACTTGCATTTTTTTTTTAATTCAGTGTAATGTGAATAAGCCAAAAAGCACAAAGCAAGCACTTCTGAGCGCCTACAACCATTGTCGGAAGAGATGAAAAGAAAGGAAAGTTTATGAGCTGAGGCTTGCCCATATCAATTAATGTAATGTTAAATAATTATTTGTGTTGTCTTCAAAACAAAGCCAGTTGTAACTCTTTGCATCAGTAACCTCTTTGCCTAAGCAAATCTCTGAATCTGAATTTTCCACACTCAAGATCTAAAATACTAGTCAAAATTATTTTCCTGTTAACTGCACTGCTTTAAGTAGCAGAAATCAATAACTCCACTCTTAAATTTTTTGTGAAGGACACTTTCTTTTGTTCTGGATAATTTCTCTCTGTACAGCTGAGGATTCTTGGTCTCACAGGGTTTGAATAATTGTCATCATTTGTTTCTCTCCACTGTCACTGAGTAAAGGCAATTAGAAAAAGCACAAACCGTTTCACCATCTTTGCAGAGATCAAGAGAGGTACAACTCGAAACCAGCATTTAAATGCTGTTTTGCAAATAAACCTTCAGAAAGTAAAGTAGGAGAGGAATAATATTGCTTTGCAGTTTAATGGGCTTTATATTTCCCACCTCTATAGTATGCTGAAAAACAATAATGTTGAAATTAATGAAACTGTGCATCCCATTCTGACAGTTTAGTGTGGATGGGAATATAATATCATATCCCATAGTGTAGCTCTAGAGTAGCTCTAGGAATTATCAGTCCCACACTCAATTATGATCTATTGTTAATGTATGTTCTTACTGAAGTCTGCCCTGAGCCACAATACCACATGCGAATAAGAGTTCTGCCTAGGACTAATGCTTATGACAGAGGCCCAACGTAGACACATCTCTGTCCACCATCTTTTTGCACTGGGGCCACGACATACAGTAAACTACAGCTAAGTAAACTAAGATGGAAATGCTTATAGATGTTGAAACCAGACTCCAAGAACACTTCAGAACCACCTTCAAATGCAGGTATCACCTTTAAAATATTTGGAACACAGTTACATTTGGGGAACTGAATGAAACACCAAGTGAGGTGGTATTTAGATTGAGATTTTTAGAAAGATGGGAATTGATGTATTGATAAAAACTAATCAGTCATTATTTTTAAATGCTGCTTAAATAAACCTTTTCTGGTTGTTCACTAGTTCACATTTTGATGGCTTGGTTGCAATACTATACCTTGGCAGCTATGGAACAAATGAGAGGAGAAAGACATGGCCTTCATTTTCCACCATATAAGACAGTGGGGAAGAACAAGCTGAGAAGTGATGGAATATATAAGAAGAATGGTGGCCAAATTTAGAAGGGCTGACCATCTTCTACATTCCTCAATCAAGGATATGCTAGAGGACATGTTTACATAATGTTATAGTGACCAGATTTGCAAATCATGTTGAGCTCTAACCAAATAAACCACATCATAGCTTACTGTAATGTGTGAAATCATTTACAATGTATGAACCAGAATGCTATGGCTTGTTAAAATAGACTAGCATAACTTGGCTGCAAAAATCCACATGACCACTAGAAGGCAGCAAAAAGATGCAAAACACTTGAATTTTTCACAGCCACCTATTGGTCATCCATATTTTTACATCTCAAAAACGATAGGACTATTTAAGCCAAACCATGATTTAGTATGATGTATGAATGTAGACACTGAACGTTAGATACTCATGCCATTTTATCTTGCACTGCTGAGACCTTGTTGAGTAAGGCAGGAAGTTCTACTCCATCTTAGTTACGTTCTCCTACATTGAGCAAAATTTAATGGCTCAGCAAGTTGTGGTGGTTTTACTCCTTATTCAGATAATCTCTCGATCAAGGTTCTAATTTCAACTCTAATTTCAACATTGAGACAGTCTGTACAGCCTCAACCCTGTTGGGCTTTTGCAAATCTTTAACAACCTGGCTCTTCTGAGGGTTCTGGGGCAAGGTAGCTTACGATACATGCCCTGATATCGGATTAGTTAGTTTCATGATTTATTACTGGTTTTGTATTCTTTTGTATTGTTCTTCCCTGATATGCTGCTGGATATATTTCTTCATTCTTATTCTGTTGCTCTTTTTAATGTTAATATGTAAGCCGCCTAGAGTCACCTTTGTCACTAAGGTGGCATACAAGTTAATTAAATACATAAAAGTAAAAATTATCTCTGCTCTAATGCCCAGAGATGGTGGACTGCTCTGCTGAGATGGAGGGCACGAGACAAACGGGCGAGCCACAGAGGAGTCAGAATCAGGGACTAGTTAACACCAGCTTCTCAGACAGCTTCCTGTTTCCAGCTGATTTCCTGAACTCACTTGAGGAGAACAAGCAGTCAGCTCTTCAGAGCCAGAAAAGAAGATGCTTAGAAGGGGCAGTGAAGCCCTTAAGAGAAAAACATCTTCCCTTGCTTAGGCTGTACTTCTTATCCTGACAAAGCCACCCGAGCTACACAGAACAGCAGTCAAAAGAGAAAGAACAAAATATCCTCTCAGGCTTATTCAGAAAAGAGAACCAAACACAAAAGACACTTTTCTTTATGAGGATAGGCCGAAAAAACCTAGGAAGTTTAGTCTGAAGAAAAGAAGACATGATAGGTGTGATAGGCACAATAAAGGAAATATGGCCAAGAGCTCTTTTCCATGGCCACAGAAACAACAGATACAAGTTGCAGCTACCTAGATTTCATTTAAATATAAGAACACTCTTCACATTGGCAAGATCTGTAAAACAGAGGAACAATACCTATGGAGATTGTGGGTTCTCCATCTCTAGAGGCTTTTAAGAAAAGGCCAGAGAGCCACCTTTCACAGGTTTTTCTGCACACTGCAGAAGGTTGAACTAGATGATCTTTGTGGTCCTTTCCAACTCTACAGTTCTATTATTGTGCCTAAGCAGGAAGGAGCTGTCCTGATATACATAGTCACAACTGTTCATCCCATGAGGTTGTGAATGATGACGAGATGCCTCATCTTCCAGTTACAACGCAGGTGAACTGGCAGCTACTGCAATATCCATATCTCCGTCTCAAATGGAGGTTGCCATACACATTCCTGAAGTGTAAATCAGAAAAGAGTGTGGTGGAGACACAAACAGCTGCTGCTGAGTCTATTTAATGCAGGATTGAGGATCCACTGAGGGACTTTTGTTGTCTTCCATGGGCCACAGCAAGTGAAAAACTACATGTTTTCCAAAGACAATGAAAACAGCATTTCCATCTAGGATATTACTGGCATGAAATCCCTACAGGTAATAAAGTGGGGAGGCCCTGGCTTAACATCCCAGAATGATGCACGCTGCTTTTGTGCACATTCCTCCAGTCTATTGTTCTAACCTCAATGGGTTCTACAGGAAAAAAAGACTAAAAAGGTCTGGTTCATCATCTGACACGGTATGAGAAGGCAGCAAATCATCTGAAAAAGAGCTTGAGTCTAAAATTAAAAACCGCCAGAGGTGGTTGGTATCAAGACAGGACTTTGCCAAGTCTTTTAGAGGCAAAATATTATGAAAAGGCTCACTGTCATTGCAAGAACACTGGCTAACCCAAAACTTAGTGCTGCATGGCATTTCAGATCCATGATATATGCAAAACACTAGAAACTTCCTTACAATTCTGGAGCTGATAGCTGATTTTTATGGTGTATTCCAGAAACATCTAAGAAGACACATCACCCAAGAATTCACATGCATCGCTACTTTGAAAGAAACAGTTCAGAAGGAGAGTCATTGGAAAGAAAAGTCAAGCAGAAGATTGTGACAGATCTGAAATCAGTGAAATGCTACTCTGTCAGTTTGTATGGCACACTGGGCAAATGACTTCAGTGGTATATGTTGTACCAACAAGAGGACTTACATGAACTGGTATATTTTCTATTAAATTATTTTGTAGAGTTATTATTGTACTTTATTCTATATACTTGTCAGCTGCCTAGAATCTAACCTGATTGAGCCAGTATGTAAATTTCATAAATAAATAAATATCAGCAAGAGACTTCATGAGGTTGACCTTGATATGTCTGGAATAGAACAACAGGAGAAAACAAAGTTATACCTACAATTGAGAAATCTGAAAACATTCTGAAGCGTCACAGGAGTTGCTAGAGGAACTTCATATTGAAACTATTATCTTCCCCATTCAAGAATACAAGAATCACTAAAGAAGATAATATTTTGATCACAAGGCATGGGGTAATCACTTAAATTCTTTAAGCAGCTGTAGCTCAAGGACCACAGCTATATGTTTGGGATGTTGTATGATATTCCACAGCCAAGAAAACAAATCAATAGTTCACTGAACAAGTCAACCCAGAGTTCTCACTTGGGGTACAAATGACCAGGCTCAAATTATCCTACTTTGGACACATTATGAGAAGATTTAGCTCTCTGGAAAAGGCTCTAACACTGGGAAAGGTGGAATGAAAGAGAAGAAGTAGACGACCAGCAGCAAGGTGGATGGACTCAGTTACAGTGGTGATGAGTGCATTGTTGGAAGATCTGAAGGACCAGGTTAGAGATGGTTCATACTGGGAAAATCAATGTGGTTGCTAAGAGTTGACAACAACTTGATGGCACATAATCAATCAATCAACGATATTCCAAAATTCCTCTCTATTCCTGAAGAAGTACACTAAAAACACAGAGCAATAAGAGACAGTGTTGTCACTTAATGTACAAATTGATTCAAGTGATTTGAACGGTGAACTGAAGCCATTTCATGCCCCATTTCAGCAGGACCACTCCAAAGACTGTTCTGGAACATATGAGCACAAAGATGAAGATCCCCCTTTCCAAATGCTTTTGTTGCTCTGCATATACTTCTAATGCTCCCTGTAACTGTTGCCAGGGAAAAACAATTTCTCCAAGTTAATAAAAAACGCATCTATGTTCCATGGCGATACAAGAGAAACTTGTCAGCCTTGCAACCATCTCAGCTGGGCTTGTGTTGGGTCAGAGTGTAGACCTGCAGGAAGCAGCTCAAAGCTTTGCAACCAAGGCAGCGTGAAAAGTACCATTTTGATTGCTAAAACAGGTAAACATGGCAGCTGACTATGCAAACCAAAAAAAGGTTACTTCAGTGCTTGTACCACATGAGGAGTAGAACAGAAAAAGGGCAGGATTTACTGAGGCCTTTGCCTTTCAAAGGGTTGGGCCCACGTGAGGGGTCGTGGAGCTGTCATTTGATCTCCCCCTTTACATGAGAAAATGAGGGGAAGGGCACAGGACTGGACTGGACTGTGCAATTTAGCCAACTCTGCAAGAGATAAAAGTTGTTTGTTTTGGAAATGACCGATTGCAGGCTTCCACCGTTCTTCCTCCCAAACGATCATTAAAGAGTTCACAGAATTAAGTCTTGAATCCAAACGCGCTCTGGTTTGCAGCAAACAGGAAAAGACCCCGCAACTTAGCCCGTCGCTGCAAATTCAAAAGCACTTCTCTTCTGCTGCAAACAACAGCTAGGGGAAGAGGCGAGCAGAGCCAGCAGCGAGCGCCCGGAAGGCTTCCGCAGCAACATCAGGCAGGCGACGCTGCTCGCGCCCTCGCGTTCAATCACGCTCCGGAGTCGACCAATAGGGGGCGAGATCGGCCGTCGGGGACTGCCCCGATTGGTGTAAAGGGCCGCCGCTCAATCGGGCTGGGTCCAGTTTACAGTCAAAGTTGGGGACTTTGAACCAGAGTCCCTCGGCGAAGGCGCAGCGTGGCGGGTTAGTAAAAGCGATGGGCGACGACGCAGGCATTGCTGAGGAGAAAGGGCGGTAGCCCTTGGCCTGTAGTGAGCAAGGCCCGGGGGGGGGGGAATCCCCCTTCGCCCAGCCCTTGTAGGTCCGCGGGCCGGTTCGGAGGAGCACTTTAGGGACCCGCTTGTGTTGTGGCTGTTGTCTGAACCGCTACTCGGTGTTTGTGGCACTTTTCTCCGCGTCGCGCCGTTTTGGGGGAAAACTCGCAAGGAGCTGGATCTCAGGCAAGCGGCTGTTGAGATGGGAACGTGGTCTCTGAGATGCTGCGTCTTTCCTAGCAGGCTGCTTGTTACGCCGGGCTCCCCCCACGTGATGCCTTTTCAAAGTGCGGGATTGCCGCTTAGGACGAGCAAACCTGGGCTGCAAACTTCCAGGCGGCCGCTAGAGGGCAGTAAAGAGAGACGGAAAACCCTTCCCTGCCCTCTGGCGGCGGTGCGCGTTTTTGCAGCCCAGGTCTGTTAGCCCCACGTTATTCCCATCTAATATGGTTAAGATTGAATATATCGGGAGGCCGTCAGATTGAGTAAAAGTACGTCCCGTGTCTTTGGCTGCTGATAAAAAAAGCATGAAGTGCTGCATTTCTCTTTGCTACTTTTCTGTATTAAGAAATGCTTTTACCGGTCACTTTACTCATGCTTGTTGTTATGCCATCAGTTGCATAAAGATGGAAGCTTTTGTACAAAGGAAAGGATACGCAGACCTGCTCAATGGCTGTTTTTTTGTTTTTAGAAGAAGAATTCAAGCTAATCATGTTTTTCTCAGTATGTTCCAGTTGTAAAAATCTGTTTGGGTAGAATCAGGACTCAGGTCCTCCTTTATGTTTTTGCAGAAATGGCTGGCAAGAGCCAGCAGCAGACCCTTCAAGAAGAATTGACCTGTTCCATCTGCTATGACCTCTTCAGGAACCCTGTCATGCTGGAATGCATGCACCATTTTTGTAAGGAATGTATCCAGAAATACTGGAATAGTTGCTCTGGAACTGCCACTTGCCCCCAGTGTCGGCAGAAGTTCCCTTCCCGGTCCTTTCATCCCAATTTCCTTGTATCTAATGTAGTGGAGACAGTTCGAAAATCTGTCTCTGAACAGCACAGAAGGAAATCCCAGGTGAGTAGCCATGTGGTGAAATCAGAATTGCTTCTGTTTTCCTTGGCCATTTGGCAAATAGCATATTTAGTGTGCAGCACATTTCAATAGAGAGCCAGTTTGGTGTTGTGGTTAAGGCACCAGGCTAGAAATCAGGAGACCATAAGTTCTAGTCCCACCTTAGGCACAAAACCAGCTGTGTGACCTTGCCAAGAAAACTGCAGGGACTAATCCAGGCAGTTGCCAGGAGTCAACTATGACTCAAAGGCACCAAAAAAAAAATATTGCAATAAGCCAATATGCAGCTTGTTTGTTTTACCACATTGTATGAACTGACATGTTATAAACAATGGTTTATGGCTTGATGCGAAGCCATGAATAGTGGCTAAGACAGTAAAACATGATTAAACAAATTATGCTTTAGCATGACTTGTTTTCCCCATCTGGACTGCTTTTTAGAATTAATTATGGCTCTTGGTGTTTCTTTGAGTGAGGAAAGTGGCTAGGCTAGTATAATCCCCAGGCACTGGGTCAGGGAGTGGTATGGTCCTGTTGGCTGAATTTTTCCCAGCACTTTATGTCCTTATGTGTTTGTGTTTTGTTTTTATTATTTGTTTACTGTTTTGTTTTTATATGGGTTTGTTGGTGATGTGTGCTACCCTGAGTTGTGTGCCGAGTGAGTGGCTATATAAATCAAATAGATAAATAAATAAAATAACCACGTTTGAAAAAGGACATTTTATAAATTGGTACAAATCTCTGGATTGCTTAGGCTTTGACAGTACAACAAAAGAAATTTAAGGAAGTCTATAGTGAAATGTTTTGAGCAAATAAAAAAAATGTCCAATATAGTAAACATTTTATCAAACCTTTTAAATTTAATTGTTCTGGAACTCTTTAGTGTGATAATGGTGATACGGAATTCTGAAGAAATTAGCAATGTGGTAATATATATTATTTAATCACTCCCAATAAATGTCTCCTCTTATGGGCATGGTTTGGTTAACTCCTTCTGTGGTTTATTTATCCGTATCACTGGTTTCCTCCTCTTTCACAAGCTCATCATGGATGGTTCTTGGTTTGCATGGCTTCTCATTTTGGTTAGCTTGGAGAAGACAAGCCAGAGCTATTCACGTGAAAAGATAAATAGATACATGAATCACAGAATCATCAAGAGGTATTACTTAGCTATACCCAAATGAATGTAATTGATTACATCCATTTGGGTATAGCTAAGTAATAGCTTAGTCCAGGTACATGCCACACATTCCCTGAAGAAGTCTAGTTTTCCATTGTGTGCAAACATGCCTTGTATCTTCTAGCAAGTACTTAACCATAAAGCTGCTGAAGAAAAGTCAGATAACTTTTGGATCAAGATATTTATATTTTTGTTTCATCCTCTCCTGCCCCTTTTCAGTTCACTTTGGCAATATGCATTATGTTTACCATTTGGCTCTGCAGAGCCCAGAAATTATATTTTCTCTCCCTGCTGCATTTAGCTCTTTTCCTATCTTTAACTTCCTTGCTGTTTTAATCCTTTGCTAAATTTCCTTTTCCTCACCTCACAGTAATGTTCTTTCCAGCACAATACTGGAGAACAAGAATTTTTCTAGGATCCTTATCTGCCATTGGGACAAACAGAGGTTAGGATGAAAATGCCTGAGGAAAAGCTGGGGCTAGGTTTCTTGTATTCCTGGGATTCAAAATCCCAACTGATTGACCAAGATTGCTTTGTGAGGATGCTTCCTTATAGACAGGAAATGGCTGCCAGTAAAAAGCTAGTCCATCTTTCTTTACTAATTGATTTTTTACGTAAGAAAAAAGATAGAAAAAGAGGTCACAAATGAAAGAAGACAGTGTTGGAAACATTGCTAAATTCCACGCATGAGAACACAACCAACATTTTGTCTGAAAGCATTTTAGGCATGGTCCCTTAGCTTAACCTATCTTATAGGTGGGGTGAGTGGAGAAAGCAAGAGGGGGGCGGTCTGGCAAGTGAATGAAAAAGACTATAATAATTGTTGATTAGGGAACAGTGCCAAAGCAAGTAAAGTGAAGCTCTTAGGCCCAGTGCCAACTCTGCAACTTACATGTTGGCATCCATCATCAGGACCAAATGGGAGCTTTCATATTTACATCTTGAACTTTCATACTTGTGTCGTGGCATTGGATGCAAGCATGTAAGCTGTAGGGTTTGTATCACAACATCACTACGCATGTTTTATCACTCCTCCCACCCCTCTGGATGCCTGTGGTGAAGTTAGTTGTTTTGTTAAAGAAAAAGAACTTAAGGAGAAGACAACAGTATGGCACTATTTTCATATCTTTTCTCTAAGGAAGGTCAAGGGAGATTCAGGTGCTATCTGATTTTTAATGAACAACAACTTCATGGGATAAGTGAGGCTGAAAAAAACAAATTACTTCTTCCTAATGGAACTGCAACTCTTTATTGTACTGGCTCCAAAATTGGAAGTTGTTCAGACATATTGAGGCAAACGCTTTATTTGTTTATTCATTCGTATTTAGATGGACCTCCAAAAGCTCCTTCAGTCCTACCAGATGAAGTATGAGAAACTGCTGAAAATGAAGCGCGTGACTGAGGAGAAGATCTGGAATTTGGTGGTAATGTTACTGGTTTGGGGCTAGAAGCAAAATGACTGAGGTGCTAGATATGGTGACATTCGGGGTTGGGGAGAGGTGGGGCATTTTGACCACCTGCCAGAAAGGACTGAAAGTGATCAGACAATCTTAATTGCAGAAAATATATAAATGAAAGAGGAAAAAATGCCCCTGGTCTGGGCCTTGAAAGACTTATCAAGTCAACAAGACCAAAGCTGGGATTCCTTGCATTGTGTGACTCATCCATCCTAATGCTATTCTTAAAATACAGGCAAAAAAGGTAAAGCAGTCAATAAATAATGGTTGCTTCAGGATTGCCACAGGGCAAACTAATCATCTGCCCAGATAATCATTGATCTGCTGAGGCTTCTCAGCAGAATGGAAGATTAATACCTCTAATTGCAGATTTTGCACAGAGCAGTGGGGGAGTTATTGGGGAAAGTACGCAGATGGAGAAGGAGCTTAACACCATAAAACCAATCTTTTTCCTGCTTTGTGCCATAAGGTTTAGAAGTCATATTTCACACAGTAATTTCTGTGAAGAAAACCAGCAAAATCTCAAATAATGAAAAAAGGGGTGAGGAGAGAATGTTCCATACCAAAGTCTTAGACAAAAGTATTACAAAATAACCCAGACGTTTGTTTATGAAAACATCATAAAAGAAAACATAACATTGTATGTAAAAGGTTTTCCTGCTGAAAAATATTTGCGAAAGAAATGCCTCTAAAGCAATCCCTGAGATAATGGAGACTATTTAGTGTTGTAAATAATATGGGATAAAGGCAGAGCAAACTTCCTCAACTCTCTCTAAAGTTCTTATTATTTGTGTGTGTGTGCACGCGCTCATAGATGAATGAGAAATATCCGACAGCCAAGTCCACATCTTCCATAAGCCGTTTCTGCCACAAAGTTTTCTGGGCTGACAGCCAATGGGCAGCTATTTTCAGTTGTACTATACACAATAGGAGAGAAATCAAAATGTGTTTATTCAGAGATACATCATCTTTATCTCATTCAACATTGGATTATAATTTCTGTGTACTAATTGACCCACCTCTTTAATGGGGAAGAATTCAGATGGAATATTAACATTTCTTGAAATTTAATAACATAGCTCTATAAAAGAAGTTTTTTTTTTTAATCTTCAAACCAAAGAAGGTGCAGAATAATTTGTGAGTATTGAGGAACTCAGAATAGCCTTAAAAGGATTAGAGATGAATGCTGGAATATAAGGTGATTTTATGATCTGTACAGTGAATTCTCACTCGTGATTCATAGAATAGCACAGTTTTGCCAGTGGTTGTATAGCTACTGCAGAAAAGGAGAAAACTTCCTTGTCTTGTCCCTTTTCTCCGCAGGGTCACCCCATTCCATTAGTACAATTCCAAATTATGTCTACAGTGTTTGATATGAGGTATATTGAAGCTATTATTTATTGCATGTATTTCCCCAATCTTTTTTCTAGAGCTCAAGGTGGCTTACTTGGGAGGATCTCCCATAATTTGGGCTGTGATTAAGCTCATTGTGATAGTATGATGAGCAGAACCATTGAAAGCTTGGAAATTAGTGTTGGGGTAGTGATACAATTCATCTGTTTTCTCACACCAGATTTGTGAGGGTTTCTTGAACTCATTGTCAGCATGACAGGCCATGGGTTTGAGGAAAGTTTTACGAGACTGCATCAATGAGTGGACCTTCTGGTTTAGTAAATGCTTCCCCATTTGTATACAGAATTAACACTTTAAGGATGATGGACACTAATGAATTTCTGGTGTTTTTCTTTCGTGGTGGTTTGCTTAGTTTTTAAGAGTTGGCGGAATGCACAGCTGAGTGAAAGAGCATTCCATTAATTTTTCCAAAAGACTGGCCTCTGCACTGTTGAGAGAAGAGAAATATGTCACCAAAAGAAGTACTGACTATGTTGATAGTCTTGGCAAGCTGAGCATTTGCTACAGCACTCTGCAACTTTATCATGCTGGCTGGGGAATTCTGGGAGTTGGTCCACCCATTGTAAGAAACTGTGACAGTTCCCAGCGAAAGCAACTCCCATTGAAACCGATTTAGGTTCAAAGAAAAGTTCATTTATTGAGACAGAAGTGTACAGTTCTAGAGCATGGCTGAAACTAAAAGCCCACGTGCGCCAAATTGAATTTTACCCCCTTTCCACCTTTCACCTCCCCTCTTCCATCCCATAGTCCTTCTTGTGCATGTCACTGGGTCTCTCCTGGTCTCACGCTGGTACGGCCTTGGGCATTGCTGCGAAACAGATAACAGTCCATCCTGGCCTAACGGTTCACCTTCTAGCTCCTTCCACCCCCCCACCCCCACCTTTCTTGTAATGGCAGAAACAAAGCAAACAAACTAGCAAAATGGTTAATTGATTATGAGGCTTCTGACTCCCATCTTATAAGATGCTGAGGTTGAGAAGCACTATTGTTAGAGAATAAGAAGCTGTTAAGGCAAGATCTAGACAGGAGACAGATGATTTAGAGATAGCTAAAAGCAGCTAACATCCAGTCTGGAGCTAGGACTATCTTAGGAAGCTGTTATCCAGGGCTTAAAAGAGCATCTTTTAGTGCCTAATCCAGCGGTCCCCAAACTCTTCAGCTCATCAACTTCCAAACATTATTTGAAAATAATTTAATAAACACTAATTAATAGTACTACTACTACTACTAAAAATAATATCAACCCCTTGGATAGTCCCATTGACACTTGGGGGTTGATACTGATCACTTTGGGGAATCCTGGTCTAATCCTTTTGTGCTCTTACACTGGATGTGTTAGATCAGGGCTTCTCAAACTGTTTTGCTGAACCCCTGCAAAACAAGGGGTTGTTGACTCCACAAGAACTTGATGGGGTTCCATGAGAGAATAAGGGCAAAAGCAAAAAAGGTCACTCAGACTCAGCCAGTTTTCTATCACTAGAGCTTTACCTCTTGATCAGGAGTTCTGGGAAATTTGGGTTGGTTTTTTTATAACTAACAGGCCTGAAAAAGTATAAGAACCCCTGTGTTAGCATAATCATCATCATTTAACGGTGTTGCACTGTTTCAGAGATACCATTCTCTCCTTAAACAAGCATGTATACTCTATTATCCGAGCCTCTAATGCTTTTACAGAGTACATTGTGTTCTGTGACTCTTCAGCACTCAAGCAGACATCATGTAACAGTTTACTCTGAGGCCATTGTCAGGGATGTTTAGAATTCCAGGCTGAAAACCTGAATATTTCCAAGAAAACAAACTATACTAATTAACTCAGAAAGTTTGTGTATACTTTTCTCCTGGATACAATATGTACATCCTCTACTTTCCTTATATTGCAGGAAGGATGAATGGAAAATAAGGATCAAGGAACACTTAACCCTAATATTTTGTCTTACGGTTCGACAACTCTTTGTCATTGACCATGCTGACAGGATTAACAGGATCTGAAACCTAAAATATCTGGACGGCACCTGATCTAAAGGATATAAATGAGCTGTGGCAAGCCTCAAATACGCCTGCGTTATCCTCCGTGTGTGAAAGGAGGTTTTAGTTTAAAACCACTTCAAGAATTAGCCCAGTTCTTAAAATTAATAATGGGAAATGGTGATTTGGCCAAAATACTTAGCCTAGTGGAACAAGGAGAACCATGTAAAAGCAGTATAGCCAATATGTGGCAAGAAGGATAAATGCTTTCAATGTAGGTTACAGAGCCAATCAAAAAAGAGAGGCAGAGATCAGAGAAAATCAGTTCGGTGTAATGGTAGGCAGATTCAGATCAAATCCCTAATCAACTATAAAGCTTTTGTGCTAGCCGCCCTCAGGTTGACCTACCACACAAAAGTGTTGTGAGGATAAAAGAAGAGGGATGATGTATGCAACCTGAACCCTTGGAGGAAAGGTGGCATATACATGTATTAAATGCTGAACAATGAAACAGTCAGCTCAGGCAACTCACTTTGAGGTTATGAAAAAGCAGCAATTTGTTCATTATTTAAATTAGTGTATATTTAGTCCCGGGGAAGGGAAGTAGACTTGTTTGCTTTTCTGCCTCAAGTGCCAAAAAAGCTTGAATGAGTCCTTGTTCTGCCTCTGTCCCTCCTGACCATGGCTTCCAGTCAGGAGAGCTTGGCTAATGCCAATCATAATGGTAGTGCGTGGTCCAATTTCTCTGTCCCTGGATGTGGTGTTGGGGAAGGGCGAGGGCTGCTGCTTAACCTCAAGGATTCTTCAGGGATCCGTTGTGTGCCCTATGCTTTTAACATACCCATGAAGCCATGAGAAAAAGTCATGCTGATGATATCCAGCTCTTCCCCTCTTTGTCAGCCAGAGTCAAGGAGGTTATTCATGTCCTGTATTGGTGTCTGGATGCAATGATACATCAGATATAAGTTAACAAGATTAGGCTCACAACAAAATGGATTAAACCAGCTAATGTGCAATTGGGGTAGATCATGACACCTTTTGAAGAATCAAGTTTACAGCTTGGCATGCTTCTGAATTTAGCATTCAACTTGGGCAGTTATGAGGCTGTTGTGGTCAGGATGCCATCGTTTAGATTCTACTAGTATGCCCTTCACTGGTGAAGACATATTTGTCTACTTTATCCATTTTGTAATTACCTCTCATGTAGACCACTGAAATACAGTGTGCGGCTGCCGTATAGAATATTTGGAAGCTGCGGTTAAGGAGTGATGAAATTCTTTCTGACATGTGGTTTGCTGATCACATCACTCCACCTTTTTAACAGCACTGGCATTCAGTATGTCTCTAAATCCAGCTAAATGTGCTGGTTCTTACCCACAAATCTAAACAGATTATCACCAGACATACAATCAAGCAGTAAACAATAACCTAATCAAGGAGCTACCAGAGGGGGTGCAGGGAAACACCCCCACCAACACTGGCAGGGCATGCCACTGTATATAAACAGAGAGCAAACCCCACTCCATTCTAGCACTGAAGATGTTACCTAGCCAGGTAACAAAACGTTTGCAAGAAAACAACCAAGCTCAGAGAACCCCAAGGACTCCACAGCCCTGAACGGGTTGGTGGGGCTCAAATACCTGAAGGACTGCCTCAGCTTGTATGAACTTTCTCAAATTGTTTATGTCCTACCCTCAAGAAAACTAGGCTGGGGGGGGGGGGGCTGGATTGTTGTTTAATAAGGCAGAATGCTAAAATATTGGTTGGCTTGGTTTGTGTTTATTATGATATCTATATATACTACATTTCTTCTGGGAGGTCTAGCAAGATATGTAGGGTCTCCATTTTATCTGTAACACAACCCTGTGAGTGATGACGACTGGCCAGGAGTCATGAACTCCGTGCTGAATGAAGACTTGAACCTGGATCTTCCCAGTTCAACGTCTTAATGACTGTGCCATACTGGTTGCCTTGATAATACACTAATCATTGATGATTTAAAAATTAAAATGAAATAGAAAAACCTGACTCTCTGCTTGTCTCATGCTCTTAATTCTGATATATTATGTATTAGAATATTAAATTGTACACCATCTGAGAATGCCCTTTCTGGACTGAAATTTGACTACAACATTTTATTATTATTTTTTTAAACAACCAGCCAACCCCAGCATATATACTTCTGAGTGGGGAGGGATATTTGCTGAATGATCTTAGTTTTCCTCTTGATGTCCTGTCAGAAATATTTAATATGCGGTTTCTACTGAACAGCCATAGTAATCATTAAATAGGCTTTTAAAAAACTTAAAGCCTATTATTTACCCTTGAGGTGTCAACAAGGTGAAGGAACATGATAAGTAATAACAGTCTTACAGCTTATCAGGGAAACAGTACATCTAATCCACCTTCAACAAAATTTATATGGGTAAAGGTTGGAAGCATGCAGGTCTCAGAAGCATTAGATTTAAGTTCATGAAAGTTTCTTCTGTAATCAGTCTGTTAGCTCTTCATTCTTTGGTTTCAGTACAAACTAGTACAGCTACCGCTGAGGAAGCAGTGATTTTAAAAATTGTTGAATCAATGTGATAAATATACTAGGTGGTTTCAAGGAACATCTCTAAACATTTTTTTAAAATGCAAAATCCAATCCAAACTGTGACAGAATTGAATTTGCATAATGGATGTGTAAGCAAAATGGTTGGTTTGCTTCTTTGTGTATTTAAAACATTTGTATAGCCACCCCTTTTAAAACAACCCTGTGCAGCTTACAACCAGTAAAACAATATAATTTTATAACAATATAAAACCAACAGCAATAAAAACAGAAAAAGTGGTGCCACAGTCAGTCACGCTCCCCTGATGCAACTCACATTCTCATCCCACCCTGACCTCGCCATGTCTCAACGCCTGAGGGAAGAGCCAGGTTTTAAGTGCTCTCTGGAAGGATAGAAGGGGAGGAGCTGGTCGGATCTCGGGGGGAAGAGTGTTCCGTAGGGTGGGTGCTGCAATGGAAAAGGCACGCTTTCAAGGACCCACAAGATGGGAATGTGTAAAGGAAGGGACCTGGAGTATACCTACCCTATCCGCTCTGGTGGGACGGGCAGATCTCAGGGAGAGGCAGTCCCACAGATAACCTGATCCCATGCCATGTTGGGCTTGAAAGGTAATAGCTAGTACCTTGAATTGCACCCTGAAAAAAACTCAGAGCCAGTGTAGTTTGCAAAACAGGTGTAATACGGGTGAACCTACGAACGTCCAACACTGCATGTGCCACTGCATTCTGGACCAGTTGTAACTTTGGGATGGTCTTCAAGGGCAGCCCCATGTAGAGCGCAATTCAGTAATCCAAATGGGAAGATATCAAAGTGTGAGTGACCATGAGCAAGGTCTCCTGGTCCAGGAAAGGGTGCAATTAAAGCACAAAACAAATCTGGGCAACCCCGCCCCCAACAGTCACAGCTGCCACCTGCTCATTGAGCAATAGCTGTGAGTCCAGGAGGATCCCCAAATTGCGCACCAAGTGCAACTCTGTCCAGAATCAAAGACCCTCGGGGGTCAAAAACACAAAGCCACTCTGTCTTGCCAGGGTTGAGTTGAAGTTGGTTCCTCCCCGTCCAGACCCTCACAGCTTCCAGGCTCTAGATCAGTGCTGTGACAGCATCATCTGCCTGGTTCCCATATAGAAGTTCAATAAAAAAAACTAAAATGATATGAATGTGTTCAATTAAATAGAGACCTGTTGCTGGGAAATTGAAATTAAAGACTTTTGATGGGAGTTCTGTTAACAGCCTTCCCAACATGGTGTATTTGGCCATGTTGGCAGCAGAAATGGGACGGGCATGATTTCGTTAGAAACAGAATAGAGTGTTGTATTACTTAGATTTTTTTTAAAAATAAAATATCTGATTTCTCTTTTCCTGTTAATAATTTTTAATGATTTTTTTACCATAATCTTATTCATGTCAGAAGCTTATTCATAAGTAGACTCATTTAGTTTTATGGGATTTACTCCAGAAGTACCAGTGGGCTTTGTCATCTGGGGTTTCACATATGATAGAGGTTAGACCTCACACATTTGCAGTTTTTGTCTTGTTTCTTGCAGATGCATCAAGTATATTTTCTAAAAGTTAGGGTTAGATGGTCTGCACCATGTAATTGCTCTTTCTTGTTCAGTCATGGAACTTGGAAATGGAAAGCTCAGTCATGGCAGATCTCAGCAGAGAAGCCTGGTCATGAAGTTTCATTGGCTTTTTCATGGCCATCTTCTTCAGCATGACTTGGTCATCTGGCACTGGAGGGAGATGCCCTGGTCAAGCCACATACCTCACATTGACTTCTCTGCTCCTTGTGGTTCTTTCATGATCTCAGTGAAGGGCCTCCCGATAGTGCCACTGCCTTCAGACTTGTTGTGGCTTGTTCCAATGACAGTGTGGCCAGGATGATGATTGGAGGCTTCAGAGGAAAGGATTACTCCTGCATCAGAAAGTCACTGGGGCAAAGTGCAAGAGTCTGCAGAAGCACCCACAGCATGATCAGGAGGCCCATCCACTGCAATGATGTCAGCCTTGCAAGGTAGTCCAGACAAAAAGCACACCCAGAAGTACTAGCTCTAACTTTATTGTAAGGTTACAGTAACAGAATCCTGCAAGTCTGAAAGTACATCTCTCCCCGCTAGTCTTTACAGTCCAAAAAACTAGGGAAGGTCCCCTCTGAGACATTTGCCATTCCTTCTGTGGACTCAGGTGCCACTTGTCTGACCATTGTCTAGTCTGTGGCTCTTCCTCCTGTCTCCCAAGGTCATTCTCACATACCATGAAAGAGTTGCACAGGGCAGAGAAGCCACCATGAGTCAGGTGGCATGAGTGGGGCAACTCCCTCTGTTTCCAGCTGAGAAAGTCAGGGGGCCAACTTCCATGAAGCCTCTGAACTTGACAAACCCAACAAAATCCATCACAGCCAAGCAAGGGGAAGAAAGTATACATTGTGCAGGTAAGCTGTATGGGAGGAAGAAGGTCTAGAACTGAACACCCCAGTTCCCACAGACAGGATTCTTTATCAATGATTTTATGTTGAAATGGAGCCCTTGTGAACGACCAGGGTCACCTGCATAGGACTGCAGTTGTGTGAATCTGGCAGAAGTTGCAGGCAAGTGCTACCCGAGGGCCTTTATGCACTCTGAAACACATTTTTCCCTTTGAACCCAAAGCACTGCCCAGCACTATTGCATTAATGATCACTTTTTCTCTTTTGTTTGCTTTATATTTACCATAAGTTAAAATGATAAAACGTAGCTGCACTTGTAGTGCAGAATGGTTCCATGGAGCTGGATGCAAGAGATTTGTTGGCTAGTTTCCTTTTCCAGATCAATTTTTTTCATGTTTGCATAAAGGTCACTATATTTTGCTACTAGAAATCGCCACAGGTGACAATGCACGATCACAAAAAGACATAAGTGGATTGTCTTGCCCTAGCAATTACAGGATATGGTCATAGGAAATTAAGATTCCCTACCTGAAGCAGGATGTATCGAGCAGAAGGAAAATGGATGAACTGTGTGTTGGCACAATTTGTGAAATATATAATGACTATGATTTTAGTGGAGGTTGTCATCCATCAGCAATTTTTAAAAGGCTTTGGTAGCCTAGTTTAACAAGCTTTGCTAGTTTAAAATGACAGTAGTAAGTAGGAAATAATGTTCATTTCAAAAGAAGTAATTTGAATTCAAAATTAACTCTAATCACTTTGAGCCTACTGAGACTCGCTATAGAAAGCCTCGCATTAAGTGTGCATCAGAGGACTGTTAAAAAGAAAGAAGGAAATCAAATAATATGAGACAGATGAACATTGGGGCTTGTTTTGGTCCCCCTAAATATAAGCACTGTGTAATTTGTTTTGATAATTTTGTCTGCAATGAAATAGAATGGCAGAGGAGAAAGGAGGTCAATGATAATGTGATTAGACGAGATTTCTTTGTCACTATATTGGGTCCCCAAAAGTGCTGGACTGCCATGTTTACAGAAAATTGGAGAGAGACAAATAAAATGCTCACAAGCGTACAAAAGATAAGAGAGGGCTTATGTTTATGCATTTTTAATACCACTAAATTAGAAAAACTCTAATGAAAATGAAAGGCAAGTCTGTTGTGAGCATTCAGTAGAAAAGGCTCATTCCAACCTGCTGTCCTCAAAACTCATATGTTCAGCTTCTGACTCTTGTTTACTATTAACATAGTCGTAGTATTACTGATTAATTGCTGCATAAGCAGTTGGCCATTATGCATTTGCGTCATACCCTGTTGTGATAGGACTGTTTTTAGTGTAAAAATATAACAGTATTTTTCAGTGAAAGATAAGGGGGAAAAAGAACAAAAGGAGTCAAGTCATTATAACTTATTACATGTGGGAAAGGAACTGTTCACATAAAGACCAATCAAGGAACAAAGTAAACTTGCAATTACACTGAACAGGAAGCAATTAGAGAAATAAGTCACAAAAAAGAAGCTTCAAATTAAAGTTGCAATAGCTCTGAAAAGACTCAGTAGTGCTTTGCCAGACCATGCTAAAAAGAATAGCATCATAATTGCCTTTAAATGAGAAAAATCTTTACCAAGTCTGTTTGAAAGAAGACCGAAAGACAGCTTGGGAAAATTGTGGTGCAATGAATTGACTGCAACATCTAGATTCTCTGTAAAAGTGAGACAGGATAATTCCAGTTTAAATGGTAGCATAGATACAACTGCTGCCCTGTGGCAGTGCAAATCACTAAGGAGATAACTGAATGCTTTAAATAAAAGGGTCGTGTTTTGCTCTTCTCTTAACAAAGTGATGATGTACTTCCCACAAAGCTTTTAGGGTTGTAATATCTGTTACAGCAAAGCAAAGAAGATAGCTGTTGAATGTATCAACCAAACACCTTTTTTCTATTTCTTGGGATCTTTACCTCTGTTTAGGAAACATCTGGCAAACTGAACTCGGAGATCCGAGCAGCATTTCAACATCTTCATCAGATCCTGGAAGAGGAGGAAAGAAGGGTGCTGATGGAACTGGCTAGAGAAGAAGAACAGTGTCTGTTGAGACTGGAAAAAACTTCTGTGCAACTAATAGAAGAGATTTCTGAGTTAAAGAAGAACATGGGGCAGATACAGCAGAAACTTAACAACCTGGGATGTTCATCGGTGCTGAAGGTGAAACTTCCTACACTTAAACTGAGATGGGGGCTGGACTTAGGAGATGGAATCCAGACCAAATTAGCCTTTCCTCAGTCACGTTCATGCTGCAAAAACATACTGAGGTGCAGGGAAAGTGGTAGACCAAGAGGGCATGGGACAGTTCAGAGGAATGGGTCATCTCCTAGGTGAGAGGAAATGCAAGCTCCAAGAAGTCCCCATATATTAATTTACAATCTGAAAATGTTTGCCTTTATTGATCACAAGTTTTATTGTCTTGTCCATTACTAGACTTGACATTTTGCAGCATGCTGCCAGAGGAGGAGAATTTTTGTTTGGCTTTCTAATGGCAGCTATATCTCTATCTGTCCTCCCATCCCTTCCCATTTTCACAGGGGTGAGTAATGAGAACACCTCCCTCCCTCCTTCCCATTTCTTGCACTCTTGACAAACATGACAAGGCAAACTTCAGCTGACATTCTCTCCCTCCTCCCCAGTGGGAAGAGCTTGCTCTTTTCACTTCCATTTCTGTAACACGGAATGATAACCGGTGGTTTAATGTGATCTTTTTACATTACAGTAAGTTGCTATGACTACTGTGGCAGGATTGTTAAGTGAACGGCTGAATCTCCCTCTGCCATAGATCTTGTGGGAAGTTGTCTGTCTTGAGAAATGTACTGCAAACTCTACAATACAAAGCCCTTGAGTCTTGTAGGGCCCAAAGACTACTGACTCTGTATTTTGTCAAATAATGCTATTCAAGGAAACATCACTATTGATGCGGGAGATAAAATGCCAGAGCATAGCCCCAGAAGTCTCTTACAGCAATCTAATGGTGAAGGGAAGGGCTGAAGTTCAGTGGTGGAGCATGGGCATTGCATTGAAAACATCTCAAGTTCAGCCCCTCCCATCCCATAGAATTGAGAAAGGCTCCTCTCTGAAAACCTGGAGAGCTTCTGCTAGCCACCACAAAGCAGTGGTCTAGCACTAAATGTACACACTGCAGTAAACCATGGTTTGTTTTAACTGGATTATTTTTTTTTTTAATGTTTTTTTTATTTTTACAACAAACACAAAACAAACATAAACAAACAAAAACATAAAAAGGCATAAAAAAGCATCTTCCATTTTATACCGTGTGTCAACCAGTTAAACTCGTTGGTGCCCCTTTCATAATCTTAAATTCTCATATCATCTATTCAAAAATATACTTGTATACTTATCAATTAACAATTATTAATCATTCATAGCTAATCTATAAAATCATATATTACAAAAAATTTTAACTTTCAATAGGATTAGTAATACATCTCCATCTATCTATTATATGTGTATATATATAATAATTAATATCAAATTTCTATTATAAAATTTCCTAATCTATTACATTACTATATTTTCTCATCTAATCATTAATAAAAACAAATCCCGTGTCATATAAAATTTGCTTATCTTCTTACTCTAATTTCAAATCTCAATTTAACTCATCTCTGCACATTCCATAATTTTGAATAACTTCCTCCTGCATAAGTACTTTTTAATTTTTCCAATTCTTAAGAGTTACAATTCTAACCAATATCAGTTACAGTATCAATTACAATTCTAACCAAATTACAGTTCTAACCAGATTTCACTACATGTTATACAATTTTTAACTATATATCTCAGATTTATACTTTATTCCAGCGCTTGCATAATTTTGAGTTCACCCTTTTCATTCAATGTCCCAAAATATCTGGCTGTTCATTCCTTTTTCTATATTATTGGATAAGAGAAAGCAATAATAAGTGTCCTTTTGAACATTCTGCTTTTGGAAGCTTCTGTCAGTTCCATCATTGTTGTATTCCCCTGATTTTCTCTTTAAACATCTGCAATAGTTTCTTTCAATATTGTTTTACTTCTTCTTTTTGTACATTCTCTTAGTACGATTTTCCATTATAATCTTGTATAATCTTTTTCTCACCCTCAGTGCCAAGAACAAATCTGTCTCTCTTCATTTATCAGTTGATTAACCCTTTTAATTCTCAGTTTATAGGCCTCACAATAATTCCGTTTAATGTTTCTGATTTCTTGTACTATTTCTTCCTTTTCCAATGATCCCGTTTTATGTTTAATTAAGTCCATTTTAGCTTTAATATCTTTTTTCTTTTTTTTTTTTTTTTTGAGAATTTCTGCAGCTCTTCTTCCAATTTTTTATAGTCATCCTCAATAGTTTAAAGATCTTTTTCTGCATTGTGTTTCTCATATAGTCTATTATCTTGATAAACCTTCATTGAGTCAAAGGATTCTTTATCTTTGTTCTTGCCAAAAATAAGAGAAAAAAAGAAGCAAAAGGAGAGAAAAAAAAAAAGAAGGAAAAATAAAAAGAAAAGGAAAAGAAGGAAAAGGCTAAGCCTCTTTAAAAAAAAAAATCCATCTGGGGGGGGAATAGAAAGCAAAGCAGAGCTTCTAGCAGAAAAAAGAGCTACTGCCACTAATCAAGGCTCTTGTGACTGGCTCAAACTTTCCATCTTAATGTTTTCAAAGTCGCTTTCAACTCCACTTTCTTGTTTATAGTTACGGATGGCACCTGTATAAACATGCACATCCCACTATCTTTTTAGAAAGCACAGGGTCTTTGAGCGTGCGTCACAATGAAAAAAAAAAGCACTAATTCGCGCCTCTAAATGGCAGTGCAACTTTCTTTCATTTACTTTCTCTTAACTCCACTTTCCCCATTTCAAAGTCAAAAAGATATAAATTTCTTATAACAATAAAAAAATCTTAGTAAAAAAAAAAGGCTTAAAATAAAAAGTTATTGAGTATTAAAAAGAGAAAGCCAATCCAGTTAAAAATATATTTTTTTTTAAAAGAAAAACATCTTGTCAATTCCACTAAAAAGGGAAAGTTGAAAAGAAAAATTTTCTCCCCCTTCTTTTTTTTAATAGGGTTCAATCTCGCCGCTTAATCCACTTTTCTTCACTTTTAAAAATCTCTTTAAGTTACTTAAGGTGTTCTCTAAGAATAGTTGAATAGTAAAAGTCCATCTCACCCAGTTGACACCCTTCTCTTCCATCTTCCTTTGGAGCTGTCCCGGCTTTCGCAGCCATTTTTGGCTGCCTCTCCTCCACCGGCTTCAAGAGCTTCTCCCCGGATCGATCTGGGACTTGCGGCGTCCCTGAGATCCGCGGGACGCGCCCTTTGCGTTCGCCATCTCTACGGGACGGCTTAGGTCCATCGGGACCGTCCGGGCGAGGAGATATCGGCTGCCATCCTGGGAACCCAGGATCGCCCGCCGTATCGCCGCGACGCCAGCTCCGCCCTCTTAACTGGATTATTGAACCAGCTGCAATGGCCCAATACATGCATAATATTGAGCCATGAGCCATGGATTCATAAAACATTCATATGTTACATTAAACCAAGTTATAGTGTTGTGCAGTGTAAGAATCCAAGCACAGTAAGGCAAGTTCTTAAGTTCTGTTGCCTGTAGGTAGTCTCACATTAAAAACAAAACAATCGTCTTCTGTGCCAATGGAGGCTATTCTTGGACTCCCAAGAGCCTGAACTAACCCTAGCACCTGGTTAAATGATAGAATCATACCTTGAAATGGGCCATATATGCCCTCAGTACAGGCATCTAAATTAAAGCACCCCCGATGCATCACAGTCCAGCTTCTGCTTGCAAACATCCAAGGAAGGGGACCCACTGCTTCTCTGGGTAATAGGTCCCACTGTTGAGCTGATTGCATTGTTAAGAAGCTTTTTCAGCATCCAACCAGAATTTTCCTTCCTAAATCCATTATTCTACTTCCTGCCCTCTGGAATGATAGAGCTTGCCTTTTGAGGGACTTGAAGAGCGCAGTTACATCTTCCCCTCTGTCTTTTTGCTCTTCCTGCAGTTAAACTTTCCCAGTTTCTTCAGCCTCGTCGTAGGACTAGTTTTTAGTCCCAGGATGACCTTCACCACCCTCCTCTGAACCTATTCCTCTTCGTCTGAATCCTTCTTATGAAGTGTGGTACCAGAACCAGATGCAGTATTTAGGTTGGAACTGGCCAATGTGGCATAAATAAATTGTATAGTGAGATGGGCACCATATGTAAATTTGAAAAATAAATAAAAATAAAATAAAAGGTTGCAGCCCATCATTTAGCAACTATTTTTGGTAATACAGCTCACAATTTTCTCTTTTTGCAACCATATCAAGTATTATTCCAATATTATTTCCCCAAGTACTAATCTCAACTTATCTGTCCCCCATGCTCTGTTTGTGGATTTGATTTCTCTTTCCTGTTCAATTACTTTCAGCCCATTTCTCTTAATCCATCAAGATTGTTTTGAGTTTTATTTATCTCTTCTAGCTGTTCCATCAGTTTTTGCCACCTGCAAATATTATAAAAAACATTCCTGTCATCTGTTTATCCATTAATAAAAATGTTGAAGATTATGGGACCTAGAAATGCACCAGTTTGATGAGGAACCATGGATGAGTATTTGTTAAGTACAGTTTTTGAGCTAATTAAATATCCACTTAATTGTCATGTCATCCAGCCCACACTAAACTAGTTTGCTAATCTGAATATCATGGGCACTTGGTTAAATGCTTTGCTGAAATCAAGATACATCTACAGAATTCTCATAATTTTACTAAAGGGAGCGACCTAATTTAAAAAATAGTTAAGAATAATCTGGAAAGGCTATTGACAAATCCATGCTTACTGCATCATTTTCCAGGTATTTTCAGAATTATTGCTTTATGAGTTAATCTAGGATTTTCCCAAATTATCTGTGTAAGCCTGACAGACCCTTTGTCCTCAAGGTAAATTGTGACATCCACATTCTAGAGTAAGACATTTGTAACCTTTCTTCCAGTTTAGGATGTTGTCCTAAAAAATGTCGTCTTTCTAGCAATTCCTTGAACAATCACTAATAAAAGCAGTTCAGTGGAAAAACAGGAAGAAAGGAGACGGTTAATGATTACTAAAAAACTATATTTATCTCATTCCCCCCCCCCAATGGATTAGATGGATTTAGTGAAGTTCCCAGACAGTCTTCAATTCAGGCTCTCAGAAACAGACCTACTTAGCTTTACAAAATGGCTTACTATGTGCATTCCTCTAAATGTGAGGGTAGGAATCTACTTTAAAGACAGAGCTCCTTACAAAATGCATTAGAAAACAGATATCATTTTTTCCTTCATCATCAAACTTTTCATTTTGCTGAATATATATATTTGTAAAATTTAGTGTAAGCTGCCTTGTTGGCAATCCATCTTGGAGCTAAAAGATGGGTTATAATTTATATAAACATACCTTACCTACCTATTATGCTGTTCCCTTTCAGGATAAGCAACACGCAAAGGGCAGAAAAGGAATAAGAACTAATAAAATATATAAATTAAAGGCATAGCTTAGAAAAAGAGGAAATAAAAGGAAATACAGTGGGGCAAAAAAGTATTTAGTCAGCCACCAATTGTGCAAGTTCTCCCACTTAAAAAGATGAGAGAGGCCTGTAATTTTCATCATAGGTATACCTCAACTATGAGAGACAAAATGGGGGGAAAAATCCAGAAAATCACATTGTCTGATTTTTAAAGAATTTATTTGCAAATCATGGTGGGAAATAAGTATTTGGTCAATATCAAAAGTTCATCTCAATACTTTGTTATATATCCTTTGTTGGCAATGACAGAGGTCAAATGTTTTCTGTAAGTCTTCACAAGGTTTTCACACACTGTTGCTGGTATTTTGGCCCATTCCTCCATGCAGATCTCCTCTAGAGCAGTGATGTTTTGGGGCTGTCGCTGGGCAACACGGACTTTCAACTCCCTCCAAAGGTTTTCCATGGGGTTGAGATCTGGAGACTGGCTAGGCCACTCCAGGACCTTGAAATGCTTCTTATGAAGCCACTCCTTCGTTGCCTGGGCAGTGTGTTTGGGATCATTGTCATGCTGAAAGACCCAGCCACGTTTCATCTTCAATGCCCTTGCTGATGGAAGGAGGTGTTCACTCAAAATCTCACAATACATGGCCCCATTCATTCTTTCCTTTACACGGATCAGTCGTCCTGGTCCCTTTGCAGAAAAACAGCCCCAAAGCATGATGTTTCCACCCCCATGCTTCACAGTAGGTATGGTGTTCTTTGGATGCAACTCAGCATTTTCTCTCCTCCAAACACGACAAGTTGAGTTTAGACCAAAATGTTCTACTTTGGTTTCATGTGACCATATGACATTCTCCCAATCCTCTTCTGGATCATCCAAATGCTCTCTAGCAAACTTCAGACAGGCCCGGACATGTACTGGCTTAAGCAGGGGGACATGTCTGGCCCTGTAGGATTTGAGTCCCTGGCAGCGTAGTGTGTTACTGATGGTAGCCTTTGTTACTTTGGTCTCAGCTCTCTGCAGGTCATTCACTAGGTCCCCCCATGTGGTTCTGGGATTTTTGCTCACCGTTCTTGTGATCATTTTGACCCCACAGGGTGAGATCTTGCATGGAGCCCCAGATCAAGGGAGATTATCAGTGGTCTTGTATGTCTTCCATTTTCTAATTATTGCTCCCACAGTTGATTTCTTCACACCAAGCTGCTTGCCTATTGCAGATTCAGTCTTCCCAGCCTGGTGCAGGTCTACAATTTTGTTTCTGGTGTCCTTCAACAGCTCTTTGGTCTTGGCCATAGTGAAGTTTGGAGTGTGACTGTTTGAGGTTGTGGACAGGTGTCTTTTATACTGATAACAAGGTCAAACAGGTGCCATTACTACAGGTAACGAGTGGAGGACAGAGGAGCCTCTTAAAGAAGTAGTTACAGGTCTGTGAGAGCCAGACATCTTGCTTGTTTGTAGGTGACCAAATACTTATTTTCCACCATGATTTGCAAATAAATTCTTTAAAAATCAGACAATGTGATTTTCTGGATTTTTTTCCCCATTTTGTCTCTCATAGTTGAGGTATACCTATGATGAAAATTACAGGCCTCTCTCATCTTTTTAAGTGGGAGAACTTGCACAATTGGTGGCTGACTAAATACTTTTTTGCCCCACTGTATAACAAAGTAGGCAGACACTTGCTCTTATGCACAGCCTTTTTTATTTGTTTTGATTAACTTTCATTCCTCACAATAGATCGCATATTATCTACTATCTTTCTGCCCCCATTTTCACATCCTAAAATTAATCCAGTTCCACATTCTACCAACTAACAAATTCATCTACTTGCTCTAGGGTGGGGTTCCCCCCCCCAAAATTTGTGCATAATTTACAATCATTCATTCTGCTTTCTCTGTCCAATAAAACTGTTTTAGTCTTTGATGCATTAATTTTCAGAACCATACAACTCATTACACCATACAATCTGATATTCACTACAAATCATTTGATTTCTCAGCCAACAACACAGCGTCTGCATACAAAGGAGCACATCTGTTCATGTCTACACCAGTACACCTCTAATGTTACCACAAGCATTCTTTACCTATTTGTCAGTGATTACGTTAAACAACCAAGGGCATTTGAAACATCCTTGTCTTAAGCCTGCTTAGTGTTGAACCATTCATTAAGTGCTCTGTTTCTTCCCCTGCATGTTTTGCTTTCATCAAATAATACTTTTACCACAATGACCAACCTTTAACTTCATAATCATATAAAACATTCCATAATTCCCCTTACCACGTTTCCCCAAATCAGCAAAAGTACAATAAACTTTATTTCTTACCTTTGTATTTACGATTGGTTCCAATGTAGTTTAAAATTAAATATACAGATAGGGACAAAGTTCTGTTGCTTTGCTGGTGATGTAGTACAGGTTTCTGGCTTCAGAGCCAAGGGCCTAGAAAGACCCAAAAAATTATATGTCTTGGATAATGAGGGACTGAAAGCTTACCTATCGCATCTCATTCATTTACAGAAACGTGTATTTACCATCTCCAGAATATAGTTCTTCAGCAATTAGCTTCCCCTTTGGAATTGTGTTTAATGTTCATTTAATTGATTGTCCTTCAGGACAGAAGACAGTAGGATCTACTGAAGCTGTTCCATACAAATTAAGTGAGGTGTTCCTTAATTTTCTCTGCTGCTTTTTGCAGGTGGAAACTGTGGCTGTCAGGTATGTGTTTGGAAAAGAAGAAAAAAGCTCCTTCACATGTTGTTCTTTTCTCACCTGCTCTGGTCCAAGGGAATATTTTCAGCAGGGTGGACAATGGGGTATCATCACCTTAGCGTTCAAAGCACTGAAACTTATCAGTTTGGAGGGAGCCAAAGAACTGCCCAAGGACATATGAGTAGATCTGTATCCTGTGAATGCTGGACACGGTTGCACAGATGTACTGGGCTCCGAATTGGGAGGGAAAGCTACAGCAACTGAAAAGGGGCTTTTGTGAAATGGTTGAGCTATTTTAGTCCCCCTTGTAGTCCCCCAGAAGTGATTAGCAGTCTAAATGGGCTGGAGGTTAGCGTGCCAGATTTGCAGGCCATCAGTTCCAACATGAGCTCAGTTAATCTGTTTTTGCTTTTCTATGCTGATCCTGGAGAGCTTTTCAGCTTCTCCCGGGTAGGCAGGAAATACACGCGCGCACATGCACACCCACCCACCATGCTTATTGAGCTCCTGTTGGATTCCTATATGTATCTCATTATTCTGTTTTATTATGACTCTACCAAGTTGTTCTAATGGCTAAATTGGAGATGTGGCATCCATTTCCTTCATGTTAACTGGTGACAGGGAAAATTGCTTGGGCAATTCTCCTTCACTCTGCTATGGGGACATTTTTACACATAAGGAAATGGCTTAAGGTTTCTGTTGGAGTCAAGAGTTTAAAATTAATTTGTTAATAGCATTTGGCTTATGCTTGTATTAACTCCATTTATACACTGTTACTGTGCGTGTTTCTGTTTGTCTGAAAACTAGCTTCCTGCATGATGCTCGTGACTTTCTTCTGGCCTACCAGACTGGGCCAATAAACCACTTAGACTGAGAAAAGGCAGCAGACTGCCCAGGTCAGAAACTTGCCCTCTGATTTAAGCTGAACAGACATCGTGGGAATTTTGCCATTTTTCAACGATGCTTCATTCTTAAAACGTCTGCACTCACAGGCGTTGATGAGTTGCACGGTCTAGCACTGGAATTAGAAGGGAGAGGCCATGCTCTCTCCCCTTAGCTGTTGCTTTCAGAAGGCAATAAAGGGCTGCATGGTTTCCTGATCTTTGAGAAGTGGTAGGGTTGATGGATTTAATAAAAAACACCTCTACATCCTGCTCCCCGCCGTAATTTGAACATACTTCCATCTGTTACGTGGATTCACCAAATGGATATGGCTGAGCCACTTTATAACAGTTTTACTGCCACCTCTTTATAAAATTGGAAACACAATAATTTGCTGCACAAAAGTGTTGAGCGTTTTGTGCTCAATAAACATACTGCAGAGCGTCTAGGTGAATTGACTGGAAAGCTTTGGGGTTGGAGACAATTTACTTGATAAGGTAGGAATATCCTGATGTCTGTACTTTGTTTTGCTTAACTAACTTTCTTTCTGTTCCAGACCAGCAGTGCATCTAGCAACTTTGACCTTGGATCTAAAGCAGCACAAGGAGCTGCAGGATGGGCCCTTGCAGTATATATTTTGGCGAAAGATGCTGAAGTCCATCAGCCCAGGTGTGTTTCCCTGTTTGAAGGAAACTTGGGATAAAAAGATAGAATAGAGATCCTAAATAGCAGAGGCCTAACTTAATTCTGTTCACTGTTCCCGTAGCTCCTACTGCTCTGACCCTGGATCCAGAATCGGCCCACCCCAACCTCATCCTCTCCAAAGATCTGACTTCAGTGACAGAGAGAGAGACACCTCAGAGAGTACCTAGAAGCCCCAGACGTTTCGTGCAGAGTGTGAATGTGTTGGCTACCGAGTCCTTTGAAAGCGGGCGGCATTACTGGGAAGTCTGGGTGGGCAACAAGACCAAGTGGGAATTGGGAGTGGCTGCAGACAATGTGGACCGGACAGCAAGAGTCCGGCTGTGTCCAGATAATGGCTATTGGACTATAAGGCTGTGGAGCAATGCCCAGTATTGGGCTGCAGCGACTCCCTGGGTACGTTTGAAGCCCCAGCACTTGCTGCGGAAAGTGGGTGTGTTATTGGACTGCAAGGCCAAAACGGTGACTTTCTATGATGCTGAGGAGATGTCACTTCTCTTTACTTTCCACCAGTTATGGGCTAGCAGATTCTACCCTTTCTTCAGTACTGGCTTTAGTCATGGTGAGAAGAATGCCGAGCCCATGAGGATCTGCCACCCTCTCAGGCTGTAGAATCTCCTTCTCCTTGTTTCACAGAATTTGGTGGAACCCGAGGGGGTCCCTTTTGTTTCTCTCTGCCTTTGCCATTGTTAAGGTCTTGTTTCTCTGTCCCCCTCTACTGCCACTGAAAGATGTTTCTTGAGATTTCAACCCTTTATATTTGTAATATAGATTCCAGCCAACTATAATGGAAAATGAAGGTTTGTTGACCATTTCTATTTAAAGTGGTCCCTGATTGTCTTTTCTAAGGTGGGTCTTCTTCTTTTTTTAATATAATAGGATCATTATCATTCAGTTAAGGTTCAACCTAGCAAATACTGAAGCAAAAGATCTTGTCTATATTCTAATATATTAGAAGAAAATGATAGGTTTAAGTTTCTACTTCCTATTATCACTTTTTCCAGGTGTAAATATATTTCCTACACATACATAGGCTTTGTACTTTACCTGGTTAGTTTCTCCATCTGCTTGAAGAAAAAATTCCTCATCAGTGAGACTCAGCCATCCAAAAGTGCTGTTAATTTTCACTTGTATCCTGAGTTAAGAACAAAAGGAAGCTGAATTTAAAGAGAGAGCGTGAAGGAGAAGAAACTGTTCTTTAAAATGCTTTAAACAACCCATGAATTACACAACGGACATAACACCAGCAGGAATAAGAGCATAACGCCTTGTCCTGGATTCTGAGGAGATTCAGTCAGTGAAAGAGACCGGGAGAAGCCTTTCCCTTGATGCAGGACTAAGATGCTAAGGAAAATTAGATTGGTGCCACATCTTTAAAGGAGCCTACCAGATTCACAGATCCAAGACTGAAGGACAGTTTATAGTGCAGAGGAATATTTTTCCCAATTTTGCAGTATAGTTCTCAAGTCAAAAAAGGAGGCATTTTTATTTTATTTTAAAATATAATAGTAGAAAAGCCCCTTTTTGAAAACGAGCATTTTGTGTATGTGTGTTTTATTGACATGAAAACAAGAACAATTTATGGAGGACTGTAAACTGGAAGTAGACAAGTCAGCTCGTACTTCTTCAACATATGATTCAGAATAACAGCACAAACTGATTTTGGTAATAACCATAGCAAATTGCATGAGAGGGTTGCTGTATTAGGGAATGGAGACCAGCTCTGCAGCACTTTGGGGCTGTTGA
Organism: Python bivittatus; assembly: GCF_059951505.1. Taxonomy (NCBI): domain Eukaryota; kingdom Metazoa; phylum Chordata; class Lepidosauria; order Squamata; family Pythonidae; genus Python; species Python bivittatus. The sequence goes on along the minus strand of NW_028277035.1, from coordinate 36,091,207 downwards.
TAGATGCAATTTTAGGCTATCAGATGAAACTTCAGGGATAGCTCAGTATCTGCCAGCGATGTGTAAGAGGCTACTTCTAGTATCTGTACAACGAGCTGTTTGTTTTCCTTACCATAAAGCCAAATGTACTGTTTGCTATGACACATTAAAACAAAAACGAATGCTTATTTCTGCCTATTGTTCAGAAACTTTCCACTTCATACTCTCCATATTTCTACCACTTGGTGCAATAGGAAAGAAATTTGACAAATCAGTTTTTTGTCTAGTGTTGACATTAAATAATCTATTCATAGGAGGAGTGGAATTTCTTTTCTTGATTTTTTTTTCTTCCTTTCTGTTTTGGTGTAGTTCCTTAATGTGCCAGAGGAGGGCAGTGTCTGCCAGTAGAACGTTTTAACAGGTGGAGTCCTTGGTGCGCTCTGAGTTTGGTTATTTGTTTTCAGATGCTTCATTACCTGACTAGGTAACACAGTTTACCTGACTAGGTTACACTGTTCAGTACCTGACTGTTACCTGAACACTGTTACCTAGTCACTGATGATGCACCTGGTGCACTGATGATGTTACCTAGTCAGGTAATGAAATGTCTGTAAAAAGCAAACAAGTTCAGAGAGCACCAAGGACTCCACAGTTCAACCCTGAGCTACATTTATTCTCTTCTACAGGAGTTTTAACAGGTGCTCAACTGTTGATTCATACTTGTCATTTTTAGCATGGTATCCTTAGTTGCTTGCAAAGTGGATTTATCATGTAATTTTTTTAAAAAACTGCAGGTTCAAAAAATTGCACACAGGAATTATTTTTAAAGAGAGGAAAGTCTCCCTTCCAAGACTTCTTCATTGGTGGTCCAAAGATCCATAATTGGTTAAGGCAAAAAAAAAAAAAAAAGGAATGCTCTGATTCACAGGATCCAAAGTTTTTCCAGTCCTCAGAGAATATGTTTTCCAGACATGCCCCTAATCTTTGCAGTAGGCGAGATAATATTTCAAAAAAGGTCTGACAATCTTGAAAGGGAAAAGGGGAAATGCTACTTTTCTTCCTGGCTTGCCAGTATGAACTTGGCAGGGCTTTGGATGGGATGCATTTTCCACCTACTAATGTCCCTGTGGTGCCTAGTAGGATTTGGTGGCAAGAGGGCTTTCTGCATCTGTTGTGCCACATGGAGAAAGGCGCATCTGCTCTGAACCTCAGTATTTTGGTGGTTTCACTCAATTAAACAGTGAGCTGATTAATAGCTTCAGTTAGTCAAACCTTCAAACTCAAGTAGCTAGTAGCAGTTACTCCCTATCAAATGACATTAAGTTGGCCTTCTGGGGAGGAAGCTCAACTAAATCCAGCATCACGTACTTGGGGCCCAGCTTCTGGAAGACCACAAATTCTGTAACTTAATACAAGATCTCCTTTACCTCAAGCTGCCTCCTTTGGACAGTTAATCCCTATAACCTACAATAATAGTCAATAAAGTTAACAATGACTAAATCTATTTCCAAATCTGGATGAAAACTGGATAGAAGTTTTGAATTTGGGCATTAAACCTTGGATAAGGCATTTTGAGATTGAATTTCAATGAAATTGTGATATTTGAAAATTTCTTAAAAGTTCAAATTGTGACTCTTGTCTCCAGATTCTAATGGAAGAATGCCATTTATTGCAAGCTACTTGCAGATTTTCCAGAACCTTTGAGCTGAGGTTCAAAACTGGATTAAGCAGACTTCCTCTCAGGTTGATTTCAGGGATTGGCCTCTGCTGTATAACTGTCCACCAAACCAAGGCCAGTTTCATTGTGTGGAGGAAGAGGGGTGAAATTAGTTCTTAAGAGCATATTGAACAGTTCTAAATAGGACATGGTGACAATTTCAGCCAAAATCCTGAGACAAAAATGGGTACCAGAAGTTTCTCCATAATAGAGACAAGTTGGGTTTGTATAACCCAAGGCACTTCCCTACAGCCATTGGCTTCATCTCCTGAACCTTCAGAAGCTTCTTGCATCATCCTGTAGAGGGTTCTCGCCTTTGCTGTTCTCTCAGAAGTTCAGTGCTTCCTATGAATCAATAGCATTCCCCTTCCTTGACCAACAGGGGAGCACAATTATCTAATCTTACAGAAGCCAGAGGTAGGCAGGTCAGCCCTCTGACTTAGGAGAGAAAAAAGGCCTTTGTGCAATAGCACCATTCCAAGCTCTCAGTACAATTGCTCAGCACAGAAGAGCTGCCAGGTGTGAGTCTCTTGCAAAGACGTGCACAGAATTTACCATTTGTTCTAATTAAAACTCGGTACTGTATTTGAATTAAAAGATCATGCAAGCATGCGGATTTTACAATCCCAAACTGTAACCCTCAAGGGCTGTGTGTCACAAAAGAACTAACCTAGCCTGCTGCTATCCTTGGATAAACATTCAGTGTTTCTGTGTGTGGGAGATGGCCAAGGATGTGCAAAAAATAAAGCAGCTGCCCTTGGAGAAAGTCCAGCCTCTGCAAAGGGAGAAATGTAAAATTGTCCACTGCGGCCCTAGAGAGGCAGAACCATTGTGGATAGAGTAGGGGAAACCTTACCCACCCACACCCTCTTCTGCTCTTCTTTCACCATGATCATCAGCCGGTGTGGTTATGAAAAAAACAGAAAATAGGGTGTTGCCAGAGATGCCCTGCTTTTGGAGAGCTGATCTAGGCACTCAGTTCTGTGCTGGCAGCCAGAAGAGAGGAATATTCCTCAGTTCATATTTCCTTGTTTATTTGCATATCTGACTGATCTAATGCAGAACTGCCCAAGATGGTTTAGGGATGAAACTTCGTTTACCCACAAAGCTGACTGGATTTTCCTATTCACACAACACACCAGCCCCTCTCATAAGCCAGTTACGCTGTGTGAAAACAGCCAATGTGTGCTTTTGCATTATTTAGAATGATTTAAGGCATTATGAAATAAGGTCAGCCTGTGCCACTAACATACACAAGTTTGAACTTTCTGTCTTTTGTGTTGGGAGATAGTAGAGAAACAGGACAAGATGAAGCATTTCAATAGAATTGCTTTTAAAAAAAAAAGTATATGTCATGTGTAGGATAAACTCCACCACTGAGCCACTACAAAGAGTTCAAGAGGTTCTAAAAGGACTTATTTACTATAATCCTTCAGTCAGTACGCTATACATACACTGTTTTGCCCTTTTAAATGCCCCCTTGCATACTTAAATGTGCTGTACAAGCGCTAAGTATTATGATTAAATCTTCCGTCTGAAAATGTTAAATAAAATGAAGATCTTTACTTTCTTCCATAGATAGGAAGGTGAAATCAGAAGTGACCCAAGTCCATTTACAGCTCTGCAGTATAAGCAGCAATTATGTGCAGTGACACATAATGGCAGACAGCTGGAGTGATTCTGGCGCAGGTCCAGAGCAAATCCTGCTGGACATGATGGATTTGATCCTTGGTTGTAGCTATGAAGAACCAGACAAATGAACTTCAGCACTCTTGCCAGCAGCCTGATACCATCTGAGCTCCACTGTGTGCAGTTTGGAAGCCGTCACTTAGAGTCATGGTGAGCCTGATGGCACTTTAGGCATTGTTGAACTCATATCAGATGAGAGATATCTGGCTTGATAATGGTATTGTAAGAAAGGGGTCTTGGAACAATTGTTGATTGCAAAGTGTGAGGTGGCTGCAAAGAAAACAAATGCAGATACAGCTGCATCCACAAAAGTGTAATTTCCAAATCACAGGAAGTAATAATTGTTCTTCGTTGGTCAGGCATCACAACGAATAGTTCTGGCACCACATTTTCAGAAGGATTCAAAGAAAATGGAACAAGTTCAGAGAAGGGTAATGAAGAGAATAAGGGGATAGGAAACCAAGTCTTAAGAAGAAAGATTGAATCAACTGGGTATGTTTAGCCTTGAGAAGAGGCAACTAAGAGTGGTTATGATAACGCTCTTCAAATACCCAAAGGAGATCACACAGAAAGAGATCAGGACTTGTTCTCTCTTGTTCCAGAGTGCAAGATGCAGAATATTAGATTTTAAGTTGCTGGAAGGCAGAGTCTGATTGAAAGTTACAAATAACTTCTTAAGAATAAGAGCATTTACAACTTAAAAGTAAGAATAGGAGTGGTATACCCCATTCTCAATAGGCCATCCTTGGACTTGAGCATGTTGGAAAACTTCCATTCAGTCTCCAACCTTCCCTTTAGAGAGGGTGTTTGGCTCTCAGCTGCAGAGGACCCTGGATGAAGTGGATTATCTGGACCTTTTTTGGTCTGGGTTCAGGCTGGGTTACAATACAGAGATGGCATTGGTCACACTTGTGGATGACCTCTGGAGAGCTTGGGATGGAGGTGGTACAGCTGTCCTGGCACTCCTGGATCCCTTGGTGGCTTTCAGTGCCATCAACCATGGTATCCTTCTGGACTGGCTTCAGGGACTGGGAGTGGGAGCCATTGTTTTGCAGTGGCTCTCTTTCTTTGTGGCCAGTTCCAGTCAGTGTTGGTGTGGGGGAAGAGGTCTAGCCCAAGCTTCCTTCATTGTGGGGTGACTCAGGGCTTCAGTCTCTCACCACTCCTCTTTAACATCTACATGAAACCACTGGCTGGGCAGATGATATCATTTTGGTGCTGACACAGTGCCTGGAGGCTGTGAGTATCTGGATGGGGAGGAACCAACCCCAAATCAACCCCAGCAAGATGGAGTGGCTTTGGGTTTTTGCCCCCCACCCCCAGTGATGTGTTATCTTTGACTGTTGTTGGGGTAGCACCAAGTAGCTGGTGCACAATTTGGGGATCCTTCTGGACTCACAGCTCCTGCTCAAGGAGGGGGCCTTTGCACAGTTATGTCTTGTGCGCCAATTGAGCCCATTCCTGGACCGAGAGGCCTTGCTCATGGTAACTCATGCCTTGGTTACTTCCTTGCTGGACTAATGCAATGCATTCTACATGGGACTGCCCTTGAAGGCTACTTGGAAGATACAACAAGTCCAGAACTTGCAGTGCTGTGCACACTTTGATTTATCCATGTTACACCACTGCTATATGAACTGCACTGGCTCCCAGCTTCTTTCCAGGTGCAATTCAAGGTGCTGATTATTACCTTTAAAGCCCCACATGCCATGGGATCAGGTTATTTGCAGGACCACCTCTTCTTGAAGGTATCTGTCTGCTCTATCAGGCTATCCACATCTTTTAAATGCTGCCATCAGGTGGGACATACAGTGGGGCAAAGAAGTATTTAGTCAGCCACCAATTGTGCAAGTTCTCCCACTTAAAAAGATGAGAGAGGCCTGTAATTTTCATCATAGGTATACCTCAACTATGAGAGACAAAATGGGGGAAAAAATCCAGAAAATCACATTGTCTGATTTTTAAAGAATTTATTTGCAAATCATGGTGGGAAATAAGTATTTGGTCAATATCAAAAGTTCATCTCAATACTTTGTTATATATCCTTTGTTGGCAATGACAGAGGTCAAACGTTTTCTGTAAGTTTTCACAAGGTTTTCACACACTGTTGCTGGTATTTTGGCCCATTCCTCCATGCAGATCTCCTCTAGAGCAGTGATGTTTTGGGGCTGTCACTGGGCAACACGGACTTTCAACTCCCTCCAAAGGTTTTCCATGGGGTTGAGATCTGGAGACTGGCTAGGCCACTCCAGGACCTTGAAATGCTTCTTACGAAGCCACTCCTTCATTGCCTGGGCAGTGTGTTTGGGATCATTGTCATGCTGAAAGACCCAGCCATGTTTCATCTTCAATGCCCTTGCTGATGGAAGGAGGTGTTCACTCAAAATCTCACGATACATGGCCCCATTCATTCTTTCCTTTACACGGATCAGTCGTCCTGGTCCCTTTGCAGAAAAACAGCCCCAAAGCATGATGTTTCCACCCCCATGCTTCACAGTAGGTATGGTGTTCCTTGGATGCAACTCAGCATTCTCTCTCCTCCAAACATGACGAGTTTAGACCAAAACATTCTACTTTGGTTTCATGTGACCATATGACATTCTCCCAATCCTCTTCTGGATCATCCAAATGCTCTCTAGCAAACTTCAGATGGGCCTGGACATGTACTGGCTTAAGCAGGGGGCATGTCTGGCACTGCAGGATTTGAGTCCCTGGCGGCATAGTGGGTTACTGATGGTAGCCTTTGTTAGTTTGGTCCCAGCTCTCTGCAGGTCATTCACTAGGTCCCCCCATGTGGTTCTGGGATTTTTGCTCACCGTTCTTGTGATCATTTTGACCCCACGGGGTGAGAACCTGCGTGGAGCCCCAGATCGAGGGAGATTATCAGTGGTCTTGTATGTCTTCCATTTTCTAATTATTGCTCCCACAGTTGATTTCTTCACACCAAGCTGCTTGCCTATTGCAGATTCAGTCTTCCCAGCCTGGTGCAGGTCTACAATTTTGTTTCTGGTGTCCTTCGACAGCTCTTTGGTCTTGGCCATAGTGGAGTTTGGAGTGTGACTGTTTGAGGTTGTGGACAGGTATCTTTTATACTGATAACAAGGTCAAACAGGTGCCATTACTACAGGTAACGAGTGGAGGACAGAGGAGCCTCTTAAAGAAGTAGTTACAGGTCTGTGAGAGCCGGACATCTTGCTTGTTTGTAGGTGACCAAATACTTATTTTCCACCATGATTTGCAAATACATTCTTTAAAAATCAGACAATGTGATTTTCTGGATTTTTTTTCTCATTTTGTCTCTCATAGTTGAGGTATACCTATGAAGAAAATTACAGGCCTCTCTCATCTTTTTAAGTGGGAGAACTTGCACAATTGGTCGCTGACTAAATACTTTTTTGCCCCACTGTAGGAAGCATGACTTTTCCATAGCAGCCCCTGCTGTGTGGAGTACCCTTCCCCTGGGATCCAGCAGGCCCCTACCATTTTAGCCTTCCAAAAAACTAAAGGGTTGGATTTTCTTCTAGTTGCTGGGATAGGGTGGTTTGCAATCTGGAATTCCAGATGTATCAACAGGGTCATACTCCCACTGTCTCTTTGTATTTATTTTTGTGGGTAAGCCCATGAATGGCTATTTCCACCAATGGTTATTTCATAGATGCCTAAAGGTGCCTCCCCACCCTACTTCTTCTCACATCCTAGATCACTACAGAACTATGTATTTTATTCCCAGTTCTTTAAGATATTTCAGCTCCTAGCAATGGAATATCTAGATTGGTAAGTATTGTAAATAAAGTTTAAAATATTGACATGCAACCATTTATCCAGATAGACGGTGAGCTCCTCTTCATTGGATGGGCTCAAGCTAGCTAGCACCCATCTGTCTGGGATAATTGAATTTGGATTCCTCCACTGAGCAGGGTTTGGATTTGGTGCCCTAAATGGACCTTCCAACTCTGTGTAAGTCTGTGACCTACAGTGTCTACCACACTATCTACTAAGATCTGCCTGAAGTGAATATGGTTCTTGGATATGTCTGCACCATTAGGTATATGTCAAACCCCTCCAGCTTGGCATTTAAGGCCTATAAGAACCCAATTCTGCTAATAATCTCTCAAATCAAATGCTTTTCTTGTGCAGGCTGAATTTTCTACCACTCTAGGTGAGGCTGAACCCAGCCAATTCTAACAACTAACAGCTGATCTCCAATATTCCTTATATTGCTGGAAAAGATTACAGCCCCCGAGCTCCTAGAGCTCTTAGATCAAAAAATGTATTATATTTGGCATTTAGGCAGACTTGATCATCCTGACAGATGATCTATACTAGAAAGAGACAGTGGGAGTATGACCCTGTTGATACATCTGGATTTCCAGATTGCAAACCACAGTTGGCCACAGGATCTTGGACTGCTTCAAGGAGCTGAGGTTAGCTATGCCTCCTGGCAGGGATTCTACCTTATGCCTCAGGGAGCTAAAATGTTTATTCTAACCTTGTGTTGAAAAGAGATTTTAGACAATATTATGAACTGCCACAATCAATCAATGCCATACACTCTCAAGGAGGTGAAACTGATTCCAGTATTTATTTTTGTGGGTAAGCCCATGAATGGCTATTTCCACCAATGGTTATTTCATAGATGCCTAAAGGTGCCTCCCCACCCTACTTCTTCTCACATCCTAGATCACTACAGAACTATGTATTTTATTCCCAGTTCTTTAAAAGATATTTCAGCTTCTAGCAATGGAATAAAACCTACAGGTACCATTCAGCCCTCAAATTAAAGCTTCTAAAAAGTTACTCATACTGGGATCTGTTACATTAGGATTATCCACGTTTTAAAAATCAGTTTTTATTTTTATTGGGCACAAAATGTGTTTTAACTGGACAATAATGCATTGTCAAAACCCAATGTTACACTCAGGCTATCTAGAACTCCTTGCTGGCTCCATCATCATACCTTTTTCATCTAACTAATCTACTATGGGTGTTTTACACTAGGCAATGGTTTTAATAATAGCAACAATTTTTTGTCATGGTGCCTAACTTTGATTCATCCATCTCTACTGGTAACTTCCAGAAAGGTGGAAACTGAAATGCATAGCAATCAGATTTTCTGCTGACATTCTGCACCAACCTTCTCCAAATGTACATTTCTCAGGTATGTTGGGATTCCAAATCCCCAAATTCCAGCTCAGCAACCGCCTGGGATTTTTGGGAGAAGACCAAGAGAGGTAGGCTGTTCAGAAACAGCTCACTTTTTCTTTCTTAGCACAACTTACACAGTGTTGCATAACTTTGTTTAGTTTGTTTGAAGCAGTTGATTAATAAGCATGTTGTTGAATCTTACATACAAAAAATGATAATGGTATAATATGCCATTCTCACAAGCACTATATAAAAGTTTTAAATAATATGGACATACCTTTAAATATATAATTAATACTTAATTTCTACCCACAAGGAATAGGAATTAAAGAAATGGATGATATTTCTGTACTGGTTGCTGGATCCATTTGGCATTTTATTTAATACTATGATGTACTTGGGGCTTTTGAATGCTGTAACCATGGTTTCAACGTGTACAAAGTTTGTAGATGTAATTCTTGCATCCAGCTTTCCTTAATGTGGTGTCCTCCAGGTACACTGGATGACAATAAACTGATAGATGTAATGCAATACATCTGGAGGACACCAGATTGGGGGTGAGTGTTAAAGATCCAACCCTATTTTCTGGCCTTTAGCAGACAGTAACATACATATATGCCTGGTAGAATGGGTTAGAGGGATTATTTTGGGAAGAACACCTGTAATGCAGAATGATGTTACATCATAATCCTCGTCATTATCTCACCCTTCCTCCCAAAGGAACTTAAAATGTGTACCACAAGTAATAAAAATGATTTCTAAAACTAATTTGATAAAAACTGTGAAAAATAAAACATACCAGAAGAAAACAAAATAATGGAACAACAGGAATACAAAATTTTAATCAGAATACATTTGAAAAGGTACTGGAATAAGGAGCTAGATCAAAAGTATAGTGGAAGCTTCCAACAATTAGTGCATTACTAGAGCTAGGAGCCAAAGGAGATCAGAGGCATTTGGGGGGGACTGTCAAGATAAGTCAGAGATGGCAGCTGCAACCTCATAATTAAAGCCCTGCCCCTTTTATGACACACATAAAAAGGGGCAGAGCATTAAGCCCATGGTCCTGGCCACTATCTTGGTTATTTTAATCTTCCCCCCTAGCCCAGATGTCCCTAAAAGAAGTTCCAGTTTGTTTCCCTTAAACAGCAGAGCTCTAGATCACATGGCCAGCTTCTTTCAAATTAAGGGAAATTTCAAAAACCGTTTGAACTTACGAGAATAATGTCTTCCAAGAGAGGAGGAGGGATAAATATATAAAATCCCCAACCAAGCTTTTTTAATTCAGGTAGCAGTGCACCCAAAAAGCCTTCAGCTCAGGGAACATCCTTAGTCTTTCTTTTAAGGAACATGTACCTGTGAAATTTCAGCCTGTCTCCCACTGCTGTGTGCTTAATCCCCTTATCATCTTCCACTTCTGCCACTTCCTCTTCCTGTTGGGGAGCAAGATCTTCAAACCTTGGATTCCCTGAGAGAGACTGCTGCTATTCCAAGCACCAGCTTTCTTGGCCATAGGAGGCCAAGAGAGAGGACAGCCACAACTACCTCTTCTTCCTCCTTCTTTCTTTCCCAGCTGTCAGAGGCCTGAGGAACTACATCCTCAGAGGCACCTATGTAACCACAGTTGCTCATGTGTTCTTCCCGCCCTCCAGCTGCTTGGGAGCACCCTTGTGCAGAATTCCATTTAATGCCCCCGCCAAACTTTTTTTTAAAAAAATATTCAAAATATTGCATCTCCTCCTCTTCCTTGGACTACCTCTTTCAATATAATCATACTGTGCAGCTTTTGATTTTTTGGGTTTTTTTACTTGCAAGTGATGCCCCCCTTCCCAAGTGGCACCCTTGTGCAGGGCACAGTTTGCACACTGGGTTGCGGTGGCCCTGCCACTGAAAGAAGAAGGCTTGAAAAGGCACTGAGATGTTCCAGCTGGAAAACTCATAGTCAGCAGCCTTGCAAGCCATGACCATGAAGTGGGTAACAGCGCAGAGAAAGAATATAGTCTTAATCTCTGTAAAGATAAGAAATTTATCAATTTCCATGCTGCAATTTGCCTTAACCATGAAGAAGTTCTAGTGGCACACTCAACAAACCACCTAGCCCTGAAATAAAGCCTCAGTAACTGGAACACAGAGCTTCTGAAGCAACTTGGTTAAAAGAAAGGTCAACCTTCTCTTCAGCTACTCTGTCCTTTTGAAGCAGTCAAAACATTTGACATGGCAGAACTGATCTATGCTAAAATAGCATAACTTTAGTAACATTCAGCTCATCATGAAGTCAAACAGTTCTCCTACTGCACAGGATATTTTCAAGCCATAGCCCAATGCAATAGACAATTGTTCCCACCAATGTACAGCAGGTTTCCCAAAATTATAGTGGCAGCTACATTAGAAACTAAAGGTTCTACTTAGTATGGGAGAATATTTTTGCTGTTTATTTGATTTTATCATCTTCATAGGTCATATATTAGTTATTAATCCTCCAAGAATCAGCTTTAGAAATGTTAACAGAGGCTCTGAATCTTGGCCTATCCCTGCCTTCCGGTGCCTCAAGCCATTTTTAGCTCTTAAATATTCTTAACCAACACCCAACATTGCTTGTGCAGGACCCAGGGAATTTGTTCAACCCGTTTAAGTTTTTTTTCTCCACGGATATCCTGGAACAGCTCTCTTACAGCCTGCTGGCCATGGATGAAATGAAAACAGAATAGAAAAAGGATTGTTTGTTTGAGATCTCCTGTGGGGAGGGGAAAAATGAAGTTCCTAGGGATGTTTTGCCCATGGACAGGCAGGCCATAAGAAAGGGTGAGGTCTTTTGACTGAATGAAGAAGCTGGCTGACCCATATGAAACAGCTAATCTAATCTCTGTGGATCAGGAAGAAAAATCCTTTTTGCAGGTTTTTTGGCTGCACCTTCCCTTCAGGGATATAGGTTCGCAGTTATGCTTGGATGGTTTCTTCTAACTGTTGTGTGCAAAACAGCTTCCTCAGAATTCTAAGCTGCATTTTGCAGATGTAAGATCTACTCTACCCAGCCAAACTGTTACTAGGTTATATTGTTGATACCATAATTCAAATCAAAATGACTTGGTTTTCCCAACTGCTTTGTAAGATCAAACAGTCAAGTTCATTTCAAAGTATCTAATTCAATTCGACTACCAATTGGCTTTTCTGATTCTGCTTGGAAAATCAGTCAATTTGGAGATTCAGCTAAATCAGCTTCAAGTCACATCTTACACTACTTCTGTCTGTCTCTCCTTTTGTGCTGCAGCATTGTTTCAATATGTTTATTGTGCTTCCAATATCCTGCCTATTACCAAAGGTATGGGCATGTATGTCAATACATGCAAGAATGTGTAGGTTCACGTGTGGACATATTTGCACAAATGCATGTCTGTATGTGACCCTCCATCTGGCACTGAATAAAGTCATTAAGGCTGAAAATATAGTTTATTTCTGTTTAGAGGTCCAAGCAGTGGCTATTGAAAAGTCTGCAAACACAATGTTTTTCAGTGGAATTATTACATATACTCATGACCATACAGATGGCCCACATTGAAAGCCAGTTGCTGTTTCTTGATGAGAAAAGCATCTTCAAGACATGTTTTTCGGTTGACTGTTAGCCAGCAGCTAAAGTGTGCTTGGTCTCTTCCAGTCTGCCATTTATCTGGTCCAGTTCCCTCCCCTTCAACTGAAACACATTATTGTACCCTTTGATGTTTAACAATAAATGCATGTGTGGACCCTATAGTAGGGAAAGTTAGGGATTTGCCTAATTTTGCTAAATTAGGCAAAACCTGATTCCAATTATAATTTGACATGTTAGCCCTTTAAAATGATTTAAATGATTAAAAGCCCTTTCAGCAGGACTAAAAATGTTGTGAATCCAAAGAACACTAATAAAAAGGGGGTCTCAACTTTGTAATGCCATGAATCACTAACATTTCAAATAATTATTCAAATAAGACTGGCTTTTCTCATTGCCTTGATACCCCAGATTCAGGAGCCTGTTCTAAATAATACAATTTAAAGTGAAACTTGACTAAACCACTGATTATGGAATGTAAGGCTGACAAGAAAAATCTTCCATATGAAGACTTCCCTTTAAGATGGATGGCATTTCTTAATAATAAAAGGTTAGAAAATGTGTCCTTTACTCAGAGAACTAAAGACATAAGGAGAAATAGCTTGGTATGTTTCTTGAGTGTTGGTTGTGAAAATATGAGTGCTTAGAAAGATTTTGTTTCCATTATTTAACTTCCCTCCTCCCATTATTAATATGGCTGGTATGATGCATGGTTAGATAATTAAAAGATTTTAAAAGTATATTAGTTAAGAAGCATAAATTGCAGTCCTAAACTCACTGGCCACACCTACTAAGAACTGGACTGATGTAATACCATTTTGTATCCACAGTTCTACTAAATTTAAATAGGCCTATTTTTTTTTTCATCTACAAGCCACAATTATGCACATCAAGTTCTATTAAAAAGGTTTCAATAGAAGTTAAATCCTTCATTAGGTGCTTCATTAGTCCCAGGATTTTCAATACAGTTAGAGCTAAGATATAAATTCATATTTTTCCCCACTCGGTCTTGACAAGCTGGCTATTCCCAAAGTGAGAATGTTATCCTGTCAGAGCTATGGCTTTTCCTGTACATGCAAAGCCTGATATCTGACAGATGCATTGCAGGGTTTCCTTTCTTCTCCAGGAAGAACAGGAAAAATGTGAGTTTCTACCTTAATTGTAACGTGTGCAATGGTTTAAGAACCAGGATGACCCATGTAGCTAGCCCTCCAGGTTGGGGAAAGAAGGAACACGGAAGAGAATTAAACTGTAGCCCTAACTCTTTAGTTTCTCCTCAAAAAACAATACCTTCTTCCAAAGATAGTTTTCATTCAGTTAAATGCAATTTTGTGCATAGTTTAAACCAGAAGGAATGATAGATTAGTATCACACAAAGTTTGTTAAAGCAGCAAGTATATTGTTGGAGCAATATTGGTGTCTTTTTAACACATGATGATTGACAAGTTCATTGAGAGGTGCCAAGCTTGACTGTGCTAGATGATGATAGATAGATAGATAGATAGATAGATAGATAGATAGATAGATAGATAGATAGATAGATAGATAGATAGCCTTCAAGTCAGTTTTTGACTCCTAGCAACTGCCTGAAATAGTCCCTGCAGTTTCCTTGGCAAGGTGTTTTGGAAATCGTTTGCCATTGCCTTCTTCTTCCTACGGCTGAGAGAGAGTGACTGGCCCAAGGTCCCCCAGCTGGCTTCGTGCCTAAGGCAGGACTAGAACTCAAGTGGTTTCCAGCCTGAATCTTAACCATGACACCAAGCTGGCTCTCTTTGGAGATAAACATACCTATGGTATATTCTGTTGCTGCTTCATACCCACCTGATCCCGAGCATCTCCTGAATGCTGAGAACGTGCAAACATACAACCTTTAGGTAACTCATTTCCTTGTTTCTCCCTCATCCCATTGTCACATAGTTTCCAATCTGTCATTTCTACTCTCCCTTATCTCTTCCCTGTCTTGGTGATCTCTACACATTTCTATTTCTCTTTGCATCTCTTTCTTTCAGTTACCCCACTTCTCTCTGATTGTTCCAGGATCGATGGATTTAGCATAAAGTTCTATAGAGTAAAACCACAATGATGAGAAACTCTGGTTATGGCAAAATTCACCAGTCTCTCTCCCAACTCCCTCCCCTAAAATGAGTATCACCTCACTGAAGCAAGTTTGAATTTAAAATATTTTACTTTACCGATTGTCACTGAATATACATAATACTGGGATTAACCATTCCTGGAGTGGGAGATTGAAGGATGTTTTAAACAATATCACAACTTTTCAGTGTGATGGACTTGAAAAGACTGATTCCCACTTTCAGAATAGCCTGCTTTGATTCACTGGGTGTACCTTGACCCAGCTGCCTCTTATACAAGAAGGAAGAGGCTTTGGGTCAGGAGGGGAGGAAGCACATTGAAGCCCCTGCTAGGGACACAGTCAGGAAATGAATTGCTGACAAGCATTTAAAAGAAAACCCTCACACATCAAAATGTTCATGCATTAATTTGTGGTCCACAGGTGATCAAGACTACCATGCCGGTCAGCTCTTCTGTTTCAACGTTAGTAATGTGAGAGAATGCAACAAACAGCATATGCAGAAGGTGAACAGATTGTGTATGAAATAGAGCAAATGCAGCTAATCTGCATATGCAACTAGGATTTTGAGATCATGGACAAGGTTGGAATCAAATTGAAGAGACATGTTTTGTCATCTTTACCAAACACATTTTAAAAAGGAAGCTAAAGTATTGTTGATGATTTTCTAGAACTCATAATTTTTTTAAAAATCCATCTTAGGTACTATTTAAATCTTTCCTTTCACCCATCCCTCCCCCAGAGCACAGCTGTATATGAAAAGGGAAAGATTATTATAATACATTTTTAGTATACTTTAGTATAACTTAGCGTTTTACCAGCTTGAACTATCAGTCTGGAATTTCACTTGTTACAAAGAGAGTGTATATATAATTCTACTGCATAGTTGAAAGATAGAACTATTATTATACTAAACATTATTGTTTATGACAAGTTTCAAGTGCTGTTAGACTAGGATTAACAGTGGAGGAACAAAACGTGCAAACAGAGATCAGGTCAGAGATGACATAGTTGTTATTACCAGTCATCTACTTAAGCACCAAACTCTGCTGTTTGGGAACAACATTATCATCATGTAAAATGTAAAAGGAGTTCATTGAATTTATTTTTGGAGACCCCCTTAGATGTTTGAACACCTTAGAAGATTAGTTTAAATCCCTTACCTAATACAATAAAAAATATGTGTGTTAAAATAAGAAGAATAATCTTATACTATACAACAAAGAGACTGAGAGCAAACTTTATAGAACTATTTTTCAAAGAGACATTAGAAGAGTGAACAGTACATGTTGAATATTAGGAGACATATTTTAATGATAAAAGCAATTACCCAGCTCTCCCGACCCAAAGGCAGCAGTGCACAATAATCTGTTGAGATGTTCCAATTTGGATTTCTTTCTGCATCAAGCAAAGGATTAGACTAGTTGGTTTGCAAGAATTTCTCCATCTTTAATATTCATCATGCTATCCCCTTTCATGGTAAGCAAATTATACAGAACATTAGCCAAAGAAATTAAAGACTTGAAATAAGAAAAAGAAAAAAAAAGAAACAAAGCTAAAAACCAATTCACATCAATGTAATTTACTATACTTCTCTATATCTTTCTATCCCTATAAACCACCCTTGCTTCCCCATCATGTTGATACACAGTTTTATGCACTGCCTTTTGTACATTAATCCTCCTCCTCCTCCTCCTCTTTTCAACTCAATCTTGATTCCTGGCAATATTTTCACAACTGCCATTGCCTCCTTCATAGGGCTGAGAGAGAGTGATTGGCCCAAAGTCACCCAGCTGGCTTCATGCCTAAAGCAGGACCAGAACTCACAATCTCCCAGTTTTTAGTCTGGTACCTTTAACCATTATATCAGCCTAGCTCTCTTAAGCTTCTTACGTCCCTCTTTTTCATGACCTGAACATCTCCATTCCAACATTACTTTCTTTTCCCTTCTTCTCAACTCATTTACTATTTATTCTTGCATTTGTTTTGCAATTTGATCTTCATTTATTCTCTCTCTATGATCAAACCATATGTCTTTCATATCACTCACTCACTTTTGTAATAATTCACTACCCATTTATTGCTGATCCCATCTCCTCTTGCTTTTCCACACAAACTTCTTATGTACCTCATTCTTGCTACATTCAACTTACTTTTATGTTTCTCCTGACATATCCAACTTTCACTTCCATGTAACATTTCAATATAACAAAATGGACAGAAGCATACTCTTATACACATTTACACTTTGTCTGATAAATATTCATTCCTCACAATAGGCTACATATTGTTCATACTTCTACCAAGATTTGCGTATCTTAACATTTCTCCATTTTCCTATTTTAGTGCGCATTCTACCAAACTACACAAAGGTATCTAGTTGTTCTAGTTTTTCACCATTCATGTATAATTTGTGATTGTTCATCGAATTTTCTCTGTCAAACATAGCTACTTTGATATTTGACACATTAATTTTCAGTTCCATACTCCTTACTGCATTATACAATCTAACACTTCTGTAAATAACTTGAATTCTCAGCCAACAACACAACATCATCGGCATAAAGCTGCACCTCACTCCTTTCATTCTGTCACCTCTCACACGCTTTCAAACAGAATTCTACCAAACACATTCCAAGTACATCAACTAATCATCTTGTAGCCTTTCTATTCACTCTTGCTGCCTTTCCATTTCTGTACTGGAACAATAATGGCATTCTTCTAACAGTCAAGCATAAATCTTCAAGTGCATATTAAACAAATTGCACAGCAACTCCACAAGAAAACTACATGTGTATTTTAACAACTCTTCAGGTACACTCTCTATACTTGCAGCTTTATAACTTTTCAACATTCTCTCAGCATTTATGACTTCCATTTCATCAATGTTTTTAGCAACTAACATGTACAGCATTTATTCCAGTTCCACTCTTCAATATATCAATATCATTTCCATATAAATATCTAAAATACACCTTCCAGCATACCCTTTCTTCAGTTTCATTTCAAATACAGTCGATCCTCATTATTCATGGATTCCATATTTGAGAATTTGCCTACGTGCTAAAATTTACTTGTAACTCAAAATCGCTTTTGTCATTTGCGGACATGTACAGAGTGGTAAAAAAATTGAGTCACCCGATGTGCACGTTCCCAGCTGAGATCAAACAAGGTGATGTTCTGCCTTCTTGTTTTAGCTCTCATATTGCAAACCAGTGCCCTGTATTTTCCCTAGGAGCAGTGGATCAGTATTTGCTAATTCGGTGTTCGCAATGACTTTATAGAACATAATTACAGCAAATAACAAGAATCAACTGTACTTTAAGTTCTATGTATTCTGCTGTTGGCTTCTTGTTTAGCTGTTTTCAACCATTTCCAAAACATATTTTTTACTTTCATCAAACTCATGGTGCATTTTCTTTGCCTCTTTTACTTTTAGCCATTCCTTGCTCTTTTTGACTACATTCTTTGCAATCATCTTTTTCTGTTTGTACACATTGTACAATATCTTTCTCTCAATCTCATTTTTTTCACAATCAAAATCAAGTTCGTATACGTATATCCAGGTCTCTTTCACTTTATCATTGCACCAAAAACGTTTTTCATAATTCTCATCAATGTAACTTTACACATTTCTGTGGTGCTTGGTAACATAGTTCTTTACACTCTGTTCCAAGCAGCTCCCTCATTCCTTAGTTCTGCATCTTGTTTTTCATCTTCTTTCTTTAGGTCCACATTCCATTCATTCTGTCGAGAAATCAATTCCTTTTTCATACACTGCAGTCACAGCCACTGAAATGAGAAAAAAAGCAGCTTCTACCAAGCTGAGGAATCTGGCTAGACAGGCAGACATCAGGCAGGGTTTAATTCTGGGTTTCTTTCTCCTGCCTTTATATCACAAAGGACTAGTAGTCATACTTTTCTCAGGCTTATCTATTAAGGCCACCTGAGTAATGTTTTCATAACTGACTTCTCTGCTCACAGTCTTTCCACTGCCCACCTTGCCAACTTCAACCCTACCAGCCAATTTTGGCCAATATGCCACAAAATATGCCATAAAAGCCTAGGCAGAATACACTATGCAAGCTAGTATATCTGATCTAAACACTATATTGCAAAACTACATGCCGTTTCCCTCATCTCTCCTGCTAGGAGCTAAATGCAGTATAATGAAGCATACTCAGGTTGCCCCATTCAAGTTATGCCTAAATTAATTTTCCTTAATTTACTTCAATTTCCTTTCACATAAACTGGACTTAAGTCCAGACTAACATGGCCTATTTAATCAAATAATTATCCATCTCCAGCCATAGCCTTCTATCAATCCAGATATAATAGAGTTTAATCATTATTTTTCTTGCTAGGTACTGTATAAAAATGCTTTGCCTCATTAAGGAAACTCTTTCCCTTAATCAAATAATTTAGCAAATGATTCTATTTTGCTCAAAATATACTAAACACTTTTCTTATTTAATGATGCAACTTGTATAATCTTTCAAATAATTGATTACCCCCTTTGGGGCAGCTGTTTTTTTCTCTCTGCCTTGCTTTTCCAAATCAGCTACTGCAGGCCATCTGAAGGACATACTCAGATGTCTAAATCTGAAGAGACAGCAAGAAGCCACATGTGTGTGTGTATGTGTGTGTGTGTAGGGGGGGAGAGAGAGAGAGAGAATATGATACTGTATAACAATGAGCAGTTCCTGTTATTCTACTTTAGTCATTTATTTCTGATGGAAGGTTCTCCTGCTGTCAGCTTGTGTGTGAATAATGTCTCATTTCACTTCCTACCATTAGGTGGCAGTGTGGTAATGGCTGGGCACAAGGACTTGGCTGCTATTTTGCAGGGCGTGCCTCTTAATGGAATCCAGCGCCAGGTCATGACTTACGCTGTCTCTGTTCTTCAGGTATCATCCAGATCTCTCCCCACCACACCATTACTGCTGAGGATCAACCGTTCCTCACCCCCAAGGGATCAGATGTGGAGCTGAAGCCAAGGTCTCGTGACTCCCACTGTTTCCTTTCTGTTGCCATCACCATTCTTCCAAATGGAACGTCACTGTTTCCTTCTGTGTTTAATATCTTTCAATGCCATTTTTCTATTCCTGTTACTTAAATAATAAAGATATTTGTAAGCAGGCTCCATTGTTTTCACCTCTTTCGTCTCTGTAGCGGTGGATTAATTCATAGAACATCATCAGTCAATTTCCATAAAAAATGAAATGTGTGGCTCCCGTTTAACATAACAAGTTGTCAAGAGTCAAACTGACTGTGGCAGGATACGAATGAAATACACACTTACATACCCACATACTATTGTCTTCAATATCTGAATGAGGTTAGATGGTTTTATTAGGATTACCAGATCTGGGCTGCAAAAATCCAGGCAATGACTGGTTGGCAGCAAAGAAACATGGTAAACTCTTCACCTGTGGATACTAACATTATTTTTCATGAAGAACAGTTTCATTGTTAAAGGAGATCACAAATGAATTGAACTTTTCCACCCTAGAAAAGGGTGGAACATCACTGTAGACTTGTAGGCTGGCGAAGTGGAGACTCAGTCCCCAGTTTCTTCCAGCCAGGCCACGCAACTAGCACCCTGGGACATCTTGTGTCTGCTTGCTGACAGACACCGTGGTGGGCATTGCTTCAAAGGTGGTGCTAGTCTTGTCCAGGGAAGACAGGCCAGGAGGAAGGAAGACATTGCCCAAGGGAAGGAAGGAGGAAGTGGCTGGGAGGAGCAGGGCCTGGTCTGGCTCCCTGATGGGCAAAGAATGGGAACAACAGGAAGCATGCAAGAGCTCTCTGCTAAGCAAGGAGAGAGAAGAGGAGAGAAGGAAAGAAAGTTCTCTCTTTTCATAAGGAGAAAGGAGAAAAAGAAAAGCACGATTTGGGCAGCTTTCAGTGGGATGTTTGCCTCAAATAAGTATTATATATCAACCCAGTCATAAATCCAATGTTGGTTTTCTAGTTAATGAAAAATGCTGTCAGCTAAGTGGCCAAAATATAATGTGAGTTTTGCAGCTCTTTCATAAGCAGCGGTTACTCAGTAAGGATTTCTTTCCTTAATACATTTATGTTATGTTCCTTAATGTGTTTATGTTTGATGGCATACCATAATACGCTTTTTTAAAAAAATCTTTGACTCACTAGAGAGTTTCCATGTACGACAAGGCTTCAGTGTTGCCGTGCTCAAACTAATGAACAATTTTTGTGTGACACTTGTGATGATTTGAGTT
This sequence comes from Python bivittatus, assembly GCF_059951505.1. NCBI lineage: Eukaryota > Metazoa > Chordata > Lepidosauria > Squamata > Pythonidae > Python > Python bivittatus. The sequence goes on along the minus strand of NW_028277035.1, from coordinate 36,070,760 downwards.
AGAGAACCCTGATACCATTCATACTGCTGTAAAGGTAACAATGCACAACACACCAACCCATATCAAGTTATCCTGATCCAGGATAACTACCAGCCAGTACTTTTGACCAGAAAAAAAAATGTTTATTAGTGAATTTAACAAACAGAAACAATACAATTAAAAAGCGTGTGTGAGAGTACAGACAGATACATAAAAATGTGAATGAAAACTTTTTGAAAAGGGGAAAAGAAGAAAGATCCATGTAAAATAGTTAAGTCCTCTGACATGCTTTTAAATCTAGATCATATAGAAACAGACTGCCCCATCTTCTCATTTCTACAATATAAAGATATTTCAAAACTTGACCAAAAAACATATCTCTTAGGTCCACTCTTTAGGATCTAGTGATTGCTTTCTTTCCACCTGCTTAGGACCAGTGGTATCCACAGGAACATATCACTTTCATCACAATGACAAAGGCAGCATTGCAATGTTGCAACACAAGATCCAACCCTTTGAGGCATTTGTGCAGTGTTGTGACACATACAGAACATGGGCAGAGCTTGTGCCATGACACTGCAACACTACTAACATGAATCTGACCTCCCTTGTCTCTCCTCCCCTCCCACTATTTGGATGATTCTGTCAGCTGATCCCCAAGATCAATAAAACAGGAGTTCTTCACCAAACTGGTCAAAACTGATGGTGTTGTCTTTATCCTTATCAAGGAATGGTACAGGTAGCATGGGTGTGACTATTACTGGTAACCTAGTCTATATCTTCTCTACCTTAGCGACAAAGATATTATCTGAAAGCCTAGACTGAAGCTTATTATCTTGAAGTCATGATGGATAGTGGAGGTCAATCTCTATTGGTCCATATGGTGACAACCATGGCATATGGAAGATTGTGCTTTGGAATCTAAGAGGAGTAAATATGGGTTTTACAATTATATATTTTTATTTTATTGTTTACCATCCAGAGTTTTCCAGGATTCGAGTGGCTTCTAAGCATGGTAAAATAAATAAATAAGTAAAAAGCATGAATTAAAAAATGGAATTAAATGAACTAAGAATAGTTTTTATGCTCTGTGTCTGTGAAATGAATAGAAAGGGGAAGGGAGAAACATAACTGAATCCATAGGTTGATGTAAGTTGCATGTTACTTTCCAGTGAATCGTGATAACAGCTGAAAAGATTAGTTTGGGGAAACACTATGCAACATTTTGAATGAACACAATCCATGGGAAAAATTATTCTTCTAGGGGACATGAATGGAAGAAGATGTGAGGACACAGAAAAAGTTATTGGACCACAGAGAGACCCAAAAATGAATGAGTATGATGATTAATGAGTATCTGCTTTAGAAAAAGATCTGCTTGTTTTGAATGTATAGTTTAAACATAAGTCTATTCATATGAACTCATGGCAAAATAATGAAAATAAATCTAAAAGTACAAATGAACGTATTGTTTTATGAAGAAAGGAGTTTATGGTGTTTATTGATTGACCGAATTAGTGAAGGACAACAGGTGATGAGAGGCGCTGAATATGGAACAGACCATTTCCAAGGCTTGGCAAAAATAGTCACATGGAAGAAAAGAAAAGCAAAAGAAACAAGAATGAAAGTGGAACTGCTGAAAGCAAAGATATGAATCCTGTATGAAAAGGAATACTTGGTGGAATTATTAAGTGAAAGATCCTGTGGATAAAGAGGAAATGCACATGAGAAAGATTGCTAGAAAGATATTATATTATATACAAGGAGGAAAAGATGGTTGCAAAAATGTAATTAAAGAGCCCAAGGAACTGTTAAGAGAGGCAGAGAAATTGCACAGCAATTTTGATAGCAACAAAACATGAAGGAGATTAAACAAGGAGCTTCCAGGAGAGTGAATGGAATTAAAAATTAAACTGATGAAATAATTTGGGATTCCAGAGAATGCTGGAAGAAGTGTTTTAGAAATGTGTATAGGAATGATAATTATATGTCAAACAGTGGAACAAATAATATAAATGTTAGTGTTTAACAAAATACCAATGAGAAGGAAGTTATTAATGCTGTGGTGTTGAATGAATGTTGATTAAATGCAAAAGCAAGGGACCAGTGCAGAAGGAGTACATGGAGGTGATTTGGTCATAGAAAGAAAACATACAAAGACTGAATAGCAAAACAAATATATATATAAAGGAAGAATGAATGGATTGGGAGGAAGGAGAAGATTGACAAAGTTGTGGCTGTATGGTGCTGATGAGACCCTTCAAAAGGAAGAGTGAGAAGTTCAAAGAACAAAAGGCACTTGTAAATCTCTATGGACTTGATGGAAACAAGGATTGCTTATTCCAAAAAAAATAGCCTAAAGGGTGTGTGTGTGTGTGTGTGTGTGTGTGTGTGTGATATCATTTATATATGTATCCCTGTGGCTGAGAACTGTTCCTTCAATTGCTGGTTTAAAAGAACACATTCCTACATGTTTTACTGGACTGACAGGCTTCATATCTGATGGATTTACACTCAGCTTGATGATTATAAGCAGCCGCACTTTCCATCTCTCTCACATCTTCTTATTTTGGTTTCATCTAGCTATTCAAGACTTTCTTTTCCTGGTATTATACCTTTTCTTTACTTTTGCCATTTATGTATTTTTAAAAAATGAACAATTACTTGCAGTTTTGTACAACTATTCCTTCCTTCCCTCTTTTCAAGCCTTTTTGTGGTTTAACAAAAATTACTCTAAGAGTGAAGTTTATACCTGGATAACTTTACGATGTAGGGATTTTCAGCTCCCAGAATTCCCCAGGATTCAGCTCCCAGAATTCCGCAGCCACATGTCTGTTGTTGAGAATTTGGGGAACTGAGTCTAGACAACTGAAAGTTTCAGGAAAGCCTACCTAGAAGAGCCCTTCTGTGTCTCTCGATGACTCACATGATATCAAATGACCCACCTAGCCTAATATCGTCTGGTAGAGTCATGACTGTATATTGTTTAATATGTGACAAATGGCTAGAAAGCAGTACTGTAATGAAATATTGTAGTTTCTCTCTCTACAAAATTAGAAAGATATCCAGAATAGAGAAGCTAACTCTTTTAGATGGAACATTTTGTGACAGAGAAGCTGGACAGTAATATCCTTTCCTCTACAGAATCAACGTTGCTTCCTTGAATGGCTGTTTTAATGCAAAGAATACTTCAAGGGCAAATGGTAATCCCATTAAAATTATTCCATAATTCTTTAAGGCCGCTCTCTGCTCTTTCAAGACCGCAGAATTTCACTGACAACTGGATCAGCACAGCCAGATCCCTTCTTCAAATGCAGCAATGTAACCCATACTATGATCCATGAGGAAATGCATTTCCACGCCCTGGGGGATTTGCTTGACTAAGGACTTAGAAAAGGCATGAATAGGAAAAATGGTGGGAAAGTCCCTTTAAACTGGGAGAATGGAAAATATCAGTGTTTAAAAGGGGAAATGATGGACTAAAAATATTTCAGACACATCGTTCTGTTTCTACAATGAGTACTGGCATGGAAGACAGATTATAATTTAACAGCGAATAGCTCCTGGAGAACTCTGATGCCATTGGAGAACATGCCATTAGAAGCAATAAAGGAGAAAGTAGGATAGCATTCTTATCAGTTGATAACTACTGCAAATACTATGCACATATATTTTTTTAAAAAATATATATATATAATAAACTTAAACTGGTGAAATACAGTTAAAAGTATTGTACATTCCCCACACTAGGAAATGTTCAACTCAGGAGATAAAGCAGAGTACCATGGAGTTATGGTTTCTTTGTTTTAAAAAGATTTTAAGAAGAAAACTGAGATACAGTTTTCATATTCTGGAATGTACTAGATCTGGAGGACCTGCAATTAAATTAACATGACTCAGTTTTTAAATGATGAACAGGAAATATTTTTCATATTGTGCACTGTTATTCTTTATAACTGAGTTATATATTCTTAGGAAACAGGAATTTCAGTAGTTTTAAAACAAAGATAATTGAGGCATATTCTGTTTCAGTAAGGTTAACCTCTTCATAATGAAACTGATCAATGGTTATTAAGTTTTTTGTTATTCCTTCATTATTATACAATTGTGAAAAGGAGAAAAATAGGGAGTGGGTGAGCTAGTTTCTCACCGAGTGTCTGTACCAAAGGATATAAGGAAAGGGACATCCGTCCTTGATTACAGCAGTGATGGGTGCACCTTTGGAAGACCTAAAGGATCAGGTTGTGGACGGATCATTCTGGAGTAGATCTGTGTGGTGACATCACTGACTTGATGGCACATTATCAGTGAAGGCAAATCTGTCCTCCGGTCAAGTTTGCCTTCTAGTGACTGCATCCATGCAGTTTTCTTGGCAGTGTATAGAAGGAACCTTCCAGGATGTTTATTTTTATTATTTCTACATCTAACCAATGGGCCTGAAACTCTGAAGCGATCCCCCATTCAGATACTAACCTTGGCTCACCTTGCTTAGTTTCCGAGATCAGCCATGTTCAGCTGGGTGCTGCCACCTGCTGAGGCAAGGGACACAGAAAGATACCCAAATGCAAAATACACATGCGTATGTCTCACCCAGAGAGATGCTTCTATATAGAAAACACAAGCAGGCATCCAAAATTAAGAGTGATCAGGAACATAATTTCACACCGCTTCATTGCAGGTTAGGTATGGGGCTGGAGGAAATCTTTGCTCATGCCTAACTTGAGGGCATTTATAAACGAACTGAAAAGTATTGGTTCATGAAAAAATAAATTTTATTAGCGCTTGAATCTTAACTTTATTCAGGTTTTTGGCCGAGGGACTGTGCTACAGCCGGAGTACACAACATTCATCTGGTCACTCATACTACATTACCTTTTTAAAAAAATCTAGGCCACTGAGACCAGTCTTTTCAGGAGGTCTTTTGATTTGTTTTTTTTAAGCAAAGCTCATTTTTTTATAAGTGTGAGAATATTTTCTATCAGTTTATCCCAAACAACCTGGCATACAATTTCCTGCATTCAACTCCCCCACCCCCCAGTACCTTTTTTAAAAATTAAAATTGTTTTGGCATTTTCAAGTCCTCAGGGAAGGATGCAAGTTTTAGGGAGAAGTTGCATATTTTTGTTAGGAAACTGGCAATTTTATAGTAGATTCTTTAAGAAATTTCAGGTGGATGCTACTGGACCCCATGATTTATTTATGTTTGTCAAGAGATCCACAACTCCATCTCTTATCAACCCAATTTTGTCGGTTTTTCAGATTTGCCTCCAGAAAATGTCAGTTCAGCCACTGCTGTACATTTTTGACAGTGAAGACTGCTGGTCAAGTGGTTCATGTGGTCAATTTCTTGCTTCAAATATATTGAACTGAAGCTTATTGTTGGTCATAATGTTCTTTGCTCTGTCTTTATTGTTTGTTTGCAATTATTTTGTAATTGTCTCTTTTTTTTTCAGCTCATCTGAGCAAGACTTCTACCTTTCAAAGTAGCTTTCTTGCTTTTAATGTCTTTTCAGATTGAGGCAACAGCTTTCAACTGTTTCCTGTGGCCAGCTAACAGTCTTTCCATCCTTATTTTTGGAATGTCTTCTACTCTTCCTTGCAGTACTCTTTAAGGTGAGAAATATTCTTAGGCCTCCTTGCATGCACTGCATGTTTGAGACCCCCTCCCAGATTTTTGATAATATTCAAATCTGAGAACTGTGAAGATCATTCCTTTCTTGTAAGTAATTCACAATTAATTTGAAAGTATGAGTCAGAGTTATCTTGATGAAATATTGAACCTGTTTTCAGATTCAGTCTCTTCATTGACTGTGGGACATTAGCTTCTAAGATATGACGACATTTTGATGGACTGGGAAGTATAAAAGTGTGGATCTCATATTGGTTCAGAGATGTTTAGCATTTGCATATAAACACATTATCTCACTATAATGCCAAGCAGTAGCTAAACACTTGAACAACCAATTAAGCAAAACAGAAAATGCAGAGAAATCAACAGCTTTATGAGTTTTCCCCAAACTGATGCTTTTGCCCTTTAGAAGTTTTGGACTACAACAGATCTGGAAGAAAGTGATGGAGGAAGGGAGAGGCAGATTTTGAATATTTAATTAAAGGGGAACCAAACTCTATTTCCTATTAGTAATTCCTCACTCTTAACCAATCCCTCATCCCTGTCCAGAGGAAAGCAAAAGGACTTTCTACAGCTATTCATCTTCCACAAAAGTACTTTAAGGTTTTGGCAACACAAAGAGATGAAAACTCAGGTTCAAGTAGAAATAACTAGCCATTTCAATCCATCACTGCCTCAGCTAAATGAATCACAAAAGGCAGAACACTCAATCAAATGCCCAAAATGGCTAAATTGGTTGTTCAGCCACACAATCAACGATGGCAGAGGGTAAGGCTGCCAAACAATCTGCTCTTATTCATGGGAGAGACTGAATCTATCTTACTTGGAAGCTAAGCATGGGTCAAGTTGTGCTAATAGAATGCTGAATGATCACTAGTTGTTCTGTTTTGACTGAATGATGGAAGGAATATGAGTTGGAAAAGGATTATCAGTAAGCTGAAACATTAAGTACTTGAATATCTAAACCAACTATCCTTGACCTGGAACCCTTCTGATGTACTGAATTAGAATAGCCATCTTTGCAAACCATCATAGTCTTCGAGCATGCTAGCTAGGAAATGCAACAGTATGTAATCTAAAACCTCTGGAGAGCACCAGATTTGAGAAGGTTGGGTAGTTTTATTGCACCCTCTATTTAATTTTAGACATGCTTGCAAAATATACTTGTTTTGACAAGCTTTTAGTGTTTAACTATTCCATTTGGGCATGTTGACAGACTCAGGAAGGGGGTATTATAATCCCTATAACCAGGGTCTTTTTATTATCAAAATGTTTACAAAATGAAGATGTTAAATTTAAATCTGTGACTCAAGCCTTGCTAGAAAAATTTCCTATAAACTTAAGTTTTATCCCTAGAAGTATTCTCTTACAAGTAACATTTATATGGCCTTGTTCTATAATTTATCCTGCCTATATCCTACAATAAAAATAGTCAACAAAGGGACAGTTGAACTCCTCAGTTAAGAAATGAAATAAAATTATTCTGATGAGATTCTTTTCTTGACAAAACCATGCTAACTTCCAGTAACTATTGCATTTTTTCAAGGTGCTTACAGATCAATCACTTTATAACCTGCTCTACAACCTTTTCTGGTGTTGATTTTAGCTTGGCTGATCTGCAATTTCCCAAATTCTTTTCCCCTTTTTGAAGTTTGTAGTTTTTGAAATTTGCTCACTTGTCATCTTCCTTCTCCAAGATTTCTCAAAGTGAATGGATAGATACAGCCAAATCATCACAAGTTCCTTTAGTAGCATAGGATGGGATCCATCTGCCCAGGAAATTTCAGCTCATTCAGGATCAACAGGCATTTCTGACTATGTTTCTATCAAACTTGATAAAACATCTTCAACTAACTTTCTACAATTGCCTGGTGGAATGTCTATTCTCTTCTCAGAAATCATTGAGCCAAAATAGGAACTGCGTAGTTTTGTATTTTCTTTATTATCTATTATCATCTTCATTGAGTAGGTAATCTTTTACTTTGAATACATCTGAAAAATGCCTTTTTCTTGTTCTTGGTATTCTTCACTAACCTCACCTCCTTACAAACTTCAGTTTTCCTAATATCATCTTCACAAATCCAGGTTACTTGTATGTACACTTCCTTGATAATCTGTTCCTGTTTCTACCTCCCATATCTATTCTTTTGATTTCCAGATTTTCACTAAGCATTTTGCAAAGCCACTTGGGCTTCTTCTGTTGCCTTCCTTTTTTTTTTCATGGAACTGCTTTTTATTGTATTTTAGTACTGCCTTTTTAAGAAATTTCAACCCAACTTGATTCCTTCTTCCATTATTTTCATATGTCATGGAATCTCACTTAAGCATTGATCTGTGTTTATTAAAATGAACTTACCTGAAATTCAAGTATGTATTTGAATATACTTACCTTTACTTTTCCTTAATATCAAGAATCCGAGCATAAGATGATACCTTTTCCCTAGAATTTCCACTACTATCTCTTTGTCTATGTCTTTTCTATTGGACAGCATCAAGTCAAGGATCACTTGATCCCTTTGTGCCTTCCTCCACTCTCTGAAGGAAACAGTTGTCAACAAGAATCTCAGGAATTTCTTGAAAGGATTATACTTGGCAGAGTTTATCCAACAAAGTTCCTCATCAAATCTACTCCATGTCTTCTTGAAAGACCTACAATTTTCTTTTGGAAAACATAATCTATATCTTCTCCTTGGTCGGGCAGTTGGCAGTGGACATCAACGATGCTGGTTTTATTCCTTTTATTCCATTTATTTAAACTCATGTTTTCAAGAGTTCCCAAAATTTGTTCTTTTAGATTTCTGTGTGGATGTGGATATTTTTAACATACCTGCACAATGCAACTCCTCTTCCCTTTATCATTGCTTTTGTTCATTTTGACTATAGTGTAATCTTTAAATACTACGATCCCAGTCATGAGAATCATCTCACAAGGTCCCAGTTATATCTAATTAATCTTCCTATAATAAGAGTTCAAACATTATTTTCTATACACCCAATATTAGTATATTGACAAAAAATAGTTCATGGCCTTTGCTGTCTATTTTTTAAATTGTTTATCACCCTAACTATAGTTACTCTCTCACTCCAGCAGTATTTGTCCTTATCTAAGGTTCTTATTTTCATTTCCATTTCCACCCTACCTAGGATCAGTTTAAAACTCTCAGTATTAGATTTTCTCCATTTGCTTCTTTTTATATGGCATTGCAAAATGAAAATAGTGTTAGCTATGAAGAAATTATTGGAATGGCAGAAATTGATAAATTGGTCTTCTGCTTCATTTCGTTTTCCTAAGCCATAGAATCCAACTACATGTTCTTCTTTCATGTTTCCAACTCTGGCATTCCAGTGCCCAGTCACAAGCAGCACATGTTCTGTCGATTTCAAATTGGACTTGATCATAAAACTCATCAACCTCCTCTTCTTCTGCATTGGTGGCTGGAGCATAATGTTGAATGATCGTCATATTAAAGGGTTCTCCACGAAGTCTGATTGATATTATTTGGTCATTGATTGCATTGTAGCCAAGTACTGTTCTTGCTATACCCTTCCTAACTATAAAAGCAACCCCGTTTCTTCGTTTTTCATGTCCTGAGTAATAAACAGTGTGATCTTCTGACTAAAAGTGTCCCATCCCAGTCCATCTCAATTTGCTGATGCCTCAGATGTCAATTTGTAGTTGTTTCATTTCATCTTTCACTGTGCTGAGCTTTCCTGTGTTCATGCTTCTTATGTTCTATGTTCCTACTCTAATTCTATCTTTGCAGCTTCAGATTTTCTTTTCTTGTATGGCAACATCAGCAACTAGGTGTCCCAAAAGCTTTGATCTAACCACGTCATAAACCCAATTACTACTCCAAAAGATCCTCATGTCTTCCTCAGTGGCATGTTAAGTGCCATCTGACCTGAAGGGTCCATCATCCAGCACTATATCATCAATCATTTTATATTTTCTATCCATGTGGTTTTCTTAGTAAAAAGTTGTTAAGGATGAATGTGAAAAGAGACTGCCAGAAATGAAGAAAGAGAAGAAAGCAAACTGGATGTCAGAACAAACCGTGGCCAAAGCCAAGAAAGACAAAAATCTCAGAAAGGAACTTAATGAAGAGTTTCAGAAGCTGTTAGAAGAGACAAGAAGCAGTATTACAAATCTGTAAAGACACTGAAGATGAAAACAGACATGGAAAAACAAGGAAAGTCTTTCAAAAGATCTCTGAACTCAGAGATCAGAAGGAGGCTCCAACTTCAGATTGTTATACTAAAGGACGCCAATGGGCAGACAGTAACCGATTCAAAGGAGATTTATGGAAGATGGAAGGAGTATACTGAAACACTGTACAGTAGAGATGTCAACGTCCAAGATACCTTAGAAGATACTCCTTACTTACAATAACTTCAAGTACTAGAAGATGAAGTTAGATCAGCACTTCAGTCATTACCAAGTCAGAAGGCTACAAGAACTGATGGAATAGACACAGAAATATGGCAAGCAACAGAAGAAGAATCAGTCTAGGTCCTAACCAAGCATGCCAGCAAATCTGGAGAATGACACAGTGGCCAACCAATTGGAAGACGGCAATCTACATTCCAGTACCAAAACAAGGAGACTTAACAGAGTGTGCAAATTATTGTACAATACCCTTAATTTCACATGCTACCAAAATAATGCTTAGGATCATCCAACACTAATCTGTTGGAGACCTACATGAAAAAAGAGATGCCAGATGTTCAAACTGGCTTTAGAAAAAGCTGAGGAACACGAGACGTTATTGCTGATGCATGCTGGATAACTGCCCAGAGTCACTCTGCAGTGAGATGGGCAGTACTGAATTTGAAGAGGAAGGAAGGAAGGAAGGAAGGAAGGAAGGAAGGAAGGAAGGAAGGAAGGAAGGAAGGAAGGAAGGAAGGCAGGCAGGCAGGCAGGCAGGCAGGCAGGCAGGCAGGCAGGCAGGCAGGCAAAAAATAGCCAAAAAATACCAAAAAGAAGTCAGTATGTGCTTCATTGATTATAGAAAAGCCTTCAGTTGTGTTGAGCACATCAAGCTGTGGAAAGTGCTTAGAAAAATGGGAATCCCAGAACTTCTCATTGTCCTCATGAGAAAGTTATTCACAGATGAGGAAACCACAGTACTGGGGACTGAACATGGTGAAACAGAGTGGCTCCAGGTTGACAAAGAAGAGCAACAAGGCTGCATACTGTTCCCTTATTCAACCTATATGTGGAATATACTTCAGGAAAGCTGGATTGGAAGAAAATGAGCGTGCTTTTAAACTTGGAGGAAGAAACATCAATAATCTGTGCTATGCTGATAACACTACTATGATAGCCAAAAATGCAAAGGATTGGCAAACCTTAGTACTAAAAGTCAAAGAGCACAGTGAAAAACTGGGACTAAAATTAAATATACAGAAGACAAAACTAATGACAACAGGTAGAACAGCCAACCTTATGACTGACAATGAAGATATCAAAGTGGTGGATAGCTTCTACCTTTTAGAATCAACCATCATCGGTAAAAGAACAAGCAGTCAAGAAATATGCCGCAGACTAGCACATGGTACAGCAGCCATGAAGGCCGTAGAAAAGATATTCAAATGCCATGATGTATCTATAACTACAAAGATCAGAATCGTGCAAGCAATGATATTCCCTGTGACACTCTATGGAAGCGAAAGTTGGACTTTAAAGAAGCATAGCAAGAGTACTGATGCCTTTGAACTTTGGTGTTGGAGAAATCTCCTAAGAATACTGTGTACGAGCCATTTTCTCGTTATGAAGAAAATCAATCTATTTGGTTGCTAGGAGTTGAAAATGACTTGATGGCACATAATCAATCAATCAATCCATTACAAAATGATGTTCTCATACCATTTCCCTTTATGGTAGCTTGGGGAAACAGTTTCAGAATAAAGAATGTCAAGGAGCTTCTTCAAAAACTCAAGGGTGTAGCCCACAGATAATTTCACCTAGTATCACAAACCTCGAGAATCTGAATTGTTCTAGCACACAATTCCAGAGTGAGTGGTAAGTACAGAGTAACAGGTATTACACTTAACAAGACTCGGAAACTCAACCATAGTCCTTTTGGAAAATTGAAATGATGGATATAAATTCTAAACCTTAAATAATAGAGCTTCAGGACAGGAAAGTGTAATTTAAAAAAAAAAACAGCAGATGCAATGCTTGTTTTGAAAATGACAGAGAACAAGGTTTGCACAAGTTCAGTCATCAAAGCTAGGAAATATCTAATTACAGTTTTATAAACATCTAGTCAGATACCTCATGAAGTTCACTTGGGGCTTAGTGCCAGGCAAGTGAGTATAAAATTGTCACCTTAATTATTCTTATCTCTTGTCAGAAAATTAATAAGTGTTAAACAATTAAAACTGCATAATTTTTTTGGTGAGAATAAAGCAATAACTGCATAACAAGAATTATTTTATCTACATTTAGATATTGTATTTATATGTTTTATCATGAATGCTTCCTCTAAGGCAATAGTTGTTAAACATTTTTACTGCAGCCCAAATAATTGGACATAATTTACTTGAACAAAAATATTTAAATTTCTTAATTGACTGAAGCAATTATGTAAATATTATGGTTATACTAAATTACATGGTATGTACAGTTTTTTAGAATTAAGTATCAGAATTTCACTTTAGAATCTCAAAAATTTCCTATAACGCCCATTGTTTCTTTGCCATTTTATTTTAGAAACAGGACATTATGTATATTCAAAATAGTTTAGGAAGGAAATTGAGTACATGCTATTGGAAACATTGAGCGCATATTTTTGCATAAACATGCAAAATTGCATATTTTTTCCTAGCACAGCCCATCTTCCTAATTTACCCAACTATGTTCAGCTCATGCTAGGAAAGATACTCTCTGTTGTGAAAAGGCAAATGCCCAGATTGCCTAGACCTTGAACTAACTTTTATCTTGAAATTATTTAAGGTTGTATCTATTCAAAGTTCTCCCTCTACAAATGGATAAATTAACACTATTTGCATATTGTTTTTTTATTTTTTATGTTTGCTCGTTTCTTTCCTCCCTCATTAGTGTTCCTCTACCATAACCCACTTTGCTTTTTGGCTGCTAGGTGCATCAGAAAACTGTCCTTGCTATGTCAGTCTGCATTGTGGGTGGCTCCAAACAGTTAGGAGCACTGGTGCCTTTCACAGCAGGATACATCTAAAGAACAGGGATTAAAAGGAAGGCCGTGATACTTTGGTACATGTATTTAACAAAGCTGCTAAGAAGAGCTAATATAAACAGCTGGTTATTTCCTAGGCGCAATATTTATTGTGTCTCTCCAATTATAATGGGGGGGGGCAGAAGATGTCAGGGCTATGATAAAACCTACCTATTCTTATTATTCAAATGACTTTAATACAACTGAAGTCAAAATCTGGGTAGGGCTTTCCAAATGCTACTGAACGACAACTTCCAGCAGCTCCACTGATGAAGGATGTTGAGAGCTGTAATCCAGCAATATTGGAAGGACCACAGTTTGCCCAATCCTAGAGCTGCAATCCTAAACTACATTGAGCTCTGTGGGGTCTGCCTGAGGGTTGCTGGAGAAACTCCTTGGTCACTTCCTAAGCATTGTTTGGTGGAAAAGTTGGTGGGGCTATTTTATGCTTATCTATCCCCACCCCCCACCCCCAGCTTCCTTTTTTCACCTTCCCCATTTCCCTTAAATGGATTAGGCAAACCAGATCAAAGCTGGTATAAAGTGGGCAACCTAGTAGATCCCAGTCTGCCACTATTCTGAAACATTATTTCCGGTACTCGGACATAATTGTAACCATCTTCAGGCAGCCTTTAGCAATTTGATGGGATCTTTGGTAGGATAATTGTAGGGATGAAAGTGTTAAATTATCCATGCATGTATCATTTTAAAAAATACATCAGTTGTTACTTGAGTATTTATCTTCACTTCAAATGTTACTGCACTTTTTAAAATCAGACTTCTTGTTGTTTAGTCGTTAAGTCGTGTCCGACTCTTCGTGACCCCATGAACCATATTGCGCCAGGCCTTCCTGTCCTTCACTGCCTCCCTGAGTTTGCTCAGTTTCATGCTCATTGCTTCAGTGATGCTATCTAACCATCTCACCCTCTGCCGTCCTCTTCTCCTTTTGCCTTCAATCTTTCCCAGCATCAGGGTCTTCTCCAAAGAGATCTCTCTTCGCATTAGGTGACCAAAGTATCTGAGCTTGAGCTTCATTATCGATCCTTCCAATGAGCAATCAGGGTTGATTTCCTTTAAGATTGACTGGTTTGACCTCCTAGCAGTCCAGGGGACTCTCAAGAGTCTTCTCCAGCACCACAGTTCAAAGGCATCAATTCTTCGGTGCTCAGCCTTTTTTATGGTCCAGCTCTCACAGCCATGCATTACTACTGGAAAAACCATAGCTTTGACTATGCGGATCTTTGTCGGCAAGGTGACGTCTCTGCTTTTTAATATGCTATCTAGGCTTGCCATAGCTTTCCTCCCAAGGAGCAAGCGTCTTTTAATTTCGTGGCTGCAGTCTCCGTCTGCGGTGATCTTGGAGCCCAAATAAATGAAGTCTGTTACTGCTTCCATTTCTACCCCTTCTATTTGCCAGGAATTGATGGGTCCAGATGCCATGATCTTAGTTTTTTTAATGTTGAGTTTCAAGCCAGCTTTTGCACTCTCCTCTTTCACCCTCATCAAGAGGCTCTTTAGTTCTTCTTCACTTTCTGCCATTAGGGTGGTATCGTCCGCATATCTGAGGTTGTTGATGATTCTCCCTGCAATCTTAATTCCGGCTTGTGATTCTTCCAGCCTGGCATTTCTCATGATGTACTCTGCATATAGGTTAAATAAGCAGGGTGACAGTATACAGCCTGGTCGTACACCTTTCCCTATTTTGAACCAATCGGTTGTTCCATGACCGGTTCTAACTGTTGCTTCTTCGCCCGCATACAGATTTCTCAGGAGACAGGTAAGGTGGTCTGGTACTCCCATCTCTTTAAGAATTTGCCACAGTTTGTTGTGATCCACACAATCAAAGGCTTTTGCATAGTCAATGAAGCAGAAGTAGATATTTTTCTGGAACTCTTGTGCTTTCTCCATGATCCAGCGAATGTTGGCGATTTGATCTCTAGTTCCTCTGCCTCTTCGAAACCCAGCTTGTACATCCGGTAGTTCTCGGTTCATGTATTGCTGAAGCCTAGCTTGTAGGATTTTGAGCATAACCTTGCTAGCATGTGAAATGAGTGCAATTGTGCGATAGTTTGAGCATTCTTTGGCATTGCCCTTCTTTGGAATTGGAACATAAACTGACCTTTTCCAATCCCGTGGCCACTGTTGCATTTTCCAAACTTGCTGGCATATTGAGTGCAGCACTTTAACACCATCATCTTTTAGTATTTTAAATAACTCAGCTGGAATACTGTCATCTCCACTAGCTTTGTTGTTAGCAATGCTTCCTAAGGCCCACTTGACTTCACTCTCTAGGATGTCTGGCTCAAGGTCAGTGACCACACCAGCGTGGACATCAGGGACATTAAGATCTTTCTTGTATAGTTTTTCTGTGTATTCTTGCCACCTCTTCTTAATCTCTTCTGCTTCTGTTAGGTCCCTGCCTTTTTTGTCCTTTATCATCCCCATCTTTGCACTAAACGTTCCTTTCATATCTCCAATTTTCTTGTAGAGATCTCTAGTCTTCCCCATTCGATTGTTTTCCTCAATTTCTTTGCATTGTTCATTTAAGAAGGCCTTCTTATCTCTCCTTGCTATTCTCTGGAAATCTGCATTCAGTTGCTTATATCTTTCCCTTTCACCCTTGCTTTTCACATTCCTTCTTTCCACAGCTATTTGTAAAGCCTCATCAGACAGCCATTTTGCTTTCTTGCATTTCTTTTTCTTTGGGATGGTTTTAGTTGCTGCCTCCTGTACAATGTTACGGACCTCCGTCCATAGTTCTTCAGGCACTCTGTCTACCAAATCTAATCCTCTAAATCTATTCATCACCTTCACTGTGTACTCACAAGGAATATGATCTAAGTCATACCTGAGTGGTCTAGTGGTTTTCCCTACATTCTTCAATTTAAGCCTAAATTTTGCAGTAAGAAGCTCATGATCTGAGCCACAGTCAGCTCTTGGTCTTGTTTTTGCTGTCTTTATAGAGCTTCTCCATCTTTGGCTGCAAAGTATATAATCAATCTGGTTTCGGTATTGACCATCTGGTGATGTCCATGTGTAGAGTCGTCTCTTGTGTTGTTGGAAAAGAGTGTTTGCTATGACTAGCTTGTTCTCTTGACA
Source organism: Python bivittatus (assembly GCF_059951505.1). Lineage (NCBI taxonomy): Eukaryota > Metazoa > Chordata > Lepidosauria > Squamata > Pythonidae > Python > Python bivittatus. The sequence goes on along the minus strand of NW_028277035.1, from coordinate 36,054,857 downwards.
GAACTCTATTAGCCTTTGCCCTGCTTCATTTTGTACTCCAAGGCCAAACTTGCCTGTTATTCCTATTACTCCTTGACTTCCTACTTTAGCATTCCAATCCCCTATGATGAAAAGGACATCTTTTTTTGGTGCTAGTTCTAGAAGGTGTTGTAGGTCTTCATAGAAGCGGTCAACTTCAGCTTCTTCAGCATCAGTGGTTGGGGCATAGACTTGGATGACTGTGATATTGAATGGTTTGCCTTGGATACGCACTGAGATCATTCTGTCGTTTTTGAGGTTGTACCCCATTACTGCCTTTCCCACTCTCTTATTGACTATGAGTGCAACTCCATTTCTTCTAAGGGTTTCTTGCCCACAGTAGTAGATATAATGGTCACTTGAATTAAATTCACCCATTCCCGTCCATTTCAGTTCGCTGATTCCCAAGATGTTGATGTTCAATCTTGTCATCTCATGTTTGACCACATCCAGCTTGCCTTGGTTCATAGATCTTACATTCCAGGTACCTATACAATATTGTTCTTTACAGCATCGGACCTTCTTTTCGCTTCCAGATACATCCACAGCTGAACGTCCTTTCGGCTTTGGCCCAGCCGCTTCACTCTTTCTGGAGCTACTTGGAATTGCCCTCCGCTCTTCCCCAGTAGCATATTGGACACCTTCCGACCTGAGGGGCTCATCTTCCGGCGTCATATCTTTTAGCCTTTTAACATTGTCCATGGGGTTTTCTTGGCAAGGATACTGGAGTGGGTTGCCATTTCCTTCTCCAGTGGACCACATTTTGTCAGAACTCTCTGTCATGACCTGTCCGTCTTGGGTGGCCCTGCACGGTATAGCTCATGGCTTCACTGAGTTACGCAAGCCCCTTCGCCACGACAAGGCAGTGATCCATGAAGGGGAAATCAGACTATGCAATGTTTAAATTATAACCAATCCTGCCAAGACAGACATAAACACAAGATGCAAAAGACATCTAATTTAGTCTATCTATTCTTATTTATGGTTTGACACGTTTCTCCAATAACTTACAAGACCTTGTAAAGTTATTACCAAAGCAAACTATGTATTTACACACATTATCTGAAAGTGGATATTGAAACTTTAACCCATTTTTATGGAAAAAATTGAAAGTATACTACTATTTTGGAAATAGTCATAACAATTCCACTATCTGGGTGCTCTTTGGGAAGCTGAGAAAAGGGACTGTGCTTTAAGTACTGTAATATGCTATATATTAAAGGATGCAGTAATATTTCTAAGATGCAAGGAAACAGCCAGGTGTAGTAACATGTAGAAGTCAATAATGCAATTTAATTTCTGCACTGTTCTCATTTTCTGCTTTCATATAAAAGTGAAAAGTCAGCTATGGAGAATATGCCAGTTCCAAATGTATCTTCTTTCACCTTTTGTTCACCCAAGCCATTCTGTTTGAAGAAGTTTGCACCTGCAAACATGCATTGCACATGGTAGCCAAACACTGCTCCTCAGGGCAGAACTATTGTTTGTTCTCATGACATGCATTTTCTCTCCAGATAGAACTACAACCACGCAGAGTCTAATAGAGCCTTTAAAAAGCCAACTACTTAGAACAATTGTCTTCTCTGCAGGCCATCTACAAGAACTCATCCCGTAAGAATGCAAAAGATCTAGCATTTTGTAAGCTGTCAACACCTTCATGTATTAGGACTAGAGCAAAAGGCTACTAAATCTATTGCTCATTTCACAGCAAAACAGTGACTTGAAGCAGTGACTGCATAGCAAAAGATGCCAAATTATCTGGGTTCTTGGCACGCTTTGGGAACCTTGTTATGTGGTTCTTAATGTGGGCTTTGCTGAATAAGAAACAAAACAACAGATAGAAGAGCAAATAGCAGGTCAGATCTTCCAGACACTGCTATCTGCCCATGGAGAGGTTGGTCAATGACTCTCACGTGCTTAAAACGTTCTTATACAGTATGAGAAATTATATGTGCTTATATCTGTATGTGCATCCATACGCTCATATACATTCAAGTTTGCGTCCTTGGTAGCATGCTCCGAAGCTCTGAATACATTCGGAGAGTGTGCGTGATCCCACAGTTCTACTCATCCATATTTGTAGTTGGCAGTGAATGTGAATGTGCTTATTAATATGAAATGCATACCAGCATGATTTTATAGGATTTCCAAGTCAATTTGGTCAAATCCACAAATACAGGAATGCATAGCAAAGCAGTTGTGGTATATTACTATTACAATGGATTTTCTCCCCTTCCTCCAAGAAGCTTAAATGGTCGATTCCAACTCCATGACATTGTTCATGACTTGCTGGAGGGTGATCAAGTGAGCCAAAAAAAGTTGGAATAGAGAGATTCAGCTTGAGATCAATCCACTCCAGTCTTCCAGTTACTTGCAGCGATATCACATGGTGCAAAGGGCACATGAACAGAGCCAAAAAGCTCATTTTATTTTTATTATTAAATGTATAGCTCTCTTTTCCACTTATATATGCACTCAAGGCAGCTTATAACAACAACCCTGTGGTTTTATGCTATGATCGTTATTTACCCTTTTCGGTATTCGAGTATTTTAGCAATAGAGAGACGCTTTTAATTCAACCAGGGAGGATCCCCGTGTCAGGACAACCCTGAACTGTTGAATTTTAATCTTAGAATATTTTTCCCTGCACAGGCAAGACGATTTTTTCTGAGGTTTTCTGGACGCCTCGGAAAGCAGCCTCGTTGCCCTTCCAACAGCAAGGCTGGTGGGCAACTCTCACCTGCACTCTCTTTGGCTCTTTTGGGTGGGTGTTTCACGTGCCTACTTACTCCGTTCCACCTATCTGCTCCCCGCACCTCCCGCCACTTCGTTACCTCCGCTTCCCTCTAAGAAACTCGACTCCCCTTTATTCCTGACACGATTCGTTTCCTCTCTCACACATCTCGTGCAACCCTGTAAGCTCCCTTCGAAGCATCCCCCCCCCCTTTTCAAATGCATTCTCGGCTCCGCTCCCCAGCAAGCCCCACCCCATAATCTGTGGCCGCCTCCACCCGGCCCCGCACTTTCTCCTCTTCCCCACTCGACCCTTCCGTTCGCCCACTAGACCTCCCGCGGCCGTCTATTAACACCTCCGCCCCCGCCGCCCTTCCCGCCTTCTTGCTCGCTTTCCTTCCTCTCTCCTTCACGTTTGCTCCTCACACCGGCTCGACTCTTTCCCGGGGCAGAATCGCTGCCCGAGTTCCTCAGCGCCGGCAAAGTTGGCCGAGCCGCCCAGGCAGGACTCGCTGGCAGCGGCAGCAGAGGGGGGAGGAAAAGGAAAGGGAAGCGGGGCCGAGCCGTCCCCCTCCTCTGAGAGCCCGTCCGCTCTGCTTGGGGCGGACGGAGCGGCGCTGCGCCGGCGGGGACTGCCCGCTTCTTCCAGCAGCTGGCTGGCTAAAGACGGGTCCGCCTCGCGCCGCCGCCTCCCCTTCCCCACGGGCCTTCGCCCCGGCGCTGGAAATGAAGAGACTCGGCGCGCTCTGCCTCTGCCTCTGGATCGGCGTCGTCTCGGAAGCAGGTGAGCCAGCGCAGGCGCGCAGTCGACGGAGCGCACGCTTGCGCCGGCAAGTGGCTGCGCGAGGTGGGGCGGGAAGGGACGGGGACGGGGTGGACATCGCCGGACACCAGTAAGCGAGGGAGGCTGAGTTTGGACAGAAGGACCGCGGAGGGTCCAGGCGATTCTGCGTTCCCACGTTCCTACCACCGTCGCCCAGTCAACCATATCCGAGTCCGGCAGGGCGGAGTAGAGGCACACGCTGCCCCGACTTTGCCCTTCAGCTCTGCCGATCCCTTTCGCCAGGCGCCCAGCGCTGCCGCTTTCCCTGTCCTCTCCCGCCCCTCGTCCTTTGCAGCATTTGCACCGATCATCCCTTGTCAGTTATCTCTCTACCCGCCGCACCGGGCTATCATTTTACACAGGGTATCCCCATGACGTGGTTGGCCACTCGATTTGGATTCTGACACCCACTTTGTCCTGCTTGCTGCATTCCATGCCCCACTCCTCCTGTACTTCCCTCAGTTGCTCATTTCCACCTCTCTGGGGACAGCATCTGCCAGCCGCCCGCTTCTTTCGGCGAGTGTATCTTTTTCGATGAAGTTGAATAATTATGCTTTATTCCACCAGCAGAGGGCGCTGTCAGGTGCTAATCACCCCTCCCCCTTCTCTCCTCTCCCCCCTCCCCCCCGTTCAGCAGAAAAGGTGACTTAGAGACGACGCCTCTTTATAAATTTTGCTATAAGAATTGTTTGTTGATGATAAGAGGAACACGTGCTGGTTCTTCAGGAAGTCTGAAGACCCTGTTCTGATTTATCCTGTCGCTGGGTTTATGTGTATGTAATGTGTTTTTTAAGAACAGCCTGGTGCTTCCGATTGCTGCTGCTCTGATTTAATTCAGTGGGTCTTCCAAATGAATGTGTTTGGGATTGGAAAGGGTTTGTAGGGAAGAAATCCATGCGTATTTCCTTTCCCGTAGGGGTAGATGAGGTTTTGCCTTTATTTATTTATTATGTACATGTCAACTCTCCCTAGGATTCTAGGCTGATCTCAATAAAATAAAAAACATAAATGACTATAAAACATAAAGGTTAAAATCTATTTAGCAGCCCCTAACCTACAAGATACTCCCCCCAGAATCATCTGCTTTGATCTAAATTGCATTCTTCGCACGTTGTTGTGGAAGTCTTTGATACAATTTGGGTTCCAGAAAGTTAATCTATTTTGGCTTTCCCAAGTTCAATTACTGGTAATATAATTGGGTTTCATTAATCAGTGATTACCTGTAGAATTCTCTAAAGCAGAAAAGTGTTGTAGAAATGTGATTCCAGTCCAATTTCCTGAAGTGTTCACTTTTGCAGATACTTTCTGACTAATTTTAAAACTGGACAAAAGTAGGTGCATATTGGTGAAAATAGCAGCTGTTTCAGATGCATGTTGGAACAATCTATGCCTATCTTGTTTCAGGTGATTGCATTTATCAGTAAAGCAAAATGGTTCTTCGGTATGAATAAACATATGCTGGATCAAGCTCTGTAAAATGCCAGACAAACCTGAAAGTGGATAGATTGTCTGTGCAAGAATAAACAATAAAATAAAGCTGTAGGCTGCATTTGCTTCTACAAATGCTTTTGTAGAAGACTGATACATGATTTGCTAAAGTTCAGCTGAGAGGCCATAAAGAGCTAGAGAAACCACAGAAAAATCTTACTGCCGGAAGCTTTATATGTGGTAAGATCAATTTTTGCAGTGTAAGATCTTTTTTGATAGCCTCAGCTCTAGAAGCATCATGATTGTAGTGTATTGTTTATTGCTATTGTACCAAAAAATGATATATAACAAGGATCTTTAAATGAGTAATACTGTAGTTGAAACGTCTGTGGAACGCAGCATACTCTACTATGATCACTGCCATATGGGAATTTAATCCAGGGTGTATTATCTGGGGATGATACTTCCTTTTTTATACTGGCTTATCACAGGTGATATACTCTGGGTTGGAGTGATCAAGCTACAATATTAAAATACATTTTAATGCAATGTTATGACAAAGACTGAATCTAGATGACTCTGCCTTCATAAGTGCCAAATTTCTTTGAGGTTGGCAGATAATATGCGACAAGAATATTGTCGCTCTTGGATGCAGAGAGTATGCTATCATATTCAAATAAGATAATTTAATAATGAGGCATAGGGTTGTTAGAACAGGAGTGTAAAATGTGAGGCCCACCTGCCTTTATTTTGTCGTCATCAGTGCCTTCACCAAAAGAGGGCGGGCCAAAAAAATGGGGTCTATTATTGCATTTTTACAAGTTTGGAGACCTTTTAAGGGGCAAAATAGGAGGTTCTGCAGATGTTTAAGGCTCCCATTTCACCCATTAACATTTTCAAAAACCGTTCCCAAAAGGACCCAGGCCCTGCCTACTTCTGAAATGTTGCCCTCAAGAGGACACACAAAACCCGGTGTGGCCCTTGAGCTGATAGAAGTTATACACCCAGAGTTAAATTGTAAAAATTTAGCTTGGGGTATGTACATAGGGAATAGTTTTAAACTAAACCACCATACATTTAATAATGGTTTGGATATATCAGGCTTAGTTGGGTTTCCATACTGGACTTAACTGTAAATCTTGCTTACATACCATGATAATTGGGTTCTCATAACATGCTAGGCCAAAAGCAACTAAACAACACAAAGATTTAATGCAATGTGTGAACCTAGCCACTTTCTCAATATATTCTATTTCAGAGAAGGCTTGTGGTAGTAAGAGAAATATGCCTTCTCTGTGATGGCCCCTGCCTTATAGGACAGGGTCTCCTAGAGATACGAATGACCTCAGCTTTGTTGGCCTTCAGGAAAGCAGTGAAGATCTGATTTTTCCTGCAGAATGGTGGGCCAGGATGATGTAGTTGATTGATGAATGCAGGTTTATTATGAGTGGCCTCAACATTGTTTTTGTTTGTTTGTTTCATTTTTTAAAATTATATTGTGTGTTTTACTCTTATTCCATACCCAGAGTTCCTTCTGGTAGATGGGTTGCAGAATGAATAAATGAATAAATAAAACTTAGATAATTATCTAGGCCCATTAAATCAGGCTTCAGCCTTAGATAGTGCATCCAAACAGCTTTGGATTGTAATTATTGATTACTTCTCTTGGGGCAAGGACCAAGGGAATGCTATCTTTCTGATCCTCATGGATCTCTCTGGGTTATTTGATAGCATTGAGCAGAATGCCATGGTAGAGCAATTTTATGGGAATTGGGGGCTTTTGATGCAATAATTAAGTGTTTACCTTCAGGATTGCCACCAAAGATTTCTCTTTTCCCCCGTGGTTTCTTGGCTATGGATCCTACAGGATTCTCTTCTCTTCTCTTTCCTGGTTAATGTCCATATGAAACCTCTTGAAAATGTTGTCTGGGAATTTGAACATTGTGTCATGCTGATGATACTCTCAGCTCCATCTTTGCATTCCAGCAGAATAGTAGAGGATTTGTAGGTACTCACCTGATGCAAGGAGCAATGATGAGTTGGATAAGAGTACCTGTAGTGAAGCTCATTCTTGATAAGAAGGTGATGCTATGGATATGTTGTTCTTGCTGTGCAAGAATCTTCCTTGATTCATAAAAATTATGAGGTTGTTATAAGGATGAGGAATGGCTATACTCAACTTCAGCTGGTTCACCATGCACTTTCCTGCAATGGTGCAAGCTTTGTACTAGAACAGTATAGGAAAGCCATGTCCTAACCCAAGCCCTGCCTATGGTAATGGCCCATGTTGTGGGGATTAAAGATGTATTTCACTGATGGAATTCCTTCTAGAAAAGATGTGGGGTTTTTTTTTATCACCTTGTCATATTTTATACAGTTTAAAACATGCTATTTCTCCTGGTCATTTCCAATATAGTTCTGTGACTTGAACTGAGATATGTTTTAGCTGTCAATTTGTGGCTATGCCCATCTTTTAATTTTTTTTATGAATGGTTTAAATTCTTATACTGGCTGTGATGTTATTGGTCTAGGCACATGCAGGAAGAATGATGATAGATGGTGATGGTGATAATATATACCTTTAGATCTAGACACTATATGTTTGTTGAAAAGCTGCAATTAACAGTTCATGCTTAAATCTTTCCATGTGATAGGATGTTAATCAAATATAATTTCAGGTAAGTTTGTATAGAATCAAATTATCTTGTACGATACAATTATTGACCAGTTATTGTTAAAAATATTGGTATCAGACTCATTATCTTACCAGGTTTAGCCTTCACTGCAATTTTTAGCATACACGGGTTTTATTTCTAAAACTTCTTTCCCAGTTGTCACAAATACTTTAAAGCAGCAAAACTATGGGCAAAAGTTTCACATTACAATCTAATGCATGTGTGCTTGGAAATACATTTGACTTTTTGGTGGGATATAGTCCAAAAGGGGTACGATTCCTGTCTGAGTAAATGAAAGGAGTCACACACAATCGTGCTATTGACTGTACAATCATTGACTATACTGTCAAAAGGGCTTGTCAAATGTATTCAGTTGATTCTGTTTATTTCTACAGGAGTGGATTCCTAAATATGTCTACAGTCTGCATGCTGAGCCAACCAAATTAGTTAACAAAAACGGACATCACCACCATACCTTGCACTCCCCCCAGCACCCACACTGCCTTTCAACCAAGGTTGTGCAACTACCTAAAGCTAATCAAGCTAATCATAATGAATCTGTGACAGCCACCATTTCTGGTTAGTGACAATAAATATACCCACTCTTTCTAGTCAGGTTGGTTGGCTTCTGTGACATGCACACTGCACTGCAGTGCTTCAACATTTTTATTATTGGTTGATCTGTACATTGCTTTGAAGAGCAATGAAGAGTGATTTTTATTCCAATTATTTTTGGGAGCATTTACATTCTGCAAAATCTGGCTGTAAAATGAGGCACTAGAGGTACATATCTGGAGCCATGTCACTTCTTAAACTACAGCCCAAATATTATATTGCTGTATTATATTAGTGTTAAGGTAAATAGACTCACATCAAGGAGACCCAAATTCACTTCCATTTTTCCAGGAAGCTCACTGGGGGACTAATTTGGTTGGCTTTGCTGATCTTGGTGAACTCTACTTCACAGAGTTGTTGGAATAAAATAACAGAATTTCTCATATAAGTCACCTTGAGTTCTCTGGGAAAAAGCTGAGAGATAGACAAATATTAGAGTTTATCCTGGATTAGGAAGGCTCAGTTTCCAGTCTATTTTCAATCCATGAAATTCATTGGGTAGCCTTGTTCGGTCACTTGCAAACTCAGTCTAATTTGCCTTATTTTACTGTGAGGTTAAACTGGAAAACAATCCATACAGAATACCTCACCATGAACACTTTGGAGAAGTGTAAAATATATGGTTAATTAGCACACTTTCTATGAGAAAATGCTAAGTTTTGTCATTTCAAAAGATTCTTTGCTATTTTGTTCAACAATCCACTAGACAAAATCTATTCTAAAATAGCTCTTTAATTTGAACAATCTGGCAAACTTTATTGATATCTGGTATTTAAGTAATGTGATCTGTAGTTATCACTTGAATTCATTTTCCTACTAACTGATCTGGCCACATGGTTAAAGATGTACTAATTTCTCTGATGAATCTTTGATTGACTTTGCCCAGTTCTATGGATCAGGTCTCCATTTATAATGAGAAAGCTTCTAAAAGTATGCTTTGGCAAAAGACCAAGTAAAATCCAAACCTACCACTTCCAAGAATGTAGCTGAGGGACGCAGACAAATCCTTGCAGCAGACAAGATAAGATACAGAGGCATATGGAATGTGTAACTGCCTTCCTCTTCCCCAGTAGATCCCCAAGTGCTACGACACCTGCTTCAGTAAGGACACTTAATGTAATAGGCTTTACAGAAAGTCCTGCTTCCCGTAGCCTGTGACTTGGTGCTCGGCATTCCAATGGATTGTGATGCAGTCCTAATTTCTCCTTCGTGGCATTGAAGAACTTCTGCAGCTGCTCAATTATCCAGTGACTAGTAAAATTAATCCCAGAATTTTTATGGTCGGTGGATGTCTTAGAACTTTGTTTCTCATTTCATACCAATAAGGAGGGCATTCAAGTTAGTCCCATGATTACATTTTCCAGAAGGTCAAAATTGTAATGCTGCTGAAAGAGTGTTGTTTGCTGTCTTAAGTGCTTCATCATTTAACTCAAGATAGCCAGTCACTTCCATTATTAACTCTGGCTCCACCTCAGGTAAAAATGGTCTTTGGCTGATGATCTCATGAAACAATGGGCTGCTAGATAAACCAGTTGTGGAGCATCTCAGCGTTAGTTTAGATGAAGTTATGTATAATATATGTAAATTCAAACTGAAGCCATCACCTCCCAATAGAAAAGGCAGAAACAGGTAGATGACCCTATCAGGAAGAATGCTGTAGCTTCCAAAAACATGACTCCTACATGATCTGTTGTCATTTGGCAAAAGCTGTAGCTCAGTGTTTTTCAAACTTGGCAACTTTAAGATGTGTGGACTTCAACTCCCAGAAATCCCCAGCCGGCTGTAGCTCAACAATAATGTATCCTTTGTATGCAGAACAATCCAGGACGGGGGAGTAATCCTGTTTGAAACTCTGGAAACTGAGTCCCATTAAATGGTTTGATGCACACATTGTCTTGGTCCAGCCATTTTTCTAATAATAGCTTCTCTCTGGTTTAGTGTAATGTGAAACCAGCCATTGTGGCTTGTTTAACAGAAAGTGGTTGAGATAGCCCACCAAGCTCCCCATCTCACCTGATTTGTCACAATAAATAATTAATGGTATATGGAATGCTGCAAAGGTTCCAGCATTTTCTTTATTTTCACAAATGTCTCAGGGCTCCAAATATGCCCCCAAAGCTTTATTATTAAAAAATATATATGGACAGTTGCAGTCTACTGTTCATGGAAATAACATAAGTAAGATGCTCAGAGTCATGATTGGAGTGACATAGAAGCCAAGTTAATGTGTCCAATATATTTGGCATCAATACTCTTTCCAACTTGTCCAACTTTCACTGCCATAGAATATCACCAGGAAAACCATTCCCTTCATGATTCTGAGCTTTGTAGGTATAGGCACATCCTGGCATCCAAATATTTTTTCCAAAGCTTTCATTGCTACTCTACCAAGTGCTAGTCCATGGCGTATTTCTTCACTGCTGGTTCCTTTACTGTTGATAGCTGATCCTAAAAGACAGAAGCTATCTACCACTTTAATATCATCATTATCAAAGCAAGCAAGGATAGTAGGGTTATTCTGCAGGAGGTATGATAGAGAGGTAGCAGATAAAACAGTGTAAAGCAAATGGTGTAAAACTTCCATTCTAGCCACTTAGTGAATGTGTATCCCCAATCCCAGCAGCCATTTTGTAACATTCCATGACATGATCCCACAGAATTCCAAATGCGCCATCTTAAAGGGGTCTTCTTGGCTGCTGCCCCCCTTGCTGGAGTGGCATTCCTTCAGAGACTGACTTGCCCCAATATTACTGGATTTCGGAAAATAGTCAGAACCTGGCTATCTCAGCAGGCCTTTGAGAGGGAGATGAATTGAGAGAGATTCCTCCTGTGTAGAAATATAATATTATATGGGTCTTTATGCTCTTCAGCATGGAGTATTTTATTATGTAATGTTTGTTTGTTTGTTTGGCTATTTTGTTCTTTTAATCTGTTTATTCATGGTAAGATCGTAAGCTGCTCAAAATTGGTGAGTGCAACATACTTCTCTCCCAAAGCAGTGTGACACAGGGGGTACACTATTGTAGATTTCATATAATTAAACCTCATACCCACAGGTTCTCGTTTTAACAGATAGCCTCCAAAGAGTTAAATAAAGAAGCTTAGCTATGATGCCAGGCGTGATGTCTGAGCCTTTGGTGGTGGAGGTCAGTAGTGGTTCATGGGAAAGGAAAAATTGGCAGCTGGGCCGGATGTCCTGCATTTCCCCTCTTCCTGCAGCCGCCTGAACTACGTTCCTTATTTAGCTTTCCTGATAGGCAGGAGAAATCTGATGGCGGAAACTGTCCTAGCCTGATAACAGCTCAGAACCTCTTTGTGATGGGTGTTATAGGGTATTATGGCAGGCAAAGGGTTAGCTTTCATTTTAGTAGGGATAGGGCAGAAGAACCACATGACTGGCCTGTCTCCCCCCTGCTTTCTCATTTAGGCAAAGCTCACAGTAGGCCATTTAATAAATAGCATTTTCCACTGGAGAAGGCATGTATATTCAAGTGCTTTGGTCTGCTCACTCATATGTATGCGACTCACACTGCCTTCTTGTTGGAAAGTAATCAAGGCTGTGAAATGATGACGTTCTCCAGGGAAGTTCTGATGTAGGTGGCTGAGTCAGCTGGTGCAGAGAGGGGCTCATGGGGGAGAGAAGAGGACAGTCCTGGAGTACAGCTTCTTGGCAGGTGTCCAGATCTGGGCAAAGTTTTCCATTGACTTATGTCAGTAAGTTAGCAGTTAGCAACGGCATGGTGTCTAGTGATGAAGGGTTTGTCAGCTGGAGGTCAGAGAGAATTCTATACACAAGCAGCATTAACAAAACGCTTTGTCATGTTCAGCATGAATTGGACATGTTCAGCATGAATCTGTGTGCAAAGATCCACATTGATTTACAAATCCATATGAGAACAAACAAAAATATTTTTAATAAGTATACCCACTGTGTGTATGTTAACTCAGCCATTTCCTTATGGAACAGCATGCCTCACATATTCTAGGGCCAGGTCAGGCACCATGATTTTATTCACGTAATGGGGTTTACAATATGTCAACCAAATAAAGTCCCAGCTGACGCATGTTTGCTTGCTGAGCTTAGTTGTACTGGATAATTCCAGCCTGTTTGGCTACTTTGTGTTTCAGTATACAGTATTGTGAAAACCCAGGAAATGGTTTAATTCAGTAGCAACATATTGTGTGAACACAACCCATTTGTGCACTTAGCACATCCCAGGTTTATCCAGGATTTCCATTCTAAATGGGAAATCTGGTTATTGTAGCCCAATCCTTCTGGAGGGCTTCATATCAAGAACATCTAAAGTACAGGTTGATATGTCATGAATGATTTGACATGGTGACTAATAAGTAAAAAACCAGAGTTCCAAAGAAAGAGTTAAATTGAAACAAAGAAAAGAAAACCAAATGCACAGTTACATAACACACCTATTCCCCACCATTGAACTAAACAGTGTTACCCCAGATACACAGCATAGGCAAATGAGGCATGCAAATATTTTCAGCAAAAGAATTACAAGCTGTTCACCATTATTATTTCTGGGATCTGGAAGGGACCAAGGCCCAGAACATTGTTTTTCCATGATGGGCTTGGGGTCTCTGGAATAGTGAACCTTTGGAAGCAAGATTGTTCTTTGGAAATTTGTTAGAAGTAATTGTTCTGAAGGGCCATGGGAATTAACTATGAAATCATTTATGGTGGTTGTATTGATATACTTTCTTTTGCTGTGGATGCTTTAGAAGATGTTGTAAACCTCCAGGAGTCACTGAGATACAGCAGTATAAATACTTTTCTGCCTGTCAGGTTCTGAGCCAGAGAACTATGTCAGCGTCATGGTTTGGCTTGCAATGCTGGAGTAGGGGAACTTTCAAATGTCTGGGTAGGAATGCCAGTTAAAAAAAAAAATCATCCTCCCATTTCCTTCATAACTCTTCTCTCAGCCATTATGCTTTGTCTTGCTGAATAGGTTGCTTTTGCTGGTCTTTTGGTGTCAATTTGGCCCCAAAGTAGCTGAAGCATGAATCCAGGGAGAAGAGTTCTGTGGAAGGATAAGCATTTCTGTCCACTGATTTGTCTCTATAAATGCTTACTGCTTATGTCACTGGCACATTTTGCTGAGTTACCCTGTATTTACATCCTGACTGTTTAATAATGTACCAGACTTTGGGGTGGGGGGTGGGGGGTGGGGGGTGGGAGGTTGCTGTAAATAACCTCCAAAAGGAAGTGTGAAGATAAATGTTTGTTAAGTCAGACCATGCACCTTGAAAGATACTCCTGCCTGTTCAGTGCCCTTTCTCTTTATTTCAGCCCACTGTCTAATCTGTTTTCCTTGTTCATAGTTGAAAGCTTTCCGCACTTCCACTGTAGCATTTAGCATCTGCAGGAAGGAATAAAGACAATCTAGCAGATGGTGGCTGTACTACTAGAATAGCTGATAGTTCTAGTCTCTGGAGATGTAGACAGAAAGAAAAAGAGCAGGGTCCTGTAAAGTGTGCCTCAGAAAGAAGGAAGGAAGTTTTATTACTGGGCTAAATACTAAATTCATTTTTCTGTACTCAATGACTTCCTAGGGAATATTGTCTGATTAAAACTGGGAATAAAAATTCCAAGGATTACTTCAAAGTCCTCCTCCAGAATTGCCTGGCCTGTGCAAAAACATTTGGCTCATCAGAAATTTTACAGAAATTACACTTTTCTTTACTTAAGGGGAAAATCAGGAGGAACCTGGATAATCGAAAAGACATAGAATAGTTTTCTCCCGCCTGGTATCCTCCAGATGTGTTTTCCAACTTGGTACTCTCTGGAGGATGGAAGGTTTGGGAAAACTATTGCAAAACAAAGATATGGAGACTGTCAAAGCTCTGTGTGATTTAAGGAATATGCAAAGCCCCCCATCTCAGTGCTTTCACTGAACATCCATGGGGGGAGGCAATGGATGATAAATGATGACATGTGTGATGGTGTCATCATGCAATTGCCAAGCCTTATATATTAGCAGCAGACCTTGTAACACAACTTAATTGCTGCATCTGTGGTCTGCTACAGCTGGCTCACAATGTGCAATCCTATTTGCATCTACTGAGAAGTAAGCCTCATTGAGTTCATGGGGCTTGCTTCCAGCCAGGTAAATAGATAGCAGCCTTAACTTCTCATCTGCGCCAGGCCAAATACCACAGATGTATATATTATATTTAGTTCTCTACATTTCTTCATCTGCTTTTTCTGCCATCTAGGCCTATGCCTAGGCTATTCTTCCATCAGTGCAATAAATGCATAACAACTTTCCATATGTGTGTGAATGTGTGTGTGTGTATTGTTTGTGAATGGTGTATTATGCAGCTGTCATCTTGAGACAAGATCTTCAACTGGTGAGCTTCAACTGAGTTATACCTAGTTAGTACATGGATGGGAGAACTTCTATCGAATGCCAGGATTGTTGGCTAGCTGGGAGGCTGAAAAAACATTCTTAAAGAAAGCAGTGGTGATACCCTTCCATACCGTTGCTAAGAAAAACCTCAAGGATATGTGCATGTAGTTGTTAGGAATCAAGCTTGAGTCAAGTGGGTCTTTACTTTCTACTCTGAAATAAGATTGTAGATGAAGAAGCCATTACCAAAGGAATGAGAGCAGAAATGTTACCTGAAACAGAACATAGAATATGAATTTTGTCCAACATACCTGGAAAAGAGGGGTTTTTATTTATTTATTTTTTTAAGTTAAGGAATGGCTGGTCCAAGGGTGTCCACATGATGTGGCCATCATCTTGACTTTTTTGACCACTCTTCGTGGACACTTCTGAGCTGGCTTACAGTCACCTTCTTGGAGTGGTGAGTTGAAGCTGGCTCAGACCAATCCAAGTCTAAAACTCTTATAATAGGTGTACCTCCATTTCATTATTTTTCACAGTCATTTTGTTGGGCTTGATCAGAGAAGTAGTAAACTTGGTTCACAGGAGAAAATACTTATATCTTATTTACGCCATTCTGAAAATTTGGAAATTGTTATCTTCTCCAACTGCACTTTTTATTCGTGCTGTTTTGTCTGTTTTTACCCTTCCATAGTCTCCATCCCATAGATATGGGAATAACTTCATTACATGCTTCTTTATGGATGGGGTCATTTTTTACTCTAAGCCAAAATGTGATTTGGGTTTGACTTGTCATGTGAATTCAAGTACTTTAATTTATAAACAGTATGCTATGATTTAGCATGCTGGTGAACTCAACTAATGTGGCTCATTCAATAAATGAGTTTTTTTCTTGTCTTTGCCTTGTTCTAAATGAATATACAACATCCCAAGGGGATATTTTTTGAGTCAGGTGGTGCAACATGTAGAGCTACATGCTTACAAAAAGCTATTTAGAAATTTTCAAATATTGGAAACATGCATACTTTTTCAACAGGTTTTTCTTGTTATAAAATACTGTCTTGTTCATCAAAATTCACTAGAAATTTCTGGAAACATCCACATTTGTGCATTTGCCTGTACCTTTCTGCCACAGTGTGAATGCATATACAAAACTAGCTCATGTGATTTTTGGACTTTGTCAAATTTACTCAACTATTAAATGCTATATCTTTAATAGTAACTGCTATCCTAAAATGGAAATAATTAGTATGTATAAACATTTTCTTGCTATTTTGCTGTATTTTTAGTAACCCCTAGAGTTTGAATGATCTTTTAACAGTTTTAGATAGGAAAATAACTATCAGTTGATTTGCCCTTTTTAAAAGAAGTGCTTAGAAGATTGATGTTGTTCTGTGAACTATTTGACAAATGTTAACATTTCTTTTTAGCTTATAATTGGTTAGTAAGACAACCAAGGTAGTCACATAAGACATGGTGGCTAACATATTTTTAAGCACAGTGGGGGAGATTGCTATGAGTGCAAGTTTTTTGCAAGCTATTCAGTGCCCAAGTTATCTGTATCAGTTCATCTATCAACCTTTTTAACATTGTGAAATCTGTTGTATTTATTTCTACTATTTCATCAAAGAGGAAAAAGCTATGAAGGAGGCCTTCAACCCAGAGGCTGAAGGAGAAAAGTAGAGGAATAATAATTTCAGTAGTTATTAAATTAATAACACTTTTTGTTCTCAATCTAGTGGTTTCTTACTGTAATATCTGATTATTATTCCTTATTTATTTATTTATTTATTAGATTTGTATGGCTGCCCATCTTAAACACAACTCTGGGTGGCTCATAAGAATAAAACCAATAACTATAAAATCATAAACCATAAAAACAAAAAACAAAAACCTCAGTCATCCCTTGAGATGCCCCACAGCCAGCTCCAAATATCCTCATTCTATCCCAGTGCCTGGGTAAAAAGCCAGGACTTTGATGGCCTTCTGAAAGGCTGAAAGGGTGGGGGCCTGCTGAATCACTGGAGGGAGGGTGTTCCATAAGGCAGGGGCAGCCACGGAAAAGGCACGCTTCTGAGGTCCCGCTAGATGGCAAGATTTCAGGGAAGGGACCTGAAGCGTGCCTACCCTATCCGATCTGGTAGGATGGGCAGAGAGGAGAGGCGGTCCTGCAAATAACCTAGTCCCATGCTATGTAGGGCCTTAAAGATGATCACCAGCACCTTGAATTGCACCCGGAAGGAAACCGGGAGCCAGTGCAGCTTGCACAACATAGGTGTAATGTGGGCAAACCTGGGAACACCCAATATTGTGCACACTGCTGCGTTCTGGGCCAGCTGGAGCTTCCAAGTGGTCTTCAAGGGCAGCCCCATGTAAAGTGCGTTGCTGTAATCTAAACAGGAAGTGATCAAGGCATGAGTGACTGTGAGCAAGGCCTCCCAGTCCAGGAAAGGGCGCAGTTGGTGCACAAGACAAACGGTAAGTTTATTAACCTAAACAAAAGCTAAAGCATGTACAGTATGTTTGGAAAACATAGTCCATGTCAAAGAAGAAAATGGTTTCACCCAGCAATCCCTAAAGAATCATGGACCCAGAAAGGGGCAGTTTTTATCTCTGTGGGTTAATGTGTAACTCCTGAATGATGGGAAGAAATACAGTTGGGTGTGGATCCCAATAGGGTGATGCAGTAAAGGAGAATGAATCACCTATTGAATGTCTCTCAGGCAACAAGAACGCTTGCAGAAACTGACACGACTGGAAAAGGAGAGGGCAAATTCCCTGCTAGCAGTTATTGGCAGGCCAGATCCAAAGGAAATGTTTCCAGTGAGTAAAGGGTATCCCTCCCACAACAGTTAAAACAGCATATATCCAGCTCCCCAGAGACAGGGAAAGGCTGCTGACAGCCCTAATCCGAGAGGAGATCTGGAGGGTGGCCCTAGCTGACCTGATGGCTTTAGGCCGGACATGTGGCTACCTGACAAGCTAACTTTGGCTCAGGACATCTCTCTGAGAGGATGGAGCAGGGAGGGGGAGGCATTGGAGGAAGGGAAAGGAAAGCTGACCGAGTGAAATGCAAACGTGGCCTAGCAATGATGAAGGCTAAACCTGGCCAGAGAACTCAGGAAACGAGACTGGAGTGAAGTGGGGGGGGGGGCAGGGTGATGAGAGGGAGCTTCCTGGAGAGGCCAGAAAGAAATGCCGAAAGATAAACAGGCAAGAGAATGCAGGGCAAAGGAACGGATGCTGTTCCCTGGGCCAAACCCTAGAGGGCGCTGCAAAGCTGGCAACTGGTATAGTGCTGGAAATGCTTGGCTGTGCAGTTCTTTACGCACATGAGCAAACATATTCAAGACAGAAGTCACTGTTGCTCCCTCCCCCAAGCCTTTCCCTACTCTAATCACAAAGCATTATTCATAATACCTGACAATATGCCAGGAATGCCTGGAGTCAGAACCACATATTCAAAATGCAGCACTATGCCCCTAGGTGAGCACACCTATCTGACTTTTCAAGACTATGCATTACAAGGCTGCTTTCCATCAACCTATGCCAAATTTGGGGAAGTTTAGAGCCCCCATCTGTTTCTGAGATTGACAAATATTGTAATGTGTGAAAGTATGACATAAACAGATCCAAACGGTGGGGTGAGCAAGCCATATACCTTGTTAAATTGTTTTTTTTAATGGAAAATTATGTAAAGTACCTGCAAAATTGTGTTGTTAGGCCAAATTAAATATAATTCAGAAGACAAACAACATTGTTAATAAAGTTGGTGAATGTTAGACACCTCTCCTATCTTCCAGCCAGCATGGGCGCTAGTGCTGGAAAGACGAGATTCAATCTGCTGGATATCAGCTTATACATTATATGTTTCTAAAGTTTGTTTAATGAAATATTGCAGATATAATGTATGTAGCATAGAGGTGCATGCATTTGATTTTAGAGTATTACGTGTTTTGAATACATCGTTTCTTTTAGTTCTAATACTTATTTCTACTTATTGTGTTAATTATTATAGTTCTACGTATAGTCCTACAAGTGTGATCCAAGTGCAAGACAGTAATTTTAAAAGTCACAAATAAAGCAGACATCTGTGGAGTATTGAAATTGCACTGACTTACATTTAGTGTACAGACAGTCCTCTACTTATGAACTTTTGGTTTATGAACTTTCACCAGTACGAACCCTGTCCACAACTCCAACTTAGACGGTCCCAGAAGGCAGGAAAGGGTTAGTTTACGGCGCGCTGCATATGTACGCTTGGCAGCACCATCATGCATTGGGAGGCATGTTTTTTATACTTGGTTGGACTTATGAACAAAATGGACTTACGAACAGCCTCTTGGAATGTAACCTGTTTGTAAGTAGAGGACCGTCTGCATTATGTTCGCATGGAGAATGTAATAATTGTCTTGATGTTGCTGATCTGGACCTTCTTTACCTTCAATGTAGGGAACAATCTTGAGAATCTGCATTTCCTGCTTCAGTGCTACATGTTTCAAAATGCATTATTTTTCTGGGTACAACAAATGAGTAAGATGGGAAAATGGCAAGAACTCATGTGAGCATCTCATAAGAAATGCTGGATAGTCAGATTCCACTTCCTTCCTGCAATATATTGGAAAATGGGTGTACAAATGGAACCTGCAGCTAAAGGTAGTATATATAGTCCAATAATATCCCATGAATTTTGGCACAATGGGATGCTTCAGGTCCTCTCTATTAATGCCATCTAATGGGTGCCAAGAAGCATGCCTTCTCTGTTAGGTGCCTGCCCTCTGGAGCAGCATCCCCCCCCCAGCCTTGCTGGTGTGAAAGATCTGAGTAAGCCAGTCTTGGTGTGATGATTGTATGTTCTTCTGCTGGGAACAACATGGGAGCGATATGCTCTTTCGACATACTTTGTTCTAATGCATGATTATTTTTATTCTGCTGACGATTAGCCTTCTAGAGTCGTGTCGGTTGGGTGACCATATAAATGTATATGATAGATAGATAAACACAATATAATATTTAAAAGGTGATTGCTTCCTTATCTCTGTGCAAGAACACACCTGTTTAGAAACCTCAAATTCTCCTAAGCGTGTTTATACTTGCATTTTGTTTCTTAGTGACATTACTCTTTTGTAGTGTGCCTGCATTAAGACTGGCCATCTTAATCCATGCCTTAATTCTACATCGTTCTCATACTGGATGAAAACAGATGCAACTTAAAGCTATGGCTATTTCTGGTTTTTATTTTTTAAAAAAGCTGCTAGGACTGGGAGTTTTAGTCTCTGTACCCTGAGGGTGGAAGATTAAGTAGCTCAGGAATCCCTGGCCTCCGATTGAAACCATGTGCGTATCCCAGTTGATATTTGGCCCAATTCGTACAGGCTTATGCATTCTAGATTTAGTTTTTAGTTCAGAACAGACAGTACATGATCTGAAGATACAGGACACTGCAATTATTCCTTTGCTATGGTCATGTCATTTTCTGGTCAGTCTATGGTTAATCATTGCTACTGGCCTCTTCAAGGGACAAGGACTATGATTATGTTGGTCCATCCCAGGCACCTTATGGATCTGTTTGGTTTACAGCAAATACATTAGGGTTTTCTTAATGACTGGACAGGCTGGTTTCCATCACAAGCTCCATCAGCCTTTGGAACATAGAGGCAATGAGGATACTTGATGTGACTGTCTCTGGGCAGCCTCTCTCTGACTGTACATCCTAGGGACTCCCTAGTTTACTGAGGATACACTAAGGGATACAAAGCAGCGGAAGTGACACCCAGAGCATCTGTGGCCGAACAGAAGAAATGAATGCAAATGCTTAGGCACTGAGGCCTGCATTGTGGCGATAAAGGCAGCAAAGCATCAGTAACTGCATGAGCAGAAAGTCATCCAGCAGTGCTGTTTAAAGTGTGGGGGAAGGATGGACGGAACATTTTTTTTCTTCAGACCGTGGGGCAGATTAGCAAGGTGTTTTGCTGAATTTAGTCAGATTGAGACACCATGCTGACAGGACCAGATGAGGTTAACCGGGTAGTGTCCTGCAAGTTTATCTAGAACTCCTTTAGCTTTGTGGAATGTACGGAAGTAGACAGAATCCTGAATACTGTAGCATGAGTTTGGCCATCTGTAGGCTTGATCCTTCCCTGACCTAGTTGCTGCAGGCAGATGCAAGTTGGGCAAATCATTGGATTTGTGGGTGATTACAGTATGTCTCTCTGAGGAAGGGGGTTGTAACTGCCACCTTTAAAGAGGCAATGGTTCATTCCTGTCAGAAGAGGACCCCCTTTGATCCAACAGAATTTAACAATTTCTGCCTAGTCTCCAATATTCCACTTTTAGGGAAGATTTTGGATTACATTTGCAAAGAATCCTGGATGAAATAGATTACTTAAATCCTTCATAGTTGAGTATCAGACTCCTGCATTGGTCACTCTTGTCAAGAGCTAGATATAGAGAGTGTGGCTCCCCTAGTCCTATTAGATCTTCCAACAGTATTTGGTACTATTAACCATGGTATCCTTCTAGGCCATCTGTGAAGATTAGGTGTTGGGGGGCTTGTGTGTGAAACAAGCTAAGATGTTCCTACGTGCACAATCCCTAAACGGTTTCATTAACTTTTTTTTTTTTTTTTGGTGCCTTTGAGTCAGTTTTTGACTCCTGGTGACTGCCTGGACTAGTCCCTGCAGTTTTCCTGGCAACATTTCAGAAGTGGTTTGCCCTTGCCTCCTTCATAGGGCTGAGAGAGAGTGACTGGTCCAAGGTCACCCAGCTGGCTTTATGCCGAAGGTAGAACTAGAACTCACAGTCTCCTGGTTTCTAGCCTGATGCCTTAACCACTATACCAAACTGGCTCTTTTCATTAACTAGGGTGTTTATTTTATTCCTTTTCTTCTCCAGTGGGAAATGTGGCCTCTGTGAACATTAAGGACCAAATGCAACTCTGGAAAATATTGCTGATGTGGACAGACTGTCCATATCTGACCCAATGATTTGGCAGGGGGCAGGTCTGTAGTACAGTTCCAGTTACTACATCTACAAAGGAGAAACGGAAGAGCACACAAACTCAGAAGCAGGAAAGCAAAATCTGTGGCCTTGTCCTGACATTTCTGGTGCTGACATCACTAGTCAGCAATAACCTCTGTTCTTGTTGACACAAGGAACTAACCCAAAGGGCTGTCTAGACATTGAGTTGGCTGCCAACTTATTCACTAATATCTGGAAATGCTCAGAGATCAACTTGGAGGCAAATAAGGGGGAAAAGGGAGAACTGAGAAAGGAAATGCCATTTCCCTTGTTTAATTTTTTAATGGATTTCATTCCCATCACCAAAACTGCTCCTTCTCCCTCCTGCTCCCTTTCCCTCTGCTGAGTATGGACAATAATTTGTGTTAATCTCCTTTCTAACCATTCTCCACTGGTTTATCAAGTGCTTCTGCCTGAGGCATCAATCATAATCCAGCTACATCTACTTCAGCCATTGTAAGAGAGATGGACTGAAACAGACATCCCAGAATTGGATGAAACAGCAAACAGTATCTGGAGGCCTTTGTATATCAATATTAAATGCAGAGCAATATAGACTGGGTTCACACGTAATGAGGTGTTTCTTTCAGTAAAACACAATTTAATGTGATGTGTGAATTCAGCTGTAGAATCAAACAGAATACTGTGAAACGAGAAGTTCTTTATGAAATCCATAGTTTGAGGGCAAAGGTTTTTTTCTCTAGGTGGAGTTGTAACAGGCAAATTAGCTTTAAAAATACACTAGTTACTGACATCACCAGCATCCCCATAGACTGTATCAAGGAAAATTCAAGCTGTCATGAGGAACCTCCTAAAGACTTGAACAATAATTCTGGGGCAAAATCAACCAGTGGTTTCAATTCTGAGTGGCTTTGGGTTTTGGGGCCATGGGGATCTAGGAATTTACCATCTTTGGTTCTTGATGGGGTTGCACCAGCAGACTTTGGTTCTTGATGGGGTTGCACCAGACAGACCTGGCACACAATCTGGAGGTTGAAGAGCAGGTGGCAGTTGTGGCTAGGAGAGCCTTTGCACATCTTCGAGTTGTGCACCAGTTGTTCCCATTCCTGGATTGGGAGGCTCAGTCACTCATGCTCTGGTCACCTCCTGTATGGATTACTGTCATGTGCTCTACATAGGGGTGCCCTTGAAGAGTAGCTTCAGTTGGTGCAAAATGCAGTGGCTCAGGCAGTTATGTGCACATCTAGATCTGCACACGTTACATCTCTGCTTCACAAGCTGCATTGGATACCAGTTTGCTTCTGGGTCCAGTTCAAGGTGCTGGTGATAATCTATAAAGCCCTATGTGGCATGGGACCAGGTTATTTGAGGGATCACGTCTCCCCAGTGACATCTACCCATCCCATCAGATCCAGCAGAAGAGGCTTGTTGCAAGTTTTGTCCACTAGAGAGTGTTATCTGGCAGGTTCCAGGAGGAGGGCCTTTTCTGCTGCTGTACCTACCCTATGGAACATCAGTACCCCCGAGGTCCAACTGGCCCCAACCGTGATCACCTTCCAGAAAGGCCTGAAGATCTGGCTTTACCATCTGGCCTGGGGATCAGAGAGTGGTGTGGAGCCCATAAAATGGCTGTACAGTTCTTGAATGGCTGTGCTTTCCTGGTGATTGTACTGTATGACTTTTAATTGTTTAAATGTTGTTAATGTTTTTTTGTATGGCTGTTTTATTTTTTTATTTTTTAGTATTATTTATATTTTAATTGTAAGCCACCCAGAGTCACAAATGTGAGATGGGCAGCTCTATAAATTGAATCAATCCAATCAATCAATCAATCGTTAGTGAACTGGAAAGATATTGAGTGAGAAGGACAAAGTATAAGTTAAGTACTTTGCTGGAAGGACACCTTGTTAATCAGCAATTCTGACAATTATTTGGGGAGAGGAAAATGCAAAAAAATGCTGAAGCATACTGAGAGCAAGGAAGAAGGGTGCAAGAAATTTCCTGCAGGAAGAAAAGCTTTTAAAAACACCTGGAAGCCTACACACCAGGAAGACTTCATGACTGAGTTTGTCCACTCACTTGGGCCTACTGAGCATGTTGAGGAAACAGGGCCTTTCTGTCACTCTGTCTCTGACATATCCTGCCAGCAGCAGAAATCCTGAGTCTTTGAGTGGTCATCCATAGATTATAATAGCTGTTGGAAGTAGGCATGGGGAGCTGGACACAGCCAAGCAGCTAGGGCTGACACCAGCCCCAGAAAGAATGAGATGTTTCTGCAACCACCAGAGGGGAAAAGGGTGCAGTCTGGAACTGAACACATAGGAGAAATTTATAGTAAAAAAATAGAGAAGCAAATATCACACATTAGAAGAAACGAGGAAGAACGTATGCAAATTTCACACATTTTGATTTCTTCTTTTTGGCTTGCATATTGCCTGAACCTAGCCAATTGTGATTTATTGAACAAAACATGGTTAAATCATGCCATAGGATAATGTGCGAACCAAGTCACCGTGGATTGCCAATAACCTGGATCACTAAGAAATAACTCTTTTATTTATTTACAGAAAAGATTTGTTATGCTGAAGGAATCCTCTATTGTAGAAATTTAAGTGAAAGAATCAGGCAGCAGAGTGCAAGCATTCTTACTAAATATGGTGCAAAGTTTTTGCAAGAATATTTATGAAGCAGGGTTACCACCACCTTAAATGAATCTTGATAACCAGCTTTTGTCTGCTGCATTAAACGTATCTATGCTATATAACTGAGGGTACATTGTACCCTGTTGGAATAATGACACATAATAGTTCATGAATAAGGTACAGTGCTCAGCAGCAAATGGAAATGTCTGTTTCTTACACAGAAGTTCCAGCAAATCTAATTAACGGGGTGGGGACAAAAGTACAGTTATAAAGTCTTCCCTCAGTATTTTGAACCACATGCAGTAATCTTTAATTATAAATAATTTCAACCCTCTTTATCTTCAATATATTCAAGTTTGTGGTAACTTTGCAAATCCCCCATCAAATCCTAAATTGACGTCTGTTTTTTGTAATGGTGATGAATGGAAATGTTTTTCAAAATTTCACTTGCAGTTTTAGCTGTATTGGCGCTGGCCAGAATGTGAAGTTTCTCTGAAGGCTGTATTACTGATAAGCATTGAGTTCTGAGCTCTCAGCCACCTATCTGCAAACTAAAGAATAAGTCTCTTTTCCATATCACATAATTATACTGCAATTCTTACAGTTTCAAGGGATTCTTGAGTCCTTTCTTCCTACAGCTGCTAATTCCATTCAGTACTTGAGAGCAATCTGCTTTGAATTTGCAGCAGGGTGAAATTATGAGTATGCAAATCACTTCATGAATGGTCTCTTTAATTATAGTTTATTAATGGATGGATTCACACAACCTTTTAAACCCTAAACTATTATTTACAAACATTAGATATATGAAGTAGATCGGTATGTTTTTGAAGTCCTAAAGTTTCAGTGATAAGGTTAATCCAAAAGAGTGGAAAGGTTGTACTCACTGGCATATTACTTACTTTATAAGGATATTTTCTGTACTGTTAATCAGCTGGGTTCTTGTTTTGCTTATTCATTGTAATAAATACAAATTATGGACAACCACTTACAGTTGATCCCCAAGACTTACATGCGCCAGTGTAAGTGCTCGCCATTATTCACTTCTCAAGGGGAAGAATTCATGTCATCCTCTACCCACCCCCAGCCAATCTTTTTTTGAAAACTTCCAATGGTGGAGCAATCATGACTTCAAGAGGCAGGCTGTCCCATTGCTAAATGGTTCTCCCAGTCAGAAAATTTCAAATTTGTAAAGCTTCTACTCATTGGTTCTTGCCTTACCTTAAGGTGCTCTGAAGAATTAATCCATACCCTCTTTCCTGTGACTTCCCTTCATGTTTGGAAGATTGCTATCATGTCTCCCCTTAGCCTTCTCTTCTTTAGGCTAAACATACCAAGTTCCTTTAACCACTTTCTCTAGGATTTAGCCTCCAAGCTCCTTACCATCTTTGTCACTCTTCTCTACTCTCTTTCCCATTCCTCGGTACCCTTTTTGTATTGTGGTGACCAGAACTGGACACAGTGTTCCAGCTGTGGTCTGACCAGTGCAGCATAGAGCATTACTATCACTTCCTGTGATCTTGACACCATACCTCTACTGATGCAGCCCAAAATTGTATTGGCTCTTTTGGCAGCTGCAGCACATTGCAAGCTCATGCTTAATCTGTAGTCTACCAAGAAACCCAGATCCTTCTTGCAAGTAACTACTGCTAAGCCATGTATCACCCATCTTGTACCTGTGCATCTGGCTCTTCCTGCCTAAGTGCAGAACCTGACATTTCTCACAATTAACCAACATTTTGTTGGACAGGACCCAGTGTTCAAGTCTATCAAGATCCCTTTGAATGTTAAGCCTATCTTCTGGAGTGTTAGCAATCCCCTCTCCCCCAGTTAGCAATCCCCACTCCCCCAGTATGGCTGTGAGAGCTGGACCATAAAGAAGGCGGAGCGCCGAAGAATTGATGCCTTTGAACTGTGGTGCTGGAGAAGACTCTTGAGAGTCCCCTGGACTGCTAGGAGGTCAAACCAGTCAATCTTAAAGGAAATCAACCCTGATTGCTCATTGGAAGGATCGATAATGAAGCTCAAGCTCAGATACTTTGGCCACCTAATGCGAAGAGAGATCTCTTTGGAGAAGCCCCTGATGCTGGGAAAGATTGAAGGCAAAAGGAGAAGAGGACGGCAGAGGATGAGATGGTTAGATAGCATCACTGAAGCAATGAGCATGAAACTGAGCAAACTCAGGGAGGCAGTGAAGGACCGGAAGGCCTGGCGCAATATGGTTCATGGGGTCACGAAGAGTCGGACATGACTTAACGATTAAACAACAACAACAACTCCCCCAGCTTTATGTCATATGCAAATTTTATGAGCATCCCTTCTATTCTATCATCTAAGTCATTTATGAAGAATATTAGGCCCAGGACAGAACCTGGAGGTATCCCACTGCATGCTTCCCTCCATGGGGACATAGACCCATTAAGGACCACACATTGGTTACGGTTGTTCAATTGTGAATCCATCTGGTAGTGGGACCTCCATCACACATTGTTCCAGTTTATCAAGAAAGAGGCTGTGGTCTACTTTATCAAATGCCTTTCTGAAGTCTAAGTACACCACAACCACAGCATTCCCTTGGTCCTTGTTTGTAAGAATCAAGTTGGTAAGAATTAAGAATTATATCTGATCTTGTAGTTCCCTTCTCTACCTTTTGGATGTTGAAGTCTGCAAGGCATGTCAAGAATTTATTGGATCTCCTGCTTGCTGCAATTTGATTCCTAGTGGATGTCAGAGTAGTTGAAACCCCCCATTATCACTATGATGCTTCCTGGATACCTTGGCTATCTGGTGTGTTGGGTGGCCAATCATACACATCCACAACAAGGTCATACTTGTTTCTTTTTCCTTTAATATCTACCCAGACAATTTCAGCAGGGTTTTCATTGTTGAGGTTGTGAATTTCCATACAGGTGTAGACATTCTTTACATATATTGTGACTCCACCTCCCCTTTTGTTGGATGTGTTCCTTTTGAACAAATTCTACCTTCCAGTACTGTATTCCAATCCTGAGATCTGTCCCACCAAGTTTCAGTTCTACTGATATCATATTTACCCTCCTGTACTAGGACTTCGAATTCTGCATGTCCATACTCTGCCTATTGGTATACAGGAATCTGAGCTCTTCTTAAGTTTCCTTGCTGCATCTCCTGGTGTATTTTTGAGTACCCCTTCCTTCTTACCCCTTCCTTCCTTGCTGTAAGGTTTATTACTTTTGATCTTATGTTTTGAGTGTGATTCTAGTTAATGATCTCCCTCCCCCTACAGATTTAGTTTAAAGCCTTCTAGATGACCTTAGCAAGATGCCTTCCAAAGACATTCTTCCCAGGCTTTGTGAGATGTGAAGCATATCTTGCCAGAAGTCTTTCCCGTAGGTAGTAAAGACTGTGGTCCATGAAACCAAAATTTTCTCAACAAGACCATTATTTTAGCCAATGGTTCACCTCCAGAATCCTTTCTTGGATCGTGACCATTAGTTGGAAGTATGAATGAAAACACCACCTGTGCGCCAAATTATTTTGCCTTCCTGCCTAGTTCCTTGTAATCTTTAGATGTTCTTCCTAGGTTCTTTCTGGCAGTGTCAATTGTTTCAACATGAAACAGGAGGAAGAGATAATGGTCAATAGGTCTGATGACTTGGGTCAGCCTCTGCAAAATATCTTGAACCTTTGCACTTAGAAGACAACATACTTCCCTTGATAACATATCTGGTCTGCAGGTTGCCAGCTCTGTTTCTCTGAGCTGTGAGTCACCCATCATCATTACATGCCTTTTTCAGGGAGTCATTAGATTCCTTGTCTCTGTGACATTCTGACCTTCTCTCCTTCCTGTTAATGGGATGCTGAGTGAAATCCCTTCTCTAGAAGTATGTAAGTCTTTTTCCAGTCAGAGTGCCTGAATCTGATTGTGCAGCTCCATCGACAGAGACCATCTCCTGGTTTTCTTGGTCCTCTGAGTTACATGCTGCTATCCTTCTTCCTCCAAGGAGGAAGTAATGTCTTCCTTCCTGTGTTGTTTCTCTGTGGTAATGTCTTCATTCCTGTGTTGTTTTTGGGGACATTCTTCTTCCTTGTACAGAAGCCCCACATCTTCCCTGATAAGTCTCAATGTGGCCAAACGGGGCTCCAGCCCCTCCATGTTTTCCTCCAGCAACACAATAACTTTGCATTTGGTGCAAGTATAGTTGACGTCCTCCTCAGGCAGGAACACAAACATGGCAAATACCTTTCAGGTCACTATGTTATTTGCCTCCTTCTCCATATCTATATGCCTCTTGGAAGTTGTGTAGCCCCCAAAAGCTATTTTCTTTTTTAAGTTTTTGCATGCTGTTAGGAGCATGGGCTGCTACCTTGAGCTGATAAGACAAAGTCTCCCTTTCTCCGCTGCTTGCAGTGACCTTCTGCTCACTTCCCAGAATGCTCCAGGCCTACGCAAATTTTCCCAACATTTCCTTTCTTTTTTATTGGTCCATCAATAGACACATCAGATGGGAAGTTGTCAGCTATGAGGGAAGAGAGGTCATACTCTCCATCAATGGAAATCACCTGTTCTCAAAATCCCACCCCTGGGAGGGGAAGCAATTGATGCTTACTTTCCCAGGAGGGGTAAAAAAAACAGGGGAATCCACCCACTGGGGGCTGTGGTAGTAAGGACAGTGTGGACCGAACAGCAAGCCATCACCCGGGCCAAAGCAGGGGAAGCAGTTAGAATCTGGAAATTCTGCCACCTTTATTTCAGGAGTTTCAGGAGTTCAGCAACTTAAGGCCGCCATGTGGAAAAGCCCTTTGTAAGTGCAGGGAAATGCCAGAGCATGCCTTAGTAAGAGTCATTTTATAATTTGTCAGAACAGCAAGAGTGCCTCCTACTACAGCAATCAGGTAACAAATGTTATATAAGAGAGATTAATTCTCCCCAAGCAATGGGACATCCCTACAAAGAACAAAGGAATGGGTAAAGTAGGGATTGAGAACCAGTTTGGGGTAGTGGTGAAGGCACCAGGCTAGAAACTGGGAGACTGTGACTTCTAGTCCCACCTTAGTCATGAAGCCACCCGGGTGACCTTGGGCCAATCGCTCCCTCTCAGCCCAGGAAGGAGGCCATGGCAAACCGCTTCTGAAATCTTGCCAAGAAGACTGCAGGGACTAATCCAGGCAGTCACCAGGAGTCAACACTGACTCAAAGCTTCCCCGCCTGCCAAAAAAGGTAGGGATTACATCCCAAGCTTGTAATAATGATAGTCACTACAAAAGATATGCTGAATCAGCAACCTCTTAACTGAAGAACGCTGGCAACAGGAATATTTAAGTAACGACAAACAATACTTTGTAAAAGATCCCTTGCTTGCAATTTGCCCCTTAAATAACCATAAAATGGGAGATCAAGGATAGGAAAAGCAATGCATAGGAAATACAGGTTTCCAGAAATAGAGTGTGAGCAGCTGTGGAATTCTGTGTGTGTGTGTGTTTTTTTTAAGTATCCCATCAACTCAATTCTGTTTATTTTAATATCCTGCTGCCAGCTCTTACCTTGAAAAAACAAGTATCACTGAAACTGCAGCATGACTTTTTAATTATGGTAATTCTTTTTTCATATTAACTCTGCAAATATTAAATTAATATTAGAATCATATATGCACATTTATGTGCACAGGAGTCATATAGGCACATGTGAGCATTTCCCTGTTTTTCTAGAGACACAGACTATCTGCATGTCCATCAATGATGTTCACTAACAGAGACTGTTGCCAAAATCAACTCTCAGGAGAGGAAGATTGGGCTTTGCAGGAATAAGTGACATGTCCAACCTAGTAAAATCGATTTTTCAGGAACTCATTATAAAAATTAAATTTAATATAAAAAGGAGGGGTGGTTAAGAAGAAATGGAGGCATAAGAGAATGTAGGGGGGAAAGGCTCTCAATAGAAAAAACAGATTCAGCCTTGGTATCTCTAAATCTAGTTCTAACACTTGTGCAATTTGGAAACAAACAGCAAAGGGCATTCTAAAGTATCTGAATCCCGCTTTCTTCAAGTATCCCACATTAAGGGCCTTTTATTGTGAGAAATAATAGATTGAAGTAAGACATCAATGTGATCCTTTGCAGCCTTCATAACCTGAAGCCATCCAGACATGTTAATAAGCTTCCATCATCCCCAGCTACCTTTGGTAATGAGAGAGACTGAACTGGGAAGGCTGGTCCTATGAATGGAATGTGCAGAAAATCTGAGTCCAACAGTCTGTCAAAAGCAACCTAGAACCAGCTTTTATTCCATAGCTGTAAAATACTACTGCTGCTATTACTACTACTACTAATTAGAGATTTTAAAGCATCTGCATGTAAAAATACAATGCGATTATTGCAAGCATAATAATTTCCAAACATTGGCACATATCTTATCTTTCATTATTTTTTCCACATTTTAAACTTCAATATAATGAACCTGGTATTTGCAAAGTTATATGCTGCCACAGTAGAAATTGTGTATTTTACACCTCACAAAAATGATACAGACACTTGGTACCCATTAATGATGGAAATGATCACAAAAACAAACATACTATTAACTGTCTCATTCTTTACCATTCCTATGGCTTATTCTAAGTTTCACACATACTAGTTATACATCATTCATTCACGAATAAGCTCAATGATTTTTAACTTCCTAGATTCTGTCTGAGAGCTATCTTAATGTAATGGCTAAAGGCTCCAGCCGAGAAACCAGTGAGATCTTGTTCTGCCTCGGGCACAAAGCCCTGGGTGATTTTGGGCCAGTCAATCTCTCTCTCTCTCTCTCTATCACTTCTGAAAATCTAACCAAATTAAAAAAAAACCAACTTGTTAACTTTTTGGATGGGGTTGCACACAAATTTGTGGGGGGAGTGCGGGGAGGCTCTGCATGTAGTCCTGAGGCATTAGGTCATACACCTTGGCCCTAAGACAACCTTCTTCAGCCTAGCAACATAGATCTGCTGGACTATTCCCACCCATCATACCTGCTTATGTTGGGTGGAATAAGAGGGATTGTAATCAAAGACATTTGAAGTGCCCCAGACTGGGGAAGGCTGGTTTACAATATTGCTGTCACTTTAAAGCAAATTTGACCTCCAAATCTAGAGCCTATAAGGCATTACTTTGAACCTTGGATGCTCTAAGCCAAAGGTGCATACGTTGCACATCATTTAGTGATATAAATTAACCTGCACCCCACCATCATAACTTTATAGTCAAAATAGCAAGCATGCATTCAATAAATATTTATAATGAGATCGTGCAGCACTTTAGATTTGATCTCCAAAAGCTGTTTTGGAGCATGCAGAAGTAGAAATGCAATAACTATTAGCAATACCTTAAAGTTGCCATGCCTTTTCCAGGGATACACATACATGTATGGAGAGATAAAATCTGGACTTTCTTCACCACACTACACTAAGTTTCCTTCAGGATGTTTTCAGGCTTTCACGTCGCTGCTCTGAGCAGACTGCTTCTCACTCAATTCAAAAGTCACATTTACAGTCTAATGCACGTGGAAATGTATGTTTACCTCCAGTGCTCTGTCTTTTTCCTGGTTTGTTACCCACAGATTCCTGTAATTTCTGACTTGAGGAGGCTTTCTGGTTGTAAGAAATGTTGAAACTGATTCATGTTGACATCTAAGGAAAACTGGGTCTTAACAAACAGGGAAGGCTTCTTGGGATTCACGCATGTGAGAAAGAGAGGAAAGAACAGCCTCAGCACCAGGCTTATCGCTCACTTGCTGAGGACTGGGAAGATACGTTTGTATTGGAGCTTTATATGAACCTGGGTCAGGATCTTAAATGCAATGGGTGCTTTTCCTTCCAGCTGTTGCGTCTAGGTAAAGAAACTAGACATTGGGGATAGATGCCTTTGAAACACTTGTCCCTTTTGCAGTTGTAAAAGAAGAAACTGTATAGAACTAAATGATGGGACAGAGAGTTCTAAGCTAAATGGTCAATGCCACCCTTGTTTATATTGTTCTCCCTCCTCCTTGTTACCCACTCTCCACCCAAGCAGCACATGGTGTATTCCAATAGAGAGTTTGTTCCTTTTCCTGTTGTACTTTTGGAAAGCATTAGACAGGATACATCTGCAGGAATCCCAGAACCTAAACCTGCACAGGCGGTACATTTTCTTTCTTCCCTCAATGCTATCATGGTGTTGTTGACTAACAGGTCATAAAAGCAGAGAGAGAGAAAGATGGCTTTATTTCTTTGTTACTTTGCATCCTTCCTTGTATCCTCCACCCAGTTCTGTGTCTGACAAGCATCTCCGTATCGAGCTATCTCATTATCTCTCAGAACAGAATGGATGGACACTTATTTCAGTCAGCAACATTGTTTTTCAGGCTCTGCCTTTAGTTAAAGGAAGCAAGAAGTGATGATATGGCTTTCACAACTAGTCTATAAATGCTTGAAGCCAAGTAGACCAAAGACATGGAGTCTGCTTGATATTAAGAGAAAATAGATTATTAGGTTTGGGAGGTGCACTCCAAAATGGAAAAAAACCTAAAATTGATCTCACTTTTAAATTCCTCATCCATTGAAAAAAAGGAAAATGTTATATGTTTATTCATTTGATCACTTATGTGCTGCCTTTCCAAATATGTTTTCTGGGCTATTTTTTAAAAGGGATAGGGAGACAAAAATTTGTTCTGTTAGAAGAAAATTGTGAACAGTTGTCTCATTGTCTTGCTGGTCTAATTCTTCTCTTAAAGAGTATTATTAGAGAAGCCATTCCAGCAAAACTGGAAGATATATAGAGGGGCACAGACCCTTCAGTTGTATAGATCAGTGCAGGAAGAAAGACATTTATCCAACCTTATATGAGGAAGAACGTCATTGCAAAATTGTTTCTCACAATGTTTCATGATATTAAGACACCATGAGAGCCAGTATGGTGCAGTAGTTAGAGAGTTGGACCAAGAACAGGAAGACTGATGTTCCAGTTCACCCTCAGCCGGAGAAGCTGACTGGGTAACTTTGGACCAGTCACACTCTCTCAGCCCAACGTACCACACAGGGTTGTTGTTGTGGGGAAAAATAGAAGGATGGAGTGTTATGTGGCTACCTTGAACTCCTGAATGAAGGGCAAGATGAAATTCTAATGCTATAATAAATATTATCCTTACTTCATTCCCTATTGTGCTATTTACAAAATCCCCTACGCATTTCCACTAACCATTTATAGCGTCATCCAACCATCGCTATGACAATATATCTCTTAGGAAGGCAGCAATGGCAGAAATGGTCACTGCTATGGATACACTTTGGCATGATCAACTGCCCAAAGTTCTGAGTCTTCTGGACATCAGAATTGGTCCCAAAGTCAAGAAAATGTGTCCACAGCAGGATATTAGGAGTACAGACTGGTATTTGGAATGAATTGGAAATACTTTGGTTTAAAAATATATTTTCAAGGGATTTCTGAAAAAAATGTTTTCATTTATTTTCATAGCTAAGAATGCATTTTTGTATGACATCCAAAGGTTTGGTCTCTCTTCTTCTAACGCTTGTTAAGTGATAGCTGCAGGGATAAAGTGGTGCTTAACCCTTTCATTTGTATTTCTCTCCTTTCTTCCACTCTTCTCTCTGTCTCTCTTTAAAGTTAGTACTGCAAGTTTGAAACAGGCTTTTTCTTTACTTGCATTTCCTTCTCAATGAGGAACTGAGGGAAGGATTCTCTGTGTGCAAAACTAGTTTGGTGAGCTCCCACAGTTTACATGAAGTCCATAAAAAGGTTAGGAGTGTTCACACTCAGCTTGCCTGGCAGAACAGTTTCTGAATACAGAAGCCAAGGCTGCTGTTGTCTAAACAACTGAGCAATGCTGTTGTACTTAAAGTTTTCCTTTCTAGTTTAAGAAGATTGGCTTGGGTGAGGCTTTTTTTATTGATGCAACTAATGAAAAATAGAAGTTAACAATTAAAAACACCCTACATTTTTATCCTGCAGAACTTTAAAAGCAGGGGGAAAATTGAAAACATTTTTAAATTGGGATTTTAAAAAAAGAAAATATAGGCATAACTGTTCCTACACACTGTTTTTCTTTTTTCACTGTCATCATGATCTAATCTCCGCTGCAAGATTCATAGACTTGTGTGCATATGTATGGATATACATACTGCACGGGTACATCTGCATGTTCCGGGATCTGTCATCAGTATACAGTTCATGTGTGTTTCATGTTTCAGCCCCAAATGGAAACACATGAATGTGTGTTTTTTGTTGTTTGAATTCTACAGCTACCATTTTACAAACTGGTTGATATATGAACATGGATACGCACTAACCTGTGAAGGAATACATGTAGACAGGACATTTTAGTGGCAAAATGTAGAGCTTGTTTGAAAACTAAGCTAGGTTTTAAAACTGTTACTATTATTAATGAAGAACTATGTCTGAACATTATTTTGATTCCAGCAGTTATTATATTCATTTATTTCAGTGATTATAATTTATTTACTTATTCTGTTGATTTCATTTTAATTCCAGCCCTCCTCCAAGAACCTCAGAGTAATATACATATTTCTTACTTCTCAGTCCTAGTTAACAAAGCAGTTGGAGTCAGTTTCTTTTTTAATCTAAGCCTAGATTGTATAGGACACACATCATACCTGCAATATTGTTACATCAAAAATATTTTCATTGTGTGAAGGCTGTTATTTAATTGTCTTGACAAAGTAAACTCTGCTTTTCAATCAAATTATTCTCATGATGGCTTATAACTGATTTTAGTATTAAAAACAACAACAACAACCTCACAGCCTTATACTGACCACTGGCAGAATATTGTAGCTGGCAAATGAATTCTTTCTGAAGTTTATTTCATGTATTTTTTATTTATTTATTTATTTAGTCAGTTTCTAAGGCTGCTCACTCAGAAACAACTTTGGGCAGCTTACAAGGTTAAAAACTGTAAAAAAAAAAAAAATCAACATTAAAAGATTACAGTGCTGAGGAGGAAAACCAATATCAAATCCTTGATCTTTCTTTAGCTAATGACTTGGCCTAAGCTGGGCTTAAGATTTTCCATGGTATTCTTCCTCTGAAAGAGGTAGTGACTTCCCTCAGTAGCCCTCCTCCTTTCAGCAAGTGATAATATTCCCTTTATATTTGCAATTACAGTACAAATAATAAATATAGGTTTGGGCAAAGTATGGCTTCCCAATGTTACTGGATTCCACTTTCCAACAGCCACAGCCATCATAGCCAAGGCTAATGTTGTAAACTGCCCAGACTCATTTCACAAGATGGGCGGAGACAAATTTGATGAATAAATAAAATAAAAAAAATAAAGATGTAATTCAACAACATCTGCTAGGCTATAGGTATTTTCCTATCCATGAATTCAGCCTTTGTTTGGTCCAGAAAGCTATAAAATTCTTTGTCCAGAATTTCTGCTTTCCTTAACATAAGTTAGTAGAGGTATTCTAACTACTCAACTTTGTGATCAGTATTAATGAGGATCAAAGAAATAATCCATGTATCTGCTCACACGAAAGAACAGGTTTAGGTTGCTTCCAGGTGAATACATTATGCAAGTGTTTCATCTTTTTCTTAGCAATGGAATATTTATGGTAAGAAAAAGGATAAAAGAAAAGGTGGGAAAATGCAAGGGAGTTGCAAATAGAAGACAACATCTGGATTCCCTTATAGCATTCTGCAAATGAGGCAGGGAGATTACACAATAAGAGCATCATCTGGATATTCTCTTAGTTTATTTAATTCAAGAGTTAATTCACATCACAACATACCAATAGTTTTCACATGGACCCATTGGGAGCTCCCACATGGGAAGAAAAAACTGTTTAATCTTCCCATGATGTAATCAGTGTGTGATCAAAGGGAGACTTCTGCTTAACAGAAGTTAAGTTCTGCTTCTCCTTGTTTCTGGGCTGTCTGGTTATATGCAGCATTGTGCCACAGGAAATCAAACTGGTCTGTCCTATGCTATAGCTAAATATGCTGAAAATTACTAATTTTGTACAGCAAGGTTGTTTTCCCATTTTAAAAAATTCTTGTTTAGTCAGATAGGCTTCTAAGGGCATTTCCATATCGCAACTTCCTGTGTTCCAAATTTGATAGCATTAAGCATAACTAGGCAGGGAAAAATAATTCTTGTGACATATTTATATTTGTTACTACATTTATACTGCACTGCAAGCAGCTTACTCTCTTCCCTTAGGGCAAAGGACAGACTGGGATCCACGTAGCTTTAATAACAGCATCATTTGTTTTTGTATCACTCTTTAGTTCCACTGGACAAATCAGGGTCCCTTGTGACAGCCTAACCACCTAAGTGTTTCAGCTGGTGCTCGCTCTCTATGAGTCCTAGTCAATTACCACTCAAGTACCTGCATTACAGCAATCTGCAAACGTCATAGTATTTGGCCTTAATGTATCTCAAGTATTGCTGCCTACCATAATAGAGTGTGTGGTTTGTTTCTTTTGGGAAGTCAGCTTCAAACTGGATTCTAAATGCCTTGAGTAAAGGATCAAAAAACAACAGATAGTCAACACTATAACAATCCAGGAAGGTTCTGCCTCCTTCCTACCATTTCATACAGGAAAAGCATGGTTGGGAGATGAGCAGGTTAGTCAGTCAGAAGAAGGTGTGTCAGACTGATGATGTGTCTATAGAAGTGGATCAACCTTAATCAAATAGCCTTGCTTTTACTAATGTCTGGGAAGATTTTTTTTTTAGAGCAAGAATGTCTCTTAAAAAGCCACATTTGGGGCAAAACATTCTTATAACTAGGGTGATACTGACACATTTCTCACCAACCTATGGGGAATCTAGTTCCCAAATACACTTTTTTTAGTTCTCTGAAATTTCTTACCTATTTTTCCAGATTGCAATTCATCTTGATTTTGGGTAGAGGCAGGGATTGTTTTTTTTTTTTACACTGCTGTTCCCTCAGCCTCCCATTTTCATACACGAAAGCATACACTGGCCAAGAACTGCAAATATTTAAAGTTCCTTTGGCCATGGCGTAACTGAAAAACAAACATTGTTTTATTTATAATATTTATAAATATTACATTATTTTATTCCCATTTAGAACTTAGATCTTAGATCTTCCAAAACTTTTAATAAAAGGCTGTTTCCTTCTCAGAATTTTTCCTGCTGGAAAGAAGGAATGCTAGTACCTACGTTGTGTTTTCCAACACAGAACTCGCAGTACCCTTGTATCTGAAGACAGGACTCTACCTTCTGCACAAGTGGTATTTTGTTGGAGTATGTACATAATCTGGTCTTTAGGGTTCAGAACAGAGTCTTGGCAAAGTTACTTGTCTTTAAATCTGAGCAGTTTGTTTCCTGTGAAAATGCAGGTTTCTGCACAGAGATCTTGATTGTGTGGAGCACTGTAACCATGTTCAGGCAACTATGGTTATGGCCTGTCTCCAGACTTTCTCTGACAGCATAAGGTGGTCAGAGGCAAAGGGACAGAGTTAGGCAACCTATTTTCTTCCATGATTCCATTTGCCAAAGGTCTAAAAAGGACTAATTTATGAAGAACATTCTAGGATTGTAACATGCATAAATATACTTTTATCTTTTTATAGTGATTATTTTTTTATCTATTCGTTGTTTTATTTAATTGTTGTACACTGCCCAGAGTCACTTTGTGTGAGATAGGTGGCTATATAAATGTGAAAAATAAATAAAAACAAACAAATAAATAAATGCATGGCACAGTATTATAGGGCTGACAGTCCATATTTATGATAACAAGCAGTGTGAAAAGAAAAGACTCAAGAAAAGGCTGAACCCATAGCAGGGTTCAGACATGATGGCTGGGATTTTTAACCTTAACTGTTAAACAAGCCAAAATTAGTTGAATTTATAGGTAAACTATATTGTAAACAATAATGGTTTACAAACTGCAGTGACTGCAATTACAAAATACACTAAATCAAATCCACACTATCCACACTTAGAAATATAGGATCCTTGATCATTAGAACTGGCACCGTGGTGTCATATTGGGACAAGATTCTGCAACAATCAGAATAGTTAAGATACTTCTACCTTCTATACTGCTAGACTAGTCATCAAACATTGAGTGCCTGTCCTCGGTAACAATATCCCTCCACCCTTACACTGTGTATAGGTGTGTGCAAAAGAAGCAGAATGTGCACACTTTATGGGTTTTATATTCAGTGAACTTGATGTCTCTTGTTTTATCCTGGTCTATATAAAAATTTTTAATGACGTGTGGCAGCATCTGGCATATCCTGTCTGGACTCAGAAGCTAAGAAATAGAAGGCCTGGTTGAATGAAGCCACTCCATGACATGTGTATGATAGAACTGATGCAGTAAATACCAATGTTAAAGAGTGCATCAGTGGATAATCTATTAAGTGAACTTCTTTCTTTCTCTCCCTAGATCTGGTTAGTGGCTATTCTATGACTCCACCCATTCTTAGCATCACAGAAGAGGAATATATTATCAATGCTAAGGAGACCTTAAATATTACTTGCAGGTAAGAGCCAAATAAAAATGCTTTTTCTTGTTGCCTCATCTGTTTGTGATGTGGCCATCGTTTCTGAAAGAGTATTCATAGGCACTGGAAATGGTGGAGACCTCCTGTCATCTTCAGCATAGCTGAAAAGACTGAATTTAAGTTGATTCATTATGAATACCTGAAATAGACTTGTAACTTGGGTTGCCATATCTGGGCTGCAAAACCCAGGCAGCAAAGGACAATGTTAATCCTAGTTGAAGTGTCCATTTTTTATGGTAAAATGGGCCTGATATCACAACTTTCATGGAGGAGACATGTTGCAAAGTAGCTAAAGTAATTCACTTCATCCAAGGCTTCTCTACTGCAAATGTATTTATTTATTTGTATTTCAAATTTGTCACCTCCTTTGAACACTGCATAGATCCAAGACATAATGACAGAATAACGGAGAAAGTTACCTATGTAGGAGAGGGGTAGGAAATACATGTGTTTATTCATGTTTCCAACCAATTTGGCACTGTGTCTAAAATAAAGGATAACGTTTTGTACTTTGCTATAGCAACTTGAAATGGAGATATTTGGATTGGCCTTCCACTTGAGGAAACCGGGATCAATAATGTGCATAGCATTGACCTGCCAGATTTTTGCCCTGTTGGGGCATCTAAGATGTATCTGAATTTGTCAGCATAGTCATGATCTGTTTATTAGCAAGAACAGTTTCTCTATTTTCTAATTACAAACAGTTGAATATTTATATTTATATACCTCTTGTGCAGTATAGACATAGTATCTAACACTAATTATACATTGATTTAGAATTTACACCTACTCATAAGTTCAAACAGCTAATAATAAACGTTAATATAGAAACTTACAATAGCTTACATATTTTGGCTGCATTTCTTCAAAAGCAGCCTCAGTTTAATTCTGCTTCCCACCAGTTTGTTTGGAAGTTAGGTTTCCATAAGAATAAAGCTAAACACATATTCTATTCCATCCCTGGGACATTTTCCTCATTCATGAAGCAAATGCCATAGATTCTCAATTCATTCTCCTTATACAATTCTCAATCACTTTTTGTCCCCAGACTAAATTTATAGAAAGAGTGTGGCTTCTGAGCATAGCAAAATGTGTATTATTTGATCTTATGACAGTATTTGTGATAGTCTTAAATAGGAAAGCTGAGTGGAGGTTTGATACAGAATAATGGGAGAGAATAGAATTGGGTGTAAAAATGGTTAAGGGGAAAAAGGCATCTATTGTGATTAAAACGAAATCCAACACTGTGATGCCTCACAAACTCAACAAGCTCCAGTATAGATCTTATTTATTTATTTTATTTATTTATTAAATTTCTCCCCACCCATCTCCCCCCAATGATGGGGGGTAGAATCTTGTCTAGGTTCCTACTTTAGAGAAGCCCTAAAAATCAGTGTTCATTCAAGTATATGCATATTTAATTACTATATAGTGGTCATGCAGTTTCATTGTATTAGGAAGTTCTGATGTACATCAACAAACGTGTAGCAACATTTCCTATCCCCTGAGTGAATAAAGCCTTTTATTTCATATTTCCTCCAAAGGAGAGAAAAGCAGTTATGTGAACATATCTTTAGTCCAGATTGCATCAAGCAGTTATTTAGATGACAGAGTCTCAGAGGGCACAGGAGAGTTTCTAATTTCCATTCTGGAATCTTATATGAAAAGTTGCTTTTGCCAAAGTAAAGAGGCTGATCTGTTCTCTGAGGAAAACACAAAGGAATCTTCCCAAAAAGCATAGCCTCTCCCTTTGTTTTGATCCAGTTTATCAAGAGACGATGACCCCATACACTCAGATCAAGACAACAAGAGCAAAACATGATTATGTTGTGCTTCCAAACTATACATTCACTGAAAAAGAATTTTGCAAGATTATTTGTGCCCATTAGCCCTTGCCTCCTGCAAAGTTCAGATCCCCTGTTCGCTAAAAAAACTGTGGAAGAATGAGCCATTGTTTGTGTCCCCATCTTGAGATTTTTGTGCAGACCATATTGACACTTTGTGAAGTGCCACATATAAACATCCTAAAACATAATCCATCCTCTTTTACTCCTCAGTTATTGGCTGTGGGCTTTTCCTGCTATAATCAAAATGCCTTGAAAATATGGTTCTACAGAAAAGAAGGCTTACCTTAGAGTCATTCCTTGCCCATTATGGCTACTGCCATTTTTATTATCTTCCTGTTGCAACAGCTTCTTGATCTAAAATATATTCTCTACTTCTTCATGTATGTTTAATTTTGCCAGCAGGGATTCACAGGTAATTCTCTGGACTAGTGGAACACCTTCATAGACATGATTCATATTGAAGAGAGAGAGAGGAAGTTGAAATACAGAAATATGCAACTTTCAGACAGGGAGGGTGCTGTGATGGGACCATAGATGTAAACATATTTCAGATGAATATGAAGCAACTCTTATCTTCATATTTCACAGATATTTGGAGATAGGTTCGTGGTCCACATAGGAACTCAAGGGGGAATACTACAGGTGAAACTCGAAAAATTAGAATATCATGCAAATGTTCATTTATGTCAGTAAGGCAACTCAAAAGGTGAAACCAATATATGAGATAGACGCATTACATGCAAAGCGAGATATGTCAAGCCTTACTTTGGTATAATTGTGATGATTATGGCGTACAGCTTATGAAAACCCCAAATTCACAATCTCAGAAAATTAGAATAGTGTGAAAAGGTTCAATATTCTAGGCTCAAAGTGTCCCACTCTAATCAGCTAATGAATCCATAATACCTGCAAAGGGTTCCTGAGCCTTTAAATGGTCTCTCAAGCTGGTTCAGTAGGAATCACAAGCATGGGAAAGACTGCTGACCTGACAGTTGTGCAGAAAACCATCACTGACACCCTCCATAAGGAGGGAAAGCCCCAAAAGGTAATTGCAAAAGAAGTTGGATGTTCCCAAAGTGCTGTATCAAAGCACATCAATAGAAGGTTATGTGGAAGGGAAAAGTGTGGTAGAAAAAGGTGCACAAGCAGCAGGGATGACCGCAGCCTGGAGAGGATTGTCAGGAAAAGGCCATTCAAAAGTGTTGGGGACTTTCACAAGGAGTGGACTGAGGCTGGAGTTAGTGCATCAAGAGCCACCACACACAGATGGATCCTGGACATGGACTTCAAATGTCGTATTCCTCTTGTCAAGCCGCTCCTGAACAACAAACGTCAGAAGCGTCTTACCTGGGCTACAGAAAAAAAGAACTGGTCTGTTGCCCAGTGGTCCAAAGTCCTCTTTTCTGATGAGAGCAACTTTTGCATCTCATTTGGGAACCAAGGACCCAGAGTCTGGAGGAAGAATGGAGAGGCACACAATGCACGATGCTTGAAGTCCAGTGTGAAGTTTCCACAGTCTGTGTTGATTTGGGGAGCCATGTCATCTGCTGGTGTTGGTCCACTGTGCTTCATTAAGTCCAGGGTCAACACAGCCGTCTACCAGGAGGTTTTGGAGCACTTCATGCTTCCTTCCACAGACAAGTTTTATGGGGATGCTGACTTCATTTTCCAGCAGGACTTGGCACCTGCCCCCACTGCCAAAAGTACCAAAACCTGGTTCAATGACCATGGGATTACTGTGCTTGATTGGCCAGCAAACTCGCCTGACCTGAACCCCATAGAGAATCTATGGGGCATTGCCAAGAGAAAGATGAGGGACATGAGACCGAACAATGCAGCGGAGCTGAAGGCCGCTATTGAAGCATCCTGGTCTTTCATAACATCTCAGCAGTGCCACAGGCTGATAGCATCCATGCCACGCCGCATTGCAGCAGTCATTGCTGCAAAAGGGGCCCAAACCAAGTACTGAGTACATATGCACACTTATACTTTGCAGAGGTCCGATATTGTTCTATTTCCAATCCTTGTGTTATTGATGTCATGTAATATTCTAATTTTCTGAGATTGTGAATTTGGGGTTTTCATAAGCTGTACACCATAATCATCACAATTATACCAAAGTAAGGCTTGACATATCTCGCTTTGCATGTAATGCGTCTATCTCATATATTGGTTTCACCTTTTGAGTTGCCTTAGTGACATAAATGAACATTTGCACGATATTCTAATTTTTCGAGTTTCACCTGTATTTCTGGCTGCCGTTGTGAC
This sequence comes from Python bivittatus, assembly GCF_059951505.1. Lineage (NCBI taxonomy): Eukaryota > Metazoa > Chordata > Lepidosauria > Squamata > Pythonidae > Python > Python bivittatus. The sequence continues at coordinate 36,011,939 of NW_028277035.1, read as the reverse complement.
TAGTGTTAAAATGCCCCCTCACAGTTCCTCTGCAAATAATTGAGGGACTGTGGTGTTTTGGTTTCTTTATACATGCAATTTAGTCCCAGGAACATGAAGCATCTCTGTTTGTAACTATGATAACTACTGAATTAGGAGCAAACGTACATAGCATAATTCTACACATTGATGTTCCCCATTTCATTTTAGTATTGCCTTCCAGTTTAAACAACAGAATTTCAAAAATTAATATTAGCATTGATTATACTACAGCATAAAAAATCTCTACGCCATGTATAATTACCCAGAATTCTTTTCTGGGCTCTGATTTAACCTACGGGCCCTGAAGTGAAATGAATGAATTAGTTTAAAAATTGCCATTCTTGAAGGGCTATGACAATGACTCTGGTGACTGCATGTGGGCTTACCATGGAGCTCTCTGGCATAAGATGCAATGATGGCCACTAACCTGAATTGTTTTAAAGGAAGACTTATGAAGAAGTAGTCTATCAACAGTCATGATCAGCATAGACTGCCTCCAGAACTGGAAACAGCCTTTCAGTAGCTGGTCTTACATGATATTTTTATCCTTCATTAACTGAACCATGGTTTGTTTGATTAACACGTTTTCTATGTTTGGATGACATGCATAAATTAACCATACAGCCTGGGGTTATGCAATTTGCTAAATTAAAATAGTGCAGTATGCAACTGCATGCGCTTCTTGTGAGCTTCCCATGGGCATCTGGTTGGCACTGTGAAAAATAGGGTATCAGAATATTCTGATACTATGTAAATAGGGCTTGGATCCTCAGAGTATCTGGAGAAGTTCAGATGAGGATAATTTCATAAGCATTCTAAAGCTGAGTTAAGATATTTAAGAAAATATATTTCGGTATCTTCTGAGCATTTTCAGTAAATAGATGATACTAAATCTCCATGTAGTTATCTTATGGAAACTGACAGCGGAAGCTACCAGCCCTCATTTTATGCAACCTCAGATAAGTATCAGCCTAATCAGCAAATATTTAGAAAGAGGTGCAAGTTATTGGTATCCATAATTTGATAATATGACTAATGGTGGCAGCTTGTAGCTGTGATTACAGAGAAGAGGAAATTTGATCAATCTCCTCTCCCCACTTCCCAGAGATAGACAGCAACCAAATATTATTAGAAGCATGAAAATCTGGGACAACTCTGGCTTGTAAAGCACTGAAAAATTGTCAGTATTCAAAATAAACAGTACCTTTGGAGCAAGGAGGCTTTAACTGGGCTCTCTCTCTCTCTCCCCCTCCCTCTCCCCTTCCCTCCCTCCCTCTCTCTCCCCTGTGATATCACACACAGCGTTGGCAATAAGAATCATTATTGTAATTACAGTTTTTATCCTAGTTGGCAGCTGGGAGATAGGCCTGATCCTATATACTTTGTAATATGTGCTGAACTATGGAGAAGCCTGCAAAGCACTGCAGTGTCTTGCAAGTTTGGTTCTCCCTATCTGCTGCCCTTCATGTGTATTGTTTGACATAACTTTGACCATGCTGGCTAAGAATTTTGAGGCTGATACTTCGAAACACCTGAAGGGCACTAGGTAGGGGAAAGCTCCTCTAGAGTTTAGAGAATGATGGGAAGAATCTCTCAGTGCTCGAACTAAAGTAAAGTATCACATTGCTTTGAAACCTAGTGCAAGACACATGGGGGATCTCATTAGCAAAACAAATCTCGAAATCTTGGTAGACCTCTAGCTTTTGCTGACCCATTTACTACCACCACTTATGTCTGCCTCAGTTCTTTGCTGCTTGGTCCAACAGGCATGCAAAGTCTCTATACATAATTTCCTGCAGAGACTTGAAGGGATGGACTAGTCATTCCTTCATTCCAGAATACTCTGCGAACTGTAGTTCTATTTCCCTCTTTGCAACACGAAAATGTAAGAAGCACAGAGGCCATTATTACAGTTACTTTCCAATGTTATTTTGCTGGCAGGAGGAATGGGAGGGGAGGGAATATTAGAACACAAGACTTGTCATAGAGAGACACATAGTAATCCATCTGACTCAGATTCTCTTCTTCTTTTGTCTGGGTAAAGAGGACAACATCCCTTGGAATGGTTGTGGCCTGGAATTCAAGAGGACACTGTCCAAACTGGAAAGGAGAGTGACTCAGCGGTAGTGAGTGTCAACGGCATCCGAACAGTCAAGGAAGAAGATTGTGAGGGCACTGATGCAAAGCCCTATTGCAAAGTCTTGACACTGACTGGGACTCAGGCTAACGACACGGGTTACTACCGCTGTTACTACAAGTACATCAATGCCAAAATTGAAGGCACCACTGCGGTCAGCACCTATGTGTTTGTGAGAGGTAAGAGGGAAAATCCCCTGCCCAGCCAAGCCATACAGATTAAATTCCTACGTGAATATATTCCTTGGCCAAAAGCTGTATTAAAGCTTTTTAAAATGTGATGGGAACTCGCTATTTAAAAAGTAGATTGATGAAGGAAAACTCACTTGGACTTAAAATCTTTATAGAGAAAAAAGAGATGATCCTGCCTTTTGAAAAGGAGATACCAGCTTCATTTTGAACAATGCAAGATGGAAATTGCCATGGGAAAATTTACCAGAATACTTCTATCCTGAAATTCTCTATCAAACATTGCCACCAGATTCCTGAACCAGCTTGTTTCTCTGTTACCTAGGCAGATAGAAAGTATTTTTTAAAACAAAAAACAGCTGCATGTACTACATCAGAGGGAGCAATAGTATTTGCACAACCCCAGAGCCAATATATGAATATGGACTTGAAAGTAAGGGCTGTTGTGTTCAGCGAGATCCTCATAGGGCTCAGAATCTCCATCCTGATTATGCAGTGAGGGCAGATCATTGGATTCCTCTATTCATATATTTTCATTTTATTCAGTTGTAATAACAACCTTATTCAAACAAGGTTCATGGGCAATGTGCAACATATATAACAAATGATTTGAAAAGCTAATGTAATATAATAAAACTAACATCCAATAGTGATGACAAAAAATAATAATTAACTTTTCCATTAAACTTCAGTTATGAAGATCAACTGAGATTTTATATACATAAATCGAGATGCCCGGGTGAAAAAAATACCTCTTGAATGTTTCTTTTTCAGAAAAGTAAATTAGGAGCCAGGCATATCTCTTTAGGAAGGGCATTCCATAGCTAGGGAATAATTTGTAATTATGTAGCATAAGTCTGATAAGAAAGGCACTTATGATAAGGAAAGCACATGGTGTGTAGCCCTATGAGATACCCTTATGTATACTTATGAGATATGAAAAATACTGAAAGGGCTTGAAAACAAATGTACATCTGGTACAGCTGTTTTAATATTGGAATTATATGAATTGTTAAGCACAGGGGTTAAAATTCTAGCAGCTAAATTTTCTACTAATTAGAGTTTTTAGATTGTCTTCAAGGAAAGCTTAATGAAAAATACTTTATTTCATAGATTTAGATCCCACTTTTTCTTTAGGCACTGAGGTTGCATACATTTTGTTCCACCCTCCAGCCCTCGTGAGATAGGTTGGGCTGACTGACCTCAAATCACCCACTGAGTTTCCATGTTGAATGTAAACGTAAATCTCCCTGCTACTAGACCCACATTCTACCCACTATACCACACTTAGATTCCTTCAGGAGGAGGTTACCAAATCAGGAGTCATAGTACTTAACTAATTTTGTCTACAAATGGTCACAACTGGATGACCAGCCAAAGCTTGTGGAAGCACACATAGGCCTCTAATGACCAAGGGGAATTGAGGGAGTGCAGCCCCCTACAGTACAACATTCCCCTGACCCAAGTCCACTTAATCAGAATGCTATAGCCATTTTAGGTTTCTGTTCCAATTGTCATGTCTGATTGTGTGCTCCTCAGAGAACTTCACTTGCTGGATGATTTAAAAATGCAACAGATAATAAATTATTGGCTCTCATATAGTTTGTTAGCTGACCGTGTAATTTGCGTCTGTGGGCTACTTTCTGCCTAACTATACCTTCCACAAAAGAAACCATGGGAGTCATTACTGCAAAGAGACCAAAGCTGTCATTTATATCTATGTTTTCGAAATATCTGTAAGTAGTATTGGAAGGAAGCTGCGCTGCTACCCACAATCCCAGGTTGCAAGAAGACACAGTTTTCCTTTCCTTACAGCACCTGCACAGAACTGTGGTCTTCTTCTGGGCATTCCAACTATTTATCTTTATATGTGCCATTTTCCTCTGTCATCTGCATACAACTAGTTAAATCTGGGGAAGTAAAGAGGGAGGGCAAGGCTTTAAAAACAAAGCAAAATCCATCCTCTTGTGTGGTAGTCTGTCTGGGGGATTGAATTACATTGGTGCCTGGGGTGGATGTTTCTGTTGTACTGGAATTCAGGAGCTTTCAGTTCCATGATACCCTAGAAATACAGTAGTAGCCCAGCTTACTGGCTGCTAAATTAAACGAATTGTTTGGGACAGAGGGTAAAATGTTTAAGTTGTTTTGATTAAAATGGAAACAGAGATGAAAAAATACATTGCTAGAAATAGTGTTCAGGAAAGATTCTCCCCCCCCATCACACATTGCTTTTAATAATAATAATAATAATAATAATAATAATAATTATTATTATTATTATTATTATTTATGATAGATCTCCCACAATCTCCAGAATGTTGCAATTCTATCCATGTTTAAAGGTGCTAACATGCCCAGTGAACTAGGTATCATTCAAACAGAATCTAAGTTTAAATTAGGAAAGATTGTGCACTACAGCTCAGATCGAGGCCTCTATCTGAAATGTGTGAAATCTTGTAATAGCTCTCTTGCTAATATAGTACATACTAGTAGGGTTAGTGGAAAAACATCATACCTGTATTTAGTACCTCAACTTTTTTATAATTGTTCTCTTAAACACATGGTTTATTTGATATGAAAAAACAACTCAATTCTTTTGTTCTTATTTGATATTACAGTAGTTTGATCAAACATGGTTAAATAATGCAAGCTACCAGTTTTCATATTCAGATGGAGTAAAAAATGTAATATAATTCTAAAATACCAAAAAAATCTATTCACTTGAACTTTTGAATCTAAGTAAAAAGACCATGTTTGTTGCAGATCCTTCTCTGTGAGTTTCTGCTCAAATAGTCAGCCCATGTTGGAAAGGATCAGAAAAATAAACCAATAAGATGAATATATACAATGATAAGAAGTGACGACTTAATGATGAAAAATACAAACATGGTTACTTAAACTTAAGAAAGTGTCTGCCAAAGGCTTTCCACCTCAATGAATTTCTTTTCATATCCTTTGCTAACCTGAGTACTCCTTGCATGCAACTGAGATGGTATGTTACATAATTTAGGATGGTTCTCCATTCTCAGATCTAGAAAAGTAGCATTGATAAGCATCAACAAGCAGATACAGTATATTTCATGTGTAATGTAGTTACAGAAACCTGTACAAGCTCTGTATGCATCTGAAGGCTCTGTGTCTCCCTAGCAGGAGTTCCCTGTTAATAATACAGACGAGTGTGATGACTTGTGTATTTACTTCTCCGTGTTTCTTGTAACCCATGTAGTCTAGTTCATCACCAATTACTGTTATGTAATAGAGCTCAGATGCTGATTTTGTTTTGTAACACAAGTCAGCCTTAGAGTTAAGGGTTATTTCACAAAGAAAAAGGGAAGATTTTTCTGCCTGCCACTTCTGCCTTTGAAATCCTCCTCCTCTAACTTTCCATATGCCTCTTTACTCTTGTGTCTAGAGGAGAAAAATGTCTTGGTGCAATTTGGAATATCTAAGTGATGAAACATGTACATTCATGACACATTCATGTGGACCTAGCTAACATGTGGTCATATCACTGATCATTCACATATATGTGTTTGTTATTGTACAGCACTGCCACCCTATATATCGGGGGGGGGCTTGGAGTTGCCACCCCGGAGCTTTGTCAAGGCCAAATATTATGTGATACAAACATGTTTGGAGTCACACATACATATGACTGATTCTCATGCTGCTCAGGCCAACCAGCATGTTTACTATCGGTGCTACGGGACTCAGCAGAAGAACAATTTTATTAATATAAGAAGCAAATCTTTCAAGGAATAACTGAGCATCATTGGAACAAAGTAAATGGAAATGTTCCCATTGCTGTACACTGGTGGTTCCTAACTTTTTCCTTTTTGCAGACCACTACATCATTAACAAAAACAACTGATGGGCTTCCACGTAAGCTAGAAGTTTGAAACACGGTGACCAGAGGCATCATAATGCACTGATACTCCCCATAGCATCCACAGGATCCCAAAATGCAATAAAACTTTCACAGTTACCAAGTATCACAAGATTGCTAAATCACATGAGATTTCATGCAAGAATGCCAAAATCCTGAGATTTTGAGTGAGAATGACAAAAACCTCATGAGATATTTTTGATTAGAATGACATAATCTCACAAAAATTGGCAGTCTTGAAGGCTTTGGGCCATTGCTTTGAAAAATATTTTAATTTTGGAACCCACACCATAAACTGCCAGCGGTACCCTCAGAGACAATTAAAAATCGGAACCCCCAAATTCAGAACCATACCAAAGCATTCTGGGCATTAGTAGTCTTAACCACTGCTGTTTCTCATGCACAGGATGGAATCTCATAGCCTTAAGCACATCCTGGGATCCCTTTCACATGTCTCATTTACCAACATCTTGCACTTCCATTGGGTGGAGATAACTCGATGTTTAGAAAACAAGAGCTCACTTTTTAAAGGGAGAATGCGATTGCTGTTGAATGGTGTGGGTATTAGGGCAGATCATGGATTTAGGGTATTTCGAATCCAATCTAAATTTAATATGGCCAATTAATGCTGAGCCCCTGTGGTTTGCCAACTGAGCAACTGTTGCTGGTATGTTAAAATAAATCATTCTCCGATAACCAACTCAAAATAACAATAGCCAGAGGCATTAGATGTTTGGCAGGAATTTCCCGTCACAAATGTTAGTTCTCTCTTAATCTAATCTGCCCTTGGTCTTTGCTATGAACATCTGTGGCTGCTCTTCACATACATCCTGGAGGAATATTTATATAAAAACACAGAGATGGAATAAAATCTAAAACCTCTAGTCAGGAGCATTTAGCAACAAAGAAGCTGATGTGCAGCATTGCCTACGGGGGGGAAAAATGCTTTAAACTGACCTTGTACAATTGTAGGATGATGAAGTAGATTTATTTTCTTAGCCTGTAGATCTGTTTTGCTCTTTGTCAGTGTAATCAGAGAGTAAGCTGGGGACTTAGAGATATAATGAGCTTCTGGAGAAGAATTGTAAGGATGAATATTCCAGAGCAGTTTGAAGTTGATTTAGGATAAAGGTGGCCTTGGACTGATTTCTTTAGGCCTCTCCTGCTGATCTAGTATTGGCACTCCATCCCTACATTCCCCACAATTCTCTGAGGCTTATGAAGGTTTTGCTACCTAAGCCAATTAATTTCTAGTCCAGGGCTACTCCAGAGGAAATGTGAAGATAGTTCTGCACTGTTTTCTCTAGAACCAAGGAGCAGACAGGTTCCTTTTGGCAGACCTGCTTGCCTTATTCTGCCTCAGAATTACTGTTCAGAATTCCACCCGCCCATTCTGAAGTCAAGGCTCCGTTGGTCTTTGGCATTACCATCCTCTCCCTCCCAGTCTTTCAGAGGTGGGCTTTGTCAGTTTCCAACAGTGGCCAGGTCTTTTCCTCCCACAGTGAAAATCGGAGTAAGGAAGGGAGGAGGAGGAGCCGGGTGGGGAGAGAAGCACTAGCTGCAGTGCTTTTATTTTTGTTTGCTTAAGGGAGTTGATTCAGCAGCAAAGTAATGAAGTGGCTCTATTATTAACATCCCTTTGCCTATTATTTCCCTTTTCTGTTTCAGTTCTGTTTTTACAGTTTTTAATGTTTTTAATAATTACTGTATAAGAGTTTTATGTAACGATTGTTGTTTATATATTTATTGTTTTATTGGGCTGTTGTTTGCTGCCCAGAGTCACTTTTTGTGAGATGGGCGGCCATATAAATTTGAGGAAGGAAGGAAGGAAGGAAGGAAGGAAGGAAGGAAGGAAGGCAGGCAGGCAGGCAGGCAGGCAGGCAGGCAGGCAGGCAGGCAGGCAGGAAGGAAGGAAGGAAGGAAGGAAGGAAGGAAGGAAGGAAGGAAGGAAGGAAGGAAGGAAGGACACTTAGAAGGTAGCACATTTGCGAAGGTCTGGGAAAGGGAAAACAAGCTGTATGGAAGTGTTGCTGTTGCTTGCCAAATGGATCATGTTGATTGAGGATTGATTATGTGCCATCAAGCCAGTGCCAACTCTTAGTGATCACTTAGACAGATTTTCTCCATGACAAACTGTTCCTAACCTGGTCTTTCAGGTCTTCCAACAGTAATATACCATGTAGGATTCTTATAATTGTAAAAATGGGAGGAAAGAATTATGAATTATGATCTGAGCTTCTTTGAAGAGCAAAGTATAAATGTAATAAATATGTAAGCAGCTTTTTTTTCTGGGGAAGTGAGATGTTTAAATTTCTTTCTCTTTTTTTAAAACATTGGATATCTTCCTAAGTTTGCATAATTTCTTCACACCTGATTTCTTGCCTGCATCCATTTTACTGGTATATTGCTTTGTGGCAGTATTTGCTAACCAAATATAAAATATTTGATTACGAATATAGTATTAGGCAGATTAGACAAGGTCATTGATAAGTTAATGGACAATGACCTCTTTTCATTTTCACTTAGGTGGCAACAAAAAAACCAGCATCATGTTATGATCCTGTCATGAATTTCATAATAGAACCAGGAAAGACAAACTGAGCCAGTGTGTATTTTTCACTTTGATCTAGCTTGGGGTAACAAAAGTCATTAAGCTAACCTACATTCATATTGTTGTTTCATCAGATTCCTGGACATTGTTAGATGGAGAACATCTTCTATGTATGGCTTCCTAATCCTTCACATTAAATATATTTCAATTTTCTCACAGCATTTATTACTTCCTTTTCAACATTTACTCTTGGATACTAACATTTACAGCATGTGTTCCAATTCCATTTTCATTATCATTCCCATCTTTCTGCATTCCCTTATTTTAGTTTTATCTATAATCATTTCATCACTTTTATTTTTAATTCAATCTGTTGAAGTCTCCTTGTTTAGTCCTTTCTGTCTACTCCCAATTTTTAAATTTCCATTAAAATTGCTCTGTATTTTCTCTGCCTCTTTTAATGTTAAATCATTCTTCGCATCTTTCATTAAATTCTTTGAAATTATCTTTTCTGTGGGTGCACATGATAAAATATATTTCACTCATCTGCATTTTTAGAAAACTGAGATGCATTTTTCTCATCCACAGCTTCTTTCACTGCATCATTCAACCAAGCATCCTTTTTCATACCTCCTATTACATAATTCCACACAATTTTGTAGCTCCTTGCATCATATTTCTTTTCAGTCTGTTCCAAACTTGTTTCACATTGTCTTCCCTAACATCCAAACTTAATTCATTCTGTAGAAGAATATCTAGTAATATTTTCCCATACTTTCTCTTCTTTCAGTCATTCTCCTTTTTCTTTAGTTCCTTTCTTTCACTTCTTTCCTTTTCTTCGAAGTTAAGTTTTCCAAGAGCCAATTTTGACACTACCAAATAATGATCAATCCCACATTCCAAATTTCCCATCCCCTTATACCCTTTCTCTAATATTCTCAGTTTTTCATCATGAACCATCAGATCAATCATACTTTTAGAATTATATTCTAAAATATGCATACATATTAATAGACTTATGGTAGGAACTACAAGGAGAAAACCATAGCCCCACCAATTATTTTCCCCTCCCTAGATAGCATTAATTCAGAATTTTGCACAATTTTCCCCAGATGTCATCTCTGGTCCTTCCATTGTCACCATTCATTGGAGTTTAACATGCGCTATCATCTATCTGTGAATTCCTACTTTCATAGGCACCCACAACAACAGCAACCAGGATGTCTCCAATTCATACTTTTTCACATACATTTTAGCACTTTCATACATAAATCTACAGCTTTATTTCTCTGAATACATTCATCAACTGTATAAAAATCAGACCATGCTTATTCCATTCTCTGTTACAACCTTGTTTTGTTAGTTTTTCAGAAACACAGTTTCTGTAAAAACTGCAAAAACATTTTTCTTTATTTTATTCCTTAATTCAGGCATCATCACCATCACCATCATCATCATCATCATCATCATTATCATTATTATTATTATTATTATTATTATTATTATTATTATTCCATGTGTAATCTTCTATAAGCCATAATCATCAGGGAGACATCATAGATATTGACCTCCACCTCCCATAATGGCTTTGGTCAGTGAAAGCTTTCGCATAATGCTTTTTGTAGGACAGAGAAGGTGTTGACTAGGTTATCAGCCTTAATTATACCAATGTCACATGCACATTTTCTGTTAACAGTAAGGACCATACCGGTCAGTTTTGGCACATTTGGCCAGTATTCCATAATTACAACCAAAATCCAGTTTTTTCCCAAGTATGCTCACCCTCTTCTTTGCAAGTCTGTCTAGTCAGGCTTGATGAATGACTCTGAACTGTTGTTGAGGATGGACATTATAAGATCCCCTATTCTGAATGATTTTTCCCTATAGCTCTCTTGCAAAAAGGGACACAAGTCATATCTTAATGTATTGTAATTTCTATAGGATTATATGAGCTTCCTGTAAAAGACTAATCAGACTGAAAAGTTGAGGTGTGTTTTGCACTCCTATCAGACTATCGGACCAACACCAGACATCCCAAAGCCAAATTTTGCTTAGCAGCTATGAGAGTTCATACTTGGATTTTATCTGGCTTTAAAACCGTTCAATTTGCTGATAATACTGCTGCTGCAGGTTTATTATAGTAATAATAAATTACACCCTGATTTGTGGTCCAGGGGCCAGAGGTGAAATCTCATATAACCCAAATTAATTTATTTATATAATATTATCAGATGAGTGCCATTTTTCTCTTTCCCTGTAGTGATTCTGCTATTTTATTTTTTATTATAGTGTTATTTTTATTTTTCAAGGTTGTTTTGGTTGTATCTTTGTATGCTGTATATGACTGGTCAATGACCATAAATAAAAATACAGTTACTCTAGGCAAGCTTGGATCTCTTAATACAGAGATTTCCTTGTAAGCCAGCCACCATCTAGAAAGAATATGCAGGTGTATATACATAGTCAGGTTGTGAGTTGTCAGAAAGAGTAGCCATTTTAAGTAAATAAATTTTAAATCTCCAGTATATGTCCCATAATTTATTTTTTATAAAAGAGACTGTTTAAAGTCAAATATGAATGAACTGCTTATTTATATAGTATTGTCCATGTGTGTGGTGCTTTACAGAGAGCAACTCAGTGGAGTGAGTTTTTTCAGTTGTCCGGTGTTTGGTTTGTTTTTTTGCTATATCTGCATACATGTGAAATTACAAAGTATTTTTCTATCTCTGTGCAGTAAGAATCATTAATTAGTCTGCAACCCTTGTATATAATACAGATATCAACAAAACTCTAATTGTTAAGGTTTTTATTCAGAAAAGCCTGTTTTTTCTAGCATCCAGTTGTTTTAACTGGGTACAGTAGGGATTTTACCATTTATTTGTTTATTTATCACATTTGTATAGCCACACATCTTACATAGTGACTCTGGGTGGAGTACATAATAAAGTACCCCAAAACCATTAAAAACCACAATTTAAATTAATAATTAAAAAACAAGGTAAAAACAAGAAAAGGGACAGAATGGCAGCAAAGCATACAAGAGTACATCCGGTTAACTATCATACAACCATCTAACAGGCCCCACTCTGTCATCAGATCCCCAAGCTCATTGGCAAAACCATGTTTTGAGGGCCTTCTGGAAGGCCAACGGGGTTGGGGCCAGCCTCACCTCAGGGGGAGTGATTTTGGTTTAGTTGTGCTAACCTAGGAGCAATAGTAGAAAAGACACAATTTAATTCAAAATAAGAACAAAACAAATAATCCAAGTTATAAGTAAATTTGAATCAACTTCCAGTGAGATGGTGACACATGAGATTCCATGTTTGTGAGCACCATCTGATAATTTTAAATTTTATACCATAAATGTTGGGGTTGGAGTTTTTAATTGAAGCAGTCAGCATTAGCATAACCCAAATGAACTAAAATAGTTTGGGTCCAAGCAGGGTTGCGTATAGAAAAATCTCTTACCACTTCACTTGATTTTTGTGTGCTTTGGCTATGAAGTGTGAGAAAGTACAATAGACGTATGATCCCAAAATAACCTAACCTGAGCCCTGTACAGTATTTGTGGACATAGAATTTAAAATGATACTGAGCTTAACACAAATATACATATGAATAAAAGCTGAACACTCTTATTCCACAGTTTGATTCATGATTTATAAAAGTGCTTGTGCATTTACCTTCTTATATTTTTTCCAAGTTTGGTATCACTCCTTATAGCAGTTAGCTAACAAACCAAAACAGATTATAGAAACTCATCACATTTTCTTTGTTTTTTGCTGCCATTTCACCCCCACCCTCTGCATTTTCTCCACTTCTTTCCTTCTCAGATTTTGAACAGCCATTCATTAATAAACCGGAGACTCTTCTTATCTACAAGAAGGAAAATATCTGTGTCCCGTGCCTGGTATCCATTCCAGATCTTAACATCACTTTGCTGTTGGTAAGCAATCTTTTTGCAGAAAGGTTCAGGATGCTGCCTTACTGGCAGGCCTTCCAGCATGAAGGCTGGAAAAAAATACTCCAGGAGACAAATAGAGAGAAAGAAAAAAAGCAAATCCACTAAAGCTATGACCTTTGAAAATTCGTAGAGACATTTCCCCACAAACTCTGTTTTTCCTTTTGTTTTGGTCTTGCTGTCTTTGGATTTTCTGTGGATTATGTTACCATGTTAATGATCTTTCTGGAGAAACATATTACCACAACACAGAGGGTTCTAGTAAAAGAGAAGAAATTTGTGGAGGCAAAGAAAATATTTCATTGGTATTGTCTTTTCCAGGGCTAGAGTGCCTGACGCAGCAACACAAAAAGGACAGGTTTTGGAAATTGCAATGTTTTTGAGTAGGTTATAAGAGCCATTTCAAATGTGATACAGAGGTAAATTCAGGTTTGCTCTCAGCTGCACAATATCTCTAAACAGAGAGAAGTAGCCAATTATTTTCATTGGCAAATATATTAAATGATAGCCTGCATGAAGCCAAGGATATGAATTCACGAGCCATGTAGTGCTTTCATCTTTACTATCCTGCTCAGGAATTGCTGTTATCTGCTGATAATATTTAGATCACACTAAATATTTCATTTTCCCTGTTTTGTTAAAATTGGCTTTGTTCTCTAATAAAAGCCATCCCAGTACATTGGGATGATAATTGCTTAATAAATGCTTCATTAAGGTTATTGTAGATAGGATTCACAAAAGGTGTCTGTGGACATGATTTTATTTATTTATTTATCAAATTTATCCCTGCCCATCTTGCCCCAGTGGGGGACTCTGGGCAGCTCACAAGTCATTAATAACAATAAATAGATATACAATTAAAAACCTATACACACAATTACTAAAAAAGAAGGAAAGAGTCCAGGAGGCCAATGGTTCAGAGCAGCAAACACCAGGTCTCTAAGGGGCTAGCCAACCCCACACTTGATGTCTTCCCTCCCCACCCCAGGCCAGATGGCAGAGCCAGGTCTTCAAATCCCTCCGGAAGGCCAAGAGTGAGGGGGCCAATCTCACCTCTGGGGGCAAGATATTCCAAAGGGTGGGGGCTACAGCAGAGAAGGCCCACCTTCTGGACCCTGCTAGTTGGAGTTCTTTTACCAAGGGGGTCCAGAGCATGCCCTCTCTGTGTGATCCAGTGGGACGGGTGATGGTAAAACAAAGAACAAGCAAAACCGTAAATGACGCTTTATTTTGTCAACAATACAAAACCTAAAGCAGGAACTGGCTGCAGAAGCCATTGGGTGACGCAATTGTGGAAACTGTCCCTGCATTTCTAAAGAGAGTTCCCAAAATATTATTTCTAGACAACTTCTGTCATCTATCCCGATGGGAAGAACATTCTCTGGGATAACAAAAGAGGAATGCTGGTCCCCACTCTACTGATCAAGGACTCCTGGTTTGTTCAGTGTGAAACTCTCATTGATAAGAAGCCCTTCAAATCTGGTTTCTTCATTGTCCACATTGCAGGTGAGTTTTGGAACTGTTTAGTCTGCAGCTATGCAACTGTTATATAATATTACAGCTAATAAAGTGCCTTAAAGAAGTTCTTCAGTTATAAAGTCATGTTGTTATAACCCTGGCTTAAGCAATGGCCAGGTCATAGATTCAGAGGAGGAACATCAGGCATGAATCCTAATCCCAGTCCAGAACCTAATCATCAGAACCTCTGGGGCAGAGACAGTACTCTCATGCTGAAGAAGCATGAAGAAGCATGAAGAACTCCGAATATATCTGTTCCCATCTGGTAAAAATTGGAGCAACAGTGCCCAGTGATGAAGTACATGCTTGTGAACATAGGGACTGTCACCTTCACTCTCTAATCTCACCATATCTCTATAACTTCTCCATATCTCTCTATCCCAGAATGTTGTTTAAGGAGCTAATGGCGATATAACTTCACACCACACCTTCTCCTAGCTATTTGTTTTCTTTTCCTATTTCTCACCTAAGCATTTGTAGTTTTCAGTCTCTTTCTCTCTCTCTCTTCCTCTTCATTTTCAATATATGCTCTTCCTAATAAACATCTCAGCGCATTCCAATCATTAATCTATCACTTTTTCATAGTGGCACATCTTTTTAACTTTTGCATATTACTACAATAGTACAGTTGTATTATTATAATAGCTTATATATTAACACTAAAATGGCATGCACATGTTGAGGAGTAAACAATTGATGCTGACAGAAATTATTGCAGAATTAATTAGAAAAAGGTAAAATAGCATTAAAAGTGAAGGGAAATAAGAAAAATCTTGGTGTAAATAAAATTTTATAAATATTTATTTGAATACATACCTTACAAGGCATATTCCTCATCCAAAATGCATTTGCTCTCTGTTTTTGGCCACTACAACTTTTGGACAACTGTTAGATAAGGATTATTATATATGAAAGAGATTATTGTTTTTAGGCAAGAGTTGAACCATTCAGTCCAAGAACTGCATGAGAATACAATCCAATGGCAAAGAACTTACCAAATGTAAGGAAGTGGGCATAGAAAGCCAGTGAATCTGCAATGTGTGATTTTACCTTATTACCATTTTAGTCACTTAACACAAGAATTCTGTTTCCCAAGGAAAAGTTGAACTATATTTGTTTTAAATAGTTCTTTTTTCCTACTACATTTTCTACCAGGGAATGAGCTGTATGACATTCAGTTGTTTCCAAGGAAGGCCATGGAGCTACTGGTGGGAGAAAAACTCGTTATCAACTGCACGGTATGGGCTGAATTTAATTCAGGAGTTGATTTCCAGTGGGATTATCCTGCAAAACAGGTACAAATTAACATTTGCTTTTCTTCTTCTTTTAGCCTCTATAGTTAATACGTTCTAGCTCATTTTTGTTACCAATTTATAGAGTAGAAGGGGAAGCCACAAAATCATGCTTTGTTGTTGTTGTTGTTCAGTCGTTAAGTCATGTCCGACTCTTTGTGACCCCATGAACCATATCGCGCCAGGCCTTCCTGTCCTTCACTGCTTCCCGGAGTTTGCTCAGTTTCATGCTTGTTGCTTCAGTGATGCTATCTAACCATCTCATCCTCTGCCGTCCCCTTCTCCTTTTGCCTTCAATCTTTCCCAGCATCAGGGTCTTTTCCAAAGAGTCCTCTCTTTGCATTAGGTGGCCAAAGTATCTGAGCTTGGGCTTCATTATAGTCATGCTTTACTGTTTAGTTATCATCCTATCTGGAGTGCTCTGCAGCACCATCCATGTTGGCTGTCATCTCCCTCTGCTTCATTTACTCCCTGGAGGAAAAAAGTATAAAGTCACCTTGTGTGAGATAGGCGGCTATATAAATACGATAGACAGACAGACAGATAGAGCAATATCTCTGATATATCCATCATTATAGTTTCCCTTTATTCAGATTAGAATCTTACTCTGAGAAAAAATTATTTGCCCAAGAGTTACTTATCAATTGTACTTGCCAATATTTTCTTTTGGACACATACACTGAAACACTTTAACAGTTGTTGAGAAGGAAGTTTATAATAGCAGTTGAGTAGGGTTAACCTTACCATTAGGCAGAGTGAAGTTACCATTTCAGGAATGTCTTTGGCATCATGAAAGGATGACACCTGATTGCTTATTTAACTAATAAGTGATGTTCTACTTGTATTGCAAGCCATGGAGAGAGATGCTTATGTGCTTTCTGCAAGCAAAACTGGTGTCATTGTATTAGAGAGTGAGGATTGGTACCCAGCAGTTCAAAGAGTGCTTAGTTAAGATGGGACTGGGGCAAAATTTTCAGTACAAACTTTAAGATCCATCCTTGTAACAGTTTAGTTGCTTCATTTTGCACCAATTTCTACTCCCAGATCTCTTTAAGGGTAGCCCCACATAGAATTGATGCAGTAATCAAGGCTTGGATAACTGTTGTCAAACATGCTCATCGCCACAGCCACCACCTGCAAATCCACTGACAGCTAAAGATCCAGTAGCTCCCAGTGGGTGAACCTGCTTTTTCAGGAGGAGGGCAATCCTTTTCCAGACAGGCTACAGCTTCATCTCCAAGTGCAACTATCCAACTATATTATTTTAGCTTCTGATGCTGCTGTTTTTAAATAGCCAAGAACAATAACAATAGCTTGGTTATTTAAATTTTTTGGGGAGTTCTTAAACTGCATTCTCTACTTCCACTATTTTCAGTGGGAATCCTGCTGGTGTACAATGTTTCAGTACATACAGTGAAGTGCAGACCCAATTGAGGACAGGCTAAGTGTCTTATTGGTCAGGCCAAGAGCATCACTAGACACTAGAACTCATTTCACTAAAGCCATGAGTGCTGTCCACATTGTTAATGTGTTCATTGTGATTTCTGCTGAGATAATGACTTTGAGCAAGAGCCAATACTTGGAATATGGTTAGACTTGCCATGAAATGGCTCCCAGGGGTGAGGGGGTGGGAGGTAGGTGTTCCTGTATACAAGCTCTTTGGAGGCAGCAGGAGAAGGTGACTGAATAGGAGAAAAGAGATGTAGAGCACCTCTTCCAAGTTACTTTGGGTACCTTGGCTGACCTTTGACTCATCCTTCCAAATATCTGTTTGTTTGGTTTTTTTATATATATATTCCTCCTATTTCCTCTTGAGTTCTCGTTATATAGGGTGTTTACAGAATAGGTGCTAGGATTTCATATATTCACTGTTGGGCAATTTCTCACTTGATTAAAAGAATACTTTTTAAAAACTCACCACACAGAATGTTAACATATCAAGACAAAGCTTTCAAGCCATTTCTTTGACATCCTGGGAAAAAGTATTGTGTATACAGTAATATTCATATGAGTTTCCAGCTATAGTCTAAACTGGCTTAATGAGTTTAGGTTTATCATGACATTGAGAGTGAAGCCTTTGGTTGAGATATATAGTCTATCTTGTAAAGAGAAAGATCGTTTCTGTGCCTCTGAATTTCATTTCTCCTGATATCATCTCTTTTTCTCTTTCCCTCTATCTCTTTTGGCAGATGAACCGGAAAGTCACAGAACTGCCTGAGAGGCGGTCCCAGCAGACACATACTGAACTCTCCAGCATCTTGATCATCCAAAATGTGAGCCAACAAGACCTGGGAAAATACACATGCAAGGCTAGCAGTGGGGAGCAGAACTTGAAGGAGAGCATAGATGTCATCGTGCATGGTAAAAACCATTAACTCAGGCTAAGAAAACCTTTTAGGTTCTTGTTAGCACAGTAGAAAACAGTGTGTTGGGACTATAATTCCCAGCAGGATAGTTAATCTCTGAAAAAGTATCTAATGCTCTGGCTAGATAAAAATGAAAAATGTGGCTCTGGGAATGAATTGAGGTAGTATGTCACTATATATGTTGTTCTCCATGTAAGATTAAATGAGATAACCCTACCATTAATACATCAGTACAGGACTGCTGTTTTGTTTTTTGTTTGTTTTGTTTTTAATAGCTGAGTAAAGGATACACTTTACTTTAGTTAGGTATCTAGTATATCTAGAAGTTGTTCAGTTGTCTACCATGGGCCTAGGATAGAAGTGGAAAGCTGTGTGCATGGTGCTTTACAGAGAACAACTGAATGCAATGACTTTTTGAATAATCAAGTACCCCTTTTAATGTCAAAAAGCAATGAATATATTAGCTTCCTGATGTTTTTCATTCATATGGTTGGGTCTGAAACAGTATATCTTCGGTTTCATATGCTGTATACTCATATTGGGTAACAGTGCAGCCAAAGTATGAAAGTTAAGACTTATCTACCTGTTTTATGGCCCTCTTGGAAGCATCTAGCTGTCCAGAGCTGGAGATGGTATATTTATTTATGTATTTAATTTATTAAATGTAACATGGGCTTTTTGGACTATTCCCATTTTTTCCTGTTATTACCTATGACTGGCACATTGCTCAGCATACCATAGACAGCTGAAGATAATCTTTGGCCCAAAGAACATTGCCCACACCATTGTAGGAAATATGTAAGATTAATTATTCACTAGTACCCATTCAAAAATGTTTCTTTGCTTGAACAGGAATGTTCTGGCAAAAGAAGAATAAAGCGTTCAATCAAAACCTATGATAAAATAATATTTATTAATTATCAAATTGATGCCCCACTTTTTTGTGTAGTCTAATACCTAAGGCAGCTTACAACAAATAAAAAAAGAAATGCAGGGTACAAATCATAACAGTAAAATCAAAACTAAAATCTATAAATCAATTAATTAACAGTAAAAACTTAGCAAAACACGATTATTTTTTTAACCATCTTCCTAAATACTAGGAGAGCAGGAACCAAATACCCCTCCTTAGGTAGCACATTCTGTTGCCTGGGAATCAGACAGGAGAAGGCCCTTTTTCATGTACTCAGTAATGAAGTTTCTGGCATTAGGAGCCTCTTCAGAAGGTCGTCTTCTCCTGATCTGAGTAACTGGGCAGCTTCACAGAGGATAAATAAGCACATTAGCATTTCTAACGTATAAGAAAGATCAGCCAGTGTAGCACTGTGTCTTTATGGCATAAAATGTTAATCAGTGTGAAATTTATAGATCATTTTTATGTCTGTACAAAAGCAAAGATGTATACATCCAATGAGTGGGTCTGCATCCATAAATAAAACTGTAAATTTTCTGTGGAGTAGATATCTCTGCTCTTGAATCAGGTCTACTCTTGAATCAGCTGACATGTTTAACAACTTTGATTCTGCTTTTTTCCCTCTTGTTCTTCTTTATCCAACTGATTTTACAGAGAAGCCATTTATCTACGTGGAATGGAGAAAGGGCCCAGTGATAGAAGCAACAGTGGGAGATGAAATTGTGAAGCTACCAGTAAAAGTGGTTGCCTATCCCCAGCCTGAGTTCCAGTGGTAATACATTCCTTTCAGCACATAGTCTTCTCTGGATTTAGGGGCAGAGAAGGGAATCGGAAAAGAGAAAAACCACTATTGTCAAAAAGGGTTATGCTGATACCTATTTTAAAAGAAGAGACACTGCCTCCTGTGATGTGAGGATTTAGGTTTGGATGTCTGTTTTCAAATCTTTGTTCCCTGTGGTTCTCCTTTACCAACAAAAGCTGGTATCTTACACGGGAGAGAAACAGCTAGTGTTTTCAAGAACCTTCTCAGCCCATTTTTCTGGAAGATATTAGAGGTGATGGAGAGATTACTCTTTCTTTATTCATACCATTGCCAAACATATAAATGCACACTCATATACAAACCCACAGATAATAGTCCACATTCCGCATCGCTCTGTAGCATCTTTTAAAAGTTGGAGGCCCTTGTTGCTGAAAGAAATTTCATGGAATTTGGTACTAAAGCAGCAACAGTTCCAGGTTCATCTTGTACCTCCTGATGATAGTGTATGTGCCAGTCAAATTTTAAATGGCCCTTTGAAGATAAAGTGATGCAAAATGCAGAGTTAAGGCTCCACTTCAGATTTGAAGGCAAAAAAAAAAAAGTACTTCAGAGAGCAGAGAGGCTAGTAGCTCCTTATCATGCCTTCAATTCATTGTGTGTTTTTGCAGAATTGCACCATAGTTACATGATCCTGGGGAAAAAACCCAGATGCTTTAAGGAATTTCAGATAAATCTGAAATTTCATTCCATTTCCATCAGGGTAGACCAGATGTAAAATAAAAGAATAACCTAGGCTTCTTATTTCACTCAGTAGCCCTCCCACGTGGCAGTGGAAGATGATATTAGAATTTTCCAATTTGATGCCTTCCAAAGGTGTTGGGACTTTGACTTCCAGAATTCTCAGCCAGCCTGAGAGGGTGCCAGATTGAGAAAGTCTCCATAAATAGTTCTCCCCCCTCCCCCCCCAAAATAGCAGTAAACCAATTAAGAATCAGCCCGTATATATGTAACATTTTCTTTGGCCATTGATGGTGCTTCTCGGTAGATTTTAGTGTAATTTTTTCTTAAGGGAAAATGAGTGAAAAGGATATTTTTCAGAAATTCCTCATTTCATTGGCTGAAGCCCCATGGCTACCTTTTAGAAGCCTAAGCTATATACATACCTTCTTTCTCTGCTTCTGCCCAGGTTTAAGGATGGAAAGTTAATTTCCAACAGGCAATCTCAATATTCCCTCCAGATCAAGGATGTGGCAGAGCAAAACGCTGGGTCTTATATGCTGGTCCTGAAGAATGGGTTGGCTGGACTGGAGAAGAGCATTAACCTTCAACTGGTGGTCAATGGTGAGGAGAAAATAGCTTGCGAGGAGAAAGGCTTCAGGCACTCAGCAGTCAAATCTATCTTTATTCCTGATATGTTGTACTTCATAAAAACAGTTTCCCAAGTCTGCCAAATTAGGCATATTGTTCATGTTTTTTGGCATCTGGGGGTGGTTTTTAAACATGTTGTTGTAGGAACCAAGGTCTGGGGTGGATCAGAATTCTGGCTGGAAAGATGAAGATCCTGTTGGTGTCATTTGTGATGGAGGGAAGGCTGCTATGGGCATCAGGCATCCCAGTTTAAACATAAAGAGATAAAGGCTTAAAGCCTCCAGTGCCACTACCGCAAGCATGTAACACAAAAATATGTCTACATCAACATATTTCCTTGGGTCTGTAGTACGTGCTTTTCTCATTCTCCATCTGTGAGTGTAATTTGGCTGGCTCCGGATTAATTTTGCCATGTTACGTTACACAAGCATGACATGCTAAGTTTGGACTGGGGGAGTTGAGTGGTGCTAGGCCATTTTCTCTTTCTCTTGGATAGAACTAAATATTATATGAAAGCTGCAGATACATTAATCTCCTTTCTTTACTTTGATTTTCTGATCTATATTCTTTTTATTTTTATTGCTAATTTTACTTTGAATTTATGTTTTAAAACTACCGGTATACTTTTGAAAGATCTGTAGCTACTGGGCAATATGGGAGTATACTTAAAAGTTTCTGGGATTTAAGGTAATTCTTCCAAAGAGAGGAATATGGATAACTGAAAGCAGTAGCAGCAGCACGAAATTAGGGAGAGAGTTGGCAATATGGGGTTTTGATATAAGTAAGTAGAGAATTGAAAAGAAGGGGCACAAGCAGTCATCCCAAAATAGCAATTAACAAGACTGATACTTTATCACAATTTTGATTTCAGTTCCTCCACAAATCCTTGAGAAAGAAGCCTCTTCACCAAACATTTATTCTCGTAAAAACCGGCATGTACTCACCTGCACCGTCTACGGCATTCCAGCTCCAGAAAAGATACAATGGCAGTGGAGGCCTTGGACACCTTGCCGAATGTTTCCCCAGCACAGTCTGTAAATGTCTTTCTTTTTAAAATATTCACTGAATTCTCAGTACAGCACAAGGTGGCAAATTTTGGCAGGACCATTCAGGCTAGTGCACATCCTATGTCAAGCTCGTGAAGCCATTTCAGTTGCATCATATGGCTTCTCTTTCTGCACAGTAAGCCATCTGGATGCAGTGAGGGTTTGTACAATTTAACTTTACTGTATCAAAGGGGTTTTGGAAAACACAGTGACAGTGGAATACTCTTAAAAGTCAGGAACATAATATTGGCCAGGAGCTAGGTAGGGTCTGTTTTTGTATTTAAAACTCATATGGAGAAGACTTGACTCGTTTTTGTATAACAGACTAATATATTTATGGAAATTTGGATCAAAATCTATAGGTGAATATAGAAGTGGTGATTTGATTCCTCTTACAAGTGTGAATTGTATGCTTTGCAATGGCTCAGAGCGAAACAAGATATAATATGACAAATGATCTCCCCTTTTTAAGAATCATGAAGTATCCACAAAAGATTCTGATTGGAACTGGAAGTGTTCTGCTGGCAAAGGGAGAGGGTGGATTTTCCTCCACCCACGAACATCCTATTTTCTAGGGCTGTGGATTTGGATTTAGAGAGGACAAGGTGCTTCATCTGATGCCTCTTAACAAGTCTAACATCTAACACCTCTTAGTAAGTCCTTAAACCAAATGGGTCTTTTCCCACGTTTGTGTGGCACGTTTAAGGAGTTGATAGTTGGCAACTATGTAAGCACCCCATGTACTCCACTGCCCTTTTCTTCTTCTTGTCCAAAATATTGCAGGGCCCTATTATTTTCTCTATTTAGAGAAAACACAAACAACTTTGTAACTGTTTGTACAAAGTAACAGAAAAAGCAGAAATGGCAGATCCGTAGGATTTTAAAAAATGTTTATCTGCAGAAAATTCATGCTGCTGGCTGAAGATTAACTAGACAGAAAGCCATGGTTCTGTTTTAGTGTCCCATTTAGAAGCAAATTTGAAAGATCAATGGGAAAGTTTTCAGAGATGTATTTCAGTGGTTTTGTTGCTCACCAAAATAATATACCATGAAAACCAATATATGTATGCCATTTGTAATTCATGTACCTCAAAAGATTCCATTAATATTAAGAGCTAAAACTTTTATATGAGTAAATGGAAGGTGATATTTAGAGTTGAAGAATCTCCATAGTGGTTTGATGCAATTGTTAAGGATGAGTGTAGCAGAGACCATATAGTAGGTTTGTACATATTTAACTTCATTAAATTCCAAAACTGATTATTGACAGATGCTGGAAATACGTTTTCTATTTATTAGCTTAAAAATAAAACACACTTCTCATCAACATATAAGCTGTATCCTTACTTGAGTATATAACAAAAAACTAGTACGCTTAGTAAAAAAAAAGTATAAGTAAAAAAAAAGTTTCATATTTAATTTAAAGCCGTAGTAAATCAAGAGATTTTGTGTAAATCAAGAGAGTTTTTCTCCAGAGACTTTAAGGCATTTTTAAGAAGAATGCTTTTGTTCTTGCTCCATCAAGCCTATTTCTTTCTCAATCAAATTGGCAAAGCATAATAATTCAAATACTACAAATAGTCCTGAGGAAATCTTAAATGGACCACACAGAACTGTAATTTAACCTACTGCAAAACAAAACTAAATATCAGTTGCTGGGAAATCACAGCAGAAGAGGACTGATTTCCTTGTGTTCTGTGGTTGGGCTTCTTACAGTCTTCTTATTGGCAATGGTAGAAAACTGGAATCAGGATTAGATAGATCTGTAGCTTGATCCATCTGGGCTTTTATAGAAGATTCTGTTCATATCCAGGTTTTAGGCAAAGATACCACAATGATTGATTGCAATATTAAGGGCTGAGAAACATCTAAAAGTATAGGTAGTCCTCAACTTATGACCATTCGTTTAATGACCATTCGAAGTTACAGTGTCACTGAAAAAAGTGACTTAAGACCAGTCCTCATAATTACAACTGTTACAGTGTCCCTTCAGTCATGTGATCAAAATTTGGGCACTTGGCAACCCGCAAGTATTTACAACAATTGCAGCATCCCGAGGTCACGTGATTGTCATTTACGACCTTCCCAAGGGGCTTCTGACAAGCAAAGTCAATGCAGAAGCTAGATTTGCTTAATGACCGCATGATTCACTTAACAACCATGGTGATTCACTTAATGACTGCAGCAAAAAAGGTTGTAAAATCGAGCATGACTCACTTAATGACCACATCACTTAGTGATGGAAGTTCCAGTAAGTTCCGGTCCCAATTGTGGTCGTACGTCGAGGAGTTCCTATATAGATAAAAAGAGAAATAGAAATACATATGGAAAGTCTTCACTGCCATATGTAGGGGGAAACTCTGTTAACTGCCTGTGAAAGTGGAATGTGGGGGAATCTGCAAAAATGATGTAACAATTTGCAATTTAAAGTTGAGAGGGTGTTGAAAGTCTTCAGCCCAAGCTGGATGAAACAACTGAGAGTGTATAAGCAGCTACCCCAGAAACAGACAACTAAAATCCCAACTCAAAAAAGGTTTTGGACACAGAGATGCCTGCAATTACAGCAGAAAGCAGAATTAGTTATAAGAAAACAAAATAAATAACTATTTCTAAAGCAAAGAAGGAGGAGTGAAAATAAGTAATTTCTAAGAGGCAGAATAATGTTAGGAACTAAACTGTTCCACAAATTGATACATGGAGGAAAACAGTTTTGGAAAAAAGGAACTAGTGGAACATTTAAACTTAAGACAAAATTTAAGAAATTTAAATTTTGCTGATAGTACTATTTAATACAAGAACACATTGTGTTAAGACATGGCTTATTCAACCATGCTTTATTAAGTAAATAAATGGCTGAGGTCCCATAGTTTGATAAACCACAAACTAACCACTTTTGGCTTAGCACAGTGTGTGAAGCCTGTCTGATATCAGAAACCAAATGTCAAGGTATTTCAGAAGTGCATACTGCTGGGAAAAGTGGGAGGAAAAAGATGACCAGCAGCAAGGTGGATGGTCTTGATTACAGTGGTGATGGAGGACCATTGGGAGACCTGAAGAGCCAGGATGGGGACAGCTCATCCTAGAGAAGGTTTATCTATGTACTTGCTAAGAATTGATACCAAATTAATCAAATAAATCAAGAAATCAAGTTGCTAAGAGAAACATATGAAATCTTGTGACTTCTCACAGCCTAGTTTGTGTAGTATCATTGGGTTGAGAAGCAGAGAGGCTAACTACCCTTTTTCTGGTCAGTTTAGCACAAGCAGTTATATAGATTACACCACTTTGTGATGGCTACCCATTCTACCCTCAATGTGACAGTGCTTGTCCTGTTGTTTGTGACTCTCATATATTTTAACTTTGCCCAGTAAATCTTCCTGGTTGTCTGTTTGATGGATTCTTTTACACATAACCATTGTTTGACAATACACGATAGACTGTAGCCCAGTAAAATTAGTTTTTGAAGGTTCTTGGGAACAAAGACAATAATAGGATCTCTATCTCTGTTTGAGATGGTTAATGCACAGGAGTCAATTTGTCCCCCTCTTCCTTCAGTTAGGACAATGGGCAGCAAAAGTTTATTATTATTGAGACAGCGGCCTCCATAGTTGAGAGGAATGTAATAGCAAGTACCACTGACCCAGAAGGAAGTGAAGTGTCTATAAAAATACCTATGTCATAACTATGTAGTTTGACTGGCTAAGGAAATCAGGGCATTTCCAGTCCCACCAGAATTCTTTGTGGCTCTGTCAAGAGGAAGAGGAGCTAGTGATTTATGAGCACTGTCTTCCAAGGCCACAACATTTCTGCTTATCCCATTCATAACAATTTCCTGTTTTTAAAAACAGGTTCTCATTCTTGCTGTGGTGCACAAGTACAGAAAAGTTATTTCTGCTCATCATCTTTAATGAAGGCATATCTAACCATTATATTCTTGCTATGTTCAAATTATCCAAGAATTCTGCCCAACAATTCTTGTGTATCTTCTTCCTTTGTATCTTTTCTTCTTTTGCTGCCCTGAAGTAGTATCTGCTGGTCTCTGGATATCAAGATTCCATAAATCCTTCACAACGGACAGTCCTGCTTGGAAGGAGAACTTGTCATTCTCCTTTTAAAGCTGCCTAACTTAACAGCCACCATAATATTATGGAGCAAATTCTCTAATGATTGATATATTGTGTGAAGGACTACTTGTGTTCTTCGTTTCTTGCTGTTGATCAATTTTACTGGATGGCCCCAACATTCTGGCTTTATTGGAGAGGGAGAAAATTTTATCATATCCTTATTGGGGATGGATGGATGGATGGATGGATGGACGGACGGACGGATGGACGGATGGACGGATGGACGGATGGACGGCCGTAGATGTAGATATGATTTTAACATGTTCAGTCTTGCAGGTTTATTCTGCTTTTCTCTGTAAAGCATTATTTCCTTGTTAGGTTATCTTATTTTTTCCATCTCTTTCTCTTTTGTGGGTTCTACATAAACTGAAGCAGACCAAGGGCTGTACAACGCCATCAGCGGGACCGGATGCCTGAATGTAAGGACTGGAAGGATGTGTCACAGATGGATGCTGTGAACCCCATTGAAAGCATTGACACCTGGACAGAGTTTGTGGAAGGAAGGAACAAGGTGAGGCCATTTCCCTGTTTTCTTTCTGCACTGGAAAGAGGTAGAAAAGAAACACTTCAAACTTATGCAATGGAGCATTAGCTGATTTTTTAACACAAATTCAAACTGAATTGGCTTTCCCACATGGTCAGTTTTTGTTATATGATTCATTCAACATATCTCTAAACAGACTTATGCTACATCCAAAGCAAAGTTGGAGAAGTGAATTGAGCAAGTTTGCTTTGAAAAATTAAAAATTTTGAAAAACTAAAATTAGCCATTCAATCTTTTGATTGAAATGATGCAGAATAACATACTGATTAATGAAAAATAAATATTATTATGTGATAAAATTATCTACTGAAAAATCACATGATGAAATTGGCTTCATAGTGCGCTGGTGAATAAGCTCATAAAAACAGAATGTGTTCAAGATTTGGATTTGATCAATGTACAGTTCCATACATACTTCCATTTTGTATATTCCTGAGCTATCCAGCATGTTCTTGAAGTCCTGAGAATCAAACTTCTTTTCTTTCCCACATAGGATTCTCACAAGGATATTTTCATACTAGAACCCTGTAGCATTACTGAGGTGTTACTCTACTATGGCTGGCTGAAGATAGAATTAAACTGAAGGTTCCTACCTCCTTAGTGTTTACAAATAAATCACTCCTGCCATGCAATTAATAGAATATCCATCATTAACTCCCTAGCTGGGATCAACAAAAAGCAATTTATTGGGCTGGGTCTTAATGCAGGAAATGTTTAATTAAGAAGCACAGAAAAGTGCTAGAACATTTTGTCTATATATGCCAAATACCCCTCCAAATTGACAGAAATTGAATTATAGTGAGATAGTACTTTGTTTTTTATGTATATAATTTTTATTAAAGATAAGATAAACATGAAATAATATAAACTAAAAGTAAGAAGAAGAAAAAGAGAAAAGATAAAGTATGAAAAATGGTGAAGTAAAAAAAAAAGAAAAAATATATATATAAAGAAGCGACTTCCTATCTTCTTTACAGCAGTTACAAACTTAATATTTTTTCTCCCTCCTTAAGGTTACATCATACTTCCGTTCTTCCCATATTCAACCATTTTAATCAGCAAATCCATAAATCACCAATTTGTTTTTTCTGTTTTCAGCAAAAAATCCATAAGAAGTTCCCGGTCTTTAATAAAAGTACTTGTTGTCCTATCCCCAAACAGATCAATTTTGCCATTTCTTTTTTATATAATAATTTTATTGAACATTCCAATTAAAAAGATAAGAACTAATACAAACTAAAAAAAAGAAAAGAAAAGAAATTGCAGAAAATAAAGAAAAAAGAAAAAAAGAAATATATAAAGAAGAGACTTTCCCCTTCATAACAACAAGTATAAACAATTTTCGTAATTTCTAACTTCTCTTAAGATACAACAAATACTCTCTTCTTCCCATATCTCATTTCTTATCTATAAACAAATCTTGAAAGCCTCCTCATTCAGCCCTGATCAGCAAAAGTCCATTAAGGGTTACCAGAGAAAACAATATATCTATTTTAACCTTGATCAAATAAAACAACTTTACATTCCTCCCCTTTACTTTTAACAATCCTAATCCTTAATCCCCTCAAGTAGTGTCCTAGAACTTGATTTCTTCTCATTTTTTCTTTGTCCCTTCTCACAAAATTCTTCAAAACTTTAGAAGTCCCTTTTGTAAATCCAATATAGGAAAGTTATCCAGGTCATTCCTTCTATTTCTCTCTAGTGCCCAGCCTTCAAAATCCCATTTTATCATTCATACATATATATAAAACAGCATTTTCCCACAGGAAAGATTCTTATAATTACTTTCAAAATTTTATTTCAAATCCATCTAGACTCTTAGTCTGTTTGTAACTTTCCAAAATCAACGTTCTAATTAGCCTTTTGCTGTTTATTCTAAACAAAAGAATTTTTTAACCTGTATTTTGTTAAGGATTAAAGGAAACTCACCCAGTGTAGTAAAACGTGCCATTATGAAGGTTCCTAATATCTAAAAAGCAGTTAACAAGCAATTTCCAAAGTGATTAAGAAAGGAAGTATATGAACCCTGTGTCCATAAAGGTGCCAAACCATGGTTTGGATTACAATGGCATTCCCTCATCTCCCAGAGCTCTAAACCCCCTGGACACCACTGTTTTGTGGTCTCATTGCAAGAAGCAACTGTCTGGAACACTTGTGAGTGACCCCAGTCCTCTCTTTGTCTGGAGAGGAATCACAAAGAGTCAGTCCATTCACCAGCTCTTCATTCTGCCACGATCATCAGCTCCACTCTCAGTGGAACTGTCATCAGTTTACCATTTCTTCCCTGGAAGTCTCAATTTTGCCATTTCTACAAATTCCATCATCTTCACAATCCATTTCTCCATCGTAGGTATTTCAGTATATTTCTTCCTTCAGGGCCAGTTCCAGTCAGTGTTGGTTAGGAGGAGAGGAGATCGCTCCCTCAGCTCCTCCTTTGTGGGGTGCTGCAGGATTCTATTCTCTCTCCCCTCCTTTTCAACATCTACATGAAACCACTGGATGAGGTCATCTGCCAGTTTGAAGCTCAGTATCATCAGTATGCTGATGATACCCAACTATATCTTTTAGCCCAGGCTGGCCAAGTAAGGCTATTGAGGTCCTGGAGGCTTTGTGGGTTTCGATGGGAAGGAACCGTCTCCAACTCAATCCAACCAAGACCAAGTGGCTGTGGGTATTTGGGCCACCCATATATGGGGACATTCCATCTCTGATCTTGAATGGGGTTTCAATTCCTCATTCAAGAGTGGTACGCAATCTGGGGTTTTTCCTACACTCACAGCTCCTGCTCGATGAGCAAGTAGTAGCAGCTGTGACCAGGAAAGCCTTTGCACAATTTCATCTGATGCACCAGTTGGACCTTTTCATAGACCGGGAGCCCTTTAGAAAGCCACTCATTCCCTGGATACCTCATGGCTTGATTATTGCAACACGCTCTACATGGGCTTGCCATTGAAGAACACCCAGAAGCTTCAAGTGGTCCAGAATGCAGTGGCACAGGCAGTGATGGGCATGCTTCAGTATGCTCATGTAACACCTCTGCTTCATGTCCTGCACTAGTTGTCAGTTTGCTTCCTGGTGCAATTCAAGGTGCTGATCATTATCTATAAAGCCCTACATGGCATAGGGCCTGGTTACTTGAGGGACTGCCTGTCTCCCATACTATCTGCCTGGCCAATTCGATCTGGCAGGGTTGGTACATTCCCAGTTCCTTCAATTAAATAATGCCACCTGTTAGGACTCTGGAAGCAAGCCTTCTCTGTAGCAATACATGCCCTCTGGAATGAGGTTCCCCTCAAGATCCAGATGGCTCCCATCCTGCTAGTGTTTCAGAGGTCCATGAAGATCTGGCTTTTTGCCAAGGCCTTTGGTGATGGTGAATGAAGCCCTCTTTGGATTGGTGGGTTCATTTCTTTTTTATTCCTGTCCAGTTTTTTTGTCATCCTTGCCATCTTCTATTACTGATTTTTGTCTATTATTATATTTTTTAAAGTTTTTACTTGTGAACTGCCCAGAGTCATAGGGAGTTGGGAGGCATATAAATTTAATAAATTATTATCATCATTATCATTATCATTATTACTGTTGAAAAATATGGTAGAGAGGTACAGAAGTTTGATCCAAAGTAGGCAAAGGAGTCTCAGATCTGGCATCAGTACCTTCTCTGTAACTGCCAGGTGCTTCTTAAAGAAGCTTAGAAGCTACACCTTTTCCTAGGCTTCAACTGTTGCCCCATGAGCTCAGGAAAGTATGCATTTGAATGAAGGAGGAATTAAGGGGGTAGTGACTCTATTCAGATGTGTATTTCCCTGAGGTCATGTAACTACCATCAGAGCAGCCAACAGGTACAGAGAGGTGCCCACACCAGATCTGAAGCACCTTTACTTATTTTGGAATCACAATAAACTTCATCATTTGAATGTTCCACTTAAAAATGAGTAAGCCAAGAATTGCTGTTCTTTAAAAAGAGCTAGTGCTGAAATAATGTCCAATAGGACATAAAAAAATCTTGCCACATATCACCCATATTTTAAATTAAATTCTGAAATGACATTGTTGTGTCCATGTAATCACCAGGGGTTGAACTCAGATGGAGAATGACTTTACCTTTGTCTTTTTTAGCGCTTTATAATCTGTATTGCTATTTAATTATCTAATACCAGTATTATCTAGTACCAGTATTGTTGAAATTGGCACTGTCTTGCATTACACACAAGTTCTGCTTATCTCAGCTAAGTTGAGCCAGAAAAATAGTATCTACTATTCTTTAGTTAAATTCTTTAGTTGCCAGATTTATGTTGCTCTTTCCACACCTCTGTGCATCAGGATTAATTAAAAAAAGGCATTGAGGACAGATTTTCTGATAAAACAGTTCCAAAATCCAGGCCTTTTAAGTGTCACTTCCAAAATATATTTTTTTTCTGAGGCATATATTCCTAAAGAAGATATGGAAGACAACATTCAAGCATGCTAAATTTCACCCATCCTGAGTGTGTATCAATGAAATGCATGTACCTCATAGCTGGTGGGATACAAGCAACAGTATGTTTACTTGCAAAGTAATTTCTATATTAGAGATCCCGACTTCTATAGAATAGCATGAACGTGCTTGACTTTGGTTGCACTTGTAACATACTTGCCATGTGTACCAGAACTGACCACCAGCACTGTCCTTACTCTTATCAAGGAACGCGGTTATGTGCCCTAGGTACAACTAAGGCTGGTGAAGCTTTCCATTGACCAAAGGCATGGGGGTATGAAATTCAATATCTTTGGGCCCTCTCTGGGGATGGCCGTAGCATATGGACTATTGTACTATGGAATATAAGAAGAGTAAATGGTAAAGAACATGAATTAAGGAAAGAAATGAAAGAAAGAAACATAGATATGTTGTATGTCTGTAACACTAAAAGAAAAGAGAGGAATTGAATGGATGCAACCTGATCTCATGGAATGGAATTGATGGATATATGCGGGGTAATTTAATTATAAATGAAAGGGCTAAAATGTATGTCAGAAAGTATGAATTGGAATGAGAAGTTGGTGCTTGTTGCAT
Organism: Python bivittatus; assembly: GCF_059951505.1. Taxonomy (NCBI): domain Eukaryota; kingdom Metazoa; phylum Chordata; class Lepidosauria; order Squamata; family Pythonidae; genus Python; species Python bivittatus. The sequence goes on along the minus strand of NW_028277035.1, from coordinate 35,980,208 downwards.
TTGGTGCTCTGGCGAATGGTGATAATGGAAGAACCAGGCAGAAGTTGGCTGAGAATTCAAATGAATTATAGCAAATGTTAGATACCCTGCATGAAACAATAAGGAGCATGGTTCTTAAAATTAATTTATCAAAGACCAAGGTAGTTCTGTTTGACAGGGAAAATGGAGTGAATGATTGCAAATTATATATAAATGGTAAAAGTCTAGAGCAAATGTTACCTTGGTAGAAAGTTTACTAAATATGGGGAAATGGATAGATCCACTATTTTATTATTGCAGAATTTATTTATTTACAGGACGTACATGGCCACGTATCTCACATAGACTCTAGGCAGCTCACAACAATTTGTTTAGGGATTTGTTTAGGGATCACCACGGCTGGCCCTTGGCCAGGAATAGTTTCTGGAAATTTCTCCAATTGTCCCATCTCTCTGAAATATTGTAATATTATCTGCTAATTTCTAATACTAGTGGGACCTTCCAGTCCTGGTAGGCCATTATCCTCTACAAGAAGAAGAAGAAAATGGATGGAGACATTTTAAGATATCTCAATGCTTGTAGGAAAGTAGTGGGCAGTTTGGTCTGTTGGTAAAAAAGCTAATAGAAAGCTAGTGCAGAGCCCACAAAACAGGAGTAATACGTGCCAACCTGTAAGCACCCAGGCTACTTCATTTTTCACCAACTGAAATTTCCAGGTGGTCTTTAAAAGTAGACCTGTGAAATAAGACAGGACAGAGAGGAACCCTGATGTAGAAACAGTAGCTCCACCTTGCCAGGGTTTAGTTTAAGCTGTTCTCCCATCTAGACCTTCATAGCCTCCAGTCCACTGGGACAAGGCTTCAACAACTTTAGCATGGTCTGGGGTCATGATGTACAATTAGGAATCATCAGCATATTGATGATACTGGAACCCAAACTGCTGGATGAAACTAGATATTAAATAACACTGGGGAGAGTCCTGACCCTTGTGGTATCCCATAGAGGGCAGCCACTAGGCTGATCTCTCTTCCCCAGTCATGTAATGGGAAGTAGGATTGAGAAACAGAGGAAGAGCTGCAACCAAGATAACAGTCAGATAAAAGAAATTTGAGTGAGAGACAGAAATGTAATTTGAGAAAGCAACTCAGACCTAACCCTCCTTAGTTCTCACAAAAATAAAGGGAGGGGGAAAGCATGTTCAGGCTTGCAAGATTCTGTTACTGTAACTTATAATAAAACTAGTATTAGCATTCATAAGTTTGGTTTCCTAGTCTAGTCTACCTTGAAAAGCTGACAAGTCAGTACCAGCTGGAACCAGCCCCTGAGGAAGGAGTGGAAAACAGTGCCCAGCCCCATAGCTGGTCCAGAAAGATACCATGTCAATAAAGAGTATTGAAGGCTACTAAGACCAGAACAGGTACTCTATTTCCATCCAGGCAATGGATCTCCTTACTGGCAAAGGTTTTCCATGATTTCAGGATTCTGTCTGGAAGTGTTGGGGACTTAAACAAGGGACTTTTTCCTTGTAGCACCTACATTCACTGAGCTGTGTCCTACCTGCTACAATTCAGTAAAGTTCTATGGCAAATACAATACCAGCAAATCTATGATAGATATAATCTGTACCAAAATACCCCAGACTGAATTATTTAGAATTGCAGATTATAAAGATGGTACTTATCCAAATTTGCATTGTATTCATTTATTTCACTACAGAATATATGCTGAATTCCACCTCCACCCCCAAATCAAAATATATAGCCCAGACTAGTTGTTTAAAAACAATTCCATGACTGGAACAATGAAATGTCTGCACTGATCTAATAAGACCAGTGTTAATGTTAGTATGACCATCTATGAACAAGTTGCTTAGATAGTAACATGCCGCTAAGCATTTTCTTGCAGCAAATATATTGGAATTGTTTGAAAGGCCATTGCATAAGAGCAGTTATCAGAAGAGCCATTCAGCTTCTTAAATGGACTGGAAGAATCTTCTGCCCATTCATGTCTTTGGTTCCCAAGTCACTGCACTCTGGCCATTTTTGTTAATGGCAATTATTTTCAGTTTCCCCTTCACTGGGGGGAAAAACTCCTGAAGCAAATTATTTAAGAAGTAAAAAGCACAGGCAACAGCTCTTCCTTTCTTCCTGCCTCTTATTCTCCACTGTCTTATATATCCCCCTACACATAAACTTATGTAATGTACATCAGCCTCAAGGCTGATTTTAATACATCAGCCTGCCATCATTATGTCCAGTATATTTTTGAACAAATATATCAATCCAAATGTATGAGGTCTTTGGAATGAGCGACATTCCAGTGGATTTCCAATGGATATTACCCATCATTTCCCTTCTGGGAAATTTTAATTTTGTCTTGATATGTTACTTTGTCAAAAAATAGCCAGCATTTAAAAGTTGTTTCTTTCCACTGTCCTAGTAAATATAATAAGCACCAGGGTCATGCGTGCCTTTCTATGACTAGTTTCCTATTCTAGGTGACAGTGTCAGCTACCAAACTGTGCCCATGATAGTGATGCAGGCAAAAGAACAAACAAATGGCTTCCAGTTTCCTCAAGTCACTTCCTGTTTTCATATGTCCCTCCAAGATTACTTCCTGTTCAAGTACTACAGTCAGGAATTCCTCACAAAAAGGTGAGAAATGATGATAGGAAGGAGAGAAACATGTTCTTGTTCTGCTTCAACTTCAATTACGCCAAGTAATGGGCTGTTTTCCAAAGCTTATCTGAAGAATAAAAGAAGTGAATTTAGAAATACTACTTTGAATAGTCATTTGGTATATATCTCTTCTCAATTCTTTATTTGTACCAAATGGTTGTCCAGCATACCGTATAGTCTATATTTCCATCCTGTACAAACTGATAGTGAAAAAAGAAGCAGATATATAAAGATTTGAAAATATCCTGAACTTCTGATGTATGTGTTTGCAGTTTATCAAGAAATCAGGACTTTTGAGGCATAGCACTGGTTAAAAGAATTATTATACAACATCGGAAGGAGAAATCTACACCTAATCTGCAGCAATAGCTTGATGATCCAAGTTGTTTTCCAACATTTGTATTAGGTTTTGTGGGGGAAGTTGCTTTTGGGTTCTTTGTTTATTTGTTGGGATTTAGTTGTTTTGTTTTGGTTTTTTTGACAAAATGGAAAAGAAGAAGAGTTTTGGGCAATTTGGTCAAAATTAGTTGCAGTTGTTTTTAAGATACGATTTTCCAGGCTTTTTTCTTTTTTATTGATTTTGACATTACCTTACATTGTCAATATTGTGCTATATAGAAAGATATATTAATTAGAGTGATGTAATGAAAGGTGTATTTCTTTGGGGGAAAGGAAAGAAAGGGAGTAAACTTCTGGCTTACAGGTTATCCCCTATATGTGGCCTCTGGCTATCTTTGAATACACTTTGCTTTTCAGCTCACTATTCAAGTGAGAAGATTATGTACGGGGAGCCCCTGGGTTAAGAACGCCTGGGTTACAGATGGCCCATAGTTAAGAATGGAGCCTATTGTAGCAAAATTCAAGTTAAATACACAATGATTCGAGTTAAATACACAATGGTTCGAGTTCATTAAACAATACTACTTATACAGTATTATACAATAATACTGTTCCAGCTTACATACAAATTCAACTTAAGGACAGACCTTGGGAACAGAACTCATTTTTAAACTGGGGCCTACGTGTATTTTATTACTGGTAGGCTTTGGGGTTCTTCTCATGAGAAGGCAGGATATATATTTTAATTAAAAACGTTTGTAGTATTAAAAGAAAATAGTGGGCATCTGCCCTTTTAAGCCTTTACCTGTTGAATTAGATGACATAATTAAAATAGTTAAAAAGTTTTCTCTATTAAAATAATTGTTGTTTACACTGCTTCACACCAACATTTACCAGAGTAAATAAAGTTTGATACATTACAGAGTTAGTTGGGAAAGATTTATTGAGAATTTTGAATACTCGGTATTATCTTTTCTGGAAGGATAAAAGAATATTAAAAGGTTGGGTCTACACTGAATAAGCATATAGAATCAGTGAAGTCAAGCAAATATTTTGCTTTCTTATGTTGTTTATGAGAGTGTGTAATCATTTATGTATAGTTGTTGATGGGGTCATAGGAGGCTGAAAACAGGATAGCAATTATTTTAACCATTAAATACATTAATTTAAATAAATCTCTCTTTTCTTTTGGAAACAGTATTTCCCCCTCTATAATTGTTCCAGGCAATCTCCCCTCCAGATACTTTCTGGAATAAAACTTCAGTAGGTTTCACAATACGTATTTCCTGACTATTCTCTGGACTCTTTCATATCTGGGTGATGCTAGTACAAACTATGATGTTTCTCAGTAGAGCTATCCTTTTGTTGCTGGGGAAATGCTGGACAGGAATTGCGATTCACTAATGGCTACATTTTGGTTGTTGACAGACATAATGAAAAAGAAAGCAAATAAAAACTTTTCACATTTCTTTAATAAAGTGAAGACGTTATAACTATATATTGCCTTATTAGTGAAACATAGTTTTACCTCAGAAGCACAGAATAATCTACAGCTATCCAGGTTATGCATTGTGAGCTTCCATTGTCTTATTAACTAATTACAGTTGTCTTGTTATCTAAACTCGGGCACCTATCTGCATCTGGGTATTCATACAGCTACAGTATCTGGGACACATCGTCCAATGTGGCTGTTCACGTTTATCTGCCATGGAGATTTTATTAGATTTAATATTGATTTAGTTGGACTTGCAGAACGTACAGTATGTTGATATTTCCTGAACCATTACATTTATAATTTAAATTAGTGTTTTGCCCACTGAACTATGTTGCTCTGTATATTCTGCAAAAGTCAGTAGAGCAGATAACACATATTATTCATATGTTCTTTTTCCTGTTGTGATGAGAGTGTTTGATCTCTAATCTTTCCTTAGGAAGAAAAGACTCTGATTTTCTGATTTCTCTATTAAACCTTATTCCATGCTAGTCCCCTGTAAATAGGAAAAAGTTCATAAATAAATTTTGCCACTTCCTGTTTAAGCAGTTTCATTGAGGAAAGTAGTGCAACAGCGGCATTTCAGCAGCAGGGGATTATTGGAGAATATTAATACTGAGCACATGACCAATGAAACTGAATGCAGAGATAAAAGAAACTAGAACATTGTGGGGAGAAGTGGCATGAAAATTGAATTTTCCTCAGGAAAGAGGTGCTACTAGAATATTAATCTTCTTCTTAAAAATGTGTAATGACTGGCAAAAGTCCTAAATCTCTCCAAGTTAAATACTATTCATATTGTTCTTCTCTTTCTTTTCCAGACCATCAGCAACTTAATCATTCAAGAAGCCAATGTTTCTGTCATGTATAAGTGTGTAGCCTCCAATAAAGTGGGTCGTGATGAACGGCTGATCTACTTTTATGTAACAAGTGAGTATCTTAAAACAAAGTCACTTAAACAACCTGTCACAAACATTTGAAGGATTCAAAGAATTTTAAAGACTCATTAATCTCTTTGGAAATCACTGAATTGAGATTGTTTATCAAAGTATGTCTAGTATTGTGTCTTCATAGTTAAGCAACGCAGAGTGTTAAACCATGTATTTATTATTTGCTACTCCAAATCATTAACAGAACCAAAATTTGCTAAAAAATTAATTTTAAACCTGGGACAAGTGAAAATTTCACCTTGTAAATCTGTATATTTGAGTTTGCACAGTTTGAGTTTATATTTCAAAGTACTTTATCTGTAAAGAAAACATCTCTAATAAAATATACACGTTGAAAGGTAGAGGTAGATTGAGGTAGAGAAGCAAATTGAGAGATGTTTTAGAGCAAGAAAATAGAAGATTTGCCCTTCTGCGAAGACAAATCTAGGCTATCTTTAAAAGCTTGCATTGCCAATTCCCAAGTGTTTCTGGTACAGTAGCACCCCCTAGTGCCCTACCTTCTGTATAGAATCTGTGTACTTCCCATTATTTTAGAAGCTGAGTTTTTCGTTTTTTGCTCATTGAATCCACAGGACTTCTAGAAGACATCTTTGTTTACTAATGGAACAAATGTGAGACAGACAGATAGCAGTTCACGCAACTACTAAACGAAGCTAAAATGTGATTGAATGATTTCTGATTCAGAGTGCAGTGGAAAACCCAGCCTTGTCTTAACTGAACAGACAATCATGTTGAGCCATAAATGAAATGTATTCATTTGGGCATGGAGTATTACATGAATACAATCAATGTGTTTTGATCATTAGGATTCAAGATAAGCATGTTATATGAATTCAGTCAGTGAGATCGTAGGACTTGGTTTTAATCTAAATTATTAATCTGTATTATAATGCCTGTCAATGGTTTTCTCTTTAGGAACACAGAATTTGCCATTATTTCAGTGTGAAGCTGTAGCTGTGTAATCATATTAATTCTCTTGCCATTGCCTAGATTAGAATCTTGTTTATGGATCATTTATTTGAATTCTGTCTTTGTGTGTGTGTGTGTGTGTGTGTGTGTGTGGACAAAGTAAAGCCACAGCTGCTGAGGTTGCCTTGCAACCAGAATATTTGAGGCCCAAATTTTAGAGAGCCTTGGTCAGCCATGTATTGAAATAAATGGGTAAAATGCTCAGGATTTGTAACAATCCTAAAACACATAGCCCAAAGCACATAAAGACAGTAGTATCCTATAAGCAGAACTGGAAACAGACATTTTAGCATTAGTATACCCACTTCTGTTTTAGTGATTAATTTTTTTTTCTTGCTTTCTTGGCAGCCATACCGAATGGCTTTGAAATTGAGTCAGAGCCTTCTGAGGAGCCCATTGAGGGACAAGACCTGAGACTAAGCTGCAACGCTGATAACTATACCTATGAGAACTTGCAGTGGTACCGGCTCAATCTCTCAAGACTCAATTATGAAGAGGGCAACCCTCTGGTCCTGGACTGCAAGAATGTCCACCACTATGCAATGAAGCTGCAGGGTGAACTGCATTTCAAACCTAACTCCAATTATGCCGCTTTGACCCTCACCATCCCAAGTATCTCTCTAGAAGATGAAGGAGACTATGTGTGTGAGGTACAAAACAGAGAAAACAGTGAAAAACACTGCCACAAAAGATACATCTCTGTTCATGGTAAGGACCGCTGAGAAAGTCTTAGTCAAGTTTGTAGGGAAAACCTTGTTATGCTGAAGGATGCATAGAAAGGTGCATGTCTAGCTACTGCAAAACAAGGGTAACACTGTTAAGAATTCTAACCGATCAGATTTATTTTGAACTGAAATAATCTTTGGGTCACAGATCTCTCTCCAAGTACTTCTTTATGGATCATAGATGATTCCTGGAAACCTGAGGCAGATGGAATTGGATTTTTGTTGATGGAAATAATTTGAGGCCTCATAGCAGTAGATATGCTGAGGAAAGAAGTAATGGCTGAAATGACAAATAAAATGCTGTCCAAGTATATGTCTCTCTCATTATTTCAAAGCAAGTCTTGTGCTTTTGTGAACTTGATGCGATCTTAAATTTCCAGAGTTAGCAGTAATGAAGCTCACCGTTTCCCAAAATACACTGGCAGTCATTTGGATTCAAATTATTCTGAAGAGACTTGTTTGATAATAGACTTATTAAATTTCTTATTCAAATCTTGTTTCATAAAAAGAAATGCACACACTGCCTTATGTTTTTATGTGGATCTGTGAACAGATATTTATTCTCCTTAAACACTAGCACAATGCTAACATATTTAACTGCTTAAGCACGATAGCTTGGTTGCTAATGTTAATGACAACCCAGAATCCCTGCTTACCCAAGTCACAGCTCAAGGTTGGTTACGGATCCTAATTTTAGGAGGGAACCCTGGTCAAAGCATACACTAAGAGGATGTGAGTCAACAGATATTCTTAGTGTATTAAGAAATGCACTAACAATGAAAGCAGTGCAATTTGCCATGCTTATAAAGAAATCTAGTGTTATATTATCATCAATGGATATTATCCATGTGAGAGAGATAGGTAAGCAGCATGTATTTTAACATTTGCATTTATAGTATGTGCACATGCTACAGGCTATAGTGCAGTAATTGCAAGGGAAGAAGAAGAAATTTCCGTTTTATGTTGCTTTTCTTTAAAGTTGGGTAATACAGAAACAGGCTTGCAGTAGAGTCCAATGACTTCTTAATTTCCTCTATCCATTCATGCTGCTGTGTTTAGCTTATTTCAACTGAGCAAGCATGCATGCTTTGGAAATAATATTGTGTCCTTTTTAATAGCTATGCAGTTGGGTAGGTGCACAACAAAAAAAGAGCAACCATAGATTTCCTGCCTGCAAATTTCTTTGGTTAAAAGAGAAAATAAGGGGAAAGAAATATTATAAAACAGGTTCTTCTGTTTTCTTACCAATTGCATTGGTAACTATTATAAGGTTACTACTAGATTGAAGCACACATAAGCCAGTTGTGCACAGAAACTACAGTCACCAAAAAAGCAATCACAGGAGTTTGGAGGGGGAAAATTACACATTGAGATTGAAACAGTGCCAGGGGAATTATGTGTGGATAATTAAAATAAGCCAGATATTCTAATTTTTAGAAAAAATGCTATACAGATTATTAACTAACCACAATTCATGTTGGTGCTACTGTCATAGCTGGTTTAGCAGGAAGAATTTACATTTTAAAAAGAAGAAACTAGAAGAACCCAGCCTGTTATGATTAAGTGTTTAGGAGTGTTAGGTCTCTATGGCCTTCAAAACAAATTAAGATCTTGATCACCTGAAAGTTATTTTAATTGGCCTCTTTTTATCACATACTATATTGGAAATGGCACAAATGCTTTACAGAATAAGAGCAACCTTTCCATTGACTTGCCATGGCCAAGGTTCATTTTTTATTTTCTAATTTTTATGCAATTTGTGACATACTTGAACTCAAGGAAGAGTTCTGCTCCCACCCTACAGAGTACCTGTTATTTATTCTCACATTTCTTGCAATTCATCTTTGTTCTGTTAATGTTATTCCTTTAGCTTTAGAGGTGCCCAGGTTGAAACAGAACCTGTCAAACATCCTGGTGAATGTGAGTGATTCTATAGAGATGCGCTGCAAAGTGGATGGTGTACACATTCCAAACATCAACTGGTATAAAGACGAAAAGCTGGTTGAAGAGGTCTCAGGTATGGCTGATTAATTCTATGGGTTTAAGGAATGGGACATGCATGAACAGAATACTTGCACAGCTATGATTTGAGGTGCAGAAGCTTGAAAGTTTCAATCCACTCAGGATTTATATACCTGGTGCTACATTTGCTTCAACAGAGTAGTCTCATGGTCATGGTCCTCAACATGTACAAGCATGTCCTTGATTCAAATTCCATTAGTCATAAAGTTCTTTGGAAGACATGGATCAGTTGCTAGGTATGTGATTGCCCTATCTCACAGGATAATTGTGATGATAAAAAAGTAACTTTGACTACTGAGCTCACTAGTGATTGTAATTAATACTTCCAGTATTTCAACACAGTGCTGCAGATATACCTGTAGGTTTGTACTACAATGCAAAAGAAAAAACATCTTTAATTGGTACATTGGACCTGAGCAAATAGAAAAATATAAATTATTATGAAGTGTGTGCATATTTCTCCAAGCAACAAACAGGCAACTCAGATTTTATTCCTTCAGTTTCCTTGAATCTTCCCTTTCCCATAAACACATTAATGTCTGTACTAGAAATACGGGCAACAATCCAAATAATTTATTTGCATGCATAAAAGCAGCATTCACCAACCTGGTGTTTGCTGGGTGTATTGTCTATATTAAATTAGCCTTTCCTAGACAAAATGGAAAATATATTTGCACCAAGTTTGGGAAAGGCTTTCTCTTTTGGATGCAAGGTCCAGATTCCATTTGTCTCTTGCTTTGGCAGTGGACAAATTTCTTTTCAGGTTGTCTTCCTCTGACCATATGAGAATGAACTCTCACATTATGAATGCAATTTATTACATGCATATTTCTATTACCTTGAAAAAGACTCCGTCTTCCATGTGAGTTGTTTCCTGACTACATCAAATGGATGAATGCTAGTGTTTTATAGATACTACTTCAATATGGAAACATATCGCTTTAAAACTGTCCAAGTGCCAATAATAAGGATAATACTAATACAACTACTATTAATACTATTACTAATAATAAGGCTGTACTCTCAGTTGTTCATGCTCTGGTCACATCCCAAATGGACTATTGTAATGCAGTCTACATGGGGCTGCCCTTGAAGAGTATCTGGAAGCTTGAACTGGTGCAAAATGTGGTGGGACAGGCAGTTATGTGCGCTCCTAGCACTGCACATGTTACATCTCTGCTCCACGAGCTGAACTGATTGCTAGTTTGCTTCAGGTTCAATTCAAGGTGCTGTTTTTGATCTTTAAAGCCTTACACGGCATGGGGCCAGGTTATTTCAGGGATCACCTCTCCCCCGGTTACATCTACCTGTCCCATCAGATTCAGCAGGAAGGGTGTGTTATGGATCCTGTCTGCTAAGGAGTTCCATCTGATGGGACATAGGAGGCAAGGCTCCTCTGCCATGGCACCTGCCCTGTGAAACATCATCTCCCCCCCCCGAGGTCAGATTGGCCCCAATTCTACTGATTTTCCGGAAATCCCTTAAAACTTGGTTTTGTCAGCAGGCTTAGCGATCCTGTGGAAATAGGGAGTCCATGAAATGACTATATTGCATGTAAGATCTTGAAGGCGCTCTCCTGTGGTTTTAGTTATATTTATGTTTTAATTGTTTAATGGTTTTTAAAGTTTTATTTTTGATTGTTCTGTTTTTATTGTACTTTGCCCAGAGTCACATTCGTGAGATGGGCAGCTATATAAATTTGATAAATAAATAAATAAATAAGCAAAGAAACAAATAAATAATGGTCCAACAATGGGCAACGGTATACTGCTTAGAGTCAGCTGCCTGAAATAGTGTATAAATTCATGAATGAAGGTAAAAGGGGCTGGTGATGGTTTACCTACTGTTAATCATAACTGAACACATTTGTCTTCCTCCGTGTTTCAGGGATTGACTTGGCAGATTCCAATCAGAGGCTGAGTATCCAAAGGGTGAGAGAAGAAGATGCTGGTCTTTATCTCTGTAGTGTCTGCAATGCTAAAGGTTGTGTGAATTCTTCTGCCAGTGTCTCTGTAGAAGGTACTATTACTAATTTCAGTCCTCTGATTTTATAGAGAGATAGGTGTATTTGGAAAGAAAGTAGAGGGAGAAGAAAGGTAAACATTTGGAAGAAAGAAAGGCCTTTGCCATGCTGAGGCAGTAAAACAAATTTCATTCTCCATCATCTAGATTCTAAAAAGTAATTCCTAATTAGCCCATCCAAAAGAAAACATAGAAAATTCCCAACAATTCCTCCTTTTCTCTCTCTTCATATATCCTTGGATTTGTTATATGCCTGTTGTAATCTTTCTTTCTTTTGTTCATATTCTTCCTCACCTATAGGCTCAGATGACAGGACCAATGTGGAAATTGTAATCTTAATCGGAACTGGGGTCATCGCCATCTTCTTCTGGATTCTCTTGATCCTCATCTTCTGTAATATTAAGAGAGTAAGGCTTCTTTTCCATCTTGCCTCTAACAAGCTTGACTTGGTATAGTAGTGAACAGAATCATAAACAACCCCAACCTTCAAATCGGCAGAATATTTTACTATGTTTACTGGGCATAGTGTTGGGGAAGGTTGACCATTTCTGTAGTCCCATTTCAATGTTGTTAGGCTTTTTTTTCCTTGAGGCAAAAAAGTATCTACTTTTTAGCAGGACAAAAAATGGCTGGCAGCCATGATTGAATATTGTTGGCCTTTCTGTGGAAGAGAACCAAAGTAGGGCCCCCTAGCTAAGCAGATACTTTGTCATTTGCCTTCAACAACAAAAACATCCTGTTATTTTTTTTTAATTGAGAGAAAGTGCAGTATTATCCTGGATTAATAGGAAAAAATGTTTCTCAAGGTGAATCAGTTTCTGAGCAGATGGTATATAGAGCAACTGAATGTCAAATGCCATCCATTTTTCTTTATGCTAAGACAAGCAGAGCCAGTATCAATGATCAGGATTCAAAGAAAACTGAACAATATGCCATTGCAAAGTGACCACAATCTAGTAGCTTTCTCTGTGTTGCAGCCTGCTCATGCTGATATCAAGACAGGCTACCTTTCCATTATTATGAATCCAAGTGAAGTCCCATTGGAAGAACAGTGCGAATACCTGCCATATGATTCCAACAAATGGGAGTTCCCTCGGGAGAGACTTCGATTAGGTACACAGAAACATTGTGTTTGTTGATGAGAGAGGAATAGATGTAAAACACTTGCCAGCAATCATGGTGATTCTAATTGCTGACAGTGGTATGTACTGCAAAGATGAGTTGTGCTGTAATAGCTACTCCTAGGATCTATAGTTTTTGTTGCCCCAAAAACCAACCAAGCATCCATTGTGTCCTAGATTGCAGTATGCATACATCCATGGTGGATCTGCCCCAAAGGTACACAGGAAGTGGATATAGCAGTTATTAAAGTGCCATCCTTTTCTAGTCCAGTCTAATCCAAAGAGTTGCCCTCACTTTTCTCATATTTTGTTCACAAAAGCAAGAAATGATATCCCACTTCAGCTAGTGATTTCCTTCCTCTGCTTTGTTGACACTGCCTCTTTCTCACTTCCTCTCCTCACTCTTACTCTGAAAATGCAACACCACCTACAGATGGTGAAAATGTCATTATTTCCTCTTCCTTTTCACACCTTTATTTCTTTGTTGTCTTGATTTCCTGTTTTGTTTGGGTCTCATTCAAGTTACTGTGAATAGTTATATAAGTTCCTCCAAGTGCATTCTGGGTTTTTTTTAAAGCCTGCTTTGCATCCTCCTTTGACTTATTTTTCAGGTAAAGTCCTGGGCCATGGAGCTTTTGGGAAAGTAATGGAAGCCTCTGCATTTGGAATTAATAAAAGTAACAGCTGTGAAACGGTGGCAGTTAAAATGCTGAAAGGTAGGCAAGATAAATGGATTCTATAAATATGAGAATATTGGTTGTCTATCTGGAAACATCCATCAAGTTACTAATTGTCTCTGGAAGACAATTTTCCCATGATTTTAACAATCCTTCATCACTTCTCGAATGCTCAGCTTTGCTTTGACCAGGAGAATCCACAAATCTAATCTTATTGGATTGAAATGAAGAATCTTTGGCTATCTTCTTTTGTGAACATTCCATTTCTTGGCATTTAACTCTGTTCATCTTTTCATACCTGTTAAACTTTTTCCCCAACAGAGCTGTCAATTATTGGTTGGGAAGCAGTCACTTGTAGCCAGCTAATCAACTTATAAATACCTAATATAACGAATTAATTGAAATAAGTACTACGTGTAGATGATGTTTGGATAATGCTTACTCAGGATCTAAGGATGTTTCATTAAAGAACTCCAAAATATTTCATCATTTCTAAAAGGCAAAATAGTGTTCATGACCCAGAACACTGAGACAGGCACACTGTACTAGGATCTGAGAGAACAGAACACTCAGACTGAGTGCTATTCCTGAAAAGCATTGTCTGATTCTGAACCAAAATGTGAATGTAGATTACCATTGGCCAAGTGCTAAATTACTAGCCAACTTGAGGAGTGTCATCGTTTTGAATTTATATGCCTATTTTAGGACTTCCAGTATTTCCCACCTCAGAATGGAGAGAAACTGCCATTCATTTTCAGCCAACAGGGAGAGATGGTTCCTGAGGGTGTCTGGCAGTTCTGGGGCCATAGGTCAAACACTCTGGTCTAGCTGGATACGCTTGCTCAGGAGCAGGAGAACAAGATGAATCCTTTTTTTAAACGCCATTTCAGGATCCTAAATGGGGCATAGAGTACATTGAGGGTTTATGTGCTGTAAAACTACCAAAAATAATTGCTGGCAGGTTAAAAATAAAAAGAAGAAACATGAAGGAAAGGCGGTTGGAGACAAGAGATTTTAATATTTTAATTAACAGAACAGAATATCTTACTTGTAACTTGGCTGTTAATACAACTGATTAATGGTTTCAGCCCTAAGCACTATAATGGAACATTGATAGCTGTGGAGAATCTCGTTTTATAGAAAGGCTTAAGGCGCTTGAAAGTACTAACAGATTTTTCTAATCAACTTAACATTTCAAATTGCAGCTTTTACATCTCTATTTATTTTAATTCTCTGTAGGGATTCTAAAACTAACCTCAGTGTGAATTAGGGTAGGGAAAAGCAAGGGCAATATTTCAAACGGCTAGGCATATAGTAATAGCTGTTACAACAGAATCAGGGTCCTTTTAGTAATGGGAATCTGGTCTTAAAGCTATTCCCTCTCCACTGTACAGAAGTAGTTGCTATTCCACTGAAATTAGAAAAGTGTTACTACTACTACCACTCTTACTACTGTAGACTGGGTTAGTAGACTGTTACTTTTCTTCTTGCTGCAGTACTTCTAATTTTTCTGGGGGTTCTGAGTGCTTCTTTGTGAAGGAATTATCTTGTCTACCTGCATTACTGCTGTTATTGTTACAAAATCCACTAGTATTTCATCATAGAGTTGAAGCCATGTAGAGAATCCAGTCCAATCTGCTCAGTGCAGAAATCCACATTAAAGCAACCCTGACAGATGGCTGCCTAGCCTCTATGTGAAAGAGTCTTCTTCTTCTTCCTCTTCTTCTTCTTCCTAGTGTTTTCCCGCAGGTGCGAGGTCCGCTTTTCGGATCATTTCACTCTGCGTGAAAGAGTGAGGAGCTGTATATTAGTATATTAGAAGTGATCATAGTGCTATAATTTTCAGTGACTGACAATCGTATCTGGGATAGTGTGGATTATATTAGCATCATCTGCACACTAATTCAGATACAGTTTTCAGTCTTTGAAAATAAATAAGAGATATTCGAATTCAGCACCCCCACATTAGGCTGCTTCAGTAAAACACTCTGGTCTTGCTCAGGTTTAAGTGTCATCTTTTGTACAGCAGTTGTTTAAAACAACAGAATGCTGTTTACCAGCATTGCTAGGTTTATGACTCAGGAAGAAGTTCTGATTCCATCTGCTTCAGTGAGTATCAGAAGAAAAAAACCCCTCTTGAAATTTTAATTTAAAGTTTATAGTTAGAATTCCAAGCTGTTGGGCAATTCGGGGTCTACTTTGAGCTTCTATTCTGCTAATCTACCACCTGGATACAGACATAAAAAAAAAAGCAGAAATTAAATCAAACTTTTTTTACAGATGTGTGTGTATGTATGCACATATTAGTTTATATAATTTGTTTTATTTATATTTGACTACTGGTCTTATGGCCATAATAAATGATTGATTTGATTTGAAATTAGAGAGAGCTAAAAAATGGTGGCAAATTGCTACTGAGTCACAGAGATCTGAACTGAAATTTGATGCCTTTATAAATAGTACTGATATGGAACTAGATTTTGAAGTAGCCGTTTCAATTCATTTATACATCCATCCATTTGTATGCTGCCTGTATATGGAGATGTCATAATATATTTACCATGGCCTTAGGCTGAAGCAGTATGCTTCACAATATTATTACCATATGTATGGAAAACAGCTCCATTTTAAAACACAGCATTAAACCTCAATCACTCGGAATAATATTGATCAGTCTTTCCATTATATCAATAGAGATCCAGTTCATAAGCAACAAGTGACTGCATATCATCAATCCAAGACTGTAAATCCAGGATGGTGTGTTCCTTCCCTTATAAAAGAGTAATATTTTTTGCTAGACCACATGCTGCTTCATATAATAATAGTTTCCAAAGTGTTGGTATATAATTCAGAATCTCATTCACAACTTTAAATGTGATTCTGAACATTTAATATGGTACCCAAACCAAATTAACAAACTTAGAAGCAGAAAAGCAAAATGGGACAATAGTGGGTCAAGCCCATATCATATGCATAAGTGTCCCCTTGGTCATTTTACATTTCGACCATAATAAGATTAACAGGCAACCCTTTTAAACACTTTCTGAAGTGCCCAATAAAAGCTTAAAAACTAGCCTAGGATCATAAAAACATATTTAATATATTTTAATATGTTTTGTCTCTCCCCCACTTTTTTTGGAGGGTGGGTCTCTTGGATTTTTCTTCCTCCTTATTTCTAAATATTAAAGTAATTAATTTAAAAATAAACAAGTTTAAAGTAAAGATTTTTTTTTTAAATGTTGTTGTAGCCCAGGGACAAACATGCTTTGCACTGAGAAAGTCATGATATTGCATTCATAATTAATTATTTATTGAGGTTTATAAATTTTCCTATTTTTCTTATAAATTTGCAGTAAAGACAAGCACAATAGTCTCAGTGTAATGGTGCTCTCATTCAGGTCTAAGGAACTTATCATTATAGCAGTATTATGTGTTATGGGAGCATAAACTTTTTTCTGTGAAGAGTCACTGATGCATAAGAAAAATCTATTAGGAGGATTAGCAGTGGTGGTTGGTAGATTCAGAATCAGAACTGGAAGTGGGTGGAGCTCTTTAGCATCCTGTCTCTGTAACTTTCTACCATTCACAGGAATTGGGCCAAAAGCTATACTGGATTAGCACCTTGGCCCTGAGATGATGTTAAGTTCTGTACTTGTAAAAAAGTTACTTGATGGTAGTTACTACAGGCTGCCCACCTATAATAATGAGAAGTAGTCAAAATAAATTTTAAGTCAATAATTTTATTAGTTCAAGTTAAATATCTTGTCCTCCCTGTGTGCTACTTATATTTTTCCATTCATTTCTATTGACTTGTGCTGCAGTAACTAACTATCACCAGGTAAGCTGCTTTTACAAGTACAGATCTTGTTGCTAGGGTGGTTTTCCAGTGCAATCTTCTATTTTCAGAAGTAAATTCCACATCATTTTTGTGCATTTAAGGTTCTGATATAAGAATAAAATAGTTGTAGGGAAAAGACTTTGTTGTGCTGGCACAATGTCCATATAAATAAATGCCCTTCAATAGGTTGTATGTAGTTGCAGAGACCTGCCTTAAAAACAGGATGCTGCATGAATTAAGTTCTCACTATGTTTACACCGCTTAAAATGTAGAAGTTTTTAATCCTTTCATCTGAAACTTAAATATAAATAG
Source organism: Python bivittatus (assembly GCF_059951505.1). Taxonomy (NCBI): domain Eukaryota; kingdom Metazoa; phylum Chordata; class Lepidosauria; order Squamata; family Pythonidae; genus Python; species Python bivittatus. The sequence goes on along the minus strand of NW_028277035.1, from coordinate 35,963,084 downwards.
TTGAATGGTTGAAACACTAATACTGATGTGTATAACTGAAGCTAGACTTGTTTCAGAGGGAGCTACTGCAAATGAGCACAAGGCTCTCATGTCGGAACTGAAGATCCTCATTCACATAGGAAATCATCTGAACGTGGTAAACCTCCTGGGTGCTTGCACCAAACCGAATGGTAAATATGCTTTATCAGTACTGAATGGCAAATGAGAAAAATAAAAGCAATGCTACAAAATCCTGCTGATTAAGCACAGATTCTGATGTCAAATATTGCACCTGCACAGATTTTGATAGTGCAGGTGTGTGTGCTCTATTCAGTAGTAAAACACTTGCTTTGGATATTAAGATCCTACCAAGCTGATCGTTTTGTTGTCTGAAACTCTGCAGAGTTGCTGACCACCATTATTGGTAATCTTAAACTCAATGAACTGATTGCCCCCCAAAAGGCAATGTCTGCATTCATGACTCTTTCTGTGCAATTCCCTTCCTTCCTTTCCTCCTTGGCTTCTCTTTTGCAGGTCCCCTCATGGTGATTGTTGAATTCTGCAAATATGGAAACCTCTCCAATTATTTGCGAACTAAACGGGAAGGATTCAGTCCTTACAGGGTATGTAACTGATGTTATCTTAGCACTGTTTCTAATCGCTATTTTTGGACAAGGAGGTGATGGTGGTGATGATCTGGAGAAAATTTAGCAATGAAATTAGAAGAATATTGCATGTATAAACTTTTCTTTAAAGTCTTCTGTCACTGTTGCTTGAGATTTGAATGGGAGACTATGTGAGATGGTAGTGACATAATTTGTGTCTAAAGACAAGGTCCAGAACCACCTGCTGGAAGAATGATGATGCTTCTCCATTGAGAGCCCATAGCTTTTGCTTCCAAATTGCCTTCCCTAGTTATTATTTTCATAATCGGTGAGCCTGGCAAAGAGAAAATGAGCTCTTTGAGCAAAGTAGGAGGGCTTGTGGATGCAAGAAGAATACACAGAGTTTAGCGTTTTTCTCCCACCTACCGCTCTTCAGTTTTAAATTGTCCCCTCCCTCAGTCAGGTTCAGAAACAGTATTTCTTTAAATGTCTGTTGCATAGGAACAACAGTGGAAAGAGACTCTTGCCCTCATACTCTGTGGGCTGCCAAGGGCATGTAGAAGCCAACATGGGGAAAAGGGAGACTGGAATAGATGGACCTCTGTCCAGACACAAATCTGTCTCTGTCTTCATCTGTTCAGTCTCATCCAACTTTCAGATGTATAGATTAGCTCTTTTCATTCTTTCTGATGTTTTACAAATTTGCTTAATGTTTCTTGCTTGATGATATCAATCCAGCGCATTCTTTGCCAGCCTCATTTCCTAATAACTCTAACCATTCCTGATTTAGCTAAGCAATTTGATTGCAGGACATGACTAAAATGAGGCAGTCTTAACTTGGTAATCTTAGCTTCCAGTGATATTTGTGGTTTGATGAGGTCTAAAATCTCCTTGTTCAATATTTTTGCTGTGCAAGATATGCACAGTAGCCATCTCCAAACCCATAATTCTAATTTTCTTTTATCCATGTTTTTTATTGTCCAACTTTCACAATCACTTGGTATTAAGACTGATGTCCTTGCTTTTCCATATCTTTTCTGTGCTAATCACTGCAGTGTGCCCAAGTATATTCTACATTTCATTTGGGGTTCAGAATCTCCCATTCAGTTGATTTTGGAACCAAGGAAAATAAAGTCCTGGACTGATTCAATTTCTTTGTTGTCGACTGTTATCTTAATGTTGCCATTTCCATGTGTTGTCATTACTTTTGCCTTCTTGATGTTTAGCTGCAATCAGCTTTTTCATTCTCTGCCTTGACATTTAGGATAAGTTGTTTTATATCTTCTTCATTTTCTGCCACTAGAGTGGTGCCATCTGCATATCTTAAAATGTTAATGTTACTACCAGCAATTTTTATTCCAGTTTCTGATTCATCTAAGCTAAGATTCCTCAAAACTGCCTCTGAATATAAACTGAATAGTACTGAGGTTAGAATAGAGTCCTCCACACACCTTTTCCACTCTTGAACCAGTCTGTGTCTCCAGAAGTTGTTCTGACAGTGGTTTCTTGGCTATTGTGGAATTTTATTAATTAAATCAAATATACTAGAACACCCATTTCTTTCAGGTACTTCCATAATTGTTCATGTTGAATGAATTTGAAAGCTTTGCTATACTGGATAAAGCATACATATAACTTACTTTCAAATTCATGTGCTTGTTCCATGATCCATCAAAGATTTGCAGTGTGGTCTCAAGTGCTTTTTCCTCTTCTAAAACCAGCCTCTATGTTAGGCAGCTCTTTTTTCATACTTGGCCCATTTGTTGTTGTATGATTTTCAACAAAATTTTGCTGGGATATGATATCAGGGCTACTGTGCACGAGATGGAACAATAACAAGTGTCACCCTTCTTTGGGATTGGAATGAACACTGATCTTTCCAGACCTTTTGGCCATTCATTGACGTCCCATGCTTTTTGACGCAATTGCTGCTGTTAGTCCTGGTTTAAGCAGTTCTGATGGTTTGCCATTAGTTCCAGGGGTTTTTCTCTTTTGACTATTTCTATGCCCATGCTATCTCATCTTCCAATCTGTCTTGGTCTGCTTCAGGTGTCTGCTTCTTACATGGTTGAAGAAATTACTAATCATATACAATTTCTCATTGTATTCCTTCCATCTATTTTTATTCTTGTCTTTGCCCCTTTTGGTTCTTTGCATGCAGTGAAAACTGTTCGAGTTTTCTTTATTAGGGCAAAAAGGTCTCTGGTTTGTGCCCTTTTCAGTTTCTCTCATCCATTTTTTTGCAGTGCTCATTCCAATATATATATATATATATATATTGGTCTTTTCTAGCTTTGTGCTGAAATTCCAAATTTAGCTGCCTTGCTTAATCTGTGCTACTCATGACTTCTTTTCTCAGCACTTGGATGGTTTCCTCTGACAGCCATTTGCTTATCTTTATTGTTTTTTGTATGGGACATGTTCCTGGGCTGTCTCACTCACCATTGACTGAATAAACATTACTATTACTACTGGACTGTTTCACTGATGATCTTTTTCATTTCTTCTCATAATTCATCTGGTTGTTTTCCCATAAAATTAAATAAGTTATATCTGTTATTTACTTCAACTACACAAAGAGATGAAATTTTGTCAGTGTCATGTTAAGTGGGTGCTATGTTCTTTTTGGTGTTGCAGAATTTGAATTTAAAACCACTTTGGCTAACAGGAATAACAGTCCTTGTCCATTATTGGCTGCATAAGACGTAATTGATTTGGCTGTGGTACAATCCATTTGGAGATGTCCATGTGTATAAGTTTTAGTTGAATAAACCATGTACTGGTGATCCTCAGCTGATGTTCTTGATAGAACTTCACCAAGTGATTACCTATTGCATTCCTTTTCCCTAAAACAAATCTGCCAACAATTTCTGCTTCGGCTGGTGTGGGTCTTCCAGGCTGTGTGGCTGTGTTCTGGAAGTTTTGTTTCCTAACGTTTCGCCAGCACCTGTGACCGGCATCTTCAGAGTGCAGGAGCACAGACAGGAGCAGTTCTCTCTGTGCCCAGGGTGATGTGACCCTGGGCACAGAGAGAACTGCTCCTGTCTATGTTCCTGCACTCTGAAGATGCCAGTCACAGGTGCTGGCGAAACGTTAGGAAACAAAACTTCCAGAACACGACCCCACAGCCCGGAAGACCCACACCAGCCAACGTATGCCGGCCATGAAAGCCTTCGACAATACAATTTCTGCTTCTTTTTCTCAAATGTTGGGGTTAAAATCTCCCATAATGTATACTATATTCTGTATATCTTTTCAGCATTTCTGTAGTGTTTTTTGAATGTTAGCATAGAATTATTCTATTTCTTCTTTGGATGCATCTGTTGGTGCATACATTTGGAAAATTGTGACACTCAAAGGTTTTGCTCTGATTCAAACAGGCATTATGCTGTAATTTAGTATTTGGAAGTGTTCAACTTATTTGGTGATTTTCTTGTTTGTTATCAGGGCTCCTCCATTCCTTCTGATGTTGTCATTTCCAGAATAGTACTCTGTAAACTCATCTGACTGAATGTAACTGTTTCCTGTCCAGTTGATCTCACTCCAGTTGATCTACTTATTTTGATCTTTGACATTTCTTTTTTATGATATCCAGCTTCTCATGGTCCATACTTCATACATTCCAATTCCAGTCATTCAATCTTGTTCATTTTCTTCCAGCACAGATGGTTCCTTTCATCAAAGGCTTCATTAGCATTCAGGCTTCTCAAGGGGGTTTCTCCTGCTGTGCCATTATCTCCTAGACTACTTGTAACATGTTGATCTTCCTCAATAGCACATTTGATACTTTCTTGCCTGGAAGTCCAACTTTCTGGTATCATCTTCAAACTTTTATTTGAATTTTTTTCCCCATAACTTTGGTGATAATACTGGAATAGGACATCAGGTCTTTCTCCAGCCCTTCCCATTTGTCCAGGTTTGGGACTGGTGTACAGATGTGTTACCAGATACAAATAGGGATTTCTTATCTTTATCACCCACCTTATAGCTCTATGGTTCATCTGTATTCTGACTTGTATGTCTGCTAGTCCCATGTTTACCCTAACTTTCTATCTGCTAAATGAAGTTTAGTGTGTTTTGGCTGCTTGTCCTGATATGAGAAGAAATATACATAATGCCTGAATCACTGAGTAGTTAGTCTGTCTTCTAGTAAGTAACTTTTGTGGTCTGGCCTTCTTCCTAGGAAAAATCCCCCAGACTGCGCATCCAAGTTCGTTCCATTGTGGAAGCAGTTCGAGCAGACAAGAGAAGCCGGTCTTGTACCCGTGACAGTGCAATTCTTAATAGACTTCTAACGAACAAGAGTCAGATAGCATCATCACCACATCTCATACAAGAAGGTAAAAAATAGTGGCTGTCCATTTTTCCTTCAGAGGACTATAATTAAATGTGCAGGATTTCTTAAACATGGTCCTAGTGAATCTTGAAAACAAATGATAGCTAACGTGGGTTGCTGCTTATCCTAACCTTAGCCATCAGAAAAAAATGGGTGAGCAAGATACTTGATGCTTTATATACAGTACTTTACATACAATGTAGAGTGGGGAGCTTCAAGGACTGGACTGTTCACTATCAGTGTAAATGGTAAGGGTAGTATGACTTACCCAGCAGTTTATAGGATAGGGAGAAATAGTGAGTCATTATACCATGTTCTACTTCATAAAAAGTAGGTCACAATAAAGTCAAGGAGGATCCAGAATTTTCAGAGGAACTTGTTATGTGATTATATAGTGTGTGCCATCAGATGAAAATGAGGATTTCATGATACTGGGCTGCATATGCTTCCCCAGAGATTTTGATGGTGTCTCCTCCAAGGCCCTCTTTATTTTTTACAAAATATGTCTTCAAAATTAAGAGGTAAAAGATATAGAATTCCAGGGGAGCACCCTCAGAAACAGTCTCTTAAGTATTTGAAAGGGACAGGTTTAAGAAAAAGAAACTGATGTATTCAGAATATTGAGTGCTGAATGAATGAACTTTGATTTATGAATGAACTTTGTATTACATTCAGTTTCAGAAATACCTTGAGGATAATTTTTTGCTTCTTTCCAAATACTCAATTTAATGAGAAAAGGTGTGTGTGTGTGTGTGTGTGTGTGTGTGTATTAAATATTTCTATCTGGATCAGAGTATATACATAATGTTAACAAAAAACAAACTGTGCTCACCCTGTTTCATATTTAAATTTGATGATAACTTTTATTAATGAATACTATTATTACTAGTTGTACAGGTTAAGCAACTTTATTCAAATGTATCTTTGAGGAACTTCACCAATATGAACAGTAATTATAATAATAATTATGCTAATATACTCAGTAAATAACAAGATGCAGTCATAAAGGTATATTTGCTTTCATATTCTTTCAAAAATAGGGGTTCAACTTTTCACCTTTCCCACTTCTCTCTTAGACACCCAAATATTTTGTATGAGACAGTTCCCTTTATCAAAACAATCTCTTGCCTTTCCTGGCACACCATTGTCTATCACTTCATGAATATATAAAACTTTCCAGAAATATTTACCATTTTAGCTAAGGTCACATGGCAAGGATATACAGTGCATTTGGAAAGTATTCAGACCCCCTTCACTTTTTTCAATTTTGTTATGTTGCAGTCTGATACTACTAATCGTTCAATTTTTTTTCTCATTAATCTACACTCAGTACCCCATAATGACAAAGTGAAAACAGAATTTTAGAAATGTCTGTAAATTTATTAAAAAGGAAAAACTGGAATATAACATTGGCATAAGTATTCAGACCCTTTGCAACAACACTTGAAATTTAGCCCAGGTGCCTCCCATTTCTCTTGATCATTGCTGAGCTGTTTCTACACCTTGACTGGAGTCCACCTGTGGTAAATTAAATTGATTGGACATGATTTGGAAAGGCACACACCTCTCTATAGAAGGCCTCACAGCTGATGATGCATACTGTACCAGAGCAAAAGCCATGAGGTCAAAGAGCTCAGAGATAGGATTATTGCAAGGCACAGATCTGGGGAAGGCTACAAAAAAATTTCTGCTGCACTGAAGGTTCTCAAGAGCACAGTGGCCTCCATAATTCTCAAATGGAAGAAGTTTGGCACAACCAGGACTCTTCCAAGAGCTGGTCGCCTGGCCAAACTGAGCAGTCGGGGGAGAAGAGCCATAGTAAGAGAGGTGACCAAGAACCCGATGGTCACTCTGTCTGAGCTCCAGAGATCCTCTGTGGAGATGGGACAAAGTTCCAGAAGGACAACCATCACTGCAGCCCTCCACCGCTCTGGGCTTTCTGGCAGAGTGGCTAGACGGAAGCCTCTCCTCAGTGCAAAACACACTCCCGCTTGGAGTTTGCAAAAAAGCACCTGAAAGACTCTCAGACTGTGAGGAACAAGATTCTCTGGTCTGATGAAACCAAGATTGAACTGTTTGGCCTCAATTCTAAATGTTATATCTGGAGGAAACCAGGCACTGCCCATCACCTGCCCAATACCATCCCAACCGTGAAACATGGTGGCAGCATCATGCTGTGGGGGTGTTTTTCAGCAGCAGGGACTGGGAGTCTGGTCAGGGTTGTATGGAGCAAAGTACAGAGATGTCCTCAATGAAAACCTGTTCCACAGCGCTCAGGACCTCAGACTGGGCCAAAGGTTCACCTTCCAACATGACAACGATCCTAAGCACACAGCCAAGGCAACACAGGAATGGCTTAGGGACAACTCTGTGAATGTCCTAGAGTGGCCCAGCCAGAGCCCTGACTTGAACCCTATTGAACATCTCTGGAGAGACCTGAAAATGGCTGTCCACCAATGGTCCCCATCCAACCTGATTGAGCTTGAGAGGATTTGCAAAGAAGAATGGCAGAAAATCCCCCAATCCAGGTGTGCAAAGCTTGTTGCGTCATACCGCAAAGGACTCGCTGTAATTGCTGCCAAAGGTGCTTCAACAAAGTACTGAGTAAAGGGTCTGAATACTTATACCAATGTGATATTTTAGTTTTTCTTTTTCAATAAATTTAGACACTTCTAAAATTCTGTTTTCACTTTGTCATTATGGGGTACTAAGAGTAGATTAATGAGAAAAAAAATGAATTTGAATGATTGTAGTATCAGGCTGCAACATAACAAAATTGAAAAAAGTGAAAGGGGCCTGAATACTTTCCGAATGCACTGTATAATTCTACAAAAGATCAGTACCATTCCATGGCTAAATCATTTGTAGCACCTTGGCAAAAAGAAACACACAGCTTTCCTGCAGGCAGGCAATTTCATTATCTGACTGTTCATGTTTTTTTTTTCCAATCAGGAAACAGATGCAGAAATCCCCCAAAAAGACATATTCAGTTCACTCTTGATTTCTTTAGCAGAACTCATGTCTATCTGCTGTTAGGTCTCTCATAATTAAACTGCTAACTCTTGACAGATAAATGATTTACTTCCATTTATGGATAGATATTTAATAGAGAGATACCTTACATCTTATGTGAAGGCTGGCCATGTTCTCAGCCCCACTGCACTTGCTACCCAGCATATAGTTATATATATATTCAAGCTCCATTGTGTTCATTTGAACTAGATTGTACAGAACTATTTGTGGGTCCTCCTAGACTCCTGGCTCCTGCTTGAGGGGGACGTTTGCACAGATTCATCTTGTGTGCCAATTGCACCCTTTCCTGCACCAGGAGCCCTTGCTCACAGGCACTCATGCCTTGGTCACTTCCCATTTGGATTACTGTAATGTGCTTTACATACCCTTGAAGATCACCCAGAAAGTACAACTGGTCCAAAATATGGCAGTTCACCCAGTATTGGGCTCCTCCCAGTTTGCCCATGTTACACCATTGCTGCACAAGCTGCACTGGCTTCCAGATTCTTTTCCAGTGCAATTGAGGTTGCTGGTTATCACCTTTAAAGCCCTACATGGCACAGGGCCAGGTTATCTGCAACACTACCTCTCCTTGAGGGTATCTGCTGTTCCACTAGATTGCATAGAGTCGCCACACTCCAGGTTCCTTCCCAGAAACGTTGCCATCTAGTTGGACCGAGGAAGCGTGCCTTTTCTACAGCAGCCCCACTTGGCTTTTCCCCAAAGTGTTGGGATAGGGCGAGATAGGAATGAAAGGAGAGTGTTGTGGGCTGCATTTGGAAGTTTGGTTGTGATGCCTGGTTTTTCTGTTCTGAGGTTTTTTGGTTTTTGTTTTGTTTGGCTTGTGTTTATTGTCTGTATATATTGTTTTTATTCTTTGGTTGTCAGCCACCCAGAGTTTGTTTTAAATAATTAATAATCGATAATAACTTTGTCCTCAACAATAGTCATTGATCCCAGTTATTCCACTACCTCTTTTACTTTGCAAGATTTCTGTGGGACAACCTCCACCCCACCCGCCACACCCAAATGCATTAGTATATCCTGTTGCCTGGGGAAAGCAACCTTTTCTTTTCCACTGCCAAACTACAGAATGTAACCTCTTTACTTGCACATTTATATAGTGGATGATTTATGGCAAAGCCCTCTGACAATGGAAGATCTGATCTGCTACAGCTTTCAGGTTGCCCGTGGAATGGAGTTTCTAGCCTCTAGAAAGGTAAGTGCTTGCTATGTCTGTCTGTCTGTCTACCTACCCATCTCTATCCCATCATGTCTCTTCTGCCAATAGTTATGACTGGGGGAAAATATCAGTAATCCACAGAATGATGCATGATGCAGATAAATATAGAGAAGCTTTGAGAAAAGATAGGGAAAGCAGTTAGTGGATTCCACTGCCTGTGGAGGAAAATCTGTTTTCCTTATGGGGTGAGAGTAGGAATGGGGCTGAAGTAGGATGCAAATTTTGACAGATGGCCTGACCATGGGTTGAGCCGCCTGTTAAACACTGATTTGCAGATTGGGTGGGAACTATCCAGTAAAGAGAGACATTGTTTTCCTACATACTGCACAGATCACCTGCAGGGCCAGATCCACAGAAATGGGGTGACAAAGCCTGCCCATTAAACTGCAGCCAACATTGCTCCCCCTTCTGAACTGACTTTCAGTTGGGAAATTCATTTTTACACGACTAGTCAGCAGCTTAGGCAATGGAATGGCATTTCAGCCATTGCATTTTTTGGGTATGTGTCTAGACTGGTAGACACATATTTTAAAATGCCCAACTGACAAACAAGTCACGTGGTGACTGCCCAGCACCTCCGCCATGTGAGCTATCTCTCACAGCATTTTTTCCCCTGCATCTAGTGGTAGAGCATGGGGGAACAGTGCTGCCTAATGCAGGAGTAGCCAATACTGCTCTCCCATACAAGTGGTCAGTGGGGGCACTTTTTGTCACTTGTCCAGCTGTCTTCTGGAATGGATAAGTAGCCGGGGAAAATGCAACTTCCTTGAAAAGGATACAGCTGGCTGGCTGGCTGGCTGGCTGCTGCACCATTGAACAGGAGCACTTCATGCCACACTGTTTTGTTATAGGTCCCACATGTGCCACTGTGTTTCAGTTGGATCAAGCAGAGGCAGCGTAACTCTATTGAGAGCAAGGTTTGCTTATGGAATTCCTGGAAGCATCTGGCCATCCCACCATCAGATGCAACATACTGGACCAGATACACCTTTGATTTGATCCAGGATAGCATTTCTTGCTTTTTTTCCTTACAATCATATCTATAGCTTTCCAAATAAATGAGAGAGAACAGAAGGTGTTTACCACTTTCTTCAAATGAATGCTTGCTTCTCTTACTAATGTCTTTCATTGATAGTAGAGGCCTGATAGGGACTTCAACATTCTTCTTTTTCTAGTTTTAGTTTTAGTTTCCTTTTCACATTGCATTAAAATTTAATTTCTTTTTGATTTCTCCCTGCTCTCTCCTCCATTTTCCCATAGTGCATCCATAGAGACTTAGCAGCTCGGAACATCTTATTGTCAGAGAACAACGTGGTGAAGATTTGTGACTTTGGTCTGGCTCGGGATATCTACAAGGACCCTGATTATGTCAGGAAGGGCAGTGTGAGTTCTGGGTTGTAGTTAGGATAAAAAGGAATTGGTTTCAGAAGTTGGTTGCCAGTCAATTGCTTTCAGTATTATCATATAAAAATCAATATAGCTGTGTTAAACATGAGAGGAAAAAAAATCCAAAATTCATAGTGGAATGAGTCCTATTGTGTAAATATTTAGTCTAATGAAGATATTGCCTCTATGGATTTTGGATTTATTTTATTTACTAATGACCTTTGGCCATTCCAATGCAGAGGGAATGTCTATCCCAAAGAAAGGTACCTGAAGGAATGAAGCAGATATCTAATGTAATTTCTTGATACAAAGTATGTATTTGGTTCAGTGTACAAGATGGAAAATATACAGTATGCCTGCTTTGGAGAATCTCTAACCCCATAGGTAATTCTGAGCTGCCGTACCATAATCCCTTGCCATTGTCATACTGTTTGGGGCTGATGTGAGTTGGAAACCAACATCAACTGGGAGCCACATGCTTCCCACCACTGATAGGATCAGTAGTCTTTGGCAGGGCTTACGTGCAATCTGTGAGTCAAATGCTATCTCCATTTACTGATAAAGGTCCCTTGATACAACTTTTTAAAAAAATCTAATAACTAAAAGATAGGACTTTTTTTTTCTTGCAAACCTATGGTCTACAAAAATGTTTTAAGGAAACAAGTAATTAATATTTAAAAGTTATCTTGAAGCACTTTGGTATTTTAGTAATCTGCAAAGTTTGTATTTAAATGTGAGCCAAATTTCAGTTTTCTGCCTTGTTTTGGAACTCACAGTAAATGCAGCTGAAGCATCTAGGCAGATAGATTATACTAGGCTGCAACTTCCTGTGCTATTTGAAAATGAACATTTCTTATTTACCTTATTTGCTGCCCATCTTCAAACACCACTATAGAATCTCTGGAGATTTTCCTGTGCTTTTTTAAAAAAAAAAAAGTTTTTTTTTTCTTGGACTGTAACATATGTGCCCTTCTACTGCTATCCTGTAGGCCCGCCTTCCACTCAAGTGGATGGCTCCAGAAAGCATCTTTGACAAAGTTTACACTACTCAGAGTGATGTCTGGTCCTTTGGAGTCCTATTGTGGGAGATCTTCTCTCTAGGTGAGTGTTGAGTATTTGGACTCACGGGATTAGCTACATTTTTATGAGCATACAATTTTAAAAGTAGACTGCAGGACTCCCTACATTTCTTTATTTTCTACCACACCTGTTTTTCCTACATTTAAGTGATCAATTACAAAATTCTTCTGCCAGTCTACTTGCTTCATAATTACAAAGTCTGTAGCTGGATCCTGCATATCTCAAAGATCTGCCATCTCAATATTAATAAACTAGGTTTTAATTATGGCCCAACTAGTTGGCAATACCTAGCTGATTTTAACTGATCTCAAAAATCTAAGCAGAGTCAGTCCTGGATAGTATTTGGATGAGAGACCAACAAGAGTACCAGGGCTATAAGCTAGACTTTGAAATTAAAAAATGTCCTGGAAGACAATGACAAACCACTTTGATATTCTTGCCAAGAAAATTACATGGGTGTGTCCATGAAGTCATCAGGAGTCCAACTTAGTTTGAAAGGGACTTTACCTTTAATTCTGAGAATGTTCATAACATTCCCATATCATGCCAATTTTAGAAATTATGGCTTGAAGATGTCTTGAGTAGTTATTGAACAACTGCAAACAAATCTTGTGATTCTGACCCTTTGCATAGAGGATGTTTCAGCTTGTTTAATGGCTTCTGAGTAGCTGCAAAACAGTCATTGTGAAATAGGTTCCGTTACAGAAATTATTAAAAAATACCTGTATTTTATGTAGTGTTTTGTGTCAAAATAGTAGATAGGTACAGCTGCAGGAATCCATATATTATTTCTTTTCTTCCCCTTTCCCTTTATACCACTGCATCTTCTTCAGGAGCCTCCCCTTACCCTGGAGTACAAATCAATGAGGAATTTTGCCAAAGACTAAAAGATGGCACCAGGATGAGAGCTCCAGAATATGCTACTGCAGATATGTGAGTCAAAGTACTTCAATATATAGCCAACAATGAAGATACTAAATCAACAAAATATAGATCTACAGGAGGTTTCAGAGCTTCTTGTATGGGAGACTGAGGTGAATTACAAATGCTATTTACATCTCTTTTGTAGTAATACAATTGGTCTCAAGTATAGCATCTAGTTTAAGGATGGGTTTTTCCTTTACAGAGCTTTTCCATTTCATCTGTACCTGACTAACTTTATGCAAAAATTTGTTCTTTGCAGTTACAGAATAATGCTGAATTGTTGGTGTGGGGATCCCAAAGAAAGGCCAACATTCTCTGACTTGGTGGAGATCCTGGGAGATCTTCTTCAGGAGAATGTTCAACAGGTCAGTTTTCAATTATTATCACAACACAAAGGCAAGCTGCAATAATCAGCAATATCTGGAAAGGGTGTTGTTGTTGTTGTTGTCATTATTATTATTATTACATTGCTGAGTAAACATACAGACTTAGTGTGATCTAGCATTTCTGTTGGTTATCGATTTGTGAGAATGGCACATATGCAGCATATTAATAAATAACATAGCTTTCAATACAATGTTATAGCTATGGATCTCCGGATCAAATGTAATTGGACAGACACTTAATGTTTTCATAGTCCTGATATTCAAATAAAAGCTAGAAGCAAAAACTGTTTATTATATTGCTGCAACCTATGCAATATCATCAGGTTGGAAGAAATCACTTTACACTCCAGCCCTTTGTTCTGATGTAGAATCTTCTTTGCTCTGTCCCTGTTAACAAATGCAGCTTATTGTATCTCACAAACATCCTACTCTGTCTAGACTGCTGTGTGCCACGAGCAGACAATAGATGACTTGAAATAGAAATATATATTCTACATCGTTTTAAAATGATTTATGTAAGGAAGACAAAGCACAAAGCAAAAAATTAACTTGTGGCGCTACTAGGTGGATTCCTTTCCTGCTAAGAAGGGCAGAAAATAATTAGACCTTATATTAGCAAATCATGTACAAGAATTTCATGACCAAAAAATGCATTGACTGCATCTTGGCTACACTCAATATTTAGTCCCCGATTATAGCTGGGAGCAGACAGAGGATAAGAACTGCATTAGGCTATATTTGGCATCAGAAATGTTGCATGATACTACAGTAATGCTATTTTGAAGTCTCTGAAAATTACTAGAGTTTTGAGTTTTTAAAAATCAAAACTCTTCTCACCCAAGTTGTTAGTATTCTCTTTGACACTGTTAGTTATTGTAGGTCACTATCCATGAGTTCATGGCCAAGTTGAAGGATCAGAAGATTCTTGAATAGGTTCAGTTTTATAATAATTTATAATTTTATTATTTTGAATCTGTTTAGATTCTGGCTGGGCCTCTTACATGGAATGCTGTGATTCTGAAATGTTTTTAAAAGACTGTCCACTATTTGTACATTTTTCCCCACTCTTCATGCACTCCATTGTTTACTTACATTGGAACATGCAGTATGTTTTCTACGGATAATCCACTGGACTTGCAAGCAGTTTGTGACCCTGTTTTTTTCATATTCTTCCCTGTCCCCAACCCCACCCCAGGATACTGTATGTCATCAAGATTGGGTGGCTTATTTACATCAAACTGCTTTTTTTTCTCCATTGTGATTTCACCAGCCTTTCTAAGTGATACATAATAGATCTTCCATCAGCAGTTAGTAGAAGGTTGCAATGGGTGCCTTAGTATCAAGTGTTACGAAGCTTGAAACTAAAAATTGATATACAGTCTATGTTCTTGCTTGTTTGGGTATTTTATACTATGGCCCCCCTTAGAAAAGACATTCCAAGAAATTGATAACAAATAATGCAAATAGTTAAATGGGATGAATTACCTAGAGGGGGTCTTTTCTATAGCTTCCCTCTAGTTAGGAGATGGAAAGACTAATGTGTTGTATTATTTTTCTGAGATGAATTATTGTTTGACTGACTTTCCTCAAAAAATTCTTCTGTATGTTATCTCTCATAAGTATGTGTCCCCACAGCCATAGGCAGCTCTCTCCCCTTTAGAAGTTCTTGAAGTACATCTTATTAAAGGAACAAAGAGGACACAGAAAATTTGTATTTATTTCCATCATTGTTGCTTCCTACTTGTAAAGTTCTCTATCCTCATTGCTCATACACATTTATCTGGATCCTATTAGGAAGGGAAAGATTATATCCCATTAAATGACTCTCAGAGCTCTGAAGATGATGGCTTCTCCCAGGTGGCTTCCTCCATCCAGCAGAATTCTGATGAAGAAGAATTTGACATGAGGATACACTGTCACAATGTTGCAGCAAGGTAAACTCCTATTGGTTTCTGAAGAACATGATAGGAAGAAGAGCCTAGCCAAAAGTCAGCCAACTTTTGAACAAAGATTTTAGAAGGATCACATATCTTTTTCACACCATTAAAACTTTCCTCAATATTTTCAGTCATATCCAAAATCTTTCCAGGGAGATTTTTTTATTCTGTTTATTAAAATACACCCCACAATTCTTTGGGTTAGGTTGATTGGTATATGTATGTGCGGAGGGTGCTTTTGTACTAAGTCAACAGCATGTCCTACTTCCTGTAGAACAATGTTCCCTGTATCAGTAAAGATGGATACCACAAGCACTAAGAAGGAAATTGCCAATTGGAATTACAAAGTGACAAGAATTATGTCACAGGAAAAGAAATTCACTATTTCCAATCAAAGCATCTGATCTCCCCAATGCCAAGAGATTAATTCTCTGTGCTGTTTGTTAGAAGTGCTGAAGAGATGCATAAAAGTGTCCTAATATAGGGAAGGGTGTCATAACAGGTAAAGCCATCCTTTGCACGCCAAAAGTCCCACATAAAATCCTTGGCATCTCTATCCAGTATTAGATGGCAATTGATTGAAATGTCTTTTGCCTGTACAGTTACAGATAGATAATTCAGTGTTAGATGGACAAATAGTATAACTTGGAATAAGGCAGGTTCTTATATTTTAAAATGAAAAGCAACCTGCAATCAGAATGGAAGAATAACAGTGGGAGGAGGGAGGTTTTAAAACTTCTCTGTCACTCATTTTTCTGCTCAAATTTTTCTGCTTTTCTCCTGGCAGGCTGGGAAAGTTTAAACACTGATTCTCCCATGCTGGTCTTCCTTTCTTAATCCTAAACACCTTAAAATTGTATACTTAAAAAGGGGGATTGCTGAAAACATATTCATATGATGTACAGTTAGGCCTTAAATATGCAACCAAGAGAAAGAGCTCCTTCAGCCCAAGCTGATCATTTGTTGCAAAGTTAGTATTTGTAATTAACCCAGTTTGACTTAAAGGAAGAGCATAAAATGAAGGCTACCATAGCTAAACACTAGATCTTCTCTGATTTTCCTCTCCTAGATATTATAACTGTGTGTCGTTCCCTGGCTGTTTGACTGGTGGGAATCAAATCAGGTGTCCATCCAGAATAAAGACTTTTGAAGAATTCCCTATGACACAAACTATGTATAAAGCACATCCGGTGAGTAAGAAAGTTTTAAAGGTGACAAAAGGAAATGCAAAAACCATTAAGTCTGTATTTATTTTTCCACAAAAATAAAGATGTCTTCAAATCGAGTGAATCCTTTTGACTACATAGAAATGTTCAACAATACAAAACAACACCCTTCATGGCTTGGGACTGGGCTACTTAGGTGGCCATCTTTTCCTCAATTGTTTCTACCCATCCCATCCAGTCCAGCAGGAGGAGCGTGCTCCAGGTACCACCAACTACAAAGTGTCAGCTGGCGGGGCCCAGGAAGAGGACCTTTTCTGCCATGGCCCCTGCCCTGTGGAACTTTATTACACCTGAGATTAGTTAGCCCCCACCCTGCTGGACTTTCACAAGGCCCTAAAAACTTGATTTTGTGCCTGGGCCTGAGACCCCAAAAATGTGATAGAACCTGTCTCCTGGATTTGTTGAGAGTTATTTTATGAAGCTCAGCTGCTATGTGTTTTTATTTTATATTATGTATTTTATTTGTTTTTCTCTATTTTATGGTAAGACACCCAGAGTCACATATGTGAGATGGGCGGCCATATGAATCAAATAAATAAATAAATTAGCTTGCTACTGCATTCTTCCTGGCCTTGATGATTTTTCAACTTCCCAATTTAGTCCTGGGATATCCTAGTGGATTCCCATCCGAATACAAACAAGATCTGACTCTGCTTAGCTTTCTCAAAATCAGTCAAGATCAGTTAGGTGCTGCCATCTGCTGTGACAGATATTTGTACAGTAATCTAAAGATTTTATTCAGATGATATATGGGCACATTTCATTTTCATAATGCAACACTCACATAAATTGCAACTAGGTTGTGTGGATGGCCAAGAAACTTTCTAAATATAGAAGAGAGACAATAACTAGACCCATTATATTCAGCCAGGCACAATTGCCCTTTCTGGATTAAAAAAAGGATAACTTTGGGGGGGGGAGGCAGTAATATAGTATGATTTCAGTGCTGACAGTGTTAGGTTCTTGTAATAACCTCAGGAGGAAATATCAGAACCTAGAGGTGAAGGAGCCACAATGTTTCCACTTTTGCAGCAATCTCTCCCACATTTCCCAACACTCCTTCTGGTTGGTGAGTGGCATGGTGGCCTTATCCCAGTAGACAGCTCCCTGCAGGCAGGGTGGTAGCACATATAACCCTTCTCCTTATATGCCAGCTTCCCTGGTACACTTGGCAGCTATTTGGTTTGGAGCGTAATCTCTGGGCAGAGGATAATACACAAGAGTCCATCTTCACCATTTCCATTCTGCACATGCTTCCCTAGCCCCACAAAATTATCTAAGTGCATTGGGAGTGGTGGAAATTGCAGTGGGTTTGCATGTGTTGTCTATCAGTGACAACACATACGCAGGGATATGTCTATATATGAATGCTCGGTGTGGGTGTGCATGTGCATGTTCACCTACACACAGGAAACCCTCAGATGAAGAGGTATCCCAGCTATTTGTAACCCCAAAGCTGAAAAAATGGTTGCTTTTAGACAGAGAACTATTATGCCCTGGGAAGGTTCAAAGATTGTTTTCCTTCAGGCTTAGCCAAGATAATGTGAATAGCGGAATGAAAGGGCATTTTCATAAGGAAGAATCACAACTAGGGAAGGTACTTAATCCTTCCAGTGTCTATAATTTATCTCCTGTAATCTGATGCCACTCTTCATAGAATACTTAGAGAAAATAAATTAAAAACTGTCATTGGAGGAAATACCACTGGGCAATGGAAGAATTACGCTTCTCCTCCTGTTCATCAACATAAGTGTGTGAAACAATCCACAATGATGAAAAAATGATGGGACATGCATCACAAGGTTACAATGCACTTTTCATCATTTGCTCTTCCTCCTCCTCCTCCTCATTTACTTCAGCATTTGCTCCCCCATCAATTTCTATCTGCAGTTATTCCATCACATTACAGCAAGTTGTTCTGCCACTTCTGCAGTTTGGAAACATGTTCAGAAACCATGTTCAGCAAGGATGACACGTCTAGGGATGAATGTCTGCTTTTCTAGATTTGGTGACTCAGTCTACTTTTCCTGTTTTTTTTCAAGCATAAGTTCATTGCATCTTATTTCTCCATAAATTAGCTTTAAAAAAAGTCTGCACTGAAATCTGTGCTCATTTTCATATGCCCAAAGATGGTAATAATTTAAATATCGGTAATGATTTTCCCTAGCATATGACATTTCCCTAATATACATGTTTTTTTAAAAATTTGAGAACTGCATTACAACATGTGGAAAAGTGCAAAAAGAAACATGCCTGCATATACAGCTTATATATTCCCTCCTCCCTTTAACAATTGCTTCTGCTTCTTGCAGGATAATCAGACAGACAGTGGGATGGTTTTGGCATCGGAGGAGTTTGAGAGGATAGAAAATAGACACAGAAAAGAAGGTGCATTCAGGTACTTCATATCTTGCTCTCCCAATTGATTCTTTCTCTCTTCTCAGTAATACAAAATGCCCAGGAATGCTTTCTGTCAGTAACTGGGAGACCCAAAATATAAGCTCATATGTTCTCCTGCAACCTGGTGTTTGTGGCAGCATTGCTAAAGGCACCTATAACCAAGGTGTTGATTGAATGAAATGGCTTTTCAGTGGAGCTATTTGAATTCTGCAAGGAAAGCAAAGAAGTAACAAGTGCTGCTTAAATGCAACACAGATGGCATTGCCATTTTTGTGGAAATGGGACATGTTTTCAGTCTCAGTATATAACTGTGGAGAAAAGGATGATCTTTTCCTGGGTAGTAGCACCATTGCTGTACTATGTGCAGCATGGTGGTATGTCTACAGCAAACAGGAGATTAGATAGTGGACATGACTACTGCGCTGAAATCTTGGGTGTGAGTGCACAAGGCAGAGCTTTCTCAAGGTGGCTCCCACCCTGTGGAACAATCTCTCCCCCAGGCTTGCTCCTACCCTGGACTGCTTGTAACCCTGCCAAGGCAGAATTGCTTTGATTAGTGGGGGTTGGTGCCAATGACTGCCTTTTGATTTTATTCATATGTTTAATTAGGGTTTTGTTTTTAGTTCTGATTTTGTTTTACCATGTTGTAAACCTTCATGAGTCGTTTAGATTCGGCAATAAATCCACATAATAAACATACACATATAGTCAGTATGTAGGAAGATAATTTTATACACATACACACAAACACAAATGTGTATGTATGAACATATATATCTACATATAGATATTCTTTGGGCTCATTGTTTTCAGTAGGAAGAACTGAATTAGTATTCCTGTTGAAATAAATGGCATTTAAAAAGTGCTTAATTTGACCAGGTCAATAATAACAATAATAGAATATCTTTGCAGGGCAAATGCTCTCCTTTCTCAGCAAAATAGAAAAATTCCCTTCTGGCAAAAAGGCTAAACCTTTTCACTGCATCTGCAATAAGGCTCTTTCTGTCTTAATACAGAAAACTTATCCAGGGGCAGGGAACTGTCTTACTGATGCTGTATCAGGGTTAATACAAATGCAGTACTATGGGGACACTGGGGTTATTTATGAACTGGCTTGGAAGCTCCCTGGCCTGTGTTGGAGGGACCCCAGTTCAGAGGGGATACTTAAAAACTGGAAGAGTTTGCACAAACTCATGCACTAGAAGTGAAGTTAGGCATCCTTTGCTTGTGCCGTTCCCTATTGCTGTGCAAAATCCTTTTGATTTCTCCCGCTTACTCAATCCCTTTCACTAGTCAGCTCTGGTGCTTTAAGCAGAAATGAGAAGGGGTTTTAGGTTTAGTAGTAGAAGAGCATGAGATATAAACAAATAAGCCCTCATCTCAGAACATTATGCATTTACACAAGTAGCAAATGCATGATTTTTAAGCCAACAGGCAGATACAGTGAGCCTGTTCCGGGCTTGGACCAAAGCCATGTTGGATAGGGGAGGTCAATATCCACTGGTCTATCTAGCGATGACCATGGCATATGAAAATCTGCAATCAGGGAGGGAGGGAGGAAGGAAGGAAGGAAGGAAGGAAGGAAGGAAGGAAGGAAGGAAGGAAGGAAGGAAGGAAGGAAGGAAGGAAGGAAGGAAGGTAGGTTGGTTGGTTATGGAATTGATAGATATGTAAGAAGTAAAGGTGTGACTTCCAATGAAGAAATGGCGAACTGAAGACCGCTCTGCTAAAAGCTGAGCTAATGACCACTGCAGAATGAAGAGCAGCAAGTAGACCGGCTCTTCATAATTCCTCTATGGACAAGGAAAGAACTTGAGATTACCACAGTGCTCCATATAGTTGCTCCTCATGAGGAGACTGCAAGACAGCGGTCTCCACTGGGTTAAGAGCTCTGGGAGACAAGGGAATAGCCATCTTGCTCAAACCATGGTCAAGACCTTCAAAAGGAGACTGAGTTCACATACTTCCTTTTCTAATCACTTTCAAAAAATACTTGTTAACTGCTTTTCAGCTATTAGGAACCTTTAGATTGAGAAGTTTTACAGCACTGGATGGATTTCCTTTAGTATTTAGTTTTAAATACAAACTAAGGACTTAAAAAAAATTCCTTTGGAATAACCAGCAAAAAGGTGATTAGAACTTTGATTTTGGAAAGTTACAAACAGACTAAGAGTCCAGATGGATTTGAAATAAGATTTTGGAATTAATTATAAGAATCCTTCCCATGGGAAAATGCTTTTGTTTTGAATTCTTTTTTAAAAAATGACAGGATGAGACTTTGAAGGTTGGACACTAGAGGGAACCAGAAGGAACTAAGGATTACAATTAAAGGAGAAGAACACTAAAATTTGACTTACTAATACAGAATTAAGCAAAATATTTTAACATTGGACATACTGAAGGATATTTTTGAATAACGGACCCAAAAGTTAATTTTAAGAGTGTCTGCCTCTATAGACAGACTATGTTTAAAAGATGTTATGAAAGAGGAACAAGTTTTACCTGACAAGATTGAGACTGATCTGAGCGTGGATTTAAAAATGATAGGCTACAAGAATGATATGGAAAAAGGTGCTATACTGGACATACAAAAGAAATTGGCTGATGTCTTAATAATTAAAAGGGATATACAAATAACAAATCAAGAGAGTGACCTGGATAATTTTCCTATACTGGATTTATAAAAGAGGCTTGTTAAAGCTTTGAAGAATTTTCTGAGAAGGGATGAAGAAAAAATGAAAAGAAATCAAGAAGAAATCTTCTAGGACATTATTTGAAGGGATTAAAGGTCAATGTTGTTAAAAGCAAAAGGATGGAATATAAAGTTGATTTTTTTGATCAGTTAAAATAGATACGTTGTTATCTCTGGTAACCCTTAATGGGCTTTTGCTGATCAGGACTGAAACGACAAGGCTTTAGGGATTTGTTTATAGATAAGAGATGGGTTATGGGTAGAAGAGATTATTTGTTGTATTTTAAGAGAAGGTGATAAGTTACTAAGATTGTTTATACTTGTGATAAAAGGGGAAGTAATTTCTTTATATTTTTTTCTTTACTATATTCTTATTTTTTCTATTTCTGTATGTTTTCCTTTTCTGTACTTTCTGTTTTTCTTTTTATTCTTTTATTTGTTATTTTGTAATAGTTTTTACTTTGTAATTGTAATTTTTAATAAAATTACTATTAAAAGGAAGTTAAATTGTAAGTTTAATTATAAATTAAAGGACTAAAATGAATGTAAAAAATATGGGTTTGGAGAAAAATGTGCAGTAGTCTGAATGAATGCAATCTAAAGGGAAATTATTCTGCTAGATAACATGAGGGGATAGAGAAATGAAATGACAGAATACAGAATACAGAAAAAGTGACTGGGCCATTTAGATACCTAAGAATGAATAGAATGGTGATTGATAAGTATCTGCTTAGGGAAAAAAGTGTTTGGAATATGTAGCTTAAGCATAAGTCCATATGTACAGATGGCAAGGGGATGAATATAAATCTAAAGATATGATTTTATTGATTATGATGAAAGGTTGAGAGAATTAGTAAATTATGCAAGACTGATAAGAGCTGCTGAATATGGATAGGTCATTTTTTGATAGTGTCAAGGGTGGATCTTGGGAAAAGGAACAAAGTAAAATTAAACAAGTAGAAAGTAGATTGACTGCAGGAAGGAGAAGATATGAGTCTTGTATCAAAAAATATCAGAAGATACATTAATCTCCCAATAGTGGATAGTGGATGTAAGGAACGTGGATGTGCAAGCTGCCAGGAACAGAATTTTACTTAAAAGATTTGTATGCCTGCCCATCTTAAACACAACTCTGGGTGGGTCACAACAATAAAACAATAACTATAAAATCACAAAACATAAAACCATAAAATCAAAAAATAATGAAAAACATTACATTACAGAGTGCCACAGAAGTGTATGGTGTTACGATAATGGGAAGTGTGCAGAAGGACATTTGGTGAAATGGTGAAGTGAAAGAGCCTGCAGTTGAAAAAAGCATGCATATAAAAGAATGACTGCTGCAAAAAAAATGAGGATGAAATTTATGGTATAACATGGACAGAAGACTATTGTGAAGATGTAGTAAAAAAAAAAAGAGAGAGAGAAAGAAAATGCAGATTGATGTTGATGGAAAGAAACAATAGTGAGTGAAAAGGGCTAAATAAGGCAACCTCTAGTAGGATGCATGGAGTTAAGAGATAAAAATTATGGGATTAGATGTTTATAGAAATGATTGTGACATGTTGAAGAGTGGAACTGAAATGCTATAAATCTTATTCTCCGAAAATGATGAAAAGAAAGTCATAAATGCTGTGAGAATATAGCTTAAGGCTGCAGCTGACATTGATGTAACTGGAGAAATATTCAAGTATAGATTTGGTTTGCTTATGGCATAGCTGTGCCAATGAGCAAAGTTTGTGATGTGCAGTGCAGTGCAGCTTTATGGTGGTCAGGGAATGTATAGGCAGATTTTTGCTCTTTCCAGGTCATTGAGAAATGTATGCATGTCAGAAAGAAAGTTTATGGTAAGGTTGATGATTTAGAGAAAGCATGTGATAAAGTGATTAGGTCTGAATTATGGGATGTTTTTGCTGAAATATGGAATTGGCTGTCGAATGTGATGAACAGTATAAGATTATATTAAACCATAAGTGAGAATAAATGGAATATTTCACAAATAGTTCAACATTCAGCAGGAGTAAGAGAAGGATGTGTGATATTGCTTATATGCATAAATGTATAAGGGATGCTTGTGATGATGTTAAACATGTGTTGGTTGGGGACATGAATATATGTTTTTTTGCATGCAGATGATGCCAGTTACTGACTGAGAAATCACTTGATTTGCAGTGAATATTAGATAGGGCTGTATGACACAACAAGGCTTATGGATTTGACAATTAACATCTCAAATATCAACATAATTGTGTTTGTGAACTACCACATAAATGGCAAATAACTAGAGGAAGTGGAGGGATTTGTATTACATGATAGACTATTTACTAAAGTTGGGAAATGGATGGAGAATTTTAAGATGTAAAAACGCTTATGAAAAGGTAGTAGGTAGAACATGGCCTATTGCAACAAGTGGCATTTGTTAAAAGAAGCAAATATATTTGTAATATGGGAGTGAGTGTTGTGTATGGCAGGGAAACATAAAATTAAGATGAATGCAGTGAGAATAAGATACCTAAGCAGCATACTGTATATGGTAAAACAAAAAGAGATAGAATTCAGAATGAATATGGCTTGAATACAAAAGTGACCAGGTTGAAAATAGTATATTGAGGTGGTTTGGTCATACAGACAGAATGAATGAGGACCAAATTGCCACATGAATATACGAAGGAAAACTCATTGGAGTCTCAAGTCATCAAGAGGAAAGGGAAAACTCATAAAGTTGTAGTTGGATAGAGCTGATGAGATCCTCAAAGAGAGAGAATTGCAAACTTTAAAAAACAAAGGCAATGTATAAATCCGTATGGACATGGTAGAAGCAAAGATGGTTTGCAAGAATATGGAGAGGTATATAAATGGTGTTTATGTAAACTATTTTTGATATGAGTCCTTTTCTTCTTTTACCTCATGCCTTTAATTTCTTTGACTGTTTCTTGGCACTTTTCTGTGCTCTGAGTAACACTGATCACCCAAACTAAAATACGATAGTTATGTAGATAAGTATGTATGATCCATAAAAGCCATTTTAATAAAATACATGGAAAAATTGCTTTTTTAGGGGCCTGATATACCTTAAATGGCAATCTCTCCCATAGCTCTTATGCTGACCAACGTGGTTGTCATTCCTAATAGATAAGTGACTATCACTTCACCAATTGGGCTCACAGTATGTATAGGCCACTGTGGGTGACAGAAGACTTTCAAGTAACCTGGCCCCAAACCATTTAAGGCTATATATTTTATGTCTGCGGTTTACATTGGTTTGGACTCAGTCCCACACAAAGGCCAATCTAAGCAGGAATTATGGAAGCTGAAGTCTAACCCATCCAGAGAAACCTAAGTTAGAGAAGCATGTCCTAGAAGGTATACTTGGGTTGAGAGCAAATGTGCCAAGGTGATTAGAGGGCTGGACTAGGAACTGGGACATCCAAATCTACACTCAGCCATTGGAAGCTCACTGGTAATTTAGGCCAGTTACTGTCTCTCAGTTCCATCTATCTTGCACACTTGATTGATTTTGTGAGAGTAACATTAGAGATGGGACTACCATGAATGTTGCTTTGAGACCCTAGGTGGGAAAGAAATAAACAGACTGGTATACTTTTATCTACTCAAAATCCTGACTGGGGCCTTAAAGTTTTACATAAAACCTACCATTCTGGCTCATCATCTTCATTTTCTCATTGGAAAGTTCTGCTCTCTTTGTAACACTGCCTTTTTTTTCTTGTCTAAGTTTATACATCTTCCAAACCAACCGATCTGCAAAATGGCTTGTCCTTGTTTTGATCTTTCTGCTGCTCAGAAGCTTTTTGAGGAAACTTAAATTAAAATATGTCTTCGTTGGGACTGACTTCCTGGCTTTTTTCTTCTCTCCAGCAGTAGTAAAGGATCCAGTCAAAATGCAGACCCAACAGTGGATCAGTCCAACCTGAGGGGCAGATGTCGGCCATTGTATCAATCACAGCTCCGAGGTCAGACTTTTTATAATAGTGAATATGGGGAACTATCGGAACAGTCTGAGGAAGGCAGCTGCACTCCACCAACTGAAGGCGCCAGTCCCTCCCTCCTTCATGCTTCATTCTTTTCAGACCAATGCTGAAGGGGGAGCCAGTGATGGAGACACCCTGCTGAGAGATGCAACCTCCTCTCTTTATGTAGCAGTGTACCTCTTCAGCAAAGAATACGTCCTTTTTGTCCTAGAAGAAACCACAAGGATGATTCCTGTGGAACAGATGGAGAACGCCTTGGGTAGGAAGATGGATGCTGTGCCTTTCGAACTAAACACTATTCTTGCCTTTGATGTGAATGAAAATACTTGCTCCGATGCTCTATTAAGAAAGAGATCTCAGATGCAGTTCTATGGGATCTGTTTTGAGAGCTGCAGTCACTGCTCAGTATTCAGCCTCCATTCAAATAGTTTGCCATAATGAGCTTTATTTCAGGTCAGATAAAAATAGATGTGTCTTAGCTGAGTATTTCTCCTGATATGCAGTTTTGTTTGTTTCTGCTCTTGTTTTCCCTCTATTAGGAGACATGGAATAAAGAATCATTAAATTAATGTAGACAATGGTGAAGCAGCAACATTCCCAGACTTGGATAGTCCTTCACTTGATGTAGACATTCCTTATGAACGACTCAAGATGTAACTATATTTAAGTCTTATATGGACTTAGATGTTTCATTTATATTAGACACTAAGATAGTCCTCAGGCTTGAATATTTTCCATACCTTCACTGTTTTAGACATGTGGAAACTGCTACTATGCCAAAGGGAAATATTTCATTTGTGTGTGTGTCTTAGGGAATTTGGCAATTTAAGAGACTTTTATTTTCATTTATTAGGTTCACACACTGCAAAAAACTACAGCTTGTTTAACCATTATTTATTGAATAAAGAACAATTGTCTGAGTTTATATAACATACTAGGCCTGGTGTGAATTATACCACTTCTACTGAGAAGCAGAAAATTGCATAACCAATAAGAGATATGTCTAAAAATAGAGAATGAACTTTTAAAAACTCACAATCCATTTATGTGTCCAAATTATAATTTTTTAAAGTTATCTGCACTGGATCTTTGTCATCCAAACAACCTATCTTTTTGGGGTTAGATGCTTTCAGTTTCTTTATTCGCAATTGCTCTTAGGGGATCAGAAAATTAATATCACCTATGATTCTACTGAAAAGTTGGTATTGTCCCTGTAAAATCTATATATTACTTAAGAACAAGATATATAGTTCTTGGATATGATAATAGAGAAGAATATAGCAGCTTTCAGCAAGAATCTGATAAAACTGTAATACTCTTTCTCCTTCTTTAGGTTTTTCTTTCCAGTTTCTATTCATTTATGTATGCCTTCCAAAATACTAGGTCCTATCCCTGACAGAAAATTCCAAATTTTACACTCAGAATAAATATTCCAAAATTAATTTATGTAATTTGTCTAATTTGCATTATTTATTCTGATTCTACAATTTGGAGATATCTGAACATATGCAGGTGCTTACCTTCTACCAAAGATACCTTTAGTGTAGCTGAACTTCCTGTATCTACTAGGAAGCTGTTGTTTGGACACTTTGTTTTCATATTTGTTGAACACATTTTGTGTTCACATTTGTAGGAACAGTGAGGATATATCCAATCTTATTTGCTTATTTCATTATTCCCTTGCATAATCTACCAGTCTTCCTATCCATGCTCCAATTCTGAAGGACATTGCTTTAAAAGAACTTTACAAAAACATTAATGAAAGCATTATAAAATGGATTTTGATCAGCTTGTAAACTACCCTTTTGAATCCTTGCTGTCACTCTTGATGGTGTCTCCACATCAAATGATTTCTGCTTGCAGGCCAGGCTTCTGTTTATAAAACTGAGTTTTGCTTATTTTATTTTCTATATTGGGCATATATTTTTTCTAGATTATATATGTGTATATATATATACTGTATATATATATATATCTCTTCCATAAGGCAGTTTTATGCTTTTACCTCTTTGTAACTGTTTTTGTCCATGTCTTTTCTACATCATTCTGTACCTTGTACAAATGCACTCAGTGACATATTCATTATTACATTTCTTATGCATACAAGTATACAGTTGTGATTTTAATTATTACTAGAAGGTATCAATAGGTTGTCATTCTGTTGTTTCTGTACAGAAAGGTAGATTGATTTAAACAACACTTTCTGTCAAAGGGTTTATAAAATTCAAAATGTTACATAAATGATACAATGGGAAAGCATACTTCTACACTGAAGAAATTTAGAATTCCTTCCTGTTAGCTGAGTTACATTGAATTAAATAGCTGACAGCATCACAGAACAGACCCGTTTCAGACATTGTACTACCCACATGCAAATAAAGATTGTCTTATTTCATGCACATAACCTGCATGCAAACACACTCCATAATGCCATAACTCTAATCCAATCTACTCTTTCAATCAGTAGTGGGAAGCAGAAAGATGAAATTACAGCTATTTCATTAGCTGAATACTGATGTCTCTTCAAAATGTACAAATAAGAGATATTTTGGAATTACGGAGATAGATTTTTTTCTAGCATTCATCTGTAGCTTACATTATTGGCATAGATTCAGCTAATTTTAAACAGTGACTTACTTAGGATTAAGTCATTTGAAAGTTTCAACTACCCAATGTAATTATTTGAAAATTCCCCAATGTAGAAAACCACTTTATGTGAACAGTGTCCCTCACTTAGCTTTAGTTGTTGTAGTCTTTAAACTGGAACCTCCTTCTATGTAATGTTAGATTATTATTTGCTTTACAGTGCAATACTGTGTATGTCTACTCAAAAGAAGCCCCACTGGATACAATGGAACTTATTCCCAATTCAGTGTATATTATATTACAGTCTTAACTGTGTTTCTAAATTCTGTAGATTTACATGAAAACTTACATGAGAGTTATGAATGACTATATGTAAAATATATATGCCAAGAAACAACTCTTTGGGACCCCAAAACATTGCAGAAAAAGTTAAGGAACATTCTAATCCCAAGATGTCAACATGATACTCAGAGACATGAGTCAGCACAGAGATCTCTTCATTCGTGTCTTCCAAACTTCATGCGCTACTTGAATTTTATATTTCTTCAAAAATTTATTGTAATAAAAAAAATGGGAAGCTGGTACACTACATTTCCAAAATGCAGAGTCATGGACTAGTGGGCAGCCAGAGAAATTAAACCTGTAATTAAATTGTCTCATCCATATAAGCTTCTTCAGAAAATAAAAAAGAGTAGATATACACAAGTGCTTTGTCTGGAAGCATGCCCACCTGCCCATAAAAAAAAATAAAAAACAGGTAAGCAAAGATAATAGAGACCATCCTACAGCAAGGAGACATGCCGTTGTGCATGGTAAGTAATATTCCGGTAAATTGGAAATTTGTAACTGATTATGCCCCTTCTTTCAACCATTTTGTGAATAGAGAAGCAGAGTATCCACACTTCAGTGTTTTCAAAGTTTCACATGTGCTCACCAGCCTCCCCCATAGGGACCCCTGACCCCAGTTCTTGTCTATGGCACACAGTTAATTCAAGGTTTGGCCTGACTTTCCCTAACTCATTAGTCCTCACTATTGCCTCACTGTGTACTAAGAATGTGGCTATGAACATACCCACCTTGTCTATTTAATGAAAAAGATGATGATGATGATGATGATGATGATGATGATGATGATGATGATGATGATTTCACTAGACTTGTATAGTGCCCCAATCATGTCTGACTTTAAGTATGCAGACCTCCAATAGTAACAAGTTTAAAGATAAAAAAAAGAAAACACAGTACAACAATGTAGAGTACTCAAATACTGAGGAATAAGTTTATAATAACTCATATCTATTCACCCCCCCAGAAGCAGAAAAGTCCTATATCTTATCAGCGTCCTCCCTGATGCAGTTTTACAAGAGGCTGATTAACCTATCTATATTTGCCTTATCTAATTTGTAATTCAACACACAATTATTTGCAGATTCACTGTCTTCAAAAGAGGACTATCTCAGGATAGTAGCTCATTAAAACACAATTATAAAAATGAAAATATGCAGAGATTACCAAAAGTATTGTGGGGAATTTGGGATAGAACCAAATATAGAAATGTAAAAGATAGCATGCATATTATAAACAAATGTTATTTATTATATAAAAATAATTGTTTAAAAGTGTACTTTTAAAGTATATGCTATCTTCCAGATGCACATCTTCATTTTCTCCCAGGCTTTTTTGAGATAAATTTTGAAACCATGACCTTGTTGGTTGGCTGAATCATTCTGCAAAAGTATTATATCTTTTACAGAGGAATGAGACGGCATAAGATAAATTGGTCTGTAACTCACCCTTTATTTGATATGTAGCTGAGCTGATGTTAATTCTCAGAAATAGCCACTGTTTCTTCTATGAAATACAGCTTCATACTTTTAACTCAGTGGTGTTGGGTCGCTAAAAGTTGGTGTGGCATTTCTGTGTTCTGCATTTGCTTTGAACAGATTCGCAGCAATTTGAGATATTCAGAGAATTGCACAGGCAAATACTTAAATTTTATATACAGGTACTCCTTGACTTATGACCACCATAGAGACCAGAAAATTCATCGTTAAGCAGTGCGGTCATTAAGTGAGGCATCACCTGACTGCACCCAATTTTACAACCTTTTTTGCTGGTTGTTAAGTGAATCACTACAGTTGTTAAGTGAGACATCACATGACCACGACTTGCAACCTTCCCTGCCGGCTTACCCACTAACTTTGCTTGTTGGAAGCCAGCTGCAAAGGCCACAAATGGCGATCACATGACCACAGGATGCTGCAACCATTGTAAATGTGCAACGGTTGTCAAGCGCCCGAATCACAAACACGTGACTGCGGGGACACTGCAATGGTCATAAGTGCAAGGACTGGTTGTAAGTCATTTTTTCAGTGCTGTTGTAACTTCAAACAGTCACTAAACGAATCATAAGTTGAGGACTACCTGTAGACTCTAGAACTCAAATGGTACAAACAGAAAATGCTGAATTATATAGAACTCTTCTTTGACAAAAAGTTCCAAACACTCAACAAGTAAAGTTGGTACCATCCATTTCTTTTATAGAAAAGCAGATAAAAAGAGATGGTGTGTGGAAGATGGTGTGTTCTAATATAAAATATATAAGAAATGCTTTCCCATATTATGCCTAAGATTACCCAAGATCTATGAGACAAAGGAACCTTCTTATGAAGCACAAGACCACAGTCCAAAACTTTTATTGTAATAGAACACGAAGCTCAGCTTAAGAGTGTTCTATATTCACTTCCTTATATGATTTTTAAACAATAATTCTTCAGAGTTATAAACAAGAATAACTCTGCAGTAATAGAAGGATTTTAGACATGTAGTGCCATGATGTGCTTGTGGGCAAATCTTGCAAAGCTGCATCCAGAAAGTTGATGTGTCCTCTACTATTTGCTTTCCTTGCCAGAATTCTGACATTTGTTTGTGCATTCTGAAGTGCACATTCAACTCAATCTACACTTTCTCCAAAAATGCAACAAGCCAGCTTTGCCTAAGTATGCTTTCACAAGGCAATCCAAATTATTAATAAAAATAATCCTCATTGAGAGGACTGTATGGGATTTCAGCCAAAATCAAGTAGATGCACCAATATTTCCCTTTTATAGGCCAGGTGTGGTAGCAAGGAAAGCAAGCATATTAGTGTTTTAACTGGGTTAAAAAATAGAGGACATCATGAAATGTAGGTTTCTTGCATTGGGATTGAAGGAAATTAGTTGTTACAGAAAATAGCAGGAGTTTGCTCACTTGGGGATGTGAAAGAAAGGTAAGGGGGGAAAGGTTTTGAACAAATAATTTCAAATTCCTGCACAACAAAGAGCCTGAACAAACTGAATAGGCTGAAAAGTAACTTTTGTAGGTGTCCTATTATTTCTTACTATTTTTTATAATTCAAGGTTTTGTTCTATTTTGAAATCTGCCTAGAGAGTTTCAGCTATAGTCTATTCTAAACATATTTTAACCTGCTTTCTGCAACTGCTAGCTGGGTTAGAGTAATTAAAGGCTGGGTTTACGTTTTATAAGTCATAAATTAGTTTGATTGCTTTTGATTTAAACTATGGTTTGAAAACTCTGGCTTAACACAATGTGGAAGGCCAGCCAAAGAGTAGTAAATATATTTATTATTTATTTAAATTATTTATATAGTCACCCATCTCACAAGAATGACTCTGGACAGTGTACGAAGATTAAAACCACAACAAGAAGATATAACCCATGATGTCCAATGTTAAAACAAAAAACCCCAAGTCAAAAAGAACACATCATCAGCACAGCTTGCCTAACCTCCTGGTCCAAATGCCAAGGGGACCAGCCAGGTTTTAAAGCCTTTCAAAAAGCTAACAGGGTCAGGGTTATCTGGATCTCCAGGAAGATACCATTCCACAGAGCATGCAAAGCCATCAAGAGATGACGCTGGGTAGTTTAATGGAAGAGATCTGATGCGTGCCCTCCCTGCTAGACCTGGTGGGGTGGGCAGAGACAACTGGGAGCAGGTAGTTCTGCAAATGGACTGGTCCTATGCCATGTAGGGCTTTATAGGTGATAACCAGCACTTTGAATCACACCTGAAGCCTACTGGGAGCCAGTGCAGCTCACAGATGAGTGGTGTTATATGAATGTAAGGAGGGATGCCAAAAACTGCCCTTGCCACTGCATTCTGAACTAGCTGCAGCTTCCAAATGCTCTTCAAGGGCAGCTCCATGTAGACTGCATTGCAGTAATCCGAATGGGAGGTGACTAAGCCACTGTAAGCAAAGCCTCTTGATCTAGGAACAGGCACAATTGGTACACAAGATGAACCTGTGCAAAGGCTCGCCTAGCCATGGGTGCCACCTAGTCTTTGCACAGGAGCCATGAGTCCAGGAGGACTCCCAAATTGTGCACCAACTCCGACTAGAGAAGTACACCCCAGGCAGAGTTAAAGATGGAAAATCTCTGGAGCTGGAAGGCCTTAAAACCCACATAAAATAACCCTTCTGTTTATTGAAGCATATATATGGCCATTTAGTTGCTTTAAATAAAAAGCAACAGATTGGTGGCCATCCCAAGCCATTAAGGGAACTACAGTAAAACCTTGGATTGCGAGTAACTTGTTCTGCGAGTGTTCCACAAGACAAGCAAACATTTCTAATAAATTTTAACTTGATAAACGAGCGATGTCTTGCAATGCGAGTAGTACGTGACGCCGAACATCACATAATCACAACTGAGCCAATGGTTCTCTCTCTCGCTGCGGGATTGTGGCCAATCGCTTTGATATACAAGCGCTTTGGATTACAAGCATGTTTCCGGAATGAATTATGCTCGCAAACCAAGGTTTTACTGTAATTTTCATTATGTGAGCTTGTATGTACCACAAGATTGCTTCAGACTACAATCATATATCTACATATCTGGAAGTAAGCTTCACTGATTCAATGTGGCTTCACTATGAACGGGATTGTCCATCAGTGATGAACCATCTGGTTAAAATGAGCTACTCATAGTTCACAATTAGGCAAGAACTGAAACTCATTTTTAAAAATCTTTCTGCATTTAGGCAAGTATGACCCAACTTAGCAGCTTGGTTTGTACAATGAGCTAAACCCAATGTGATTGTGAGCCATAGCTTATGACTTGCCATTCAGCCACTGTTGTACTGATGAAAACATGGTGAAAACAAAACATTTTTACAGCTACCAAATATCCCAGCATTGTGATATCAGCACATTTTGATGCATTCATGTTTTGTCAATAAAAACAATACTAAAGATAAGACACAGAAAATCTGACCACATTAAAGACAGATTCTTGGATGGCACAGTCTAATAGATACTGTATAAAATCAGGATAAGCAGGAGAGAAGCAGCAGGTTGAACAAGGATTCACAGAAGAAACTGGATCCAAGAAAATGGCATTTGTTTTCCTTATTTAGAATAAAGAGAAAATGAAGAGTAAAAATGCTTCCTAAGTGTTCGTCAGTACAGAATATTATCTTCTAGTTGATGGGATGCAGGCAACAGTATGTTAGCCTGCAAAGTAGTCTCTAGATTAAAGATCTTATCTTATACAAAATAGTGTGTGCATTCTTGAAGAAGACCTAGGCTTTAATAGTGCTTATTGCACGTTGACCAAAATTTTCCAAAACTGGCCAGTATTGTACTTACTAATAGGGAATGCTGCATGTGGCTGGCACCTTAATCTGCATCTCCTTTATATTACTAGAAGGTGTTACATGAAAGCCTGGAACGAACAAAGCCATGGCTGATGGAAGTCAATATCTATTGATCCTTCTGGTTACAATCAAGAACTAATGGAATATGTGACTTTGAATGTAAAAGGAGTAAAGGTTAAAAAGCATGCATGCATTAATAAGTAAATGAAAGAAAGAAAAATAGACATGCTGTGTATCTGTGAAAGTAAGAAACAGGAACAAAGGTAGTCTTGCAGAGTATAGTTGATGAGTAGATGAATATATGCAGGAGACAGAAGGTATGGATTTAATTATGGATGAAAAGATCAAAATGCATGTCAGAAAGACTTTGTATCATCTAGATAGTTGTGGATGTGCATGAAAGTAGAAACCCATAGATTGTTGATAATTGTGTGTTCTAGTTCAGTGCATGATGATAATGGAAGAACAAGAAATACAGTTTGGGGAAAATTGTGGAACATTCTGCATGGATGCATTCCAATGGAGGGGGGGGGGAATATTCTGGTAGATAACACGAATAGTTAGGTGGGAATAAGAAGAGAGAATAGAGAAAAATCAACCAATCAGAGATCCAGGAATGAATGAGAATGATGACTGTTGAGAATTGGGTTAAGAAAAGGTCTGTGTTTTAAATGTGTGTAACAAGGAAATGCAGAGCAATTTTGATGGGAAGAAAATATAGCTTGGGAAGTCAATAAAGAGGCCTAAACAAGGAATATACCAGCAGCATGAATGAAACTAAAAATAAAAATGATTGAATGATTTTGGATGACATTAAATGCGTGAATGCTGGAAGGAGTACTTTAGAGGTGTGTGTGGTATCAGTACTGATATGTTCAAGAGGTGAATTGGAACAAATTCTGTAAACATGATGTATCCAGAAAAATAATAAAAAGGAAGTCAATTGGATTTGGCACATAGGGACATGAGCCACAAGCAGATTTTCCAAAGATAGAGTGTGCTCATGCAGAAGTGGGTGCACTTTAGGTCCCTTTGATTAAATAGTTTCATCTATTGGGACCAAGGAAACATGCCTTTGTTGTGGCGCCTGCCATCTGCAACAGCATTCCCCCGGGGATCTAGATAGTTCCCATCTTGATGATATTGAGAAAGTCACTGAAAACTTGGCTGTTCTCCCAAACCTTGAGGCATATGGTGGTTGAGCCTCTGTAGGATGTTTTATTTGTTAGAAAGAAACAAGGAGCCTTCTAGTTCCTTACAATTTCTCTGCTTTTTTAAATTTTTCCTCTTTTTTTTTTAAGTGTAAGCCAGAGTCATTTGGGAGTTGGGTACCTCTAAATTGTATAAATCAATCACTCCCAGTGAGCCAGCACCAATAATTCATAAGACTCACAACATACTAGACCTGCTTTTTCTCTTGGAGCAGATGCAACATGACCTGAATTTGGGGACATTAACATCCATTTATAACAAGGTTGGACATTCTCTGACTGACTTGGAACTGAAAAGAACCTGGTGCTCTGTCGTTCCTCTGAGTTTCCAGAGAGCACTTGGTGAATTTTCCAAGACTTTGGTAGGCAATTCTGCCAAGTCCTTGCTCATTTGCTGAAAAGTGGAGATAGCAACAGCCTTGGACAGGAATGCACCTGAGCCTGAGACAGCAACAGCCTTGGACAGGAATGCACCTGAGTCTCTTCTAGCTCACTGACTCAAAGGAGCTCCTTGGTTTACTGATAAGTTCTGGTAGGTGCTGCAAAGGCGACACCTAGAGTGACAATGGCAGAAGACAATGAATGAACTTTACTGAGCATGAGTAAGAGCTCAGGTTCAAGCTACACCGTGATGGTAAGAGCAGTGAAATGTCAATACTTCTCTGCTCTTTTTGCATCTTCAGATTGCTGTCTGGCAGCTCTCTTTAAAGTAATCTTGAACTTTTCGGGGAAGGATATCTGCTGAGCTGCTGTGAAGAGTTCTGCAGTGCGCCCAGTGGAAAAAATTGGTCAGATCTATTCAGTTAGACGCTAACTGGGTAGGTTGAATTGAGGTAGGTTGAGATAGGTTGAATTGAACTATTCTTATGAGGTTATCTGGGATAAGTTTGAATCTGTGGGTTCTGAGGACATTAACTGGGGCAGGCAGGCAGCCTGCCCTGAGTACAGCCAATAACAGCAGTGCTGCTGAAGACATGAGGCAGCTGGTGGCCAGTGTGGAGTTGGGTCGCTGCTGCCTGTGTGCCAATCAGTTGATTGGTGGTTGACATCAGTGCAGCAGTGAAAGAGGAAAATAATTGTTCTTTCAAGTCAGTTTTGACTCCTGGCAACTGTCCCCTGCAGTTTTCTTGGCAGCATTTTTCAGAAGTAGCTTGCCAGTTCCTTCTTCCTAGGGCTGAGAGAAGTGACTGGCCTTGTGCCTAAGGCAGGACTACCACTGTCTCCTGGTTTCCAGCCTGATACCTTAACCACTACATCACTACTGTTAAAAAATGACCTGTTCCAGGTATCATGTACTCTAGGTATGACTCTACCTCCTGTGCATTAGGTCCTTGGTTTGTGAAAACCTCCAGGGAGGTGATAGAAGGCTGGCTTAGAGCTGTGGTAAATGTATTGTTGAGCGAGAGAGTGGTATCATCAATCCTGGAAGAGGTAGTGGTGAGCCCCTTATTCATGAAGGCATCACTCAACACAGGTACTTTGGAAACCATCAACTAGTCCCCAATCTTTCTTTCATAGTGAAGGTGGTAGGACTGCAGTTGAGGAAGAATGTGGAAGAAAGATTACCTGGACCTTTTTCAGTTAGGTTACAGGATCACACTAATCCCTCATGTTGATGACTTCTGGCTAAATCAGGATAAAGGGAGAGCAATACTCCTGATCCTCCTTGGCCACTCAGCTGCCTTTGATACTATCAATCATGGTATCTTTTTCTGGGATTTTGTAGTGAGAGACCCTTTTTAGAGTGGTTTTGCTCATTCCTGTAAGAATAGTTCCAGTAGGTAGTGGAGTGAGAGGTTAAGTCCTAGGGCCCTCTGTTATGAGATGCTGCAGAGCTCAACTCTCTCATATTTACCATTTAACTTTACATGAAGCCACTGAGGGATGTCATCCATTGACAAAGGTCAAGATTTAATATGCTGATGTCACTCAACTGTACATTTTGATCTGTACATGGCTAAGATATGGTTAAGAAGCTGTCCCATGGCCTGGAGCTGTTAGGGTCTAGATGGGATTAACAGGCTTAGAGTCAGTCTCAACATGACTGAGTGGCTTTGGATTTGGAAACCATCTGAGATCTAGAATATTCCATTGTTAGTTCTGGATGGGTCACACTCCCAGTTCGTAATTTGGGAGTTCTTTTGGATTCACAGTTCCTGCTTGAAGTACAGATGGCAATTGTGTTCAAGAGGGACTCTACACAGTTTCATCTTCTGCACCAGTTATGACCACTCCTGGACCAGCAGGCCTTGCACAGTCATTCATGCCATGGTCACTTGTTGGTTGGATTACAAGAATGTACTGAAGATGGGATTGCCCTTGAAAACTACCTGGAAGCTACAACTTTTCCAGAATGAAGCTCCAGGTTGCTTCCCCTAAATGTTGCATCTAGCAGAACCTAGGCAGTGCTCCTTCTTGGTAGCAGCCCCTGCCCTTTGGAACACCCTTTCTTGAGATCCAGCAGGCCCCTACCCTCCTGGCCTTTCAAAAAAAGCTGCTTGAGGACTTGGTTTGAGTATTAAGTTTTGATAATAGTGTTGCTTTGCCTGCTCCAACACAGTAAAGTATTGAGAAAGAAAGAGCTTCATGGAAAATTCCCTCTTATGATCTGTCAGATATTTTCTATATTTTTTGCTCCAGTTTCCAAATGCTGAAATGGCTTATGTGTAAGCCTGAAGTTACTGAGGGATAGGAATTTCTTTTAGTCAGTTTTTCAGCAACTGAAGCTAAATAATCTAGTGTGGCTTGAGTAGCAGAATTATAGGCTGTTATCAGGGCAACTGGTTATTCTAGTGCAGATGAAGCCTTTCAAAGAACTACCAAAAAACCACAGGAGGAGGCTGGAGCCACACAAAAAGCCTTTGGTTAAATGTTTCAGCTTGTACATCCATGATTTATGGTGTCCAGTTTTCCTGCAGATGTTTACAATGGCATACATGTTTCTATCTGGTTCCCTTTTTGTCCCTTTTTTTTTTAATGAGAGCCAGTTTGGTTAAGGGGCTGGCCTAGAAACCAGGAGACTGTGAGTTCTAGGCCTTCCTTAGGCATGAAAGCCAGCTGGGTGACTTTGGACCAGTCACTCTCTCTCAGCCCAATCCACCTCACAGGGTTGTTGTTGTGGGCAAAATAGGAGGCAGGAGTATTAAGTATGTTCGCTTTCTGGAGCTATCTATCTATCATCTATCTATCTAAAAGTGAGATAAAAATAAAATTAATAATCCTCATTACTATCTGTGAAGTTGGGTTGAGAGATAACCAAAGTTACCCAGTAGGTTTATGACTAAGTTATGACTAAGTGGGGTTTTAAACATGGACACCCCTACCCCATGATAGCTCTTCCGCTTTTCTATACAAGCATTTGCCTTTGAATAATCAAAGTATCTCTAGGGAACTGCTTTAGCTTATACGAATGCATCTTGACATTCTGTAACTGCTTCTCATCATAACTTGCTAATGGATGGCTTGGCTGACTAATCTGAGGTTTTGATTCTTTTGGAAGGAAACAGTCATGATAGTAATTATACATACATATATATTTCCATCTGCATATATGGCACTTTGAAACATTTTATATAGCAAAAGTTAATAAAATAAGATGACCCATTTCTCCAAGTTCCAATCACAATCTAAATAACCACTCCTTCTAATAGCAAATTCAATTGTCAGGTGCCGATAGGAGGAATGAGACCAGAGAAAGAGGAAGATGTTGGCATGCTAAAGGGAAAGTGTTTTTTTATAAATCCATAAATATTTCAATTGCTTTAAAAGTCAATTTGTCATGATGACAGCTATCTTATCATTATTTCAGGCAGGCATGGAAACTTAAGACTATGGAGTTCTCCATTCATCCCACAAGATTCATTCCAAGGATTCCCCCTCACAGGCCTGGGAACAATAAGCACTTCAAAGACAAGAGCTTTTCTCCAACTCTATAAAGTTTTAAAAATATGCTCCATGTTATGACGAGGGAGCTTTAAAGCCTGATTACAGCATTTTCAAGGCAGCTGCTTCTACCGAGTAGAGAAGAGCAAATCCAAGAATCTGGATCTGCTCAGTCATACCATCTGCATCTCCTTTGTTGAGGGAAGAACTTCTCTCAAGGTCTTCAGCCCAATCATTCCCCAGAGACTAAGGGAAGAGAAGAGCTCTTGGAAGAGCTAATTGGCTCCTCTTTAACCCTGCAACATCTCTTAAAGCATTTACCTCTTGCTTCAAAATACCATATATTAATATCAATGGAGGTACATAAAACCATGACTGGTATATGGTGGAGGCTTTTACTCAGGACAGCCCTAATTTTCCTTCTAAAATTAGACATTAAAGTCACCTCCACAGATGTTGGTGGCAGGGTATTTTCAGGAGACTATGTGAATGTCTGTGGATTATCTAGACAAGAACATCAAGGGCTACTTATTTGTCAATCCAGTGATGCCATGTGGCTACTGGCACATTAATCCAGAGCCCATCTGGCCTTTAAAACAAAACGAGTTTCCTACATATCCTAAAAAGAATAAATCCTGAAAACAATAGAAGTGATAAATAGTCCTTAAACATTTAAACATTAGAACTTTCTGTTATGGGCAAGAACTAGACTGCATCTCTTCAACGTTCCTTTGCTCTGCTTTTTAGTTTCAGTTTTAATGATATCCTGTGCAGTATAGCAGCAAGAAAGAGGTATGTTGACAATTTAAACTTGCTTCTCCTGAAATGAGTGTGAAAATTACTGGACTCATACATTGGGCTAAACTACAATGTGGCTTATTTAACTCCGGTGTGGAATGTTGTATAATCTAGGCACTATGATGTGCTATGGCTCACTGTGAGATGTGCAATATGTGTTATTTTACAAACCAATATGAATATAAATACCAGCAGAGGAGGTTCATGAAAGTGGAGAAGTTTACTTGTAAGTCTGTTTTAATTTCCATATGAAAATGCAAACTTGTGATTCCCATGAGAAAATGAGGAATCCAGAAATATGTGTATGAATAGCTTTTAATAGTCATGATGTATTATTATTATTATTATTATTATTATTATTATTATTTGTATTTTTATCCCACCTTTTTAGGTATTTGGTCAGCTCAAGGTGGCGAGCATACCTAATGCTCCACAGTGTTAAACAGTGTCAGACAAAGTGCCCATAAAATGAAGCTACTGTCTACAATCTAGGCATGGTGAAACACAGTCACATTTCCTGGAAACATTTGTCATTTCTGTGCCCATCTTTTAGCTAAATGATTATGAAGAGTTTCACAAAATGCTTAGAAAGTGGAATTATTGTGGTTTGTCACCCAGAATGTCCCAAGTTGGAAGGAGAAGGATATGCTGTGAAAGCAGAATATTTGCTACTGGCTCAGAAATGTTTCCTGTATTATACTGACATTTCTACAGTGTTTTGCATGAACATCATCTCTGAGGGTTTTGCACAGCCACAAACTGCCTATTTTTAGTGGGCTGTGCAGGGTCAATATCTACTCTTTAAGCCACACACACTGCAAAGCCTCCCAAGACAAGAGAAATGTGGCCTTCATTAACAGAAAATTAAATCAATACAATATGATTTTAATTTAGCTGTCTCACACTGGTAATCAGGTGTATCACAACAACCTCATCAGCTCTCTGAGAGGAAGATTTAAGCAGGTTACTGAAGATTAATCATTGCTTATAATGTGGGAGCCTTCCACTTGCCACTAGGACTCTGTAGAAATATTTATGTTCTTCAACAAACACTGAACCGGTATATTTCAAGTGTCAGCAATACATGTGAGCCTATCTACCAACACTTCAAGGTAAGAAACAGAGCCGTGATTTGTCCAATGAGCCATGCACAGTGCAAAAAATTATATATTTACCGCTTTTCCCCCTCCCCCCAACATTCATTCTACCTCTCTCAAGAGCTAAAGATGTAAGAGCCAAAAAAGACATTAATAACTAGGGTTGAAGCAGTACTTGCTACTGTAAGAGCCCTGGTCTTCTCAGCCCGAAGCAAAAAATACATACCTAAAGAATAGCCTATCTACCAACAGTTTATTGGAACGGTCATTCATCGCAAGTGGCAAATTATGATGCCTAAAAATCCTGAAAAAGTTATTATCTGCTGTCCGCTCTGTTTGAAATTGCATTGTGAGCGTTGGACCAAGGATTCATCAGTGCTGTAAAGCGAGGAATTACTCCAGCCAGGAATTAGCTGCGGTGGGTGGGGGCCGATAAAACGGGTCGGGCAAGATATAGCTCCATATGCTCTTCGACTGCAACTTCCACCATCGTGGGCTGCGCTGCAGTCATCACCAACATTACGGAGACCACCCAAAAGTAGCAACCAGTCTGCAACGGCAGGCTACGCTACCTCACTTTCTACAGAGATCCGTCGCGTGCAGTACCTCCCTCCTCTCCTCTCCTCCTCCTCCTCCCGCTGGATCCTCGGGGCCTCTTCTCCCTCCCCCTCTCCCCCTTCCGTGGGAGGGGGTGTGACTTTTCAATCCCACTTCCTCATCGGGGGGAGGTGAAGAGTTGGGTTGCTGCAGTGCGCCTGCGCACCGGGCGCGACACCCTAACCGGCAGGCTGCAGCTGGCAGTTCCGCCATAAGAAAGTGGCTCGCGAGGTGACGACGGCCGTTGCTTTGAGAGGAAAGGAGAGGCCGACGGTTGCCTGGTGGGTGGGGCCGCACGCGCTGTAAGCTCCCTGTAGCTTTGGGGCGCGAGGACGGACAAGGGCAGGGTCCGGAGCGGTCGGCTAAGGCTCCATGGAGCTCCCGCTCCTGCCTCCGTTGCGGACGCTCGCCTGGGACTGGGAAGGGTCTGTGGAGGCTACGTGTGTAGGGGGGCTCCGCCTCGGGACCCAGCCAGAAGCCTGAGGTTGACCGCCGGCTGCGAAGCTTCCGGGACGATCAAGAGAGCGGCGCTGAACGGCCTCCGGCGCCGATCGCAGCAGCCCCAGCCGCCTGGAGGTGGCGGCGGCGGCAACAAGGGCTTCGAGCAGAACGACGTCGCTAAATCCTGGTGGCCGTCTTCCTCTCCTCCGCGCTTCTCTCCTGCTTGTCTCTCCCACCGCCCTTTTTCCTCTTCGCCTTTCCCAGAAAAACAAAGCTCTGTCCGAGGGGCTGTTGCCACTAGCTGCGCTTCTTTGCCTCAGGCTTAAGAGCTGTAATTCTGGGGAAGCCCCAGGAGAGGCGCCCAGGCAGGCCGGGGGAGCGCTCCTTTTGGCCATCCAAAGGGAAGAACCGCTCGGCCTCAGCTTCAAACGTTGGGGTACGAATATTTCTCCTCCCCATGAATAAACTGTCCCCGAAGCCTGATCAATGCCGTATTGGTTACAATATCTCCGGGCTTCTTTGCTGTAATTCGTTCCCTTTTTTTTTTAACCGTGGGAGTTTTTTCTTCGCTCTCCCACCATCTTAAGCCTTTTCGACAGTGCTGAAGTGGGTGACTGGATGGAGAGATACGCTGGATTACTTTCTTGCTTCTTTTGACTGTGGAGCAGATTAATATGACTTTATGCCCATAATAAACACAAGCATCTTATTGAGGAGAATTTTTAACAATAAAATAGCAGTTTTTAGAGCTGAAAATGATTCTGAAGTGGGTTTTGCCTTACTGGAACTACTTATACTCTCTGCCCATTTTGGTCCTGTTTAACTGTTATCCTCTCCAAGCTAATGCAGATAATACCAATCAAATATATTATACAGCTCTCATAAATGTAACTGTGTTGAATCCTGATCGTTCAACATCTGCTTCAATAACACTTGAGCGTGGACGCTATGGACAAACTTCTCCCAAAATAGGTGTCAAAGGCCTGCTTCTGGCACCTTTGCCAATCAATGGAGGTAAGTCTTGTCTGTGGCTTTTTCTTCTCATGTTAGTATGTGCTGCAGTCTTGGGTAGTTGAGTTTGATTAAAAGTGTGTGCTGAAGTCTCTTTTCATTCCAGAATCCAAGAGTTCAGGATGCATTTTTACATATCCTTAAGTAATCTACAATATTGAAAATGTGTATTTTGAAGCTGACTAAGATATGTTAGGATGATATCTAGGTGTACATTTAAAATGTATAAAATAGCTGAAATGTACACATAATTGGAAATGTGTATCATAACCCTAGGATATAGTCTTTTGGCATCATGAAGGCTAACAGTCATGAATCATGAAAATCATGTAGGGTTACAATGGAATGTCATTGGTAATGTTATCAGCCAGAGGGATAGGTGGAAGCTTCCCATCAAATTGCCCCTCAAAGGAAAATCTTGATTTGTTATCATAGAAAGTATGGAATGGATTTTAGTGAGTATTCAAGGTCACTGAAGAAAATTTTTATGTAAGCCTCTCTTTCAAAAATAAAACCATAGAATCAAACTGGCTGTTGGAAAAAGTTAAAAAGTTGCTGAATGTCACGGTTTTGGAGAATATAGCATTAAAATGTATGTAGGGCTGAGTGGTGTGCACAGAACCTTTCATCAGCAATTGATCTAAATTAAATATCAACTCTATTTAGAATTCCAGACTTGTATTGCTAGTTTTGAAGGTAAGAAATTGTTGGGGAGAACTTATTTGAATAAAACAGTGGGATATAAATCAAACAACTAAAAATAAATATGCTGTTTTGAGTAACATGAACCTTGTATAATAGTCAACACATCTATATTTTTTTGTCACTGCCTCTAGAACTAGTTATGATTAAATGACTCCGCTTTCAATTATTCTGGAAATCTACTTAGCTTACTTGTAAAAAATGCTTATGAGTCCTCATACACAAGAAAAAAGTACAAGTTGATATATTTATGTAGAAGATGTTTATTCTTCTAATATGAGTTGAAGGAAAATATGGGAGACCAAAGTTAAAAAAATATTGTGGAATCAAGCATTAAAGTATATTTGGAAAGCGTAAGAGAAAGTATTTGGTAACTGTTTCCTTAAAGGATGAGAAAGTACCATGAATTCCTACCCTAAGTTGCTTCAGGGCTAATTTGGAAAATAAGATGATATTTACATTTGATATAGGCAGCAAAATATTAATTGTCTAGAACTTCAGTTTCATTTCCTATTCTTTTGTGACAGATTTCTGTTTTTCAATATTAGGTATTATATTA
Organism: Python bivittatus; assembly: GCF_059951505.1. Classification (NCBI taxonomy): domain Eukaryota; kingdom Metazoa; phylum Chordata; class Lepidosauria; order Squamata; family Pythonidae; genus Python; species Python bivittatus. Next base: position 35,919,349 of record NW_028277035.1, on the reverse strand, counting down.
ATTTTTGTATTTTAGATTGGCTGGAAAGACTCATTTGAGGCATTTTTGGACTCAGTATTCAAAGTGTCTTAAGATACCATATCATGTAAATCACTTATTGCCTCATAAAACAGCTGCACACAATAGTACTTTTTCTGTGAATTTCAAAGAATTACAATAAAAGTAAAGAAGTTTTCATGGGATGTCTAAACTGTGAAATGGCTAGAGTGTGTTTTGAAGAGCTATAGCACTACTGCTACTCTGTATTCTTAAATCTCATTTACCATGATTTTCAGAAGGATTTCTATGATATGTTAAGTCTAGACCATTTGGAATGTGATAATTACCAGAACATCAAATCTGGGAGGAGGAAGGAGGGAGAGAGAATTTTCAGTTAATGGATCTGAGACAGAATGGGTGTTCTTTCTCCAATCCAGTTTAACAGGAGAGAGAACTGGAATTATGCATCAGTGCAGTCTCTTACAACCTCTGAAGTAGGTCATGATGGCAAAGCCCTTGCACTCTGTTGTGACATTCACTGCACACAAGCAGGCATCCCTTGTAGAAAGGGTCCTGCTTTTCTCTTCTTATACCCATGTCACCCAAATCTGCTCTAGAATATCTTTCAAGCCTCCAGAAAAAAGTTGAGGGGGGCATGTGAAGACTCTGGGGGGAGATGGGACAAATGGACTGTGTTTTGCCAGTGGTATCTTTCCCACTGTAGAATGGATACCATCAATATTAATTCTGTTTACACATCATAGGATGTCATAATGTGGCTTTGGATTTTGGCAGCATGATGTGCTAATGGGGTCTGTGAATAAGTGAGAGTTTGTTCTAGGGCAGTAAACTAATTTGAAACTATAGCTTGCTAGCTTAATTTGATGAATTAATGTTTGTGGCTTCCTCAATTATTTCTGCTTTGGTTTTGCTCTTTGTCCAAGCCTCTGAGAATTCCATAAAGACTTAAAATGAATGGGCTTAAAAATGGAAATGCAATTTAATGTAAGTATATCCAAAGTGATGCACATAGGCATAGAAACCCTAAAAGTTCCATATACATTTAATGGGAACTGAGCTGGCAGTGACTGATCAATCCTGACTGATCAGGACTGATCATAGAGTCACAATGGACAGTTCAATGAAAATGTCAACCCAATGTACATTTAGTATTTTAAAAAGACAAATTTCATGCTTGGAATTAATGGGTAGGAAAGTGAAGATAAAACCACCAATATAGTGATGTCCTTATATAAATCTCTTATGAGTCATATTAAGTCATACATGGTATGAAAAAATGTGGCAAATGATACTTCTTTCTCCCTCAATGTTAGAATTAGAGGTCATCTACTGAAATTAAATGCAGGGACATACAAATCTAATAAATTAATTGAGGATTTAAAAGGGAACAGGATTATTTCATAGAGGTTTAGGGTAACAGTGGCCATGAGTCTTCTTGGCAATTTATTTTTTCTGAATCACAGGTAGCAAACCTTAATTACCAACTGCTAGGGAACAATACAAGTGAAAAAGGCTTCCACCTTCCTGTCTATATTTATGAACTTCCTAAACATATCTGGTTGGCCTCTGAGATCTAGAATGCTCGAGTAGATTAATCACTGAAATGATCTAGCAGATCTCTCATCTTAAAGCAGGAGCAACCATAAAGTGCTGGGGAATCAATCATAAAATTGCAAAGAACCGAATAAATGTGACTCATTATCAGGAATAACTCTGTATAGTAAACAAACTAATAGTTAAAGCAAATCTTAGCTCAGCATGATATATGATCTGATAAATGATAGTGTGGCTGCCATTTTTCCCATGGGAGGAAACATAGTAGGAGTATGCTGTTCTGTCCAAAACAGGCAGCCTGACCACCCCTGGGGGTAGGGGGAATATATTTTCTAATACTTTAAAAATCAGTAAGAGCCTAAGTCTATTGGTAATTGTACAATATGTAAGAAACTTTTGAGCTTGGAAGGAATTGGGATAGAAAGTACTTTTCTATTTCCTATTATAATCTGTTCTCAAGAAGCCAGTTTACAAGATTGTTTTAATTTATGTAATGTACATGTATATTTAGGAGACTCTTTATGATTTTTTTTTAAATCACACCTCAAAACTTATTTAGAAAATCTATTTATACCTGGGATGTAAGCTTTGAGTATATAATGTAAATTATGCTGGAAGGAATTACATGTATATTGAAATTAGAATGTGTAGGTAGAGATCAAAGAATATAGTAGTATTTTTTAAAAAAATATTTCAGTTCTTTTTATATCTTTACTTCTTAGTGGTCTTCTCAGCAATTTTCCTATTTTTCTTCTTTATATCTTTTCACAATTTTCTTCATTGTTTCAATTCTATGCATTTTTTCCCACTCTTTTCACCTTCATGATATGTAGATGTCAATGATAGCAATGTTAAGTAGAATCCCTGAGTATTCATCCAGATTACTTGTAACAGACACTCTTACCTTTGTGATGCAGTTGAATCTGTATCCTCTAGGCCTCTAGGAGTAAATATAAGTCAAACATAATTATGTTGTAATTAGCTTTGTGTATCCAGTCTTGAACTCAATATAAATTACACAGGTTACAAAATATGGATTAAGTCATATTAACATTCAGATGGCTGTAAAGTTATGTTATAACTATGTTTATATATCTGTAACTGTATCCCAAAGGTTGTATACACATATTACAAAGCAGGGAACATAGTCAACCACATTATGGACATGGATGGACTGCATAGGACACAAAAGGAACATCTTCCCATATTGTACATCTTAATGAAGCTTGAATCTGTATTCTATACCTTTCACTAAGAACATAAAATTGGACCCTAGCCCATCTAGTCCAGCAGTCTTTTCTAACAGTGGTCAACCAACTGCACAAGGAGGCCCACTAGTCTCCCAGCAGATGGCCTTCAGGGGCAGTCGCACTACCATCAAGGCTAATAGCCATTGATCCCCATGATGACTAATCATGAGGATATATAGACAGGTTAATTGAGGTAATTTATATCATTTTTAATTTGCTTATGAAGGGAGGCTACTTTTGGAACCTAAAAACTATCTGCTTTAATTCTTTCCATTTTTACACTATTAAAAATAATTAAGGGGGAGTGGGTCAAAAAGAGCAAAATGCTACCAATTTTTAAGGTACTCGTTTTTTACTGAACTCAGTTTCCACTGGATTTCTTGATTTAAAGAATTTAAAAGCAATTCTTTTGTTCATAATTTTTCCCATTTTGAATTAATAGTATAATGAAATCTTTTTTTTTTTGCAGTTCATTAAAGGTCTTAACATCATTTTCAGTTATCAATATATAAATCAGGAAGTTCCAGCCCTCCAAATATTGCAGTTTTTGCATGATAATTAAAAAATGTGTTGTCAGTTACCAAAATAATTCAGTATTAGCAGAAATAATATATAATACTGCAAAACAGCTAATTTTCTCTTTTTTCACTGTTTTATATTGAATACAGTACATTTAATGTTTCATATCATTTCATAATACACATATTTAAGAAGTTTATTTTTTGTGATATGTTTTATTAACCTTACTATGTTTTTCTATTTAGATAACTTTAGTGAATTCTGTTCCTTGAAGTAATTATGAGAATGTACTTTCAAAACTGTGACTGAGTGTTTTTGAATAAGTAAATCTTCTGTAACTGTGGGAAGGCATTTGAAAATCTTGTTAGCCACTTAACCACATAATCTGTTAAATGCAGGTAAACTTTCTAGATCTTCAGTGTTCAAAGTGTTATTTTATAGTGATGCTGAAAATAATATTAATGCATGTGCCACTGATATTTGTAAGAATATTACATGGTTAGTGGCTGCATGACTTGTCCCTGAAAAGAAAGGATCTTGTCTCAGTAATGAGCTTGGAACAGAGCAGTACCAGTCAGACATCTTTATTTGCATGAGAACTGCAGTTCTCAAATTCTTGAGGATAATGATTTCCAGTATATTAATTATCCCTAAATTTAGGGGTAATTAAAGACTACATCTTTTCTGATTTATGCTTTGCTGTGCTGAATTGTCTTGGACACCTTAAGTGCAAGGACTAAGTTGGATTCTACAAATGTGCTCCGATTTTGAAGATCTTTGAAGTCAGCGAAAACATTCCAATAATAGATATGGTACTATTTTCCAAGAGAGATCTTGAAAATATATTAGTGTTTTACCCTACGTTTGTAGGGGAGGTAGGAATTTGCCATGCATTTTTCTCTTATTATATTGTAAATTTAATTACTAAGAGCTATATAAACATCTGCATATTGTTTCTTGAGATCTTTATTAAGATGTGAGCTATTTTTTGAAATACGTTTTTCTCTGAAGAACAAATTAAGTATAATGTAATTGATAAACTCAAACTAATAAATTGCCTGGGTCACTGATAAAAACCATGAGATTAGCGAATACCACAGATGGAATCTTTGCAGTCATGGCCCAAATTTTTAGAGTTCCTTTAGGATATATTTAAAAATAGCTCATTCCATGCTGTATTTCAATATTATTAGTGTACTGTACTTTTAACTGAGATTTTATTTGCTGCTATCTTAATTGGTTATTATAGCTATTTACATAATGAATTGTTTCAATTGCTTGATTACTGACTAGTATATTCAAGTATGTTGTAATCTCTTTGTGAGAATTTTACCCTCACAGGCTAGAATCTGTGAAATAATAATATTGGAGAGATCTAGGATTTTTCACAGACTTGTATTTAAAAAAAAAATCTAATTTTCCTAATACTTGAAATATATCAATTTGGAGACATATAAGATCTACCTCTTTCATGAGAAAGCCAGTTTGGTGTAGTAGTTAAAGGCACCAGGCTCCTGGGAGACCAGGAGTCCTAGTCCTGCTTTAGGCACAAAGCCAGCTGAGTGACTTTGGACCAGTCACTCCCTCTCAGCCCTAGGAAGCAGGCAATGGCAAACCAATTCCAAAATCTTTTCAAGAAAACTGTAGGGACTTGTCCAGGCATAAAACAAAAACAAAACAAAACAAATTACTTGTTTTCTGTAGCATCTAAAAACTCTTTGTATCCCATTTTTTATTTTGATTTTTTTTTTAATTTCTCCAAACTGAATTTCTGTGTATGGGGAATATCTGGAAAAAAGTATAATAAACTATCCTGAGTAACAGGGTAGTTATTTATGTAAATTAATATAACATGATTGAGAGGATATCATTGCCATAAGGTAGTGGGTATGTCTCATGTAATGTCACTTGTGCAATAGTTTACTGTTTACTATTAAATGATAGTTATTAAATGCTAAACTAGTTCACTGAATCCCAAATTTGTATTTAATAACATGCATCCTAGGTCTAAGTACATGTCGAGTGGAATTTTATGATCCTTCTCAGTTTGTTTTAAACCCAACATGCCTGAAAGTATAAGCCTAGGAAGAACTACTTAGCTCTTCTTCAGTTATTCTACACCAAAATCTGGTTTTTAAAATAGGGTTTACATGAAGAAAGCTGTTATAAAGTGGCACCAGGCTCTGTAACATCCAGTATACATTAATATGAAGCCAAACTTTATACAAGATTGAAAGGCTTTCAGAGTGGCTTACACAATGAAACAAGACAATTTCTCTGCCCCTGTTTTGACAGTCTAAAAAGACACAAATAGAAAGCGGGATAAGAAATTTGGTTTAGTTATAATTTCATAATGCTTTGTTACTTTTAATTCCTACCTATAAATGAAATAGGTTGCCCAAAATAACCCAGATAACAGCTTTCTGTCTAGAGCAGATAGTCCAACTCTATTTTTCCTCTTATGGCCTTTGTAAGAAGTATGGTTGAGGGAGTTCAGAACAGACCAGCATAGTGCCCATTTATTTATTTATTTATTTATCAAATTTATATGGCCGCCCATTTCATGAAGTAACTCTGGGACGCATACAATAAAATCAATTTTAAAAGTTTTACAAAACCAGATAAAAACAATTAAAAACAATTAAAACAATAAACATAGATAAAACAAGACCGCAGGGGGAAAATATTACATTAAAAGTGTAAAATATATTACATAAAATATAAAACACCACAGGAAAACACTTAATAAAAATTGCTTCCTGCATGAGATTCTGGCTGTTAGCCAATGATATTATAAGACCAATAGGCAGTTATGTAGAGGCACTGGGTGTATGAATTAGATATGATGACCACCTAGTCTTCAAAAGCAGAAGTTCCTTTTTAAAAAGGTGAATATAAATATAGTATTCTATTTTTACTTGTCTTCTTTTAGAAAAAGCCTTTAGGTGATATTAATATTTTTGAATAAACTTTCTCAATTTAAAAGCAATTTAAAAGGTTAGAAACAACATCTAGTGATTAAAATATGAAATGTCTAGACATATGGTCACCTTTTCTTTGTCACACTCTAGCATTAAGTTTTGTCTAAAATTTACCTTGCAGGTCTTTCACCTTGTCTTTTCAAATTAATTTAGTCTGTTTGTTACTGGATAATGTCCTCCTGTGCTTTACCTTGTTTATTAGGCAATATTTCTCAAACAATCTATATTTAGTACAAAACATTTTTAGGCAAGTGGATAGATTTGGAATTTTGAGACTGCTTTCATAAAATGACTGCCATCATGAGTATGGCCAGTGACACTGTGTATGTCCAAGTATGCGTGTGTATGTGCTGTTGATGTGTGTGAGAGAGAGATAAGGCAAACTGGTAAGGCTGCTCCCTGCAATATACATACTATTATGCATATTTGGGGCAAATAAACATACGCATATGCCTGTCCCTTGCCTACATTACTCAGGTTATATGTTGGAGTGGATACCTGCGTGTACATGGCACTAATTTTGAACGATGATGAGGAATCCCCTTGCACACACATTTTAGGGAAAGTTTAGTTTTTTTCCTGCTTTTTGAGAAAGAAGGCCTCTCTTTTTTCCTAGTTATACCTGTCCATTGTATTTTTGTGTGTGTGAAGGATGTAAACATGTGAATGTCCAAATTTCTAACATCCCTCTCCTAGAAAATAAATCAACCAGTTTCAGAATGTGATTTAATCTTGGGAGTTGCTTTTAGCTCTCTTTCCTCTTTCAGGGAAGGAAATTAATAGGTATTAATAATTTCATGGAACGCCCCCTGTCCTGCCCCTGAGCTATAGAAGGCTCCTATTCTTCAAATATTCCCAACAGGCCAAAACAGATGCAGGTGTTTACTTGATCCTTAGATTAAGTGAATGGCATCTTTGATTTACTAGGCTTTTTTTTTAATGTTGATTTCTGTTATTTATATGTCTTTTTAATTTGGGGAACTTTGTTTTACCAAGTCCAAAGTCCATTAGAAATGGGGCAGGCTACAAATTTTAAATAAAAGAATGAAGCTGAAACAACAAATATATTTATTTATTTAACTTTGTTTGCATTTTACTTTAGATTGCTAGCTACTTTGTGCCCTATGGGTACAAAAGAAACATATACATCAAAATAGGAATAAATCATCTCCAAGAGTTGTTCCAGAGCTATTAATTATAGTTTCCTGGTTTGGATGAAATAGGAAATTGTTGTTAGTAAAAGACTTTTTGGTTTGTTTGCTAAGCCATGCAGACTGAGAAGCACAGGGCTGCATGCGTGGACAAAGACCAAGGTAATGATCTTCCAAAATTGCCTCTGAAAAGTTTTGAAGGGCATTTTAGTTATAGGAATATGCATGTAACATTAGTTATAAGCATATTTTTATTATTTCACAGGTCTAAAATAATAAAAAATGTAAATGCGTTTAAATTCATTTCAAATAAAAATCAGAAAAGCAACCATAGCAAGGAAGGGAATGGCAATGCTACATAACTTGCAATTATTCAGAGTACATCTTGAATGATGAAGATTTTTCCTATTTAATTTATTATATTCTAGATTTATGTATGAATTGAAATATTTCAGAATTAAAATGCAACTACTCAGTACAGGTACAAACTTCCTTAATTCTTTGGATGATTTTTCTTTCTAATATCCGTTTGCTGTCACTTGGGAGATGAAACCTAAGAATTTTTATTTGCTTTGTTTATACTTTTCAATCCTAAAGACTTTAGCACATTTATCACATTGAACATAGAATGCACAAACTAATTTCCTACCACTAGATACAATATTTTCAAGGAGATAGTTTTTCAAGGAGAATTCATAATTCTCCATGAACTCTTAAAAAATGAAGGAAAGGCTTATTACAATTGTAAATACTGTTTAAAAAAATAGGCACACTTATAAGCACTGAGGTAGTCAGATGTCACCAAGTCATCAGTTCCTGGTGATTGTATGGACAAATGCTTCTCATCTTGATCTTCCTTCAGTAATATCTCATAACTATTCTAAGGATATTAAAGTAATTTCTTTAATCCCACCCCTCTATTGTATTTGATGCCTCTTTCTAGTCCATCATCTGCTTGCATCACATATCCTCAAGGGAGCAGTCAACATTTATCTGGTTGAGGACTGATTAACTGCTTCTTCCTGCAGTCCATAGTGCCCTTAATAATAATTTCTAAATCTATCATTCAAAAGGGTTTTAATATCATATTTCTCTCACTCTTTTCCCAACTTCCATAGCCATTCATATCACTGGAAAGTTAATTGCTTTAATTATTCTGATCTTTGTTTTCATGAGATGTCTGTATCACTGCAAGAGATAGTAGATGCAGCATCAAAGGAGGATATATTACTATTACTGGATGATTAGAAATTAGAAATGGAGAACCTGGAATTCCATGAAGATTTATATTAGGTAAATGGATTTGTGTAGGGGTATAGTTAATAGTGTTTGGAATGATAATTCTCTGTATTGAAAAAAACAGTAGAAATACAGTAAAAAACAGCTCCAAATTGATCATTGCCAACAGTTAAGGGTCTTACCTAGAGGCATAGCTGTGTACCAAGGCTTAGATATTGAATAGCCCAAGTGATGGAATCAGCATCTTATTGAAAAACAAGAAAGCATTGTACATATTGAGCTTTTTTGTAAAATGATATAAATGACATCAGATTACATCTTTTTAAATAGGTGATTTGTAGAAGTTTGAAATTACTCTTAAATTGCTTTTCATTATATCATGGAGACTTTCCAACTTGGATATCTAGAATCCTCAGCTTGGGAAAAATATACATTACAAATGGATTCTGAGTAACTGATCATAGATGACAGATGGTAATGGAAAACTATTGATAATTAAACTTGCTGGCATAGTTGTCTATGTCCCTTAAAATGCTGATTGATAAGTCTGGCACTTTAGGTGTATAGTAGTATGCCAGGCTGGAAGAATCACAAGCCGGAATTAAGATTGCAGGGAGAATCATCAACAACCTCAGATATGCGGACGATACCACCCTAATGGCAGAAAGTGAAGAAGAACTAAAGAGCCTCTTGATGAGGGTGAAAGAGGAGAGTGCAAAAGCTGGCTTGAAACTCAACATTAAAAAAACTAAGATCATGGCATCTGGACCCATCAATTCCTGGCAAATAGAAGGGGTAGAAATGGAAGCAGTAACAGACTTCATTTATTTGGGCTCCAAGATCACCGCAGATGGAGACTGCAGCCATGAAATTAAAAGACGCTTGCTCCTTGGGAGGAAAGCTATGGCAAGCCTAGATAGCATATTAAAAAGCAGAGACGTCACCTTGCCGACAAAGATCCGCATAGTCAAAGCTATGGTTTTTCCAGTAGTAATGTATGGCTGTGAGAGCTGGACCATAAAAAAGGCCGAGCGCCGAAGAATTGATGCCTTTGAACTGTGGTGCTGGAGAAGACTCTTGAGAGTCCCCTGGACTGCTAGGAGGTCAAACCAGTCAATCTTAAAGGAAATCAACCCTGATTGCTCATTGGAAGGATCGATAATGAAGCTCAAGCTCAGATATTTTGGTCACCTAATGCGAAGAGAGATCTCTTTGGAGAAGACCCTGATGCTGGGAAAGATTGAAGGCAAAAGGAGAAGAGGACGGCAGAGGATGAGATGGTTAGATAGCATCACTGAAGCAATGAGCATGAAACTGAGCAAACTCAGGGAGGCAGTGAAGGACAGGAAGGCCTGGCGCAATATGGTTCATGGGGTCACGAAGAGTCGGACACGACTTAACGACTAAACAACAACAAAGTATTCCTTATTTCCAGTAACGGTTGGAATATGCTTTTGAATAGCTTAGTGATTGCTTAAATAACTTTTATGGGACTTAATTCGATATGTGTGTGGGGGGGGAGTGATTTTTAAGTATTTAAGAAACATACCTCAATTTATATTTTGTTTTTCTTCATCTTTTAAATGTTTCTTGTATATCTAATAAAAGGCTAGATAGAAGAAGATGGCATGGTAACTATCCTGAGTTTTATTCTAGCATGAAATCTGATAGTCCTGAGATTCATAAATATGTAAATTATGCTAAAATTTGGTTGGTTCAGTTGCTAGAAGATAAAAGATATTATGGAAAGGATGGATCATTCCATGATGGTATGTGGTCCCAAACTCTGGAGGCCCTTCTGTTTGTGACAGTTCCGGTTACTTTGAAGGAGGAAATGCATAATTGTAGTGCGAGTCATAAACAGGCCACGCAATTAAAAATAGCAAATTCAGAATCAGAAAAAAAAAATTTAACTTGACAATATAACGTAGCTTGCCTGTTGCAAAGCCCACTCTTCTCCAAGCCCTCGCATGTGAAAGGAATGTATGCATGGAATATGATTTTTTTGTCACTATTAACTTTTTTCTTTTCATTCATCTTGTTGAATTTTTGGAAATCTGGAAGCCTGATTTAGAAGGGCAAAGAATCTATAGTAATGAGTAGATGAAGGATGATTCTAACTCCAATACTGAGGATTTCAAATTAAGATGATAGAGAAAAAGGGTTATTGCAGGAGATAATGCTTAAAGGTAGCTCATAGGTTAAGGCCATAAATAACAGAAGTTCAAATACCATATAGATGAATAAAATCATCCTAGTTAAACAGTTTCTATCTTAAGAGTATACCATGGTATAGTATTTTTTTTTTTTTTGCATCATGAATCAGTTTTGTGGGATTCAGTCTGTCCCTCATCTTGTCCTCTTGAATTTAATAAAGTAGTTTATATCCTTGAAATCATTATGAGTGATAATGAGTGTGTTTTTCCTTCTTTTTCTCTCTCCCATTTCCTTTATTACTAACTTCACAATACAAAGTATATTTTTAAGAAAATATTGGCCTGTGATTCTTTAAATTGTAGAGCAACACACTGTTGCTGATTCAAAGTGCATTATAGTAAGTAAGTGGCTGAGAAATACTGTACTATAAACATGACGTTAAAGCATTGTCACAATAAAGAACACAAATAAGAACCCTTATAATAATACATTCATGGAATCTATTAGTTAAGAAATCCTTAAGCTTGGAAAATTGGTCTTCACGTGATGAAAAACAACATTGTTATATTCAATAAGAGCTAATGCAGTGTTTCATTAGTATTCAAACCAAACTAAAGATCAGAAGTTTAATAAAATTGAAAGTTTTATGTGAAAGTTCAGCTGAAGTTGGAAGGTGGTAGAAGATTGCAATAACCCTGCCATTTTTATGTACTAGTTAAAATATTGTGATGTATTTGTACGTATGCACTATATTCTTTCAGGTTGAACTTACACAGACATATCCATGCAGTTTTCTTGGCAAAATGAAAGTCATTGCCTTCTGGGATGTTTTTTCAATTTTCCAATTTAGCCTGTGATTTTCTCATTATCTCCCATCCAAATCAACCCTGCCCTGCTTAGTTTTTCAGGATCAGCAAAAATATACATATATTAGGGCTGTGCAGATCTTTCAAAATGCTTCAGAACATGCAGGGTGTACAAAGAACCTCCTTTTGAATCATTAAAGCAATCATGTCCTTTTCCCAAACTTCTGTGACTGTTTTGGAAACTCTTTCCAACTGTCTCTGCATGCATTTGTATTCACAGCCATCTGTATTCATATTGTATTTTTTTTTCCCAGCACCACTTCTAATCTGTTTGCACAGTCCTAATATATTTTTCTCTCTCTTTGACCATCTCTCTCATACCCACAAACACACACAGAATATATAATATAATGGAAACTATATAATAGAATGCAATATATTGTTAGAATACTACTTAAATTAAAATCAGACTTAATTTTCATAATAGCTACAGGTAGTCCTCATCGACCATTCATTCAGAGACTGTTCAAAGTTAGGTGGTGCCAAAAAAATAACTTTACAGCCCACTTACTTACGACCTTCGCAGTGTCCTTCGGTCACATGATCGCCATTACAGTCAGTACACATTATCCTGTGCCTGACCTGTGGTTTTTTTTTCTTTTTTTCACTCCTAGCAGAGCAGAGAGATTTGAGAGAAAGGGATCGCAAGAAAGTAAGCTGCTTGCTCTTCTACACATTGAGAGCAATGTGATTGCTCAAGCAGCTGGGGGCTGGGAGCAAGGCCATGCTACTCAAACATCTTGCAGTGCTCTCTTGAAGTTTCTTCCTCTCCAATCTCTCTGCCCTATGCAGTGGGGAGAAAAAGCAAGCAATTACTGTAGGCAATTTCTCCTTTGCCTGATCCTTTCCAACTGCACATGTGATCACATTTCTCTCAGTGTGTAGAAGAGCAAACAGCTTACTCTCTTGAAATCTCTTTCTCTCTAATCTCTCCACTGGGGGGGAGAACAAGTTATTTCTGTAAACAATCTCTCTGTTTCCCCCCTCCCCCCTGAGCAGAGAAATTGGAGAAGAAGAGATTTCAAGAGAGTACTGTAAGGTGTTTGCTCTTCAACACATTGGAAGCAATGCGATTATCCCAGCAGCAAGAAAGGGTCAGGCAAAAGAGATTCCCTACAGAAATTGCTTGCTTTTTTCCTCCCTGCCCCTCAAGCAGAGAGATTGGAGAGAAAGGGATTTCAAGACATTAAGCTATTTTCATAGCGTGTCCGCAGCTCCCAGCCCCAGGCTGCAGCACAATCACATTGTTTTCAATGTGTGCAAGTCAGTAAGCAGGCACTGAGCATTCCAAAGGGTGGGGGCGTGGTTAGGAGGGAAACAAAAGCCAAAAGTGTGAAACTGACTAGTCTTGTCTCTTTCCAGCAAGAAAGCACAGATTCGTGGTCATGTGATTTCCCACTAGGCAGCAGAGTTGCCAGTCCCAATTAGGGTTGTTAAGTGAGGACTACCTGTAGCATCTGTTAAACCTGTACAGTGCCTCAGATTTAGTCTGGAAAATAGCAGTGAATGAGAGTGCAGATGCAGTACCTCTGTGCACCTTGTTCAAGTGGAAGCTTCATTGCAGCAGCCATGTAGTCCTGGAAACAGAAATCTCTAATGAATTGCAGACAGGCAGAGCGTTCACCCTCCAATCTTTTCAAAGAACCTTTGCAAATCAAATCTGAAGCATTGCACAACATTTGTGTCTATTAATCCATAACTTGCTAATATTTCAAGAGTTAAGTACCAATTGTACAATTTCTATGCTGTATATTTTGTTTAAATGTTATATATCAACATCTCATGCCAAAGAACATCCTTACTTCTCTTGGTGCCAATTTTAAAATGATCTGATAGATTTTTTTTTTAACATTAAAAAAAGAAAAAAAAGATCAAGTAGTCTGGATCCACATTTATTCACCCTTAAATGAAATTAACTCTCATAAAAGCAGACACAAGCTTGTATACAGAACATTCTCTTCCCCTTTGCACCCCCTTCAGCTTCAAACAACTTCTCCCCCCCCCCAATCCATTTCTCAAGAGCAGAAGTTAATGTTCAGGCTAGAGGTCAAAATTCCTCCTCTTCATTCCCCTGATGGGAGCAGTTCACTTCGACAAGAATGTAGTGTAATCATGACTAGCTTGAGTCTTTTGAATTCATTGGGTCATTTTCAAGAATAACTATATTTGAAATCAAACCAGTGACCATTTTTTTAAAGAAATGGATAACTTTTGCAGATAATTATGCTAATTGATGTGGTTTGGTAATCAGAAAATATTTTGGTCAATCTATTTATAGAGCTTTTGTTTAAATTGTATAATTAAACTACAACCAATATTCTTTGTTTTTAGTTCCAGATCGTTTAGGATGTGATCCACGAACACGGTTTCAAGTTCCTCCAAACACAAAACAGTGGATTGCTCTGTTGCAGCGAGGAAATTGTACATTTAAACAAAAAATTCTGCGGGCAGCTTCACATAATGCTTCAGCTGTGGTAATTTACAACAATGTATCTGGCGAAGAGCCTGTTACTATGACTCATCAAGGTAAAAACTAAGACATCAGACCTTCCTTTCAGCTGAGTCTATTTCTTCTTTTATTTGTAGTTTTAAAAAAGTATATTTAATTAAAATTACTGGTTGTGATCAAATATATAAATGTGTTACTGTCATTCTGAGTGAAGTATCGACCAAGGTATGTAACACAGGTCCCCCCTCCCCCCAGTTTTACATTGATGGGGTAGATTTGAAGTGAAAATTTAACAGTGGTTATATTGTCAGTTTACCTTGTAATAATTAAATCTATTGGTTAATAATTACTGCTGTTGTTGGTCTTTAATCTTTTTCTAATCAATGTTATCAGATGACCTTGAATTCTCGCTTTTTGAGATAATTTTTCATATGCTCCTCACACAGTAATATATTACAACAAATGTATATAATTTATAAGCATGATTTCATTGGTCCTTTTCAGTAAGGAGGAGTTAAATCCATAATGAAAGTTTTTTTCCTCTAACTGTCCCAGTTTTCAGTTTTCTTGAAATTCTGAGTTTCTTTCAAATGGGAATTCTTGAAGCCAACATTTTGAAATTATTGCATTTTCAAAATTATTCCTCCTATTTAATTTGTTCTTTTCGCTGCTGCCTTAGACTGGAGTAAACTCCAGATCTTGGAGAAAGAAACTGAAGACATTAATCACTTGGTAGGTATTGTTTCCTGAAGATGCTGGGATTAAGGAACTGTAGTCTCAGAACTAAGGAGATGAATATTTTTTAAAATTTCATCATTTCTTGGTATTATAATTAACAGTTAGATATATATCATTATGAAATCAAATTATAATAAGGAGATACTTGTGAGATACATGAATATATTACTTAGAAGATTTTGGTTATTTCCTAGTTTCTCAGGTTACTAATTAGACTAATTATAGTTTTTTAAACACCCTAAATTTAATAAATGAGCTCTTGATATCTAACAGCACATTGTATAGTTGGAAGAATTCATAATGTATGTTAGCATATCACTCAAATGGTTTCTCTTGTGTATTTTTTTGTTTACTGTAGGAACTGGAGACATTGTTACAGTCATGATCACCGAAATGAAGGTTAAAGAAATCCTGAATTATTTAGAAAAAAATATGTCCGTCCTAATTGCAATAGCCGTGGGAACACGTTATCCAAGCAAAAATGTTAATCGAAGTTCTCTTGTCTTTGTATCCGTATCATTTATAGTTTTGATGATAATTTCTTCAGCATGGCTAATATTTTATTTCATTCAGAAGATCAGATATACCAGTGCACGTGATCGAAACCAGGTAATCTTTGTTTGATTTTCAACATTTGCTGTCTCTCTTGTATAAGAGAATATTGATTTGAATATTCTTCCTACAGTGAAATGTGCAGTATAATTTCAGTCATAAAGAATTTAAAGTTTTACCTAGTGGTAATGCCTTGATAAAAATATGTAAGTATACTAAGAATGCAAATGGTGCTTTGCTAAATATTTAGCTCTTTTGATTTATAATACAAAATTAATGCTTTTGTAGCAGGGAATGTATTTACTTTAAAAGGTCTCCTGCTTAGGTGAACTACTTCTCTATTCTGTTTTTAATGCCATTAAAAAAAACCCCATAACTTCTTGGTAGTAAGAATGAAATTAATCCCAGGAGTTGCAATTAAGTGACTGTAAGGATATCACATAAAATATGCACTCAGTCACAGTAACTATGTATTATTGTCATTCAGCAAAAAAATCCTTCACTCTGAATGGGCTTCTTTTGAAGGAATAGCACTACCATACCCTTGAAAAGTGTCCCCCTGCCCTTCATATAATTGTAGAATTTTCTTTATGAAAAGTGCCTGTTCTACTTTCATCGTGAAAGCTCCTATATTTGCCCATTAAATTGGAAGGAGATTCAAGTGAAATTTTAAACTGATGCAGTTTCTGATGTCATTAAGTGATAAGGACAAACAGGGAATCGTTATCAAGGGCAGAACAGATTCTGTTAATTGTTCTGAAAAGTATGATGCCATTGTTAAGGATTAATTTAGGATCAGTTGCACTGTAATGCAGTCTTTACTCTTGTGGATGTGAAATGCAGTTGTCATTTCTCTGGCATTAAAAACACTGTAAATATACTTTATTGGCTGACAGTATCATAGCTATATGGAAAGAAGACTATCCCTTTGGGTATGTGGAAGGGATAGTGCTCAGTAGATTTTTTTTAAAGTTAGTGAGGAAATGAAATTATTCTCTTCCAAAAAATGAATTTCTTTTGTACTAATGCTTAGTTTTCTCTTTATCTCAGCAGAGAAACTATAGCTCTATGTTAAAGTACTGTAGTTAATTTGAATTTGAATATCTCTGATTGAAAGGAACTTAATTTAATTTAATTTTTTAAACTAAAAAAATCTCAGATTGAAAGGAGCTTGAATACTAAGACCACTACCTGAGAACTTAGATGACTGCTTTAATTAGAGTCTAACTTTTAAAACTTTAAAAAGAGTGTATACTGAATTTTAATAGGGCTTATCATCAGTGACATCACTTCCAGTCCCATACCAGAAGGGCCTCTGATTGGCTGAAAATAGGAAGTGATGTCATGGAAGTGACATTCATTGGTCCAAACCCCGGGGGTGACATCACATCTGCCCACCTCCGGAAGTGGCACTCATTGGCCCAAAACCTGGAATTGACACATATAGAGCCTCCTACCACGTGCATATGTTGGGTTTTTGTAAGACTCAAAAGCAGGCACAAATACACACATGCACACACACGAGCGCAACTTACTTTGTAAGTCTGAAAAGCAGGCATGTGGCCCCCCACCCCACCCCCTTGCAACATAGACTTTTCACACACACTCTACTTTAGCATCTGACCCCTCCTTTTCTAAAAAGGCATTCTTTCTATGCAGTTTAAAAAGCACAACCTCAAACCCAGGAAAAAAGAGCCTTTTAAAATCCTGTTTTAGATTTTGTAAAAGCTAACTACACATAGCTTGCAAGTTGAACTGATAACACAAATACACCTAAACATTTGAAGCATGATCTTTATAAAATTTATTCCAGCCCATCCAGCAAAGTCAGGAAAGTTTAACAGGGAATGAAATACAGCAATCAGCCTAGGAATGTGGCCCCCACCCCACCCCCTTCTTCATTTCCTGCAATAGAGACTTCACACACACACAGAGAGAAAAGAAAGAACATTTTAAAATCCTGAACACACAGGCATTTGATCTCTCCTTTTCTAAAAAGGCATTCTTTCTATGCAGTTTAAAAAGCACAATCTCAAATGCAGGGGAAAAGAGCCTTTTAAAAGCCTGTTTTAGATTTTGTGAAAGCTAACTACACATAGTTTGCAAATTTAACTGATAACACAAATACAACGAAACATTTGAAGCACCCCTCTTTCTAAAATGATTCCAATCCCCCTCCAGCAAAAAGCAGAAAGATGAACAGGGAATTTACAGGCTCATAGCAACTGCAAAAAATGTGCTACCAAACAAGCACCAAGCATATGGGAAGTGTAATGGGGGTGGGTGGGGGGGGCTTTTGTAAGGCTGAAAAGGTAGGGTATGCCCAGGCTTGTTCGGCGCAGGTGCTGAGGGCTCAGCGGGGTGTGAGCGGGCATGCCCACCTTGGTGACCTACCCAAAAATTATTCTGCGCAAGTGCTGAGAGGAGGATGGCTAAGCCCAGACTTGTCAGGCTGTTGTGAAATTTAACGGCTTAAACCCCAGCCTCCATTGGAAAATAACATGGCAACTTCGGATTCCAAAGAAGAGCTTAATAAAGATTCTACAAACTTTTTTACACCGTTAGACACCACCAACACGTAAGACAACTCAAGATCTCTTTTGACAGAATGCAAGAAAAACTGTTGTCGGGGTTTTGATGAAGAAAATGATTACTTCAGACTGATTTTGTATGGATGTTGTAAGCCGTGTTGTAATTTTAGTGATGAGGAGCCACAGAAAACCAAGGAGATACACAGGAAGAATGTGAAAGGCTGAATAGACTTCTTTAGCTCCCAGCAAAGGATGCGGAGAGGGTAAGTAAGTAACTGTCTTTATGTATTATTCTGTAAATCCTGGTGGCTCAGATAGCACAGTAACAGGTTGTTTTATATTTTGCAGTTTCTGAATTAACGCGTAGGAGGCGATCGGTTAAAAGCACACCACTTTTATATACCAGTGGTAACAGCAACAGTGACAAATCTTCTGGAGATTTTTCTGATCTAGAATATAGCAGCAATGCTGTAATATCAGAGAGGCTGAGCTACTTGCACAGCGAGTTAAAGAGCAGCAGCTTAAGTGAAGATTCGCTTGTGACTGTGGGCATGGCTTGTGGGGTACAGAATGTCATCCAGAAAGGGCAACTTACTGTAAAATAGCATGTTGTGAGTCTTTATTTTTTTATGATGATGATAGTGATGATGAGGGGTATATGTCCTAGGCATGCCCTCTGAACTCTGAATTACCAATAAAACCATGTGTGAAAGGAAAATGTGTGATCGTTTGTCAGTGGTGTTTCAGTAAAATGGAGTATGAAAACATTCTAAGGAATGTTTATTATATACCTGGCTGTGTGGGGAGTTATGGCATTGTGAACACCCTTTTTCAGGAGGGAAGGAAATGCGATAAAAACTAACCCTGAAGCAGGTCAAGACATGACTTTCAGGACAAAATGCTTATACCCTACATAAGCCTGCAAGAATTAATTTTCCCAGAAATAAAACAGTGGTGTCTGGTTTAGATCAGCAACAGCAGGCTGATCTCATAGATGTCTCCAAATTTTCTAAGGAAAACCACGGGAAAAAGTTTATCTTAACAGTTACTGTTGTGTTATCTAAATATGCCTGGGCCTCCCCTATATCTGATAAGTTGTGGTGTGAAGTGGC
Organism: Python bivittatus; assembly: GCF_059951505.1. Taxonomy (NCBI): domain Eukaryota; kingdom Metazoa; phylum Chordata; class Lepidosauria; order Squamata; family Pythonidae; genus Python; species Python bivittatus. Next base: position 35,900,250 of record NW_028277035.1, on the reverse strand, counting down.
TGCAGCCTTCCAGAACATCTTCAGTGCAGGATGTGCACTGTGAAAGATACAGACAGATGCCAGTAAAGAGTCCTTAAATATTCCTCTGAAGAACTTTTTGCATGTTATGGCATTCATCACTTTGTCGCCCATAGCAAGACTAAAGCAGCCATTATAGAGAGGTTTAACCATACCCTGAAAAATAAACTCTGGAGGTACTTTACAGTTAGAAACACCCATCGGTACATAGACATTTTACCTGGTATTCTTCAAGGGTACAATAGCACCTTCTATCATAGGATCCAGACCACACCTAATACCGTAAATTTGTCTAATGAAAGAGAAGTGTGGATAAGACTGTATGGGGATGTTTTAAAAAGTAAAAGAATGGAAAAACATCTTAAGGTGGATGATCATGTCAGGTTATCCCAACTGAAGGGGAAATTTGAAAAGGGCTATCAGCAAACTTATATGGATGAAATATTCATCATCAAAGAACTGGTGACAAGGTGGGGGGGTGGTCTATAGATTAAAAAGATTACACCAACGGCCTTGTAAAGGGGTCTTTTTACCCAGAGGAGCTCCAGAAGGTTCCTGATGACGGGTATACAGAATTGAAAAAGTTATCAGAAAAAGAGGATGGGGGAAAAATGGAGAGATTCTAGTCAAATGGGCAGGCTAGCCAGAGAAATTCAACAGTTGGGTTAAGGAGAGTAAAGTACACCCTCTTTGATATGTTGCGGTTTTATATCATCCTTCCCAGCAATGCATCAGCTGCTGTTTTCCCCAAAACAAAAGTTGTAATTTTACTATTCAATTAGCGAGGGCGTTGGATCTTCCAGGTTCATGGGAAGTAGAACTAGTAGCAATACAGTACCCACATAGCTGGAACACATTAACTTCAACCAAACATTTTGAAATTCTTATTGAGAGAAAGAAGTGATATTTTTCTTTGAAAAATGGGTACTGTGCCAGCATTGAACAGCTGGTAGAAAATATGAACAAGTTTATATGAGACATCGAGAACGGTCCTTGTGACCCTGCAGTATGATCTGGTGGTTCAGAAATTAATCTTACAGGAGGTGGAACATATAGCATTCTAGTTGGTGAAAACTTGGTCATATATTAGGCTTGTTCCCAGGATTCCATGCCAAAAAATTCCCCTTTGCCACAGATGTGACCAGAGGATTCAATACCGTATATGTTTACACAGACATCGTAGACCCCCAAATAGTAGGTGACTTCTATGTACTGCTACTGCATTGTGTGCCTATGCGGGAGCAAGACAATGATTTCTTTACAGTGACCTATGATCAACCACATTATGTTCCGGTCAGCAAGCATTACATCGATACCATTACTGTAGAAATCAAAACCGATCAAAACAAAAACAGCTGCTTTTATCACAGGAAGGTGGTTGTGAAGCTTAATTTTAGGCCTCAGAAAAGCGAAGGATGGTTATGATCAAGGAGCACGGAAGCCCCCAAGATTATGTGGCCTACTACACAGCACAAGCTGGTCACAGCCTTGCAGACTTCCAAGGAACCCCTGTCATGTACAGGACAGGTTTAGGGGGGGTGTTCCGTGGACTTTTTCAAAAATCAATGCCGTTTCTGAGGAAAGGATTAGAAATCATTCAACCGCACGTGAAATCTGCAGTCAAGAACATTGTCAGAGGCGGGGCAGTTTGTATCCCATGTTGAGGGTGGGCAAGAAGGTTTGGGTATGGTCATAGCCAGGAAGAATTATGCAATAGGGCCGCCTATTCCATTTAAAAAGAGAAAGATTGTGAAAAAAAACCCCATCATACAAAGAGGAGATGTGCACAGAAGAGGAGGCGCTGTGACAAGTGAGACATATTCTAATACAAAATGGCATTTATCCATGTGGCTTCAGAGGAATGTATGAAATCAGAACTGGATCTTTTTCAACTGGCACCTACATAAACCAGTATTGAAAACAGCATGTATGTCGAGATCCCACCTTTATCTTCACACCCTTGGAATTTTTTATCACAGGACATGATGAGCATTACACGGGGATTTAAACAACACCCTGCTGTACGCAAATTGCAAGATTGTAAAGGCTGATGGTACGGATATTGGTGATGGTGTCAGGGTGGCACTAATCAACTACCCTCTAGCATCGCTTTTAATCAGCTGGATGTCACCTTGGGAGATTGATTCACTACACAGACCCACCATTGCTATTTTTATCTGACCATCTGATTCTGAACTTTGGTGATGATGTGCTGGGTACCCAATTTACAACCAGTGGTTTTTACAAAGATGACTCAACACTCATGGAGAGTACTCTGCTGACACCCACAGGCAACTGGAGTTTTCGAGCGAGAGTGAGACACACAGCTAGTAGTCATAAATGGGACCTGCTTGGGCCTTTGCCTGGCAATCTCTTTTCAAGACAAGCTGCTGATTAATGGGGTAGATGTGAAAGTCAAACTCACAAGAAGCAGGAATGAGTTTTGCCTGATGAAGGATGGCAATGTGAATTACAAAGTGCAAATCCTCTCAGCTTCTCTCTTTGTAAAATGTGTAAAAGTGGCACTAGGAGTGTGCTTGGGTCACACGGAAGCTTTGCTCATATCCAATGCCAAATATCCCATTGATCGAGTGGGAATGAAGGTTTACAGCATTCCAGGAGGCAGCCTTGTGTGTAATCAGGAAAACCTATTTCTGGGCCAGCTACCTAAACAATTAGTGATCGGTTTTGTGGACAATGCATCCTTTAGCAGAGATTATGAAAGAAACCCATTCAATTTTCAACACAGCAATGTCAATTTTTGTGCCCTGTATTGTGACAGTGAACAGATTCCCCCCAAAGCCTTTTCAGCCTGATTATGAGCACCACCTTTTTGTGAGAGAGTACATGCAGATGGTACAGGTGTCAGGCAAAGGTATGAAAGGCAGTTGTTAATCAGTCGGGAAGAGTTTGGCCACGGCTATACTGTGTACTGCTTTGACTTGAGCCCTGATCAGGAGGGCTCTGAGCTCTATTCTTTGATCAGGAACAGTAACCTCAGAACAGAAATTAGATTTGCACAACTCCTCCCCAATACCATCAATATGATTCTCTATGCGATCTTTGAAAACCTTATTGAAATAAGTAACACAAGGAACATGCTTGTTGATTACATGTGAGAATGGACACCCTACAGCTCCTCCATTTGTTCTCTGGAAATACTGCCTTTCTAAGAGTCTACCCTGTGACCTGCTACCCAAGAGAAAAATCTCCAAAAGACATTTTGGGTTCATTATAAACACCCATCCTCAAACTCTGCCTGGTGAACATTGGCTAGTCCTCTACTTCCCATCTCCTGGATATGGTGAATTTTTTTATTCTTATGGAAGACCACCAGATAGCCCCGACTTTCCCGGATCTGTACTGAAGTTTTTAGAGCTGCAAGCTGAGAAGTACACATTTCACCAGCATCAACTGCAACACACCCATGCGATGACCTGCAGACAACACTGTGTTTTTTCTACTGAACCGATTTAAAGGTATGGATTATGAAAATACCTTAAAGTGGTACTCTGAGGACAATGTTAAGAATGATCAAATGGTAAAGCAGTTTATAAAAAGTATAAAGTTGGAAGGGGGTTTGGAACCTGTACTCATTATCAGTGTATGCAAACAAATTTGTCTTATAAAATAAAGACAACTTTTTGCTTGTTTCACGTTTTTAATCATTTTACAAATTGAGCCAATCACCAAACCTAAGCCTACTTCTAGGATTTAGCATCCAAGGTTTAGAGGGGGTATTGGTAAACAGAGGCTTCTGAGCCCTAAAAGGAGCAGGCATAACAGAGTCAGGGCTAGTAGATGTTTTGACCTTAAGAGCCACAGACTCTTTAGCTTTTCTAATTGGTCTTTAACAGTGGTAGATCCCAGCACAGAGGTTGGTAACATTCACCTCAGCCATGCTCTTCAGAAATTCATCCCATCCTTTAGGTCTCCATTTATCAGCATATGCTTGGTGTTGTGAGGTACCTTTCACAGGTCTAAAATATTAGTACCAAGAATAGGTATGCCTTTGCATAAAAAGGTACCACGTTCATCCCAGTCTGAAATGTCCTGATGCTGTTTCATTTTGTTCAACAAAAGTTCAGCATTTTTCCTGTAATGCATGCTCACACTCCCCAGGATATCACACATTGTTGTGTCCTGTGGAGATGGCTGTGACGCCTGTTCCGGTAATGCCGGAGGTGGCTGAGGATCTTCAGGTGGGTAAATGAGATTCAGTCTGCCCTTTTCAGACTTGTTTTGTCCAGTTAGTCTTAGAAACCTCTGAAGCACAGAATTGTAGAGCTTAATCTTGTCCTCACTCAAATCAGATCTCTGAAGAATGGCACATATCTCATCATCCAGCCAGTTATTGGCCATAGTCCCCATAGTAGGCACCCTACCCTGTAATTGCTCCATCTGGTGATGTGACACCAGATACATTTTTTCAGCACAATCCATGGTTTATCTGGTTAATAGGCTGGTCACCAATGGAATAGCGGCCCCTACTAAGTCCTCCTGACTGGTGAATGATCTGTTTCTTCTTTCTGAGCGAGACCTTTCTATCACTCAACTTTTTAATCACACCTTTCTTTCTCTTTAATGTGTGGAATTGTGAAGGTTTCAGAGAAAAGTTTCCTTTTAAAGTGTTCAGGGCTATTTCTGCTATTGCGCCTACCAGATCATTATTAGCACTGCATAAGATGGCCTTTCTCTGTTTTGGACCAGCCTTTACTAAGATTTAAAAAAAAAAATTCTGTGCACCCTCTCTGATATCCTGGATGAGCTAACGCTATGATACCTGAGTGGTTGCTTTTCTTTTTCTTTTTCTCAGTGTAAACAACAGGCCAATCAGATGGAAAGAGGCCCGTTCTCAACCTGTAGATTTCTGGAGTAGTGGCTGCCAAATCTACCAAAAGGTTGCTGTGGGGGTTGTGAGTGGCATCTTGGAATACCTCTAAAAAGTACTGTGTTTTTTGGGGGGTACATCTGACGAGCCAGCATGACAAGTTGCATCTGATCATGGGGACAGCAGAATAAAACCAAATATATGGAATTCAGAGCTATTGTTCTCATTTTCTTACCTTGGAAATACAGGTTTTGAAGTACGAGAATAATGCTCAGGTTTCTGTGATGAACGTACTGTGTAAAAGCCTTCTCTGTTTGATTGTTGTCACTTGCAGAGGCCATGAGATCATCTACCACCGCTAAATTGATTTGATTTGGTGGAAACAAATTATCTTCAAAAGAGGCCAGAAGACCCACCATAAACTTAATATAAGGGAATTTATTAAGCAATTCTTTGTACAGAGGCTGCCAACAGCTATAAAACCATACAATATTTTGAGGCATTTGAGACAACACAATCTTGCCATGTTCTAACATTTGCTTGATAAAAAAAGATTTGCCACAATTGGACGGTCTGCTTATAATACAAGAGAAAGGGTGTACAAGCTGTACAAAGTTTTCCATCACGCTTAATATCCGCAAGGCAGTGTACAGTAATCCTCACTCTTTAGTGCCCTCTTATTATACACCACTTTTAGAGTTTTTCTGAGTACCTGCATTTCTAGTGCCCACTGTTTCTTAACCCTAACAATTCCCAGTTGTTCTTTCCAGATCCCTATCTTTTCCCCCTCCCCAGACAGACAATAATCATCTACGAAATCTTTCAAGCTGTCAAAATTAACCTTATTACGATTAGCCCTGTTTAGCATAAGTCCCTTCATCTTTAGCACAGCTTCCCCATTTGACAAAGCATACCGGTATGTTTTGGGGCCTACTGCCACAAACTCGGTGATTGTGTTATTTGGCGGGATCTCACTCATCAGTTGCCCTAAATAATCCCCTAATGGCGGTGTCCACGCCCCTTCTCTATTAATAAAAATGACAGAATTGGTTTCATAATACAGACACTTCTCACTCAAGCCCTCCAGTAGCCTCTATAATTCCAGCTGTGTGTAAGCTGTTGTAAAACTGGCAATGAACACATTAGTACACGTGGCTTTGGTTGGATGGTGTTTGGCTGTTTTCCATGTCACAACTGTTGTCTCTGTGTCCACAAACTCACATAAGGAAACTTTATAATAGAGCACAAAAAGATATTTAAATAACTCCTCAGGATGTTTCACCACAAATGTAGTCGTGTGGTTAGTGTTCTGCCCAAATTTACCCCACAGCAAGTTTAAAAAGAGCTTGGTAATCTGCCTTTTAGCAGAGTTTACTTCAATATGCTCACGTCATAAACAGACACCTTCCATCTTTTCATAATCCTGAATATACTGCTCTTTATCCTGTTCTGTTTTGCACCGATCAGGGTAGCCACTGGCCTCCTGCTTTTCTCTGACATGCGTGTTAACATAACCCGTAAACAACGTACCTGTCTTTCTTTCAAAATGCCAGATCTCATAGATTTCTGCAATTCTGTAACCTTTTTCTAAAGCTACATTCAGCTCAACAGTCAGGACTCTTTCTTCATCACTGTGTTTACACAGAGTGATCTGTTGCTTTTCTGTGCAGGTTGCGCACAGACTAAACATTAATTTACCCCCTGATTTATGGGGCAGGACTGGAAAGTAGCAGTTCCTAGACACTTTAGCAAGCCTGAAATACTGCTTTATGTCCCCAAAGTTTTCATAGAGGATTTGTGGATGACCAATCGGATAGTCCTTGTTCTTGTTCAGAAAGGGATACAAGCTGGTGAAGTCATAATATAAGACTTGTTCCCTGGGTTTTGGCTTGTAGTACAGGCATGTAGTATTTGTTCTACCACCAAAAAAAGCATCTCGTGGGCTCAAAGGGGTTGGGAGATTGTTCTCAGCTAGAAATCACTTCAAAGACATGTCAGACTCTGCCATAGCATTCCATTTGTGTTCCCAGATGCTGCACACAGCATAACCCAGATCCCTGAGGTATTCTTCTTTATTCCTGTTCGGTTGTTCAGTGCCCCATAGGTTGAATCAAGTAAGCTGTAGAAGTCCTTTGCAGAGTAGCAGACAGGACAACCATGAAAAAAACACCCGTTAAATTAAAAGGCTGTGGGGGTTCCATTTATGATAGCAAAACCATCTAAAAAATAATTACCCACTTGCTTTTCGCCTCCTTGCAGGGCATGTTAAATATTGAGCTTCTCAGTGTGTGCTATATACATCAGCCATTGTGTGGCGGGTGGAGAATACCTTTTCTGGGACTTCTGGTAACTGTCCAAAGGGGTTAGTGCAATGGCATTATTCTCCAAATACATGAAGCAGAAGTGTGCCATGCAGACAGAGGCCAATGTCAGGGACTGGAAGGGATCAATGCATTGAATCTCAATCTCCTCAGCAATATCTCCCCCACAAACTCTGAGAAACTCGTGCTCTGTCATTTTCATCACTTGTTCCCTAAACCGGTTACAAACCTCCCTCAGTATCTCCACATCTTGTCTGCAGTAGTAAGCCAGATCCTTTTTTAGTTTAAAAATGGTTCCTGGATTAGCAGCATACCACTTCAGAAATTCTTCTCTCTCACCGGGCATCATAGTTTCAGGGCTGTAATACTTGGCACCAGGCAGTGGCCCCACATAATGTTGATTGTCCACCATGTTGAACAAATGGGGAAAATAACCTTTGCACCCCTGAAATCCCATAGCTTTGGGTAGTTTGCTTAATTTAAGGGGCAAAAAGGAGAGGCTGTTGATAAACCGAATACCTGTAATACCTAACAGTTACCTAACCTCCCTGCCTTAAAAGTTGAACCTGGACCTTTTCACAGATCAGTTGCCAGAGGATTAGATATCCGTCATATTCCTTGGAGTTGTGAGCAATAAAGGCGCATCCTTTAAACTTCAGATTTATCAACTTTTTCACAAATTGATCCAGATATCTTTCGCCATAACATTCCCACCTCATCACATCCTCATCCCCTAACATGTCCATGGCATAGATTAGTTTGATATGTGTGTCCTGGTTTCTTGACAACATTCAAAATAATAAACAATGTATTTGTACATGTTTGTGGTCAAGGCATCGGTTTCAGAAAACATAAATGATCTTCCAGGCTATCTACTTTCTCATGGCACTGCCCACACTTGCTTTTCTTACATTTTTTTGTGAGGGGTAAAATCATAAATACCGCACATGCCACAAAATACCTTATTCTTACAATCAGTCTTTCCTTTCTATGCCAGTTGTAAATGCTTTTCAAGGCAGTCCTTAGAGTGACAAAGCAATTTGCAGTTACTGCACCTTGGCTTCTCCACAGCCATCCTCATGACACATTGGCTCCAGACACACCCAACAGGAGAATTGGCAATCATGGTTAAATTTGTGGTGATAGGCCGTGTGGCAGAATTCTCAGAAATAGCGTTCACCCAGGAAACCCTTGATGTTTTTGATCCCATAGTAATATTTGTTATGTAACAATATAAACACCCATTTTTCTTGTTGGGGCCTACCTGTGACAAAAAAAACAGCACCCCATTGATTATAAAACAAAATCTTTATGGTTATACCTAGATATTTTTCAAAGAAGAGTACCTGTGAAAAATCAGTTCTGTTTTCTGTGGAAACACCCAGCTTGTTATGGAGATCCCTGGCTCTAGTAATGATTTCTTGCTTTGTAAATCTAACAAATACACCAGGCAACCAGCAAAACATAGAAACTCACCCTCCAAATTGAAATCAATCTGATGGTGTCTTTTTTCCTCAAGAACCCTGGTGAATAGCTCCATGCTTAACTTCCTAAGGCTGCCCCCCTCTCTGTTCTTCACAATGGTGACCACCAGTTGTAAACAGCCACCCCACAACATCTCTACATTGCTCTGTAGCATGTTTTCAACATGATTCAGGAACTCATCAGCATTTAAATCATCCCTGTCTCTCCTAACAGAAAAGAGACCCTCTCTTCCAGCTCTATCCAACCAGAGCTGAACAAAATCATTGGGTCTTATTTCCCTAGAAATATTGTTCAAAAAATTCTGTATTGCATTATGAATAACATCTATAGCCTGTGCGACTAAACAGATACAATCAAGGTTTACAAATCTATAACGGGTCTAATGTTCCACAGCATTGTAATTATGGATATATCTTTCCCACATCTGAAGGCTGTCCAGGTACACATCCAGGTTTTGAGTGTTTATGGCGCTTGGCCCCGCTGCCTATTGTATCTCTTCTGCTAATTGAGATTCTGGCATAGACCATTCTGTGCTGGTAACACTATCCGCCATTCTTCTTTGTTTTTTTGCAGGCAGGCTCTGGCTAAAACAACAGAAACAGCAGAAATCAAATAAATAAATAAATAACACCGGTAACATTCATAAAGATATGGCAGCCCTTCATAGTTTTCTGAAACGGCTTGCATTTGGATAAAACAATGTAGATATTTACCTTCGAAAGGATCCTGTGACCTAAGAGATGTAGAAGGCCGATGGTCTATAATCTGCTGATCCCCTTGTACATCTGCGGGCATTGTAAAATTGGCATAGTTGTGATTACCCTGCCATACTGAAGGAAAAGAAAAGCGATAGGGTCAGAATTGTTGCAGAAATGATGAGTCTGGTGAAGTGTATGTAACAAGAAAAAAAAGAATACCTTCGTAGGCCTTCAGACACTGTGAGTCTGACACATCATTCTAATGAAAGAAAACAAATAAATTATAAATACTGTTCTGCATCTAACAGGGTCTATATCTTAAAATTAGCCATAAAATTACTTACATTAGTGGCACCCATTCTGAGAGAAGGGCTTCTTTCCTGACAAATGTTGCAGGATGGATGGCCAAGTTTCTGCTAGATAAAGCCTCCGGATAAGACCTGGCCCCTATTGCAGTCATCAAATGTACAATGTCAGAGACACTGAATTCTTAACATCTTTTTTTGGAACAAAACAAAACAAAAAACAGGCAAGGCCCCACTGTAAACCCTTTTAAATAATAATACACATGTTTAAATAAGGGTTAACAAAAAGAAATAAAACAGATTTCACATGATTTGTAAATATGTTTATTATACATTCACTGGATGTCAATTATCATTTTTTGTAATTAATTTCTGTAACATTCTGACTTATTCTCTTGAGAGACATAGGGGTTTCATTATATACACTTGTCATTAATGAAAGCAGATTATTGTGCTTCTCAATATGTTGCATGAATGCATTGAGTTCACCCAGTGTATCTCACGTGAAATATAATTTATTCATTTGGTTGGAAATGTTGATGATGACCCAGAGGATGTGAGTTGATAAAACTTGAATGCATACGTTTTTAATAATATCTGCTTCATCAACTCCATCCACTTGGTCTTCCCCCTTTAGACAACCCATTAAATAATGATGCAGTATTTTTATGACACAGGCTTTCAAAATCTGTGATAAGCTAGCAACTTCAGGCACCATCATTTCTAAAAGAGGAAATAATACAGACAACCAGTTTCAACTCATCAAAGTACTATTTTCTTAATCTCTGTTTTTACTTATCATTCGGTGATTGACAGAACCTGCAATAACAATACTTTATAAGCACATCCTGTGCATTCTCATCAAAGAGATTACATAAATTTATCTTTTTCTTAACTCTGTGACCCTGCTTTCCAGGTTTGGGGGTAAATGTTACATAAGACAAATTACAGTCAGACTCTGCCATATTATTTTTCAAAACCAGACTGGAGTTTTGAACCATTGGACTTCACAACCGCCTGACAAGCCTGGGCATGCTCGCCCTTCCCTCAGCACTTGCACAGAATCATTTTTGGGTAGGTCATCAAAGCGGGCATGCTCACTCACACCTGCCCCCCCCAGCACATGCGCCAAACAAGCCTGGCCATGCCCTGCCTTTTGAGCCTTACAAAAGCTCCCCCCCTGCCCTGCTACACTTCCCATATGCTTGGTGCTTGTTTGGCAGCACATTTGTTGCAGTTGCTGTGAGCCTGTAAATCCCCTCTTCATCTTTCTGCTTTTGGTTGGAGAGGGATTGGAATCGTTTTAGAAAGAGGGGTGCTTCAAATGTTTCGTTGTATTTGTGTTATCAGTTAAATTTGCAAACTGTGTAGTTAGCTTTTATAAAATCTAAAACAGGCTTTTAAAAGGCTCTTTTTCCCTGCATTTGAGATTGTGCTTTTTAAACTGCATAGAAAGAATGCCTTTTTCGAAAAGGAGAGGTCAAATGCCTGTGTGTTCAGGATTTTAAAATGTTCTTTCTTTCCTGGGTGTGTGTGTGTGAAATCTCTGTTGCAGGAAATGAAGAAGGGGGGCAGGGTGGGGGGCCACATGCCTGCTTTTCAGACTTATAAAGTAAGTTGTGCCTCTGTTGTGTTTGTGTGTGTTTGTATTTGTGCCTGCTTTTGAGCCTTACAAAAACCCAACATGTCCATGTGGTGAGAGGGTCTATATGTGTCAATTCCAGGTTCTGGGCCAATGAGTGTCACTTCCAGGGTGGGTCTATGTATGTCACATCTGGATTTTGGGCCAATGAGTGCCATTTCTGGACGTGGATGGGTGTGATGTCACCCCTAGGGTTTGGACCAATGAACATCACTTTCTATTTTCAACCAATCAGAGGCCCTTCCGGTGCGGGACCGGAAGTGACATCACTGATGGAGCTGATGATAAGCCCTGTTAAAATTTAGTATACACTTTTACTACTAACATGTTTTCTGTGATTTAAAGGACACATCTTTATAGTTTTCTTGGCAATAATATAAAAGTGGTTTTCATGGCCTTCCTTGTGGATTTTTTTTTTTTAACTTCCCATTCTAGCTGAAAATCCTGAGATTGCCTTGTGGTCTCCAAATATTAGCTGGGTCTCAACTTGGAATTCAAACAAGATCAGTTAGCTGTACCCATTTAGTTTGGCAAAAGAAAAAAAAACATGTTTACATATAGGCACTGGTCTGTCATTGTATATGCAGCTTTCTTCTATTACATTTCTATAATGTCATCTACAATTTTGAGGTATTTCAGCTAAAATGCCTGATAGAACACCATCTAAAAATACAGTACACAAAAATATAGGACTAAGGGTAGGAGCATGCTTAAATGGGTAGGGAGAGGAGTTAACTCTTTTAACCCTAAAAGTTGTATATTAGAATCTGAGTTTCTAATTACTATTTTTCATATGTGTACATAAATATGTGTGTATGTGGGTCTCTCTCTATATATACATAGTTTTCTCTCTCTCATATATATATATATAAGAAGTTTTGTTAATTTTTTCCAACAAATGTTCCTTAGTTTTGAAGCTTAGCATACATGTGTTATACTGAATACACACTAACAGTTTACATTAGCATAGGCAAACTGGACATTACATTTTTCCACAAAAATATATGCTTTTGGTCGCTAAGTCAGTTCCTACCATCCCCAACAGATATCTTCCCCTTGTTTGCCATTAATTCTTACCTAGCATAGTTTATACTAGCTGAGAATTATAGGAATTTGGTTTAACAGATTTGAAGGGCACCAGCAAGGAAAGAAAAAATAATAGTGACATAAAATTGGTTTATTCTATGTGAACTTCACTTATTCTTCAGAGTGATGGAGAAAAACTTAAAAAACAGAATATTGGTTGAGAAAAAATGCTTTGTCATTCAAACTGCTTGTGGGACACAATATCCTAATTAGCTGCCTAAATTTAAATATCCAAACATTCTGTATAACAGTTAAGTGCTGGGGTGGGGGGAGCATTTTAAGCCAGGAGAAGTAACTGTGTATTAGAAACTAATATTAGAAAATCCTTTATAATCCTTGTTGTCTCCTTCAGAAGCAAAGATAGATTTTTAGTTTGAATATTGATTATTGTAGTTCCCTTTGTGTGCACAAAACAGCCTATAATGCCTACCTATCTCCCTCAAAGTTCAGAAAGTTAGATATCCTTCAGATACTGATTAGAGCAAAAGTGGAAAACCTGTACCATGAGTTTCATACTTAATAAACTTCATGTACTTATGTCTTTGGCATCTCTACTTCATGTAGCCTACAGCATGCGTGGGAGATGACTACTTAAATATGATCACTATCATAAAATAATCACTATTCTGACAGGATTTACTGGCATGTAGCCATGACAGGTTAGCTACAAGAAGTGTTTCCTTAAAGAGGAAGATTAGAGAAACAAACTGGTAATATTTTCAAGAGTTGTTTTATTGAAATGGGAAAGAGTGTAAAGAAAATAGAATATAATTGAATTAAAAACGATTACATGTCCAAGTAAGAGTGCACAAGATATTAGACTTACATCTACTAACAGCAATGATAGTGATACAAAGTTTAACTGAATATACAGATTTATTGCTACCCCTTGATATATTATGAAAATACTTCTGAAAGGAAGTATCAACTAATACTGTTCTGCATGCTAATGCTAAAACTTCTATATTGTTCCAAAGTTGATACCTTTTAAATAGTATTGTTACAAATATGTATATTTGTATATGTACATGTTTAAAATAGAATGTATTAGACCTTCTAAAAAACATTTCTTGTCATTATATGATACAAAATGTTCTGTAGATTTTGCCAGTGTATCCAGATATTCATGCTTTGACATGTTAGATGGTGTGGGAAATCAGATACTATATGGTATTCTCATCTTATTGTATTACACATTTCAGCAGGGGTCAAGTCAAGTCATTTGTTTCACTTTAAAACATCTATGTTCATAGTGCTTAATTATTTCTATATTTCAAACTTTTTATCATTATACTTTCATCTCTTTGCCATTTGAAAACTATAACATGTAAACACTTGGAATGCAGTGTTCCTATATATAAGCTATTTCTGCGTTTGAGATATCCATTGTTGTTGTTTAGTCGTTAAGTCGTGTCCGACTCTTCGTGACCCCATGAACCATATTGCGCCAGGCCTTCCTGTCCTTCACTGCCTCCCTGAGTTTGCTCAGTTTCATGCTCATTGCTTCAGTGATGCTATCTAACCATCTCATCCTCTGCCGTCCTCTTCTCCTTTTGCCTTCAATCTTTCCCAGCATCAGGGTCTTCTCCAAAGAGATCTCTCTTCGCATTAGGTGGCCAAAGTATCTGAGCTTGAGCTTCATTATCGATCCTTCCAATGAGCAGTCAGGGTTGATTTCCTTTAAGATTGACTGGTTTGACCTCCTAGCAGTCCAGGGGACTCTCAAGAGTCTTCTCCAGCACCACAGTTCAAAGGCATCAATTCTTCGGCGCTTGGCCTTTTTATGGTCCAGCTCTCACAGCCATACATTACTACTGGAAAAACCATAGCTTTGACTATGCGGATCTTTGTTGGCAAGGTGACGTCTCTGCTTTTTAATATGCTATCTAGGCTTGCCATAGCTTTCCTCCCAAGGAGCAAGCGTCTTTTAATTTCATGGCTGCAGTCTCCATCTGCGGTGATCTTGGAGCCCAAATAAATGAAGTCTGTTACTGCTTCCATTTCTACCCCTTCTATTTGCCAGGAATTGATGGGTCCAGATGCCATGATCTTAGTTTTTTTAATGTTGAGTTTCAAGCCAGCTTTTGCACTCTCCTCTTTCACCCTCATCAAGAGGCTCTTTAGTTCTTCTTCACTTTCTGCCATTAGGGTGGTATCATCCGCATATCTGAGGTTGTTGATGATTCTCCCTGCAATCTTAATTCCGGCTTGTGATTCTTCCAGCCTGGCATTTCTCATGATGTACTCTGCATATAGGTTAAATAAGCAGGGTGACAGTATACAGCCTTGTCGTACACCTTTCCCTATTTTGAACCAATCGGTTGTTCCATGACCGGTTCTAACTGTTGCTTCTTGGCCCGCATACAGATTTCTCAGGAGACAGGTAAGGTGGTCTGGTACTCCCATCTCTTTAAGAATTTGCCACAGTTTGTTGTGATCCACACAATCAAAGGCTTTTGCATAGTCAATGAAGCAGAAGTAGATATTTTTCTGGAACTCTTGTGCTTTCTCCATGATCCAGCGAATGTTGGCGATTTGATCTCTAGTTCCTCTGCCTCTTCGAAACCCAGCTTGTACATCCGGTAGTTCTCGGTTCATGTATTGCTGAAGCCTAGCTTGTAGGATTTTGAGCATAACCTTGCTAGCATGTGAAATAAGTGCAATTGTGCGATAGTTTGAGCATTCTTTGGCGTTGCCCTTCTTTGGAATTGGAACGTAAACTGACCTTTTCCAATCCCGTGGCCACTGTTGCGTTTTCCAAACTTGCTGGCATATTGAGTGCAGCACTTTAACACCATCATCTTTTAGTATTTTAAATAACTCAGCTGGAATACTGTCATCTCCACTAGCTTTGTTGTTAGCAATGCTTCCTAAGGCCCACTTGACTTCACTCTCTAGGATGTCTGGCTCAAGGTCAGTGATCACACCAGCGTGGACATCAGGGACATTAAGATCTTTCTTGTATAGTTCTTCTGTGTATTCTTGCCACCTCTTCTTAATCTCTTCTGCTTCTGTTAGGTCCCTGCCTTTTTTGTCCTTTATCATGCCCATCTTTGTACTAAACGTTCCTTTGATATCTCCAATTTTCTTGTAGAGATCTCTAGTCTTCCCCATTCGATTGTTTTCCTCAATTTCTTTGCATTGTTCATTTAAGAAGGCCTTCTTATCTCTCCTGGCTATTCTCTGGAAATCTGCATTCAGTTGCTTATATCTTTCCCTTTCACCCTTGCTTTTCGCATTCCTTCTTTCCACAGCTATTTGTAAAGCCTCATCAGACAGCCATTTTGCTTTCTTGCATTTCTTTTTCTTTGGGATGGTTTTAGTTGCTGCCTCCTGTACAATGTTACGGACCTCCGTCCATAGTTCTTCAGGCACTCTGTCTACCAAATCTAATCCTCTAAATCTATTCATCACCTTCACTGTGTACTCACAAGGAATATGATCTAAGTCATACCTGAGTGGTCTAGTGGTTTTCCCTACATTCTTCAATTTAAGCCTAAATTTTGCAGTAAGAAGCTCATGATCTGAGCCACAGTCAGCTCCTGGTCTTGTTTTTGCTGTCTGTATAGAGCTTCTCCATCTTTGGCTGCAAAGTATATAATCAATCTGGTTTCGGTATTGACCATCTGGTGATGTCCATGTGTAGAGTCGTCTCTTGTGTTGTTGGAAAAGAGTGTTTGCTATGACTAGCTTGTTCTCTTGACAGAACTCTATTAGCCTTTGCCCTGCTTCATTTTGTACTCCAAGGCCAAATTTGCCTGTTATTCCGATTACTCCTTGACTTCCTACTTTAGCATTCCAATCCCCTATGATGAAAAGGACATATTTTTTTGGTGCTAGTTCTAGAAGGTGTTGTAGGTCTTCATAGAAGTGGTCAACTTCAGCTTCTTCAGCATCAGTGGTTGGGGCATAGACTTGGATGACTGTGATATTGAATGGTTTGCCTTGGATACGCACTGAGATCATTCTGTCGTTTTTGAGGTTGTACCCCATTACTGCCTTTCCCACTCTCTTATTCACTATGAGTGCAACTCCATTTCTTCTAAGGGTTTCTTGCCCACAGTAGTAGATATAATGGTCACCCGAATTAAATTCACCCATTCCCGTCCATTTCAGTTCGCTGATTCCCAAGATGTCGACGTTCAATCTTGTCATCTCATGTTTGACCACATCCAGCTTGCCTTGGTTCATAGATCTTACATTCCAGGTACCTATACAATATTGTTCTTTACAGCATCGGACCTTCTTTTCGCTTCCAGATACATCCACAGCTGAACGTCCTTTCGGCTTTGGCCCAGCCGCTTCACTCTTTCTGGAGCTACTTGGAAATGCCCTCCGCTCTTCCCCAGTAGCATATTGGACACCTTCCGACCTGAGGGGCTCATCTTCCGGCGTCATATCTTTTAGCCTTTTAACATTGTCCATGGGGTTTTCTTGGCAAGGATACTGGAGTGGGTTGCCATTTCCTTCTCCAGTGGACCACATTTTGTCAGAACTCTCTGTCATGACCTGTCCGTCTTGGGTGGCCCTGCACGGTATAGCTCATGGCTTCACTGAGTTACGCAAGCCCCTTCGCCACGACAAGGCAGTGATCCATGAAGGGGGAGATATCCATATCAAATATCTATTCTGTAGGTTAAAAACTTAAAGACATTTTCTTTCTTCACTATTTTACAAAGGTCAGAAGAAACTTGATGAAAATTTTATGTGGTTTAAAAAACTTGTCTTATTAAATGTTTATGAAGAAATAGCAACAACTAAAGCGTAGTTGGAAGTGTTTAGAAGTACTGCTTTGGTTGTGTGTTGCTGACTTTATGCAGTTTGCAAGTAAACTTAATTTCTTTATTGTGGAAACCCCTTTGATATATCCATTCTGTATTTTACAACAGATCCTGAAATTTGTATATTTTACAGTACATTCTGTAATCAAAGCAATAATGTCGATCCAGTGTCATCCTTGACTGGGTATCTGTTTATCTGAATATGAAAATGTAGTGTAGGGTGTTGGAATGCATATTTAAAAAAAAACAAAAAACACCTTCTCACCCCTATGGGAGGTATGTGTCTTCCTCAATCTCGGGTCCTCTCCAGAGGCCTGGGAGTTTGAGGGTTCTTCACAGTACAGTGGTACCTCAGGTTACGAACGCCTCTGCTTACGAACTTTTCGGGTTACAACCAGCTCTGGCCGCAAAAATTTACCTCGGTTTGTGAACTCCGCCTCGGGGTACGAACCGGATCCGCAGCCATTTTCCGCCCGTGCCACGTGGTTCGCGGCCATTTTTCTGCCCGTACCACGTGGTCCGCGGCTGTTTTTCCACCCTGCCGCGCAGTCCACGGCCGTTTTTCCACCCTGCCGTGCGGTCCGCAGCCGTTTTTCCGCCCTGCTGCGCGGTCCGCAGCCGTTTTTCCGCCCTGCTGCGCGGTCCGCGGCCGTTTTTCCGCCTGTGCCACATGGTCCATGGCCATTTTTCCGCCTGTACCACATGGTCCGCGGCTGTTTTTCCACCCTGCCACGTGGTCCGCGGCCGTTTTTCCGCCCTGCCGCGCGGTCCGCGGCCGTTTTTCCGCCCTGCCGTGTGGTCCGCAGATGCCGGAACGGATTAACGGTAATTACATTGAACCTTATGGGAAAATTTGCTTCGGGTTGCAAACAAATCGGGTTGCGACCAGAGTCACAGAACGGATTAAATTCATAACCCGAGGTACCACTGTATCTGAGCTGTTCCTAGCACTGCCCTCTTCTGGACAGAGAGCTCTGATGTTGTTCCTGGGATCTGTTGGAGCCAGTTTCCCAGCTTAGGAGTCACAGCCCCGAGTGCACCTACCACCAGTGAGATCACTTTGGCCTTTACTTTCCACATCCTTTCTAGTTCCTCCTTCAGGCCCTGCTACTTCTCCAGCTTCTCATAGTCCTTCTTCCTGATGTTGCTGTCACTTGGCACCACTACATCTATCACCATTGCTGTCTTCTAATCCTTGTCTACTACTATGATGTCTGGTTGATTGGCCAGTACCTGCCTGTCCATCTGAATCTGGAAATCCCACAGGATCTTAGTCCTGTTATTCTCCATGACCTTCTGTGGAATCTCCCATCTGGATTTGGGAAGGTCTAGCCCATACACTGTGTAGATGTTCCTGTACACAATGCCAGATACTTGGTTGTGCCGTTCAGTGTATGCTGTTCCTGCCAGCATCTTACACCCTGCCACTATGTTTTGGACTGTCTCTGAGGCCTCTCTGCACAGTCTGCACCTTGGGTCCTAAACCCCTGCTTCTATGGATCTGGTGCTTAGTACCTGTTCTTGTGCTGCTATGATCAGTGCCTCAGTGCTGTCTCTTAGTCCAGCCCTATCCAGCCACTGGTAAGATTTCCCAATGTCAGCCGCCTCAGCTATCTGTTGATGGTACATCCCATGCAGGGTCTTGTCTTGCCATGACTGGATATCTATTTATTTGAATATGAAAATATATATTACATTTATATATTGTTTTGTTGTATGTATGTATGTCAAATTTGTCACTGCCCATGACTCTAGGCAGTTTTCAAAGCAGTTAAAATCAGTTAAAGATACAATATAAAATGATCCTGGATAAATAAAGTCTCTCTCTCTCTCTCTCTGGATGGACAGACAGACAGACAGAGATAGAATAACTGAAATACTGTAAAGTACAATCTAAGAATAAGCACCAAAGCAGATGTAAGAAGTGCATTTTTTGTAATACCTAATCACTGTGTTGTTGTTTCTTTTTTCAAAGCGTCGTCTTGGAGATGCTGCCAAAAAAGCTGTTGGTAAACTAACAGCAAGAACTGTAAAGAAAGGCGATAAGGTATCACTCTGTTACTTTATTAGAAATCTGTCATTAGCCTTTGGCTATTTCTTCTTCTTTCCAGTTTAGTTACTTCACTACAGTGATTGCTCTGTTTATCGTTTTCAGTAATTATTCTCAGGGCTATTGTCAGTACACCTCCTCTGTTTACGAATGTTTCTCATAGCCTATAACCTTAGTTGTGTCCTTTAAAGCCAGGAAGATTATTTTAAATTTTCATAATCCCGTATGCTCCTCCTAATTTATTAGAGCCAGTTTGGTGTAGTGGTTAAAGTGTTAGACTGACATTGGGAAAACTCAGGTTCAAGTTT
The DNA here is from genome assembly GCF_059951505.1 of Python bivittatus. Taxonomy (NCBI): domain Eukaryota; kingdom Metazoa; phylum Chordata; class Lepidosauria; order Squamata; family Pythonidae; genus Python; species Python bivittatus. The sequence goes on along the minus strand of NW_028277035.1, from coordinate 35,880,725 downwards.
ATCCTCAGCCATGGAAGTTCACTGAGTGCCTTGTATACCATCTTGAGTTCCTGAAGGAAAGGTGGGACATAAAACGAATAAATGATTAAAATAATTTTTGAAATAATTTGTACATGATTGATGTTGACTATACTATTTTTATACTTTATTACCAATCCTAATTTTTATTTACTGACTGCCTTTTGTAGTGCCTCTATTTTTTATGTATCATATCGAAAATGATCAGAAGATCAGCAGGAAAAAATACTGGTCAAGCTTTGATCCAGTGCTGTTTTTCTGAGAAAAAAAAAATTAAAGCTTCTCTGTGTATGCAAATCAGTTATAGATTTTCTTGTTGAACTGTCACAAACTATATTGTTCTGTAGCCACTTTATTAAGAGAAAGTTTAATGGTAAAACCGTGCTGTTACATGTTTTGGAGTTTTCTTAACGGGGAGGTAAATGGCTTCCTTATAATTTGAATCCCAGATAAAAAGATTACAATGGAGGCAGCAGAAGATGTACATATTGTTGGCAGGCATATAGAAATATATCTGCCATTCATCAGTATTAACCATCAAGATTCACAGTATGAAATAGTAGTTGTCTGTTTCCAACACGGGGATTACTAATTTTGTCTTGTAGCATTTTGGGAGGCCTTTGTTTTTATATTTATTACCTTAGTAAAACAATTTGGTTAAGTGGAAAAAGTGTATATATTATGTACGCCATAGTTGAAGATTATACTCTAAAATAAAGGTAACAAAATCATAAAATGATCATGGTTTTAGAAACATGATGCCCAGATTGATGTGGGCAGTACATAGGATGTCAAAGGATGGGTTTCCCAAGTAATGTAAAAATAAACGTCTGTCCTAGTATTTGTGCAGTCCTACTGATAAGTTCTGTAACTCAGGAAAGACATTTAAGATTATATAGAACTGGGCAGCAGAAATATATTTACTAGAACAACCTGCCTTTTAGAAGTAAGGTCATAGGTTCCTTTTTTAACCACTGCAGCAGCTGTATCAGTGGAACTTTCTTAGCAGTTGTAACTAATGTTTCAGTTCTGTGTGAGAAGAACTTCACTTTAATATTAAGCTTCCCATTAATAAAGATTATATTAAATTAAAAAATCCTTGTTATATGACATAATATAGTTTTATGATCCCTGTACAGTCAGGTCCAGAAATATTGGGACATCGACACAATTCTAACATCTTTGGCTCTATACACCACCACAATGGATTTGGAATGAAACAAACACAATGTGCGTTAACTGCAGACTGTCAGCTTTAATTTGAGGGTATGTACATCCAACTCAGGTGAACGGTGTAGGAATTACAGCAGTTTGCATATGTGCCTCCCACTTGTTAAGGGACCAAAAGTAATGGGACAATTGGCTTCTCAGCTGTTCCATGGCCAGGTGTGTGATATCCCCTCAGTACCCCAATTACAATGTGCAGATAAAAGGCCCAGAGTTCATTTCAAGTGTGCTATTTGCATTTGGAATCTGTTGCTGTCAACTCTCAAGATGAGATCCAAAGAGCTGTCACTATCAGTGAAGCAAGCCATCATTAGGCTGAAGAAACAAAACAAACCCATCAGAGAGATAGCAAGAACAGTAGGCATGGCCAAAACAACTGTTTGGAACATTCTCAAAAAGAAGGAACGCACCGGTGAGCTCAGCAACACCAAAAGACCCAGGAGACAACGGAAAACAACCGTGGTGGATGACCGAAGAATCCTTTCCCTGGTGAAGAAAACACCCTTCACAACAGTTGGCCAGATCAAGAACACTCTCCAGGAGGTAGGTGTATGTGTGTCAAAGTCAACAATCAAAAGAAGACTTCACCAGAGTGAATACAGAGGGTTCACCACAAGATGTAAACCATTGGTGAGCCTCAAAAACAGGAAGGCCAGATTAGAGTTTGCCAAACGACATCTAAAAAAGCCTTCACAATTCTGGGACAACATCCTATGGACAGATGAGACCAAGATCAACTTGTACCAGAGTGATGGGAAGAGAAGAGTATGGAGAAGGAAAGGAACTGCTCATGATCCTAAGCATACCACCATGCTTCATCAGTGAAGCATGGTGGTGGTAGTGTCATGGCGTGGGCATGTATGGCTGCCAGTGGAACTGGTTCTCTTGTATTTATTGATGATGTGACTGCTGACAAAAGCAGCAGGATGAATTCTGCAGTGTTTCGGGCAATATTATCTGCTCACATTCAGCCAAATGCTGCAGAACTCATTGGACAGCGCTTCACAGTACAGATGGACAATGACCCAAACCATACTGCAAAAGCAACCAAAGAGTGTTTGAAGGGACAGAAGTGGAATGTTATGCAATGGCCAAGTCAATCACCTGACCTGAATCCCATTGAGCATGCATTTCACTTGCTGAAGACAAAACTGAAGGGAAAATGCCCCAAGAACAAGTAGGAACTGAAGACAGTTGCAGTAGAGGCCTGGCAGAGCATCACCAGGGATGAAACCCAGCGTCTGGTGATGTCTATGCATTCCAGACTTCAGGCTGTGATTGACTGCAACGGATTTGCAACCAAGTATTAAAAAGGGAAAGTTTGATGTATGATTATTATTCTGTCCCATTACTTTTGGTCCCTTAACAAGTGGGAGGCACATATGTAAACTGTTGTAATTCCTACACCGTTCACCTGAGTTGGATGTACATACCCTCAAATTAAAGCTGACAGTCTGCAGTTAACGCACATTGTGTTTGTTTCATTCCAAATCCATTGTGGTGGTGTATAGAGCCAAAGATGTTAGAATTGTGTCGATGTCCCAATATTTCTGGACCTGACTGTATATTACACCCTACCTCTTAAGGGTGGAAAAACTGAAGCAGGCTTCTCAGGCACGACAGAACTGATACGTAAACATGAAACAGGTGGTTGCTGATACTCAAGACTCAAAAAGGAGGGAGGAAAAGGTCTTAAATTTAAACCTTGGGATTGATTTATGTACACAGGACTTGATTCCTGTGTTCTGCAGTAAGCAGATCTTATGCATATATAAGACTTCTTTCCTATCTGCAGTAAAGCATCTAACCTAGCCATATCAAGCCTGTGAAGCTTCTGCTGTTACTGAATGTGAGATTGAATTTCTGGACAGTTTATAGCTATACCTGGCGAAGTGTGACATGGGGATAAAAATGAGAGACTCTAAAATAAGCTCCCTTGAGCTGCTGGAAGAAAGGTGGGATAGACATCTAACGAATAAATAAACCAACAAAATAAACATCGTTCCTGGAATAGTTTTAGCCCTTCAGCTCATTGTGCTGCTTGCTACAAGTATCTGCTGTAGATAGGTCTTACTGGGATTTTCACTCTATTCATTTTAGGAAACAGATCCAGACTTTGATCACTGCGCTGTCTGCATTGAAAGCTATAAGCAAAATGATGTTGTACGCATTTTACCATGCAAGTAAGCCAATAGTTTCTCTTTTAACATTTGTTTTATACTTCAAAATAAATTAATTGCATTTTAAAAAGTGTGTTACTACTCCTGTCATTAGAAATCCTGGGCTTAGGGGCCTAACTTATGATTTTCTTTCTGATGAGCATGACTGTGTTCATTAGCTTGTCTTGACTTAGGCCTGTGCTTATGAACCTATACCAGTCAGTCTCCTGATGATTCAATTGCAGTTCTATGATTCTGCTTTGCGTTAGGCTTTTATTTCCAGCTTAATGCCCTGCCATTTCTGTTAGGTGCCTCTGTTCCTCTTTTCCTTCATGGTTATCAGTTCCTTATTCTCTACCTTTTACTCTCCTATAAAAGATTATGAGCTTTTGTTCTTTATGATGTTGCTTATGTCAATTTTCCCTGTTCCTGTTGATATATTTTGATTCAGGCTTAGAGATTTGTAAAAGCTTTGTTTTCTTTTGCCCCTTGTGGTTGCAGCCCACATGTTTGACTATTAACTGGCCTCTTGATCAAGACCCACATGCTTTTGGGGTGAAGGCATATATCCTGTTCAAGCTTGGGGCCATCTTTCACATGTCATTCCTTCCATTCCTATTCCAGTCTCTCCTTGCCTGTTAGGCTTGAGCTTTCACTTTATAGGGACTTATCAAAATATGCAAGGTAGGCTGTATTTTATCTAGCTAAAGATAATGTTTTTTAATAATCTCTTTTCATTCTTTACTAGTTCTTTCTTCTATCTTGTACTTTTAGAATATTTAGAATAGTTGTTTTTATATTTTTTCTAGTTTTGTATGCTGCCTAGAGTCCACTAGAGTTGGGTGGCCAATAAATTTAAATTAATAATTTATTTAAATTTATTGGCCACCCAACTCTAGTGGACTCTAGATAATAAATAATAATAACTAAAACTTTTCTGTGCATTCATGATAATTTATAGAAGATAATTGAGTAAGATCAAATGAGTTGCTCTTTACTTGAAGTACAGATAAAAGCTTGATTTAATGTTTAGATAAGCATGTTATTTTGCTTTAAATACAAAAGGAGAAACAGAGTGGTTTGGATTTAAAATATCTTTTATATAAATGTTGTCTGAATTTTGCTTTCAAAGTGGACAATTTAACAGCTTGAATGCTTTCATAATGGGCAATTTAAATTTCCCAAGTTAAACCCATTCAGATTCTCTTTAAGTATCCCAGATTGATATATGGGTTACATATTGCAAAAATTGTATTGAGGGTTGTTGAATAGCTCACTGTAAGATCCAGTTGCTTTTTACAACTTATTAATTATGTTTTAATTTTGGAATAATTAAGTCATTGCATAGGATTGAGCTAAGACTATCAGATGTTATAGGATTGTTGAAACTAAATTGGTTTTATTGTGATCAAACCTGTCATCTGCTCTGACTTGTCTAAAGAACAGAAGAAAGTATGATAAGTTACTGGAATTCTATTGCTTTTAATTATTAAAATATTGCACTTAAGCAACAATTTCAAAATCATTTACAAAAATAGATACAAAATATTATAGATAAAGGTCCAGCAGCAAACGTCTTGTACGTCATCTAAATTTATGTCACCATGGTTCCTCAGTGCCAAGTGTGAGTGAGAGAGTGAGAAAGAAATAGAATAAAGCAACTGAATAATGGGATTATTGCCTGAAGATAAGGCAGAAAAAATGTGAGCTAGAGCCAAATGAATTGCCATATATTGCCCATTTATATATGTTTTGCGCAGTATAAAACAAGGAGGTAACTTGTATGCTGCTGTGTATGTAGACAGGGGTTCAAAGTACCAGCATGTAGAAACACATGCAGAGATTTTCTCATTAGTAAGCCTTACATAACCAGATATTAGCTCATTTGTTTCCTCCTTTCTTTATTTTTACTTTTTTTCTTTCAGAAAAATAACAATAGAAACAAAAAATATATTTGAAATATGCTATGCATAACTTATAGTTATAACATATGTACTAAGGAGACTGTAAGATAGTTAAAAGGATAAATGTCAGTTTATTAGAACTCCCAGACAAATTGTTCACAATTCCAGTTAATAGTATTAAAACCTCTCTAATATGTTAATGGTTTACAATAATTCCCTTTTATTTCTAGGCATGTTTTTCATAAAACCTGTGTAGATCCATGGCTGAGTGAGCACTGTACCTGTCCTATGTGTAAACTGAACATTTTGAAGGCCTTGGGAATTGTGGTGAGTTGGAGCTTACATAAACAGTTAATACTATTGAAGTATATATTCTAAAATACTTCAGATCACAAATTCACTTAACAAGAGACAGAAATTCCAAGGTGTGTTAGTTGCTTGCATGAAACAGTGATGCTATCCCAACAGTATATTTGGGAGTAATAACTTGAAAAACCTCTGATTATTCAGGGTTGTTTTCATTAGTTATAGCTTGATATTTTCTGCCATGTTCCTTAGTCATGAAAAAGCCAAAGTATAACTTGATTATCTTGATGTAAAGTAAGCCTTAAGTAATTGCTGTCTTCTATAACATATCTATTTCACAAAGCAAATTTGTCCTATTAAAACATCTTTAAGTTAGAATAATCCATTAATGAAATAGATTTTAATCTAGTTTCCTTACTTTTAAGAATTATTTATTATCTCTGGGTTCATCAGTGGTAGAAAACAAGGCACCTATTATTAATGAACCCATAAAAATATTTGTTATTTTAGACTGAGGTTAGTATATTCTACTTTTGCTCTTTCCTGTTGTGAAAAGTCACAAATGAACTAAATGGGGCAAATTAATGTAAGAGAAATACTTTTGTTGTGTTTAACTAGTCCCAGATCACACATGAGCATCCTAAAATTACTATGTAAACCCCCATTTTATAGCTCCTGGAGCGCTTCCAGTTCATGTAGCAGAAACTGGAAGCAACCTACCAATTTTTGGCCACACAGTTTTTACTTCTTAAAAAAAAGAAATCCAGAAAGTGCAAAATTTTTAAACCTCCCAGACTGAAAAAAAATAGGCTGAAAATTCTTTCTTTTGTAACATTACTACATCACCCAATTAAAACATGTCTCCACTTGGAAAATACCCATCTGTATTTTGGAAGTGGGGGGAAGAGATGATGAATAAAGTTGAAGAGAATATGCTACAGCCTACTTCATTGGTTATTTTGTTTGTATACTGCTGGATTTGTGACCCATAAAAAAGTTGGATTGATTAATTGATTGACTATATAATGGAAAAACATGCACACACCTGGGAATAAAACACTGGGGAATGCTCAATTTGACAACATTCAAAGAAGGTTATATGGGTCCTACATTAAAATTTGCTGCCTGTTAAGCCGATTCTTTTGATTAAAATGTTTTGAACCAAGTTCTTAATGGATGGGATTTGCTTGGAATAATTGATCTCTGTTTCGTGTTGATCTTTATGTTTTAAATTTCATGATACTATCTCGTGAATTGTATAATTTTGCTGGTAGTGTACAAGAATGGTATACATTAATATGACAATACTTACTTTCAGACAAATGTACCGTGTGCTGACAATATGGCCTTTGACATGGAAAGACTAACCAGAGGCCAGCTAGGTAACAGGAGATCAGTACTTGGTGACCTTAGTAGTGACAGCTCACTCACTCTTGAGCCCTTACGTACTTCTGGAATATCACAATTTCCCCAGGATGGAGAGCTGACTCCAAGGACAGGCGAGATCAACATTGCTGTAACTAGTAAGTAAAGTTTGCCTTTAATATGTGAATCATTGGTCTTCTGTTGCTTTAGACCTGTTTCCCTTTAACATAACACACATAATTTTATGGAATGTACAGAATTAAGGAAAATGTGAAATTTTATTTTGGTCAAAGTTATATCTGAATAAGACCAGCCTCAAAATATTGAACTTAAAACCACTTCTGACAAAATATAATAGCCAACATTCGTTGCATACCATTAAGGAAGATACGGCCATTGTTTAAATCAAGAGAAAGCAATGTGTGGCTCTTCAAATGTTAGTGGACTGCATCATGCATCAGCCCTACTTGCTCGGCTTAATGGAAATTGAAGTTCAGCTTTATCCAGCATGTCATGCTTTGCTGCCTTGGACTTTGAAAGACTAAACGATTTGGGAAGATAGCCGTGATATAAATGGTGGTGCTTGCCAGGCTTTCTGCACCATAGCTTTTAATGTTTTATAGTTAAAAATTGGAGATTAGTATACTGCAAAACAAGGTTCCAGACCCATATTTACTTCTGGATCTAGGGTCCACATGGGCCCCAGAGGTACTTTGATGATATAAAGCTTTTTTTTGAAGAATACTGAACAACATAGCAAAAAAAAAAAGCAAGATAAACTGAGGGAAGTGATCTTGGGGAATAAACAAAGCAATCAGAGGTAAGGCAATATTGTTCATTATTTACTTTTACCTCAACTTTTTCTACTGACAAATGCTCAAATTAGTTACCACAATTTTAAAACAAAAAACAGAATGTAAACATTTAAGAAAATAAGTTAAAAGTAGCTTTAAAAGTATAATGAAATCAATCAATTAAAAGTCTGGCAGAAGAGGTGCATATTTACAGAGTTCCTAGATGCTGAGAAAGTGGAGGCCAGATACACTTCCCAATGGAATGTAGGTTAAGAGCAATGCAAAACAAAAAACAAAAAAACGATCCCATGCGCTAGGAATTCAAGCCTCTGACTGTGGGGCTTCTTCAGAAGGACCTGGCCTGTTGATGTTAATGACCAGTAGGTTGTTAATGGGAAAAGGGGTCCCTTAAGGCATTTAAAAGTCAATACCAACACCTTAAAAGTGTTCCAACTTGCCCAGGAAGCAAGTGACTTTTCAGTATAAGGATCATGTGATTTCTGTATCTTGTACCAATTAGCAACCTAGTTACTATATTTTGTACTAATTGCAACCTCAAGACCACTTTCAAGGGTAGCCCCATATAGAGTGGATTGCACTAGTCAAGATGAGATGAAGCCAAAATATGGATATCTGTCACAGATAGAAAGGGATGCTACTGGCACAACAGGCATAATTGTGGGAAAGCTCTCCTCACTATGGTTGCTCCCTGTGAATTGAGGGACAGCTGAGGATCAAGGGGTACTCACACAGCAGGGGTATCCATGTCATGATCCTGTTATTGATAGAAATAATGCTATGATCTGAATTTGATCTTTGTCAGCAGTAATATTTCATCAGTTAACAGTAAGTTGTTTTAGACTCAATTCCACATTCCCAATACTCTCTGTTGCTGTTCAGACTCATCCAATAAATACTCCAATACCTTTCAACATTGGTTCAGTTTCAAAAAGAACTTAATTGAAAAGATTTCATGACTCATCTTGACACAGCAATGATAGATCTAAGATCTGGCCCAGAAAAGTATTAAACTTTGGCAATTATATCAAGAAACTGTGGCACCATTATACCCATGATCTTACATTTCACTCACCTACAACAGATGATAACTATTTCCAAATATACAACACCAGAAGATACCATCCCTACAGGAGAAGAGCTTACAGCCATGCTAATTAAAAATGATTTAGGATATGACAGGAATTGAGAACACAGACATAACCCACAACAAGAAGAAAGTTTGGAGTACAGTTAGAAAGATGAACAAAGACCCAAAGAAGATGGAACATCATCATAGCGTAACAGCCAATGAACTGGCACACCAATTACCCCTAAATGGCAAGTTTCCAAACAGAATACAGAAAAAGAAATGGGAGGAATATGAAGCAAATGAGTATTTTAAAGACCTTTTTACAGTGGAAGAAGTAGCATATAAAATTTGGTAAAGTTTCTGGCCTTCGTGATCTGCAAACTGGCCAAATCAAACCTTGGATTGGGCATCATAAAATGGTTCCTGGAATGGCTCTGCAGTGTCTAAAACAAATATTCAAGACGTGGAGACATGTAGCATTGTTGAAACTAGGCAAAGATCCTACAGGTCCAAAGAGCTTTTAGCCGATTTCCATCCTATGCCAAATCACACATACAGTTTGGATTTCTTGGCAGCATGTCACCCTGTTAATCATCATATGTTACTGTGCAAGATTTACAGTTTGACACAAGACTTTGAACTAATACAAAATATTCAGAAATGCAATCAAAATTGCCACTTTGGTATACAGTTTGGAGGCAAATACAACCAATAGTATATTTAATGGAATGGCTTATCAGAAGAAAGTGTGCTGGTACCACTCCTCTTTAACATTTATGTGAATGATCAACTAATCCATTCAAAGAGAAGAAGCTTCATCTTTGATTATTGTCTAGCTATAACAGTGTAACAAGGGGTTTATTTAGATTAAAGACAGTGATATAAGCATTAGAAAAACTGTCGGTTATGCTGGCAGTCAAATTAAATAAAATACAACTAAGACTTAGGTCAGCCTCTTCCATTTGCACAGTCAAAACACAGATCAGATATTAAATCTTAACTGGAGTGAGATATGACTGAATCGCTATATAAACCTAGTATACATCAGAGTGATCCCAGATCAAAAGTAAATTGAGAAACAAGGTCAGTTTCTTGACCTCCATTATCCCAAAAACTCGCAATGGGGCACACCCAGCAACCATTAGAAACTCTGTCTTAGCTTTGTTAGTCCAGTGCTGATCATACACTGACAATCCACTCATTCAGCAAAAATTGACTGGTTATTAAACAACATCTGCTAAATTATCACAAATTGCTTGAAGCCCATTAAATCCAATGCATTTCATATTCTTGCTGGAATAAGTCCAGCAGATGTTAGAATGGAGAAAACGGCAATTGCTAGATTCTAGACTTTCTCTATAGCCTCATTGTGGATCTGTGACATTTGAAATAATGCAGAAAGTTTTTTTATGGTATTGAAAGAATCAAATAGTAAACTGACTTTATGTAGAAAGGAACTGTGCCAGAAATTTTATCAGAGATGATGACATGGAAATGAATGTGAAAGAACAGCTTTCTGATGGGCCAGCAAAGGAATGAGTCATTTGAAAGGCACTAATCGCCTACATACTCAATAGATCGAGTGGGGGTACTATACGAAACCAGAGACCAGTGATTGTGGCAAGAGGCATATTGTGCAACGTCTACTTTGGTTTTTGTTAGGGGAAAACTGTTGCATACTTTAGGACCATAGTGTGGCCAGCTCACAAGTCCTGAAATAATCACATCCAGTGGAAAGTATGACTTGGGAAATAAGACTTGAGAATAAGGTGGGGAACACATCACTCGTACAAGGAGGCATTTATCATATTCCTTAAGTGTGAGGTTAGTCACATCTTGGACTATTTAAATATCTGAAAGGGGCAAGGATTGAATATTCTATGTGACCTGTTGACATTCTTGAGATCTATAAGCAAAAAACAAACAACAAAACTGACAAAATATTGTCTATATGCTCTGAGTGTACTTCCTTTGAGTTTGCATGTATTTGACGCGGGTTGATATTTTCAAAGCATTATTAGTTTGCCCTTTGCAAAAAAAGATACTGTGCTTTGTGGGGTGATTTGATGCTCAGGGCCCATTTATACCTTGTACACAATTTCTTGTCTAAGTTACTTTTTTTCTGACCCTCAACAGTTTAATAAATTAATAGTAGTAGAAGTAGTAGTATTTTGCCTTCTGAAAAATGGATGTTTTTTCCTAAGCCTTTTATGACAGCCATTTAGTAAGAGCACCCACTCTGCTCTTTGAAAGTTCCAAAATACTTTATGAGCCTTATGAGTTCAGCAGTAACACATGTTTCCTCTTTCAATTTACCAGTTAATACTGCAGTTTTCAAGGAAAGTGTAGTATCCATTAAAGATCCTTGTAGTCTTTGCTAGGCAATTTTATAAGCTTTGGCATATTTTACACAGGTGTACAGATCAGCCCTGATTTGAGTTTTCAATTCAGTCTGATTTTAAAAGTCACATCAATTTGGAGATCTAGTCAAATTTTGTTCAAATCGAATCTTTACACAGCTCTAGTATTTTACTAATTGAATGTATTTCATTTTTTGAAACTGAATTTTTATTCTGATAATGGAAAATGAAAAAAAAAATGGGTAGTTTGGAAGACTGCCAAGCAGTTTGAGAATGGAAATGTTGCTTCCACTAATGTTTCCATATTTTTTGCTAACAGGTTACAAAAGTCTTTGTCATAAAGGATTTCTGTAAAAATTAGGTCTGTAGTGCTGAAAAGCTTTACTTATGGCTTTATGATTTTGGTCTTATTCTTCATTTCATGTTTGCAAAGGATATCATCTAGCTTGAAAGTAGAGGTTTATTCTTCCTACAGCCTCAATTCTATAATTGTAGAGAAGGATAGCTCTGTTAAGTTCAGAATGGGCAGTCAGGTTATGTCCACCATATTACCAATGTCTTGCATATATTATGCTTGGAAAATTACTTGCCAGCCTCTGGTTTTTTAAAAAAAAAAGGACGTAGAAATGAAATAGATTTGCATTTTTAATTGTAGGTTAAATCTCAGTGGTCAAAAGCAGATCACTAAAACACACCTTTAAAAGCAAGCACAGTAACTTGTTTCAGTCTTGTTTCCTATCCTGGTCATGCAGACATAGAGATGATGATAATTAAAAACACGAAACATTTTCGATATTGCTATCTGAAAGCTTTCAGGTTTTGTTTTTAAAATATGTCAGACATTTTTATGTACCAGCCAGTTAAAAATGATATACAAATAGTACTTTGTAAAGTTGCCTTACGTTAGACTAAAATTATAATTTATTTTGTGCATTATTATTGGTTTTTCATGAATTTCTGCCTTTAAAAGGGCTAGGTAAAGTAGATAAAGAACAGTTAAAAGTTCCATGCCGTGTGTACACTCCTAAATATTGTACGGTGCTTACTTGGAGATGATCAATTTTGTCATTCTTTAATTGCAGATAAAACTTTTGCTTCTACTTTCCTTATTTTGCATTTGCATTAGCAAGTCATTTATACCTAATTGTTGGGCTCTGCTAATCAGTCTACAAGTATATTTCCTACTTTTTTCACTTCTCCCCATAACTTTTTGGCTGCCCTTCTCCACCTAGTATCTTCCATTGCTAAACTTCTGCTTTCCTCTGGAGCTTCACTTACTGGTGCCTCATGACTAGAATGTTTGTCTTCTGCTTCTGATCTTTGAGGCTGTATTTTCATCGACATAAGCCTTCTTCCACGAGTGATTTCCTCCCTTTCCTTTGTCAACAGAAGAATGGTTTATTATTGCCAGCTTTGGCCTCCTAAGTGCCCTGACACTCTGCTACATGATCATCAAAGCCACTGCAAGCTTAAATGCTAACGAGTAAGTAATTGTACAGATTGTTGCATTTGTGTGCATGACAGATTTTCAAAGAAGCATCAAGTAGAAGATTTAGATAAATTTGCGTATAATGCAAAATAGTATTTTCCTACCATTTCAGTTATGTATTCAGTGCTTTGAACATCTGCAGATAGACTTTTCAAGAGTAGATGCTAACTATAGTGAAATTATCTTTGTCTTTTGGCACACTTAGTTGTTTACCCTGATCTCTTTTGGGATATATATGTGGGTATATCTAGAGAAACACCCCTCTCTTCTAGTTCAGCTTGTGAATTATCATGCTTACCATCAAGGATGAGTGGAAAATACAGCAGGTCTGGGAAAGAGAAAACATAAAAGTGCCTGTTTGGATCCATGGAAAGATAACTGAGTTTTATGTATCATTATGACAGGAAAAGAGATAATGTATCAGAAAACCTATAGAAAGTATAAAGAAGCAGCAAGGGCAACATTTTATTCAGCATTTCTATTCCAGTTGGACATATACCAGAAGGTGTATGTGAGTTTCCCCTGATCCTGTTCTCAGTCTACTTACATAGATCCAGCTTCCAAATGAATGCATATTAATTAACCCAAGGCTTGTTTACACAGCATAGCTATATGTAGGAAGTATACAAACAGGTAATGAGAAATATTTTTCCCAAGTTTTCCCTTACAAATTATCACATTTTAAATAGTGGGAACTTTTTCATTAGGTAGTCTTAGAAGTAGTCCAGTAAAATGTTTGGTAAGAAATCATAATAGATTGTCCAGGCCAGTACATTTTCACTTTAAGTTTCAGCCACTAATTACTAAATTTGGTGGTCATGCAATATAACAATTTTAGCAGGTACTACAGTACATATTACATCTCTTCTGCAAATTTCCAAGCCAGGTTCACTGGTTTCCTATTGTCATGTAAAAACCAACAGTATGGGGCCAGGTAATCTTGCAAATTACCTCTATCATTATAGGCCGGATGATCACTAAATCCTCAGAAGAGGTACTTCTGTGTGCTCTGCAACTTAAAGTTACTCACAACAGGCTTTTCTGTGGTAGCACCTTTTCTCTAGAATAGCTCCCTCCCAGTCTCTGTGAGGCTGGCTATCATAGGCTTTACCTCATCATGGATGAATTTCTTTTTTTTACCTCTCCTTTCCATCTACTTTCTAATGCATAAGTTTTTATAATAACTATTTTTAATTTTGTATCATTGTATTTTTGCTTTGATAATAAACAGCTTCAATATTATTGTATGCAATCAGTATTAAAATATATTAAATTAGAAATAAATAATGCGCCTTCCCATACACCTTTTAGTTTTGCTAGAGGAACAGAATTGTATCTCCCTATCAATTTCCTTCATTAAAACATTTCCACTAACACGAATACATCATTTGATTTTATCCAGTTAGAAGTGTACCAGTTTCATATAATACTTTCTTGTAACTGATAAAAAGCTGTAAAATAATATTTAACTTCACCAGGATTTCTGGTTTCTATAACGTTATATTCAAAATAGGATATAGAGGATTTTTATATCCCCATCCTGAATTTCATAGACATAGGAGATTGTATTTTGATATGATGGCACAACATAGAAATAGGGGGAACCATCTACATTATGTTCATTCTTGCTAAGATGGTTTGATTTACAGAATACATACTTCAGAGGGAAATTACCAATATGTGGGATAAAAAAATAATTAAAATTCATCACTTGTATTATCTTCTGAAGCTGCTTTTTTATATCTAACTCCTAATGTCCATGGGTTTATATTTACAGGATAGAATAGGTTTCTCTTCCTTCCCATTGACTTGAAAGCACTGTTTGTTGCCTCAAAATACTCTGCTCATAGCTTTTTTTGAACATTTGACAGTTTTATTAACAATACAATATTATTACTAATACTCTGTTTTGTTTTGTTTTTTTTACTTTCTTACAGAGCTGAATGGTATTGAAGATACAATCGAGCCAGCTGCTGCAAGGAGAAAGCGCTTATTTTTATGTATCATTTTTTGATAATGTAACAAGAATCTGTTGGCACATTTTGTTTTCTTAATTTACTAATGGTAAAGCTTTGTATTAAGAAAAGGATCAATAAATTTTTTGAAAAAATTAGCTCAAGATTGACTCTTCTTTATTATTTAACCATATTGCAGTGAAAGGTATCTGTTTCCTAATCTGGTAAATCTTTCAGGCTGATCCTATTAAAGTGGACCATGCAAAAACACAACATGGTCCCAGATATTCCATAAAACAGCACTAGCTGGAATCCAGTAAAAAATAGTTGCAAATGAAAAACAGTTCATTGGGAGAGGGATGACTCTAGTAGTTTCTCAGAGCTACTCTTAGCTGAGAAGAGAAGGAAAATCCCCATTTCAACATCTCTAGTATATGTACAATAATGGAAACTGCAATATTACTGGATGAAAAAAAATTCTGGAAGTAAAGCAATACATGTGTATAATATGCCATTTAATATGGAGTACTCACTCTGTGCCAGGCAAGATTGTTCCAATTTGGGTGGGTGGGGGGTCATTGGGCACATTTACAAGTTTAAAATTCTCATACCAAAATGGTTGCCACAGGGGGAATGCTCATGCAGATAATGGTTGCCATAGTGGTTATGGTTAGTCACAAAGATTAATAATTTGCCCAAGGATCTGAATACATAAATGATAGTGTTACTGTCAAAACAAATCCACTTCTCCACCATAGGAAACTTGAGGGGCTGGTGATCTGGTACAAAGGTGACTATGAGTATTATATTCCTAATCTCCAAAATATTTATGTTTACTTGCTACTTGTGTGCATTTTACAGTGCTCTCATTCAGTGATGTTTCGTCTTTGTGCTTTGATATATACCTATTTTCATTGCCCCTTGAATAAGATGCACTGGACTATCATAGACTCAATTTGAGCGAACAAAAGAGTTCAGTCTAAATAATTTAGCTTTTATCACAGATTTTAGTTTAAGTCATTTTAAGGCAACAATGATAGCATTGACAGATTACTAATTGAACTGTTCCTTCTCTAGTGTTTCTATATATTGAATTATTCTCCAAGTGGCTGATCTTCCTAACATTGCAAAGTGTAGTGTGAAATCTAATTTCATAAGAGAACTTGTCCAGTTACTCTCTTTTAAATAATGCTGGAAGTCTATATCCTAGATATTTAATTTCTGAAGTGTATGCAGTTCTAGGCCATTCACTACAGGAACATGTAGTTACTTCTTCAGACAGAATACAGTCAATTCATTAAAAAATGTAGCATCCTCATTAATATACAGTTGTAGAGCACTGATCTCCAGCCAAAATCTAAGATCAGATTTAATACAAGTGAGCATTGAATTAGAGAGACACCAAGGCATGAATTGGAAGATTCACAATCATTTGTGTACTTGTTCAAATATAGCACTATTTCATTTATTAAAACATCCCTGTGCATTTTCCTATAAAAAGCTAATTTTCTTGTAATAGGGTTTAATTATTTTCCAAGAAAGATTGGAAACTAAGACCTCAAGACACTTCTTCAACTTGGGAAAGCAGCCAAAATCTATGTTAAAAAGTTATTTATTATTAGTTGTCAAAAAGGTTCCAGGTGAGAAGGCAGCCTTTATAATTAAAAATGAAGTTTAACTAACATAAATATTTCAAAATGTCCTTGGGAATTGTTGAGAGAAATATCAAAGAAAACACAGGAATTTTGGTTTCGAAAAGTTGAAAAACTCATAGAGGAAATTGAGAATTTTTCTATAAGATTTTTTCTTATAGAAAAAAATGATTATATAGCTTTTCTTAATGTGGCCAGAATTTTCACATGTTTCCTAGATTCTTGCAACAACCATGTTAGGAAGTTTAGACTTAATCATCGTATTAAATGTAATTTCTTTAAGACCACTCAATGATTTTGTAGAGAAAGCATTATATAGCAATGGAGAGAGAACCTCCAAGATATGAACTAAATTCCTCTGAGCATGTTATAATAGGCTTTTAAATACATACCTAGTTGTTTGAAGAGTGTTTTAAGTTGCAAGTTATATTATGGCTTTTAGCAGTATTTGTGAATGCAACCAATGTGATTGTTTCATGCCATGCATCTGTGGTACTGCCTTATTAATTGATACCAATCATCTCCATTAAGGCTTTTAATGTTTAAGTGATACAGAACATACCTGCTTCAAAATTTTGATGGCTGTGATTAAGAAAGCATTTCCTAAGTTTGATCTTAAACTGCTAAGAGCTCTATAGGAGCTGTGACAGTTAGTAGAGAGGGGAAAGTGCCACATTTCATACTATCATTTCTTACGGTTAACACTTTCGAAACATTAGCTGGTACAGAATTCAGATGCTTATCTCAAAGTTGCACTGGCTAACGCTTTCAAAGAGCCCTGCAATAATAATTTCAAATAGAGATACTTGCGTAATTTAATTCTCAAACTTTGTGGTGCCATGTCCTCCTAAAATAATAATAATAAATTAGTGGGACATCCTTCAGAATATTGATAATACTGATAATTGTAATGTAATGATATCAACAGCTACTGGAAGAATTAAACTTTCTTCAGTTGTATGAGATTTTTATACTGGGCAATTCTGTGTGCAAGCCCTCAAAGCTGCGCTTACAAAACTGTAGCCCTGTCAGAACTTGCTCCTGTTCTTCCTGGTCTAGCTCACTGTCTGCTCTATTTTATAGTTCATCATTTTGGTTTTGACAATACAGGTAGTCCTCATTTAGTGATCACAACTGGGACTGGCAATTCTGTCATTAAGGGAAATGGTCGCTAACTGAGAAATCATGTGACTGTGACTGCTTTCCTTTTCCCCCACTCCTCTGCCCTCTGGAATGCTCACCCCGGCACTGGAATAATTAGCCAGAAGAGAATTAATGTTTGTATTTACATTCATTGGCGAGAAAGGGATTGGAGTGCCAGTAGCCCTTAGTGCATTACACAAACAGCCTGGTGTATTCCCCATTGTGTGCCTGCTTACTCTCTTGTAATCCTTTCCTCTCCAATCTCTCTGTGGGGGGGGGAGAAAAAAGGCCAGGTACAGGAGAATGCGTACTGACTGTAATGGCGATCATGTGACTGAGGGATGATGCAAAGGTTGTAAATGTGGACACTGTGGTCATAAAATTATTTTTTCAGCACCATTGTAACTTTGAACAGTCGCTGAACGAGGCAGTTGGTAAGCGAGGTCTACCTATAGCAGCATCTGTCTAGGACGCCCCCCAGGTTTCTGAAATCTGTCACACTTACCACTGCTCATTCTCACCCACTCTGCCCATTGCCACCCTCTCTCACCTGCCTCATTTCTTCTCTCCTCCACCAGGAGAGAAGCAACCAGGAGTTCTAGACTATCTGTGATCTATGATGCCCTGATCTTGTGCCACTGACACTATAGAATAAAATCCCAAAGTCCTGAACCTTCCCTCAGTTCTTTTCTGTCTCTGCTGCCATAATCACTTTTAAAACCTGAGCCCGGTAGTTTAAGTGGAGGAAAAACAAGAGAAGGTAGGGAAGGGAAGGGAAGGAAAGTGACAGCAGGGCCTGGGGCCTATAGTGGGGAGAGGATAAAAAAGGGAAGTGAGAGAAGAAAAGGTGGCTGAAGTGAGTAAATACAACAGACAGTAGCAGGCTTGATAGATCTTGAAAATGCAGAGCCTATGATAATCAAAAGGATCAGTCAGTGAATAGAACACGTAGCTGACTGGTTCAGGTAGAGTAAGAACGTGGTATGACAGGGCTCCAGCTTTGCCTATGCAAGCCTCCCCAAAGTGAACCTTTCAAATTTGATCACACCATTTGAAAACCTTGACTTAAAGGGTTTATGAAGTGTCACTGACAAGACCCCTCTCCTCCAAAAATGGCAAACAGGTATATTAAATGCGGATGATGAAAATCAGTTGGTCACGGTTACTACCTTACTATGCTGCAACAAAGTTAGATACCTAATCTCAGGAAATTAGATGTTGGTAGTCAAAGTATCTGGTACAATCAGAGTTTCTAAGGTGCAAAAATAAAACTTTATGGAAGTTGATTGAGAGATCCATAGAAAAAAAGCAAATACTTAGTGTTTTACAATATAACATACGGTATATTTTGGCACTTGGGTCATAGAAAGAATTTGGCTAAGGTTCAAGCTGCATACTGCTTATGTATAAAGCTCCCAGAATTGCTGTGGTCTCATCTTCTTGGGAATAGTAGCCATCTTGTTCATCACACATTTTTAAACTATTAAGAGAAGCTGCAATATCCAATAAATAAGCTAAGAACATTTTAAGGGAACCGGCAAAATGATTAAGCCTCATGAGTGCCTCATGAGATGGCCTTACACTGTGTCATTATTTTAAAGAGAATGTCCTATCTGTAAACAAATTTCTCCCTTACTATGCTGTTTAGTACATTTTACTAATTGAAGTTGCTGAGAGGAAAGCAAGACCCAGATTAGGGTGACAGTTTAAGACATAATAAGCATATTTATAACAGCAAAGTTATAAATGGGTTCATCTAAGATTCAATGAAAACATTTTTTGTACTGCCTTACATAAGTAGACTTATGGTCCATCATAAATACCAGGAAAACTGCCCGTGGCTAGGTTGCAATTTTGCCCATAGTGCTGCCAAGAACAGTGCTTTCTTGGCAGTGAAAAATAATGCTCTGAAATTCAGGTTCAGACTATCCGAGAGTCGATTGCAGCAGAAATTTATTTTCTACAGCTTTGCCTGTAATTGAATAAGAGGCTTTTTAGGGACACAGTTAAGAGAAATACTGGGAGTTTGGGGAAATATTTCAGTGCTACCCAGATGTGCAGGTGAAATGACCTAAAGTCACAGGCCATGGTTTACTTAAGATAAATAGTGTAAAGGAAAGGAGTAAATCAAATAGATAAATAAATGTGTGGCATAGAAACCAAGTTGGAAGAGGCCTTTTAGGCCAAACCCTGGATCAGTGCAGGAACCCAGTTAAAGCATCCCTGATAGATGGCTCCCCAGTGAACAGAACCAGTGACAGTAACAATCTCTAGTTAGACTGTTCAATTGTTCAAATGGAATCTGCCATCCATTATTCTGTGTCTTGTCCTATAGGATGATAGAGAGCAGGCCTTGAATAACTTCTTTGTGACAGGCTTTGGAGTATTTGAAGAGTGCTAAGTACTGTCATCTCCCTCCTCAGACTTCTGATGGATAAACCTTCAAAATTCCTACAGCCTCTCTTCAGAGAATTTACTTTTTAGTTCCCTGATTATCTACCTTGCCTTTCTGTGCACTGGTTCTGCTTTCTCTTAATCATTCCAAAAGTATGGACTGGAAAATAACTGGACACAATAATCAAGGTAAGGTCTAACCAATCCAGAAGAAAGGAAAAATAATACTTCTCTTGATTTCAAAACTATATTTTTCTTTGCACAGCCTAAACTTGCATTTGCCTTTTTTGCAGCCATCTCATACCATTGCTCATATTAGGTTTGTGACCAGCTACTATTGTAAGATCTTTTTTCAGTAGGTCTGTTGCCAAGCTAGGTATCCCCCATCCTATACCTGTGCATTTTAGAACAATTCTGAAAAATGTTGTCCTATCTTCTACATGATATATCCTTCAGATATCTTTCTCTGGAGTCTTCTCTTCTACAGACTAAATATACCCAACACTTCCAACCAGGAGGACTGGATGCAAAACTCTAGGTGCAGTCTGACCAAAGTAGACTAGAAAGGAATGATGACGTGTCTTGGTCTTGATGCACAACTTTTGATGCAGCTTGGGTTGGGATATGCTTTTTTTTTTTTTTGGCAGCTGCATCACACTGCTGGCTCATGTTGAGCTTGTGATTCACAAAACCACCCAGATCCTTTGCACATGTTTGGCTCCCCAGCACAGTCCTCCTCCCCCATGCTATAATCAGGCCTTTGACTTTTCCTTGCAGGGAGTTCTGCATTTGTGTCTGTTGAAATTCATCTTGCTGATTCCTGCCTATTGTTTCAGCTTATCAAGTTCTTCCTGAATTTTGATACTGTTCTCTAAGATACTTGCTATTCCCTCTATCTTTGTGTCTTTTATAGTTTTGGTAAGCATATTTTCTAAATCCTCATCCAAGTGATTTGTAAATATCTTGAAAAGCACAGAGTCTAGAATGGAGCCCTGCAGTATGCCACTTGCCCTTCCAGCTTGATGTAGAACTGTTTATATATAGGCTCTGAGTTTGATTGTTCAGCTAACTATGGATCCATGTAATGATAGCATAGTCCAGCACTTGTCATTTTCTCTACTACAAGTTCATGAGAGCTTTGAATGCTTCACTGAGCTCAAGGTATACTATGCCCACTGCACTCCTGTGTTCAGCTAAACTGGTCACTCTGTCAAAAGGGTTCAGGTTGATTTATTTTTGATAAAATCATGCTGCCTCCTGAAAAGCAACATATCGCTTTCTAAATGTTCACCGTCGGCTGCTTAATCATCTGTTTCAGAGTTTTGCATTGACATCAAGCCGATAGGTCTGTAGTTACCTGGGTCTTCTTTTCCCCTTTTTGAAGACAGAAACAACATTTGTCCTTTTCCAACCCTCCAGCCCCACACCCATCATCCATGATTTCTCAAAATCCGTGGGGAAATAAATCAGAAATGAAAGTTTCTCAGCCTCCTTCACAGAAGTCAACAGGGTGAAAATGGCTGTTTTGTTTATCTGTGGCATTGGCAAACCATAGGCTGCCAGTGCAAGGGAATGAGAGAATTTCCCAGGGCAGTGGTTGACACAGTCACTTGAACCAAGCAAACAGCATCAACATCTATCATGCAATATGTCCAAACTCATGTTAAATTTCACATTTTCTTTCAAATTAGACACTGAAGGATGGCATTGTAAATTAGCTGTGTATGAACACATTTCAAACTGACAGATACCCATATCCCATAAAGCGCAACTTTTTCCAGATCAAGGATCATGTGTAGTCTTTGAATGGCATGACAGGGCCCGCCTTCCCAAAAATTGCAGATGGGAGGGGGTACATCTTTATTATTAACATCAAAAGGGTTAGTGAATTAACTTGATCTGTAATGAGGATTGCACAAATGATTCTGGAGCCTATTTTCTTTTAGTTCTATACAGACAGTATAAATAAATAAATAAATAAATAAATAAATAAATAAATAAATAAATAAATAAATAAATAAATAAATGTATTCATTTCCCCCCAGATTCCTTTTTTCAATTAAAAATATAAGCCCTTAATTGCTTGTAGGAAACATAATGTTTAGTTCTATACAGACAGTATAAATAAATTCATTCATTTCCCCCCAGACCCCTTTTTCTAGTTAAAAGTGTAAGCCTTTAATTGCTTGTAGGAAACATAACACTGAAGCAAAACCAAAGAAACTTCTTAGCTTAAACATGAGAAAATATTCATGGTAACTCGTTGCTCTATCACTTGATCGCTGCAGTCTAATAAGTCTGTCACTTTTCAAAGGTCTTTGATAAGATAAAAGCCTTTTTATCAAAACCAGAAGAAGAGGGCCCCATCCTTCCTTCCTCAGAATAGGTCCCCACTTCCATTCTGGAAGCTAAGAGCCCTACACAGCCACTGAATCTTGGAAAGTCCTCAAGTTAGCCCAAATTAATTAAAGCTCATCCTGGCTGGTGGCTCCTTTTCTGGCTGCAGTCCTTACTTAGATTAATAAAACCAGATCAATACCAGACAGGTGGTATATAAAGCAAGAACTTTTCTCATTCGTAAGGAAGGAAATAAATTTGATCCCTCCAATTATAAACAAGTTAACCCACTGTCAGTTGTCAGCAAGTGGTGTGTCAGGAAGCCATCTTTATAATGAATGTTTGGAATAAATTGAAGGTGATAACATTGGGGGGCTAAAATTGAGGAGGAGGATACTTGAGGGGAGGTATTGGCAAGATTAAGAACAGGCTGCTATATGGTAGATCATGGCTAAACCAGGTAGATAAGTACTCCCATCTCATTCAATGTTTAAATAAATAGGTATCAATGCTTAGAAATGTAACTGCCATTTTTCATTTGGTTAGGTATCTCAAAGAAAATTCATACTGAATACGCAAGTAATTCTAGGAAAGCTATCGTGTTTCTTTTTATCCAAAGGAGACCACCTCATTCCTCTGCAATTTAAGTTTTTTTAAGTATGTCAGGTGCTTACATTCTATACAGCATTCAGATTTGCATGATGAGTTTTAATTCTTCTACAGAAAAGGTTCAGCCAGTTTTTCTTAGGTCCATCTTTGGGGATTCCCAACTGTGTACTTGCTGCTCTTTTGAGATTAGAAAGGGCGCTGAACTCTTAAGGCCTGCAGACTGGAAATAAAGCTTTTTATGTGGCTACATATAACATTTGCTCATTCTTCATTGGATTTCATGTCATTAATTTGCCAAGGGCTACAGACTTAGTTTAAACCAAACTTGTACTTCCTCTGTAAGTCCCTTGTGATACCCCAGGGAGTCATGATCCACAGTTTGATAATCTCTGCCCTAAACTAATGAAATACTCTCTTTTAAGTTAAAGATATGGAAACAAAGTAATATGTGTTCCTTTTTTTGGTGCTTCTATCAAGATTTAAATATAGAATTTCCTACTCCAACCTTTCTTCCTGGGAAAATATCTCATTTTTATGTGTCCTGCCTCATCTTTTCTAAAGCCTGAGGGCAACTTTTTTTCCTCTTGGCTATAAGAATTAGAACTGAATTAGTTGTGTTTCTTAATCAGAGTTTATGGAGCTGTGAAATGTACTAACTTTCTACATGTAATATTTATTAAGCTTTGTTGACAGGTTAATAAAAAAATATCACTGCAAAAGAAGACTGGAGTACTCAGGATCCATAAAAGATTGGTGATGATTTTGGGCTCAACTTTCTTATAGAATACATCTGAGTATAAAAAGCTATATAGGAATCTTAAGTACATCTGTATAGGAATCAACTTTGATCTTGAAAGATGCTAAATCTAGGGAGATCAGAAATTGCAGTACCTAAAAATTTAAGAACACTGGAAGTTCCCGAAAGGATTAGCTTCAACCAGAATCTAAGATGATAAAGTTTTAGATGAGCTCCAAAAGAGATGCAGCCCAGTTCTAGCCATATGAGAGCATTAAGAGTTGAAAAAGGGATAACTGTGTTAACTTTTAGGAATTTTGATTGGATGGTTTCCAAGGTTGATGTATCCTCATAGATGCACATCTGAGTACCATATAACATCAAATCCAGAACTTTTAGCTTTAAATAGTTTAATTGCTCCTGTGACTGAGTTATTACCATACTTGTGTATTTAATGATCACAAAAGTTGTTCTTTGAATTCTTAGATTAAGCTCACTCTCTTGATTGATTAGTCTAGCAGGCGGAAGATTGAAAAAAACACCTAAGTACTTAAAGGTTTTGACCTGCTTAATAAGTCTCCTGTTGATCTTACCAACTGGAGTCTTAAAATGCTTACTAGAGAATACTAAAACCTTCATTTTAGAGTAATTAATTTCAAGGTATTCCTTAGAGCAGTGTTTCTTAAAGTGTGTTCTGAGGACCCCCCCAAGACCCTCTCAGGGGGCCACAAAACCATAATTATTTGCCAGATATTGAAGATAGTTGCAGAAATTTAAAACAATGTCACCCTTCTCATTATTGTTCATTTGTTTAAAATAATTAAGTATTTTTCATGAAAAATACTCTATGTTAATATCTAATGGGTTTAATATTGTTATTTTTACATGATTCAGTAAATAAATATTCTATGAATGCATCAGTTTTAATATGATAAGTATCAATAAATATAAACCATTCAAACAAAAGCTTTTTGCAGTCCTCTGTAATTTGTAAAAGTAGGAAGGGGTCTGGAGAGCCAAATTTTAACAAGCACTGTTTTTGTCCTGTCTCAGGCCAGGCACCCACAAATACACAAGAGGTAGTTGCAAACTTTTACTTACAGCAAGCAGCAATGAAAACTTATGTGCAAACTCACACACACAAAAGCAACCAAGTTCTCACAAGTCCAGCAAACTTGCTTGAATAAAAAGATCAGCGTCCAAGGAGCAGGCGCAAGAATGGTCAGGCAAAGCCAGGGGTCCAAAGCATTAGCAAGGTCATCAGCCAGTCCGGGTTCAGAGTCAGAAGGCAAGGCACAGAGAGCCTGAGTTAGCAAACAGTTGTGTCCAACACCAGTCTCGAGCTCATAGCTCTTCTTAAATAAGAGCAGGCCCGATGGGGCTTATTTAGGAGGGTGAGGCTGCTTCCTTGCGAGTAACCTCGCTGACTTCCTCTGTTCTGTTCTTCTTTCTGCTCCTCCTGCTTTTGCACTGGGAGGGGGTGGCAATTCCGAGTCCTCATCTTCCATGAGCAACGGCAGCTGTCCCTGCTGATTGCTGGACAGCCCTGCCCCCTCCACCTGCTCAGGCAGCTATTTGTCCGGTGACCCCAGAGCTGACTGCTCATCCTCCAAGGCCACTTCAGGAGCTGGCTGCCCTTCGTATAACGACATGGACCAATAGGCAAAAGATGGAAGATGGAATTCTGGCTTAGCAAAAATGCTCAACAGTGTTGTTAATACACAAATTAAACAATAATGGGGCAAGAATAAATCCTTGGTTAATGCCTTTTTGGGTGGGGTTAGGTTCAGTTATATCACCATTGCAATTACCCTTAATTTATGTGGCAGTACCATTGTGCAATGCTATTATCAATTTAAGGAGGCAACCACTGATTGATGTAACAGCTAGTTTCTCCCAGACTCTGTCATATGGTGTTGAGTCAAGGCTACCTTTATAAAAGTAACATAAATGATGCTTTTTGGTGGAGTACAGTCTCAGCTAAGTGATGTGAAATTAGGCATTCATCCATTGTTGAGTATCCAGAGCTGAATGTGGGCTGCTCAGTGGCCAAGATATTCTCTGATAGCATTAACTCCAATATTTTATTCAATATTAATCTAGCATATTGTTTGCTAATTGTAGATAAAAGACTGAATGGTTGGTTGTTAGCAGGGTCACAGTTGTCATCTTTTTTATATATTGGGAGGGTGGCAGAATTAAGCCAGTCTTTTGAGATATATAAGGAATTACTTATAGCAGTGAAAAGAGGGGCTAATGCAGAGACCCCCACCAAGCAGGATTTGTTTTTAGAAATGGTGGTAGAATTAAATCTTTGCCAGGAGCTTTGCTGTTTTTCAAATGAACTTTAATTTGGGGCTTTCTGGGGTGAAACTGGACACCACTCGGGAAGGGGATCATCTGTTAGCAGGATGTGCAAATATGACTTAGAAGTACTTTGAATAAGCTATAGAAGAGTTTATCCCAAACCTCAAGAGGAATTCAGTTGCTTTTATTGGTAGGGTTAAATCTAGTTGGGAGTCAGGAACATGGTAGAATAAAAAAGGGAAGTGGCTGGGGAATAAAGATTTGCTGGGAGTTTGTAGCTGAAATGGCATTCTGAATCTTATGATTCATCCTCCATATACCCTTGCTGGAAAAAGCCAATTTTAATTATCTCTTGGAGAATAGACACTAGACAAATATTTCAGTCTGACACTGAGTAGAAAGGTAGGAGTTCCATGTAAATAAACCTTTGCTAAAGTATGTTCTGGTAGATAGGATAATACCATCTTCATCTAAGAAGGTTCTTATTCATCTTGATCAACCCAAAAGGGTTTCTTATGATCTGATAAGCATATTTGTTTTTAAAGTTATATTTTAAAGTTATATTTCTCGTGTCTAATATTTCTCATGTCTTATGAGCTATATTTTCTAGTATTTCTGGGGGCAATATATCCAAATATGTTGCTTTTTCTGATTTTCCACCAGTTCTTATAATCTAGTACTATTAAATGGAGCTTAACTGCAGGATGATTTTACATGGAATAAAAACAAAGAATTGGCAACATGTCGTTAATCACATTCCTATTTATTTCTCTCCTCTTGTTTCTAACAGACAGTTTTTATTGTTGCTTCTCTTGTAGGCGGCCATTTTTTCCACCGTAATTCTCTCTCCCCTCGGAGTCTGGTCTACGAGAATGACTTCTCTTCGATCGAGCCTGTCTTGGACATGTACGATGAGAACAAGACCTGAAGGGAATCTGCATTCTTCTTGCTTTGCTCTCTTTCCCTTTCCCTTTTCCGTTTCTCATTCCTATTGTTGTGTACTCCTTCCATGGATGTCCTTTGTCTGAAGAAGAGCTGCCTTTTTCCAGAACTTGTGCCTGGCTGCCAGGCTGCAAAGGTGAAGCTCAGCTGAGGCAATATCTGAGGATGACGTCTCTGAACAGATGAAGTATGTGCACAAGGTCGGCTGTTGGAGGTTGCCGAGTGACAAAATTACCATTAGCAGTGCCAACGTGATGGTGTCAGTATGCTAGAGATTTTGCCCTACTCAGTTTTAATTTTGTACAACAGTCCTGTCTCTTGAGTAGGCATGTGATAGTTCTCTTATTTTCCAAACCAATAAATTACCGTGTTTGCCAGCTTACTTGCCTGATGCAGGAGCTGGTAGGCTAACTGCCCAAAGTACTCCAATTACAGTACTTTTAAGTTTGTCCTTAATCTCACACTGAACACTTCCATTCCAAAGGGATCTATGAGAAATATATTAACATTTGAAGTTGCTGTTTAACAAAACAAGCTATCAGTATAACAGCATTACAACCTGTGACATTTTTCCTGGATTTGGAGGTTTTTTTCACATTCTATTGTTGTGACTGAACATGGCCAAAAGTTGCTTGGTAAGAAAGGAAAGCACGTACGCACAGAGAGCCATTTTTACAGCCTTCTACTGACTTTCAAAGAGTCTGCTGAAATTTATAAACCCAATATTTGAGTGCTTCATGATTAAGACTTCTTAAGAAGAATCCAGGAATCAAAAATATATTATTGCTTGATTTTTAAACTGTGTTCTTTTTTCACTCAGATTTTTAAGAAGCCAATTACGTTGGTGTTATATACTAAAGAATCTGGAAGCTTCCTTCCTACATGTTTTTACTTGAGATAACTGTATTCATGAAGCAACAAACACTTTTCTGAAGCTAATTCTGTTCCTGGGGAGATCGCTATTATGAAGCAGTGAGGAAGACAGTTAGCTGGGGCATTACATGCTGGCGGAAATCAATTTTGATTAGAATGGGCAGACGCGCTTTAAAAAAAGTATTCTGACGCAAAAACGGACAGTTAAAAGGACAAAGACAGTCCTGTTTTTAAAGCAGTCAAAATGCTGCTTAAGCAAAAAAAAAAATCAGATCTGAACTATGTTATTGGGCTCTTTAGGTAGCTTTTCCTGCTGAGGAGGCTCTGTAAAACAAGTTACAAATGTCATTTTTCCCATTGCAAATTTGAGCTATATAGACATAAAAATGATGTCCTTGTAGTGTGGAAACAAGCTTAATTCTATATGAAGCTTGATGATTGAAAAAAAAACTGAAACCAAAAGAAAAGGTAAGAAGTGTTGTGTGGGTGTCTTGTTGCTTTAGACAGCTTAAGCTGTAGATAAAGAGACATTCTTTTTTTTTTTTTCCTACAAAGGTTGGGCTTTCAAAATATCATTTCTGCCCTGGAATGTAGTCATGCTAAAACTTAAATGCAAATAGGTGAAAGCTGAGGACCTCTTTGCTAGCAGGAAGCTTAGCCAGTGTTGTTAGGAAGACCATACTGTGGAGCTGATCCTTCTTGACTGGTTGATATATAGAGTTTTAAGGATTTCACACTGGCAGTGTGGATTTTTATATATACATGTATATGTATATGTATATATGTATGTATGTGCCAGGTAAGTTTTAATATACTCCACTAGCCATGAAGAACTCTGAACAAGATTATTTTAAAAGCACAGTCTTGACGTATTGTGAATTAAAGTTAAAACTGTTGGGGTGGAGATTAAAGTATTGAGGACGGGTGTTAGACTATTGTGATATTACTTGAATAACAGAAAAACCCTGCACTTTTTTCTTTTTCTTTCAAACTGCCAATATCCTGTAGATATATTTATCTGTCAGTAAAAGACAGTGTTACTTTATATGAAATTCTCTCTTATGAAAAAGTGTGTAGTGCATAGCTGAAGCTGTGATAATTCTAAAAAATGTTCAGCACCCTTCCTACTAACTGTAAATCTACAATTACTGATTACTAACACCACTGGCATATGTTATGTTTTAAACATGAGCTAGCTAAGCTTATTTTTAACCCAAAGTTGACCATGTGGAGACCTGACCTGAATTATTATAATAACCAGAACACTGAAATATTAGTAGACATTGAGACTTTAGTAAGATGGGGTGGGATAATTAAAATCACTGTTATTTGAGTAGCTCCACATAATTGATTGGGTCCTGAAAATACATATTTTTTGGAAACAAACAAAACACACATAAGGAACTTTAGGGAAAGAGGAATCCAGAGAATTTTTTCCCATTTCAGTCCCACTGAACTCAACCACTGAGGACATTTAGGTATAACTAATATATTTTTTATTGGGACAATTAAAAAATGTGTTTTTAACAGATACAGAAATTTCCTATATCCCATACAGGATATAGGATTTAACTTTCATGCTGGAATCATTCTATATGGATAATTAGGACAATTATGGTTTGGGCTTCTGTATAATCTCATGATCCCCAATTATTATATATAAATAGTTTACTCTCTTAATTGAACACTGGTTTCAACGTGTGTAGCTGATAATACCAAATCACATGTATCTCCTTATAACTATTCTAACTGACAATGGCAATGGATCTTGGGGCACAAGAGTCTTTCCCAGGCCTTAGACCTTAGATCTTCTTAACTGGAAATGCCAGGGACAGAGTTTGCATGCAAAGACCTATGCTTCACCACCAAGCTCTAATTCTGCCTGGTTTCTCTTAGGGATAGGTAGGATATAGAGATCACGGTGGGTTGTTGCTAGTTTTCCAATTACTAATACAGTGAATGCTGCCCAAGTCATTAAGCAGCATTATCTGGAACTAAGAGTTCTAAAAATAGGACATGGAAATCTTTAGTTGCCTGTGAACTCATCTTGCTCAGGCTTAATAGTATACATGTTGTTATATCCTAAGATTGTCCTTTATCTGACACATAAAGTGGTGTTTCCTGAAGGAGTTTCATCATTGTAACCAAAAATGCTGTTTTATATGTTTTGTTTTATAAACAGTGCAATACACTGGTCTAATCAAGTGAACAAGAGCCCTTAGCCCTTCCAAAGCTCCCAAGTTTTGGAAAGCATGGATATTTGGGCACAACCTCTTTTTACCTATAAGACATACCATCAGAAACTGGAGAGAAGGATTCAAAATGATTGGTTAACTGTTAGATATTAGGCTCTTGTGATGACTATATGAACTCTTTCAGAAAACATTACAGTAAATGTAGCACTTAGTTATACTGATATAATAGTCTGAATTTTGCAACTTTCCCAAACTGCACAATTCTCAAGGGCAGCCCCAAGAAGATCCATTGCCTGAGGCCTACTCCTTTGCTCCCTACCATTCACATGCCTTCCCCAGCAGTGGAAATGCCACCCTTCATTCTCCAGATGGCCACTCAAGAGATGTTGCTCAGAGGCCATTCCCAGAGTGAGATGCCTATTCTGAAGGATCATGCACTTAGGCCCAATGAAACAGCTGCTCTGAGGACAGGTAAATGGCAACAGATGGAGGCTTGGCCTGAATTACCTCTTCTCCCAGTCTGCTGCTTTCCTAACTGGGGTGTGGGGGGAAGAGAGAGGCAATAGAAATGCTGGTGCACAACAAAAGCACATAACCTTTTTCTGCCCAAGGACTGAAATTGACCTTTGAATGGCATGCTGGGAATGGCCCTCCAGGAAGTAGGTGGGAATAAGACAATCTAAATTTGACTTCATTTAATTTTAATCAATTAATTACAGGTATAACCACTCTCTAGCAGTTCATACATTTCCCTTTCTGACACATTAAACATACGGTTTGGCATTCATCTTTGCAGGTTCTGGGTCAGCATCCCTAAAGTCTGAGGCCTCAAGTTATGCATTCCTGATCTATATGGTATACTATTACAAATAGCGTTTCAGTCCATAATAACTTTGTATTCCCCCTTTTTGCGTTATGAAAGTATATAACTGCCATTGTAGAGAATTGTGAGTCTCTTCACACGTTGACCAAGGCGCACAGTTTTCCCACCAACTCAATATATGCAAGAACTATTTCATGCAGAGATAAGTTCATCCAACCTGTTCCTCATGATTTTCCCAGTGTCACTCTATGAAGCTCCTTTTCCACTTTATATGAATGGCCAAGAGAATAGGTGGGTATTTCCAACCTTCCATATAGCTGCTTTATAGTATAAGAAATGGACTTCTATTAAGAAAGCTAATTTCATATGTTAGTTTCCAGAAGAGTGATTCAAATAATTATAATTTAATAGCTTTAAGAGAATATCATCAGTATAAAATGATGACAAATTCTGAGGAATGTAAAAAAGAATGGTAACCACACACCCAAAATACAGTATAGAGTAAAAATAAGCTCTGTGTGCTAGATATTTGAGACTGCAACTCCCATGACCTCTTCTCATTTGCCATGTCAGCTGGTGCTGATGGAAGTTGAAGCTGAAACATCTGGAGGGGCACCAGGTTGCCTATCTTTAGCATGGTACAATAGCTTACTTTGCTGGAATTCTCCATGTGTCCCTCCTAAGTGTATGGTAGAAAATTGAAATAAAGTAAGATTATTAAATTACATGATTAATTCATATTGAATAAATGCAATTATAGCATAACCTCCATAAAAAGCTCCTAATTACAATTTTCAGAAATTTAGAAGAATCCCTTTCTTTCTCTATTCAGAAATAGATTGTTGCCCCCAAAAGCAAAGGGAAACATTGAGATACAACAGGTAAATCAATTATTCTAGCTACATGTTTTATGTAGCAAAATGAAAGTTTTAAGTTTTAAGCCAAATGGAACGGCAACCATGTCCCCATCTACACTACAGAAAATTTGCTTATGGTATTTTCATTATCATGCTTTCCCTCAAAGTATTCTGAGAAATGTTGTACAGCAAATGCTAAGAATGTAATTAGCAATCTCTATTTCTTTCCCAGTCATCAACACTCTGCTTTATATCAAAAAGAGAAGAATGCTGGCTCAGTCTAGCCTTAACAAAGATGAATTGTTATGTAATTCAGTCAATGTTAAAGAAGTACAGTCTTAAGGCATATAATCTAGCTACCTGAACTGTTTTATTTTAAAGCATTACTAAATTTCCCTAGGCTCATTTTCAAACTGTCCAATTAGACAGTCACTTTACAACTTGTTCTGCTTATGAATGCTTTCCAGTTGATCCTGCTGCTTAATTTTTCCCTGTCCCTTTTAAGGAAACGTGTTCCAATTTATCCTACTCTCCCTTACCCTGCTTATACATGTATTAATTCTGTTCTTGACAGCTGTTATTTATGATTCAGTTTCTATCCAAAGGACATAGAATTTGTGAGAGTGGGAGAAACCATGGGAACTAGAGTCTCCCAGGGCTGGAATGTTGAAAGTGTCAATACAACTGCCGTCTCGTTCTAAGCATGCGAAGCACAAAGCAGGATTTCCATTAAGCCATGGGAAGGGTGAGAGAGAAATGTGCTGAACTGAAGCTTAGGAGGGCAAAAGAGGCTGCAACCGCATCTGTCAGAGAGCAATAAACTGAAGTAGTTACAGTCTAAGCTATGATAAAGCTTCCTTATTAGCTGTGCTGTAGTGAGTGTCTGGAAAACTTCAGTCAAAGCTGCATTCATGTGAATTTCTTGGGACTAGGCAAAGGCATGAAGATGCATCATGAAGTCCCATTATTGTCAGTTGTTTACAGTGACCTCTAGCAGGGAAGGACAGGTCAAATCTGCTGTGTCCCAATTATTTCTCAGTGGTTTAACACAGGTTTCCCCAACCAGACAATGGACAGAGAGTTGAACTAGCTTCCCCATCATCTCAAGCTAATGCAATTGGAAGTTGCCGGGGGGGGGGGGTTGTTGGGGGTGTGGGAGAATAGTTTTAACACCTGCTCATTTATTCCTATGTATGGTTTAATTAAAAAGCAAATCAGATTTATAGCATGTCAATAGAAAGTCTGTATCTTGACAGTAAAATACTACTCTTTTTCAATTGAACTATGCTGATACCTTTATCTCTGTTTTGCCTTATTGCATATTAACTTTTCCCCTCGGTTTACATATTATTTTACTACATCAATCTATTATCCATGGTCTTGAAGAACTTTTTATAAGGGACTATTATGCTAAATGAATTGCTATAGATATCGCTATACAATCTTAAGGTATCAAGGAAACAGTGTGGTTTTATTGTTCATTTAGAAGCTGAACATTTGCCGTGAAACATTAGCAATGTAAGGTATGTCTACTATCCTGCTATTTCTAGGGATGAGTGGAAAGGATTTTGTGCATTCTTTCAGTTGTTTTTATACTTGATTCATGTAGTCGTAAGTGTGCATTCTAGCTGTACTGAAGCAACATAGCTGCAGAAATTGCTGTTGCAGACTTGCGCGTGAAGATAAAGTGAGCAAAAAGTGTCTCAGAGAGAACTATATTTACTTATGAGGGCTATCATATTTGGGGCTAGGCAGGAAACCAGGATAATAGTGGGAAAGACAAGGGAGCAGATATGCATTGATCAGTAAGTTTACATATCAACATAGTTCAGGAGGACTTGCTGCTCTTAGGTCTGTCCCCACACATTTTTGCATTATCCTCCATTTTAGGAGAGCTAGATGCCCCCAAACTGTAAACTTTAACCGTGCTGTTTTGTTGTTTTAGTCGCATTCACTGTATTAAGCTTATCCAGATGCAATTATTGGAGAAAGCTGTCTTTCCTCCGTTACAGAGACATTACTAGATAGGTTTCTTTATATTTCATCTTCGGCTGCAGGGAAATTCAAAGCTGATCTGCAATAAGCCAGCAGCATGCAAGCCCAGATTCTACCATGTTCTGATATGGGCAGAAAATTAGCAAAATCCTCTTATGAGCTGCTCTGGGCACATCAGTGGATTTGCTGGAAGAGGGGCCCTGGCTCTCTCCTCCCTGCGTCCAGCAAACTAAGGAAATAGGCCCTGGGGTGCGACTCACACCCCCCAGGTTGGATCTAGATGTTTTTGGACGGGAGATACTTTGTTCCATCAGTTGTTCTAAATAAATGTATCTTCAGTGCTTTTATTTACGCAGATGTAGTATGGTAATAATACCTACCTCACAAGAATTGTGTGAGACTTCATTCACATTTATGAAGAATGGCAAGCTTTTTGCATGGATGGTGCTATGTCAATGCTTGTTTGTGCGACTGTTTTGAAGATGTTGGCTTATTTGCTCACGTTTCTGGTTGCCCATTTTTTTCTTATTGATGTCAGGCATTCTGAGGTGCTGAACCATATTAATGAAAGCTTTGTGAAAATATCTTTTGTGTATTTACTTGAACTGTCTTCCTTTCTCTTGATTCTTTCTGTGTTTGTTCACTTAGGCTTGATTAGTCTGCTTGTAGCTCTTGACTCTTGGTGCATCCAAGTGACAGAATTGAAGGGAATATAATTCCAAGAGGATGTTCTGCACTTAACCAATGTAGTCCTAATGTTTCCAGGATGCCTACATTAGTTGTAAGGGTTGAATTATTTATCCCCTTGGAATTGCCAGTGTTATCCATAATTGAATTTTAGCAATGGCTAACTAATAAATATGTGATCTTTCAATAATTAGATTTCTAAAACTGCATGTTCTAATTGCATTGAAAATCAGTGCTTAAATTATAGAGGGAAAGGTCAAGGGCCTAAGTGAAATCTGTGAGCCCCAGCTTTCGACTTCACCAGTTTTATGGAATCATAGGGCTTCTCTGTAACTCTTCCAAAAACAGCAGCTGAAATACAGCCCCCCCCCACCCCCTGTAATTTGAGCACTGCTGGTGGCTCCAGGGAGAGGGTATAAGAACCTTAAAATGCCCAGCTATCACATTTGTTAACAAGTCAGCGAGGCTGATCTGCATTAACAAAAAGCACGTACAAAATAGCTGTCACTTATGCAGCTCTGTAGCTTGGTGAAACGAGTGGCCATTTTTCCAGCAGTGAAGCAAATTGTACTCTGAATGGCTTTGGCTATCCCATTTTCCATGCCAAACCAAGTTGTTGTCTTCAGTTACAGCAACAAGCTTGAAAAAAGAGCTTGCTGTTTGCTACTTATGATGGTAGTGATGGTGGTTAGCATAATGTTATTTGTTCCAGGAAGAATAAACCTCACATCTGGGATTACCCCAATACTACATATAAAGGTTTGCCAGCTTTTGTTTCTGTCAGCTTCTGTGCCTTTATTAGTTTCACCTAGGCCTTGTATTCAATTGGTACCCTTTGTCCTGGCGCAAACATGCAGTGATGAAAGAAAGCTGCAAAAATGGAATTCTTTCCTGCTGTTAACAACTGAAACCACACTGAGTTTTGCCGGAAAAAAGAAGTGGAGGATGAGCAGGCAATTTCTCAGTGGTTGCGGAACATCAGCATTTGTGGGGTGTTTGTTTTTTTTAAATGCAACCACCAGAATGAAGCATTTGTTTCACTGCACTCCTACCTTCTCTACATCTGTACATTTGTCACTGATTAAAGTATCACACTAAGCCTTATGTCAGGAAAAAAACTATCTTTCAGAAGTGCACAAAAGCTAGCAGTATCTCAGTTATTGGGCAGCCTGCAGCAAAAGAAATGGATTATCAGGAAGATGCCCTTTCTGTGCCACTTAAGGGCTATGCATTCAAATCCTTAGATTTGTGGCTTTAAATAGGGGACATTCGTACGGGCATTCTGTTACAAATACACAAATGATTGGTTCAAAGCGTCAGACCCATTTCAGTGATTGCGCTGAATCATGATTCGAGCGCATGTAACGTCTTAAGTCCTAGCTGTTTTCCCAAACAGAAGGTTCAGCGGATAGCTATGTACTTAAGGGTGTTATGTCTGCTCAGGATTTCCAAATACAGGTCAACACTAACTATGCACAAAAAAACAAAACAAAACAAAAAAACAGTAAAAAAGAAAGTTGAGAAGGTGGGGGAGTGGATTTGATAAGTGAAAGTTATTAAAATACCAAATGCTGAGTGTGTAAAATACAATGGTAGGGCTTATGTAATCGAATTATTTATTGCCATATTGTGAGTTATACTGATGAGAACAATGAAGAGTCGAATGATCCAGAAAGCTACTAGAGGCCTGGCAAAGTGAAAAGGACTATTTGCCTTGTGTTTCATCTTGGCATGTGCAAGCAGTATGCCACCCTCTTGACAATCGAAACTTTCAGACTTGTGTGATAAGCTGTAGCTTGGCAGCCACAAAAATTCATAGTCTGCATATTTTGATGTCAGTACACTACTGTATTGTAGCTATGTGGTATATGCTGAACCATTAATGGTGTATACCTTTATGTTAGGGTTTGCTAATGTAATACATTTCAATAAAAAGCTGTTTAAAAACACAGTGTTGTTCAATGGGAGCTGTGTTTGTGAGAACTGTGTTGCTTGGTACATCCCAATGCATAATCTGTAGGATTGCCTTTGGATTCAGTGCCCAGTATGTCTGTGAGTTGCAACCTGGCTGGTCACGTTTATGTCTTTTCCCTCTACCAAACTTTTCCCCCATCCCACTTGGAAATTCAAAATGACCCCCCAACTCAGGATAAGGCTTCAAAAAGGAGGAGAGTTGCTTAGGTTCTTGTCTCTGATCTGGGGAGGCAGGGATGGTAATCTTATGTCTCCAGCGAACCAATTCTAGGGCATCATAGAGCTGTGCTCAAACACTGGATGCTGGTCATATTCATATTACCTTGCACTGTATTTTGTCCCTCATTATAATAATCTTTAGGGAAAGCCATGTTAGATCTCTTGAGGAAAAGGAGTTGGATTGAAGGGAAACCAGTGAACATTGCTAGACCCCAAGATCAAGATTTATGGCTTCTATCTACATAGAGCACTGAGCATAAAAATGCAAAATGTATATAAATGCTCTGTGGCAACTAATATGTTTTGGTACAAACCAAGGAGAAGGGAAACTACAGAGGAAGCAGTCTTCCCCAAGAGGTAAGGATGGAAAATCTCCAGTTCCAGGAACTGGAAGACACAAAACCCACAACCACTTGATCTTGCTAGGCTTGACCCAAAGCCTGTTCTTCCCCATCTAGACCTACACTATCTACCTGCTGGGACAGAATTTTGACAGCATCACTTGGTTGGGGGCAGATATGTATACCTGAGTATCATCAGTGTACAGATGATACTGCACCCCATACCGATGGATGACCTCCCCCAGTGACTTCATGTAGTGGTTTCGTCTTTCTCTCCCACTAACACCCACCGGAACCAGCCCT
Source organism: Python bivittatus (assembly GCF_059951505.1). NCBI lineage: Eukaryota > Metazoa > Chordata > Lepidosauria > Squamata > Pythonidae > Python > Python bivittatus. The sequence goes on along the minus strand of NW_028277035.1, from coordinate 35,843,671 downwards.
GGATCAAGGAAGAGAGCCACCATAGCACCAGACCTCCCATTCCCAACCTCTTGAGCCAGTCCAGAAGTATACCAAGGTTGATGACGTTGAAGGCTGCTGAGAGATCAAGGAGGGCCAGAACGGATGCACTTCTCCCATCCCAAGCCCACCAAAAATCATCAGCAACTGCAACTAATGCTCTCTCAGTACTTTGCCCCAGTCTGAAACCAGGCTAAAAGGATCCAGATTACCTTGAGAGAGGTTCAGAAAGCAACTGGCAAACAGCGTAGCTGTTTCAAAGTAGTGATATGCCACCCCAAGAGGTGCCACTTGTCACTGAGCCACTGCTTTCTGGGCTAGCCATAGCTTCCAAACTCTCTTCAAAGGCCACCCTATGAAAAGCCCATTGCAGTAATCCAGCGGCCAGGTTACCAGGGCAAGTATCCCTGAAACCAGACCCCTGTTCTCCAGGCAGAGGTGCAACTGATTAAAAGCCCCAGCCATCGTTGTGAAGTTACCTAGCCTCAGTGCTGAATCCAGGGTGCAACTCTTTAAATGCCATCTTTTCTCTATGTTTAACCAGAAGCTTGAAAAAGTCAGGGCTGCTTTATGACCAGCAAGGATATGCTGTGCTAGGGGAAAGTCTGAAGATTTTCCTGTGCAATTTGCGACCATCGCACAGCCCTAGAACCTAGACAACAGCGGCTTAATCAGGTAACCATGGTTAAACAGTCCACAGATTAGTGCGTTATGTGAACACAATCTGAGATATCACGGCCCATCTTCCCCCCAGCAAAAGCTGGCTGAATTTCTTTTTGATTCCGTTTTAGTGCTAAGCAAGTTCAAACATCGGGGTCGCTCTCAAGAAAAATAATCTCCTAATAAATATGCAGAAGACCAAGATGTAAGACCACAGGCCGCGAGGAATCGCATTCCTCAGAGTAATTCTGGGCGACCTCAAACGCTCGCCGCGCCGAGGCTGCTGGCCGCAATAACTAACCGCCACGAAGGAGAAAGACGCCCGCCCTCCCGGGCTGCCCTGTTCCAGCCACGCCGCTAGGGGTCGCCGCCGACAGAGGCCGCCGAACTTGCTTGCTCTGACGGTAGCGTAGGCAGCCCCGTGACCACCTGTGACTGCCGGCCAGGCGCGGGCTCGGAGAGGGGACCTGGCCCGGGCGGCGGCGGCGGCGGCGGGACCAGCGCCGCCGCAGCAGCAACGCCATCATCATGTGGCTGGGCCCCGAGGAGGTGCTGCTGGCTAACGCGCTCTGGATCACCGAGCGGGCCAACCCCTTCTTCCTCCTCCAGCGGCGGCGGGGCCACGGCAAGGGGGGCGGCCTGACGGGTGAGTGGAGCCGGTCGGCTGGGAGGGAGTGGCCGCCGCCGCCGCCGCCGCCGCTGTCGCCCCGAAGGGTCCGCCCCGCCTCGTAGAGAGAGGGCGTTGTGCGGATCTGCCGGGGCCTAGGTTTAGGGAAGCGCCTTGCCTGGGGCGGTGGCCTCCTCTGAGTAGGTCTTACCCCCGATCTGTACGGCAGCTAAGCGGGCAGTGGGTTTAAACCTGACATGGACCAGCCTTGAACGGTTCCAGAGGCCTCTTGTCTAATCCTTTGATGCCAGGATCTCCCTCACCCTCCAGTCAGCTTTCAAGTCGGCTCGAGAGGATGGTGCTTCTTAGTGGAGAAAGTGTTAACCCGCAAACATTTCGATTTCCTGAATGAGAAGGAAGATCGCTTCTGTTTTGTCTTTCGCGTGTTTGAATGATTATGTGCCATCAAGTCGTTATAGTAATTGGCATCTCTTCTTTTCAGGATGTCTGTTCAGCCTTTTCTTTGAAAAGCTGATGTTGTGCTCTGTTGGGGAAGGCATGTACATTGTACCTGGCATCTACCAAAAATATAGGGTAGATGTCCTGTGGTTGTATCTCTCAGGATTTTTGCTTCAGTATCCAACAGTTCATGTAAAGGGAAGATCAAAAAGGTTGTCACTTAGTAAAACATGGGGTTACTGAAGATCTTGTTTTCAGAGGTGATAAGATTATATTCAACTTAAAGGATTGCATTATGGGTGCTGAATTTTTTTTTTTAAATGGAAGCTCTTAGTTGCAGAAATATTATTATTTAGATTTGTTATAGCCACCCCACTTCAAAAGATTCTGCTTTCATTAACTTAAGGTGCTTCCATATGTATCATTCCTACAACTGCCAATCAATAATACTTATACAGTTATTTTATTTCTGTTTTTAACTTTTCAAATGCATTTTGTTTGAGAGTGTGTGTGGTTGTAGGAAAAAAAGGAAGAAGCAGTAGGAAAACACTGGAGATTTCCAAAGAGCACACAGTGTCTATAGCTAAAACAAATTCCTTTTCAGTAGAAATTCACAAATACAATATACATAACTACATATATTGGCTAGATAGATAGATAACAATATATAAAACTACAAAGTCACAAATACAATATAGATAACTTTAAGTAAGGTAAATATTTTTTTTTTCTTCAGAAATACTAGTCCACCCTCAACATGGGAACTCTGTGGGTGACTTTGTGCTGATCACCCTCTCTCAACCCAACCTACCTCACAGGGTTGTTGTGGGGAAAAATAGGAGGATGGAACACTACATATACCACCTTAAGCTTTTGTATAAAAGGTGGGATATTAAATAAATATGTCCACATTTTAAGTTCAGATTCCAGCTTTAACAAATAAATGTGTTCCATGTAGGCAGAAGCCAATGAGCTAACAAGTGTGATGGAGAGAGCTCTGCATTTGCATCTGCTTCACCCTGTGCATATTCCCCAAGACAGCATAGAAACAGTGGTTGACACAGAATGGATGAATTGGAAGGGATCCTATAGCTCACCTAGTCCAATCCTTCCTCAGTGCAGGAATCCACTAAACCTTCCCTGACAAGTGGCCACCCATTGAAAACATTCAGTAAGGGAGAGTCCACATCTGTTCTAGACAGGCTGTTCCAGTGCTTCACAGTGTTTATCATCAGGTTATTCCTCCTAATACTCAGCCTGAATTTCCTTTCTTTTAATTTCTACCTGTTTTAGCCTTTATTCTTCTCTCGATGCAGCTTTTCAGGTATTTGTACATTGCCTTCATAACTCCCCTTAGTCTTTTGCAAGCTAAACTCACACAACCCCTTTAACTGCTCCTCAGACAGCTTGATTTCCAGACTCCTTATTATCCTAGTAGCTCTCCTCTGACCTGGCTTAAGCTTCTCCAGATCCCTTTTAAGGTGTGATGCCCAGAGCTGGATGTAATATTCCAAGTATGGTTTAACTGACACAGGGCATAGTTGAACCATTATTTCCCATGCACTGAAATCTGTCTTTCTGTTAAAGCAGTTCAATATTGTATTAGCTTTTCACCCTGCTTGCTCGTGTTCAGATGGTGGTCTTCTACTCCTCCTAGATTCTGGACATATGCCTTGCTTCTGAACCTGACTGGCCCAATCCTGTATCTCTTCATTTGATTTTTCTTACAGGGATACATGTCTTAAATGTTTATCCCCTTGGCCTAAAGGTAAAGGTATCTTTACCTTTGTGTCAGAAAGAAGATTTGAGCAAATTTGATTTGATTTGTCACTGGCTTCCAGGAGACTGAAAAGGTGCATCCACATAACTGCTGAAGATGTAGCTCTCTTAATAAAGAGATAGTCACTAAGACAAGAACAGCCATTGAGTAATGTGTTTGTATCAGGAATGAGCAAAACGTTCCATCTCCAGAAGCAAAATATTCTAGGCAAATATAGAGTGTCTCATTCTTTTTCTGGACTGTGCTATTCTGGGAATGGTCTGGCAGTTTGGGATAATTTACTTTTGAAAAATTGGACGATCACCCTCAGAATGGGAGGTCAGTGAGATCTGGATAAAGACTGGAACACTTCTACATTTTGCACACATATAGTATGAACATAGGATAGAAAACAAATAGATACTGCAGTCATCAAAAGAAATAATTCATAAATTGTTCTGAAATTATGTTTCAAGGAATCCTTAACCCTCCATTTCCACATCACAGCATGGCCAGATTCTATTTTTAAAGAACAATTTAAAAATAAGTGTCAGAGTGAACAATGTATGTATGTATGTATGTATGTATGTATGTATGTAGGGAGAGGGAGAGGGAGAGGGAGAGAGAGAGATGCTCTCCTGAGGATAAATTGCTGTTGCAGGGAAGAACAAATTATGTTTTGTTGAAATCATGTATCACAATTTCTCTGCATTTTCATTATGCAAGGTATGGAATGCTAATGAGAGACACTTATCAAACATAGTATTACTGTAAAAGTTACACAGCTCTCCTCCACAATAGTCACTGTGTTTTTGAAAATGTTCATTAGGCTGTAGACCTATGGGACAGCCCTACTCCAGTAAAGGAAACCCTGTCATCATATGCCCACTCCCATCTTTCTGCCAACCTACATCACTAGGGCCGTTCAGAGGTTGGAAATCCAGAATTCAGAAAGACCTTTTTAAAAAGGGTACGCTGGGAGCTAGTCAGGAGAGCTTGAGAACTGAACTCCTGCAATCCCTCACCAGATGTGGGATGGGGAGGGACAGTGGGGAAGATATAGATTAACACCTGACTGGTTTGAAAAAAAAATAACTTCCTATGATTTGCAATGAGAGCAAACATTTCTTGCAGTAAAGAAAGCCCTGAAAGCTGACGGAAGGTAAAAGCATTTCATTGTTCTCTCTTCCACCTTGCCAGGTGATAGCCACCATGGTCATGGGTACACCAAAGTGTGCTGGGCTTATTTCTGGATTGCTCTGTCCAGAATATCCTTCAAGACTGAATGATTTCTTTCTGTAATATTTATTTGTCACTGGCATAATGTTTCTCATACCCTCATTCCATTCATTTTGCTTTCTTTTCATTATTAACCATTGAGCAGCATTTTTAATCTACATTATAGAAATGTAAAAAAATGCAAAACAGGAGTTTTAATTTTGGGGAAACTAATCCTAAATTCATTAGATTGCTGTATCCTTACTGGCATTAGGCCAGTTAAAGTGCAGAGTCTTTGTAAATTTGATTTTTACATCAGCCTTTACAGCCAGTGACTCATATATAACTCTAGGTTGCTAACAAGGGTTAAAACTTTACATACATAGTTAAAACAAAATTCCAGTAGCCTATGGATCGGGTGGGGGCAGACAGCTTCACAATATTCAACATTGCTAGTAGGTGCCTTGGAGGAAGAATGGGTTAAGGCACTAGGCCAGAAACCTGGAGGCCATGAGTTCTAGTCCTGCCTTAGCCACAAGGTTAGCTGGGTGACCTTGGGCCGTTCACTCTCTTTCAGCCCTAGGAAGCAGGCAAAGGCAAGTCACTTCCGAAAACCTTGTCAAGGAAATTGCAGGGACTTGTCCAGGCAGTCACCAGAAGTCAACCCTGACTCAAAGGCACCAAAAAAAAAAACAACAACCCAAAATATATAGCATGTAATTAAATTGCTTTCAAAATGGCTAGTATGCTCTTCCCTATGGCAGCCATTTAGAGGTGAACATTAGGATGTCGCCATTTGTGAAATCCTCCAGGGGCGGCTAAAATGTAACCAGAGAGACCTTTGACTAATCTTCTGATTTAGTGTCCTGTTGGAAAATGCTCTCTATGTGTGCTTGAATCCATTTGGGTAGGCAAAACAATCCGCTGCATGCTTTAGTTTTTTTGTGATCAAACCATACATTTTGTGTTTATAAGTACCTTTATATAAACTCCATTTCAAAAAATAATTGTGGAAATAGAGGCTGAGGCAGCAAGTACCATTTTTGTAATGATTAGTGATCCAGAGAAGCTTATGTGATAATAATGTATGTTAATTTTTACGGTGCCATAAGATTCTTAGTTTTTTTCAGAATGTCTTGCAGATTTTAGTGATTAAGTCATTTAATTTCAGTTTTATTTGAAAAACTCAGGATGAATACAGTAATTGCATAGATTAAAAATACAGCTTGTTTACAGATGCTTTATTTGTTTCACAAATGTACTGCTTTGTTTTGCCATTGTTTCACTAGTAAATGAACCTACCATTGTATAAATAGACATTCCCAGCAGTTACTGGAAATGCCCCCTCCTCTAATCTAATCTGAGAGACATGAGCATTCTTACTGAATGGTGATTAAATCTGTGTTTTCCTTTATTTTTTTCTGGGCTGGAAGACAGGCCTCCAACAAGTAGTAAAATTCATCTCAATGTTTTGACAAATTATCTATTAAGGCAGTGTATCTTATGTACCACATTTTAGCTTTCTGGATGGCCTGAAAGACGTACCATTGTAGGATATACCAACAAGGGGACAGTTTCCAGACAACCTGTAGTATGCTTAATAATTTACCACAAAAAATAATAGAATTTTGTGGCAACACAGATGTTTGTCTTAGAATACCTGTATATTAAATGTAAACTTTTGAAGATAGGCTAAGCATCCTTATATAATATACATATTTTAGAATTCTTTGGGACAAGAAACTGGTGAAAATATTTGTAAAGTATAAACTACAAATATCTGTTCTGTAACAGCTCCAGGTTTATGATGTAATATTTTTCTTCTCTACTTGCCCTTCCCTGCAACTAATAATCACCTAAATAGGGAACTTCCAGAAGATGCTCAGCTATGGATGTAATATATTTGAAAAGGGAGAGAATTCCATTATGTATTGGCAGATTGACCATTGAGAATCCTCTCTAAGAGTGGGTTCATACTTTATGCTAAGCTTTGGTTTAGTGTAATGAGTAAACCCAGCTTTTGTTTGGACTAAGCATACATTTAACTGGTCATCAACAGCAGACTAAGAGATTGCATATGGGCAAATACAAAAAGGTGTTTGTTTGAATTCATAGTTCTAATTGGAGATGGAACTTTATTAACATATATTTAACATATCATTAGGCATAGTGAGATAATAATCTCTGCAATAATTGTCTCCTAACCTCCTTGGCTATTCTCATTTATTGGAGGAGTGAGTTGTATATATCCTAGCGCTGTAGATTAGCTTGCTGACTCATTATAATGGAAATCATTATCTTATGGCAACCATTGAACTGAATTACCAACGTTGAACTGAATGAATTGTCAACTGCAAGTCCAGCCAACACCTATATATGGTATGGAGAGGAAGCTATACCACAACATTTGAAAATGGTTCCCCATTTGGTTTATAAGCTTTAGAAAGGTTTTGGTTGAATATTTTCTAAAAGCCAAATTGCTGTAGTAGGCAGGGTTTGGTTACAGAGGAGCCCTTGCAAGCTGTGTTTGACCCATGATCCAGAGGATCCCCATCCCTGCTTTGGGCAATTTCTTCATCAGGCTTTAGCAAAGTGCACAAATGTTACTTGCTAGAAAATTGTCTTCACAGCAGTGCAAACTCTTTTTCTCAGAGTTTTTCAATAATTCTTCCTTAAAACTCAGTATACCCTCACTATTTTTTCTTATATCATAGAATCAGAATATTAGAAAGGCCATTGAAGCTATTAAGCTATTATTATTGCTCAGTGCAGGATCCCAAGGTTAAAAAAAAATCCTGGCAGATTATTGTCTAGGCTAGTGTTTTTCAAACATGGCAACTTTAAGATGTATGGACTTCGGTTCCCAGAATTCCACAGCTTGTATTCCCAATTCTGGGAGCTGAAGCCCACACAGCTTAAAGTTGCCAAGTTTGAAAAACACTGGTCTAGACTCTGTTTAAACATATCAAAGGAAGTGGATTCCACCATCTCTCTTGGTCATACCTGATGAAAGCAAATTAATGTTTCCTTTAAAAATGAAACCTGTAAATTGCATACAGTAGCTGTCTAACGCCAGTTTTTTTCTGGATCATCCATTTAGAGTTGGGTACACATCCTTTTTTCAAGTCTATAATTACTATCCTTTAAAATTTAATGTTCAATATACACATTTCTTTAAGTCATTCCAACATTTTTCTTTCAATTAGATTGCATTCGTAATATTCTTCTCTGCATTTTTGCTGTCTTAGGACTGCTTGTAGGAACCTTGGATGTAGTTTTGGACTCCAGTGCTAGAGTTGCTCCTTATAGGATCTTACATCAAACGCAGGATTCTCAGATCTATTGGGCAGTGGCATGTGGTAAGTACTGGGATATAGCCAGACAAGCAGAGAGTTTTTAAACAAGAAATTCTAGTGGTATATATTTCCTGTTTTGCCCAGTTTCAGCTGCCCACACATCAGAGGTGTATGGCATGCATACTCAGAGCTTTCATTTAGGACTCTTTAAACAAATGAGAGACAAAAAATCCTGATATGAGTAGAAAGTTAAAAAAAAAACCCTCAACAATGATTAATATAAAAATGTCCATCCTTTTATGTATGTGTCAAGGTTATGGTATGAAATCTTTATGTATATTTTCTCTGATTGTGGTTGTTCTTTCTCTCTTTTTAGGCTCATCCCGTCAGGAAATTACAGAACATTGGGAGTGGCTAGAAAATAATTTGCTCCAGACTCTTGCAATCTTTGACAATGAAGAAGATATCACTACCTTTGTCAAGGGTAAAATACATGTAAGAGACACCTGTTCTTCTTGCCCCATTCTTTAACAACTAAAAGAGAAACTGTTGAGAGCTGTAGATTTTGAATCTCCATATAAAACTCAGTGGGTCAAATATTCATAGCGTACATTAAACAGGCATTTCTCAAGGACCAGCCATATAAATTGTTCACTATCACTTTGCCTGAAATTCCTAGATGAACTCCTTTAATATTCCACTGTATAATTAAACTGCTATAGTATGTTTGGACCAAGGTTCCATTAGGAGGAAAAAAAAAACTTTTGAGAGTTTTGTTGATTCTTCCTTCTCAAATTTATTCTTTTTTTCCTTTGGTGTATATTCTTGCTCTCTTCCACGTCTGTTGTGCTCCCTTACTTCCTGCACAGCTTTCTTTATAGTTAGGGAAGCATTTCAGACATTTCTGTACAATCTGTGAGAAACATAACATAAATAAATGTAATTCATATGTGCTTTGGGCAGTTTTGTGGATGTGGGCAAACAGTGTGAAACCTCATTAATAATGCCACTAATAATAGTCAGTATGCTAATATAGTTGCTGGAGTATTGATTATGGAGCTTTGAACATTAGGAAATTGTGTGTGCACACAAAGAAGTGCACTTTCCAGAGGATTATTGGAAAACTGTGCTTAACGGTTAACTAATGCAACAAATGAAAAAGCAGTATTTTTTATTTGTCCCTTTTTCTTTCAGGGAATTATTGCTGAAGAAAATAAGAATCAGCAGCCGCAGGGGGAAGAAGACCCTGGCAAATTTAAGGAAGCAGAACTGAAGATGCGCAAACAGTTTGGAATGCCTGAAGTAGAGAAACTTGTTAATTATTACTCCTGCAGTTATTGGAAAGGACGTGTCCCAAGGCAGGGCTGGCTATATCTCACTGTTAATCACCTTTGTTTCTATTCCTTCCTTTTGGGCAAAGAAGGTAATATGTCAACGAGGTGACTCTTATTGTTTAATACTTCAAACTTTTATTAAGTCTGATAGTATTGCCTTTTTCAACCTGCTTTTCAATTCGGGTTAAATATGGATTTGTAACTAACATTCATACTCTGCTAATAGCAAATTCCACAATTCCCATACCTCTCCCAGAGAGTGGAGTGGATTTGAAATATGCATCTTTTAATCTTATTGCTTTGTTATAGTTCAGCAATGAGCAGTGGGCTGTTTCACACCAATATTGCTTCAACATCTATAAATTATTTTAAAAGATTTCCCATCTACTCTCGGTGATGATTTGGATTTGCTTGTTTCCCTAGTGACCTTGATAGTCCAGTGGGTAGATGTAACGCAGCTAGAGAAGAATGCAACCCTTCTGTTTCCTGAATGCATCAAAGTGAGTACCAGAGACAGTGAACTCTACTTTTCAATGTTCCTGAACATCAACGAGACCTTCAAGTTAATGGAACAGTTGGCTAACATTGCCATGCGTCAACTGTTTGATAATAAAAGTTTCACGGAGGACATGTTGCTTCCCAAACCCAGCAAGCCACTCAAGAATATCTCAGCACTCAAGAGGTAAGCCTGCAGAAGTGCCTGCGTTCCTTTGTCTTCCAAGATTTTAGAACACTTCCGCACACGGTGTAAGTCACTCCCTGATTGGCTTCAGCACACCCACAACTTTGTCTTTATTTGGCAACTGAGCCAGTTTATTTCTGGCCCAACTTCAGTTCAAGTATAAACAGCCTCAAACGTACGTTTTCCAGCAGAAGCTCTGCATCTTTGTCATCCCAGAATGGATCACTGGGAGAACTCTTTCCTCTCCCTGACTTCCCTTCCCACAAAGATAAAGTTGTCTTAGTTTCACACTATCATTTGTAGGCTGTTTCTCAATTAGGCAGAGAAATGCCATTCCGATAGTGTGGTGCCTTGGTGACTTTGCAGCCCTCTTCCTCCTAATTGTGAACAGTCAGATGTTTAAGAAGCCAAATAGAATACCGGGGTGGGGGGTTGGATGCCATTTTTGTACCTTGCTTTTTGTCAGTTAGAAGATGCCTTGATTGCCTCCTGTGGCATTTTCTGCATTTTGAGGTCAGACACAGTTTTGCTTCAAGCTTTTCTTAGGGTTGGGGAGTGAAAATGGTGATGATATAGAAGGGATATTAAATTACAACAATAGCACTATGAAGATTTGATCACTCACACACAAGGATATGGATGAAGTATGTTCATGGCCCCACATTATACCATTTTATGTGTGTGCCTGTGCGTGCGCGCACCTTCAAGTCAGTGTTGACTCCTGGCGACTGCCTGGACAGGCCTCTAGTTTTCTTGGCAAGATTTCAGAAGTGGTTTGTCATGGCCTCCTTCCTGGGGCTCTGAGAGAGTGTGACTGGCCCAAGATCACCCAGCTGGCTTTGTGCCCAAGGCAGGACTAGAACTCAGGGTCTCTTGGTTTCTAGTCTGGTACCTTAACCATTTCACCAAACTGGCTCTTCCATACCATTACTGGAAAATTACTCCATATTTACCCAAAAGGAACAAACTAATCTTTCCTTCCTGCAGTGAGAAAGGCCTTTCATAAGAACCTGTTCATTTCAAACATTTTCTTCCAGCAACACAGAGTGCCTTTACCATAGACTTTGTCCACTGGACTGTACAAAATTTAGATTGACTATATCAGTGGAAGTTAACAATGGCAAAGCTCAGAAACTTCAACAAAAATAACAACCTGGAGGAGACTTTGGTACAGATCACAACTACTAATATGCAAAATCAAGCTAAAGTTGAAAAAGAACAATCCAGTCTTAAATGTAGCAAAGATTGGAGGAAAATGCAAAAGAGAAAGTGTATCAAGATGGATTGATACAATAACAACTGTGGATGCCACTTTAGCAACAATTAGCTCCCTGACTGAAGACCAAATACAGTTCAAAACAATTATCCACAGAGTTGCCATGAGTTGAAATTGACTTGACAGTAACTAACAACAAAAACAAACCATGTTTACCCAAAAGAAAGAAACTAATGTTTCCTCTGTACAGAGAAAATGCCTTTCACCAACCTGGTGAATTGTAACTCTTTTTGAAACTAAATAACATGCCTTTTCCTATAGTGGGAGAAGAAAGGCAAATGTGTAAGTACTAGTGTGTTCACACGTATTCAGTGATATGCATCTTTCTGTACAGATGGGGAATTGAAAGGTTTTATAATTCAACTTAGCAATTATTAATTAATTAATATTATTTTTCCTGGCCTTCCCTTTCTTATCGAGTATGCTTTCTGGTTAGGGTGTACATGTACATACGTGCATGTATTCATACCCACATATAAGTGTGGGCACATTTATTGAGAAGGAAAACATATCCAGGATTGATTTCAACTGGAGTAAGTGATGCTAGGTTGATAAGATGGGGAAGCTGGGCATTACATAGTATTTATGTATGTGTTTATCATTTGTTTTCTGCCTGTTCTTCCTTTTGCATATTATCTTCTGTTCTGCCCTTTTTAGTATGATTTGCAACAAAATGCATTTTTTCAATTTTCATGGTTACAAATGAAAAAATTGAAAATATGCAACCAGATGATAATCCAAGTGGATTCTTTCTGATCTGCCCACTTATTTTAGCACCATCCTTGATCTCTTGAATTGTGGGAGCATGGGTCTGGCTGAAATCCCAACCAGGCAATGAACTTGCTGCATTTTCTTCCCAGTGCTTCTCATAAACACATGTTCAATTTCTGTTTCCCACGTTTTTCCTAGAGCCACCAGAAAGAGTAGAAATAGGAAACATGTAGGTGATGTTCGAATTTGCATTCTTCTTCCCACGCAGCCTAATTATATCCCCAAAATTTACTGCTTCTGTAATCCAAAAATCTTTGAATTGGATTTTGTTGTGGTTATGAAATTGATTTCCAGAACATAGCATTGTTCTCTCTGTTGTTCCAATTGAATGTTGTTAGATTTCTAATTATGGACTCATGAGTGGAAATCCTCATATACAGCCTGCATGATTAAGTCACTATTTTCTTTTCCAGTCCTCTTTATTTAATAATTAATCATTCAATTTAGATAATTTACATAGCTGCCCATCTTAAACAAGTAACTTGGGCAGCTAACAGATAATGCAACAGATCAATGTTATAAAACCAATCTAAAACAAATCAAATAAATAACCATAATACAGTAATCAAGGCTCCACACAAATAGCGCACAACACCAAAACACATTTCAGGCTCCACTAATAACCTGGCACTAATGCCTGAGAGAAAAGCCAGGACTTCACAACTTTAAGTACAGACCGACTTTAATATGCAGGTGCCAAGACAATTACTGGTTTTTTGGATGCTTTTCTGTATGTTTTTTTGTTTGAGTGGTTGTAGAATGAGAGATAGGAGAGAACAGTTAGTTCTTCCATCCTGGGTTAACAGCTTGGGTACTGCATGCCACAGCCTTTTGGATATTTTTTTTAAGCATGGATAACTGTTCAGCAACTGATAAACACATCTGATGTTATTACAGATATAATTATACTTACCTCCTGTTAATATAAAAATATAAATCCAGTGAATTATATATTATGTCAGTGATATATATGCAGTGTATATGATTTTTCTCCCTTTTCTCAGCACAACACTGCTGTAAAGTGTATTAGACAAAGAGGTAGCGCTTAGCCCAGCAAGGCTTTGAATCTGGATGTTTCCAGACCTATAAAAAGTGAATTAATTGACTGAAACAAATTTTTAAAACCCTGTTTTTTCATTTTTGCAAAGCATCTCTATGGACAGGGAAAAGTTAATTTTTTATATGTTCAGGCAGTGTTATGTCCTGCTCCTTGCTGCCAACTTGCAAAACTAGTTTTGTCTGAGTTCAGTCCTTGGAAGAAGTAGCTATCTCTAATCGTGCTACAGCTACCGTATTTACCCCAAAGAAAGGAGATACTCAAGACAATTCAACTTCAGAGGAAGAATTGATGGAAAAGCCTATGCTAGCCTCCATTACCACATTCCTAGGAACTGTAAGATGACCCTTGCATTTATAAAGACAAATTATATGGAGAAAAAAAACAGGTCTTCCTTTCAGATGCATATTCTCCCACAACACAATGACTTCTATTATTTCTGAATTACACCTATGTCTATATATTACATTATATATTATATAATATAACTATAACTATATTATATAATGTAACTATAACTATATATTACATTACCCTGAGCAGTTTCTTTTTTCTTTTTCTGACCAAAGGTCCTATAATATTTGCCAGCTCTTTCCATTGGCATGTCATCTTCACAGCGCCGCTGTTCTTTCTTTGGAACCAGAGCAGCTCTTGAAAGGATATTTTTATAATAGTTCCATACTTATATTGAAAAGTTTATTTCTGCACCAGAGATTTTTGGCAATCAGTACTCTGGTATGACAATTTCTATGTTTGGTGGAGGTCCTTATTTGAAACTATATTGAAAAAGGATTGGCATGATAGAAGGTAAAGTCCAACACATCCAAAGGGAACCATGTTAGAGAAAGGCTGCTGTAATGGTTGAGTCATTTAAATTTCCCATTAATTGAAATCAAACCATTAATTGCCCAGTGGAGATGTGTGTGTGTGTATTGTATTTTTCTTCAGGGATCTGGATGCCAGAGCCAAAAACGAATGGTACCGTGCTACTTTTCGACTGCCTAAGGATGAACGTCTTGATGGGCACACAGACTGTACTTTGTGGACCCCATTCAATAAAATCCACATCCTCGGCCAGATGTTTGTTTCCAATAACTATATCTGTTTTGCTAGCAAGGCAGAAGAGGCATGTCATCTCATAATACCACTTAGGGAGGTGAGAAGTGTTTTTTTTTTTTTTGACAATGGATTATTTTGAGAGTCCAGCAGTTAGTTATTGGATTAAGTTTGAAGGATTTACTTGACGATAGTAGGATTTTGGTTTTGAGCCCCAATATATTAGTCCATTGGTTAAATAAATAATTCCCTGCGGTGATGGAAACAAGATGCTATAGCCTCAATTTTCTTTGGGTTGAGAGAGAGGAGGAAAGTTGTTACAATCTCACCTATCTGGGGAAAAAATCAAAATGTTTCAGAAATGCTCCTAGAATTATAACATTTAATTCTCCTTTTATTGTTTTGCTTGCTTTTCACATTTAAGTTCCTTGTTATTACAAATACTTTAGAACCATCCATAATTCTGCAGATTATGACCTAGAATGTGATCTGAGCTTCACCTAAGTCCTATTAATAGATAAAAGGATTCTGGTTAAACAACATACAAAAGTTTGTATTGTGTCATCTCTTCATGGAACTCCCTGAGCCAAATTTACTGTCTGTTGGGAAAAGTATGTGACGCTTAAGATTTAGTAACTAGTGGCATCTCCTTTTTCAGCAGTAACTTCAACCTAACATTTCCTGTACCAATTAACTGATCCCACATATTGGCCTAGAGGTATTTGGCAATGGTGTATTTTACATGAACAGTTCACTTCAGATCATACCACACTGTTTCAGTTGAGCTCTTCCACTGCAGCCACTCTGTAGTAGATTTATTTGTGTATTTATGGTTCTTGTACTGTATGATCCATATTCATTTAAGTTTCAGCTCATAGGTGGATAGCTAGATATTGTCCTGTAGAATTTGCTACATCCAGAATCCATTGGTTCCTCAGTAATTGAAGCCATCCAGGTCCTGAGGATGCAGAGCAGACCCAAGGCATGATATTTCTGCCATCATTCCTTATGGTTCAAATGAGGTTCTTTTACTGGAATGCAGTGCTTTGTTTTCTCTGAATGCAGTATTTCTCATGAATGCCCAGAAGTTTCATCTCAGCTGTCCACAGAACATTCTTCCAAAAGCCTGCTGTATCATCCAGATGATCTTTGGCAAACTTGAGATTGATGGCAATGTGCTTTCTGGAGAACAGTGATTTCCTCTTTGACATTCTCCTATACACACTATGCTTCCTCAGTGTTTTCCTTAAAGTGGACTCGTGAATACTGACATCAGACAATATACAGTGGAATCTCGGTTTACGAACTTAATTCGTTCCATGACTCTGGTCGCGACCCGAATTGGTCGCAACCCGAATCAAATTTCCCCATAAGGTTCAATGTAATTACCGTTAATCCATTCTGGCGTGGAGGACAGGGAGGCGGCTATTGCTTGGAGGGAGAGTCCCCCTCCCTACGACCACGTGTCAGGGGCGGAAAATGGCCATGGACCACGTGTCAGGGGCGGAAAAATGGCCGTGGACCACGTGTCAGGGGCGGAAAAATGGCCGCGGACCACGTGTCAGGGGCGGAAAAATGGCCGCGGACCACGTGTCAGGGGTGGAAAATGGCCGCGGACTACGTGTCAGGGGCGGAAAAATGGCCGCGGACCACGTCAGGGGTGGAAAAATGGCCGCGGACCACGTGTCAGGGGCGGAAAATGGCCGCGGACCACGTGTCAGGGGCAGAAAATGGCCGCGGACCACGTGTCAGGAGCGGAAAAATGGCCGCGGACCACGTGTCAGGGGCGGAAAAATGGCCGCGGACCGTGTCATGGGAGGGAAAATGACCGCATATCCTGTTCGTACCCCAAGGCAGAGTTTGCAAACCGAAGCAAAATTTTGCGGCCGGAGCTGGTCGTAACCCGAAAAGTTCATTAACAGAAGCGTTCGTAACCCAAGGTTCCACTGTAAGTGTGGCCTGCAGATCCTTTGCTGTTATCTTGAGGTTCTTTCCAACACCTAAAGTATTGTACATTTGGCTGCTGGAGTGATTTTTGTTGGATGACCGCTCTGTGGTATTATGAGTAACAGTAGTGTTGCATTTCCTCTTTTGTACAGTGTCTGCCTGACCATGCATTAATGGAAAATAAGACCGTTGGCAATTGATTTGTAGGCCATTTCCACCTCAAGAGCACTGACAGCCCTTGTCCGAGATCTACAGAGATCTCTTTACCAAAACACGATTCACTTCTACAAGTCTGTGTCATGAAAAGCAGACTCAGATGGTAGCAACAATGTGTGTTTTATAGGGACAAGCAAATTCATATGTGATTATTATCTCATCACTTGGAGCATTAAAGAGCATATCCCCCTTTACTATACTAGAGCTTCACATACTTTTTCCAACCAAGGGAGTGAATGTTGGCTCAGTGTGTTCAGTAAAGGCATAATACAATACACCATTTTATTCATGTATTTATTTAATTTATCAAATTTATATGGCTGCCCATCTCTCACAAGTGACTCTGGGCAGTGTACAATAACAATTTTATGTGTTACCTGCTTAACTAGGAACTATTAACCAGATTTACATGAAACCATGGTCATATTGTTAGTTGCAGTACTGCAGGAGTATGAATAATTTTAAAGAATTCACAGACTTTTTTTCTCACCACCATACAGTCTGATATTTTTCTCCCTAGGACAAGAACAATGTCTTGATGGTATCAGCTATCATATGTATTGGTGATATTAGAAAAGCAATTAGGAAATAATTAAAATTTTATTTATAAATTTAAATCTTATTGTAAAGTAACGTGACATGCTCCATTTATCCCTCTATGTATTCTGTAGGTTACAATTGTTGAGAAAGCAGACAGCTCCAGTATTTTGCCTAGCCCACTTTCCATCAGCACCAGAAGCAAAATGACCTTCCTTTTTGCCAACCTGAAGGACCGAGACTTCCTAGTACAGAGAATTTCTGACTTCCTGCAGACGACTTCTTCAAAGCAAACATGCCACAGTGGCAGGGACCAAAAGAAGAGCGTTAGTGACCATGCCTATGAGGTACAGTATTAGCAGTGAGCCCTGGAATTATTCTCTGAATATTTCTAATTATTCTGGCAATTGACTGTGATTTCTATTATTGACAGGACATTAGAACTTATTAGATAGCATTGACTGCCTCAGTTTCGAGAGCAAGAAGGAAAATCACTGAGATCTCTAATAGAGTTCTTCATCTAAGGGCAGCTGGGGGAGGGATCATAGCTCAGAGGTAGAGCACCTGGGGCCATTCCATTCTGACCGGCATTAAATTACATTGCTCCCTTGACTTTGCATTTAGAACTGCCTTAATTTTCTGTGGATTTGTGAACAGTGGATCAAGTCTGACTGTCACTAAGGTACTGACTGGTTATTTAGAGAAAGGATTTCTAATCCTGTTTGTCATGATCAGAAGTCAAGGACCCCTTCTCATCTGGATTTCTGCTGCTGTCTGGAGTTGCTGCCTGAAAGGCCTTACAAAGCTTTTTCATTTATCTACCATTCCTTTTTTCTCAGCCTGCTTCAGCCCTTCTGTTCATCCTTCTTCTGCAGCCAAGTTTTTGATCATTAGTGAGCTTTCCAAGTTGCGGTACCAATCTGGGATCTATTTTTTTTTAACATTGAGGAGTCAGTAATTCTTAATAACTAAATTTTGAATAAGGAACAAAAAGAAATGTCTTTCAAAGTGTGGATGGAATATTTATTTACTGCCTGGGTAGCCACATAGTCCAGTGTGTGTTGAAACCAGAGCAGAAGGTCTCCAGTTTAGTGCTAAGTATCTCTCATTAAAAGAGTGGGGGTGTAGGTGGGATTTGTCAACCTGAGACCCTCAATGATACCTGACAGAATAAGCAATATTGGACTGCTTGGATGAACACCCTTATCCATTTGCACATAATGATCTTCTCACGTAGGATGGCCTGCCTATAGCAGGAAAACATTGCCCGAGTATCATGATTATTCATTTAGCTATGAATACATCCCTGCTACTTGAGTTGGTGGTGCTACTCTCAGCTCAGTTTTATTTGTCCAGAGCCACACATTAAGTGCCCTGGTTCTGTTAATCAGGTTGTGCAAAACATTCAAAGGCATGACCACTTTGCTTTACCAGAAGTATTACCTGTGCATGTACTTACATGTGCAGATAACTGGTAAATAGCTGTGACGAGTTTTGTGGAGGAAAGCAAGCCGTATTTAGTGAAGGGCCCCTTACTAACCAGTGTGTTTTGTTTTTCTCAGATACAAGTGTTGCTGTTTACTGATTATGAAAGAAAGCAGAGCAATAGACTTAAGATGCTAGCAGTGGAAAAGCTAGCTGAAATTTTAGATTAAATCACTGCCAATAGCAGCTTCATAAATAATTATTTTCCATGTAAAAGACTGGACTGATAATTCGTTGTTGTTCTACTTGTTAGAATGACAGTGACGGGGAATTAGTAAGCCTGTCAGTTATTTTCCCCTGGTTGTGATTAAATATTGATTCACGCCTTGCATTTGTAAGGTGCACATATAATCGCAAATACATTGCAAATGTGAGGTTTATGTTATTATATTCTGTAGGAGAGCCAGGGTTAACCAGAGCTTCCTAATGGGTAGACACATCATGAATAAGGAATTGTTGCTCTATAATATATGCACCAAAAAAAGATGTCCTTTTCATCATAGGGGATTGGAATGCTAAAGTAGGAAGTCAAGGAGTAATCGGAATAACAGGCAAGTTTGGCCTTGGAGTACAAAATGAAGCAGGGCAAAGGCTAATAGAGTTCTGTCAAGAGAACAAGCTAGTCATAGCAAACACTCTTTTCCAACAACACAAGAGACGACTCTACACATGGACATCACCAGATGGTCAATACCGAAACCAGATTGATTATATACTTTGCAGCCAAAGATGGAGAAGCTCTATACAGACAGCAAAAACAAGACCAGGAGCTGACTGTGGCTCAGATCATGAGCTTCTTACTGCAAAATTTAGGCTTAAATTGAAGAATGTAGGGAAAACCACTAGACCACTCAGATATGACTTAGATCATATTCCTTGTGAGTACACAGTGAAGGTGATGAATAGATTTAGAGGATTAGATTTGGTAGACAGAGTGCCTGAAGAACTATGGACGGAGGTCCGTAACATTGTACAGGAGGCAGCAACTAAAACCATCCCAAAGAAAAAGAAATGCAAGAAAGCAAAATGGCTTTCTGATGAGGCTTTACAAATAGCTGTGGAAAGAAGGAATGCGAAAAGCAAGGGTGAAAGGGAAAGATATAAGCAACTGAATGCAGATTTCCAGAGAATAGCAAGGAGAGATAAGAAGGCCTTCTTAAATGAACAATGCAAAGAAATTGAGGGAAACAATCGAATGGGGAAGACTAGAGATCTCTACAAGAAAATTGGAGATATGAAAGGAACGTTTAGTGCAAAGATGGGCATGATAAAGGACAAAAAAGGCAGGGACCTAACAGAAGCAGAAGAGATTAAGAAGAGGTGCAAGAATACACAGAAGAACTATACAAGAAAGATCTTAATGTCCCTGATGTCCACGCTGGTGTGATCACTGACCTTGAGCCAGACATCCTAGAGAGTGAAGTCAAGTGGGCCTTAGGAAGCATTGCTAACAACAAAGCTAGTGGAGATGGCAGTATTCCAGCTGAGTTATTTAAAATACTAAAAGATGATGGTGTTAAAGTGCTGCACTCAATATGCCAGCAAGTTTGGAAAACGCAACAGTGGCCACGGGATTGGAAAAGGTCAGTTTATGTTCCAATTCCAAAGAAGGGCAACGCCAAAGAATGCTCAAACTATCGCACAATTGCACTCATTTCACATGCTAGCAAGGTTATGCTCAAAATCCTACGAGCTAGGCTTCAGCAATACATGAACCGAGAACTACCGGATGTACAAGCTGGGTTTCGAAGAGGCAGAGGAACTAGAGATCAAATCGCCAACATTCGCTGGATCATGGAGAAAGCACGAGAGTTCCAGAAAAATATCTACTTCTGCTTCATTGACTATGCAAAAGCCTTTGATTGTGTGGATCACAACAAACTGTGGCAAATTCTTAAAGAGATGGGAGTACCAGACCACCTTACCTGTCTCCTGAGAAATCTGTATGCGGGCCAAGAAGCAACAGTCAGAACCGGTCATGGAACAACCGATTGGTTCAAAATAGGGAAAGGTGTACGACAAGGCTGTATACTGTCACCCTGCTTATTTAACCATGAGTACATCATGAGAAATGCCAGGCTGGAAGAATCACAAGCCGGAATTAAGATTGCAGGGAGAATCATCAACAACCTCAGATATGCGGACGATACCACCCTAATGGCAGAAAGTGAAGAAGAACTAAAGAGCCTCTTGATGAGGGTGAAAGAGGAGAGTGCAAAAGCTGGCTTGAAACTCAACATTAAAAAAACTAAGATCATGGCATCTGGACCCATCAATTCCTGGCAAATAGAAGGGGTAGAAATGGAAGCAGTAACAGACTTCACTTATTTGGGCTCCAAGATCACCGCAGACGGAGACTGCAGCCATGAAATTAAAAGACGCTTGCTCCTTGGGAGGAAAGCTATGGCAAGCCTAGATAGCATATTAAAAAGCAGAGACGTCACCTTGCCGACAAAGATCCGCATAGTCAAAGCTATGGTTTTTCCAGTAGTAATGTATGGCTGTGAGAGCTGGACCATAAAAAAGGCCGAGCGCCAAAGAATTGATGCCTTTGAACTGTGGTGCTGGAGAAGACTCTTGAGAGTCCCCTGGACTGCTAGGAGGTCAAACCAGTCAATCTTAAAGGAAATCAACCCTGATTGCTCATTGGAAGGATCGATAATGAAGCTCAAGCTCAGATATTTTGGTCACCTAATGTGAAGAGAGATCTCTTTGGAGAAGACCCTGATGCTGGGAAAGATTGAAGGCAAAAGGAGAAGAGGACGGCAGAGGATGAGATGGTTAGATAGCATCACTGAAGCAATGAGCATGAAACTGAGCAAACTCAGGGAGGCAGTGAAGGACAGGAAGGCCTGGCGCAATATGGTTCATGGGGTCACGAAGAGTCGGACACGACTTAACGACTAAACAACAACAACAACAATATATGTAGGGATCATATTGCATAATCTATGAATATCTGAGATGATTTAAATGAGGACGAAGGCATTAATGGCAATACCATCAATAATGTACTGTACCCATGACCGATGTCTTCCTAGAACTTTATTGATTGCACCAGAAGTCCAGTAGCCTTCATTGCAGTTGAACTTGCTTATATTTCTGCATATTTTGATTTATACATTTCTTTATAGGAGATTCCAGAGCTGTCACCCAATAGCCCTCCTGCAGACAGTCCTGCTTCTCCTCTCAACAATCAGCTGGGGAACTTTTGCACAGATGAGACACCCACGGCATCTCAGGGGCTGTTGAAACTGCTTAGGATCAATTTGGAGGAATCCTCTGGAGAAAAATTGGTATATTACTGATTCTTTATCAATTCAGAAAATTCAGTGCTTATATTATAATTAAAAACCTTTTAATTATAACAACCCATAAGATTAAATGCAGTGGTATACTTTTAGATAGGAAAATATTTCAGATATATTAATCTAAATGAGAAGAACATAGATGAATTAAAGCAACTTCTACTTATTTTTCTAAAAAATTTTGTGGTGGCTTGAAAATGTCCTCCTCCTTGGGCTGTTGGCTTTCAGAAGGCGGAATGGCATGTGTCCCCAGCTCCCGTGGACTTACATCTGTAGCAGGAGATTGCTGGGGCTGCTTGGAAACAGGTTTGCAGGCGGGGAGGTCGCTGTCATTGTGCCATTTGTGGGTGGAATGGTGTGTGTCCCCCGGCTCCTGCAGACTAATATCTATAGCAGAAGCTCGCTAGGGCTGTTTGGAAGAAGGTGTGCTGGAGGGGATTGGCCACCATTCTGTCTTCTGTGGGCACCAACGCAGCTGTTGGTTAGTCTGGCCTGGACCCTGGCAGTGAGTTTGTTTTTGGCGCCAGTGCTGAAGTTGCCCAGTTGTGGTTTGCAACATTGCCAAATTGTGGCTTTGCAATGTCGTTTAGTAATGACGCTTTGTTTCTTGGGAGACTCAGCGCAACAGATCAGCCTGCCCCAGGGACATTGCTTTACATGGCCTTTGTAGATTGAGAGGCTGCGCAGGACTCTACAAAGGACTCAGAAGACCGCCTGAGGGTTGTGATCAGCTGAACTGGGAGGAGCAGTGACATTGGAGGGCAGGTGCCTTGGGGCTGTTGTGGTTCCCCCCTTTTGCAAAAGCCATTTTATTTCTGGGTCCCAGGCTGAGACCAGAGGAGTGGGGATGTCCCGTGATTGTGTGAGATTCCCTCCCTCGGGTGAGAACTGGGAGGGGGATTGGGGTGTATAGGTTGTATGAAATGGGGACAACCCTTGGCCAGCCTAGTGAGAGTGGTTGGTGGGGGAGGCCTGTGTTGGTTGGTCATGTGAGGAGTGGATTGTTGAGTCCCCCATGGCGTTGAGAGCTTGAGCTAAGTACCCGGAAGACTCAGCCTCCTCCTCTTTTAGGATGAAGGAGTATGAAGGAGTGATGTGGGGATCCCCTCTTTTGGGAGCTGGAGGGCATGGGGTGGGGTGTTTGGGAGGGTTGGGGGCAGGATAGAACATCATGGTGGTGACGGGTAAGGGAAGGTATGATGAGAGACTGGGGGCAGGCCAGTCTCAGGGAAACAAGGGCCTGGTGTCTCATACTGGTTCCTTGTTCCGGCCCCCGGATCTCAACTCCGGTTCCTGGTCAGCAGGCCTTCAGAAGCCTTGGCTTTCGGTTGCTGCTACTAAATGCTAAGTCAGTGTGTAATAAAGCCTTCCTCATCTGTGACTTAATCACAGATGAGAGGGATGACCTGGCATGTATTACTGAGATCTGGCTGGGTCTGGAGGGGGTGTGTGTTCCCTCTCAGAAATGTGCCCAGCTGGGTTTTGGGTATGGCATCTCTTTTTATAGCCTGATAAGTTAGGGCGGATCCTTTCTGAGTTTCTCTGCCCGTTACGCAGCTGTGCCCCCCTTATCTGATCGTTACCTAGGCAGCATCTCTTCCCTCATCTCCTGAGGTCATCATCCCTCCCAAGGCGAGGTTAGCCCCAACCTTTATTGCCTTCTGGAAAGCCCTTAAAATGTGATTTTTTTCAACAGGCCTGGGGATCCCCTGGTGGTGGGGAGACTCCTCGCTGGCTGTATTATGCGTGATGTTCTCCCGCTTGCGGTTTTGTTTTTATGTTTACTATTTTCATTGTTTTTAATTGGTTTTATAGTAGGTTTTAATGTAGGCTGGAGAGAGTCACTTTGTGTGAGATGGGCAGCCATATAAATTCAACAAACAAACAAACAAAATAATGAAGCAACCAATAAGGAGAAACAAGGCTGTATATTTGAATCCCAAGGAAAGTTTGAACAAGACCAAATCTATTAATATGAATAGTTCATATAAAAATATTTTAAGGAATGTTTGGTTAAAACCAGCACCTTGAAGAGTACTTGGAAGCTATTAGGAACAGTTAGTTCTTGGTGCTTGTTTTCCATTGAAAAACTTGTTTATTTTTAATCTGAGATATGATGCATTGCCTTGTATTGTAAAAGAGAGGGTAGCTGAAAGAAATTCACTTATTTGTGCCATGTTGTACATGATAATTTTATTTATTAGATTTATAACCTGCCTCTTTTTGGTGCAGCTCAAAGCAGCATGCATAGTGCTCCTTCCTCATATTTCCCCCAGCCCTGTGAGGTGGGTTGGGCTGAGAGAGCGTGTCTGGCCCAAGGTCACTCAGCCAGCTTCCCTGGCTAAGGCAGGACTAGAACTCACCGTCTCCCAATTTCTAATCCAGTCCCTTAATCAAACTGGCCGTTAATACTATGTTTATTAAGACATGTTTACAATCATATTTTAAACGTCTAAAAATGTACGCCTCTGAGATGGAACAGAATGCTAATCTGTGTTTTGACACTCTTATAGTTTGAGACCAAATTTATTTTATACCAATCTAGATGATACAGTTCAAGAAGTGTGCTAGTGCCTTGCACACGAATTCCTTTTTTTTACCCATTCAGAAGAAAACTTTTTGATACCATATTTCACCTTTACACATTTCTATTGCGGTATCTTTGTGAGTTGCTATTAGAGATCAATGTTTATAAATTACTGATAAAGTGAAAATGCTGCATTGGAGAGGAAGAAAAAAAAGCTTGGCTGTACTGAAGTTTCCAGGGGGCTGCAATGTCTGTAGCAAATCACAATAATGTCAAAATGACAACATGCACATCATGCATATGTTGCCATTATGTATTTGCACCATTACAAATTTGCCATTATATATTTGTGATGCAAGTATGTAAGTCACAGCATTTCATGATGATCATCACACCCCTGCCCCCGACATCCATAGCAGTAGTGTAATCCTTTCTATGCTTTCCTCTCGAGGCAAAGGAGACAATGAAAGAAGAATCTTGGAACATTCATTTCTTTGAATACGGGAGGGGTGTGTGTATGTACCGCACAGCCAAGACCCGTGAGCTGGTGCAAAAAGGAATTCCGGAGAATCTTCGTGGAGAACTGTGGCTCCTCTTTTCAGGTGACGTTTCTTGCTAAATGTGCACAACAGATTCCTGACTTAAAGGGAAAAATATTTTTTCCCCTGTTAATCAGTGGTATAGTGGTACTGCCCTTAAAATGAAATTTCTCCCCAAACTGGAGGTGAGCTGAAAAGTCAATAATCATTGTTTCCAGATTTCTAAGCCAATTGCTTCAGACAACATTGAGGCTTTTTTCCCTAAAAATTTTTTTTTCAAAGTTTGCTAATATGGAATATAGGATAAGTGCTATTCTTTAAAATATTCTTTCTAAATATATCCTTCTTACTATTAACATCATGCATCCTCAGTGTAAACCAGCTGCTGAAGGCTTGAAACTGACAACCTGCAGGAAAACTGTTATTTGTAGAAGCCTCAGCCTTCTTGTGATTCTCAAGAATCACATCTTGAGTGCAAAAAGCAAGAAAAATAATTTTTGTATGTCGATATAGGGGCCTCAAATGAGATGGCCACTCACCCTGGGTACTACAGCGACTTGGTGAAGCAATCTATGGGAAAATATAGCCTTGCCACTGAGGAAATTGAAAGAGACCTGCATCGTTCAATGCCCGAGCACCCTGCCTTTCACAATGAACTAGGGTTTGCTGCACTTAGAAGGGTACTAACAGCATATGCTTTTCGGAATCCTACCATTGGTTACTGCCAGGTAAGAGAGTGACATTCCTGGATTACTTAGTTGTTTGATGGCACTCCTTGTCACAGTTCAGCCATAGTTTGAATTGGAGCTTGACCTTTCCTACCCTATGGATAGGAATATATTGCCTTAACTGAGAGCCCGATTTGGGCTCTGAATATCACTTTGTACTGAGCAAGCCAGGCAGGAAGAAGGCCTTACAGTGATTAAATTCTTAGGCATGGAAGCCTCCTACTTCTGTTTCCATTTTCTCAGGGCGTGGTTAAACAATCTGTGGGCTGGGTGATTCTCCAGCCTCTTTTTTATAGACTCCTCCCATCTTCATGTGCTTCTTGGGAAAAAGGATCTCTGCCCTGAAAGTTCTGGAGGAAAAGAAGGAGAAAGAGAAAGGAATAGTGAGGGTGTATAAAGGCATATGAGAATATCTCTTTTCCTCTTTCATTTCCCCAGTGAAATTTCAGGAGGACCTTCCTTCCTTCCTTCCTTCCTTCCTTCCTTCCTTCCTTCCTTCCTTCCTTCCTTCCTTCCTTCCTTCCTTCCTTCCTTCCTTCCTTCCTTCCTTCCCTCCTTCCTTCCTCCCCTCCTTCCTTCCTTCCTCCCCTCCCCTCCCCTCCCCTCCCTCCCCTCCTATTTCTTTCTCTTTCTCTTGTTTTATTTTATTATTATGAAACATAAGTAGTACATTATATTATTTAGGTATAATGGTGTTTATACAGTGTTGACTAGAGATTATTAACACACTGATGTTTAGATAACTTAAACTTTTAAAGATAAAGAAAAAAGAAAGTTTGCATTAATATTGACTGATTTCTAAAATGTTAAGGTTGATAAACATAAGAATGCTTAGATTTTACATCTAAAGCTGGATGTGGCATTAATAAACAACTGCAAAATACATTACATTATTATATAATAAAAGTTTCTATCTTGTACCTACTTTCTCAAAAGGAAAGCACTGCACTAGGATGTAGTTCTAAGCTATAAAATGTCTTCTTTGTAGCATCTTATTCATAATTTATATGTGAGGCTCTAACAGATTGAAACGATAATAAATACTTGCCTTCTTAAATACGCTTCCTAGCTAATATAAATGTTTATGTGTGTGCATGTTTGTCTTCATATTGTCAGGCCATGAACATAGTGACATCAGTACTACTTCTATATTGTAATGAAGAAGAAGCTTTCTGGCTCCTTGTGGCCCTGTGTGAGAGAATGCTGCCAGATTACTATAACACTAGAGTGGTTGGTAAGTCACCTTGAAAGCTAGGATTAATTGGTGTGAAGGAATCTGAAGCACTGAGAGTGAGATCTTTAGTTGCAAAATAGTTGGATAGTTGACTTTAGAACAAGTAGATGTATGTGAAAATATTAGCTTAATTAATTGATTCTGTATAATTACAATATTAGAATTGCACAGTTGGAATTAATTAATCACCATCTTTTCATTTTAGCGCTTCTAAAGTCAGGATAAAACCATGTAACTAAATCATTGTACCTTATTCAGTCTTCTTAAAAATTTTCAAGTGTTGAATTCCTCAAATTTTCCTAGCGAGTTTATTTGTTGAGTTTCTCTTGTGATTCTCTCAGATTTTATTAATGTATTGAGTTTCTACAGTTTTTATATCAACCCTATTTAATACTGTTCTTAATTAAAATAATAGGTAAATCTCTTTCCTGAAATCTGTAGATATTTCAAAACTATCAATATATTTCCACATCCTTCTTAGCTCTACATATCACTTCTTCCTGAACTGTTCTCATCCTTGTATTCTCTTCTGAATTCTTTTGAGCTTTACCGTAGCATTCTTTGCAGAATATAAGCCTTCCTGATGAGTTTTTGATCAGCACTGAATTGAGAAGTATTGTTGCTTCCCAAGTCTGGAAAAGATCCCATTTTTTCAAAATAATTAAGGAGCTAGAATGATTATAACTTGGTGCCAGGGAATCTTAAGAGTCTGCCAAGAAGTAGCAGACAATGTCAATAGCATTGGAAGAGTATAGTATGAGAAGTAACATTATAAGTATTCAGGTGCAAGAAGTATATTGAAGCTTCAGAAATGAAACCTAAATATAGAATCCTAATAATTTTATGGGAAAGGGGTTACTTTATTGTGGACAAATTCAGTACAGAATCTGCAAATTCAGGTTGCAACTTGCTGTCAAATACATGGCAGTACAGAAGTTTGAAAAACAGCCTAAATCAGAAATCTCAGAAGCAAATGAATGTTTATCACTCTGTTTCTATTTCAGGAGATAATTTCCAATTACCTGTAGTGAAATAGCTATTGCAACTTAAAATGTGCAGTAGGATTTAATAACTAATGCTAATCACTTCCTTGAGTACAGTAATATTTAGTGAAGCCAGTTGGCCAGTCCAGTGCTGACTGTGCATACGTAAGCTCTTCATTTGTGATAGAATCTTATTTCACTCTCTCACTCACACAATGATACAGATAACACTGCCCCTCTTTTTTCTGTCTCTGTTGCCCATTTAGGTGCGCTAGTAGACCAAGGCATCTTTGAGGAGCTAACACGGGATTACCTTCCCCAGCTGTCTGAGAAGATGCAAGATTTAGGGGTCATTTCCAGCATATCACTATCTTGGTTCCTCACACTTTTCCTTAGTGTCATGCCTTTTGCAAGTGCAGTGGTCATTGTTGACTGTTTCTTCTATGAAGGCATAAAGGTCATCTTGCAGGTATCCCTGGCCATCCTGGAGGCCAACATGGACAAGCTGTTAAATTGCTGTGATGAAGGTGAAGCCATGACTGTCTTGGGCAGGTAGCTTTGTTTTTAGTTTCTGAATTAAATGAATGGCAGTGCCTTTGGATTTATTATAATTATTGTTCATATTTCTTTCTTGGTTCTTTCTGAAGTTTCTTGCTTCTCATTGTGAATTCCTTAATAGACTGGAGCTGCTTATGTTAGAAGACTAATAAAAATCAGGCTGCTCAAAGTCAGTCACTTTGATTTAGCATGTAGGTATGAGATTTATATCCTGCCTTTTGTTCAGGAACCTCAAGGCACCATACGTAGTACTCCCCACAACAACACGCCTCTGAAGTAGGTTGGGTTAAGAGAGAGTGAATAGTGCAAAGTCATCAGGTGAGTTTCCAGAGTTGAGAGTGGACTTGAACCTGGGTCTCCCCATTGCCAGATCAGTATCTTAATGACTACATGACACTGGCTATAGCATGTTATCCAATGTGTTAACATAAATTGTTGTGCCTAGAAAGATCACTTGTAGTTACAGAATTCCTTTGATCTAATTTCATGGCATTCTAATTGACAATTCCCAGCTCAACTTTTTGGGTAATGTGACTTGAAAAATCTAGTTTGTGTGGGAGAGGTTAGTGAATTCTCATCAGCCAGGGATAGGTAAAGCCAGTAGCAAGATGAATGTATGGAGTGCTGAATTTGATTATATTGTGAAGGAGGATTTTTCAAGAAAGGTTGTTCTGAAGTAGTAATTCTGTTCTGGTGGAAACGTGATTAAAAAGAACCCTCGAACAATTAGCCATTGCATAAAATAATTGAGTATCAGTGATTTTTCCCCCCATTAGTCAACTGGGAATCAGCTGAGCTTCCTTTGCCCCCTTAATTTAAATTGGTGACTCTCCAGACAAAAATAAGATAGAGGCAGGTCAGTTCCATTGGTCTGTTGAAATGAATTACCTCTGAGCCCCTCTCTTTCCAGAGCAGATGGGACCTGCAGTTGGTAGAAAGGTGACACTTTGAGGCCACTTCAATTTGCATGCTTGTTCATTTGTATTTTATGCTAAGATTACATCCAGAGAGATAGTTTAATGTGCTTCCCTTCAATCTGTCAGGTGGCACAGAAGGATGCCATCATAAATTTGGTCTATCCCCCAAACTGATCTCTGCTCTGCCTTATTAATGAGGCTGACAGTTCAATGTGGACCAAGTTAAAGTGCAGCAAATGGTGGCTATGTTTCCTCTCCTGTCTATGTTCCCACTCCTACCTGCTAGGGAGGGAGAAGAAACACCAGTCACTTGTCTTAATACAGTGGTGAGATGGGGTTCTACTAGAAGTAATTGTAGCTGAACAGTTCAACAATCTGTGTATACTCAGGGTGCACCTGCATCACTGAATACAGTGGTTGGGAACTCAGCTAGCACTCTGCCCATTCAGTCTCTCATTGTGAGATTTATCCTCAGCCACACTCAGCCCCATTTTTTCCTAGATTTCTTTTCATGAGAGTGATCTTCATGGTAGTTCTGGTGTCTGTGACCAGTGAGTCAGTGAAATAAACAAAATGACTCCCCTTTATCAAGTTCAGAACTGCCAAAAAGCAATGGACAAGCTGTAAAAAAGAACAAGAGAGCTCATTTTGTTTAAGAAAAGTGAGGGTAGTTTATCCTAGAAATACTTCACTTGGAACACAAATTGCTTTCCCCCCCCCTCTTTGACAGATTACTGATAGCAGGATTACTATGAGAATTGGTCTTCACCGCTGCTCCCAGTGCTTGCACAGGACAGTGTTGAAGAAAATGTTTGTGCAGTCCAGCTGTTAGCCAACACGTCGTTCATAAAGCACCAGTGGAGGAGCACGTGAGCAGCCTGCATTTGTGTGGTCTCAGAAGCAAGGGAAATTGTGGGTGGAGTAGAGAAAGCAATCTGGATCTCCTGCAAGCAGGAACAACACCCACCAGTCAGTCTCTTTAAGTTGGGCTGGGGGACCAGCATGTTTTGGCAGATGGCTAAAACCATGGGTTTAGCCATCTTCAAATCGTATCCACAGAGTAGGGGCGTTCTGCTTTTCCTGCTTTACTGCAAAGCCCCTGTTCATCCCATAGATAAGGTGCTGAAGTTCCACCCACCACATGTATGATCTGCAGGTGACCTCAATCATTCTCTCTTGCACACTCCTGTCACTCTCTCGCTTGTCTGGCTCTCTTGCCGTCTTTCTCACTTGTTCTCACTCATCTGCTACTCTCACTTGGTCAGTTGCCTTTCTTGCTCACTCAGCTTTGTCTCTTGCTCTCTTTTGTCTTCTTCACTCACACTTGCTTGCTTGCTCCTCTGCATGCTTCCTCTAATAGCTGATGGAGGTGGGGACTTCCCATCTTAAAGTGACACCCTGTTTCAGCCAGCACCACTCTGTTGTGCAAAGTATCTGCCAGTCAGACATTTTAATATTTTTACATGTGTAAATAAGAAGTCCATGTAATCTAAATAGTGCATTGTGCCCAATATCTCCTACTGCTCAAGCCAAAATAGCTGTAGAAAAAAGTCACCAGCAGCTAGGGGAATGCACCATGTCTGCAGCAGCCAAAAATGGCCAACAGGAGCTGGACAGATTTCAGGTTCCGCTATGTCATTACTGCGGTCACCACCAAGGTGTCACAAATTTTGCACAATTCTGCTTGTGTCAGGAGAAAATGGATAACACTGTTTTATTATCAGAGCAGATAAATACAAAGGTAGGTGGCCTCAACTACAGGCTGAGAATGAGAGGAGGGCCACATCAAAAAAATATGTCCTTAAAAACAATTAGCAAGGCACCTTTGAGTCACAATCATGGGGATGTGTGGGCTTATATATAATTATTACATATTTTCCTGTGATTTATCAGAGCCTGCAATGCTTCAGTATATACAGTACATTAAATTGCACAATATAGAATTACATTATAATTAATATGTAATTTAATATAGTGTATGGATGAATCAAATGTCTTGAATCATAAATTTTATCTTAATTGTTTTAGTTTTAAAATAAATTCATGTTATCATGAAAGCTGACTCTAGCATATATTTTATTAAATAAATTATATAGACTCTCC
The DNA here is from genome assembly GCF_059951505.1 of Python bivittatus. Taxonomy (NCBI): domain Eukaryota; kingdom Metazoa; phylum Chordata; class Lepidosauria; order Squamata; family Pythonidae; genus Python; species Python bivittatus. Next base: position 35,812,396 of record NW_028277035.1, on the reverse strand, counting down.
TGACCATAATTTTCAGTTTATGTACTAATCCAAAATTCTCTGTTGATTTTTGATTTTCTGTAGGTACCTGGATAATGTAATTAATCGGCAGAATATTTTCTCACGTATTCCTCACCTCCACGCTTCATTGACGAGTGGGGATGATCCATCAGTGGAAATTGATATATTTGAACTTATAAGAACAGCCTATGAGGTCAAGAGATAACATAAATCTTACATTTTTACTCTGATATTTTTTTTAATGAATTACTGTATGTACTAGCTTTGTATTCTCTATTAATCAAAGATATGTCTTTAATATAAGCATTCACAGATTCAGGGTATGGGGGTCAACTGTCTCTTTTATGATGAATACAATAGATAAGGCATTTAGCTATAGTCATTATTCCTCTCTAACCCATTTTTCTTTTAAAACTAATTAGTTTGGGTTCTTGGCTCCCTCAAATTCATAGCCTTATAATAGCAAATCCTGTGTTATGTTTTCATGTGATTCTTACAATTGCTAACATACAGTATCTTCTCCCTCTTCCCTTTCCACTAGAACTTCCAGATCTGAACTACAAAATGCAGATGAGTGCTAGAGAGTAGCAGAGATATCGAAGCTCTGCCTCTTTATTATCATCTAGTAGCTCCCCTTATTTTTGTAGTACAAATCTAGTAATTGTTTTCCTTGTTTTGGTGCCCATGGCTTCCAAACATGACTAGAGAGCTATGATTGGCCACCATCACTTCTGCAAGCATTGTTTCCTCATCAGTAAAATAATTGCTAAGTAAAACTTGAAGTATTTCATCAAATGAATGTGATTTTTTCAAATGTGCGGTATTTTCTGTGGATTTAGTTATAAACCTAGTCTTCCACTACAGAAATTCAGCCACTTGAAAACAGATGATATTGAACAAATGCGTTTTAAACAAAGACTGAAGGTAATCCATTCTTTAGAAGACACTGCTAAGAGAAGTGTGGTGAGTAGTACTCACATTTTATAAGCATGTGTTAAGTTACTGATTTTGTTTCTCCTACTTGGAATCTTTGAGGCTAGGCTAAGCTAAACAATTTAAAGAAATAAATTAGACAAATAACTAATTGGCATGTTAATCTTTATTTTCTAGAGCAAGGTATGTGTAGTGTGATAGTGTAATGGTATATCGCTAGTTTGAATGTTGATTAGAAGTATTATCAGTCTCCATTTTGAGACTGACATTAAGCTGCAGACTTCACGACCACATTTGCCCCAGTTCTATAATTTTTTTTCCCTTTGTCCCACATTCCCTGCTTTTCCTGTTACCAGCCCTGATTAATTGTTCTGGCAAATTAGAAAGCTTTACGTGTGGCATTTTGGTTGATTCTGATACAGGTATCAGCCAACTGGGATGTTGCTGTTTTCCTCATAGAGCAACATTGTGATTTCTTTTTAACTTTTAACCCATAACAGGTTGAGCTGAAAACATTCCAGTCTTTTTTATGAAAGTACCTTGGCAGACTTGCCACAGAATCTTAACTAGCTAATTTTCTGTCTTATTTTCTCCTACTGAAAATGTAATAGGAAATAAATAGTGACCTTTCCATTCTCTGAGTTGCTATGTCTGGGAATCTCAAGGGAAGGGTTGCTCTCCATTTTCTTGCTGCTGTTTTTGTCTGTTGCTTGTGGTATCCCTTCCCTCCAGATAGCATCAGATGTCTAGCAAATGTCTCTAATGCCCTTGTAGATGTTTGACAAGGAGCACATTAAGGAGAAAAAAGCTGAGAGGAAGAAAAAAATCGACCCATTTCCTGTTCCTGCTTCCAATTATAGTGCACTGAGAGCAGGAAATACATATAATACCTTTGACCAGCCTTTTTGTGCTTATTGACTCAGTTCAAGAGAATAGAGCTGTTCTCTTTTAGCTGTCATTCAGTTTTTAGATTCCTCTGGTCTTACAGGTCAGTATCTCCCAAATACAGACTTTAACATTCTGTTCAAAATTATTAGATGCTCCTTCCTTTTTCCAGTTCACAAATTTCAAAAGTCATTTTGCTGTACTTCTAAAAATATAGCTTCCTCCTTTCATTGAATCTAACTTTTTCCAGATTCCCAGCTGACACAATTAAGATACATTTGTTTCTGTGATTTCTGTAGGTCCGAGCTGTATCTGGTGACATTGGCTTTTCTATGCAAGAATTAGAAGATCTTTATGTAGTATTTAAGGTGAGAGACCTTGATAAAACAGTATCCTCTTTATTATTGCTGCAGGTAGCAGATAAAGTGTGTCTGTGAAAACTCCTTTAAATTACAGAATTGCCAGGGTCCAAGTTGGTGGTGTATTTCAAAAGACTTTTATGCTCAGATTGTTTGGGTTTATTTTTGCAGCTGAGAAAATATAGGAAAATACAACAGAATTAGACGAGATCTTATTTTGTTAGACTGATTCAGTTTTATTTTTTGTTTTGTTTCGTTACATGCTGTGATTCTAAACAAGTGCATAAGATTTATTTAGTTTATGTTTTGAGAAAAGAGCAGTGTTTCAGCCTATCTCCAATCAGAGATGTAATTTCTGAGGGACTGGGGACAAAATATTTTGCCCTGGCTTCTTTCTCTGTGTTTTGTTTGATTTTGCTTTCTTAATACTTGCAGTAGTAATGCCATATGATATCAGGACTTTCTAGATTTAGCTTTAAAATGTTAATGCTGTCATATTATCATGATTTTGAAAGGCAACATGGTATTTGTCATACAATTTAAAAATAAAAATAATTTAAAAGGAGCTGCTTTTGCCCCTGCCACAATAGCAAGTACAGGAGGTCCTCAGTTAATGATCATTCATTCAGTGACCGTTAGACATTATGTGATCATGATTTGGGCACTTGGCAACCAGCTCACAGTTACGTCGCAGCATCCTGTGGTCACATGATCGCCGTTTGTGTCCTTCGCTACTGGCTTCCAACAAGCAAAGTCAATGGGGAAGCTGGCAGGAGGTCACAAATGGTGTTCATGTGACGTTGCACTTACCAACCGTGTGGGATTCACTTAACAACTGCAACTGGAACTACTGAAACTGCTGTTGTAAGTCAGCGCAGTCACATGACATCATGCTTTATGACTGCGTCGCTTAGTGACAGAGTTTCCGGTCCCAATTACCATAGATAACTAAGGACTACCTGTACATTCATCTTGTTTTAAAAACAGTTTAAAAGAGAAAGAGGAAATTGCCACTATTACTACAGAAAGGTACAGTGGTACCTCGGTTCACGAACTTAATTTGTTCCGCGACTCTGGTCGCGACCCGAATTGGTTGCAACCCGAAGCAAATTTCCCCATAAGGTTCAATGTAAATACGGTTAATCCGTTCTGACCCCTACGAATTTGCTCGCCAACTGATTTTGGTCGCCTCCCGAATCAAATTTCCCCATAAGGTTCAATGTAATTACGGTTAATCTGTTCTGAACCATATGTATTTTTTTTTTAAAACCGCAAAAATATGAAACAAAATACAATACGAAGAGAGAGAACACTAACCTTGCTCGACGTGACTTCTGGCATGGAGGATAGGAAGGCGGGTGGGGAGGCGGTTATTGCTTGGAGGGAGAGTCCCCCTCCCTCAGGAAGCCACGACCACGTGTCACGGCAGGGAAAATGGCCGCGGATCCTGTTTGTCACCCGATCCGGCGTTCGCGAATGGAGGCAAAATTTTGCGAATGGAGCTGTTCGTGACCCGTATTGGTCGTGAACAGAAGCGTTCGTGACCCGAGGTACCACTGTATTTGAAATGTTTCTGTGCACCCACCTCCCTGATATAGCCTTTGTTATGTATGTCCCATCTGTAAGTGATAGCAAACTGCTGCAGCTGTTTTGATTCAGCCTGAGCTTGATTCCTTAGTTCAGTCTTCCCATATCTGATATCCTCCTTATATATTGGACTAATTTTAGTGAAACATAAGCATTCTTAGCACTATAGAATTAGCAATGTCCCATTGCTAATGGGAGTTTGAAGACTATGATGATTTCAACCAAGATCTTTCAAATTATCACAACTGAATGTAGAAAAGTAGTAGAGTGTTCATTACAATGTTAGAACTAACTTTTCAGGTAACTGTGACATTTCAAAGGCTGTAGAACTACCAAAAAACCCTATTTGTTTCCAAACTGTCCCATTCAGATTGTTGAACAATTTCTGTCTGAATCTGTGTGCAAATTGATTGGATTCCTTATAATTATACTTTTCATTGTAGTCTTGTATGTTTCAGAACTGATTAAACGCCATGCCTAAACCTTTAAGATATGTCTTCAATGCTGACAGATTGAAAAAAGTGTCATTCTCTCTCTCTCTCAGCCCAACCTGGCTCACAGGGTTGTTGTGGGGAAAATAGGAAAAGGGAGCTTTTGTATGTCACTTTGAGTTGTACAAAATAAAGGCAGGATACAAATCTAATAAATAAATCATTTCTTCTGTTTATAGGCAAAACACTTCATGAGCTGTTACTGGGGAAATCGCACTTCAGCTGCTCAAAGAGACCAGAGCCTACCCTACTTAGAGCAGTACCGCATCAACATCGAGCAGTTCAAAGACTTGTTTGCTTCTCTTACGCCTTGGTCTTGTGGACTCCACACATCAGTGCTAGCAGAAAGGATGTTCCGACTTCTGGATGAAAACAAAGATGCGCTTATTAACTTTAAAGAGTTTGCAACAGGCATGAGTAAGTAGCTTTTCTGGAATAGTGTCTTGTCTTATATGTTAATCACTGGTGAAAAGTAATACCACACTAGAGTTGTGCAGCTGTTTGGATTTGAAGTGGAAAAGGTCTTGGAGCTGGGATTGAGCTCAGGCTGTCCTTATCAGTGGCTACAGTCCCTACAGAACACAGAGAGAGAGAGACAGAAAACTCTTTCTTGCCACCCAGTGGTTACCTGGTTCAGATATAGCAGCCCCAAACAAAACTGCAAATTTGACATCTTCAGAAGAAATTTGGTTCAAAACACATTATCATTATTAGAGTGATTCATTTTCTGCTCAGGGTGGATAAAAATCATAAATGATCCACTCAGAAATCCAACTAAAGCTACTTAAGGCTTTATGTCATTGCTTCATTAACATCTTTTGAACATACAGCTAGTCGATGGCTGGTGTGGGTCTTCCGGGCTGTGTGGCCGTGTTCTGGAAGTTTTGTTTCCTAATGTTTCGCCAGCACCTGTGACCGGCATCTTCTGAGTGCAGGAGCACAGACAGGAGCAGTTCTCTCTGTGCCCAGGGTGATGTGACCCTTTTGTGGGTATTTATAGAGATCTGGGAGGGGGAAAGGGGGGGGATTGGGTGTGTGTGTGGGGGGGTTTGGGTTACTGAGTGGCTGCTTGTTTTGGTGTCAGAATCTGTGTGTAACTACTCCTGTCTGTGCTCCTGCACTCTGAAGATGCCGGTCACAGGTGCTGGCGAAACGTTAGGAAACAAAACTTCCAGAACACGGCCACACAGCCTGGAAGACCCACACCAGCCATCGTATGCCGGCCGTGAAAGCCTTCGACAATACATACAGCTAGTCCTTGACTTACAACTATTTGTTCAGCAACTGTTCAAAGTTACAGCAGCGCTGAACGAAGGACTTACGACCCATGTCCAAAGTTACAGCCATTGCAGCACTTTACGGTCATGTGATCAAATTTTGGGCACTTGGCAGCCTGCCTGCATTTATGACTGCGGGGGCGCTTCAACCCGCCCACCTGCCTATCTCTCCCCATTTACATCCTTTTCGCCCCCTGCCTCCCTGTGCTCCACTGCCCCTGCTGACCTTCACCATCTTCTTGCTCCCGCTACTAATGAGGTATACCCAGCCTGGCTGGGGCTGAGCTTCACGCTGTAGGGGGGCGGGGGAAAAAGCAGCCCCAGAGCCACAGTGCACCAAAAAGCCCCTTTGTGCTGCGCTCCTGGGCCAAACTGGGGCTGGGCTTCGCACTGCGAAAAAAAGTAAAAAGCAGCCCCTGACTACAGCGCAAAGGGGTTTTTTGGCACACCATAGCTCAAGGACTGCTTTTTACTTTTTTTTTTTTTGGCAGTATGAAGCCCTGCCCTAGCTTGGCCCCAGGCACAAAGGGGCTTTTTGGCGTGCCGTAGCTCTAGAGCTGCTTTTTGGGTTTTTTTTTTTCCTGCAGTGTGAAGCCCAGCCCCAGGCCTGTCCCAGCAGCCTTGTCAGCAGTGGGAGCAAGAAGATGGCAAAGGTCAGCTGAGGCGGCAGAGCACAGGGCGACAGGGTTCTCAGAGTACAGGGTGGCAAGGGTGACTGTGGCTGGGACTGGGCTGGGGTGGCTACGGCTTCCTGGGGTGTGACAAGCAGCCCCAGAGCCACGCGGTTCTGGGGCCTCTTGCCACCCTGCAAGGCAGGGTGCAGGGCAGCCAAAAGGGCAGAGGTGGCAGGGAGATAGCAGGTGGGGGAAGTTGAAGGCAGCCCCTTACTTTATTGAGGCTCGGGGCTGGGAGGGACCAAGCCTGGAATGGCTCGTATTGGGGTGGATACTCACTTAACGACCCACAATTCTTGGTTAACAACAGCTGCTGGGATTGCCATTATTAAGCGATGTGGTCCTGTGATGTCTCGCTTTACGACTGCATCACTTACTGATGGACATTCTGGTCCTGATTGTGGTCATAAGTCAAGGACTATCTGTAATCTATCCATAGAAGCAGACATCATTACTGACAGTGTTGATGTAGTTACTAATTTCTGGCTCCATTCTTCAAAGATCTCCTTTAATGTTTCCGATGTTATATTGTTTTGTGTCATTTTGTAAGTCCCTGTATTAACTGACATCAAGAACAGGTTTGTATTTTTTTTCCCTTCTGTTTAGAATCTTTAATGTCTAGTGTCGAGTTTCTGAAATCATAAAGTAACTTATCTTTGTTATGGCTTACAATAGCCAGGATAGCCAAAATAGGTCTGTTTCCCACGAGAAGCTATTCATTTTTTATAGTTAAGTCCAAAATCTTATAGTAAAAGTCAATATTCCAAATTTATCTGGAGCCTCAATCTGTTTATAACTTTCTTAGATCAAAATCTTATTTAGCTTTTTGCTGTCTATTTCAAACTCCTTAAGTTCTTAAGCTTATAATTAATTTTTCCTTTGTTCAGAATTGAAAATAAAACTCACCTGATGACTTTTCAAACCTGTTGTTTAGAAAGTCTCTAATAGCTTTAAAATGGTTAATAGGCAATTTCCAAAAGTGATTAGAAAGTGAGGTTTGTCAACTTAGTGTCCTTTAAAAGGCTCTGCCACAGTTGCAAGCAAGATGGCTAATCCCTTTTTTTATGGCGCTCATACCTATGGAAAACCACTGTCCTGCGGTCTCCTGACGAGGAGCAGCCGTCTGGCACGTAGGCGATCTGTCCTTTCCTTATCCAGAGGGGTTCGAAGGAGCCAGTCTGCTCACCAGTTCCATGGACTTTGCCGCAGTTATTGGCTCTGCTTTCACAGAGATGTCTTCAGTTCACCATACCTCCCCTGGAAGTCTGCTATGCTACTCGGCTTCTGAAGTCTCTGAGCAGCTTATATCCAGCAATAACAAAAAGTTAAAAACCATAATATAATATTATCACAATATAATAACAAATATCTACTAGTTGCAACACCCAAATGGAGGGTTTAATCCTTATTGTACTGAAATACTTGAGATATGTCTTCACAGCTCTTCAGGGCAGTCCACACATCTGGGGGCAAACTGTTCCACAGAAGGGGGGCCAGCACTGAAAGTTCAATTATGGGGTCTCATTAGATGGCATTTCCTCACTGGAGGGCCCCTTAATAAGCCTTCTGTTCCCGCTCTTACTAGACAGGCAAACTCAACCCAGAGAAGGCAGTCTTAAACATATCCAGGCCCTAAGTCATATAGCATAGAGAGTAAGGAAGATGACCTTGACAGAGATAGGCCAGATCCATCACTAAAACAACAAGGAGAAAATAAGCAGAATGTATGTGTAAATATGTGTATAACAAGGGGAGGAGGCATAGCACAATCAGACTCGCAAGATTCTGTTGTTGTAGCTGCTGTCAGTGAGACTAGTCTTAGCCTTCCTGTGGAGTTGATTGTCTTCTGGAGCTCAGGTCTACCTAATGGGGCTAATGTATAGGGCTTTAAAAACAATAACCAGCACTTTGAATTACACCTGCAAACTGACAACCAGTGCAACTCCTATAGTAGTAGTGTTACATAGGCCTACTTGGTCATCTTGCTGCAAGTCATCACAGCACTAGCTTACATATATTGGATCTGCTTTTTGCCTCAGAGCAACTGACATGTAATCTAATGGTGGGGATCAACATCAGTCTGATTTTATAGATATATCACCATCTGGTTGCCTAGAGACTCACACCCACCACCTGTGACAGATGGAATGGACCTCTTAAATTAGTCCACTCCAGTTGCCTTATGGATTCACTTGGTTGCTGACAGGTGCTTGTGGAGTTTCCCAATGATCTAGTGGGTAGTTTTGTGGGGCACCTGGTTGATCTCTAGAATTTAGAGAGAGCCAGGGGGCTTGATTGGGCACCAATCCTGTGGGTGAAGTGTCAAAGGAGATGCCTGGAATGATACTGACAAGGAGGAGTGATTACCAGATGTATACACAAGCCCATATTCAGGTATACATCATGGCAATAAGGTGGCAGGGTACCAATTCTTCTCCACATTTATTGTATCTATGGAGTGCAGAACAGCAGTTTTATTTAGAGTGACCCATTCCCTTTTGGATCCTGGGACACCAGAATATTGCGCTGCTGGCCTTTGTGAGCAGTTTGCTAATCACTTTGAGGACAGAATCACTCATATTCACTCTGAGTTGGACACTATCTGATAGTCTCATGAAATAACGGGGTAACATCATGCAAGATTATCTGGGATTTTTTCAATGAGGAAATCTGTAGGATGAGTTCAGCACCTACAAATTAGACTCTTGCCACTCTTATACGATTTGCAAACCAGAAAGGGCATGATGGCATGGGTACAGGAGCTGGTGAATGTACTGTTCGTGGGAGGTACATTGCTGCCTACCTTGAAGGAGACAGTGATGGTCCCACTCCTTAGAAAGCCATTTCTTGACTCTGCCATCTTAAATAATTATTAGTCAGCCTCCAATCTGCATTAGTTGCTAGTGGGTTTCCAGGCCCAATTTGATTATTTGTAAAGCCATATATGGCTTGGGCCCTTATTATGGAACTGTCTTTTCCAAGTGGAATTTGCCTGCTTTAAATGTTCTAGCAGAGAGAGAATGGTCTGGGTGCCCACCTAAAAGAGACTAGGCAGGTTGGAACCCATAGAATGCCATTCTCACTGTTGGCCCCTCTCTCTGGAGTAACATGCCCCCTGTGTGTCCCTACTCTTTTGTCCTTTAGGAAAAATGGTGAAGACAGTCCTCTTTGGGAAGGTATTCAGGTAGAAATTTTTTATCTAATGGTTTTTATTAATAGTATTTACTATTGTATTTACTGTGGTTTTTTAAATGGTGATTTATGGATATTTTTAGTTTCATAGACTATAAGCCACTTGGAGTTGCTAGAAGAGATGGCAAATAAATATATGTATTGAAATAAATAAATGAATCATGTTGAGAAAAGAAGAATAAGAACAAGCTTTAACTTCTCTAAGATAATCATGGGAACAGGAAAAACTTTATCAGCTAAACTTACCGATGTCATAGTTACAGTGGGACAAAAAAGTATTTAGTCAGCCAGCAATTGTGCAAGTTCTCCCACTTAAAAAGATGAGAGAGGCCTGTAATTTTCATCATAGGTATACCTCAACTATGAGAGACAAAATGGGGGAAAAAATCCAGAAAATCACATTGTCTGATTTTTAAAGAATTTATTTGCAAATCATGGTGGAAAATAAGTATTTGGTCAATATCAAAAGTTCATCTCAATACTTTGTTATATATCCTTTGTTGGCAATGACAGAGGTCAAACGTTTTCTGTACGTCTTCACAAGGTTTTCACACACTGTTGCTGGTATTTTGCCCCATTCCTCCATGCAGATCTCCTCTAGAGCAGTGATGTTTTGGGGCTGTCGCTGGGCAACACGAACTTTCAACTCCCTCCAAAGGTTTTCCATGGGGTTGAGATCTGGAGACTGGCTAGGCCACTCCAGGACCTTGAAATGCTTCTTACGAAACCACTCCTTTGTTGCCCGGGCGGTGTGTTTGGGATCATTGTCATGCTGAAAGACCCAGCCACGTTTCATCTTCAATGCCCTTGCTGATGGAAGGAGGTGTTCACTCAAAATCTCACGATACATGGCCCCATTCATTCTTTCCTTTACACGGATCAGTCGTCCTGGTCCCTTTGGAGAAAAACAGCCCCAAAGCATGATGTTTCCACCCCCATGCTTCACAGTAGGTATGGTGTTCTGTGGATGCAACTCAGCATTCTCTCTCCTCCAAACACGACGAATTGAGTTTAGACCAAAACGTTCTACTTTGGTTTCAGCTGACCATATGACATTCTCCCAATTCTCTTCTGGATCATCCAAATGCTCTCTAGGAAACTTCAGACGGGCCCGGACATGTACTGGCTTAAGCAGGGGGACACATCTGGCACTGCAGGATTTGAGTCCCTGGCAGCGTAGTGTGTTACTGATGGTAGCCTTTGTTACTTTGGTCCCAGCTCTCTGCAGGCCATTCACTAGGTCCCCCCATGTAGTTCTGGGATTTTTGCTCACCGTTCTTGTGATCATTTTGACCCCACGGGGTGAGATCTTGCGTGGAGCCCCAGATCGAGGGAGATTATCAGTGGTCTTATATGTCTTCCATTTTCTAATTATTGCTCCCACAGTTGATTTCTTCACACCAAGCTGCTTGCCTATTGCAGATTCAGTCTTCCCAGCCTGGTGCAGGTCTACAATTTTGTTTCTGGTGTCCTTCGACAGCTCTTTGGTCTTGGCCATAGTGGAGTTTGGAGTGTGACTGTTTGAGGTTGTGGACAGGTGTCTTTTATACTGATAACAGGGTCAAACAGGTGCCATTACTACAGGTAATGAGTGGAGGACAGAGGAGCCTCTTAAAGAAGTAGTTACAGGTCTGTGAGAGCCAGACATCTTGCTTGTTTGTAGGTGACCAAATACTTATTTTCCACCATGATTTGCAAATAAATTCTTTAAAAATCAGACAATGTGATTTTCTGAATTTTTTTTCTCATTTTGTCTCTCATAGTTGAGGTATACCAATGATGAAAATTACAGGCCTCTCTCATCTTTTTAAGTGGGAGAACTTGCACAATTGGTGGCTGACTAAATACTTTTTTGCCCCACTGTATTAGGCATCAGAATCCAACAGGAAAAAAAGGCAATCTAGGAGTACTTCTAAAATCTAGGTATGTCTTCTGATCCTAACAGGTGGAATGTATCATGGCGATCTGACTGAGAAGCTGAAACTCCTTTACAAACTACATTTGCCTCCAGGTGATCCATTTCTTTGAAACTTCTGTTGGTGGTAGTTAAGGATTACAATTTCTTAAGGCTGTTTGTAGGTTCTATCGAATTTATTAGGCTGATAGTACATATAAATGGTTACAGTATTCTATCCATAAGAATATATATAATGCTACTTATTTTATATAGTGTGGAGACTTAGTGTACATAGGTAGGAGAGGCTTTAACCTCTCCATCCCCCCTCAAATTAACGGAAAAAAAACTGATTGGCAGAAACTGACATTTTTTCTTTATGTGCTGTGTTGAGAGGTGGGAATAAGTGGGTTTAGCCATTCTTCTCATGATAATCTTAGTTAGGATTGGCCCATTACCATAAAAAGAGAAGACAGCGTTATTCTACTTATTTAACATATGACATGTAGCCCCGAGAGACAGCTTTTAATTATATATGTTTGCCTGTAAATTTTAATTGACTTAAGTGGTATGGATTAATTTATGTGGTTAATTAGTGAACATATTCATTAGAATATTCATATGGCATAGGACTTTCTCACATACAGTTTTAATTTTGTGTGAACTTTTTCATCCCTGCATTATTTTAGTAGCTTTGCAGAATAACCTTTAAATATTTGGGAAGTGCTTTGGGTTGTTGGGCTTGTTTCTAGTTAAGTGTCATATCTTTTCCTACAGAAAGGAAGATGGGGGTCAAACCACTTCCTACTGAAATGTAGATTTGCACTTACGATGCCTCTCTTTTGAGTGTGAGGACCTATTAAAATGGTGGAAGTATTCCAGAGGGCTCTAGTGCAGTACTAGTGTTGAAGCCCTGATCACCCTGTGAAATATAAAAGTAACCCAGGTAGTTGACATGAGCACTTCCTAGCATGCTCTTCTCTTCACAGAGTCCATTTATCTCCTGGGTATATGTCTTTGCTGAGGGAAGAAAGGTAGACTGAGAGATGATCAGAATTCAAGTAGAAGGAATGTTGTTTTAAATTCAGCTGAAAACAGGTAGTTCTCAGTTACTGACTGCTTTGTTTAATGACCATTTGAAGTTACAACAGTGTAAAAAAGAAGCTTTGTGACTAATACTTGCATTTATGACAGTCATAGCATCCTGTGGTCATGTAATTGCCATTTGGGCACTTAACAACCGGTGCAAATTTACAAGCATGCTTCCCAGCCTGCTCGCAACAAGCAGAGTTAATGGAGAATGTGGAAGTAAAATTGCAAGCCACGGTCACATGATTTTCCACTTAGTGACCATGTCACTTAGCAACAAAGTTGCACGTCCCAATTGTGGTAGCTAAGTGAGGATTGCCTGTATAAGTGAAAGCTATGGAGGTGAAAAAGCTTTTTATTTTTTCCCTTCACTTTTGCATATTCTAAGGGTTATCCAGTGGAGCTTTTATGAATGTTTCAGAGCCTTTTGTATTTCAGCTCAGTGAGAGATCTGATGAAACATTGGTTAAAATGTTGTGACATTTGCAAGACATTATGAGGAGAAAAATCACTTGTATGTGGCATCAGTTCCAGTAATTCAGTTTATGGTTTGTCCAGGTTAGAGCTTGTTTTTAGGGCCTAAGGATGTGAATGAGATGCTATGTACAATATGGCCAACCATCTGTTTGCCCAACCCTTATCTGTCATGGTTCATTAAATCTAAAGATGATGATCAAGTTTGTCTATAAATTCCTCCATGAAAGAAGAAGTTGTTCCAGGCTTTTTAAAGGAAATGATAATGGAACCACTTATTAGGGAAAAACAAACTTGGATCCAGGAGATCTGAACAATTTATATGCTTTTTTCTGGACAAGGTGCCTGACTGTGTCGTGGCTGAACTAATCCATGTTCTAACAATTCAGGGTTTATGCTTAGCTTTGACATAGCAATTGCCTTGTTTGTCCTGTGGGGTGATTTTTGCTGGAAGAGGGACCCTGTTGATTCTCCTTGTCCTTCCAGCAATTTTTGGCCAATATATTCTTCTAGAAGAGCAGTCTATATGAGATGTGGATGGTTTCCACTGATCCCACTTACACTTGGATGGCTATCTTCAGATGGCATATTAGGGGACTTATGTTTAACCTGGTGGCGTTTCTGCTATGGTTTCACAGAACCCTGCCATTCTGTGCTGATTAACACAAAGCCACTAAGTAAAATCATCAGGAGATTCAGACTGCAGAGCTCTCTTTTTCATCAAATTCAAGGGAGGCAATGGAAATGCTTAATCAGTACCTGGCCATGATAATGAATTGAATGAGGGCCAATAAACTGAAGTTTAGTCCAGGCAAGACAGAAATGCTCTTAGTACCTCTGTCTGGCAACTTCTGGAGAAGATTACACTTCCATTAATAGGATCAGATTTGTACTTTGGCTATCTTAATGGATTCATCTTTGTCATTAACATCTCAGATATTCTCTGTAACATAGATCATCTTTTACCATGTTAGGCTATTACACCAATTATGATTCTTTTGGATAGAGGTAGCCTGGCTTCTCTGATTTGTGCATTGGTAGTATCTCATTTATATTTTTATAATGTATTGTATGTTTGACTTCTCCTGAAGATAGTTTGGCTAGTTCAAAGTAAGGTGGCTAGCGCTCTGATTGGAATTTGGGGTTAAAAAGAAGAATATGCAAGGCTCATTTGGGTTCATTCTTGTAATGAGGAAGAGGTAAGGCACTTAGATTTTCCCAACTCCAGTTACAATTGCTCTAAAAACAGCACGGCACATAACATAGGTGAGAAAGATACACTAGTAAACTAAGTGGAGAAATAACCCCACCAGCTCATACCAACTGAGCAGAATGTGGGGGTGGCAATTTTTCTAAGATGTTGGGGACTTCTTGGTGGAAGGTAAGAGCTGTAGAAAAGTGACTCGAAGCCACCTTCAGCATGCTGGGGTTTAGCATCAGCAGATGCAACAATAGATTTATGCTTGCAGAACTTGCCACAACTGTAACAGAAACCCCCAAAGCAAATGTATCCCCTGTGGGAAGTGAGGTGAGAGACAGAGATTTCAGTTATGACTATCAACAGCTATTCAACTGAAAGGCCGTAGGGCAAAGAGTCAGTTGAAATATGGGAAAGACCAGAAGAAGCGATGGGTTTAAGCTGCCATGGATGTAAGAGGGAAACTGCATCTTCATGCTGACAGAGGGCAATCAACTGTTCAGTGTGGCTACATTCCAGTTTGCAGTAAAGATTCTTAGCGAGTTATGCCATGTCATGTCTCTGAAATACTTCAGCCAATCTGAGCTTAGCAGCCAAGTTGACATGTAAAGCCTGACATCACCCACCAATAGCAGTGTACCTCTGTACCACTTCTGCAGTATCCTAAAACTTCACCCCCTGGAGAACTGTCAGTCAATTAAGGGTTACTTCGTTTTTATTTATTTATGCAGTTAGAAATTGCCTTAGAAGAAATTTAACAGGCTACTACCTGAACAAATAAAAGCAGGCTTCCCATTCTGAAAAGGAGGCTTTTGTTCCTCCAAATTTCCTGTTTCTCCTACAACCCACTTATCTCTCCAGTGCTGTTTCAGAGGCTCCCAAATCCTCCAGAACAGATTTGGAGGGTGGACAGAACAGTTGTAGAAGAAAAGGGGAATGTATTAAAAATGCTTCCTCCCTTTTTGTTTGTGGAAGTTTCTGCTGGATCAGAGAGCCTTCTCTGAGTGGAAGGATTCCATTGGATACAGGTCATCAACTCAAGTCCAGTAATCAGAGAAAGGTATTTAGAGCTATCATGAGTAATTCCTAAGGAAACAAAGTTTACATTCGATAACATTTTTTCTCTTTGTATAGCTCTCAGTCCAGAGGAAGCAGAGTCTGCTCTGGAGGCTGCAAGTTACTTCACAGAAGATAACACTACTGAAGGTAAAAATGAGTGGTTTTATCCATTTGGGAAAGTGGGCATGCAAATACATTGTCGCAAAGCAGAATTGTTTTCTTACTTCCTCTTCTATCAGAATATTATCCCCCAACAGCTCTAGTCTCTGTCATGGATTATGGGGGATAGGTTATTTGTATGTGAAACATAGGTCAGACTAATTATCACTTTTTTCCAGCCCAAGGTTCTTGCTCAAATCTTTTATAACTTGTTCCTTTCTCGGTTTCTCTCTCTTGTTCTATATTTTGACTCACACTCATTCCTCCTGAATTTCTCCCTGTCCTCAAAGCCTTTATTCTTTCTTTCTTTCTCTCTTCCCTTTGCTCTCTAGTATCTCCTTTTGTCTCAGAACTGGATCTCTTCCTGCATTGTGATTCTCAAGGTTAGTCTGAACAGCTGGGCAAATATGGGCTGCTATTGATGTGCTAAAGTGACCTGCTTAATATAAAATGAAACTCTTTTAGAATTTCTCCAAGCCACAGCTATTATAGCAAAGCAGCCAGCCATAGTATTTCATTTCCTTAGTCATATTATTCCCCTGTTTCAAACCCACTGCACAGGAACAACTTTGAAAATTAATCTGATAATAGTGTATAACTAGCAGCAGGGGGAAGCTGCAAATCATTGGCCAATACTCCAAAGCTAAACAAAAGCTTTTAGAAATGTTTTCAATATAAAAAGTCATGTACTTGTGTTCTTTCACAAAGCCTACCCCACGCATCTTTTTTGATGTTGAGTCCATCTCATTGCAAGTCCACTGCTGAGGCAGGCTGAAGCAAATCCAAGGTATTTGAACAGGAAAGTACCCTTTCCCAGCTATCATAGTAGAAGACCCCTGGGGAGTCTTCTACTATGGAGGAGGTGCATGGAGGAGGTGTTTTGTGGTCAGCAATCTGCTGAGCTCCAGTTGGCCTGGTAGATCTGCTATGTGACCACCCCCTTCCATCCATCCACTGGGCTCTGCACCTCCATGGCCATTTGTGTAGTAACTGTCAGAGAATCCAACTGTTGCATAACTATTTTGGGGAGGGGGTTCTTGGGCTTAGAGGTTGGAATATTGATCTCACCCAGACCAAATGCAGGATACCAGGAGATTGAAATTCCCATTAGTAAGCAAAAATATCCAACCCCAACAAGAAGCAGGAACAAGTGAAATTTGCAAAGAAAGTCAGTTTAATGTCTAATGTCCAAGTCATCGCAATCTTGGCTGGGACGTCATGAATCAACTGTGGCTTCACTTGAAAGAAAAGTAAAATCTCAAGTTTGAAAATACAGAAATTCCTGTTTAATCAACTGAAGTGAGCTCTTTTTTGCTTGATTACAGGATGTCAGTTTTATGATTATTCTGGCTCTGTTACTTCCAACTTCTTTCCATAAGTGGTTGGAGATTTTAAAATAACTGGCTTTTGAAACACATACATACCCCAATGAAAATCACTTTTAGTTTGTTCCATACATTTGCATTCACTTTAGACAACCTCAAGTGCTTACTGTCTCGGACCCAGTTTGTTGTAGATAGGAGCTCTTTGGGGATGAAAGCAAGGCATGACTACCTGCATTTTCCACCATAAAATTTGAAAAGATTCAGTTGTGGAGACTTCAGATTCTTTTATGCTGACCTAGAGTAATTCCATGGAAGGGGACCATCTCCTGCCCCCTCCATGGATGTCCTTTTATTTCCTTTTATCAGGGGGCAAAGTTTCCATCTCAGGTTAAAGCACTGAGATTTTTTTTTCTAGAAGAAAATGCTTTTATTTTAAATTAGCTTTTGTGATTTACTCCATTTTTTCCTGCTGGTCATTATACATTGTGATGTTGCAGTCTTTTTTGTTTTTTTCTTGCCATATCAAACATGTAACTGATGTAGTTTCTTCTTCTAGAAGACCTTGTTAATATTTTCTTAATATGAACACTACTTATATTTTCTGGATTATCCGGTACCACCTTTTATTTTCAAAAAGGAAGAGTCAGATTCACTGGGCAGGCTTTCTGGAGATAACCATACCACATACCATGTTTTGCTCCTTGTTTCTGGAGTCTGATAATCAAATGACTCTCTTTGAAGATTGTTTTTATCGTGTTTAGGTGTGCTTTTTGAAAAAGGATTTGCCTGATCCCATTTAAAGCATGTAATTAAAAAGAGGGCATCAGTTTGTGGCCACATTAAATTTCATATTCATTGAACTTTCTGATTCTCTTTATTTGTATTTTGCCTATTAGAGAATCTCTGTTATCACATCATTTGTAATTTTATTTGAAGTCTGTCCTGTCAGTGCATTGCTGTTGTTTTCTGAATTTTAAAATATCTGGTTACTACTTATTTTACTTAATTTACATTTTTGCTTACCCCCATATCTTCCCATCCCCCAGTGTACCAGGATGAAAAGTATTCAAATACAGGGCTGTCTTCTCCAGCTTAGCGTGCTTCAGATGCACTGGGACTATAGAAGAATTCTCATGCATGGGATTTCAAGGAACTAAGGCCCAATATACCTGGAGGGTATTAGGGTGGGGAAACCTGATGTTTCTGTAACAAAAGCATCTGCAAGTGAGAATCCATTGGCTTTTCTTCTATTGTTTTCTTTTCACAGTGCATTTGAAAAAATGGAAAGATAAAGACAATAATGGACAGTAATTTTAATTAGCCCATTTGACCTACTTTTGTTCAGCAATGCTGCCCACCTTTTTTTTAAATTCTAAGTTTAGAGAGCTTCGCTGACAAATATTTGGTTAAATTAATTTCCTTGTGTGGTTTTAAAAAAGCAGAATCAGCTTTTAAAGGGTTAAAAACTATTTCCAGGGCAAAGGAAATTGAATTAGAGACCTCACCTATTTTTAGTGTGTTGTACAACTTTTTTTCTGTAAAAGTCTTCCCTTAACTTTGATCCAGGAGCTTCATTACATCTACTTCAGTGTACATGCAGTATTAGGGTCAACATTCATTTGCTCTGTTTCATGCCCTACTTGTAATAAAAATATCCATTATTTTTATTGTGTTTGATTTTGTAGAAACAGATGTTCACGGAGATAAATCAGCAAGAGAAGGGGAGTCCAAAGATCAAGGTAATGAAGTTTTCTTATTGTTGGTAGTTTCCTTAAAGAAGATGTTCTGCTCTAAAAGAAATTCCCAGGTAATGCTGACATTATCAGAATTCATGAATGTGCATTAATTATATTGGATTAATCTTCCTTGCAGAGAAGGGCACAAGTCCTCATGATTACAGATACCACCTGCGAATGTGGGCCAAGGAGAAGGATGCCAGAAAAGAAACGATCAAAGATCTCCCTAAAATGAGTCAGGTAGAAACTTACTGGAGAATCTATAGGTTTAAAAAGGTGTCTTTGAAATAGAGAGTTTCAAAATGTTAAACCAAGCTAGAAAGCTTGAAAGCTTTTATTATTGTTAACTGTTTTTATTGGTTTGAGATGTTGTTATTCCCTTTAAGGAAAATTGTCATGTTATCAGGACCAAGGAAGAAAAAATGAAGTGATTTGCCCTTTGCCATATTTGAATAATTTAGCACTATGTAAAATATTACTCTTGGATAATTTGTTGTAGAACACTCTATCCCTGTAGTATAGGTGGGAGTCTAAAGCCAGAATTTCTTCTTTTTCTTTTGGCTTTCTCCCTCCCCAGACAATGGACTGAAAAAGCATAGCCTTACAAGAGATTTGAACTCCACATTTGCATTCCTTATAATTATGGAATGACCAAGACAATCAAAAAGTAACATCTTTATTTAGAGATAATTCTAACTCTTACATTAGCATCACCAAACAAGGATATGAGAGGTAATTTGAATAGACCCCAGCTATTAGGATTGCGGTAACACACACAAAAAAATGAATTAACTGCTTGGGTTTTTTTAGCATTACAAATAAAACAGATTCAAAACAATAAAGTAGACTTCATACATGATTACATAAGATAAGTAGGTACACAATTTGTGATTATGGAAAATAGTTTTAAACTCACCCCAATCTAAAAATGGATTAGTGGTCACTAATGTACTCTGGTATACATGCATACTTATCCTCATTTTAATTATCTAAACCAGATGACTTTCTAACAAAGTGAAAATATTGTCATTTCCACAGGAGTGAAAATTTATTTTATCATTGCTTGGTGAATTTGACCAACACATTCACTCCCAGTCATATTGTATCAGGGCATATAAATAAGTTATGGCTTTTATATTAACAGAAGTTTTTATTCTGAATGATTAATATGTAACATTTAATTGTCTATAGTGTTACAGCGTGAATATCTCAAATGGGAATTTACTATGCTATTGTTGGTCTGTAAACTTGAGAGGATTAAGAGAGCATCTGTTAGAATTGGACTTGTTACTTTTGCATTATTAGTTTGAAAAAAAATCACCTTATTAATTGCTATCATATGTCCTTTTCTTTTTAAGGAACAATTTATAGAATTGTGCAAGACCCTATATAACATGTTCAGTGAAGATTCTTTGGAGCAAGAACTGTACCATGCCATTGCCACTGTTGCAAGCCTTCTCCTACGAATTGGGGAGGTTGGCAAAAAGTTCTGTCATCAGCCTGTTAAAAAGGACCCTGTAAGTAAAGAGTCTCCAGCTTCTGATCAGAGTCAGAGTTCAATCATGGAGCAATATTCTCAGGCTACTCCAGAAGGCAAAGCTTCTGGGGACATTCAGGCTGAGAAAAATCAACAGGAAAATCAGATTTTTGTAGACGGAGGAGGTGAAGGTCCAGGATCTCCCATACAGCTCTTTTCAGATGACGAAACTAAAGATGATATGTCTATGTCTTCATATTCTATGGTTAGCACAGGCTCCTTACAGTGTGAAGATATTGCAGATGATACGGTTCTGGTTGGTTGTGAGGCAGGCAGCTCAGCTGCACGATGTGGCAGCACCATTGATACAGACTGGTCCATCTCCTTTGAACACATTTTAGCCTCTATCCTTACAGAGTCAGTCCTAGTAAACTACTTTGAGAAGAAAACCGATGTAACGCAGAAGATCAAGGAACAAAGGAAAATTGAAAGGCAATTCAGTTCATCCAGTGATTATGAACTCTCCTCAGTATCAGGCTGAACGTGGGGAATAAGCAAAGCTTGGGCAAGAGGCAGAAGATCTAGGAACCTGATGGATGGGTGGATGTTTGTTTTGGTTTTTTACCAACATCAATAACTATGCATTAATTAAAGAAACTTCAGCTGAATAAGGAGTTTATCATAGTGCTCTTTGATATATACACCTCCCTGGAGGACACCTTGCTTGCTGAAATAATATTACATTCTTAAAAGCATGAAAGCACAGAACCCAATAGCCTCTGTGGCTTAAAATTATTAGAGTAAATTATGCATGTGTGCCTCTGCCTGTCTTTTTTAATGCAGCTTAATTTTAGTCACACTATGCTATACCTCCCTTTGCTCTGGGTTTCTTGGTAATTATTTAGAAGTGCAGCCTTGCTTTATATCTTTTCGCTGCTTCCCTGTGTCCTAACACAATGTGTCATAATGCTGTAGAGATCTCTAGCCTGCCTAAGTAAGCTCTGCTAGGAACTGATAATGCAGTGGAACTTGTTAAATGTAAAGATGTTGTATTCTCTTACTCTTGGCATCCTGCAACTCAAAATGCACCAGTGTCTTGGGACAGCTGGTTTCTATCCCAAGTGATTCACTCATGTTAATTAGTACAGTATGTAACTTTCAAAACTCGAAAGACAGATGTTTACTAATATCTTTTAGCCCTATTTTAACTCTTCAGTGCCATGTTCATTTTAATTTTCCTGAAAGAAAGGAGTGTAATAGCCATGGAGAATGAAGCAGAGCGAATAGAATACCTGTTCTGTTTCAGGGTAACAGCAGACACGGTTGCTAAAGAGCAGAAGCAGATAACAGCAGACAGGTTGTAAAGCAAAGACTTAGCAAAGCACATTTGCCTAAAAAGTACCGTTTGCAGTCTGGGTAGCAAAAGAGTAGTCTAGTTACATTGCAAAAAGTCGCAAAGCTAAATCAGGTAGTCAGCCAATTCAGAAGTCAGGAACATAAGTCACAAGCTAGGAATTCCAAATGGTTGTTTCCAGCAGAGACCAAACCAAAGCAGCTACATAAATCTTTCTGCCAGCAGCTGTCTGCAATCACTCAGGCCTTGCTCTTTGCCTTGCGAGGAGTCTCATTGATTGACCTGCTTTGCTTGCAGCTGCATGTGTCTGGATCTGGGGTTTGGGGCCGTGCCTCATCATCCAACTGCTCCAGCTGATCAGGAGATGCCTGTGGCTGATCAGCTTCAGATGTATCATGGCTTAATGATTCCTGAGGCTGACATTCCACAGGCTCAGCTGGAACAACATTGTCAGAGTCATGCTCTGAATCATGGCTTATAATACCACAGTCCTGAGGTCACAGGATGCAAAAGACTTAACTGTTTGTCTTTAGATCATTTTATTGTTTCTTCATAATTTGAGATAGTACATAGCCTGAGCTCGTAACCTACAAGCCAGTTATCTTTGAGTATTTGTATAATTGGAAAGTCTGCTTAAGTCATGTTTTTCTGTGTGATCTGAAGTAGGTCTAAATAATTTTTTTGTTTGTAAATACATTCATGGGAAATGTAAATGTAAATGCATAACTTACTGGCTGTGTGGTAGCCCAAATGTTGTACATCATTTGAATTGCAGTACAAGAATAAGATTCCAACTGTGTATGTAATGTATGTTAACAGGTGAAGTTTAGATCACCTTGTGTTCTGGTAGCATAGTATAAGTATTCAGATACAAGATCTGTCCTCTACAAAATCACTTGTGGACTGGAAGAAAATTGGAACTCCATTTTGGATTGATAGCTTCCCTATGGGAAGGCATTCACTCTCAAGAAGCACTATTTGTTTATATTTGTATACATACTCTGTACACAAATTGCATGAGTTAAATTGAAATTGTATAAATGCTAGTGTATGGTAATTGCTGGACCAGTCATTAGTGCAGTCACATTGGCTGTTCAGAAGGAGGAAAATCTAAAGATCTTGAGCGTATGTATACATGGAATACACCACTTGGTGCAATACCCAGTGTTAGTCTGATTTTGTGGCATATTTTGTATATTTAAATCTCAAACTTCATATTCATGCATCTGAAAGCAGACAATGACATTAGCTTTTACTAATGCTTCAATAATTTATTATCTTTTTAAATATATATATATGTAATTTTACATTGTTTTTGTCTGATCAATCATGTATATATTCAATAAATGAACAGAATCAGTCATAGATTTGTTTTCATTTTAGTTTATCATCAGATTATCTATTTAAGATACCTGTAATTCTGTTCCACATTTCTTTTTTCAAATGCACTGCAAGAGCTTCGTAGACAGTACTTAAAATAAGCAGATTTGAAATAACGATTTAATTAGGCTAAAGCTCAGCTCAGCTCTTTATTTTTAATGCCTCGGGTCAGCTTTGAGACTTGCAAAAGAAGTGCCTTTCAGAGTGGGAAGAGGCCCATTATCTCTTTCTCACTCATTGGTACAGGCATATACAGTTATCATCTAACTGAGAAAAGGAGACATTCTCGAGGCAGAGAATGTGCCTTTCAGATAGAGGGTCTTAATATTAACACTGCGTATGACAAAAACCAAGAAAAGACAGGTAGGGAAAGACCTTGAAAAATGGTAAACATTATGAAGAGAACATTATGTTTGCCCATTGCAAAGCAAGAAGAACCTAGTAATTCTGAATGTAAGATCTTCATTTAAATTGAACAATTAACTATAGTTTTAAGACTTAATCTTAACCAATACTGTTAATTTATAGAATTCTACTTAATGAAGAGAGGACTAGACAATTTGGTATGAAGGTGATGTCACAGCAATTATCTGCAGCATTCACTCTTATGAAATTTAGGCTATCACTGTTCATGTAACGTGTAATTGCCATACTTCCCTCTCTGGCAAACAAATATGTTGCTTTTTCACTAAAGATTTAATACTGTAATTTATGGGGAAATGTGATACTTCAGCCCCATATACAGCACATTGCAGTAATCCAAGTCAGAGGTGACTAAAGCATGAGTGACTGTGGGCAGGGTCTGCCGGTCCAGAAAAGGGCTCAATTGGTGGACAAGATGGATCTGTGCAAAATCCCTCCTGGCTATGGCTGCTGCTTGCTCTTGAGAGCAGGAGGTTCTCTAAATTGTTCAGTTCTATCTGGGGAAATGCAATCTCATCAAAAACTAAAGACAGCAAGTCTCCAGATACAGCTGATCCATAAACCCAAGTTACTCAGTCTTGCTGGGGTTGAGTCTAAGCCTCTTCCTTCCCATCCACATCTTAAGTCCCAGGCAGTAGAGTGGCATTTTGACAGCATCACCTGGACAACCAGGAGCTGAGAGATACAACTGGTATTATCGGCATATTGATGATACTGACCATGCTGCTGGATAACTTCCTCCAGAAATCTCATGAAGAGGGGAAAGTATTGAGCCCTGAGGAAACCTGCAAACCATAAACTTAAGGCTTGGTTCCCCATGTCCCCCAACACCTCCTGGAACTGGCCCTGGAGAAAGGAGAACCACTGTAAAACAGTAGTCCCACTCCCTAACCCTGAAATCAGTCCAGAAGGATACAGTTTATTGATGATAATAGATAGCTGCCATGAGGCCAAGGAGGGCTAGTTGCCTCATCCTACCCTGATCCCATCAGAAATAATCCAGAAGCACAATTGGTGCTGTCTCAGTGCTATATCTTGGCCTGAAACCCAATTGAAAAGGGTCCAGATAATCCATTTCCTCCAGCATTCTCTAGAGCTTCAGCCCAACCACTTTCTCCAGAAAGGGAAGGTTATAGATGAGTTGGTTGTCTAGTATTGTTGGGTCCAGTGATGGCTTCTTGAGGAGGGGGTACACTACCATCTCTTTCAAGGCAGGAGGAACCAGCCGTGACTCAAGGATGAAATCACCATTGCTTCAACCCAATTAAATGTAATACATTTAAATCTTATTAATTAATTAAACCATATATTGTCTTCTAGGTGGCCTTGACCTAGAGGCTGCACTAACAGTTCTAAGAATGCTGTCCACTTCCTCCCTCAAGGCTCAAACTCAAACTCTTTCCATATAACAGGGCAAGGTCACCTCAATAGGACCTGCCCAGGCAAAGTGGAGCTCAAAGTGAATCTGAGTGATTTTATCCATCAGGAGCCTAGCATAATCCTCACAGAAGGATGTTAACCAGGTCCTTCCTTTTCACAGAAAGTTCAGGTCAGACTAAACAGGGCTGTTGGGCCCCATTTGGCAGATGAAATAAGTGTAGAAAATAATTACACTCTTACTGCCATGATAGTCTTTAACACAGGCTCATACACGTGTCCACACAGGCTCACTCTAGGCATTTCTTCTGCTCAGTAACTAAGGGGGCCCCAGGGATCAACAGACAGGGAGAGGCCACTCATGAGCAATCTGATCCAGGCCACCTGGTTGTTCCAAGTGGTGACTTAGGCCTCAGTCAAACTGTTCACTAAAACCTCAGGAAATTCCTCAAACACTCTTCTGAAAACCAACAAAATCCATCAGGTGTCTTGGACAGACCAATCAAATAGTTCCTACTTCCCTGTTGGCAAACTCTAAGCCAACCAGAGAGTGATCTGACCATGAGAGAGAAGCGATATTAGGCTCACGGACAATTGGTTTTATATATGGTAACTGCAGCGAGGCGATTATATACACAAAGATGGAAGAATACAGAAATACCCATAATGGAGGAATGGATTGTGAAGATGGCAGAGCTTACAGAAATGACTTGTTTGACTTAATATTCCTCAGATCATGTTGCAATTTCCCCAGGGTAAAAACAGATCCAGCATGTGACCACCAGAGTGGGTTAGAGTCAGGTTCATGGTCATCGTGGTAGCCACAAGCTCCCAAACAGCATCAGAGTTCACAGCGAGCTATGGCAGGTTGAAGTCTCACAGTGACGTAAGCTTAGACACTCCACTGGCAGCCTGGGCACGAGCAGCTCAAGTAAAGAAGCTGCTGCGCAGGAGGGAAGTTGCACTTCCACAAGAGACCTGGGGTATAGGAGGAACAGCTAGAAACCAACCCAGCTCAGATGAAAAGCCTTTCCATAGGATCATTCTAAACAGTAAACTGCCACTGATAGTACACATGTCATATACATTGGGAAACTTACTTCTAAACCTACTCATACTCCTGCCCAGCTCCAGGTTTTGGGAAGACCTTGGACAACATACCTTTACTGCTCATTGTTTCAGTGAGTTTGCTTGCTTGTCAGCACTGATGTCACCTGCTGCTCTTCTTCCTCTTCCCTGCTGTTTGTTAGTGGGCAGAAAGCCAAGCAGCAAATAAACAGCAGCATCTATTGCTTTTCACCACCGTTTGGGCCAGATCAAAGAGAGAACAAGCAGACTGCAGTAATGGAGGCGATGAGGCACCTCAGTGGAGCCCTTACAGGGATGCAGGCCCTCAATCATACTCCTCTTTCATGGCCTCCCAGAAGCTGGCAAAACCAGGAGAGTTGGCTCTGGAGTCACAGCCATCAATATTAGTCTTAATGATTCAATATCACTTTTATTTATTTTAGTATTAGTATCTCTAGAGTTCACTTGGACTGAAGGAATAGATAAACTGCATAATTAAATATAAAAAATAACTTACCAGCTTCTGAACCAACCCTTTCTGAAAGCAGATGCTATATAAATACCAAAAGCCTTATGACTTCAGGGAGTGATGTGGGAGTCATTCTGTCCACTCGGTAGCACATTAATAAGATGCAAAGGTGATCTTCATGGGAATTACCTCTTTCAAGATCCCTATTTTTTAGAATGTTTATAGCTGGTATTTTAAAGACTGTAATACCAAACTGAAGAAACAGACTGAAAAGATCAAACTGACACACAGTATAGCATGCTACAGAACAAAAAGTGGCAGTCCAGAATAATTGCTCTTTAGTCCTAATCATTATTCTACCTCATGTGGCTAATTATCTTTTTCTTACATATTTTTTGGGCAGTTCTGCTTGATATTACTTGTATGAGCCCTTGATAGCTACTCATCTTCAATAACCCAGATACCAACTCAATGCTATATCTGTTTAAGCAACATCACCCATATCATCTCTTCATTTATTCATTCTTCCAGTGTAACACCTACAGTGATTTACCAACAATTCCCTCTTTCATTATCTATTTGAGAATGACAGCTCAGCTGAGGACACTGCTGCACACCTGGAAAAAAAACATTAAAGAGAGGCTCCAGAATGAAATCACCAGACTTGAATTTATCAATAGGTTAGACTCTACTCAAGTCTTAAGTGAAATCAGGAAATTATCAGCTCCTATAGATTGTAAATTACCAAACTTATTTTGTTTAAACTTTTGAATGGAAGATGGCTCTTACCAGCTTTAATGCCATACAATAGCCTCCTGTCTGTGAAAGCCAGAATAAAAAAATAAAGACTCCCCTGAGCTGATTTGACTTCCAGCAGCTACATTTCATCTAATTTTCCTGGGAAAATACAACGGTAATTTGCCCCTGCACCACTTCTCTTCTTTTTTCAACTTCCCATTCTAGCCTCCTGATGGAAATCTATGTACCAATCAGCGTTTTAAGATATCTCAAGAGCCTTTTTGTTCATACTTCACAAGATTAACAGAGCTGGGCTGCTGCTACTTTGGAAGATTTCCCCTGGTATCTAGCTCCCTTTAGGACCTTCACAGCCATCTCCTGCTGTGACTCATTTTTGCATGCAAGTGATTGGAATAAGGTTGCTGAGTGACTCTGGTCTCATCCCAAATCCTCATTCCAACAGTGTGAACAGCATTATTTCATAGTTATACATTATATCTGAGATAATAATCTTAGGACCACACGATCTCTTACCTGGCTGCCCAAGCCGTTCTCTCTCAATAGCGGCATCTACCGATTTGCAGCACGGTACAAGTAAAAGAGCAACAGACAGTCTTGCAGAGGTATCGCAAGCTCTTCTTGACGTGTTTTTTACCCTTCCCAATACGGGCACATCTTTCAATTCGTCCTTCGGGGAGTAATCACATTCCACAATTTATTACATTCTTCACTACAGAAATGTTTGCCGGACGGTTGTTAAACATCTCGACGCTGACAGTCACCATTTTTTCCAAACGAATAGATCCGAGTTTGAGAAAGCTCCACGTTTACTGAGGACGCGCGCGGGAAGGACCCTGCTCTCTCGCTGACGCTGAAAAGCAGAAACCGACACACTAGCGGTTGCATTTGATCGCTGCTTTGAAGACCCCCGTTGCTCTCAGCCAATGGGCTCGTGCACGTCAAAACAGTCCCTCTGCGCGTTTAACCAATACGAAGGGCCAGTGTGTGCAAGGCGGAAGAGGGGCTGGTGCATCGCGCGTTTTCCCGCCTAAAAGGCCCTAGCGCGGAGGAGTGAAGCAGGACCGTGGGGGGAAGTGGAGAGACTGCCTTGAAATATCGGCTGGCTGGTTGTGTGGTTCCTGAAGGGGGGAAGGTCTTGTTTTGTTTTTCCGCGAAAGCACTAAATAACCTTCTTTTGATGGCTCAGCAGTTTCAGGTGCTGAGATGTTGTTCCTGTAATATCTTCCAAGTGCAGCAGGTGAGCAACCGGGAGAGAGGCTGGCTGTGGTCCGGGATACTTTGTTTTTTTTTTTTTTTGTGAAAAAAGGAACTCTGCATTGGCTAAAAGGCTAATTTGAACTGAACCAAGGAAGTGAAACTCTAGCAAGTTTTTGGAAAAGCAGAAATATGCATTTTTTTTTTTTTTTTAAAAAGAGGAGCTTGTACTCAAGGTTGGAGGGTATAAGGAGTGTGGAAAAAAGGACATCCATTCTCAGGACTGTGATGCTCTTGAGTAAGGGGCAGATCTTCATAGTAAGAAGTATCTGAGATTAGAGAAATTTATGTTTGGCAGCAGCCTGATGCATAAAATCAAATGGGCTTTAGTTTCACAGAGCTTTTCCCAACCTGCTGCCCTTCAGTTATTTTGAACCTCCATTCCCATAATCCACAACCAACAGAATGTGAATCAGGGATGACTGAGGAGTTAACTAGTGGTTGTTTCTCAGACGGCAAGTTAACTGAACTCTTGGAGCTACATCTGTGGAGGATTTGGTAGCTGACAGAAAACCAGTTTGAGTGTTACAAGCTGACCTTGTTATTAAGATAAGCTTGGACAGTCCCATGACACTTAAGTACAAAATAAATACAATATTAAATTTCAGTTTTTATGTTCTGATATTACCATGTAATATGTGCCCTTAATTGACTCTGGACCCCAGTTTATTGCTTCTCCTCCAATATAATATGCTTTGGTTGAATCCCCTGGAGATACTAATTGAAAAAGTACTTTCCTACTCTCATAACAGAATATTTTCTGGACTACACATATCGCACTCTATAAAAAGTTGAATTCTCCTTTGAGTTGTTGAACTCGGATAGGTCTGCAATTTTCTTGACTACGATATGGAAATGGTTTGTCACTGCCTTCTGGGATTTCCTGGTGGTATCTTATCCAAGTACTAACCAGACCTGCCCCTTCCAATAAAGTCAGCCAGGTGCAGCCGCCTGCTGAGTTACTATGCTTTGTAGTGGACAGTGCTAGGCACAGAAGAACTTTGATCCCATTGCCTTATACATTTACAACAGATTTAAATAATAGAGAAGATTTCAGCACCTACTCTGCTTTTGTAACTCCACTGAACACACGTTTAGAACTAGGAAGAAAATCAGGTCATCTTAGTTGAAGCAGGATTCAGTGCTTGCTTTTTTATCCGATTTCTAACATACATATTCACTGTTAAAAAGGATCTCAAAGTGTGGGACAAATTAAAAATAAATTTTAGTGCATTAAAAAAATGTTTAAAGTAATAGCAATAACAATACATTTAATAAATCCCCTCTAAAATGCCACATCTTTAAAACCATAAAACCGTTAAAAACTCTATAATGAAGGGCACTGAAAAGAAAAGGGAACAAAGGTTTAACATTGGTACAGTTTTAACCATAAGCCTGGGTGAAAAGTTACACTTTAAATTGGTGCCAAAAACTCATAAATTTAGCATCAACAATATTGTTGCACATGGCATTATTTTAGCTTTAGTATAAATTACATGAGTTAAACAAGAGATCTAAATTAATTTGCATAATTTAGGCAGTTCATGAAATTTAGGCTTCAGTGATATAGAATTATATCTCTCAGGTCCAGAGTTTAGTCACCAGATTATAGATTTAGAGCTATTTGGGGAAAGAACATTTTTTTCTCTCCATATGTAAATTCAATGAAAGATTAAATTGTCATTGGAAATTCTATACACAATCAGAACAGTGAATGTCTGAACTATTAATGCAAATACAGTGACTATACTTACCGTTCTTTCTTAGATTAAAAAAAGCAAAAAATGGAACTGCAAAATGTGTGATGAAAAGCAGTCAATTCTAAGGGTATGTAATGCATGTTTTTTTTTTTTAATTGGTTAATACTTTTGGGCAGCAGAACTCTTTCTTAGGTCTCACTCATCAATTCTGTACATATTTACCTGTGGGTAAGTCTCACTGAAGTTCACAGGGCTTACTTCTGATTTTACATGTGTAAGATTATATATTATTATTATTTAGTATTATATGTTACCCAACATATAAACAGAGCAAACCCCACTCCCTTCCAGCACTGAAGATGTTACCCAGTCGGGTAATGAAACGTTTGCAAGAAAACAACCAAGCTCAGAGAACCCCAAGGACTCCACAGTTCAACCCTGAGCTACATATATTCTCTTCTATTGTAATATGTTTATTTGGTATATGCATATATCCAAGTGTGGTACGAGACTTGTTTTCCTCCCACATACCCTTGGAACAGTTGTACTCAGGTGTAATTATATTCTTTAATTTTCAGTTTAGCATTCGAGAATTGAAGAGAAATAGTGTTTTAATGGAACTTCAACTTATTTAGGTTTTTGGCCAGGGCTCTGGAGCTGATTGCAGGCATCATGTACAGAAGCTAAACTTGCTGCAAGGTGAATGGGATCAGACACCTGTTAACAAACTTAGGTATAGTATTAGCATTTTGATTGCTCTTTTTTTCTATATTTATGCACACAGGGGATGGAGTAAATAACATTTATCTAATGACATAATCATCTGTATTTGTGTCAAACTCCTGACACAAGTATGTAATTGCAGCATTTGTGTACATGTTATTCTGTGTGTGGTAAGTTTGGTAACATTGTGATTTGGTGCTGATGCTGGTGTGCACATAGGCTTTTGCCTAGCTACATTTATGCACCTCACTGAATATGAACACTTTGTATAGTTTAGTGTGATCTATTTCCAGGTGTAAAGAAGAATCAGTACGGATAGGTGATGAGAACGTGGCTGTTAACATCAAAGAAAAATTAGGCTGGCAGGTAAGACTTTATGATTTAGAAAGAGCATCTTTAAAAATAAAAGTTCAAAGAATAGACAATCATGAGCTGTTAAATCAAGTAAAAAATATGATTTGATTTGATTCTACTTTTCTGTTTCTGTGAACAGTCAAGATAGCTTACAACATTTAAAAACAAACAGAAAAATGTTTAACAATGCATATTTAAAAATCAACAAAGTAAGTAGTAAAATCATTAATCATTAAAAACTGGACAAAAGAGAGGCATCTTTGCAAATTTCCTAAGCTCTAAGAGAATGGGGCCAACTGCAGCTTCTAAGAGCCTGGGAATTCTGTAGCCTGGGAACAAAGCAGGAGAAGGCCCTCTCCCATTGCTAGAAAGACAAGCTTTTCATAGTGGCAACGTCTTCAAGCAGGTCTCTGCTGTTGATATTAACAACAGGTTTAGATAGATTTGCAGTGGGGGTCCCTTAGATAATTGAATCCTAAGCCACTTACGATCAATAGCACCTTAAACTGTGTCCAGTAAAGCAGTTGGCAATCAGTTTAGATCTTTTAGTACAGGCATCATAGAATCCCTGTACTTTACACCAGTTTGCAGTTTGGCTCCTGCACGATGCACTAACTGCAACTTCCGAGTATTTTTCAACAAAAGCTTCACATACAGCACTAGTTAAGGTGTAACAAAGATGTGGGTGCCCGGAAAATCTCTCAAGCTCAGGAAGGGGAGAGTGAATCTCATACTGAGTCTAGCAGCTGTTGTGTGAACAATATCCAGGTGCAGGTTGGTTCACCTTCTCAGAAGAGACAAGATAGGTGATACCTGGCTTGGAAGTAGTACTTGGGAGAATGATCTGGGTGTCTTGGTAGACCACAGATTAAGTCTGACCAGCAATGTGCCACAGGCCAATACAGTTTTAGGCTGCATCAATAGAGGTATAGTGTCAAGATCACAGGAAGTGATAGTACCATTCTGTGCTGCACTGATCTGACCACACCTGGAATACTTTGTCCAGTTCTGGTCACCACAATATAAATATGATGTTGAGAAACTGCAAAGAGTGCAAAGAAGAGTGACAAAGATGGTAAGGGGCTTGGAGGCTAAATCCTAAACATAGCAGTTAAAGGAACATTAGTTGTGCCCATTCCTGAACCGGGGGCCCCCGGTCACAGTCACCTACCTACCATTTGACTACTACTCACAGTTACCATGACCTACCATTTGACTACTGCAGTGTGGTCTACATGGGGCAGCTCTTGAAGAGCATTTGGAAACTTCAGCTGGTGCAGAATGGAGCAGCTCGGCAATTAACGATGCTGGTTTCTCAGGACATGTGACACCACAGCTTCACAAGCTTCATTGGTTACCAGTTTGCTTCTGGGTGCAATTCAAGGTGCTGGTAGTTATCTTTAAAGCCTTACATGACTTAGGGCTGGGTTACTTACGAGACCATCTCTTCCGAGTTGTTTCTACCTGTCCTATCTGATCCGGCAGGAGAGGCATGTTGCAGGTTCTGTCAGCCAAGGAGTGTTAGCTAGTAGGGCCCCAAAGAAGAGCCTCTTCTGCTATGGCGCCCACCCTCTGGAACATCATCCCTCCTGAGGTGAGGTTGGCCCCCACCCTGCTGGCCTTTCATAAGGTTTTGAAAACCTGGTTCTGTGCACCAGTCTGGGGTCTTGGGTGTGGGATGGAGCCCGTTTCTTGGCTATGTTGAGGGCTTTTTATGATTTTTCAGTTGCTGTGTTTATTTTTTGTTTTATTTTAATGTTCATATGTATTTTAATTGTTTTAATGTTGTGAGCCCCCCGAGTCATGTACTTGAGATGTTTAGCCTAAAGAAGAGAAGGCTAAGGGGAGAGATGATAACAGTCTTCCAGTACATGAAGGGATGTCACAGGGTAGAGGGTGTGGATTTATTTTCCAGAGCACCCATATGTAACACAAGAACCAGTGGGTGGAAGCTTTACAATGAGAGATCCAAAAATTAAATTAGGAATTTCCTGACACTGAGAACTACTAAGCAATCAAACAGCCTGCCTCCTGAAGTTTCATCACTTTCATCACTGGAAGTTTTCAAGAAAAGATTGGACAGCAATTTGTCCAGGGCAGTATGGGGATTCTTGCATTGGACAGGGAGTTGAACTAGACCTCCAAGATCTCTTTCAACCCTATGATTCTATGATTCTTCCTTTCTTCATTGACAAAGTAGAAGAAAAAAGCAAGCTTATGGTTTTGAATTGCCAATATATAAAGTTCATATCTGAAAGCAATTGGAATTCCTATAATAGAACTGCAACCTTTTTCTTAGTAAGTCTTATTAATCAGAACTCAGAAAAACTTGTGCCTTGAATAATCATTCATTTCTAGGCCTAGATATAGTTAGAGAATTCTGACAGGAATGTAGCTGGCACTAGACATAATTACAGAAAAGTACTTTTTGCCAAAATCACCAAGTGACGTGTAATGACAGCTGAGGATCAAACTGTACTCCAACTTTTTAAATAGTACCATCCAAAACAATCTGACCTTTAATCTCCAAATCCAGTGTTGTGTTGATCAACAGCATCTCTGTCTTGTCTGGATTCGATTTCAGCTTGTTCTCCCTCATCCAGCCTATTATCAAACTTGGGCAACATTCCGATTGGTTGTTCTCTTGAACTGGATGGTAAGCAGTAATAAAACTGGGTGTCATCAGCACACTCCAAAGCCTCAGGACCTCGCCCCCGTGGTTTCATGTGAACGTTGAACAGCTTGGGAAACAGATTGGAACCTTGCACATCCATGAACCAGGTGTTGAACAGTAGTAACACAACATCATCTTCTCGACATGGTCCAATAGGAAGGACAAAAACCACTATTTTAAAAAGGGCCCAGTTCCAATCCAATCAAGTGTCTCAAAAGATACTGTGGATGATTGCTTCAAACATTGCCACCTGAGCACCCAGTTGAAATGGATCCAGCAAATTAATACCATTCAGATGTGCCTTGAGTTGTGAGGCTACTATCTTCTCTGTGTACATATGTATGTCACAAAAACCTCTATGGTACTTAATCCCCTTTCCCAGAAAGGAACATTGAAATTGTATAGGTCTTCTGATGATGGAAACCTTCAATAAAGGTTTTATTACTGCCTCCTTTAGGCAGGGGGGGAACACTTCCCTCCCCAAATGAGGCAATGATTACCCCATGGGTCCAGTTCTATCCTGGTTTATTTAAGGTCTGATCCTGAGAGGAAACTTTTTAACAGAGATGGAGGCAGCCAGCTGATGCAATGCACTTTCCCTCTCCTTGCCATTTCTTGGCAATCTTTCTGCCCAGGAGGATTTTGAAATTCCTTGGAAAAGTCTACAAACTATAAACTGAGTTTGAGCATTAATTCAATCAGGAGTTAAGTGGAACAGAATCTGTATTTGTGCCACTGCTTCTAAACATAAATATATTTTTTCCACCTGACACTGCACAACCTTTTGACTGAAACATAGTTGAATATGTCATTGTTTCACAAGACCACAGAACTTTTTTTTTTTTTTTTTTTTGGTGCCTTCAAGTCAGCATTGACTCCTGGAGACTGCCTGAACAAGTCCCTGCAATTTTCTTGGCAAGATTTCAGAAATTATTTCCCATTGCCGCCTTCCTAGGGCTGAGAGTGTGTGACTGGCCCAAGGTACGACTAGAACTCATGGTCTCCCAGTTTTTAGCCTGATGCCTTAACCACTACAACCAAACTGGCTCTCTAGAAAAAATATAGAATGTATTATAAAATAATTTGACAGCAGGGTATCCACTTTCATCTAAAAATCTTATAGTTCTCACAAGGATAGACTCAACACATTCAAGAATTGCTTACTGAAGTCTTAGCAATGGAGTACTAAAATAAGACTTAGTGCCTGCATAGTTCTGTCACTAATCACAAGCTAAAATGGAATATATGACATATTTCTGTAATTTTCTTATATAGCTAGAGTTAAAATATTGAGCTTTGGAAGATGTAACTGAAACATCTATAATTTTGTAGGAATGCAGAGATGAGACATATTGTGAAGGTTGTAAATGGGCCATAATTATTTTTTTAGCACCATCATAACTTCAAACAGCCGCTGAATGATTGGTGAGGACTACCTGTATACTGTTCTTCCAAGAATGAGAGTCAATATACAAGATGAATACAGGTAGTTCTCGACTTAGGATGGCAATTGGAACTGGAATTTCCATCACTAAGTGATGCAGTCGTAAAGTGCGACCATATAACTTAGCAACAGCAGTCCCAGTTGTGGTCGTTAACAAAATCCCAGTTGTTAGGCAAGGCAACTTCGTGCCAGCTTCCCACAACCAAAGCCAGCGGGGAAGCCAGCAGGAAGTTGTGTCAGGCTGGCAGGCAGGTACATGGCCGTGCCAGGTGGGGGAGGAAGCACAGGGGTGGTGTGGGCCAGGGGGTGCGTGAGAGGCGCAGGCTGCCAAGGATGTGAGGGAGTGCAGTGTGGGTCAGAGTGTGCGCAAGAGGTGGTCAAGGAGGGTGCACTAGGGTATATGGGGTGCACAAGTGGCCGGCACAGTGCAGGGGGGCTGTGGGAGGGTGCGGGAGACTTATCCCAGTGACTTGTGACCTTCCCTGCCGGCTTCCTGTGGAAGCCGGCAGAGAATGCTGCAGATGGCAATCCTGTGATCATGGGGTGCTACAACCGGTCCTAAGTGTGATCCAGTTGCCAAGCGCCCAGATCATGATCGTGTGACCACAGAGGTGCTGGGACAGCCAGAACTCTCAGAACTGAGTAACCACCAACAGGCACTGAACAAATGGTCGTAGGTCAAGGACTATCCGCATACAGAAATTATCTTTGACTTTTTACATAGTAACAATAGTTCCCTTCTCAGTCAATGTACAGAATACTTTTGTTTATATTGTAATAGGACTCTGTGATGTTTATGTATTAGGAAATACAGGATAAACACTCTCTCAGGTGTCTCAGTATTTCTCTGTTGGCCGAGAATGGCAGAAACTTTGCAGTATCTAGTTTGGTTTGTATTACTGTCCTTTTAGGTGCAATGCAGCATCCACATTCAAGTGCACCCTCAGCTACAGAAACTTGCAGGGTAACATTGAATGATTCACCACTCAACAAGGAATAGTGGATTTAAGTTACAAAATGCCAGACTCCAGTTTAGTATTAGGAAGAATTCCCTAGTAGAACAGTTAGATGGCGGAGCTCCACTGAAAGCCTAAATAACTCTTTCCAACTCTAAAATAGTAAATTTTATCTGCTTTTTTAAAATTAGCATGTATGGATCTACTTCTCAGAGTATCCTTTGAAATGTGATAGATCTCATACTATTGAACATTTTGTGGATTGTAAACATTTCTGAAGGCACACGTCATATACCTAACTTTATTACCTGTAGTAATCTCTGTGTGACAACACATTTTCCATTATGTAATTAATACTGAGCTTTCAGAGTTGAAATGTTGATTTGACAGTGGGAGAACTGTATTTCTGACCAGTAAATGACTCTGGGCTGACAGTTCTAGGGGACTACCATTACCACATTCTTACAGTTCAAACTGCAATCACCATCACTGAACTGAAACCGCTATAGAAGAAAGCTCTGGGAACTATAGATATCTGCCTAAGGCTCCCCACCCCCAAGTATTTACATTAATTGACACTGTTTCAATTTTTGTTATTTTATTTTAGGATCAGAGACACTTAGTCATGGTTAGTGCAAAAAGCTGTGGAGATGGTATATGTGACAGTGTAATTCCTGTGCCTAAAGACCATATGCTACAAAGAAATAATCAACAGCCAGAATCAAGATTAACTGGACTTTCAAAATGGGAGAAATTCCTTTTATCTGACAAGAGTTGTGATACTGGTGCCACCACTAACGTGACAGGTGGAAGGCAGAGGACATCAGTCAAAACACTTGTTGCAGGTACAAGTGATGAAAGAGCAGCCGCTTCTAATGCTGGGTGTGATAACTGGCATCTTGAACCACAGCAGAACGCAGTCACCTCCTTTCACAGAGCAAAAGAGGTCTCCAACTCTGATCACCTTGCAATAGCCAGAATACTTGGGAAAAGCAGCAAATGCTCTGCAGCTTTGGCTACTTGTCAAGATAAGGCACAACCTGCAGAATTTACCACTTCCACAAGGTCTCTTGCTACTGCTAAGTCAAGCAACCTTTATGGAAGTCTTTTTTCCACAGGGGAGGATTTTGATGATGATATTTAAGGCTCTACAATGAGGTTTGCTGACTTTTCTACTGAGATGGTTTAAAATAGCAATATGGTCAGACAATTCAATGTTGAATAATAAAAAGGATTATATTCAAATCATACTGTTTTAGGCATGGCACAAAGGACTTTAATAATTTGTGGAGATATGCTGTATGCCAAAATGGTCAAGACTATTGTTAAAGGGGTCACTATTATTGATACAACAGGCATGGAAAACATTTCTAAGGCTGTTTACAAAAGTCAAATCTCAGGGTAGGTGATAGCTCATAAAAGCTAACACTATTGCTGGTGTTTGCTTTCTTTAATATGCTACCAAAACTGGCAAATTAGTATACCACTAGTAAAACAAACCTGTTGTAACTTCAACACAGAAACAATAATAAAGGTTTCCAATAATCACATGGCCACATAATGGTGACTAAACATGGAAGATTCACCAACGTGAAAGCAAAATATCCTTGCCCTCTGTAGAGATATGTCCATGCCACAGCCACAACTTGAAGGTAACAGACCAGCTGTCATTAACTTTTTAAACTGGTTCTACCCCTTATGTAAATATTAGCCCTTATCCAGTGCATTACTTTAAGAATTAAATTTGGAAAATTAGTATGACTATAATATCTGTGAATATGGAATTACAATCAGATCATTACAGAAAGGAGAAAGATATAAAAAGAGGCTTTAACAATCTGGGTTAAGAACTGAATTATACAGGTGCTATTTGGAAGCTGGTGGTTGCTTGGCATACTGGATAGCATCCAGGGCTGCCCCAATGTCGTAGTTCTTGGAATGTAGCAGATGAGTCAGCCAACCTCCTGTATCAGAGAATCCCATCGAGAGCATCTGGGACAAGGATTCAATCAGACGAGGATCTGCTTCTGTAAACAGGTTGAATTGCAGTATATTATTCACTTGCCCATAAAAAATTGTAATTACATACCTGAAATTTGCAATTCCACACTTGAATTTAACTACCCAGGGGATTTTATTCCTGGAGCAACAAGATACTACCCATGTTAAATCTTTTTTTTTTAATCTACACTTTATAGAACCCTTAATAAATCTGGTTCAAATTTAATAGTAAGCCATAATGGCACACACAATGCAAAGCTAAGAACAAATCAGACTATGGTCAGCATAACAATTTTAGTACACTTTGCAAAATTTGAGGCAGGAAAATGGCAATATAGGTTAAAAATTCAGGTTGAAAGCAGGTCTTTCAAATATTCCTGAACTAATTTGATTTTCTAGCTAAAGGATACTTACAAAGTACCATTCTATAATGACTTGGGCCGTACAAGTGTCATGTTAAGGCCGCTGTTACCTGTAAAGGCAAACCTTTAAAGCTGTTGCCTGTAAAGGCAGACTTGTATCAGGCTTTTTTAAAATCACACTACCATCTGGGCATAGAGGATTTCTTCCCTTGATACTTGGTGTTATGTGGGATCGTGCACTCTTAAGTGGTTGGGAAAAAAAAGTTTCAACCCCTGTGTAAGCACGGACAGCACTTCTGCTCTTCAGTAAAACAGCCCAGCTTTTTTCAGACTTCCATGCAAGCCTAAAAAATATTAGGCTGCTATAGCTCTGCCAATGCTTTAATAGTACTTTTATAAAAATACTTATTATGATTTAGTCTGTACCCATATTTATTAGGACATGATCATTTCTGTAAAATAGTTTTGGAGCCTCCATAGTTCTTATTACCAGGTGGAAGATGAGGGTAGATTGCAGCTTCTCGCAATCCTGTCGGTCCAACATTAGCAGGAGCTTCAACTGGATTCAGAGATCTTGGACTGTCTGCCTCTACCATTTGCAAGGACTGCAATTCACCAGTTGAAGGATCTACTTCCTTTGAAGATAAATGGGTCCAGTCCTCATCTCCTGCTGAACTACCACTGGATTCAATTTGTTCCTGGAATGCACAAATACATAAAATATTAACAAGCCTATTCTTACTAGATATATTTACAACTGCATCTAGAAGTGGTAGTTAGAAATATGTGGCTATACTGCAAAAGATAGATGGCGAATTCTACAACATACACACAAATATCCCCCCACCCAAAAAAAACCTAAGGACATGGAAAATTTTGTAATCAGGAAGAACATGTTCCAGAGAACTTGGAATATTCAATTCCGCTTCAGTCCGCGCCCCTCTGAGGGCAGTTCAGCCATTTCCAAGCATATATTCCCCAAAGTGGCAACATGTTGTTCGAGGTGTCCTTCCAGTTCATAGGACTGACTTTCAGAAACTGCTGAACCACCAGAAAAGTAATATCTAGAAGTGGAATGGAACATTCCAGCCCCAAATTTGGCACATCCCTACAAAAAAACCTTCAGATGAAACTACATTCTTCTGCAAGAGGATTTTAGCCACCTTAGTGCACACAAGCAGTCTAACATTGTTCTAAGAACAATGCTCCTGCACTCTGAAGATACCGGTCACAGGTGCTGGCGAAACGTTAGGAAACAAAACTTCAAGAACACGGCCACACAGCCCGGAAGACCCACACCAGCCATTGTTCTAAGAACATTTAGAACAGGAATCCATCTATACATACTAATATTACTAATCCGGGCCTTAATCAGATTTATTCAGCATCTCCTGGTCAATTACAAGTTCTGAGAATGCCATGCTTTTTTAGTTCTTTAATAATGGACTTCAGCAAACTGTTACTAAGGGCTGAGTATGAACAAGCTTAAAGATAAATGCAATAAAGCAAAGTGTGCTTTATTGCTAATAAATATTAACAAGTTACTTTTCTCTTGTGTGTTAAAAAAAGTTTATCATATCCGAAAAGCTTCAGCATTCTTGGAACATAAACAACATATTTTTATACATCTGAATGCACGTGCAAAAGTGGCATTTCTTGTACCTGTGACAAAATATTCTCTTCTTCCATCTGTGCAGGAGGAGAACATACTATCATCTCCTGCATCTGGTTTACAAGAGCATCACTTATGTCTGGATTACTTTCAGAACTTGCTTCTGGTTTCATCTGCTCACTAGGACTGTTAGGTTTGGAGCAGCTCTTCTCAGAACTAGGTTGTGCAGGTGATACTTTGCTTCTTTGACCCTCATGTTCTACATCAATGTCAACGTCAATGCCTGGAACAGCAGTTCAAATGGGTTATGTTAATATACTGTGGTATGTTCATGGACGTAGCTAATTATCTGTCTACATGTTCATAATTCTAGTGATACGAACTTGTTCTATTTATCTCAAAATCACACATAATTCATCCATCACCCAGTGTCTGTCCCTACTTCATACGTATGTAACCTAGTTATCCATTTTTACATTCTCCCAAATGATGACTCATTTGGGAGAATATAAAAATGGATAACTAGGTTACATAAATTGGGTGTCACATCAGTTATTCTGTAGTACTTGATGCATGACAGGATGAGTACCAGCTCATTCTGATACTACACATTAACCCCTGAGAGTTTCAAGCATTTAGATACTACATATGCATCACAGTGTCACAGTATGCTTAAATTGTTAATTTCTTTATGTCATTCAAAGGATATGGCAATGTAAAATACAAGAAGTTCACTTTTGCCTATCATGTATTGTCTCTAATTTACAAGAATTAATAGCTGATAATATATAAATGAAACACTATTTCCAAGATGTCTTTGAAGTATTTATCCATGGTATTCTAGATTTTTGGGTGAAAGGAATAACCAAACTAAATATATAAAGAGATGGACTATGTTATAATGAATAGGTACATTAGTAGGAGGTACTCAAGTCCTTTGCTGTGAAGAAGGAAGAACAGCCCAATTAAGTCACACTCTGGGGGAGATGGGTGGGATAGAAATTTAATAAATAAAAATAATTAATTAAAATCAATAAAAGGTCTACTTTCTGGGAAGTCCACAAGAGGGACATGAAAACCAGTATACAGTGAAAGGAATCTTACCAAGTGGACTCAGGAATGCAGCAATACTTTCTCCAACATTCTTCAGGAAGTCGACATTGGGATCTTGAGCTTGATTGCTAGCGGTCTCTGTTATAGAGCAAAAATATAAGTAATCAATAAACATGTAAAAATAATTATTCAATAGCATTCCAGACAGGTTTTTATGACTATCAATCTCTCTCGGCCTATGTATATATATAATTAGATACAGCATTTTAAAATTATACTATAGAACTAACTTTTATATAAAATGGCATTTCCAAAGGAAGAATTTTAGACAAGCATCAGATTTGTCGCCAATTTATTTTGCATTTACAGCCTCCCGGTTATTAGAACTTTAAATTCTTACCACGCTCGGGAGCATCACTTTGAGAAGTACTAGCTTGTGCCTCGCCAGAACTCTGTTGCTGATGAGCAGGGCATGGGTGCCTCCAACCCTGCATCCAGGGAAAGGGTGAAACACCGTGTCTCATTTTACGAAGCCAGCGACCCTGAAGAAGCCACTAAAGGGTAAATAAATGTTTCTAAGCAACAGCAGCTTTAAAATAAAATACACGAACTGAGTTTATAATCACTTTTGTATATCCTTTTCTTCATAATACTAACCTCAAGCTGGTGGAATGGACTTGGAAACATGATCATGTTATGCTCCTTATGGAGACCTTTTCCCTCACAAGTGCTGCACAGGTCATAGTCTGGACAAACTCTGCATTTGAATCTGGCACCCACAACTGGGCCATCACAACCATCGCAGATCACATTAGGATGCACTAGGTTTAGGGGACGCTCCTTGTTGCAGGGCTGGCGGTTCACATGCTTAAGCTCCTTTTTTTCTGAAAGGGACAAATACAAGCTATTGTTCAACTATAACCCTGCTGATCAAACTACAACCGAAGACTAAAAAATTACCCATATTGCAGGACAATTAAAGGGTAGCAAATAAAGCAAGGCTGCATATTTAATCCTTTCTCCCCCACAAATTAATTGTACCTATTATTGAAAGAATTATGCCTATCACAACACAAATAGGTATATGTCTAAGTTCCCAAATGACAGTAAGGCATAATGTTGTTTGTAATAATGTAAAGACACTAAATGTCTTTAGTATGCTGTGTGAACCCAGCCATATCACGGTCTGCAATTTTGCCTGTAAGAGGACCATCTTCCCATGAAAGACTCTAGGTCTAGAACAAAACAACAATGTGGGAAATCTAGAATAGCCATTTACAATAATCTCTTCATTTTAATCTTCTCAAAAATCCCAATAAAACATTCCAGTTTAGTGTAAGAAGCCACCCTAAAAAAAAAATGCAAGTCTTAGTTTAGTATTTTAAAATAAACTCCTGTAAAATTTGTCTTCAATGTATTGTATAGGCAATTAAAAAATAAACATTTTCTTAAATAACTCTAACATGAATCACAATTTTCTTGGCAATAAAAATCACTTCATATCACATAAGTTCCTTTGTTTTGAGTGACTAAAACTTTGCTTCCAATCGTTCCTACAGATTCAATACAATTAACAGTATTTTTGTCTTAATGTCAGCCATAGTACAATATCTACCAGCAGACAAAGGTACCAGAGCCTAATTAGTGCCAGAAGCAGACTTCGATGATTGCTGGTTTTTGTGTTTCCCGAGGCAGCTGCTGCTGCTTTTTTCCAGCATGGCTCAGTGAAACCCATTTTTCATTGCCCATCACACACTGTCTATTCTAATTAAGTATTCAAAATATTTTCTCCATTTCAAAGCCTCCTAGGATACAATGTAGGTTTGAAATGAAGACCGAATGTAAGATGGCAAGAAAAACATCCAGCTGCTTCACTTTTAGAGCAGCAAATTACTTCTTGCTATCAGTGGTTTCTATAGAAAAGGTACAATGTCCTAATTTCCTTGTCTTAGTATTTTAGCTGTACCAAGATACTAAGGTGCTGTTAACCCTTATGCAGTACTTACAATTCTTAGAAATTACAGTTGCAAGAACAACTGTCAAAAGTGGAGAGTTGCCATTATAAATTTAACCTTCTAGCCACCATTGTCTTTTTCTCTGCCTTCTGCTTAGCCTCAAATAATATTTCCCATAAGAGTTTCTTATAAAAAGATTATTCTTGAAAACAGTTTCAAGACTTAAGTTCTTTGTTTTGGACCTACTGCAATAATTTAAGAATAGCCTAGAATGCATCATAAGAGAGCAGCTGCTACAAACAAATCAAGGTTACCTTTAACATAAATCCGAAAAATCCCAGCTTTCACAGAGGCTGGAACCAACTTCAATTCTTCATCACTGGAAAAAGCGATCATATCACCATCTTCATCTGAAAGGAAATAGTAAATAATCCACTTTGATAGAGAAGATATACAATCCTGAAAAATTCTTATATAATATTTCATCAGTAGGAGGCAGGAAACATGATTGTGTTGAATCCTAAAAGCTTATGTGGAATAAGTTGCAAAAAGCAGCGAAATACAACACTGATTAACTGTTCCTCCCAGCTGTCTCTGTTGGATCATTGCATTGTAAAGTTGATTACTGCTTCCAGATCTACTTGGCATTTTGTACTAGTAAAGAAATATCCTTTGGTTATAAACTTACTCTACCCTATAGCAAAGTACAGATTTCAGGTAACAGCTGTACAGCTTTGAGGAACATGCAATGGAAAAGTACTATGCTTTGATTCTTGCAGGACATGCTTCATTCGATCACTTGGATTAACATCTGAAATCTGCAGGTCAACTACACTACCTAGCCAGCTCCATTAAATGTAATTTTCCACTGGAAGAAGTATGCAAAATATAATGAGGATTATGGAGGTCTCCATTTCAACAGAGACTCCAATAAGCTTTATAAAGATCACCTAGAAATAGGGGTAAAATTCAAAATAGTGTTTGCATAGATTTTAGATAGTAAGTAGATGTTATCTTTGATCTCAATCTGGAAAAACAGGTATTAAGTTACTTTTGTAACGAACTCTTGGATATCAAACTTTAAAACCCTCAGTCACATTATACACTATATCCTTGGGAATGGTGATAGAAGAAATGACTTCTTTAAAACTCTCTAGAGAGAAGCAAGTAAGATTTCCTACTGGAATACAAAATAAAATAAAGAAGCAAAAATAATTTCTTCCCTGAATCAATCAAGAATTATTCTCCGGAATTAATTGATATAGTGGTTTATGCGGGATGAAAACATCATCATCCTGATGCCATGTAAGCGCCACCCCTTTTCTATAAAGAGCAGCTTAATCACTCTGACAGGGCTTCAGATTTTATCTCCCAACAATGCTCTGGAACATGAAG
This sequence comes from Python bivittatus, assembly GCF_059951505.1. Lineage (NCBI taxonomy): Eukaryota > Metazoa > Chordata > Lepidosauria > Squamata > Pythonidae > Python > Python bivittatus. The sequence goes on along the minus strand of NW_028277035.1, from coordinate 35,768,274 downwards.
GGAGCACCTACATGTAGCACTGTTCCAAACTCACACAGCACAATCATCTAACACAATCCCTTCATTCACAAGGAAACAGTTTACCCCACTACAGGTCAATACCACATGACTTTGCTTTTGCCCACCTTCTGCTAAAAGTGAGGTCAAGGTCATTCTCCAGCACACACCTCTTCATGCATATCTGTGATCAGATCCCACTGCAGGCTAGGAAGTTTGGGAAGAGTCCCAAACATCTGAAGTCTCTCCCCGCCCCCCAAAACGTTATTTCAGACGCTCAGTTTCTGGAATTTGTGCATAACATACTGCACAATAGCACAAAATAAGAAATACAGTTTCTCAGGGTTTTGGCAAAAGTTGAGGCTTCTGTCTGTTCAGTTTACATGAGGAAACAGGACTATTTTCAGAGCAGGAATTCTTAAAAAGAGTAGTCACAACACACTGGACCTAACCCTAACTGCTACATGACAGTTTCCTATGCCCCTTGTTTGTTTTTGTCCTACTTCCACCTATTAAAGCTTGGAATTTGGACCAGGCCACTATAGCTTGTTCAACAAACTATGTTCTAAACCACCGTTGACTTTGTTTATAAACCGAACCTTAGTTTAGTGTCCTATGTGTAGTCAAGCAAGTTTCCCGCTGCACCACCACGACCTGGAAAGTCTCCAACCTGCTGAATCGCTGGCTGTTATACAAGACTCTCTGCCCATAAAAAACTATACCCCAGATCCGGAGAGGGCGGTGGAAAAAAATTAGATTTCCATCCGTTTATTTAAATAGAAATTCGTATTTAGGATTCTTGGTTTCTGGCATTACAATGAGCTCCAGCCTAGCTAACCCGGAGGCGGCTCTGGCAGCCCCAGCAGGAATCAGACTTTGGGTCCCGCTCTCAAGGAGTCCGGCTGCTATTCCAGGAAGGCTCCGTACGGAGCGGGGGCAGCGATACCGCCACGCCACGCCACCCAGGGTCGGGGGCGCCCTCCCCTCCCTTTAAGCCCTCCGTCGCTCACCCTTGTAGTACATCTGAAAGGCGCCCGTGGCGGCGGCAGAATTGCGGAGCAGCCCCTGGAAGAGCTCGGCGACCTTGTCCCGTATCGGCTGGTAGCGGGCGGGAAGGTCGATGGCGAAGCGCCGGATCTCGCGGGTGGTCTCCTCCTTGCCCAGCAGGTAGGCCTTGACCGTCAGCTGAGCCATCGCGGCGGTGGTGGCGACGGGGGCGCTGGACTTTGTGGCGCAGCAACAATTGGCGCTCGGGCAGGCCGGCTGAGCAGCGGACGCGCGTCAACTCCAGGCGAGAAAGCTCCTCTCCTGTCGCTGCCTGCCGATGACGACCCGCCCCGCTATTTATGGGCGCTGCAGCCCGGGAAAAGGGGCGGGCTTCAGGTGGGAAAGTCCCCGCGCAGGCGAGGCGAGAATAACAACAATAACAATAGGTGTAAGTTTACCTCTCAGCCCTCCCCCCCCGCAGCCCCCCGAAGGGAATCTTTTCTTGATTTTGTGAGGAAAGGTGGGCAAAGTCTTTCAGGAGAACCCCGAGCAGAGGCGCGAGGCGGTTGCAGCGCCAGGACTGGTAGTGGGGCTTCCCTCCTTCAGCAGGACGGCGGAGGCGAATCCAGTTTTCGGCCTTGGGGGCTGGGGCGGGCTCGGCCTAACAACACTTCCAAACCCACGAGTAAGCGTTACTCAGCACTTCCTTCGTTTCCGACCTGCGGAGGAGAGTAGGCCCGGCGCCTGCTGGCCTTGCAGCGGGAGGGAATAAGAGCCGCTTCCACGAATCAGGACGAACGACTTCCTTCTCCCGGTTTGCTGACTCACGTCGCGGTGACAACACCAGGCTGGAAAGGTTTTGGAGGCCTTGCCGAAAGCCTGCGCCTTCGCCCACCCCCCATACTGGCAGTGGAGAGTTTCTCCGGCTACCTGGAGCAGACTGGGGAGTCCGTAACAGCCCCTTCCATTGCTAGAGCAGGGATTATTTTGCTTTTCGTTGGGCACTGAGTACAACCCAGTACGGCTTGATTTTGGTAAACGTGTATAGAAGGCATTTGGGAATCCTGTATCCATTTAGCTTAGAGCGAGCCTCGATGAATATAGGCTTACTTCTGAGCAGATACATATTGTCTTTTAGGACAATTTTAATTCATATGCTTCTCTAAAACTGAAGAATGATCAATAAAAATGTCTGGAGGTTGAGTCATGGCAACTGGACTTTTCTTTTGGTTTGATAACATTTCGCTGCTTGTCCAAGCAGTGAAACATATCAAGCCAAAAGAAAAGTCCAGTTGCCATGACTCAACCTCCAGATAATTCCACCTGGATGACTGAGAATCTTCATCAACATATCAATAAAAATGGTGGCAATGTGTTCTTAATGTTGTCAGTCACCCAGAATCTATGTTTCGGGTAATGTACACATACCGTAAAGAAAGAAACAATGAAAAAATCAATTTAAACTTACATCTGTCTCTAAGTAAATATTTTAAGTACTGACTGGATATTAGAAACAAGCAAAAATTTAATTCCACTATTGTAGTGGAAAAAGCAAACATAACAAAGAAAGTGTAGTGGTTAAGGCACCAGGCTAGAACCCTGGAGACTGATTTCTAGTCTTACCTTAGGCATAAAGCCAGCTGTGTGACCTTGAGCCAGTCACACACTCTCAGCCCTACGAAGAAGTGGCAAACCACTTCTGAAATCTTGCAAAGAAAATTGCAAGGACTTGTCCAGGCAGTCGCCAGGAGTTGACATTGACTCAAAGGCACCAAAAAACCCAAAACGGAGACTGCACCCCTTCCTCCCTGTCTTTTAGATATGACCAGGGTCAAACTCAGTTGCTCTCCTTGCCTAATCCCATGAGACCCAAATTGACCTTCCCTGCACCAGATAAAGCCACCTGCAATCCCATCTAGACCACAAAGAATAGAATCCTCTTGACTAGCTCACAGCACAGCCCAAGGGCAACCCTTACAAGGAAATTGCAACCTAGAGAAGCCCCCACCTTCCATCTTCTTGTCAGCTGATGAGCTCAACATTCCATCTCCTTAACAATGAACTTCCCCAGCTCTGCTGCCCTCCTGAAAAGCCCATTTTGTCTAACAAGAGAACTCACCCCAGGTACACTGACCAGGACCTGCCTAGCTTCCCCAAGCTGGCCAGCAAATCAGATCCCTAGGCTTTTCCGCCTTCAACTTTATAAAAAATCTTTGGTTTTCCATTGTTCAGGGTCCCTCTTGTAAAGCAGGCACCTAATGAACATTGCAATAAAAATGGTTCTTCTCAGTGTTGTGCTCCTTAGTTTAGCAAAATTCCACAACAGTATATTGCACTGAGCAAGAGTTAAGAGTAGCTTAACCTAAATGTAACGTTCGGATTTTTAGCATTATATTTAAACTGGGTTCAAGTACTGTGCTAAGCATTTGTTCACGTAATCATGGTCTATCACAATTGGCTGGGTTCACACAACAGGCTCAGCCATAGGTCCCATTTACCAACTATCATGGCTGAGTTTGGATAACCTAGTAAATCACAAGCAGCCTATATTATGAGTCATGCTTAGTGTAATCCACCCATGCCCCCCCCTCATTTGTAGGATTCATACAACGTGCTTAACAGAAACAGAATTCAGATCAGTTTCTGGAATTGGAGGACATCCTGAATCATTAAGTATCCATACTGGTGGGATTTGCACAACATTTTCAGATAAAATGTGGCTGACTCATTTGCAGTTCAGTATGTCATGTATTTCCATATTACTTGTGTTTTCACTTCCAGTCCCTGGAAAAGTGACCTGATGATTTGCATTTTCCTGCCAGGTGATCTTGAAATGTAGAGCATGATGCAAAAGAGGCAGGGGAGGAAAGAATGAGGTAGGGGAGTTAAGCAAAGGACAGGATCTGCCTGTCCGATCAGGCAGGGTTGGCATGCTCTGGGTTCCTTTGGTTAAACAACATGGTCTGTCAGGACCCCAAAAGCACATCCTCTCTGGTGCAACACCTGTCCTTTGGAATGAGGTCCCCCACTGAGATTAAAATGGCCCCCACCCTACTGGTATTTTGAAGGGCCCTGAAGATGTGGCTCTTTGCCCAGGCCTTTGGCAAGAATGATTGATGCCCCTTCTTTTCCTTGTTTCCATCTGGGTTTGTTTTCTCTGCCATCTTTGTTTCTTTGGTTATGTTGTTTTTGTGTTTTTTATGTTATTTCTTTATTTTTAAATGTTTTCAACAGTTTGTAAACCACCCAGAGTCCCTGGGAGTCAGACAGCATATTATTCCTTGTTTTCTACAAGTGAGAAAGAAAGGCTCACTTAGGAAAAGCTCTTCTTTGATCTCCTGCCTGTTTTACTCTTCATGACATCATTTGTCTTCCAGAAGATTCAAAGACATCATTTGTCTTCCAGAAGATTCAGAGGAAAGTGAATTCCTTCAAGGTTTCTGTTACCAAAGGGGAATTAGCTCAGCTGATACTGACTCATTCAGAGTCCTATGACTGCTTTGTTTTAAATGCACCTCTTACTGCCCTAGCTAGAAAGAATAATCAGTATCTGCATAATCAGTACCATACAGGTTATGAATACATGGGTGCATATGCATAATACATTAACCCATAGTTAACTATGAGTTACTCAGCTGTTTGATTTGTACAACAAACTGGATTATAAAATACCTATAAGGATGGGGCCTGTACAATATGCTAGTCTAAAATTCTTGGATAGTTCCTGAAGGACAAAAACTGACAGATTTTCAGTAATGGAAAAATTAAATAATAATAAAATGAACTGTATTTTGCCCACTGTATTTTGTGTTCCTAACTAAAAGGGCTATGAGTAATCTTATTTGGTTGCAGATCAGATGTATTTTATTCAGAAACCTGGGAAAATAAAGGGGGAAAAATATAAAGCCTCAAGTGGTCTCTGCTATTTAGTGAGAGAACAGAGCGTTTAATATGTTTGGGGCTGATATTTCTCCTCCTTGCCTATCTTTTTTGTTGTAAAAATCTGACCCAGCTCACATCCTGCTTTTTAAGTAAAAATCAGTGCATGGATTAAAAAAATATGGCCTCCATTCTTCAATCTAGTTTGGTTCCCATAAAAATAGAGCTTTTCCTGGCTTGGAGATAAATTGCACCTCATTAAATTGTCTTTTTAACCACAGTTAATTGAAAAAGCTATAACATGCTAAACAAAACCCAAATGAAACTCATTTTAGCATAATGTAAGGTCACACTGCTCTTACAGATGAAGGACAAATTGAAAAATAGTAATTATTAGATAGTTAAATCTGCTGAAGATTAGTTTGTAGTGACTGAATGATATTTTGCCATTTTTAATTTGGGACTCTTCCTCCCACCGCCCATCCTCTAAAGAGGATCATGTTTAAAGAACAATATTTGGATTTCCTGACAGAAAATCTATGTCATGAAAAAGGTTAGCCACAAACAGTCCAGGGGAATCTCTCATGGCCCCTTTTGCACTGCCTGGAGGAATTTAAGTCAGATGTTGCAAGGATGATTCAGCTAAATCCCGTGATCAGTTTCTTTCCTCCACAAATCCTACAGAGGGAGCTCTAGGCTGGGATTAGATAATGCTTACATCCTGGTAATTGCCACATTTGATTCAAGCAGTGTGTAACAGTCAAGGACAACCCAGAATTTACTGGATTGTCCAGTAAATACTAAGTTACTAATACTTACTTTATACTAAGTTACTAATATTTAAGAGATTTCAAATTGTTTTTTGAAACAATTATTCTGAGGATTCTGTATATGGAATAGTGTTTAACAGACAAGCACTGTTACAGGTGTGTCAGCTCTCTTATTTGTGTAAGGCTAGCCTGACGTGATCTTTGCTTAATTAGTAATTTGGATGTTAGTTTTGCACTGTTAGGGTTTCTGTTATTGCAATAGCAAAACTTTTTGTTTTTTTTAAAAAAGAAGTAGAAGTATTACCATAATTTTCCTATAAAACAATACACAAAAGGAAGAGAAAGTGACACGTTTAATTTTTTTAAAAAGCCTTAATAATTAGTTATGATAGGACCATAGTGGCATTCTTTTCCCCCAGAGTAACAAACTGACTTTCTAAAAAAATTAATTCAACAGGGCAGCATGCAGGGCTTACAGATTTCTAGGGAGCAAATAATAATAATCATTGCAAACTGACAAAAATCTTATGATTAGGAAAGATAATGCAAATCTTAATCTGTTTTGCTTCAAACTCCTATTTCTGGTTCACTGATGGCAGTTCCATTTCTACTGGAGGACTGAGGGGAAATTCTTCTTTGTAGCAGGAACTGGGTTTAATAACCAGATGGGTAGTGGCTGAGTTCAGCTCAGTAATTCACAGCTCCTGGAGGGAAAGAACAAATCTGTAGGAACCTCAACAATTATTCATTAGTTTTATATGTGCTGTTGTATGTAATATTGCAAAAGATAAAAGAAATGCCCATTTTGCTAACTAATGTTTTATTTATAATATAGGTAATCAGTCTTGAGTTATAAGGAACAATAATCAGCTTTGTGTGTATTTAAAAAAAAAATCCTGGTGAGAATAAAAGATTCTACGACATCCTGAATGCCATGGTTCATATATTTTAAGATTAGCATGCAAATAATAGACCTACTTCTCAAAAGTATCTACTGGAGCTCCAAAAATAGGAGTGTGAACTTCTTTAAAAATAAAGTGAATGCAAGAAATTCTGTCTGATAACAGAAACTTTCTAAGCTTGGTATGTTATGCTTGGAAAAGTATTGGATTTTGATGCTAAGTCTCATGAATACTTTATGAAATATTTCTACTTTAAAAATAGATGGTAAGGTTGTGTCTTTGGACTTGAGGTTGAAATTAATTCATCAAAAGATTCTATTCTGAGTGTATTAGATACCTCAAAGAATGCATCAGAAAGGATAGATTTGAGATTTTCTTTATTGGTCCTGTAAGTAATTTGAGGATGTGTTAACCCATATGATTTGGACTTGCCCATCATTGGTTCACTTTTGGAAAATACTACTACTACTACTACTACTACTACTACTACTAATTGACTATAATAAAACAACTATGGCAAAAGAAAGCAAAGATAGTACCAATAGGTACCTTAGGTGCAATCCCAAAACATCTAGAGCATCACTTGAACACCATCAGCATTAACAAACTCACCATCAGTCAATTGCAAAAGACAGCTTTACTTGGAACAGCTTATATCCTGTGACAATACCTTTAACACCATCACACAACAATATCTGCCTATCCCAGGTCCTTAGGAAGGGCTCGATAGGCGGATAAAAATGCCAAATCCAGTCTAAACATCTGGCTGACTGCACAACCACCAATAATATATTTTAACATACATAAGTAAATTAACAGGTGGATGTTTTTATGTTAAAAATGTGTTATTTTGAATAGTATTTCAAAATCATGGAATTTGACCGTTTTTGGGGAACTTTAGTTATATCTGGTATGAGGATAGCCAAGATAATTATATTGAGAGACTGGAAAAATATTTCTACTATGGGTTTCAAGGACTGAACTGAAGAAATGTGTAACTTACAAATATTTGAAAGGGCCATTTTTTCTACTAATCAAAAAATGATACAATATGTTTTACTTTAACATACATTTCATAATATTTTACAAGAACAAACAAATCTTTATGTGTAATTTCATATATTGTTAAATAAATGTGACGTATTTGAAATATATCAATTTAAGATGTTAATTCTTTTTTTTTGTCATTTTATTTTGTTTGATAACATAACAATTAATTAGACTATCTATTGGTAGGTATTATTACTGTTGTTTTATTTCTTTTTGTTCATTGTTTTCTATGTAGTTTTAAATAACTGCAATAAAAATTAAAAAATGGTAAAAAATTATAAGACAAGTATTGTGTGGTAAAACATCTTATTCTATTTTTCATAGCTTTTTCAACACATTTTCATTTACTTGCTATAAAAATAGGGCCAGGTTATTCACCCTCTCTGCCACGGTGTGCAAAATCAACAGAAAATAAAACCATGAATTTATTCTAAGCATTTGGAAATGAACCTTTTACTTAAGTGCACAAAGTGCTTTTTCATGTTCCATGCTCATCCCATGAAAAAGATAGTGTGCTTACTGAATGTAATCGGAGGAAAAAACAGTTTTGATTAAATGTGAATCATCTTAATTCATAATTTTCAGCACAAAGTCTGTCCTTCAGTTTCAAGCAACACTACTCTAGGAGTACTTGAGGCTTAAACCCCACACAAGTGCAGCCCAAAAGTATACTTTTATGCATTTTTACTAAGGACCAATATAAGTTCTTTTGATTCCAGTTGCATTTCTTCTTGGTATATAGGCATAAAATAGACCTTTAATATGATTAATTAGAATTTCCTAGCTAGTCCCAATATTGCCTCATACATAAATGATCTTCAGCTGTTACGAGTGTGTTGTATTCTCCCTGTGAGCAGCACCAACAAGCCCTGCCTCAGTGATGTCACATATGTGACAACAGTTTGGAATAGATGCCCATATTGTAGAGCACAGCTGAGGAAGCATTTGTACATATAGTTTAATTGAGAGATTTATATACTGCTTACTCTGCAAGGACTCCTGGCAGTTGACAAATCTATCAACCAATAAAAATAGATACACAAATTGCATTTAAAAAAAGCCATAACATTACAGAATCAATCTACCCCAGAGTCCTGAGTCTAATTGCACCCTAAACAGCTAATTCTCTGCAGAACAACTCCATCCACCCTATTAAAGACCATCAAGATGGGCACCACTCAGATTTCCAGTATAGGCTATTCCATAGAAGCATTAAGATTCCATTGAGAAATCTTTTCCCTTCCCTCACCAAAATCCTGCAGTTCAGGTGAACCCTCTACATCTCATATCAGGAGTGAACCACCCAGATTAGTTCTACCTGAAAGAGATACCCATGGAGATATCTGGGTGCCAAGCCATATATGACTTGATAGATTAAGCCAACATTTTGACTTGTACTTGGAAGCCTAAACCCTAATGGAGACCAATGCAGTGACTGCTAAACCAGCGTAATATATCAGTTCTCACCTGCCAATAACAACACTCCTGCTGTCATGGCTTCCAGTTAGTCTTCAAAGATAGCCCCAAGTACAAAACATTGCAGTAGTCAACCCTGGGGACTATAAGGGCATGAGTTACCCTCACTGGGGCCTATTGCTGTAGGAAAGGCTGCAACTGGCACACCAGCTAAAGCAAGGCAAAGCCAAGAGTCTAACAGCCTCCAAGTGATGGACCTGCTTTTTCAGGGGAAGTGTTATCCCATCCAGAACTAGAACCAGAGCATCTCAAGAGCCAGATGGTTTTTGGATAAAAGCAACTTTGACCTACAAGGATCCAACTTCAGCTTATTCCTATACATCTAGTTCCAGACACAAGGTTGACATTTACTACATTTCCAGCCTGAACTGAGGTGGAGATGTATAGCTTCATCCCAAACCAATAGATTACCTCTCTCAGTGGCTCCATGGAGACATCAAATAGCAGTAGTGAAAGAGCCAAACTCAGTGGAATACTGCAAGAGAGAAACCACCAGTTGATTTCTCCTCCCCATTGCCATCAGCTGGAATTGCACTCTCAGGAAGGAATGGAATTGTTACAAAACAGTGCCCCCCAAACCATGATAGTCCAAGTCATAGAACTGGAAAAGCATATTTACAAAGATACATTATTTTTAATTTTTCCTCCCACCTACCACAAATCTCACATTCATCAGCAGTGTGTTCTTTGTTTTCTTACACTAAATCCAATTATTTGAGTCATTGTGTTGGAATCTACAACTGGATTTTTCCTCCAGAGAAACAGTGGGGAGAGCTTTGTGTAGAATAGATACTCCAATACTCTAAATATATTAAGGTTTCAGCCATCTGGAACATGAAGTAGGATAGGCAAATATAATCTTTGTAGAGTACTGTACATTGCTTGGTTAAACTGCCTCATGATTGCTCCGTTACTTACAAGAATTATTCTTTTTCTTCTTATCTTGATTTGAATATGCACACAAGCTGCTCTCTGGATAACCATACAGAGTCAAAGGAGGAAGGAATCTTGGAACCCCCTCTCTAATCCAGAGGCTTTCTTCTCCAAATTGACACACACACACACCAGTGCGAGAACATTTTTCTTGCCTGTCTTTGACCATGAGTAGGTGAAACCCAGCCATGAAGTATAGTTTTGATCTGGCAGACCAAGAGTAGAATCAATAGCCCAAATTCCTTTTAGTTTTATTTCTGTTCTGGCATCTGTTATCCCTTCTAATGGTTTTCAGGCTTTCCTGGAAAGTCATTCTAGAAGCCCATGAAAGCAGCTTCAGAACAGCATCACAGTTCTTTCAAAAAAATCTTCTTAGCTTTTGCCAAGGGTTGGTGCAGGCCCAAGCATTTATTGAGAAAGTAAACTTTGCCTCAAACTATTGACTCTGACCTCCTCTCTCTTCTTGTTGCAGTTACAGCCTTACTTCTTTTCAAGCTAGCAGGAGACAAACCTTCAGTGCATTTCCATGATCCTGTACTCTTCTAACCTGGATTTTGTATGCCACCCAGACTCTAACAGAGTGGGCAGATAGAGCAAATTTAATTTTTATTATTATGGTTGGTCCCATAGTCAGCTAGATGTTTAGACTGGATTTTGCATTTTTATCAACCTATTGAGCCCTTCCCAAGGACCTGGGATAGGCAGATGTTGTTTGATGGTGTTAAAGATATCGCAGGTTATAAGTTGTTCCAAGTACAGCTGCCTTTTGCAATTGACTGATGGTGATTTTGTCAATGCCGATGGTGTTCAAGTGGTGCTCCAGGTGTTTTGGGATTGCACCCAAGGCATCCATTGCTATTGGTGCTATCTTTGCTTTCTTTTGCCATGATCATTCTACTTCTATTTGCAGGTCTTTGTATTTTGTTATTTTCTCCAATTCTTTCTCTTCTATTCTGCTGTCTCCAGATATTGCAATGTCCACTATCCAGACTTTTTTTGTCTTTCTTACCAACAATTGTTAAATCTGGGGGGTTATGTGGCAGGTGCTTGTTTGTTTGAATTCTAAAGTCCCAGATCACTTTAGCTTCTTTATTTTCTATTATTTTGTCTATTTTGTGGTATCATCATCATCATCATCAATCATCTACCCCTTTCCAGGATTCTTTTTTCAGAAAAAAAAACCTGGGTTCTTTGTGCCTTTTAATTTAGTTTGTTCCAGTAAGTATGTGGAGGGAAATGGTGAGGCACAAGCTATCCTGCTGGTCAGGCCCAGAAAGGCAGCTGCAGCCTCAGTGATGGTCCCAGCATCCTGCAATAATAGGTTCAATTGTCTTCAGCAAGCCCCAGAAGTGACGGGGGCAGGAAGGACCAACGATAAAGGAAAATGAAGAGAGAACAGTGTGCCAGATTAAGAAAAGGTAAAGCCAGAGCTAGCACACTTTCTACCAAGAGAAACCAAAGGAACAGAAAAAAATAAGGGTGGAGATCTAAGACCTAGAACAGACAATGTTTGTTGTTAGGCTATGTTCCCTCTAAGCCAGGGAAGCAGATGCATGAGTCAGGATGTCTGCTGAGCAGCAATTGAGTTCTTTTGGCAACTCTGGCCCAGGGGCAGCAGTTTTTAAAAAGGTACATAACATACTCTGTAAGCTTCTAAAATTATTTTTTAAAAGAGAAGTTTTTCTTTCTTCTCTGCTTTCCCCTTTGTTTGCCTTTTCTTTCCTGCTGCTGCTCAATCCTCCTTTGGCCTAAAGTCCGGTAGAATGTCCACAGCGTTTAGCCAGCTCCCAGGCACAAAGTCCCTTTATTTCTCCCCCCACCCTTTTCTATCTGTCTGTCTTCTTCCTTTTACCCTTTTGCAAAAACACACTTTTGGGTATGTCATCTTTGACAGTGAGTGGGAGACTGAGTTTCACAAGGCATGCAACGACCACTCTATACAGGTAGTCCTCACTTAACAACCACAATTGGGACCAGAATTTATATTGCTAAGCAATGCAGTTGTTAAATGAATTGTCACATGACCACTTCGCTTAGCAACCCCAATCCTGGCAGTCCGGGTTGCCATCATTAAGTGAATGCCTGGTTGGTAGGCAAGGCAACTTCCTGTCGGCTTCCCACAATCAAGTCAGCAGGAAGTTGCAAGCCCCAGGTGCTGCTGGATGGGGGAGGGAATGAGGGGGGTGTAGGGGGGCATGGGAGGGTTTGGAGAATATGTGGGGGTGCGGTGTGGGTCAGGTGTGCGAGGGCCTCAGAACCATTTGGATTTTCAGCCCAAGTTGAGAGGCTTCTGAAGCCTCTCCACTTCAGGGCTGAAAATCCTCCGTGGCTGAAAATGCTGCTTGGATTTTGGCACTGGTCTTTTTCAGCCACCCCCCAGAGATGAGAGGGAGTTTTCTTAGCAGGCGGCAGCGGCTTGCAATTGCCAGGTACCCTGTGATCATGTGGTTGCCATTTTCAATCTTCCCTGCCAGCTTCCCCAGAAAGACAATGGGGAAGCTGGCAGGAAAGGTTGCAAGCCACTGCTGCCTGCAGAGAAGACTCCCTCTCGATTCTGGGGGCGAAGAAGGAATAAAAAGGCTGCTTTTGTCTCTTTTCCCCTTCTTCACAGTGCAAAGCCCTCTTTGCAGCTCCTGGGAAGGGGCAAGGCTGGCTTCACACTGGGAAGAAGGGGAAAAGAGAGCAGAAAGCAGCCTTTTTCTTCCCTTCTTTGCAGCACAAAGCCTACCCCTACAAAGTGCACACCTCATCAGCAGTGGGAGCAAGAAGACAGCAGCAAAAGTCAGCTGGGGCGACAAATGCAGGGCAGCAGAGGGCCAAAAGGGCAGAGATTGCGGGGGAGGGAGTTGAAGCACTCCTGCAGTCGTAAGTGCGGGCGGGATGCCAAGTGCCTGAATTTTGATCGCGTGACTGGGGGGGCACTGCAACGGTCATAATTTCAGGCACAGATCATAAGTCCCTTCGTTCAGCACCATTGTAATTTCGAACAGTCACTGAACAAATGGTCGTTAAGTGAGGATTACCTGTAGCCACGTATGCACATAGCTTAGAGTGAACATTGTCTGCAGGGCTTATAGGCTTCTCCAATTAGCTATGGTAGACTATAGAAATATAGATAATAAGAGAGAATAGTAGGTACTAGATAAGCTACTTAAGGATAAGTAGAAATTAGAAAACAAGTGGAATAGTTTCTAAATACAAAGACATTTTTAAAATTCTTCTTTTGTAAGGAAACTTTCATTTTATAACACTTTTCTAATAAAAAAACATTTATATGGGAACTGTCATTCTTTCTGTCTCTGTCGAGTGCCATCCAACATTCAAACATCTGACAGACTGCTAGTGGGAAGAATTGAGGCTATGTTCTGCCTGCTTTCCCTGGCTTGTATATTCTTTCCAATCCAATGGAACATTGGAAAGAAATTATAGCAAGGGGCTTGGAACTCTGTCAACAGAATAACTCTCTGAAAACTGAACAGCATAGCACCAAATCTGGCATGGCGGGAAAAGTAATTACAGAGAAATCAGTCAGAAATGGGTCAAAACAGGCTGGGGGCTGCAGAGAAAAAAAAATCCAAAAATATTTCCCTCAAGGGTTCTCTTTGGGGGAGGCAATTGGGTAGTGGATCAAAATGGTGTTGACTGCTTCTTTCTAAGCATCCTCCTTTTTCCCTCCTGGTCACACGAAAGCAGAAACATGCACACACAGAGGCAATACAGACACACACACTGATTAGACCCTCGCATACACATGCATGTTCAGAAGCAGCAGGTATTACACACCCTGATTCCACCCTGGTGGAAATAGAGTGCACACAAATGTAACATGTTACTTGGTCACATAGGAGAAAATATTGATGCCTCTTGTGGCCACTGCTGGTAAAGGGTTGGAAAGAATTCAAGAAGCAAAGCTTTGTGTGTTTTCCCTATGTTGTTTTAAAATGTTCTAGTGCTATTCATTCACTGTATGGAAAACATTTAGATGAGTTTCTCTGAGGACAGATCTTCAGAGCTACAGTATATGAAATTAGAGTGCAATGGCATGTTGGCATGCTGATTCAGAATGATGGCCAGTTCTTAGCCAGGTATCTGTTGTGCCAGTCTCTTTGCTGGCCACTCCAGGTGCACTTCATTGTGCAGACATAGGCAAGCTAGTCTGGCAGCCATTTCTGCTTACTAGGCAACCCACAAAACTCTTGTTCAGTGAGTGGAGTTTGGATCCTAACAGAGTGTTCATCTCCTTTGTCAAAACCACCATTTTATTATTTGAGGGAGGAGCCTTGTCAGATTAAGCTGGTAATACTACCAATGTAAGTTTATGATACAGGTATATTTACTTGTCCAAATACCCTAGTAATTGCACTGCTTTCATTGTGTTCTCTGTGTGATGCTTGCATTAAAGCCTTTTCTTTGGGATATTTCTCATTTCTTCAACACTGCAATATAAAATACATGAATGTTCTTAGAATATTCTTCAAAGCCAGTTAGTAATATCTTGGAATATAAGTAATATCATTACTGCTGTCTTCTCAATATTGGGGGTTTTTTTGGTATCAGATAACGTAACTCTATGCATAGTCCAGATTCTATAACCAACAACATAGCCTATGAATGACTCATACAGGAAATGTAGGAATTATTTCAACATCTATTAAGTTGCAAACCCATTGCTTAGTTATCAGTGTGTTGGACATTTCTGGCTCCTTTCTTTTCCTTTCACTTTGCACTTAAATAAAGTTGTTATTCAGCATAATTTTTAAAGTGAGAATTCTATAGTTGAGTGGATTTTGCAAATTATGCCCTGAAGATATCCAACAGCTTTCCACGAAAGCTGCTGGTATAACATTCCTAGATTGTTAAAGCTTTATATGATAAAAGCAACACCTTCAGTCTTCCTCAGTAGCAGTCTGGTAATCCTGATTTAATATGTGCATCCCAGTCACTGCATTCTGCACAACAAACCCCAAGATCAGACCCACATTGAAGGCATTACAGAAATCCAGTCTTGAGGATACCAGTGCATGAACCCCTATGGCCAATTGATACAAGATTTTGTACAATTGTGCTGAGAGAGACAGTAACTCACCCTAAAATGGTAATGTAGTGTGCTGTCAAGAGAGATTCATATTATCAATTAATAATCCCTCATCCCTCTCTGGTTCCAGACAAGAAACAGTGCACTACTGTACTATTCTTCCTGTCTTTTTCTTAATCAGTCTATTTTGTCTTCCCTTTCTCCCCTGCTAAAGTAACAAGATTTTAATTTTGTCCCTCTGTTTGTATTATAGAATTATAAATATTGCTGCTCTATTGATTGGTGCTAATAATGAAATAATTAAAGGTCTATTTGCGACAATGGGAAGCATGTCATTATTTTCCCTGTTGCAATATCTACAAGAGTAGAACAGTAGATGGTGCTACTGATTTAGCTGAGGACCTCAACATAGACTGTTTTTTCTTGTGTTCTCTGCTTCTTCCATCAGAGTGCAAACAAGAAAATAAAGAGAACAGTTTTTCTGCTTCCTTTAGTTTAGTATAACCGTGTAACCTGAATGTCCTTTGCTTTATTCTGATAGCTATGTAGCAACCTGAACCCAGCAGTAAAGTGATACAGTGCTGTCTAACTGCTGTAATGTTACCATTAATTGATTGATTTTCAAGCTATGAGGAGGCAAGTGTCCTTATGTGTCCTTATGTGTGTCATGACTTCATGATGCAAATGCCATACATCCGGGCAGGGGAGGGTGCGCAGGTGTCTGGGGGTTGCTGCTGCTGGATGGGGGAGAGTGTGCGGGTGACCTGCAAGGTGCAGCATGAGCGTGGCCAGACTGGGGAGGCTGCTGCCAAGTGGGGGAAGATGCGAGCGACTTACTGGAGTGACTTGCAGCCTTTGCTGCTGGCTTCCCCATTGACTTCGCTTTTGGGAAGCCAGCAGGGAAGGTTGCAAGTGGTGATCACGTGACTGCAGGACGCGACAACTGTCATAAGTGCAAATGGCGATCATGTGACCATGAAGGTGCTGAGATGGCCAAAACTTCACGGACCAGTCATAAGTACCACTTGTTCAGTGCCATTGTAACTTTGAATGGTCACTGAACAAGTGGTCATTAAAAGAGAACTACCTGTATTGTGTATCATTTGCATCATTATGACTGGTGCAAATTATGCAGTTCACGTTATTTTCAAGATGGTATTGTGAAGCACATTATATCATCATGGCTTCTATCAGATGCATATGAAGCTTGGTATACTTGGCTAGATTTTAGGGGGGAAAAAACATATATATTGCATTGCTTATCTCCTGCTCACCCTGTTAGGAACACTACCTAACTGACCTTGACTGATCTTGAAAGTTAAACCAATCAGACCTGGTTAATACTTGGAAGGAGACCATCAAGAAATATCAGAACTGTAGGCTAGTCTAGAAAGAGGGAGGGAGGGGGAGTGTCTGCCATACTGTGGTCAAGAAGACTGCATGGAGTGTCCATGCAGGCACCAGGAAGCGACAACAGGAAACACCAGGACTTTCAAAACATTATTGTAGTATATTTGTGCTCCTCCTCGACTAAACCATTTTGGGAGAAAAGAAAAGAGTAGTACACCAATTCTATGAGAGCTGATTGTTACAGTTTCCTCTTCCACTGAAATACAATCAGAGATTATAGCCATGATTGACTGACAACAGTGGAAATAAAGAACAATCAAAAGAGAGGCAGCCATGCATTAAATTCACATGCATCTTGTTTGGAAGCTTATTTTAATTTGTGGCTATTAACCCTGGTTAGGGCTTGCAAAAAGTATGTTAAAACACATTTAGTGCTACTACATTCATAGCTAATTGTGCATATTTGTCTAATCTATTTGCATTGTAAAGTACTATCTATGAGGTAGAACACTGCCACCCTGTATGAAAACTCCTCTGTAAAGATACAAATTGGTCTTCAACCTTGACTACATGCAGATACCCAGCAAGTTTTAGTCCAATGGGAAGGCGCTTCCCTCCTCCTCCTCCTCCTCCCTTCCTATGCCATACTCCCCTGCAACTGAATAAGGCTGATATCATCATCACAATTCCTCCTTCACTCTGAAGGCAGTTTCTGCACTTTACTAATCTGTAGGGCTGCTGTGGGATGTTGCATGCAATTATCCAAAGCTTGTTTTTATTCTGTGCTCTCTCGCCTCACTTGGTTCACATTTACCATAGTAACAGGTCCCTTGTGTTAGCAGGCTATTTCTAGTAGCCTTCTCTTTTGCAAAACAAACTTTAAAAAAAGTATCTAGACATGCTGTGTGACTGTGCATGCAAATAACTTTTAGCAATAACAGTGTGCTCCAGATGCCTCTGACACTTGACAGTTGTGCTGTTATCAAGGGTGGGACGGGAAGGAGAGCTGAGTGTTCAGTGCAGATCTGAAATAACAAAACCAGCTACTGTTAGCATCTAAACCATTAATATTTTCTACTGTTATTTTAAATGAAATGGTGAACTTCTATTGACCTTCTCCTTCTTCAGTTGGGACCAAGAAAAAAAACATCTCTTCTTCAAATGCTCCATGATATAGAACTGTGAGAATAGGCATTGCATAAAACACATAGGTTGTGTTTGAGGCAAGATACTGAATCACAGACCTGCCAACCATATTTTAGCCTAGTGATCTGCCCAAATCCAACCATAATAGTATATGGTTCCACAGCTGCATTTATACAACACAATCAGGCCAGTGAAAGACAAACAGCTACATTCACACAATATACTAAGCTTGGTAAATGCCACTTTTTATGGCTTAGCATGTTGTGTGAACCCAGACTGTTCAGTTAGTTTAGGGTTCAGTGTATTCTATCAACACAGAAAATGGGTTAATTCAGTAATCAGGTTAAATATGCATACTCAGGCAGTTGGACTGATTAAACCAGGGCTAACTTAACTATGAATAGCATTTAATGTATAGATCTCAAGGCACAGAGTAATTCCCTGCAGAAAAAGACAATATTGCAGAAGAAAACTATGGCAAATTGCTTCCATCTTGTGAAGAACCTCCATGGACATGGATGTGGAATAAAATCACCAGGAACTGAGTTGAGCTTAAGAGAGTTTTTACTTGTTACTCTTCCCAACCCAGTGGAATATTGGAAAAGAAGAAGTATGTAAAGGGGCTCAGGACTCTGTCTCTCCATCAGCAGGGTAACTCTCCAAAAACTGAACAGAATGGGACCAGATTTGGTGTGTGTAGTGGGGAGAAGCTGGCAAAAGAAATATTGAGTATGAAAATAGGCTACCTCTGCTTTGGGACTGTGAAGAAAAACATGATAGGAAAAAATCCTGATGCATTCTTTGGGAAAGGCAGTTGGGTAGTAGTTCAGCATGCTACTGACATTTTAAGTTTCCTCCTTTCTTTTTCCTGGCCATGTGACCCAGAGTGGAGCTATTTTTGGGATTTGGAAAGAATTCCAGAATCCATGCTTGCTTTGCCTACCATGTTTTAATTATAATGCTTATTGTACTGTGAAATTGTTGAGCTACTTTATAAAACCTTATCATTATTATTTTCTGCAGAAAAACTGAAGGGACCATTTCATAAGTAGATAGCTGCAGCTCCACTGAATCCAGCTGAAGGCCTACCAACATTGACATCCTGCTGTCCATAGGAACCAATACATATCTCAATCTGAAACACAGAATATATGAGTTGGAAGGAACCTATAGCTCATTTAATTCAATCACCTACTCAGTGCAGGGATCCACCAAACAGTTCCCAACAGGTAATCATTAAATCTCTTTTGAAAGCCTCTCATGATGGAGAGTCCACCACTAATGTCTACAAGGATGGCATCAAAGTAACATGAAGGCTTATATGTTATACTTTCTAATCAGAAAGCATTATCATTGGTGAAAAACTATGGAATCCTTCCTTGTGTCTGACCATTGCACACAAAATAAATTGCCATATGTGAAACTCATTCATCTTTTATTCATTCTTCTGTCTATGCTTTTGATATATGAAGCATGCTACAGACATAACTTGCTGGGGAGGGCATTCCAAAGTTGAGGTCCTACATCTGTAAAAGGCTGCTCCCAGATTACTTCTCTCCACATATCAACATGGAGAGTACTCAGAGCAAGCCCTCCATATTTGATTAAAAGATACACATTGGAATATACAGGAAGAGACATTCCTTCAAAAACTGTGGCCCTCAAGCCATGAAGGGATTTATAGAGTAAAACCAGCACCTTTAATTGAGACTGGAAATGTCCATATAATCCAGTTCCAGGGCAGCTCCATGTATAAGAGTAATCTAAACAAGAAGTTACCAGAATATGTATTTCTGGTAATAGGTATCTTTATAGCGAGACTAAGCTGGCAAAAAATGCTCTGTGCCACATTCTAAAAGGTATTCGGTGATTGGGTTCACTCTACACTGAATACTTAGGTGAAAATACAATTGGCTAGTGATGGTTCCGTGTGTTGTGTAAATACAGCCAAGAATTGAATTAGGAGACGGAGGGACATAAGCAGATCATCTGAGACTCAAGGCAAATCTCTCTCAGCTTCGGCACTACCAACGATGACAGAACTCAGGTGCTGAGTCCTCTCTGCCAAGCAGAGGCAATTGGGGCAGGCAGGAGGGATGGAGAAGGAGAGTTACACAGTTGTTTCCTCCTGACTGCTACCATAGCAGCTGGCCTGAGTCCCCTGAAGGGCTCAGGAGAAGAGTGTGGCCAGCAGTAAACATTGGGAAAGCTAATAAGACACCTGGTCCGTTACACTGTATGGTTAGAAAAAAAGAGGTGCAAGCAGCTAAACTCAGATTTCACTAAAATAGATCTTACATTTGATTCATAGCAATCACTGGAATTCTTTCATAATATCTTCTTTAATTTTCCTACAATATATCTCCTTATCAGAGCACACATGTCCTTAGAAATTTATTCTTACAGTTTCCTGTCTAGTTTCTTGTCAGCTGAGAAAAGTATGTATATGTATACTAGCCTTTACTTAAAAGAAGATCCATGGTATCTAATGTAAATATTTAGGTTTAGTTCAAATGTTATGGCTACACCATAAATGGTAACTCAACATGCCAGTGAAACAGTAACTAAACCATTCCAGTGAAAAGCTACCATTTGTATAATTTGGTTAGTTTTAATTACATGGAACCTCATCTTCAGAAACTAGCCAGTTCAATCTGATTCATGTGAATTAATTGTTAAACAGATATACCTTCACTAGCTTCAGGCAAAAACAATGACAGCCTAAAGTAGCTGTGTGGCTTGCAGTGGCCAATGTGGATAGCAGGGGTGCACTTAGCTGGCTTCTGCTCCATGCCCTCCAGTGGGAATTCTGGGAGTTGAAGTCCACCCAACTTAAAGTTGTCAAGGCTGAGGAACACTGGCTTTGAGTGTTGCAAATTACAGTCAGAACCAATTATTACCTAACTTAGATAACACTCTCACTCATCTCTACATCAGTGCCAATAACTGGTATGGAGAATAGGTTTTTTAGATCATTGTTTAGCAGAAAAAGCATGCCAAGGAAGAAGTAAACTTTCATTGAATCATACCATTAAAGAGTTAAAGAGGATATTTAGGACACTGAATCCAACCTTCTGCTCTGTGTAGGAATCCAGATAAAAGCACCCCTTATAGATGTTGCCTAGCCTCTGCTTGAACATTTAAATGAGGGGCTTCTCATCATCTCTCTGAATAACTGGTTCAACTGTTGTACTGTCCTTACTGTTCAGACATTTTCTGTAGCAATCAAAACAATCTACTTCCCAGTCATTTAAGACTGATACTCTGAGTTCTACACGCTCAGTAAGAGCAGAAATCTTGACCTTCTGTGTCAATCCTTTCAGGTACTTAATACCGTTCAAGTACCTGAATAGTACTTCCTTCAGTCTTTCTTTCTCATGGCTAATAATTCTCATTTTTTAAAACCTTTCTTCATGTGACTTAGTTTCTACTCCCCTAATCATCCTTGCCCTTTTCTACACCTATCCTGGTTTGATTGAAATTTTCTTAGCATCTAGAACTGGACACAATTCTCAAAGGGGGTTTAACAATGCAAAATAAATTTAAACGGTTGCTTCCTGTGGTTTGAAAACTTTACTTCTGTTAATGCAGCTTAGCACTGCATCAAGTTGTTTTGTAGCTGTATTTTGTAGCTATACTGCTGACTCATATTCAGTTTGTAATTTATTATTCCAAGATCTTTTTCACAAGTGCTGCTGCCAAGTCAGATCTCCCCCATACCTGTGCATCTGATTTCTATTCTTAAGAACACTGCATTTGTCTCTGTGTTAATTCATCTGTTATTTTCACACCATTTCTTTAATCTGTCAAGATCATATTGAATTTTGTTGTGCCCAAAAACACCTTTGAGGCCGTCAGCACAAGAAGCATTTTATAGACGAGAAATGATAAGTAAACATAAACAGTTAACTTATGGTGATGTATTAGAATTTTCTCAAGGGGATTGTAAAATAAAATCAACAGAAGATTTGACAATAGAAGGATATACTTGTCACTGGTTTTCTTATGTACAATTATCAGAAAGGTTTAAAGTAGATAAAAGATTTTATAGTTTTGAACAATGCAAGACTGAGTTTGAAATAGAATTATATACAAATGATGAACGTGTTATTGCTAAAATGTATAAACTTTTGTTGAAATATGAGACAGAAGAACAAGTGAAATAATGTATGATAAAATGGACTAAAAGTTTGGCCACAATATACAAATGGATCAATAGGAAAATATGTGATTGAAAGGATTGAAATTTACATTATGTTTTAGCCTTGAAGAGAATTTTTATAAAATGATGTATCATTGGTATTTGTCACCAGAGAAATTGTCTAGAATGTATAAAGGTACTTTGAATCTTTGCTGGAAGTGTGAATAATATGAAGGAACATTTTATCATGTATGGTGGAGGTGCAAAAAAACCAAAACATTTTGGATACAAATAAATACACTAATTTAGAATATTTTAAAGACTAATGTACAACTGAAACCAGAGGCATTTCTTTTGGGATTAATGGACAGATAACTAGAAAAAAGCTATGGAACTTTGTTTTTATATATGACGACTGCAGCAAGATTACTATATACTCAAAAGTGGAAATGTTTGACACTACCCACTATAGAGGAATGGTTGGTGGTGATGATGGAACTTGCAGAGATGGCTAAATTGACTTCCTTGATTAGAGAAAAGACAATATCTATATTTATGGCTGACTGGAAACCCCTTATAGACTTTTTGCATGAAACAGAAAAAAAAATGCACTTATGACTGTGGTTTTGATGATTAGAAAAAAATTAGATAATAGAAAAAAGTGAGCTTTTTTTTGTAATCATAGAATAAGAGATAACTTTGTAATCATACTTGTTTTTGCTGCAAAGAAAATCGGAAGCTTTTCTTTTCTATTTATCTTTTCTTTCTGCACTTTTGTCTTTTGTCCTTTTTCTCTTTTTTCTTTGTTTTCTTTTTTCTGTATTAGTTTGTGTTAGTTTTTATGTTCTCTTTAAAACTTTTAATAAAATTTATACAAAAAAAGATTATATTGAATTTTATTTGTTTTTTTTAGCTATCTCACCAATTTTGTGTCATTTGCAAATTTAATAAACAGGTCCTCCACTCTTAATTTTATTCATTAGTAAAAATACTGAATCCCGGACTGAACTTTGTGGCTTTTCACTTCATACCTCCCTCCAGTTTGAGGAGGAAGTGTTGATGAACACTGTTTGAATGTGATTTTTGAGTCACTTTGTATCCTTTTAATCCATTTCATTGTCATGCTATCCAACCAGCTAACACTTAATGAGCTCGCTAATCAGTATTCATCAGATACTTTGTCAAATATTTGTTGAAATTAAGCTACTCTACCTTACCTCTAAGGTATCTCTACAGCATTCCCACATTTTTAAATTGGAAATTATCCAGTAAAATTATCCAATAAAAGTGAAATAAAAGTCTGACAAAACATGTTCTTGATAAATTCATGCTGACATCTAATAATCACTGTCTTAAAGTCTGTTCAAATATTTCTTGCCACCTGGACTTAATTGCCATTTATAGATCAGCCACTTTACAATGGACTCCCCCTCCTATCTCTTTGTTGTTTATGTCTAACATTCCTTCCCAGCCTCTTCACAAATTGTTGCTTGTGAAACAACTTGAAAAGGGTACTTTACACAAACCTTTGTTTAAAGCAAAGCACCCTCTGTAACTTTGTGTAGTCCTACTGTGGATTCTTTTTTTTTTTTCCACCTCCTATACTTATTCTTTTTGTTTTCAGATCTTTACTGATCTTTTGTGATGTGGTCACACTAGATACTTCTGCTGTCTTTCACTTTTCCCCTCATTGCTATTATATTTTAATATTTCCTTTTTATCAAGAATTCCCACCCAACTTTGGCTTTTCCCCCATAACTTCTCCTGTCTTAGGATCCTTGTTCTGAGTTTACTAAACTCTGCTTTCTTTTGCTGTTTTCCTCAGTTTTATTTTCCTTAAATCCAAGAATCCAAATATGGTCATTCTCCCCAAAGTTCAAGATTAATTCTTGTATTCTGCCCTGAATTGAACCCATTCATAAGCTTGAAATATGAATATCTAAATTAACTACCCTGGCCTGGTGGCCTCCAGATAAGACTTCAGATTTTATAATTCAATGTTGAAGACACCCCAGTGGAGAAAGGGTGGGGAAAGCTAATTGAAATGTTTCAACTCAGTTCTGGGTAGCACCAAAACTGTGAATAGGCTCCCAGCCTGTGCTCCTTGCTGAGAACTGGCTCACGTATTCGCCTGATGTGATTTCTGACTCTGCACTTGAGGTCTGGAAACGGAATCTGTGAACCACGGCGTTTGAGACCATTCAAAAGTTCTGCAAGTGATTTTCATCGCAAGTGTAAGTCACCGCCTGATATTGCGAAAACCAAGTGATTAACATGTACGTGTGAACCAGGAGTGTGTGGTCATTTCAAACGTTGTTCATGGTCCGGCCGGCACCTTCAGCGTTCGGCGAGCCTTGGATTCTTCCTGTCCATCCTAAGAGATCCTCTGTGCTGCTCAGCTGACCCGGTCTTTGCTTGGATATGGGGTTTATAGTCCAGCAACGGCTTTGTCCGCCTAGTTTCCTTCCTCAAGTCCGTCGCCAGCAGCCGCTCGCTAGTCTATCTCGCCCCGCAGACCAACTAGCCGGAGTACTCGCGATGGCTTGCACGTGCCTGCCGAAAGGCGCGCGCGCGGCTCCTTTAACGCGATGGTACCACCTCCGCCCCTTCCCTTCCCTTCCCTTCCTTGGCGGCGGCGGCGGCGGCGGCACAGCAGCCTTCTGTTTGCTCCAGGTCCTGGGAAAGGCAAAGGACTGGGAGAGGAGCCTTTGCTGCCCGCTAAAGCCGGCGGCCCGGTGGGGCGCGGCCAGTGCATGAGGGCAGCGGGCGGAGGCGCAGAAGAAGGAGGAGGAGGCGGAGGCGGAGGCGGCGGTGAGTCCCTCCCGCTCGCCCGCCTGGGCACTGGCAGCCCCTGCCGCCGCCTCCGCTCCTCGCCGGGGCCCGGGAGACTGAGGCCGCCGCGAAGAGCCCGGGACATGCGGCCTCTCCAGCCACAGCCATCGCCGAGGAGACGGAGGACATGAGGCTCCGCAATGGCACCTTCCTCACGCTGCTGCTCGGCTGCCTTTGCGCGCTCTTCTCGCTTTCGTGGTACGGGGCCTTCGGCGGGCACAAAGGTAACGAAGGGGCTCGCGGGGAAGGGAGGAGCGCTCCCGCCTTGCGCACTGCGCCTGGCCCGAGTGAGGGCAGAGAACCCCGGCCCATCCGGAGGGAAACCTCGAAGAACATCCCAGCCTAAGGGACCCCGAAACCTGCTGCCTTGGTCCCCTCCTCTCGTTGGTTGAGGGAGACACCCTTCACCGGAACTTGAACGTTATTTCGGAATCCAGCTGGCTGCTGAACCCCATTTCGAGTTCTTTAGTTGAACCCCCAAGCCTGGAGCGCACTATCTCCCGACCAGCCTCTCCCTTTTTACGAATTGCTCTCTTCAGGCTGTCCTTTCCCTATCCCTTCCGTTTTCGGGTTTTTCTTGGTGGGACCCAAAACGTGGTCAGGAGATACTTTAAAAAGAAAAGAATCTGAGATACACCTTCGGAGTGCAAGCAGGTGATCAATGACCTTCGCCCTTTACTGCGAGTTTCTTCTCCTTCATTTGCAAACTATGGCAGGAAATGTAGACAAATCTACATTTACCCCCTTGGAACAGGTCTCTCCTTGTTCTTCCGCACCTCTTCCCATTTCTCTTGTTGGCACTATCCATCTTTATGTTAATATTTCCCTAGGAAGGCATCTACAACTCTTATCCATGTATACAGGGCGCTTACTTAGGTGCACCTTTTAACTCTGGTTTTTGCCCAGGTTTGGCCAAGCAAAGTATGTGAATCTCTCTTTGTGTTCAGGGTGTCCCTGAACTTTGAAGCACTGGAAGTGAGCAAAAACAGATCAAGGCCCTCAGCTGGGTCCTGTGCTGTAGTATTCAGGACTAGCACACTTATCTGGTGCACTTAATTTTGTTTTCCCCCATTCCTTTTTACTCATAGGGTTCTGTATTGAACTGGAATATGCTTTTTTAAGGTCTGTCCTGTTGTTTATATGTATTTTAAATATTTTGTGAGAAATGTGTTAATCAGTTGAATTGTGAGCCTCCTTGAAGCAACAAAAAGAGAATAAAAACTAGTTTCTACCTATTTATATATTTTGGAAAAATGATGGCAGTAGCCTAAGAAGGAAGGCAAGTATAAGAAGGGACCATGTTTGAGGCATGTTAATAAGATTTTAAAGGCTATATTGCATATCATTTTTGAAGAACTTGTAAATATGTTAAATGGTAGTACGGGAGTTTAATTCTAAGATTCATGCATAGGAAAACTGATGCTTCTGGTAGCTAAGCTAGGGAAGTATGAAAAAATGTGTTCTCTCATTATTTATTACTTGTTTGTTATTCTCAGGGCTACTCGACACATTGCATTTTGATATACTAAAATAAAGGAACATGAAGGACTTAAAAAGTTATACCCACTTTTTAAAAATAATACTAACACTTAATACATTTAAAAATAAAAGCTTTTTTAAAAATAATCTTAGCGTAAATTTTTTTACCCTTCTCTATACAAAACAAACAAAAATAAAATCCAGATAAAGGCTATTACATTGAAAGGGGCAGTTTGGATAAATAACTTTCCCACCAAATGTTGTTGTTGTTGAGCACTCTGATTCCATAGATATATATGAATGTGGCAGTGCAAAATTTTACTCACACTGATGATGTACTGAATAAGGATTTGTGCAAAGGTTTGCACCTGTTGTTTCTGTGGTCCCTAATAACAGAAAGCTGAGAATGTCAATGGAGAACACAAATAATAAGGTTAGTGCTAACATATCATTCTAGAAACAGTAAAAAATGCCTTCGAATACTGTGTGACATTAGCTCAAATCAAGCCCTTTAATTCTTGAACTCTCCCTCCTGTCTTTCTGTGTTCCATATAATGGTCCTGTATTAAACACATTTAGCATTGAAGTCTACTGCCAGCACAACTATGTTAGCCACCCATGTTGCTTTACCACCATAAACTCAGCAGCAGTTCTTAAGAAGGTTGCTGTGCCATAATACTACAATATTATAAAAAGAACCAAAATCCTACACTGTTGATACGTTAACTTACAAGAATTTTTAAGACAAATATCAGTTGACTATTAAAATACAGGTAGTCCCCAGGTTAAGAACGCCCAGTTTACGGACAACCCATAGTTAAGAATGGCGCCTATTGTAGCAAAAGTCGAGTTAAATACACAATGATTCAAGTTAAATACACAATGGTTTGAGTTAATTACACAATTCTACTTCTACGTATTACACAATAATACTGTCCCAGGTTACATACAAATTTGACTTAAGGACAGACCATGGGAACAGAACTCGTTCTTAAACTGGGGGACTACCTATATAACTTTCAACAGTTGATTTGCACCAGCATCTTGACATTATTGTATCTGCCACCTATGAAACTGAAATAATGGACTTTTACTTTTTTACTTTTAACATATCTATCCTGTGATGATAAGCTTTACAATTGGGCTGCAGCATTCTCAAATATCTCATTTTTATTTCAGGAGAATCATCTAAGTACTAAATGCCAAATAACCTAGGGGATATTCTATCTAGAGAAACAAATATGAGCTTTTTATTAGAATTATGAAATTGTAATTTTCAGTGTGGTTTTTTAGCACAGAAGGTTAAAATGGCATAAGTGGAATACATTTTTTATCAATTTTCCTATCAATATCCTTGATGTTCTACATGAATATCAATATCCTTAATATTCTACGTGAAACATTAAGCTGATTGTGAAAATTCATTTTCTTACTGAATTTGACACGCACATATGGATGTACCCGCACAGACACCAAGTTAATAACCACATGTAACTCATCTGTTACAATAAGAGAGCTGGATGATAAGAGAGTTGGAAAAGCCTGTGCAGAGCTGAAGGACAAATTTACCTTTAGGAAGCAGTGTTTTTCAAAATAGCAGATACCTAGGCTCTCTCAAGACTGGTATAATTTCTATCAACTCAAGAAAAATTAGGGAGTTTTTTTTCTTTCATTTCCTTCATGTACAGTAATTGTTGTTATGGACTTTAATAGAGAATAATATGAATCTAATTCCCAAATCAATATTGTAAAACATAAATTTATATAAAAGCAGTGCACCACATATGTGCACACATACTAGAGCTGTATAGTAATTTGCCTTTGAAGGCAGAAAGGTGTTTCAGGGTACACCTGTCTGAACTACTTAAGGCACTTCCCTCTTTTTCTGGGATTGCATGGCTACCTTTCACAGCTGATTCCAGGGAAAGGGGTGTTTGGCTGAAGCGATTTCAGACAGGTGCCATGTGTGCACCTCCTTGCATTTACAAGTACTTTTTTGCCTTCAAATCTGAAGTGCTACACAGCTTTAACCCATGCAAAGTTGACTCTGCCTCTAATGTTTCACCTTACATTTTCCAGCAGTGTAATGGTGTAATTTCCTTTGTTGTCATTCACTTGAAGACCTTCAAATAAGAGTTTTAAAGATGATCTTCATGTTAAAATGTACCAGCTTAACTTGTTATACCTGCTGCCCCTCTTCTCAAGTAGCATTAATATACAGAAGCAGGTATCAGTGGTGATAATCTGTTCTTCATTGCTACACTGGCAATTTTTATATTAGGTAAAGGGCACTTATATAAGCTGAATTCCTCCATCACTTTAAGGTCTAGGCTTCCAGTTTGCCATGGTACATAATCCTGCCTTAGGCACCTGTTTCCCTCATCTTCAGTCATTATTTCATCCACCAGCTTAAATGTAGTGTTTCCATCGAAAACCGACACTAACCCAGCATAGCTTCAAGGTATGTAAAATCCATAATACTTGGACTTGAGGTCTGGTGATTGGGAGGGCAGGAGCTGAAAGAAAAGGCCAAACACTTTGCTTATAACAACTGCTGCATCTGCAAATCAGGACAACAGAAGTTGGCAGGGATTCACTACCAACACAACAGGATAGGGACTGGCATGGGGAGAACAGATTTTAGGATGGCATTGTTTTGCACAGACATAGGAGGGGTGGAGAGCGGTTTAACTCAATACAGTCGTGGGCCTAAGCAATCATGTGGTTTCTTTGGTTTTGGCATAACGTGTTGTTGAACCCATCCAGTGATTTTCTGTAGCGCTGCCTTTTTATTGAGCATTATGCTGTTACTGTGCTACTACAAAACAAGATCTTTTTAAATGAATATTAATAGGGCTGTTCTGAGGGTTAGGTCTGAAGCCTGTTGCTAAGCCTAGCCTCAGTCAAACTACTTAATGAGTAGTCCTTCCTGTCAATGGGTATCATTCTGGCAAAGCTAATGGATATTGTGCTTTGCCTACTGCTTAGCTTCTTTATTAACTTAGTGCCTCTACTTTGGCTGCTAGTTTCTACATTTTAGAAGTCATTAGGGCCATATCATCCATCTGTCTGGAGGCTATTTTACTCCCTCCTACCCATTTAAACAATGTGTCTTTGTTACTGCTGCATAATGGGTTTGGGCTTGGGGATGCCCTTCCTTGCTTCCCTTGCATTACTCATCAACTAAAAGGTTCTTTCAGCTGTGGTATAAATCCCATTAAAACCTTCTCCCTACAGAGCTTTACATAAACAGATTTGGAGAGTGATATCAGTAGAGAAATTTCTAACAGTAACTGGCTATTGCTATCTAGGCCTTCTTGAAAAGATTGTGTGTGCCCTGCTTTGTCCCTCTATTCTTTTAAACACTGGAGAAAACTGACTTGTGCCCATACGTGCAATGGTTGCCGAAAACAATAACATGTAATTCTCTATTTAAAAAAGAAATGACACTTAGGTAACACTCATATGAAGTGCAGCGAAATGAAAACAATCTTTTTGCAGTTTATGCTTGCTGTTTAATTGTTAATCATTTCATGTACCTGTAGTAAAATGGCAAATTCTTGTATTTCTCTTCCTTTGTTATTTAGAGTTGCAAATCTTTCAGTTTTTTCTTTAAATCTAAGGAAAATATGCATGCTAATTATTTTCAAATAACAGGACTCTAATATATATACTGTACTTACATAAATATTGAATGGTTTATTTAGTTGTTTGTTGTAGTCATACTGCACCTTTCCTCTAGAAACCGAAGTTGTCATATATAGTACTTTCTTCATCTAAACGATGTTCTAACAAACAAGGTTGGATAATGTAGAGTAGGTAAGCTGAAAGCTAGTGACTGGCCACACGTTACCCAGGTAACTTTATGTCTGAGGGATTTTCTACACTGCAGCCTCA
Organism: Python bivittatus; assembly: GCF_059951505.1. NCBI lineage: Eukaryota > Metazoa > Chordata > Lepidosauria > Squamata > Pythonidae > Python > Python bivittatus. The sequence continues at coordinate 35,738,400 of NW_028277035.1, read as the reverse complement.
GCTGCTTGATTCCTGGGTATTATAAGCCCTCTGGAAAAGAACCCACCTTAAGAAAGTCCTTTCCAGAATTCACCTCTGCCCTCCACTTTAGCCACAGTAACAGCATGATGTGTCATTTGGACTGTGTTTACGACAGCTCCTAATTGGTGGATTCTCCTGCTTTTTTACTCCACCTTAGCTGGTTAAAAAACAGAAAGAAAGCAAACACAACAGTTTGGTGTCACTTAGATTAGGAGGAGAACGTGGTAGAACTCTTGCGAATTTCAATTTAAAAAAAAGACAGGTTTCTAATTTCACTGTTTTATTAGTGAACTTGCAACAAAAAAGCCCAGCTTTTTACCATTCCACTGGTGAACTTGTGGAACAGCAAACTTAAAAAAAAAAAAATTGGCTGTGCAGGGCAGAGACCAGCAACTAGAGCAGAGCAGTGGGGTGTTCCTGCACAGTAACTACTTGGAGTGAAGCAGTTTGCCTACAATGAAATAAAGCAGACAAACTAGACCGCAGTGCTTGAACTGGCACAAATTGGAAAATCCATGTAGCAAGGAAAGGCAGGTGGAGGTTGCCTTCCCTGGGAGTAGATAAAGGATGACATCATGCATTCTTGCTCTCAAGAAATGGTCAGTGATAGTGGTACAATGACCATTGATGTGGTGGCAAGCTGGTCATGTGGATGTCCTGAGTGGGGATTTGAATATGAGTTCTGCTAGTCACTGCAAATTAAATAGTTCAAAACAATCATCACAAGAATTAAGTTGCATCTAATAAAAAATAATGTGCATGCCTAAACATATGGTAGGGACAAACTAAAATTAGCTGAGATATTGCCCTTTATTTTGCAATATTTGGGAGAGGGAGGCAAATTTGCCATTATAAGAATGTTGACATAAGGTATGAAAGCTGAAAGAGATAATGAATGTTATCATTCTTTTATGAGCCTTATATTTTAAGATTTGTATATCTACTACTTAACATTTCCTGCAGCTTGGAATGAAACATTAGAGATTGCATATTATGTGTTGACAAAGTTCGGAAGACAATAAAAAAGGTATATTCCAGTAATTCAGGCATCATGGAAATGAGAGCTGCTGAAATAATCAATACCTCTAGCTTGTAACTAAAGCTTACAGAGGAGTCACAAGTCAATGTTACGGGTGAGGCTGAATTATGAATTGTAGAGCTGGGAAGACAAGCAGACATAGTTAGGATTGAGGACTGTAAAGCTGGTCCATCAGAAAGAATTGGTTTGATATTTATAGGCAAGACACAGGGTAACCAGCATGGAACAAGATGGAAACTTTGAACATTAATCCAGTACCAGTTTATAGTTTAAAAAGTTATAAGCCCCAGTCAATTCTGAAGGCATTACTGTCGTTACAGGAGTTGTAAGCAGGTGACAGAAGAAGCATGGTTGCTCTGCTTCTTCTCTTGGTCTATGAAAGAGGGCCTTTACTATAACGGCATCTGTGATACCCCAGGTTTTCCTTTCTGATGCAGTTATATGTGAAGTTCAGTCCTGGTCCATGACACAATGAAGAGCACATGGATAGCAGTGGATTAACCAGTGACAGAGAGAAAGATGTTTACCTGTTCTATTTCCATCCAAGTGACATTAAAGTAAAATAAAAGCTCCTTAGAATTGAGCTCAGCAACTTATGATTTCGTGAATGTATCTTCCCATTGCCGCCTTCTGGGATATTGTCCTTTTTGATTGCAAGGAACTATTTTGTGCCATGGTCTAATCAGCCCAATTGCCTGAGTTCCCATTATATGCAAGCCGCATTTATATAATGTGTTTAACCTGGTTACTGAACTAACCCATTCTGTGGATTTCCACAATATATTGAATATATTGAACAAACTAACTAAATAGACCAGGTTCAACACAACATGCTAAACTTTAAAAAAAAAAAAAAAAAGTAATGCTAACCAAACCTGTCCCATTTCATGAATGCAACTGCTAGATCTTTAACTGACTTGATTAAGTATCTGGCATAAGCACAGCCACTGAACAACAATCCTTACCAGGGCTGCTTTGCATAGCTTGGTAGATTAAAATGTGATTAGTTGGTTTGTGATTCAGTGTGTTGCTGAAAACACTGCCTATAAGTTTTATGTGGTGTCTTTCTCATTGTTATGGGTTATGAGCATGGAGCATAGAAAAAGAGGATTGTAAGAGGCTGGGGAAGTGTAGGACAGGCAACCAAAGTAAACTCTGCTAGTCCCAACTGAAAGAGAAGCTGAATAGTCTCCCCATTTCACTTTAATAACAGTAACAAACATTTATACAAATCTGGTTTCTGCCCTGGTATTTTGCTATTTCAAATCTACACTGAACACTTAACTCCCTCCACTCTCTGGTCAGAAGCACAACTCTCCAAAAGTTAAAGTTAAAATTATTTACATGAAGGGCTTCCTAATCCAGGCAAAACTATTCAGGTGTGGCATTAGAACAGCTCAAACGATTTTCATCATACGTTTCCATCACTGTTCAGTGTCCTAGGATAGCCTGAATGCGGGGCCAGATGTGATTGACAGCAACTCCCATAAACCTATCATAATCAGGTTGCAAGACGCTGCCCTATTGTGTCAAATTATAGTTAGCAATTAGAAAAAATTCAGATTTACCCATCATTTAAGCACCTAGAGGGGAAAAAAATGTGATGAAGTATTTAAAAGGAAGCTAACTATATTCCAGTTTTGGTTTAGCAGCACAGAGTTACAATTATCTTTAATACCTAAAAATTGCCAGGACTATGTTGACTTATAAAACCAGGAGAAAAATTGTGAGTCACTGACATTTTTTGTGCATCAGGTGTCAAAAAGAAGCAGTGTGGTGATGGCTACAGTTGAAACTTGTTCATTAGGAAATGGACTGAAGCAATTTAATAGGTTATCAGGCATCCCCGACTTTAGCTAGCCAGCTGACTGCAGTGACAGGTCTGAATGATGATCTAGAAGTGGAAAAATACTGTAGTGGCCAGGTAACAATTAAACCCTTGAAGCACATAATTCTGTGGTAGCAACCTTTTCCCACAAAAGAGTAACTCCCTGCCATTGCTTCTGAAAAATACCTAGCAAATCATTTATCAGAATTAGTACCAGTTCAAACACAGTGTGTTCTCTCTGCTTACTTACGAGGTTATTACTGCTGCTAACTGGTAAACATTTATTATGAATGTCAGTCAGCTACATTCATTTTTACGTAGACAATTTCTTATACTGGATAAAATGTACCCTCTTATTCAATACTGTAAAGCAAAAATGGATAGAATTATACCTCGCTTAATATACAGTATGAAACATCCTTTTTGGACTCATGGAACATTTGGATGTTGAGAAGATACAATGGATATATTGCCAGATGGCTACTATGGTAGAATATGAAATGATTGGGAATGGATAGGGTACCCCTTCACAAAAGGCAGTGGGTTCTTACAGGGCAAAAGGGAACCATCCAAAAACCTTAATGTCAAAAAGAACTGAACTAAAAGTCCCAAAGCACAGTCATACTACTTTGAATGAATTCCTTTTATCTGACCCATTTAGAATCAGCCCCTCCAACTCTGTTGTTTTGGCTCAACACTCGTAGCGCTCAAGATCCACTTCCCCATTTCACTAATTTCTTTGTGTCTCTTTTGGTCATGATCATTCCTTCCCATCCTTTCTTTCATCTACTCATACAAGGTCTGCTTTCTTCCCTCAGGTAGTTCTACATGCTTTCCTAATCTCTCCCAGAGGTCCATGTGGACTTCACTGATTCTTGTGTTTTCCTTCCCAAGTTGCATTATTTCTTCCTTTTCTTCTATCAGGTCAAGTCCATCCTCCCTCCTTACCAAGCAATGGTAAGGAACACTTACCTAAAGTGGACCATTGGCCTGCAGCTGCCCACTGCCTTTATTTCCTAAGAACATCTGATCTGGTATCACCCAGAGGCATTTTATGGAATTATGAAGACAGATGATGATTAGATGTTTTGATGTTCTGGTCCCCTGAAAATCGGTTAATCTGCAAGGTACTTTAAAGATGCAGACAAAGATGGCTGTTGGTACATTCGTGCCTGTGGCATGTTACCTAATTCCAGAATAGGTCATGGAAATAGACATTCTGTGCTTTCTTAATTTGGTCATTTCTAAAGAACTAACATAAAGATAAAACTCTTCCAAATTCCTAGCAAAATGAGTTTGACCGTTGATGGCATTTTCTCCTCATTTCTCATCTCATATATCTTAAATATGGAATAGGTTAATAACTGAGCCCTACTTTGTTTTCACATTTCAATTCAGTACTTTTATCCAAGGACCTTTTCTACTGCTCATAGTTTTTTGTGTTTGTAGAGTCACAGATTGAGTGACGGAGGTACTATCTCATTTTCTGCAGTAAAGTTAAATTTATTGCATGCACCATGCTTGTTTAATTGCACTTAACTTTTTCAATCAATGTCATCTTTGTCATGAGACTTTCTGTGGCCTATCATCACTGTAGGGAATACCTGCTGAATGAATTAAATCTCCTACTATCCTAATACTGCATTAATAGTCTTCCTCCCCCTCCCCCTCCCCAATTCTTTGTCTCTTCTATCTTCAGGCTGGTTAAACCAGAATAATAGCCATATCAGGATTTTGATAAGAACAGAAACAGTGTTGATCCTTTTAAAACTCTGGTATTTAATATGAATGTGTCATTTTACTAACTTATAAAATTCTCATTGAGATTCTTTATCTGTAGTGGCAAAAGTTATGTGAGGGGAAGGTGGTCAGGGAAGAAACTAGCAAAAGTGGTATTTTTATAGCTCCCTTTTCTCTAGCAGAAATTGATATTAATCAGGAGTTTTGGAGTGATAAACTAATATTGAACTCTACATATTCATAATTTTTAAGTTGTGGTGTAGATTCCCTAAATGCCCTCTTACAAGTGATAATAGTCTGGGTGAGAGATAATTACCTGATCACAGATTCATAAGTTGAAAGGGGCCATCATATTCAATCCCTTATTGAGTTCAGGAATTCACATTACAGCATCCCAGACAGCTGTTTAGCTATGTTAAAATACATTCAGTGAAAGGAAGCTCACCACCTTTCTGGGTAATTGGTTTCCATAGTTGAACTGTTCCTTCTGTTAGGAAGTATTTTCTAACATTAAGTGAGAATCTGCCTTCCTGTAACTTAAATCCAGTATTCCATGTCCTGCGTGCAAAAGCAAGAGAGAATAGGTTTTCTATTCCATGTGACATCCTCTCAGGTACTTGAAGAGTGATAGTATATCCTTCTTTAATCATCTTTTCTTAAGGCTAAACATACTCAGTGCCTTCAGTCTCTCTTTCTGAGACTTAGTTCCTAGTTCCCCAATCAGTGTTATTGCTGTTTTTGTACCTCTTCCAATTTCTCTGAAAATTTCTTTTAATGTGGTACCCAGATCTGGACACAATACTTGTGGAATCTGACCAAAGCAGAATAAATTGGAATTATTACTTCCAGCAATTTTGAAATAATATTTCTGTTGCTATAGTCTAACACTGCATTTGCCTTTTTTGCAGCCACTGGCTTATACTGAGTTGGCAGAACTGGTCTGTGTTAAATTTGTTCTGTTACTTTCAGCCAATTCCTCTAATTTATCAGGCTCATTTTAAAATTCATTTTTGTCTTCAAAAAAGTACCTACATTTGATAAGCATCTCCTCTACTTCATCCAAATGATAAGTAAATATATTGAGAAGACAACCCATATGGTATCCTACTCAATATCTCTAATTTGATCAGGAATCATTGATGAGCTCTCTTTGAGTGCAGTTTCCAAGCCAGTTCTGTATCCAGTTAATTGTCATACCATCTAGCCTTCACTTACCTAGCTGGCTAACCAGTGTGTCATGGGTACTTAGTCAAATGTTTTGCTTAAGTCAAGGTATTTTATGTCTGCAACATTCCCTATTAAGGAAGACACCTGATCAAAAATGAGATAAGGTTAGTTGGGAAAGATTTGCTCTTGACAAATCCATGATAATTTCTGAAAATTATCACATTGTTTTCAAAGTGTTTATAGATTTATATTTTTTATCATCTTCTCAAGAATCTTCCCAGATGTGTGGCAGACTGACTGACTGTAGTTTGTTGGATCATCATATTCTTCCAATCATCTGGCACTTCACCAATTTCCAGCATTTCTCAAAGTTCATACAGACTAGACCAGATCATTAGTTAATTCTGGATTTTAGGATGAAATTCATATCGATCCAACATCTTATTCAAAGCAAAGAAGCATTTCCTGACCGTGTTTTTATCAGTTTCAAGCTTTATCCTGCCTCTTCATCCTGTTCTTCATAATTTTCTGGTGGAACAGGCACTGGTTTTGTTGGAGAAAACTGAACCAAAATAATAGTTAAGTGTCTTTTCTTTGTTCCTGTTAACATTTTGCTGCATTTGTTAAGCAGCGGTATACTAATTCTTTTCCTTTTATTCTGAACATACTTATCAATCCTCAAAGATTTTCTAGGTAAGATGGAAGTGCTCATTTCACAGCTTGGATCTAACTGACATAAAGTACATGTGTACTTTATATATATGACTTTTATATTTGCTAAATAATATGATTTAGCAACCCCCACAAATTCTCAATTATAGGCAAATCCAATAAACCAAGTCTTTTCCAATCCATGTGTCAGCAAAGTCAAACAAAGCCCTAAAATAATCATTTTATTTAGCAAATATAAAACTCATCATTACATATCTCAATTAACTGTAAGCAAATCCAATGCACCCAGCTGCTGCTAGTTGATCTGGTGGCAAGTTGGAATTGGACTTTTTTTATTCTGGCACCAGCGCTTTGGAAAATGCTTCCTAGGGCTGAAGGCCATATATATATGTATGCATGCATGTATGTATGTATGTATATACGTGGTTAGATCTTTAGGTACTGCTACAATGGGACTTTAGTTGCTTCAATTGTTTTAGTCTGTTTTAGCTGTTTTTATTGTTTGATTTGTTGCGGGGGGGTTGCATGAAAATAATATAGAGAAACTAGTGATAACTATTACAGAAATGCAGCAGATAAGTAAATAATAAATGTGTGTGTGTGCCTTCAAGTAAGTGTTGACTTCTGGTGACTGCCTGGACTCGTTCCTACAGTTTTCTTGGCAATGTTTTCAGAAGTGGTTTGCCATTGCTTCCTTCCTAGGGCTGAGAGTGAGTGTCCAAAAGTCACCCAGCTGGCTTCACGCCTAAGGCAGCACTAGAACTCAGTCTCCCAATTTCTAGCCTGGTGCCTTAACCACTGCACCAAATTGGCTCTCTAAATAATAAATAAATCGTGTTAAATCATGCTAAAATCTCAATCCAAGTGATTTTGCCAAATTTAAGTGATGTGAGATTAAATTCTGGGTAGAAAAATCAATTTTTCTGAAGGCATAATTTTCTTATGGATTCTTCTTTTCATGAAGAATACCTATGAAGGATAATTAGACTTCTAATTCTTCTAATGTGAAATGTGTGTCCTATTCTTTATCCTGTTTGAATGTCAGGAAAAAGAATGGTAGGGCAGATTTTTCTTGTATTACGATAGGGTGAAAGCTTATCTACAAGAAGAGAGAGTGTTCTCCCAGTTAAAAGAATATTTTTTTATATATTTGCTATATTTTGGCTCAGTATCAGTGCTAAAGGATTATAAATCTTGTGGGACAACACTCCATCCCTTATTGTTGTTATTGTTATTCTCAAAAGGCATACAGGTAGTCCTTGCTTAACGACTGCCCTGTTAAGCAACCAAAGTTATGACAGCACTGAAAAAGTAACTTTACAACTGGTCCTTACACTTACAACCATTGCAGCGTCTCATGTGATCGAGATTCGGGCAATTCACCATCGCTGGGTGTTTATGACCATGGCAGTGTCACATGATCACCATTTGCACATTTCACAGCTGGCTTCTGACAAGCAGAGTCAATGGAGAAACTGGCAGTAAAATCACAAGTCACAGTCATGTGATGTCTTGCTTAACAACCCATGGTGTCTCACTTAATGACTGCGGCAGAAGTGAGGTCTCAGTCATGTGATTCTCACTTAACAACCATGTCACTTAGTGATGGATTTTCTGGTCCCAGTTGTGGTTGTTAAGCAAGGACTACCTGTACTTGGAGTGATGGTTCTAAGTATTGCAATGCCAGTAGTTTATTAATGTGTTAGTTATCTGTTCATAATGGAAATAATGGAGTTCATGTACTACTACAGAAATGCACTCATTATAAATAAATTAGTGAATGGTAAGGTTCTGAGAAAGTACAGTGGGAAGGGGACTAGTAACTCCCATACATTAAATGTAGGCTGTACATGGAACTATGTGGTTCATGCATTCACACAACTCTTTAAATATACAATTGCCTATGGATGAATTTTAGTTGGAATAACACAGAACGGACCTCAGTTTAGAAGAAAGCATTTCATGCTTGTATGAACTATAGACATACAACTGAGGAAAATTCGTTCAGACAGCCTGTCTCTTTAAGAGGTTGATAAGGTTGCAAATAATAAGAGGATAAGGCTTGATGTCAAAGCTGGGACTCACTGGGGAATTGCAGCTGGATCTACAGGGCTGAGCAGCTACTTGTTCCCATTTCACAAAAGTACTTCATGGTCTCAGAATCTTGCTACTGTGCAGTGGATTTAAGCTTTGTGCAAATCTCTGATTGTACAAAGACCATTATCTCCAGATTATAACCTGGCAACGGAAGTACTGATAAAGTATTTTTATTATTTAGCATCATTGCTTTGAGTGCAGTGCTTAGAATTACATTGGCATCTTTAATCTAGTGAAGCAAGAATTTCAGATCAGTCTCAGATCCTTGATGATACTCCATTTGTTGTAACTACTTAGGAAAGAAGAAGTGTGAAATTATGGCAAAATTAAACCTACTTGCTACATTTTCTGAGCAGGTAACATTTTCCTTGAGAGCTTTGTATTTGAAAAGCGAGCATTTTGAAAATACAACAATAAACCTAAAGTTGATTTATGCATTCATTCAATTTCCTTCAGGACTCTAGGATTGTACCATTTGAAGCTGTAGTGGTTTGTGAGGGCGGGGGAGTTATATGAATATTTCTTCACAAAGCAGAAACATGTAGATCCATTAGTAGAAAGTGGTTGTCAGTTTTTCTGTTAATCTTTCTCATTAATGAACTGATTTAATGCTGGAACATTGATTTGTTGGAGGATAGGTAAACAGATAGCTTTAAAAATGCAATTTCCTAACTGTATTATTTCAGCCCCTGAAAGATTTATTTTGGCAAATCAGAGGCTTGTTTCCTAGGCACAAACACTTGTAGCAAATATTCTCTTCATAACATTCCTTTCCAAAGCCCCTATGTGAGAGCTGATTTATGACATGCAACAAACCAACTCTGAGATATGTTACACTAAGCTTGGGTTATAATCCACCCTTTCATAATTTGTTTTCTCACATGTCATAGAGCAGAAGGATGCAGAAGGATGCAACTGACATTGTTCTAGCTGTTTAGTATTTGATATTATTTATATAGCTTTTTTAACCAGTTGTAAAGTAGGAATAGGGCATTTACATGTTAATCCTACTTAGCAAGAATGTAAAAACAAAGCAAACATTTTAAAAGGCTGTGATAATATTTAGAGTTACATTTTTATACTATTTGAAATAGTGGCATTGACTATCATGTATTTTAAGATTAAACTAGAAGAAAAGATTGATTCACGTAAAACAAAATATTATATAATTATTCCACTCCTAATACCTTGTAACTGACTACAGTATATAAACTGATAGCATATGTATGGAAAGAACAGGTCATGATCAGTAAAATATCTTGATTATTCCACAATGTTGTGAAACATTGAAAACCACATAAGTACCTTGAAAAGAAAGCAGAAGTTAACTTTCATGGGAATCCATTTTGAGTATTTTCACATTTGAAAATTATACTTTGAAATTAAATTAATATGACACATCTTCCCTGCCCCTGCCAGAATGAGCACATTGAGTTTTGGATCATGTGGGTTAGTTGAACGAGTTCAGTAGAAAACTCCCAGTGAGGATTGGCTGTGAAATACATGGCAGCTCAAGCACTTTAGATAAAATAATTCAATTTTCCATGCAAAGCAACTGCAAAATCAAGGTACATCTGTAGACATATGGTCTACAGATATCCATAAATAGTATTTCTACTCATTGTTCCAAATCTGTATTATTATTGTTGTTGTTATTGTGCTGAAACTTTACTAATTTTTATTTCCTGTAGTTATGGTCCTGTAATATCAGTAATGTACCACACTGATGTTGTGAACTAACCTATAGATCCTTGGTATAAGGAATTCTTCACTATGTAGAATTTATGTTCCAAAGTATAGGATATTTGAGTAAAATAGAAGAATAAAGGAGAGAATAAAGGAGAGAAAAAAATAAAGTAATATGCATTTCTCCCTCTCCTTGATTCTTATTTTTTTTTCCTTGAAATTTAGCACACAGCAACTGAGACAAAAGACCACTTACTTTTCTAAAGATAGTATTCTAGAATCACATACTTTATGTGCATTCTAATCTCCTGTTACTCATTTTACCATATATTTTTCTCCTTTCCATTGTTGAGCTGTTCACTGTGGGCAATTGTTGAGCTCAAGCAAATTCTTCCCCAGACACCCCTTCGTTAGATCAAATTGCCCCTGCTCTTTTACTATTCTCTTTGTTCCTCCAATAGTCTATTATCCTTTATTTGCACTATTTGTTTTTTCAAACTGAAATTGAATACATTCTTATTCATACTCTTCTGTATGATCAATATTCCATTTTTCCTACATTTTTTCTCCTGCAGATGAAAATTTTACACTATTGTAAGTCCAGAGGCTGGGAAATCTTTGAATACACTTTGCTTTTCAGCTCACTATTCAAGTGAGAAGATTGTGTACAGGTAGTCCCCAGGTTAAGAATGCCCGGGTTACAGGCGACCCATAGTTAAGAACATAGCCTATTATAGCAGAATTCAAGTTAAATACACAATGGTTCGTGTTCATTACACAATACTAATTATACACTATTATACAATAATACTGTTCTGGATTACATACAAATTCAATTTAAGGACAGACTTTGGGAATGGAACTTGTTCTTAAACTGGGGACTACCTGTATATAAATATCCCACTCACCACCTCCAAGCCTGACAATGAAGTCTTTAGTACAAAGCTTAAGTCACATGGCCATTTTCCATGATTGTTCTCATTTTTTTCAAATGTAACTTCCCCCATTCTGTTTCCTTCAGAAGTTAAAGGAAAGTTCTTGCAGCCTCAACTCTTCCATACACCTCCCCCCAGAACTAAATATTATTGCTTTTCCAGATCACTAATATATTCCTTTCTATAATGAATCCTCTTATACAGTGTTGCACTCTAAAGGCATAATCCAGAGATGGAGCTTCTGCCAAACCCTGTTTGGGTCAGGACTTACCTCTTTTTCTTGCACTGCATACTGGCAAACAAACAAGGGCAGAATAAGCCTACTGAGATAGCTGGATTATTTTGATCTCAGAAGTTCTATCAGCTCCAAAACTTTTTCAGCAGCAGGAGAGCAAGGCAAAAATGAGGGAAGAGAGATGTCTGCATCTTTCTGTTCTTTTCCTCATCATGCTTAGAAACTAGAAGAAAGAAATCTTTTCTAGGCTGGATCTAGAGCTGATCCCTCTCTCTCCCCCCCCCCCAATAAGTAGAGGAAGCTACCTGTATACTGTGAATCCAACAAATCTCCCCCCTCTCCTCCCCCCACCTCTTTCCTGCCACGCACCTTTTCTCTCTGTCCTTTTCTCTCCTTTGACTTCAGGGAACCAAGGACTTTAGAAATATCTGCAGAGGTCAAGAGAGAGATCAAGTGCCAGATTCATCTCTCTGTGTTTGGAACTAAATCTATAAAGGAGAAATTATTAAACATCTTATGGTCCCTGGGATGTCTACATTGCAGTCCATGTAGAGTAAATGCATGTTACATTTTGGAGACTGTTTAGAATGCATAATGTGCTTTTGTCAGAACCCAGTAAATATGAGGATTCTAGTAAGAGACCATTGGAAAATCTAAAGGTTAACTTGAATATCACTGCAATCAAGATTGTTCTTAAGTTAAATCAAGCATAAATCAGAGCCATATCATAACTTCTGAACATGACTACTCTGAAATTGTAAAGCCTTCCATTTTATAACTAGGAAAACAGTCTCCACATAGTGCATTCTTTCCCATTACATCCTAAGGTAGCATTTCCTTTAGATCATAAGATGGTCTGAAAGAAAAAAAAATTCAGCCAGAAAGATTGGAGTCGCATCTGGGGCGGTAATGGCGAGTTGTTGATTGCCTATTAAGGGTTTTGTATTGGATTTTAATTTGAAATTGTTTTTTGCTTTATATTTTTTGGTTTATTGTAAGCCATCCAGAGTTACAGTGTTTGAGTTGGGCGGCCACGTGAACACTTTAAATAAAGAAATAACCTTGCCAATTTTCATTTCCTACAAAGTAACCTCTGTTACAGTTTGTCCTCTTTCTTGTACTTCCCCTCTCTCTGTGAACTCTGCCCATTCATCAGGTTGTGTTGGAGCTGTTGCACTTGGTCAGCCTGTCTAAGCAACATAAAGCAGGATGAAATGCCAATTGAAAGATAAGTACCATCCCTGTTTGAGCATACTAAGAGATTCTTCTGAATAACCAGGTGACTTTGCTATGCATTTATAGAAGAATAGCTGAATTATATTAACAAGTAGAATAGTTTTCTGCATGGTTTTGATTTTCTTAGATTTATTGTGCATACTCCCTATTTTCCTTCACTATCCTGCTTTTACTCTTTATTACACTTTATTGTTGTTGTTGTTGTTTAGTCGTTAAGTCGTGTCCGACTCTTTGTGACCCCATGAACCATATTGCGCCAGACCTTCCTGTCCTTCACTGCCTCCCTGAGTTTGCTCAGTTTCATGCTCATTGCTTCAGTGATGCTATCTAACCATCTCATCCTCTGCTGTCCTCTTCTCCTTTTGCCTTCAATCTTTCCCAGCATCAGGGTCTTTTCCAAAGAGTCCTCTCTTCGCATTAGGTGACCAAAGTATCTGAGCTTGAGCTTCATTATCAATCCTTCCAATGAGCAGTCAGGGTTGATTTCCTTTAAGATTGACTGGTTTGACCTCCTAGCAGTCCAGGGGACTCTTAAGAGTCTTCTCCAGCACCACAGCTCAAAGGCATCAATTCTTCGGCGCTCAGCCTTCTTTATGGTCCAGCTCTCACAGCCATACATTACTACTGGAAAAACCATAGCTTTGACTATGCGGATTTTTGTCGGCAAGGTGACATCTCTGCTTTTTAATATGCTATCTAGGCTTGCCATAGCTTTCCTCCCAAGGAGCAAGCGTCTTTTAATTTCATGGCTGCAGTCTCCGTCTGCGGTGATCTTGGAGCCCAAATAAATGAAGTCTGTTACTGCTTCCATTTCTACCCCTTCTATTTGCCAGGAATTGATGGGTCCAGATGCCATGATCTTAGTTTTTTTAATGTTGAGTTTCAAGCCAGCTTTTGCACTCTCCTCTTTCACCCTCATCAAGAGGCTCTTTAGTTCTTCTTCACTTTCTGCCATGAGGGTGGTATCGTCTGTATATCTGAGGTTGTTGATGATTCTCCCTGCAATCTTAATTCCGGCTTGTGATTCTTCCAGCCTGGCATTTCTCATGATGTACTCTGCATATAGGTTAAATAAGCAGGGTGACAGTATACAGCCTTGTCGTACACCTTTCCCTATTTTGAACCAATCGGTTGTTCCATGACTGGTTCTAACTGTTGCTTCTTGGCCCGCATACAGATTTCTTAGGAGACAGGTAAGGTGGTCTGTTACTCCCATCTCTTTAAGAATTTGCCACAGTTTGTTGTGATCCACACAATCAAAGGCTTTTGCATAGTCAATGAAGCAGAAGTAGATATTTTTCTGGAACTCTCGTGCTTTCTCCATGATCCAGCAAATGTTGGCGATTTGATCTCTAGTTCCTCTGCCTCTTCGAAACCCAGCTTGTACATCCGGTAGTTCTCGGTTCATGTATTGCTGAAGCCTAGCTTGTAGGATTTTGAGCATAACCTTGCTAGCATGTGAAATGAGTGCAATTGTGCGATAGTTTGAGCATTCTTTGGCATTGCCCTTCTTTGGAATTGGAACATAAACTGACCTTTTCCAATCCCGTGGCCACTGTTGCGTTTTCCAAACTTGCTGGCATATTGAGTGCAGCAGTTTAACACCATCATCTTTTAGTATTTTAAATAACTCAGCTGGAATACTGTCATCTCCACTAGCTTTGTTGTTAGCAATGCTTCTTAAGGCCCACTTGACTTCACTCTCTAGGATGTCTGGCTCAAGGTCAGTGATCACACCAGGGTGGACATCAGGGACATTAAGATCTTTCTTGTATAGTTCTTCTGTGTATTCTTGCCACCTCTTCTTAATCTCTTCTGCTTCTGTTAGGTCCCTGCCTTTTTGTCCTTTATCATGCCCATCTTTGCACTAAACGTTCCTTTCATATCTCCAATTTTCTTGAAGAGATCTCTAGTCTTCCCCATTCTATTGTTTTCCTCGATTTCTTTGCATTGTTCATTTAAGAAGGCCTTCTTATCTCTCCTTGCTATTCTCTGGAAATCTGCATTCAGTTGCTTATATCTTTCCCTTTCACCCTTGCTTTTCGCATTCCTTCTTTCCACAGCTATTTGTAAAGCCTCATCAGACAGCCATTTTGCTTTCTTGCATTTCTTTTTCTTTGGGATGGTTTTAGTTGCTGCCTCCTGTACAATGTTACAGACCAATCCCCTATGATGAAAAGGACATCTTTTTTTGGAGCTAGTTCTAGAAGGTGTTGTAGGTCTTCATAGAAGCGGTCAACTTCAGCTTCTTCCGCATCAGTGGTTGGGGCATAGACTTGGATGACTGTGATGTTGAATGGTTTGCCTTGGATACGCACTGAGATCATTCTGTCGTTTTTGAGGTTGTACCCCATTACTGCCTTTCCCACTCTCTTATTGACTATGAGTGCAACTCCATTTCTTCTAAGGGTTTCTTGCCCACAGTAGTAGATATAATGGTCACCCGAATTAAATTCACCCATTCCCAACCATTTCAGTTTGCTGATTCCCAAGATGTCGATGTTCAATCTTGTCATCTCATGTTTGACCACATCCAGCTTGCCTTGGTTCATAGTTCTTACATTCCAGGTACCTATACAATATTGTTCTTTACAGCATCGGACCTTCTTTTCGCTTCCAGATACATCCACAGCTGAACGTCCTTTCGGCTTTGGCCCAGCCGCTTCACTCTTTCTGGAGCTATTTGGAATTGCCCTCCGCTCTTCCCCAGTAGCATATTGGACACCTTCCGACCTGAGGGGCTCATCTTCCGGTGTCATCTTTTAGCCTTTTAACATTGTCCATGGGGTTTTCTTGGCAAGGATACTGGAGTGGTTTGCCATTTCCTTCTTCAGTGGACCACATTTTGTCAGAACTCTCTGTCATGACCTGTCCGTCTTGGGTGGCCCTGCACGGTATAGCTCATGGCTTCACTGAGTTACGCAAGCCCCTTCGCCACGACAAGGCAGTGATCCATGAAGGGGATTACACTTTATACCAAAATTGAATTTTGAGCAAACTTGGATCCCTACTCATATCTTCAAGTATTTTGTCCCTTTATGTTACCTAATACATTTGGATTTTACTGCAAAAATTAAAGCTTTCATTCTAGTGGAAAATGTCAGCCCCACTAGGTAGACCAGACCAGGAAATCAACTCCACAGACAGGCTAAAACTACTTTAATTGAGATTGGGTATAATTGACAGAATCTTGCAAATCTGATTGTACTGTAGCTCCTCCTCCTTCTTATACCTAAGTGAATTAGGGAGATGTCTGCCTGAGCCTCTTCCAAATGTTAGTTCATTCTAGACTTTAAAAATATTTCAGCCCCTTTTGCCTAGTTAATGGTGTCTGGATATTTTCATCAAGGTAATTTTCCTTAGTCTCTACAGAAAAGGAGCATGAGTTCCTTGTTAGACCAAGCAGAGACAGGAAGAACAGATGACTCCCTATTCTGAAGCAAGTGCTATAAAAGTTAGGATGAAACTCATTTCCCAGCTTGAGTTAAGTAGGAATCGGTGGTTGCAAAAGAGAGTAATAACATATTGCCAGTAAACTATACTACAGTATTGGTATTCAAATAGCAGTTCTTCATTCTGCCAGTGAAGGTGAACCTTCTCATCTTCATCTGTGTTTCCCATGATTTACAAAGTAAATCTTCTGTAACAGTTGAGCAGTTGCACTACAAATGCTTTGCTGACATTCTAAACTCTTGTTATGTTTTCACTGAAATGTTGTAAATGTACAACTATTCACTAAAGGGCTGGAGAGAAGTATTTTGATGAGCTTTGGGACTAGCTGGCTATAGTGGTCAGCATTTGTACATACATAAATGTAGCAAAAGCAGATAAGCTATTTTATGGTCAAAAACAATGCAAAACATTTTTATTATCTGTATTGGATGGAGATACAGAAAATAGAAAAACACTGAAACTCTCATCACTGACATATACATAGAAACTGGGTTCCTACATTGTACTAAACTTTAGTGTGATTTTTTCTGGTTTTGCATGTAGTGTGAATCCAAGCATTGTAATTTGTAAATCATAAACTATGGCTTGGACCAATGTGTGGTTTGTGCCTTATTTAGCAAACCTGGGTTAAAACAATCAGTGGCTTAATATGATGCATATTTCTGCATAAATATGACCTAAAACAATATCTGTTCTCCATACAAGTCCTAGAAGTAGATAAAGAGAACCCAATTAAACAATTGAGTAAAAAATATTGTACTTGTTCATTTATTTATTCAGGAAAATTTTCCAAAGTACACATTTGTGTGTGGCAAAAGTATATGAAGATTTGCTTTCAGTAACTGGTGTGACCCCTTGGGTAGCAACTGCAACTAAACATTTCAAATAACTGTCGATCAGTCCTGTACATGGGAGGAATTTTAGACCATTCCTCCTTACAGAACAGCTTCAACTCAGGGGTGTTGGTGGGCTTCCTTGCATTAATTGCCTGCTTCAGGTCCTTCCACATTTCTGTAGCATTAAGGTCAGGATTTTGACTTAGCCATTCAAAAACATTAAATATCTTCTGCTTTAACCATTCTTCAAGTCATACAACTTGTGTGTTTTGGGTCGTTGTCTTGCTGCATAAACCACTTTTTCTTGAGCTTCAGTTCATGGACTGATACCCTGACATTTTCTTGTAGAATTTGCTAGTACAATTCAGAATTCATAGTTCCATCAATGATGGCAGGCCATCCTAGTCCAGAGGCAGTAAAGCAGGCCCAAACCATGATAGTGCCACACCCATGTTTCACAGATGGGATAAAGTTCTTATGCTGGAATGCATACCATTCGCCAAACACAACACTTTTCATTCAAGCCGAAAAGTTCTATTTTGTTCTCATCCATCCACAGAACATTCTTCCAGTAACCTTCTGGCTTATCCGTGTGGTCTTTCGCAAACTAGATGGGCAGCAGTGTTCTTTTTGGACAGTAGTGGCTTTCTCCTTGCAACCCTGTCATGAACGCTGACATTCACCAGTGCAAGAGAAGCCTTTAATTCCTTAGATGTTACTCTGGGGTTCTTTGAGACCTCCCAGAATATTCCATGCCTTGCTCTTGGAGTGATCTTGGTTGGTCGACCACTCCTGGAGACTGTAACAATGGTGTTGAATTGCCTTCATTTGTCCACGATCTGCCTGAGAGTGGACTGGTAGAGTCCAAAGTCTGGAAATAGTTTTGTAACCTTTTTCAGCCTGGTGAGCATCAATAACTATCTTTTGGAGGTCCTCAGAAATCTCCTTTGTTCAAGCCATGACACACTTCCACATACCTCTGTTGTGGAGATCAATTTTTGACAGTGAATATCCAGAAATAAGGTGGGACCTCCCACACTCACACCTGATGGTCATCCCCTTGATTAAAACACCTGACTCTAATTTCCCCTTCAAATGAACTGATAATCCTAGAGGTTCGCATACTTTTGCTACAGACCAACATGCAGCTTTGGATCATTTTCCTCATAAATCAATGAACAAGTATAATGTTTTTAACTCATTTGTTTAATTGTATCCTCTTTATCTAGTTTTATGACTTGTGTGGAGGACAGATTTATGCAGAAATATTGAAACTTCAAAAGGGTTGTACGTACCACTGTATACAGTATGCCATGAATTAAAATAACTATGATTACCAAGGAAAATACTGGCAGAGGAGAATGAAGAAATAGAGCTTATGAGCTAGTCTTAAAATTACAGAATAAATGAACTTATTTTGGAACTTATTTTGATTTCGGTTGGATCAGCTAGGTAGGAAGATTTCAAAAAATCTGAGAAAAGTAAATGAACTGAAAGAGTCCTCTGTGGTTGTTCATGAAAACTGTTTTTATACGATGCATAGTTATGAGGCACCCTCATCACATGGTTAATATTTTTATTTTCGTTTGCAATTGACTGTGGCACTCTTTGATCGTGGCAACTAAATTTCTGAAGTATTTAAAACTGTTCTTCACTATATGTCTGTACAACTTTTATAGTGAGTTTTTTGGCACTCATCATGGATGAAATCCTATGCAGTCCTTTTGCTGATACAACTGCTTCTATCAGCAAATGATTCCCTCTACAGCTCCTCCCTACCATGTACATGCTCTAGAGGTAGAATCACTCTATGTTCTGTTCTGAACTGGATTTTATCCATATATGCATATGTTAACTGATCGGATTAAAGAACTGTGAAAGATGGCTGTTGCTCAGAGTTTGCCAGTGAAATAACAACACTTTGTCAAAATAACCAAAGGTTATGTAGTCGCTAGGAGTCAAGACATACAGTTTACTAGAAAAGCATATTTTGGAGTCAAAGCTGAAATTCAATAAACTACTAGCCCCTCTGATAAACTACTATTGAAACTGAATCTAAAAGTGCAAGCTAACATACACAAATAGCTGTATTGCACTGTTTCATACATTGTTTGATGTGTACAGGTACCTGAAATATAGAGTGTGGATGTGACAAGCACTTTTTTTTTTTGCAAAGACATATATGCTTCTTAAAGAGTTACAATTTGCTCAGGCTCTCTATTCAATGTATGCTTAGTGGGAAGTGCAAATTTGTCCTGGAAAATGGATATGGTCCTCTGGGATCATTTTGACCTGGTGTAAAGTTGCAGTGACTCTTTGTGAAGGGGTGGATAATATTCCAAATAATTTTACATATTAACCATGTGTTAGCCCTTCAAGATAGTCCAGACCATGGAACCAAAACCAAGAATATTAATACTGCCTTTATTGTAAGGTTACTGTAACAGAATCTTGCAAGTCTGAAAGCACTTCCCTCCTCCCTTCCTTTACGTTCCAGAGAACTACGAAGGGTCCCTTTTGAGACGCTTTCTCCATCCCATTCCTGGTTTGGACTCAGACTTCTCTTATTAGACTGTTGTCTAGCCTGCAGCTTTTCCTCCTGTCTCTCAAAGTTATTCTCACAGCCCATTACACCATGTGCATATAATGGTTTTCAGAGACTCAGAGTCAGTGGCAGAATGTGATTCAAAACATACATGAGCCTGCATGTAGCATTGGTTGGGAACATCTTAAAGCAATTGTGTCTTTTCTTGGGATTTAGCTATTGTTCTTCACAGCTGCTGTATGATCTTAGGTAAAGACACATTTAGTTTAAGGTGTTCCCAACATGTTCCATGTGCAAATCTGAATGTCCTTCACATCTCTTCATAGTTCTACTACATATACCATTTTTGATAAGGAGTTTGTTGTCTGGGTACTTGCTGTATAATCAAGTTACTGAAAGGTCTTTTTTTTTTTTCCTGGAGAACATTCATTCTGACTTTAGGCAAGAATTAGTTGTATCATCCATAAGATTATAGGATGACACCCTGATCAACCATGGTGCCACATGGATTGCTATGGACTCATGGAACAAAAATACAACATTATGAATACTAATTTTTATCTTTTGTTGTGTTTCACATCACTCGAGATGTCATGGCAGGCCACTATATTTTTACTGGTATCATGGTCAATGTTGTTTGAAAGACCTCTAAATAAACATGTGCAGTGAGGAGAAACAAATATTGTAAATAGCAATTAGCTTTTCTATGTTTGTGTCTCTGGAATATGTGTCACTCAAAAGAAGATTAGACCCTGTTGAGTTAATAGTATCTGGACTGACAAACATTTCAGTAACACTGATTATATACAAAAATGTAAGAAAGCTTGCCTATTGCCTAGAAACCACTCCTCTTCGGGGAACAGGAATTAACTAATTAAAGGTGATCTAGAAATGATATGCATTTCTTGTTCACTAGAATGAACAGGAAGCAACTAATTTCAAAGGATGCAAGTTCTTGTTTCCATCAAAAGTGAAAAATAGGATGTTGATAAATAGCAATTTTACAAGGAATACAGCACTGTGTTGAAAATCATGTTGAAGGCTTAAGCACCTGTTTTACTCTTCCTGCCTCCCCCTCTCCAAGAAAAGGGCCTTGACCACACCAGCAATGGTCCATAGTTCTTCCAGGGCCCAAGCATTAAAAAAAGAAATGTGCTGGCCATGACTAGAAAAGATTGTCCATCTCTTACCTATCATCATATATACACCAGGAGATGACATTTTCTGACTAGGATTGTCTCTGCCATATTTTCATATGTTTGTATATAGTGGTGTGTGTCAATATCATTTTGGCAAAAGAGGTGGTATTCTCTCTTATTTTCCAGATCTTGTTTCTTAATATTTTGTTAATCTGAGAAAGTGGCAGATTCTTGTTTTTTATATTATTTCTTCTACACTACCATTTTACCTCCTTTTTTATTTTTCACTAACATTGTTATTTAGCAAACATGTAAGGCTGAATAAAAAAATAAATATTAAGTTAGATTATATTTCCATATTTAATTTTCTGAAAGTTATTTCACATTCTCAAAACAACTGTATACTGCAATGATTGCCATTAGAAGGCCATTTTTGCTAGTGAAATTCTGACTATTTTTAATTGCCATTTCTCCAGTGATCCTCTCTTTTTTTTTTAAAAATTTGAGCTCACACTTGTCTCTTTATTTCCTACTGTTGAGAGAACAATCTCTGTCAGAGGAGTTGCCTTCCTTTATGTTTCCTCTTTTGTATCTCTATTGTTCTACCCTGCTGCCTTGGTTTTCTATTCCTCCACAAATCTTCATTTGATCCCCCCACCAAAATCTGTCCTGTATTTTACCTGTATATAATTTAATTTCCCAACAACAGATATGTTACAAGGTTTGTTTGGTGGAATTCTTGCCAAGCAAATGTTTTATTGACCAGGTATAATACTTTTGGTAGGAATATCAAACAAAATGTAGGGAACCAGTGCTAGTAGCTTCTCATCTATTACTAGAATTTAAACTCTCTGGATTCTGGAGATTTTTCCTATCCTGCAGCTATCAAACTCTGATCTCTGATACATTGCGTATACTGTAATGTAATTTGCTCGGTTCTGCTGACTGCTACATAGGACCAATTTGCAAATAAAGGAGAGAGATCCGGCCATAGCCAAGAGATGAAAGGGTGAGTATGAATAAGAAAATGAGGCTGGATGCAAGATAGAGCAGCCACAAAGTGGACCTGTAGTTAGATCTCCACTGTACCAGCTCATTTTTAACCCTCTACTCAACCTACCAAACTTAAAAACAAAGGGGCTGGGAGAAAGCTCAGAAAAAAGTGCCTCCTTTAGGATTTTTGGAGGGTTTAACTATCTAAAGTTAAAGCTGGTATGATGTAGCAGAAATACTTATTTCCAAATAAGTGAAACTGACATATCTAAAAAGTACAAAAGAGCTTGCACTCAAGAATATAGTGGGAGAGGACATGAAAGAAATTCCTCCTTTTGATGATCCCTACTCTCTAAGATGAGGATCAGATGTATAGCTCCTTCCTAATGGTGTCCCAGATGTCAGCATTGTATTTTGTCTTATGTAGCATAATGGAATCCATTGGGACTTGAACTTTATCTCTTCTTCATAGTTGATGTCAGCTTCTGTGTCTTCATCTGTCACAATAAGACAGAACTAGGTTCATATATTTATACCAATATATTTATGATTTGCAAACTGTCATAGTCCCTATGGAAATAAGAAGCCAAGTGAGGTCTCAGAACCAATACACTGAATCTCACTGAGTGATTGAACAGAGACAGCAAACTGGAATTTGATTGCAGAGTTTAGTGAGTAGATGAGACAAGAAAGATGGGGAGTGACCAAAGAGCTGGAAGACTGCCAACTCAGATGTGTTGATGAGAAGATCATCTCCTGAGTAGCTGCTAGTTCCAAAATGTCAGGCCTGAGAGCTATTCAGAAAGGAACAGAATTAATAGAAAGAAAAGAACTGAACTATATGTTAAAAGTATGGTCTCCTGCTTAGAAATTAAGTGATTGACTTTGGCAATGCCATAGAGACATCTTGGTTAGAATAAGTGAAGAAACAAAGAAAGCTAATACTGTTGCTCATGTCTACTGTCATCTACCCAATCGAGAAGATGGGAAAGATGCCTTTCCAAGCAAAAGGTATTTCAAAGAGTAATGGGGAATATTAATAACCTTAACATCTGTTAGGAAAGAAACTGTGAAATTTGGTCCTTTCAGGAAATTCCTGACTTGTCTTGCTGGCACCTTTTGCCTTCAGAAAATGGAGGAAGGGACAAAAGGATCAGGTGTCCTTGAGTTGATACTACTGGCAGGGAAGTAGAAGTAGCAGGAACATTGGGGGAAAGCAACATATAACGATGAAGTGCTGGATTTTAAAGGATGCTAAAAATGTGTGCAGTAAAATTTGATATCTTAGACTTCAAGAAAGTGAAATTTAATAGAGCAATTATATGAAGGTTTCTGTGTAGGTTAAGCTAATGAGAAAAGAAACCCATAAGTGAGCGTTTGTGAAAAGTCAAGAACTGAAAACACAATTGTAAATAATTCTAAAATAAAAGGAAGACAGAAGAAGTCAAAGTGATTGCAGAAAAAGCTTAGTGAAATCTGAAAACAAAGCAAAAGAACACATATAAGAAGTGGAAAAGAGGGACAGTTACCAAGAAAGAGTACACGGTGCTAACTCAGAATACTAGAAATATTGTCAGTGTGAATTGAAGTTGTTGAAGGAAAACAAAAAGGACTTTCTCAAAAGTAATAAATATACAGCAAAACCTCAGTAACAAATCTCCATTTCCTGGACTTCAGATGCAGTAGACCAAATTTGCATCCTTCATTGCTAAAAGAATGGACAAGTCCACTGTTCCTTTTTTTTTTTTAAAGTCCACTGTTTCTGAACTCTGTCCAGGCAGTTGTCCAGACAATTTACACAATTTCACTCAGTTGCATAATTATATCATTGACATTTTATGTTTGCGTCAATGTACTTTTTTTTTCTTTTTATTCTTTTTTGGTGCCTTCAAGTTAGTCTTGAGTCCATGCAGTTTGCTTGGCAACATTTTTGGAAGTGGTTTGCCATTGCCTCCTTCCTAAGGCTGAGAGACAGTGACTGGCCCAAGGTCACCCAGTTGGCTTTGTGCCTAAGGTGGTGCAAGAACTCAGTCTCCTGGTTTCTGCCCAAGTGCCTTTATCCACTACATCAAACTGGCTCTCACATAATTTGCATAAAGATGATACAGTTGATGCAAATGATCTAAATTATGTCATTACACAAATGACAAATTGTTGCAAACAATGTAAAAATGCCATCTTTGTCATATTATGTATATCACTCAAACTTGGTATTAACGAACTTTTGGGTTTAACAGACCCCCCTTCTTCAAAATGGTCATTTAAATAAAGATTTTATTGTACCAGCTGCTCAGTGAAGATAGCAAAAGGGCAACAGGCAACCAAGAAAATGGGTAGCAAAGAAATGTTCCACTTGGAAGTTGTGCAGAACAGAATCAATGGAAGTTTGAAACTGATAGAAGATGGTCTTTCTGAGCTGAGTTAGATTAATTCCATCTGTGCTGGAGTGAAAGTCTGAAGACTTGTTTAAAGTTTTACATAAAGCTGTCTATTTGGAAGTAACTCCTGTGGCCTTCGGATCGACTTCTTGGGCTCTGACCCAGTTTGTACTTCACTTTTTCTCATAATTTTTTTTTACTGGACCTTATGTGGATTGGACAATTTTTGGCCGATCTGTGAACTATACTTTGCACCCAACACTTTGGCTAGATGTGCAATATGAAGAAGCTTTAGCCCACCCGGTGACTTCTGCCTCAACTCTGCTGAACCCCTTAACCAAGGGGTGACACGAGGCACTCTTCTTATTTGTTATGCTCTCATTCTGTCTCTCTTTAATGGTTTTATCCCATCCTTTTTCTCTTCTTAACAAGCCCGTGAGATAGATTAGCCTGAGAGGTAATGACTGGGTCAAGATCACCCAATAACTGATCTTCATGTTTAAGTAGTCATTTAAATCTGAATCTTCCAATTCATAGTCTAGCACAATTACTACCTGGTGGCTCCCTTTCTTAACAACTTATCTGAAAACAGGAAATAGGTTGCTGCATGTATGGTATACATTTTGAAAATAAGGCATAAAATGTAAAATAATTATCTGTGATTCACTGCAGTCTTCCATGTTAAATAGTTGTAATGTAAAATAATTGAAATTCTTAATACCGTAAAACCAGGACTGTGTTTTTGTACCCGGTTAAGTATCTTGCCGACCCCATTCCTGGACTGCAAGGAGATTAAAGTTAAAAAAAATTGCTTAGTTTTTAATTGGCTTACATATTATGTATTGAACTATGAAAATGAAGGTCGCCTGGTTTGTAAATAATCTGTAGGTAAGATAAATTTTAGTGCCGATTAAAATAGGACCATTCAGGGATATGTTTCCCATAATTAAATATGTACCCAGTGCTATCAGCAACTTCTTCCCTCACAAGCCCTGCAACTCTAATGAAGCTCAGGGCAATTGCTAACAGTATTGCTAATAGGGACAGCTGGGTTCAGCACCTCTCAATCCAGTGAGAGATTTAAGAGCCCACTGCTTCTTCCTGAAGGTTGTTCCTATATTGATTTCAGATTTGCTTGTGGAGTGATATGAAGAAGGCTGGAGAAGGATGGCTTACTGTCTGAACTATATAAGAGTTTACTGCTTATAAGGAGTGTCTGAACAAAATTTCATTGTTTATGTGGGAGAAAAGAGCTGTGTTAACAGTTTTACAAGCGGTTTTGCAGCTTGCTGTGGCAGAAGGTAAAATAAATTCCTAATGGAGAATTTAAAGGAAATTGGCCCCTGTTATCATTAATCCCTTTTTTCTCTTCCTCCTTCCTCTTTCCTTGCTTCAGAAGTCAGTATAGCTAACTATGCAGATAACTCTCAGTCAGATAAAGTTGCAACATATATTTGCTAAATAATTTTCATGGGGTGAGAACTCGTGAGGCAAGCTATTTCTTTGTTTGATTTAGGCACCTTCCTACTCCAGACTGACATATGTACCGTATTTTTCCGACAATAAGACGCCCCCATGTACAAGACGACCCCCACTTTTCCAACCCAAAATTAAAAAATCAATATTTTAAAGATAGCGCAGAACACATTTTTATTTAGTAATTAGTTAACATTTACCTGATACACTCGGTGGGAGGAGGTCCAAACCGCCTCTCTGCAGCTCTATTTCCACACACTTTTGCATAACTGATTACATTCAAGCACGAGTGAAACTGCCGATAGCTTGTCTCTGCAAACAGCCTTCCTCTAATTGGTTTGTTCAGCATCAGCTGACGTCAGTTACATCAGGCTCGTGATTGGAGGAAGTCTGTTTGGGAGACAAGCTATTTCACTCGTGATTGGAGGCTAGCAATAGGAGGAACCCTCTCTGCAGAAACAAAGTTTGGCAGTTTTGCAACCGCAATTCTCAGCTGACTTCCTTGAATAAGATGCCCTTCAGTTTTTAGGGTAAGGATTTTAGAAAAAAGTATCGTCTTATAGTCGGAAAAATACGGTAAGTGTATGAATGGGAACTGCATCTGGGATCTTGTTATTTCCTATAGAGGAGTGAGGCTATTTTTGTGCATAAACAATATGGCTCCCTGCATTTTCATTTTTATTTCTCCCTGCATTTACTTTTATAAGTTCCATTGTATTCATTGTGTATGGGATAGGCTTCCCCTTGGTAAGTGTGTATGGGACAGGCTTCCCCTTCTCAACCTCTCTACAAAGACAAGACTGTTCCTCCCCCATGAGATTTTAGATAAAAGATAAGGATTGCATTGAGCAGGGCTGGATTCCTGATGACTTCATGGGATCACTGAAATTGAAGAAGCCATTAGAACTAGAAGGGCACAACCTGAGGTTTGGATGGCATAGCTGTCTATGATATAAAAAAATTAAGGTTAATGTAGCTTTTAAAAATCACTGTATTAGAAGTGCCATATTGAGAATATGATTGTGCCAGAAAATGTCTTTGTGAGTCTCAGCACAAGAAGCATCTTATAGAAAAAAAACAGCAGGCAAAGAGAGATGGTTAACATATAGAGAGCTGTTACAGCAAGAGGATGGAGAATATAAGAGGAAATCAAGAGGTCAGCTAGCTGCAGAGGGATTTAGTTTTCAATGGTTTTCATATGCACAGTTAAGAGAAATATTTAAGATAGATAACAGGAGATTTGAAATTAAACACATAAGACAGAATTTGAAATTGAACTATGTACAAATGATGAACATGTAATTGCTAAAATTTATAAACTTTTGTTGAACTTGAAACAGAAGAACAACAAGTGAAAGGGTGTATGATAAAATGGGCTAAGAACTTTGGACATAATACACTGATGGAACAATGGGAAAATATGTGGCTGAAAGGACTGAAATTTACATTGTTATAATTTAAAAGAGAACTTTTATAAAATGATGTACCATTGGTACATGACTCCATAAAATTTACATAGAATGTATAAAAGTACTTCACATTTATGCTGGAAATGTAGAAAACATGAAGGGTCATTATATCATGCCTGGTGGACTTGCAAAAAAGCCTGAAAATTTTTGCGTTCAAATACACACAATGTTGCAAATAATTTTAAAGATCAATATTTAATTGAAACCAGAACCTTTTTTGTTGGGACTAATGGATAGACAATTAGAAAGTAGTTATGGAAGATTGTTTATATATATGATAACTGCTGCAAGATATAATATGCACAAAAATGGAGAGACTCTGAAATATCTATAATGGAGGAATGGCTGGTGAAGATGACAGAATTAGCAGAGATGGCAAAATTGACTTATCTGATCAGAGAAAAGACAATAACTACATTTATTAGTGACTGGAAACCCCTTGTTGGAAAAAAAATGAACTTGTGATTTATGGGTTTGATGATTAGAAAGAGTAGACTATGGAAAGAAGGAAATTATATTGTAACCTTAGAGAGAGAGGGTAAAATATAATTTTATTGATTACCAGCATCAATATTATTACTTGTGTATGTGTTTGGCTTTTACTGTATTTTTATATTGTTTTTACTGTATTTTAATTAATATTTATTTGTTGTTTTATTGTGAACTGCCCAGAGTCACTTCCTTGTGAGATGGGCAGTATCTAAATTCGAAATATAAATAAATATAAATATATAAATAAATGTAACTGCTGTTAATATCAGAAGCTGCTTCTTTATAACCTTTTCTTCTTTTCTTTTTCTTCTCTCTTTCTTTGCACTTTTTTTCACTTTTTACTTTCTTTACTTTTTTCTTTCAAAATTTGTATTGTTTTATTTTGGTAAAATTTCTTTAATAAAAATTATATATATTTTAAAAAATGAAAGAAGCCATTGAATCCTAGCCCCTGCTCAAGGTGAAAATCCTAGATTGATGGCTCTGTGGCTTCACATCCAATGAAGGGTAATTATCCCCTCTGGGTAATTGGTTCTCCTGTCCAAGTGCTGTTCAACCCAAATCTACCTTCCTATAACTAAACTCCAACATTCTGTGTCCTGCACTATGGAATGAGATAGAAAAGATCTTGACTTTCTTTTGTGTGACATTTTTTCAAGTACTTGAAGAGTGATATCACATCCCCCTGAATTGTCCGAGTTATTTGCTTTGCAACCATGTGGAAGTTGTTTACTATGTCCTTCAGGGACGCTTTTTCAACCTTCCAATCTCATCTGCAGCCCTGGGACTCCTTCGTGGTCACTCTTTCAAGTACAAACCAGAACTAAACTTGCTTATCTTTTTGAGATCAGCCAAGGCCAGCTAAATTATATTGAAAAGTTTCAAAAGCATGTTAATAAAGGTAGAAGGATGTGCATAATACCCCGTTAACATTAATATGGCTGGCAGGAAAATGAATATAGTAAGCATACAGCTCTTCCACAAAAAATTAGGCTCTTGAGTTAGCTATTCATTAAAAAATTAGCATTGTTGCATACTGTGTAATTTGGTAATTAGGTGTATAGTTTATATTCTACTAGGAAAGAAATAACAAAGAACATATTTCTTTTGCCAAGAAATACATTTATAAAAAGAAATACATTTTGAAGATTTCCAGCCCATGCCTCATTTTGCACAGCAGCATATCTGCTGGAATGTATCCTTCTTTGTTTGGAGCAGATTAGCTAAAGGTTTCAATAAATAAAGTGAGATTACACAATTAATGGAATTCAAACCTTTCTCCTGAATTTAACAGGGTAGAGGAAAAAGTATCTGATAAGATTCCTATATGAAATAAGAGGTGAGCCTTCCCATTTTCCCTCCTTTGTCCTATTCTTAAGGGACTTAACTGAGGATTCAGTGATTCAAAGCAATACTTTAGCTTCCAGCATTATAAATAAGAAGATATGCCTTACTGATCCTTGTTTTAGATTCCTTGATTTAGACTGTTAGTATAAAGCTGCACACATTAATTAAATAGTAAAGAATGGATTTTTTTTATGGCATAGGGTAGGGGAGATCAGTAGACAGCTAATAGTTTAAATGTAGCCGATTAAGCATTTTTATCTGGCTTCCAGTAACCCTAACATATTTCCTTGTATATCCTTCTTGATTGCCTACTTTCACAATTAGGCTGATATATATTGGGATATCAATACCAATGACATTCAGTTTATAGCTTTTTTCTTGAGATAAACAAGGAGGTACAGTCCTTCTTTCTAGTCCTTTTCCACGCCTTGTCATGGGTGACTCACACAGGCTAATGAACATCTAGCAGATTTGGTGGTTCCTGTCCACTAACGTAGGGCATTTGTTAGTTCAGACACTGGTGGCTTCTTGCCTGGACTACTGTAACAGTCTGTGGGCAGGTCCTTCTTTGTCCTCTCTCCAACTTCGGTCCAAAACTTTTGCAGTATCCTTTGCTTTGGGCCTCCCTCATTTCTTTCAATGTTTCATCCCACTGCGAGGGCTTTACTCTGGCTTCCTGTTAGGCTACTACCCTAAAGTTGGCTGTTCCCTGCTATCTGTTTCAGATCCTGCCTTGGTAGGACTCTGTTTAAACAACACAGTCCACACAACGGGGCTTCTTTCCACTCCCTTTTTGAGTGTTGCTCCATCTCATCTGCATGTAATTCAGGATGTTGGTTCTCAGTTATGTAATCCTCTCTCCGCCCCCAGCCTCACATACCCTGGATGCATTTAAGAAGGTTTTGAAAACCTGTCTATTCAATAAAGCAGATTGATCGGTGGAAGTGGTTATGAGCAAATGCTGAGAATGGCAGTAGAGCTGTTTTACTGTAAATTGTATTAGTAAAGTTAAATGGTAGGTAGGTTTAGGCTTTTATAATTGTTGTTGTTGTTCAGCTGTTAAGTCGTGTCCGACTCTTCGTGACCCCATGAACCATATAGCGCCAGGCCTTCCTGTCCTTCACTGTCTCTCTGAGTTTGCTCAGTTTCATGCTCATTGCTTCAATGATGCTATCTAACCATCTCATCCTCTGCCGTCCCTTTCTCCTTTTGCCTTCAATCTTTCCCAGCATCAGGGTCTTTTCCAAAGAGTCCTCTCTTCGCATTAGGTGACCAAAGTATCTGACCTTGAGCTTCATTATCAATCCTTCCAATGAGCAATCAGGGTTGATTTCCTTTAAGATTGACTGGTTTGACCTCCTAGCAGTCCAGGGGATTCTTAAGAGTCTTCTCCAGCACCACAGTTCAAATTTTACAATGTTATTTCCATTGTGATTTTAGATATAATATATATTGATTTTATTCTTTTTGTGTAATGTTAACTGCTGTTTAGTTCTTATTTATTAACTTCTACTGTGGTTGGACCATGACCCAATGGAGGATACATTATAAATAAAATTGTTTCCTAATAAAAATGTAATATGTAGTTAGCCAAATATTTTAGTCCTCTGTTTTCAGAAGTTGTTCTGAGGAAGAGATGTTGCATTCTTTCATTGGACACCCTTCTGGTCTTGTACTATAAGAAATAATTCAGTTATCATCTGCTTCCATTATCATCTGCTTCCATAACTTTGTATCCCTTCAGCTAAATGGTATCAGTATTACAGTAGAATTTTATCACAGATCGAATGGTTCAACAAAATATATTTCTGATGCCAAGTCATTATTCAGATAAAATGGCAGTCCCTTAAGAATTTAAATATTGACCTTTCCTAGTTTATAGTTTATTTCTTGTCTCTTAAATTCCACCATATTTTATTATGCTTTATTGATTATAGCAATATAGCTATACAGCACTTCCCTTGACATCTAATGAGGAAGCTTTTAGGGAAAAAGGCATTAGAGCTAATCCTGGAAAGTATGTAATCTTTGTTTGATACAATACTGTAGAGATAATTCCAGCCAGGACTGACTCTACAATAGAAAATAATGCTCGAGCAATCCGCTTATAGTGTTCTCAGATACAAATGAAAGTCCTTAATGGAATAAAGAAGGATCCAGATAATTATCTTGGTTGCGTTAGCTTCATCCTTTCAGCAGGTTGCTTTTTCACTGACATAGTTTCTGTTGTTTGGAAATGCTAAATCTGTCTCAATATTTGCAAAATATAAACTGCCTACCTTTTTTCTGAAATATGAAGCTGTCCCAAACTTAGAAATTCTATTTCTTTTCTGAATGATCAGCACCCCCTTCCTGCCTCCGGCAATCTTCCTTCTCATCTTTCTTGTGCTGAAATAAAAGCAACATTTTGGCTACTAGATTCAGTCTCTGCATTGACTTTATAAACATTCAAAAAAAAAATTAAATAATGATGCAGCTTTCCTTTAAATTTTATCCCATTCTTCATCGAAAGCCAAAAAGTTACAATTATTTATTGTAAGCATTTATTTTTCCCATGCTAGATAATACAGATAATAATCTGTTTTTAATTGTTAATAATCTGTTGTTGTTATTATTATTTCACAATTGTTAGAATTTTATCTTGTCTTTCCCCCAGGAGCATAAGACACCACCGTGATAATTTTGTGAGTAGGCTGAGCTGAGAGACAGTAACTCAGATCAATTGAACCAGTGGGCATTTATAGCTGAGACTAGACATGTATCTAAATTTCGTGAATCTAAACCAATACCTTAACCACTATACTGGAGTAGCTCTTCTTTTTGAAATCTGCTTTAGAAAACCCCTCACCTGATCCAGTGTGATTCAGACATTTTCTGTAGCCCAGAATCTGGCAAGGTACCTGGAATATGGTATAAGTAGGATGTAAGTTAGAATGCTTCTTTCCAAGATAGTGATGAATTTTTACTGAAAATGTCTTTACATAGTGAATGTAAAAAAATACTTTAGACTTAATTTGGTTTAAGTCCTCAGTTGCATTCCTAAAACCAGTTATGCCGAATAATTTCCACTGAAACCTGTTGAAGTTAAGAGTTAAAAAGAAGTGTTGCTTGATTTTTGTTTTACACATATGCTGTGTGTATTGTTTTCTGTGTTAATGTACAATACTTTATTGAGGAGATCTTTTAAACTTGAAGACTATGGTGGCTGTATTTTTGAGGATGAGCTAAGCTTCTAGGGGAAAAATGGGATTTTAGAGGTTTTAAACAAGGATTTTAAAGCTGCAAGAACATTTTTGTGAGACAGAGGCAAATGCTACATAAAATGTAAGTACACAAATGGTGAAAACATCCTGGTAGTCAAGTTTTTAATCTTTTTGATAACCTGATCTTTAGAAAAATGCACTCAGAGGCAACTATTTTTTTAGAAGAGGTTTGGTAGTGTTTATCATACTGTAAAGGTGCTAAATTTCCTACAATTGATTTTTACTCCAAGGAGAAGAAATGCTCAGCCTGATTGCTTCTCACTTTTGAATAGGAAGCATTAGTTTATTTTCCATCATGAAATCTATTGTTCTTTAAGAGTATTTTATAAGACCTGTCAAACTATCACAAATGACTTGGAAACATGGTATATGTGCATATGCACATATGTGTATAATATAGAGGGTTGGATAACAGGTACACCATTTAGAAAAATCATGCGATTTGTTTCTATGGCTGCCATAGAGTTTCAGATTATCTTGTATAGTAAAGTCACTTTAACAGTTTTTGATTTTTTGATAAGTCAATATATCCTGTCCAAATGGATGTAATTTGTAACAAGAACAACGTGCCAATAAAGCTGAAATAAATTTACATTTTTTTTCTGAGAATAGGAATAAAATTGCCTTTTACTATAAGCAATTTTAGTTTTAAAATGTTCCTAATTTCATTACGTTTTGACATGTGGTCCCCCAGATGTTGTTAGACTTTAGCTTTTATTGGCCCTAGACCGCTGCTTACACATTATCCTTCCTTTCTTTATATAGATTGCATTGTCAGAATGGTTGTTTCCATTTCTAATATTTATTACAAGACCGGGGTAGGATGAATCTATCTAGAAGCACACAGAATATTTGCAGGTTCCAACTACATGGGCCTTTGGGGTATTGGTTATTTATTGGGGTTTGTTTTTGTTTTTGTTTTTTTGGAGGAGGGAGGTTAGGAATCAGCCTTTATCTGAAATAGGGATGATATATATTGAAATAGAAAAAGCTGTGCGTATAATATGGTTCTCTGATCAATCAACATCATCAGGCCTCTAGATAGTAATGGAGAAGTTAAAAAAAAGGATATCTTCAGAGGGATGATGAAACCTTGTAGGACTCCTAAGGGTGAGGAATATTCTTTCATATTCAATTTTTGTGCAACAAGACTCTTGATTTTTAGATGCAGCTCCTTTAAGAGCAGCTGTCCTGCTGCATATATGTTATTTGACAGTCTCCGTGGGCTTCCCAAAGTTATGGTCGCCAAACTCCTTTGTGTGGTTTTGTAAAATGTAGGAGGATTAAGCAACATAAAGTAGCAGGTATAAGTTGCTTTTCCATGAGCAGAGATTCAGTCTGTGAATTTTTTGTTTCACAGGCTTCTGTTGCTGTTTTTGTTTTTAAAATGTATCCTTGCATTCCTTGTACATTTGTTCACTGGTTCTGTAACTTTGCACCTCATATATATATTTTTTTAATCTGCGCTCAGTCGTTACCGACTCTGCAGTGACTCCTTGGACGAGTCCTTGCAGTTTTCAAGGCAATTGTTTTTCGGAAGTGGTTTGCCAGAGCCTCCTTCCTAGAGCAGAGCCCAGCTGGCGCGCGCAGGAGGCGGGGTTTCCGTTGCTTCGCGCCCTTTTCGCGCTTACCGGCAACTGCTCCCAACTCCTTTTTGCAATGCGCCACCAGCATTTTTCCTCCCACCGGAGTGAGAGTCCCCATTTATCTACTCACGTGAGTTTTCGACCTGTTCGGTTGACAGGAACTGGGGAGGAAACAGGAGCTCACCCTGCTAACGCGAAGGCTGGACTTGAACTGCTGAAGCGTCGACCATTTCTGGCCGGCAACTTTCAGCGTCATTAAGCCGCTGCGCCACCGCGTCCCCCTATGCACCTCATATTTAGGGACCTGCAATGAACTGGCACTACATCTCAAAATATAACTTTCAGAGAGAAACCTCAATTTCATATGCAGCCATTAAAGGCTTTTCCCATCTCTGTTACTTTACCTATTTTCTCTTTTTTCCTTTATTTCTGTGACTGGATTTATTTTACAGTACTATAAATGCAAAAGACCTATGCATACCTTGTAAGAGTAAACAAACTCAGAAGTGTAAGGTAAAGAAATTGGGAGTGTAGGGAACTAGTTTTGCCTAATGATGTAGTGATTCAGAGCAGAACTTAAAGTGTCTTAAAAATAACAATTACATATTGAAAGTTTTGCTTTATTATTAGGAAAAGAGTGATTAATTTCTTTAGAAGTTCTCTCTTTTTTTTAATAGTAATTTTATTCACGATTATAATTACAACAGTAAAAAGTACAAATACAAACTGAAAAAAGAAAAAAGTAGAAGGTGCAGAAAAGAAAAAATAAAGAAAAAGAAAAAATAAGAATATAGTAAAGTAAAAGAAAAAAATATAAAGAAGTGATTTCCCACCTTCATCACATGTATAAACAATTTTAGTAACTTATCACCTTCTCTTAAAATACAATAAATTATCTCTTCTTCCCATATCCCATCTCTTATCTATAAACAAATCCATAAAGCATTGTCCATTAAACCTTGTCATTTCAGTCCTAATGTAGCAAAAGTCCGCTAAAGTTACTAGAGATAACAACATATCTATTTTAACCTTGATCAAACAAAGCAACTTTATATTCCTTCCTTTTACTTCTTACAATCTTAATCTTTAGCCCTTTCAAATAATGTCATAGAACTTGATTTCTTTTCATTTTTTCTTTGCATCTTCTCACAAAATTCTTCAATACCATAACAAGCTTCTTTTGTAAATCCAATATAGGAAAATTATCCAGGTCATTCTCTTGGTTTATTGTTTGTATATCCCTTTTAATTATTAAGACATCAGCCAGTTTCTTTTGTGTCCAGTGTAGCTTCTTTTTCCATGTCATTCTTGTAGCCTGTCACTTTTAAATCCACTTTCAACTCAGTCTCAATCTTGTCAGGTAGAATTTGTTCTTGTTCCATAACGTCTTTTAGACACAGTCTATCCATAGAGGCAGACACTCTTAA
Organism: Python bivittatus; assembly: GCF_059951505.1. Lineage (NCBI taxonomy): Eukaryota > Metazoa > Chordata > Lepidosauria > Squamata > Pythonidae > Python > Python bivittatus. Next base: position 35,703,340 of record NW_028277035.1, on the reverse strand, counting down.
AATTAACTTCTGGGTCCATTGTTCAAAAGTATCCTTCAGTATGTCCAGTGTTAAAATATTTTGCTTCATTCTGTAATTGTAAGTCAAGTTTGAGTGTTGTTTTCCTTTAACTGTAATCTTTAGTTCCCTCTAGTGTCCAATCTTTAAAGTCTTATTATGTTTCTTTAAATTCAAAACAAAAGCATTTTCCCATGGGAAAGATTCTTTATAATTAATTCCAAAATCTTATTTCAAATTTATCTGGCTCCTTAGTCTGTTTGTAACTTTCTAAAACCAAAATTTTAATTACCCTTTTGCTGTTTACTCCCAAAAATGTTTTTTGAAATTCTTAAACTTGTAGTAGTTAAAACCTCTTTCACTAAGAATTGAAGGAAACTTACCCAGTGCTGTAAAACATGCCAATCCTAATAGCTGAAAAGCAGTTAACAAGCAATTTCCAAAAATGATTAGAAAAGGAAATATGCAAACTTAGTATCCTTTCAAAGGTGCGGAACCGCTGTTTGATCAAGATGGCTATTTTCTCATACCCCAGAGCTCTAAACCCACTAGAAACTGCTGTCTTACAGTCTCCTCACAGGGAGCAGCTGCCTGGAGCATTTGTGGGCAATCTCCAGTTTTCTCCTTGTGCAGAGAGGAATTATCTACGAGCCAATCTACTCACCGGCTCTTCACTGTGGCGATTAGCTCCACTTTTCGCAGAGCTGTCTTCGGTCCACCATTTCTTCCCTGGAAGTCCAGAAATTCTTTCAGTCTTGTTATGCTTCTTTTTACAACATTGGTTGAAGGTGGTGCCCCTTAAATAAATATATTCTTTTTGGACAACATTCCTTTAAATTCTCATTTACAAGCAGTAGCATATTATTTAATCCAATGTCAAGAATAGAGAAATTCTTGTCTATGGGAAGATGCACCACTTTCTAGTTTCAGCAAATCATACAATCAGCTGAGTGAGAACTAGTATGGTGGATTAGTTAACATGTTGGACTGGGGCCCAGGAGACTCTCTTTCAAGTCTAACTTCAGCCATAGGAGCTTGGGACCAGGGACTCTTTTAGCACAACCTGTTCTCATGAAGACAAATTGGAAGAGTTGAGAACTATAATAAAACTAAAGAGAACAATAACGAAAAGGAGAAAAATATTGGAGCATTTCTGAAACAGTGATTTTGTATGTGTTTGCCATACTCTAAGAAAATTTCCTGTTTCATGTTTAGTTTGGCTCTCTGTCCTGACCTGCACATCATCCTGAAAAAGCCCTTTCCTTCTCAAATGTGCATTTGATGAATCACCAAGAGCATCAGCTGGATTAAGAGTGCTTAACTCTTCCTTTCCTTTCACTTATCCCCTGTAAATCCATCTCGCCAGGATTTTTTCCCCTCCACGCATGGGTTTAATGCTGGTTTTGGAGTCTATTTGTAGAAAAATGCCTTGGCTTAAAAGCATATCTACATATGAAAAGCATTGAATAGAAAGAGGTAAGGACCTGATTCCATCTGCAAATGCAACTTATAAGGAAAACAACATTAAGTTCAACATCGACTGGTTTGGGGCTCCAAAGTCTACGCATAGCAGATTTTAGGGAAGTTTGGAGTAGGCTGTATGATTTGATCTAATTACAGCACAGAAATTGTGACTCACTGCTTCCCTTGATTATTGAAAGATATCTACCAGATTTGCCCTTTGGATATTAAAAAAAAAAAAATCCCTGGACAAACCAGAGTAAGACAATAAACTTTTCATTTGAATTATATAATATATATAATTATTATATATATTATATTGGATGGTTGGTGCTGTGAGGGTTGATGAAGTGGAGGCCATTGGCAGAGCTAAGTTGGGCAATGCAATCCTCAGTGGAGCCAAGAAATTGCAGTAAAAGATCCTAAAGAAACTTAAGCAAAATGCATTACAGTTACAGAGCAATTAATAAAACATTAGAACAGTGTCTCATTCATAATGGTTTAGAAGAGTTAGATAATGTCATAAGGAGGTTTGCATGGGGAAAAAGAATGTGTGACTTCCACCAGCTCTTTAAATCATTCACCCCAGAATCCTGCTGAGACAAATGAGAGCTTGTAGTTTCTTTCTTCAGATTTTGAACTGAAGCTTTTCTTCTTCCCTCCTCATCCCTTTTCCTTATAGATTGTTAGCCTGAACTCAGAGACTGCCTGAGTTCTTTTAAACAATTTCTAGAGCATTGTTCAAACAAAGAGTGCATTAAACATGTTAAAAACAATATATAAAATTCAATTTCAGAGAGGTTTTTAGAATAACATAAAGGAGGAGCAATTCCTTTAAATCTTTAAAGCAAGTCCTTTAAATCTACAACACCCATCCTTTACACAGAAAGGGCAGGGGTGACAGTGTTCTTTACATTAAAAATATGTATTTTGGACACTTTTTTGTTTTGCAGAAAACAGTATAGTGAGGCAAGCAGTATTATGTTCCTGCATGCAATGGGGACGGGGCAAGAAACAGTAAATCCCTTGGTGTCACCTTTTCTGTCTAATCAAGCATTATTCCAGAAGACAGTGAATTGTATGCATGTGCGTGCACATACACACATTAGAGTATGGGGCCAGCACACGTGTGAGAAAGGGTACACAGAGGCCCCTTTAGGCTAGTAACAGCCGCAGCCACAGAACAGAGGGAGGGAGCAGAGCTGGGTGACTTGCTGGAGGGTGGGCATGAGAAGAAACAGGTGTGCTCTGTGTGAGTGTCCCCCCTTTAGTCTCCCATGAAGAAATTGTCCCCGCTGATCTGTTAGTATCTGTCTGCCATCAGCCTGCTGTCTGATTGGGTTACTGAAGTTCATAGCTGCAAGTGCAGATAGTTGCCTCTTCTTTTCTCCCACTCAGGCTTTCATTCAGCATTGACCCTCAGTGGCAAGTTTCCAGGTCCCAAAGCTACTCTAATTTGCCAAATGGTTGGGCAGGAAACAAGGAAAGAGGAAGCTGCTGAATGTGTGAGTTGTGTGTGGGGATCAAATACACTGCAGGAACTCAGCCTGTTCTCAAATGAGCGCCATGTTACGTGCCTCCCATAAAAACCTCAGCACAGAAGCCCAAGTCCGAGAGATAAATCACAAGTGTTAGTGTCAAAATACCTTCCCTTACAGCACCTGGCTATTCCAAATACGATTCCAAAACTTTTTTTCTGTTTAGATTTCCCTCCCTTTGGATTTGTGTCCTGTTGTGAGGTAAATGGACATGAATATCCAATCCAGCCTTGGCTGTTGGTTAGAGTAGGCCAGAGAAGAACAGTGGAGTAAATCTAATTATCAGGGTTTGAAGTCAGGATGAAGCCTAATGTTTGGAAGGATATGTTCTTTCTGTAGGGTGGAGACTAAAAAACCAGTTGTGGTTTTAGTTTTAGAAGGCATCATGCATGCCAGGAACGACACTTTTTGAATTTGAGAAGAAAACGTTCAGAGCTGGAGGCATGGTACAAATGGGGACTATTTGTCAAGGACTGCGGCTGTTTTGAGGACACTGTTTGCTTCTGTACTAGCTTGCTTCCATGCTGAAGTCTGTATTATTTAAATTTCATAAATCTAACTCCTGTAGTATCTCTCTGCAAGAAAAGGAAGAGGAGGAGGCTCTTTCTTGAAAATGGAAATGAAATTATCTTTCACCCCTGCTTCACAAACACCAAGCTGCCCTTGGGGCAGACTTGCGGATTTTACTGTGGTAGTTTTCCCTTGCAGAACATCTCTTGCTGCATTGTCTTCCCAGCGCCACCTGTTAACATATCCACAAAATTTCTTGCAGCCTACTATTTTGGAAAACCTCATTATAGGTTGTTGGATGTAGCGGTTGTTCACAATGCAGCCAAGAAAGTTTCCTTCACAGTGGGAGAAGTTTCTCGACCCATGATTTCAATCCATTTTTGTTCCCATCTGCCTGTAAGTCCCTTTGCTGCATTGGCAGCAAATATTTAGGAAGTATTCTGCAAAAGAAAATGTATTTCAGATAGTTCATTAGCTAAAATGAAATGGAGAAAGAAATTGCATTCCCAAAGAAGCTGGTAAGAAGAGCTGACAGTAACAGAGAAGAAATTTACTGAATTCATGCTGCTATTTCTTTTTTTGTTACTTCCAGAGTAAATTTTTATTAAAGAGACTGTTTTTATCTTGTTTGACAATCCCTTGCAACTGTCACTCTCCCTTGTTTTCACCCACCCTCTTTAATTAATTTACAGAATACTGCTGAGTTTTATACAGATTTGGAAATGCTCTTAAATGTGCTGCTGTGAGTAAGAATCTACCTCCCCTCTTGATACAACTTTAGATTAAACACATTTTTAATATTTCTAGATATATGATACATTAAGAAAATCAAAGGAATAATAGTTTATTAATTGATTTACAAAACCCATACACCCTACAAATATTCTATACCTAGGTTTGTTGGTGCAAAAATGTTAGTTCAAACTGCTAGCATCTTAATTGCCCAGGTCATCTTTTAGAGAAGTAAGTAGGTGCATTCTGTGTGCACAGAATGGGATTTTGATCCTGTTTTATTTGGACAGGAGATATTAATTACTGTACTACCTTTGAGCTTTTATATGTTTCAGAGTGAGTTGCTATGCAGGGAGAGCTCTTTTTAAAGAATTGATACTACCCTTCAATTATTTCTTATTTTAAAAATGTAACGTATGTGTAGGTAATTGTTGAGACTGCGAACACAACTTTTTCTTATCCTTTAATATAAAATTATTCTTGCAAATTCTAACAGGCTTCTTTGACTCAGTTATCATTAAAAACTTGATTCCAACTACTAATTAGATTTTTATTAGTTATGATAGAAATTACAAAAAGAATAAAGAATGGAATAAAAATATGATATAATGTCACTCTATTCTCTCCCCACCCAAAAAAAAAAAATGCAAGTTCAGTATTTACTTACTTTTTCATTCATTGTATTATATAGCTGCCTATCTAAAGTACGTTATTCAGATCAGCTCAAAATAATTAAAATATAGAAATATTAAAATAAAACAAGACATAAACACATAAACTGTCAGATCACTTCACCCAATAGCTTCATGCAGATGTTAAACAGGAGAAAAGAAAGTATCGAACCCTGCGGCACCAACAAAGTAAGGGCTGGGGGCTGGATTTCTCTCCCCCATCAACACTGACTGGAACTAACCCCAGAGGAAGGAGGAGAACCAGCACAACACAGTGCTGCCCACTCCCAACTCCCAGAACCTATCCAGAAGGATACCATGATCTATGGCAGGGGTTCTCAAACTACGGCCCGCAGGCTGGATACGGCCCGCCAGGGTCATTTATCTGGCCCGCCTGCCTGATTGGCCGCTGCTGCTGTCTGTCAGAAGTGGAAGTGTTGGGGCTGTGTCGGGAGCTGCAGGCGATGCACGAGGAGGGAGATTGCAGAGCCGGACTATTCTACATGACAGGTATGCCGGGTCTGGCGGCTCTCCTCCTCTCCTCCTACTCCGCGGAAGGGACCCTCATGTTTTTTTCAAACTATAGTCCGGCCCCCCAACATTCTGAGGGACTGTGAACTGGCCCCCTGTTTAAAAAGTTTGAAGACCCCTGATCTATGGTATTGAAAGCCACCAAGAATCAAGAAGGGCAAGGATGGATACACCACCCCCATCCTGCTCCTGCCAGAGGTCATCCAAGAGTGCGATCAGTGCTGCTTCAATCCCACATTCAGGCCTGAACCCTGACTGAAAAGGATTTAAATAATCCACTTCTTCCTGGCTTCTCTGAAACTGCAGCACAACCACCTTCTCTACAACCTTCTCCAGAAAGGGAAGGTTGGACACTGAATAAAAATTGCCCCAAATGGCCAGGTCTAACAATGACCTCTTGGGGAGGGGATCACCACCACCTCCTTAAGACACGGTGGAACCACAGCCTTTCTCAAACAGGAATTAACCACCGCCTAGACCCATTTTGATTTGGAATATTGTCATCTTGGTTTTAGTTGTTAGAGGAAGCTGTTTGAAATATATTTTCAAAAACTTGAAATATTGTTCTAATTAAAGCAGGTTTTTTTGAGATTGGATGTCCACACTTTCCCTTTAGAAATATTTTTGACTGAAGGTGGATGAAATAGAGCTGAAATTTTTGTTCTGTCTGGGGAGGTTGGTTAATTAGGGAGCTTAAAGGGCAAAATAGACATATTAATCCTTGCAAAGAGTTTAGTGCACCAATTTTGCCTCTCATTTTAATTTAAAAAGAGGTAAAATACCCTGTAAAATTTGGTGCCCCAAATTTTGCTGCTGACATTGAGAGTACTGTGGGAGCTTAAAAATGGATTCTGGGATCCCACATGGACAACGCCCCCCCCCCCACCGCCCCAGCTATAATCAGTCTGGAATGAAAGCTTAAAGTTGTACAGATTTAGCAGGATATTATGAATGGAAAAGAGAGCACCAAATATTTTGAAAACAGGAAAAGCTTTGCCTTAACCCTATCCACAATCTTAGAATTTTTTTAACGAAAATTATTATAATTTATAACCAGGAATTTGAAGACAAAAATTGTCAGTTAGTAAATATTGAAAAGCAACAGTGGCCATTGGCAAATGGCGTGTTACAATAGAGAGCAAGTAATGGTAGGCATAATTAATATCTCTCCATCCTTCTTTCATGAAAGATCCTGAGGATGCTTTAGTAATGTATTATAATCCCATTGTATCTAATTAAGCGGAAGAGCAATGTTTACTAATACTAGCAGCATCTAGAGAAGCTAAGCAGAATCAGACCTGGTTGGTACTTAAAGGAGAGGGAGATCACTAGGAGATTCCACAGCTGTCAGTGAGACTGGGAAGTTGAACAAACTTCCTGGAAGAAGTAGCAAGAAACAACTATCCCAATTTACAAAGAAAACAACTTGGACATGTCCATGGAGTTACCAGGAATTGAGCTTGACTTGAAGGAGATACTGTTGTTTCCCCAGAACTGTTGGGGGCTACCATACTGGGTTATGTACTGGGATGATGAGGTATGTTACCTCTTTTGTTCCTTAAGACAACTTGTAAGCATGTAGTTTTAAGGTTTAGATGGTAATAGGGTATCCATGGTCTCTAGGTATCAAAAAAGGAATCGTATATATAGAAATTGCCTTATATCCAATATTCCCTGGATATTGCCTGTGTATCGGACTGGCCAGCTGCTTTAGATATCTAAAAATGTCCTTGGTTGGCAAGAAAAATGGTTGTTCCTGACCCCCCAAACCTAAACAGATTCCCTTTACATATATGCTGTATAGTTTACTAGCTGTTAGGCAAATCAACTTGTAGCATTTCTATTAATTTCTTTTGTTTTCTGACATATCTTCTTTTCTTTGAAGGAAATGTACCATGGTTTGCCAGCTCAGGGTAGTGTGGGATGCTCAAGCCGCCCCCGTGCTAGCCTGGAGACGGAAGAGATCCAAGGGCAAAAGATGCAACAACTCATTCAGGGGTGTCCACAAGATGGTGGCCACAACCATGCAGTTGAAGCACATATGTAAAAAAGTAAATAAATAACTTTATTGCGGTTGTTAACCAGTATTCAAATATCCAAAATATACAAAACTAAATTGACAATATTAGGAGAATTAGGAAAAGTACATACAGACAAAGAATTTTGGCTAAAAGACAATATTAAGTCAAAATATGCTAAGGGACTTGCTCAGGCTTCCCAAATGCAACAAGAAAAAAAGTGTAATCGAAATGTGAGGCTTTGATTCCACGGTTGTGGCAACCATCTTGACTTTCTTTATTCCCAATGTGTGGACACCCTTGAACTCATTCCTCTACCAACATTGTTCAGAAATTCCGAAGTATTGGAGAATAGGGCACTGTGTTGGACCCTGGGAAAGTGGTGAAGGAAACAGGGCTGTTACAAAAGAGACACTTCAGGAGAGGGCGGAAGCATGAGAGAGAGACTCAGAGCAACTTAATTATTCCTTAATTATGCTAGGTATAAGTTGAGTGGGAGAATTGCTTTGACAGGCTCTCAGTTCTGTTACATCACCGTATCAGCATAAATATCTGTCCAGGGAACCAAGTGGGTCTTGTTTCCTTAGTTCACCATCCTTGCAGAGCTTGAAAGTACACACCATGGGAGGAATACCATGTGGTAGGTTCTCTTCCCTACCTTGGTGCTTACGAAGTAGATTGTTTTCTCCTCAGTTGTGCAGCCTTCAGATGTGTTGGACTTCCCCAAACATAGCCAGTCAGTTTGGCTTTGTTAGCTAGAGTTAATGAGGATGCAGTTCCCAGGGGGAGGGGGCAAATAGATGTGATGTCAGCCTGGTCCAGGAGATGCTGTAACTGTCCCAACTATTTGCCAGCCTGCCTGAGGAGAAAAATTAAGTGGCTGTCACATTTATGTCTGTTCTCTGTACTTCCTAAATGAGTGTAGTTGGCCAGAGTAGGAATGAAAAGATTAGCTAGAAGTATTTTGGGTCAATTTCTCTCCCTTTTTCTTTTCCTCTTTTCATAAAAGTTTTTAATGAAAGCAGAATATCGTGATGGTTTCTTGATTTGGGCCTAGGGAAAGCTGCTTCCATAGCCTCAAATGTTACTTCAGCCCCAGTTACTAATGGCTTGTTCTGTTGAATCTGTCCCTTGGTGTGTGTGTGTGTTGGTGGTGGTGGTGTTGAGATATACATAATGTAAAAAGCCTCTACCCGAGGGTCAACTTCTTTAGGAAATTCAAGTCTCTTGGCCCTAACTAGGGGTGTATAACGTTTTTCAGTCCAAAGAAAATGCCTGGCCTTTTCTGTGATGTGCCAGGAGCTACCCTCCAAATAATGAATAGGATCAGGTCAAAGATGTAGATAGGATCAGAAGAAAAATATATTTTATTTAATCAAATTCAATTAATTAAATATGGTGGATCTATAGAATGCCCCATGTATGTAATCATTTTCTCCTGTCATATTAAACCAGTGGCAAATTTTAGAGGGCCACAGATTCCTCCCTTCCTCCCTCCCATCCATCCATATGGCCGCCTATCTCACCAAGTGACTCTGGGTGGCAAACAAAATTTATCAAATAAAATAAAATAAACTTTAAAATACATAGCAGCTGAGAATAAAGCACCCTTAAAACATGGCTTTGTCAACTAGCTTGGGGATCCCATGGTAGATTGGAGCCTGTTAGATGGTTATATGACAGTTAATGGAATGCACTCTCTGTATGTTTTCCTGCCATTTTTTTAATCTTGTTTTTTATTTAAATTGTTGTGTTAATGGTTTTTATATATTCTTGATTATTACTATGTGCGCTGCCCAGAGTCACTTTGTGAGATGGGTAGTTATGCAAATGTGATTAAATAAATAAATAAATAAATACTAAATTAGCCATGAAATGGGTCCCAGCACACACTTGGGGGCCCAGGCCCAGAGCCAGGTCTTTAAGGACTTTAAGAAGCCAGCAGGGTCAGGGCCATCCTGATCTCCAGAGGGAGAATGTTCCATGAGGTGGGTGCTACAGCAGAAAAGGGACGACTTCTAGGTCCCACCAACCCACATTCTGTAGCCGACAGGACCCGAATCATGTCCATCCTGCCTGATCAGAACAGACGGGTAGAAACAACTGGGAGAGATGGTCCCTCAAGTAATCTGGTCCCAAGCCATGAAGGGCTTTAAAGGTGACAACCAGCACTTTGAACTGCACCCAGAAGCTGATTTGTGTAGGAAATCAGCTCATCTTATAAAGTCCTTTCTTTTAACAAACAGCACTCTTTCTTCATACGGGAAATGTATACGTACCCTGTGATTAATGCTAATGTTGCATTCACTGCATGTACAAATAGCTCTACCTGTACTAATCACTTGTGTGGAATCCACAGACCTTCCTACATAAAACTTTGTTTTATGACAAGTAGTCCTGAGATCTTGACTGTGAAATTATGTTCATCTTCTTACACTACAGAATTACTCAGTCATGTTCCAATTCAAGTGTTCTGTTCTGTTCTTCTATTCTTTATCAGATTAATATCCCACCGCAATCATAAAAAGACACTTGATGGACTTCAATAGAGAATAAAATATAGTATTACCAATAAAAAGAATCTTAAATGTACATTAAAATGTCAATTCTCTGGAAAAGCTGTCTTCAGTTTTTTCCAGAAGGCAAAAACTTCCAACAGGAGGTCATTCCAGAGAGCTTGCCCCATCACTGAAAATCCATACTTCCACACTTCATGCATGCACACACACACACACACACCCTGACACTGACCTGAAAATGGGGGACAACCAGCAGCTTCTCCCAGCATAATCAAAGTGTAATACAGTCCAACTGTAATGGAGAGATGTGGTCCTGTAGGTAACCCAGTGCCAAGCTATAACGGGCTTTATAAGTTAAAACCAGCAATTTAAATTTGAAGAGTTCATTCGGTTCACATTTTTTGAACAACTGAAGTGTTGATTCAGTTCAAATTTGCCATGTGATTCAAAGAGTGGAGCTGATTCAAGTAGAATATATGATTCAGGTTGTTAAATTAATTTAGTTCAAAGATGCAGTTAGATAAACATTTGTGTGCACATCCAAATCTACAGATTGTTTCAAAGATAAATGATTTGATTCAATGCATTAAATCAGTTTTGAAAATGTGATTTGAAGACTCAATCCAAAGGAGTAATTTAATATACTTTTGAATCTAAGCTTTGTGCAGGTTTAAAAGCCACATGATTATATATTTTAAACTGCTTGCAATGCATTAAGGAATGTATGTACATGATGAAGAGAGAGATCTTTCTATTTTCTTTCAAAGAATGAAATTTAAAATCACACTGAACTAAACCAAAAATTAATTGTTTCTATTACTTTTGAAAAAGCTGAGGATATGTATGTATACAATATAATATATATAGTATATATTTATGTTAAAGTCTCTTACATAATTTATGGAAGATTAGGAGAATAGCTAAGCTTTTATTGGGAAGTTTGCTTTCATGTAAGTGCTTTACAATTAATAGTGAGACATAAAAAGAAATGTGGCATTAGAACTCTGTTTTCCAGCAAAGTTCTTGGATTAAATATAATTTGATGTCTGCCGCTGAGTTTTGTTCATCAGTGCATGCTGAGATACAGACTTCCATATTGGAATAGTCTTTTAAATTATTGAACAATAATAATTGTAAATTAACTCATAGTTCTGGTAAATTGGGTAGAGAGATTTGAGAAAGAATATTGGTAATATTATCCATCCATCTATCCCACCCATCCACCCCCAAAAAGTTTGTCAAAACACTTGTCAAAACACTTCATTCTGCCAAGCATCCTTTTTCATATTTCCTGTTAGCATAACTCCACACGTTTCAGTGGCACTCTGCAAGATAGTTCTTTTCATTCTGTTCCAGACACCTCTCAGATTTATCTTCCATTCATTCTGTTGGGAGATTAAGCTACCTTCTAATATTTCTAAGTATGTCAGTATACTGCATTAGCCAAGCTGGTGAGATGCAGGTAATAGAATGTTGGCTGGCAGCATAGTTTCTAGATTAGAGATCCTACTTTGCATAGGTTGTGTAAGAACATTATTGGGGTGAGAATGGTAATTGGTAAGTATCTCCTTAGGAAAAAAACATATTTCTTTTGGATATGTGGCTTAAGCATAAGTCTGTTCAAATATATGCATGACAAAGGAATGAAATATAAATCTAAAAACATGATTGAATTTATTGCTTATGTTGAAAGACTGAGAAGATTAGTGAAGGATACAAAGCTGAAGAGAATGAAATGAAATGAAGAGAAAGAAAGTTGAACATGGGACTGTTCATTATTTGGAGGTGTCAGGAGTGGATCTTGGGGGGAAATGGACATGGGAAAAAATAAAAGTAGAGTGACTTGCAGGAAAGTATAAGTCCTGTATCAAAAGCATTAGAAAAAGAAGTTGTGAGAATTCAATAATACAACTCCACTTTATCTTCTTTGGAAAGAGTGTGCAATAGATAGTGACAAGCTAATATGTGTTTAGTTTTTTCCATTTTTATTGCTATTGTATACAAAAGAGACAAAAAGAAAAAAAGACACTGAGCCAAAAAGAAAAGAAACAAAATAAAAATAGCTTTTTAAACAAAACATTAAAACATGACCACAGAAATTAATATTGATCAGTTTTTCCATTATGTTGATTAAGAATCAGTTTGTACACAGTAGCTGCTTGAGGAGGGAGTAGAGCACCACTTTCTGAAGTACAGGTAGGACCATCCCTTCCCTCAAGGATGAATTCACCATTCCCTGGACCAAATTGCACATCATCTCCTCAGAGATCTTGACCAACCGGGAGGGACACATATCTAACACACAGGTGGTTACCTGTCTCCTTTCTTAGGACCACAGGCTTAAACTACTCTCAGATAACTGAGCTGTGCCTCAGTCAATTTCACAAAACTTTCTCGGCTGGAGTTCAGCTCAGAGTAGATCCAAGTGACTTTACCAGTCAGATAGCTCAGATTGGCCTCACAGTAGCCCTGCAGATGTTCCTCTGGCCTCTTCTTCCCCAGGAGGGACCAGGCTGCCAACTGGCTAACTGTGAATGCAATAAGGGCAGAAAAATAGTTTCATTTTGTTATACTTACGGCCACAAGGAGATCCTTAGTAAAGGTTTTTACCTGCATGTGGTCAGATTACCTTTTTGTCTTCCACCAGTGACACTCTAGGCATCTCTTCGGCCATTTCATCTTCTACAGTTCTTCTGAAAACCTGGGGGTTCGCTAGGGTCCATGAGCAGAGATATACCACATAGGTATGATATGATCAAAGGCTTTCCCCCCTTTCATCTACAGAATTACTGTTTTTTTTTTCCTAATGTACACTTTTGTAATTATTTTATCTTTAGTTGTTTCTTGCAATGTAGAAGGCTTTAAATGGCCTTCCAAGATGAGGCAGATTTTATTATATTGAATAATTTAAAACCTGAAGTTTTTCTTTTTCTTTTCTTTTTTAAGAAACTTATATTCTTCCAATTGAAAAATACATTTATCTACAAGTTAGGTAGGTCAAATATGTATTGGTGGCAACTCCAAATTCTATTTTGATTAACAGGTCTTCAGAATGTGTAGTGGAGAATAGAAATAAGGGATGCAGAACAGTATTATTTAATATTGGTAATTAAATGCTCTGTGAAACACACTGCATTTATTAATTATTATGACCTTTCTAAGGGTCATCTGGAAGTTTTACTTAAGTGCTTTGAGCATCTTTCTATTCTACTAGCAGTTCAGATAGTTTTGGCTGGAGATTTTAATCAAGTTTTAGATTCTTTGTTAGATCATAACATTACTCCACCAAAATTTAATTCCCACATATTGAAAGTGCTACAACCATATATGTTGGAGTGTAAGTTGGTGATATACGTTGACTTTTAAATCAATCACAACATGGATTTAAACCAACATCAAATATATTTGTGACTTGATTATTTATTTTATAAATCACAATCTTTAATTGATTGCAGAGATCATCGCCATTTAGGTTGTATTGCTATACCCAGTTATGCTCTAGTAACATTTATCAAGTAACATAAGAAAAAAGTAATGCTGCTTTTTCAAGCTGGTATTTAAATACATCATTACTAAAATATTTATATTTGATAAAATAGATGTTAAAATATTTTGAAGCTTTTTTTTAAATAAGTAGATATTTCATAAATTTAATAGTTGTTTAGAGTGCTTTTAAGGCATATATTTATAACTGTATTATCACATGTCTCATAGAAAAAGAAAAATAAGAAATTTAGACAAGAAAATTTGGAAAATAAAATTAAGGAATTTTTGAATATATATGCAAGACAACTTACACCAGAATTATGTAAAGCTTTTAGGTTCACTAAATCAGAACTTTATTCCCTTTATGCATGATAAAAAATATTCATTGCTGTGTATAAGGAAAAGATACTGGGATCAAGGGGAAAATCTGGTAAATTATTGATGTCTTGATTGAAATCATAACAAAGTAATAATTTTATTATTAAAGATGGTCAAGGCAAAAGATATAATGTTTAATAAATCAGCATTTTTGATATAAACTTTTTAATCCTGAGTCAAATATTACTGAAAAAGGAATTTATTTTTTTTAAAATAAAATAGTCATACTTATGATCAAGATACTTCTAGCTGCCCCTTTATTTCTTTAGGAAATAGATACTATTAAATGTATGAAGCAAGAAAAGCTCACGTCCCTGACAGCTATCCTACTTAGTATCTTATAGACATATATTGTCTTGCTTTTATATGGTTGGAGCTTTATAATGGTGCTTTAAAAAAATGTTTTAAAAAATTATTTCACCTTCTTTTACCGAGGCTCAGATGTGTTCAGTAAATTATTTCTTGTTTGTAAAAAAATCTCATTTCAGACATCCGTGGTGTGTAAACCCATGGTTTGATGCAGGCTCATCTTTCTAAGTGGACAGTTTAGTATTGCCTTTTGTGGAATCAGTACAACTGGAGGCTTATTCATGCAAGCAAATTTTATTTCTCAAGAGGGTTCTTCCGTGCTGTCCACAAAACAAACAAGCTCTGAAGCTGACACTTGGGGACAACCTTTGTGAGGAAACAGATCGAGTTGTCTATTATGTCTAGGCTTGCTAATGTTAAAAGCCCTAGTAATGGAGCTCTCTGATCTGCTGTTATTCTCTTAAAGTAATAGTGATATACCTCTGCAACATATGGCAGAATTTTTCTTCTTTTTAGTTGTAAGGAAAGAATGAGCCTCTGAGTACAAAAATCTTTCCCTCTGTCAGCCTTATCTAGATCCTGGGTTAAATGCTTAAATTTTGTTTGGCCTGAGGTCTGCTAGAAGTTTGTTTTTTTAAAATAATTAGGAATGTGTATTCTTTAATTTTTTTAATATTCATCTTTACCCTTGGGGGTAGATATACTAGTATGAATCCAGAGCATATATCCTAGGCTGCTCTCAGGGGTACCAAATCAATAAAGCCATTCTCCCTTCCTTTTTTCAGAAACAAAAAGAAATGGTGGGAAAGCATGGGTGAAGTGCAAATGGAAGATATTATAGTCTAGATCCTTCTCATAAAAGTCTATGAACAACTCAGAGCAGTTGTATGATAAATACCGCATGCCAAAGTATTCCTGTTCTAAGTAATTAAGTGTCTTTAATTTCCTCCTCCTAAAGGAAACCCAAACCCAGACTAGTTTTCACCAATACATATGGAGAACATCAGATTAAAGAAGGCTGGCTTAAGGTTTATACACACCTTCCCTCTTTGCTGACATTACTCTGCTATATGAGAATGAGATACAGTTAGCCAGAGGTATCCACTGTGAAAGAAGGCCTTTGACTGTCATATGCTCAACCAAAAGACATCTAGTCCAGCATTGTAACTCACATGGGGGCCAGTCAGGTGCCCATGTAGGGTCTGTAGGCACAGAACATTTCTATTATTTCTTAGCACTATACTAAGTATATATACACTGCACTATATATATTTGTATAGAGCAGTATCTGCTGGCTGGGGAATTCTGGGAGTTGATGTCCACACATCTTAAAGTTGCCAAGGTTGAGAATCACTGGTATAGAGTAATTACCGCAGTATCATATTTATTACCTATTTCTTTTCTAATGGTTGCTAATTATTTTCACTAGTATTCGTTGTGTTTCCTAATGCAGGAAAGTATAGTTGGCTTGTTCCTGACATTTATTTAATATGAATCCAGAACATAAACAACATCAGAATATTGCCTTCCTTTGATTTCCCTCTGTTTATGCCAACAGATCTTGCTTTCACCTGAACTGTCTATGCCCCTTCCAATCAGCCTTCCTTTCCATCATATTCCCTATTGCTTGTTTTTCCTTCTCCAGAACTTCAGAAGGATATTTTGTCTTACACGCCTCTGATGCTAATTTACCAGTATTTTTTAAGGTTGTTGCTAGCTACACTGGATTAATTGCTGCAAAGTGCAGTTTCTGATTTAACGTGAATTTTTCTGGTGTGCTTTTATACCTTAACCAATTTTTTTTCCTGCATTTAATATTGTTTAGTTATAGTATAGATTGGGAGTATAGGTGACTTATCTGATCCAGTACATATTGTTGGAATACATTTTTTAAAATTCCTTCAAGTGTGGGTCTTCAAATACATTTGAATCAGCCACCTTCCTTGCAATTAATTAATTAATTAATTAATTAAACATTGCAATTAAGCATTTTTCATTATCGTGGCTCTAAGTTGGAAATCTGGATGACTGGGGAATCATGGAATCAAAAATGATGATGAGGTGCTATTTGAAAAACATTTGAAAGAGGTGGCTTGCAGAATGTATTAGTACAAGCATGACTCCTCTCCTTGAATTGTAAAAACACCCGTGTTTTTGAAAGGCTCACATAGCTGCTTCAAAAGCTGCCCCACATCTCTATGAAGGAAAAATGGCTGCATATCAGTTCTGGTCCAAGCAGAGCTGTTAACATGTACATGTACACAAGCAAGTAGACAACCGAAACTAATCTTTGAAGGAGTCGTACAAGCCTTTCTTGGGGATGCAGCCAGATTAACCCTTTAAGGGAGGGATACTCTCAAAACATGTTTGGAATACTTTGCTACTGTTTACCCGTATGATTCTAACCATTCCTGAAATGTAACTTTTTAATGTTTAAATAGGATGTCAGGCAACAATGTTCCAGTGCATACTGTTATCCAGAGTGCCTCTCACAGTTCATCCTGTAACAGATCCAGCACGACAAATAGTATTGCCTTAAATTCAGGAAATGCTTCTAGATAAATTAATGGAAAATTGAAGTTGCATTCTTTGGCAGGAGGCAAACATAGCTAGCAATTATACATCTAAGAGATATATTGGACAAGACAAGAGCCAATTAAATCTGTATTACAAGAATTGACAATTGTCTGCTTACTTCTCTGCTTTTACAGTGGGGCAAAAAAGTATTTAGTCAGCCACCAACTGTGCAAGTTCTCCCACTTAAAAAGATGAGAGAGGCCTGTAATTTTCATCATAGGTATACCTCAACTATGAGAGACAAAATGGGGGGGGGGGAATCCAGAAAATCACATTGTCTGATTTTTAAAGAATTTATTTGCAAATCATGGTGGAAAATAAGTATTTGGTCAATATCAAAAGTTCATCTCAATACTTTGTTATATATCCTTTGTTGGCAATGACAGAGGTCAAACGTTTTCTGTAAGTCTTCACAACATTTTCACACACTGTTGCTGGTATTTTGGCCCATTCCTCCATGCAGATCTCCTCTAGAGCAGTGATGTTTTGGGGCTGTCGCTGAGCAACACGGACTTTCAACTCCCTCCAAAGGTTTTCCATGGGGTTGAGATCTGGAGACTGGCTAGGCCACTCCAGGACCTTGAAATGCTTCTTACGAAGCCACTCCTTCGTTGACTGGGCGGTGTGTTTGGGATCATTGTCATGCTGAAAGACCCAGCCACGTTTCATCTTCAATGCCCTTGCTGATGGAAGGAGGTGTTCACTCAAAATCTCACGATACATGGCCCCATTCATTCTTTCCTTTACACAGATCAGTCGTCCTGGTCCCTTTGCAGAAAAACAGCCCCAAAGCATGATGTTTCCACCCCCATGCTTCACAGTAGGTATGGTGTTCTTTGGATGCAACTCATCATTCTCTCTCCTCCAAACACAACGAGTTGAGTTTAGACCAAAACATTCTACTTTGGTTTCATCTGACCATATGACATTCTCCCAGTCCTCTTCTGGATCATCCAAATGCTCTCTAGCAAACTTCAGACGGGCCCAGACATGTATTGGCTTAAGCAGGGGGACACATCTGGCACTGCAGGATTTGAGTCCCTGGCAGCATAGTGTGTTACTGATGGTAGCCTTTGTTACTTTGGTCCCAGCTCTCTGCAGGTCATTCACTAGGTCCCCCCATGTGGTTCTGGGATTTTTGCTCACCGTTCTTGTGATCATTTTGACCCCACAGGGTGAGATCTTGCGTGGAGCCCCAGATCAAGGGAGATTATCAGTGGTCTTGTATGTCTTCCATTTTCTAATTATTGCTCCCACAGTTGATTTCTTCACACCAAGCTGCTTGCCTATTGCAGATTCAGTCTTCCCAGCCTGGTGCAGGTCTACAATTTTGTTTCTGGTGTCCTTCAACAGCTCTTTAGTCTTGGCCATAGTGGAGTTTGGAGTGTGACTGTTTGAGGTTGTGGACAGGTGTCTTTTATACTGATAACAAGGTCAAACAGGTGCCATTACTACAGGTAACAAGTGGAGGACAGAGGAGCCTCTTAAAGAAGTAGTTACAGGTCTGTGAGAGCCAGACATCTTGCTTGTTTGTAGGTGACCAAATACTTATTTTCCACCATGATTTGCAAATAAATTCTTTAAAAATCAGACAATGTGATTTTCTGGATTTCCCCCCCCCCATTTTGTCTCTCATAGTTGACGTATACCTATGATGAAAATTACAAGCCTCTCTCATCTTTTTAAGTGGGAGAATTTGCGCAATTGATGGCTGACTAAATACTTTTTTGCCCCACTAGCTGCTCTGCTTAATTAACAGCCCTACAACAGTCAGAATTCATTGGGTAAATTCTTTTCCACAATAGTAGTCGCCACGCTAGAAAAATAAGTTTGAAACACTTCAGGGTGGTTTTTTTTTGTTGGTTGTTTCTGTCCTTTTTTGTTTTTGCATTGCTTTAAAAAGTGTTGAACTTCATTGAAAGGACAATAATACTGGCTATTGCTTGTTGGGTTTTAGATTGGTAGTACTGTAAAGACTGTTCTGTAGGCTATTTTGTCATTCTCTAGTGCTGCTGTCAACATTTCAGTATACAGCTTTGCATTGCTTGGTTTTGTTATTTCTATTGTACACATGCAGCACTGAATGTATAGTTTATAAATAAAGCAAAATAAAATAAAAATACTGCCGTTGTACAGTATATTTACGCAGGATAATGTTTGATTAGCTGTTTACCGCAATATCTGTAGCAATAAAGTACATATCCAAAAGGAAAAAAATGCTGAATTTAGGATTATCTCCCCCACCAAAGAAAATTATTAGAAAACAATGTTTCTATTCCTCTTACCATACTCTCAATTAATCTAAGATAATCCTCCCATTTGGGAACAACGTTTGGGGGGAAAAGCCTAGTCTACTTTTCAAGTAAATACTGTCAACTCATAAGCCACTGTCTCATTTCTCTTTGTTATGATTGCACTTAAGCCAAAGAAATGCTTATCTGAAAACTTCATGCTTGCTACTGTCCAGTTTGTAAATGCTCAGGTAGAAAATGCCAAATACCTCAGGTGCTTTGAAGAAACAGTATTACCGAGTCTTTAGTATACCTACACATTGCCAAGCATTCAGGTCATGTTGAATTATTAATTTGGGAACATAGGCAAACATTGATATTATTCTGTGCCTATACAGTATCTGTCCTGGTTTACTTTAATATATTTTGTATCTATAACTTAACAAGGTTTCTTTTCTTTTGAATGATTGAATTTGAGGGTTTAAAAAATCTATTCTTGCTTATGGAGAATGGCCATTTCAGAACCATCCCAGAGGGAGGGATTTTTCCTTCTTGAAAAACATTCTCTGTTTTTAATGATGTCTGCTAAACATGTTAGTTTGTAGAAGGTCAAGCAGTATGCAGGAGTTTGCAGAAGTAAAAAATGGCACTTGATTTACACAGAGACTATTAAACTTGTGATATTTTCAAAAGCCAGGTTTTCTTGTTTAAATTTTTCTTTAATTTGAATATATGTACAAGGTAGAAATCTTAGTTTGTAACTTTTCTTAAAGCTGTGATTCCAGTGTTGCTTGGTCATTTTCAGTATGTCGTTCCATTTCCAACTGATATGACATGTACATGCATACCCTTAGGAATTTTTTTGGGATTGATACCCTTTCTCACATTTTTGGAATGCTTCATTCCATCTTCCAAACCCTCCATCACCTCCAGCTGAAGGTAACATTTGATTTGAGACTGTGTTCCCTTTTTGCAGACTTTGTGAGTCACTGGCTGAGCAATGACTTTTTAGAAATAAGTAAATTGCCATGACACCATAAACTACTGTCTATGTACCATTCTGTTGTTCCACTATCATTTTTTAAAAACTTGGGTCAAGAAAAATTGAGAAATATTTTGCTGATTTTAATGTCTTTCTTTATATTTAGTTTTTAAAACTTGTCTTTTGCTCTTTGCTTTACCTAGAATGTTACCAGTTACACTAATGCATCAGTTTTATTTAAAATCAGCAATGATGGCAAAAGCAATGAGTGTTTGGGATTATGGGAATTGTACTTCAGTATATCTGGAGGTTATCAAATTAGGGCAGGTCGCTCAGGATGGTACAAATGACTGAGTTTTTAATTTCAATAGCCTTCTTTCTCTTATTTTAAAACTATTTTTAGATTTTGATGACCAGCTTTTTTCTTTTAATAAGTTCACTTGTACATTCCCAGTATGTTTTAATTCCTAATCAAATGAAGACCAGAAAACAAAAACAAATCTTTTGAATAATTACTTGAACAATGATACTGCTAATGAAGTAGCTTTTCATGGGAGAGGAGGGACTTCAAGATACCCAGTGAAAGAAGGAAGACTTTCTTAATAGCAGCGAAGTAAAATGTAGCTTAATGTGTCATAATTTAGACCTGTGTTTCTCAACCTTGGCTACTTTAAGATGTCTGGACTTCAACTCCCAAAATTCCCCAGCCAGTGTGCAGCCTTGCAGTCAGGATGGCCAGTGGACTGGGTTTTGTGGATTGTAGTCTAAAATATCTGGAAGGCACTAGGTGGCCTATCTCTGGAAAGTGCTCCTGAACTTGCATTTTGTCTGGGGATTCTAGAAGTTGCAGTCCAAAACACACCTGGAGGAAGTCAACTTGGAGCAGTTTACTGGAACTTCATAAGGCCACAGGCAATCTTCAATGTTGACTAAGACATATTCCATTTCCATATTGTTTTTAACATGTTTATCATTCAGTCTCCTATGACAGCATGCCTCACAAGAATACAGAATAGATGGAATATTTTCAGAGGAGTTAATTCTACTATTTTAGGGCTTTCCTCCTTCCTGTTTTTCTAAAAATAAAGCTAATGATAAGAGCATATTTTCCTCCATTGTTGTTGTTATGGTTGGTTGCACAGTCAGCCAAATGTTCAGACTGGATTTGGCATTTTTATCCACCTATCGAGTCCTTCCCAAGGACCTGGGATAGGCAGATGTTGTTTGATGATGTTAAAGGTATATAAGGGTACAAGCTGTTCCAAGTAAAGCTGCCCTTTGCAACTGACTGATGGTGATTTTGTCAATGCGGATGGTGTTCAAGTGGTGCTCCAGATGTTTTGGGACTGCACCCAGGGCACCTGTTACTATTGGTATTATCTTTGCTTTTTTTTTTTTGCCACAGTCATTCTACTTCTATTTGCAGGTCTTTGTATTTTGTGATTTTCCCCAGTTCTTTCTCTTCTCTTCTGCCATCTCCAGGTATTGCAGTGTCCACTATCCAGACTTTTTTGTCTTTCTCATCAACAAGTGTTAAGTCTGGGGTGTTATGGGGCAAGTGCTTGTCTGTTTGAATTCTAAAGTCCCAGAGCACTTTAGCTTCTTCATTTTCTATTACTTTGTGTGTTTTGTGGTCCCACCAGTTCTGGCTTGCAGGCAAATGGTATTTCTTGCAGATATTCCAATGCACCATTGTTGCTACTTTGTCATGCTGTTGTTTGTAGTCAGTCTGTGTGATCTTGCAGCAGCTAATTAGGTAGTACACTTTTCTTCAGCTTCTTTGCACAGACGGCATTTGCTGTCTGTTGTTGTCTTCTCAATTCTGGCTTTATATACATTGTTGTTGTTATTATTATGTTGTATATATTTCTTCAACAGCAGTCAGACTGCATAGATTATTATCTATCATAATGTTGCATCTTTCAGTTTTGACCTCCAGCAAGCTTCTTTCTTCTGACAACTGCTTGGGGCTCTGGGCACATGATGCTTCACAATGCTCAATTCTTGTTGTTCCCATATATAGTATGGAATTTGTCATGTGCATACCCTCAGAGCTTATTATGTGAATTTGCTTGCCTCTGAACAATACTGTATACAATTATTACCTGCTTTTTTCTTCTTTTAAAAAGATGTGACATGGTCCAGTTTTTTAAAAACAATCTGCAGATAGTGAAGAAGTGTGATGTGAGAGATAATAGATGTTGTCTTCTAAGGCTAAATTAAATTTAAGCACATTCATACATGTGCTGTTTTGGAAGTATATGCTAATATAAAAGTGTGTCATTTCCCTTGTTGTGGCTGTCCTGTGCATCTTGCAGCAACATGTAAAGCTCAGACTGTTGTGATGTTAATGAGTGTAGGAGTTTTAAGCAGTAATATCTCATGGACAGCAGCTCTATCTATCATGTGCCAGGGGATAAACTATCTGATTCAGATATGAGAACCTAAGTTCATACATATGTTCTCAACAGTGTTAGACATTTTGCATGCTAGGCTTTGAGTCAAAAAGTGTTATGAAAAGTGTTAACAGTAAATATTTTTGTAGAAGGTATACTGGTAGATTCCATGAATGGGGACACTCCATCCTCTGCAATTCCTGTAAGCCAAAATTGCTTTTCTGTGAGTATGCTTTGCTATCATTACGTGGCATTCGGGCAAGATAATATGTAGCTATCCTTGGCCATATCTTAAGCATAGTGTACACATAGTCGCCTCCATTTGTAGTGTACTTTGCTAGTCTTCTTTAGGATTAATAAGAGATGTTTGAAAAACATTTTGCTTATTGAAAGTATAGAGAAGTTCTCATTGGTTATTTGAACGGTATATTGCTCAGTACAATGTGCACCCAGCTACTGTAAATTACTATAAATTATTGTCTGCTCTAAGACAGTGGCATTGAGAAAATAGCTGGCTCACTAACTACTAAGATCAGCTTGACAATATTTTGATAAGAAGTTGGAAAAGGAATGCATTTTACTTTGTTACACCAAATAGACTTACACATCTAATTTAGTATTGCAAAGTTATTCCTTGGCTTTCAAGAAAATTGAAAATTCCACTGAAAACTAATATCAGAATTCAAGCTTTACCTTTGTAGGATTCCTTTCACCTTTATGAAAATGTAAGCAGAGCTCTCTTTAGACAATTAGCTAGGGTTTACTTTCTAGTTCAAAACAATGGTGCAGTCATGTTTTAAGATTATTTCTGGAATGGGCTCATTTGAGGTGGTTACCTTTGAAACACAACAATACATTGCATTTTTTTGTTTGTTATTTCCTGCTCTAAATTCAGTGCTGAAGCATAATATATAATTATGTAATTGAACAAAGGGTTTTTAAGAACTGCTTTGCATAAGATGTCATCTGTTCTGGTCTTGAGCAAGCAACCTGGATTCTCACTGAGTATTGTTGGATCTAGATTAATCCATGAACTTCTGACTCTTGTTAAGCCCTACTTGGATTGTGAATGTCATGAAATTGCAACCTCATTGTTTAAAATGTCACAAAGTTTACATAATTGTCTTTTTAAGTTTAACATTTTCAAGAGACAAAACCTTAGTTGTTCCCGAGACATTCTCAGAAACAAGCCTGCCTAGGGCTATACAAGCTGATTCCAGCAAAAGCATGAGTTTCCCCACTTTCTCATTGCCTTAGCCATGAACTTATCGGTTGGTTTGAGACAAGCTACTTTCTGTCAATCGTAGCCCTTCTCCCTATTTGTTTGATGTGGAGATGAAGACAGTGTTTCATAAGATGAGTTTAGTAATATGGTAGGATGAACAGCTTTTATAACACTATTTAAATATAAGGACACTGCCCTTTGCATATTATTCAAACTCTTCTTTTAATTTGTCTGGGAGGAAACCATCCTTAATTGGCAGGGGATACATAGTGACAGTTTATAGCTATGGAGGAAAGTCTGGAAGGGGGAAGAGGCAGACAAGTGTCAACTCCTATATCCACCTCCTGATCTTTAACTACATTATCTCTGTACCAGATTTTAATCTCTTCAAAATATAAATTAAACAGCATGCAACAGGATTGAAAAGGATAGTGAGCTGCTCTTTTAAGTTACTGTTTTTGGCATTTGGTTATTGAATTTTCCCAGGCATATGTTTTCAGTTTTCTTTAAAGGTCCAAAGGATCTGTTTCTAGAAACTGTTATTAGATTGAGGTTAATATTTTTGAAAGAAGTCAGGAGATTGCAACTGCAGTGTTTTCACCTGGACTACTTCCCTGTTGAGCTTTTTGTCCCAAAAATTTTTTTTTGCCAGAATAAAGTTTATATGAAGTGAAGAAAGATCAATAATTAGGTATAAAGCATTTAGATCAAGGGCATTGCTCTGTTGCCTTGTGCAGGTTCTCGATCCCACTGAAGGACTATTCCTTCGGGGGCCAAGGTCTGCCAGATCCTTTTGTATAAACAGTTCAGTAATATATTAGCCAGGTGGCTGGAGATATTTTGGTCAGTGTTTGCTTTGAAATTCAAGGCACTAAAAGCTAAGTAGCAAATGTGCCAAGCTGCAAAACTTGGAACACGCTCAGATGCGTAGGTTTTCAAGTCTGTACAGTTGATTCACTAACTTGCAAAATACTTTGCCTGATGTGCTCCAGACCTCTTTGTATGTATGGGCCCTTTCTTGAAGTAGTTTATTCTGTGATGAAAGAGTACTTTTTAGTATTATACTTATCTTTAAAACAGCACTTTATTCTGCTCAGTAACACATTTCCTCAAAGTATACCACCAGATTTAACCCCAGTTTCATAGTGGCTAAACTGGCTTAACAAAACACCCTACCTGTGTTCACATAATATGGTACGCCAAAAGAAATAAAAAATATTATGGCTCAATTTGATGCCTTATTCATACAGTATGCTAAAACATTGACTGGAGTTCTGCCCAGGCTGAACCAAAAAATGTCCCATCCCACTTTAGCTTAGCATTTTGTACAAATGCAGCTTCTGACCTGTCCATGAGTGGCTTTCTGTTAGTTAAATTATGTTCCCTGGGAGTCATAGTGTACTTCTCACATCCCTGCACACTCACCTTTATCTCCCTCTGTTATATACATTATTATCTTCCTAATGGGCTCTAGGTCCACTATTCAAGCCATCAGGCAGATCCCACTTAAAATACTAATGAGGAAAACAGTGTTCCTGGTGGCTATAACATTAATCAGGAGAATAGGGGAGCTGAAGCACTATCAGTTAGTGATCTAAGGTGAACTCATACTTCTTTGTCACAAGAAGTTATACAGTATTGCCTAACTTTTGTCCAACTCTATCTTATGCTTAGGAACATGTCTTACACATAGAATATATCTGAAGGACATCCTAAAGACCCCTCTGACATCTTTTTTGTGTCTTATGGCCCAGGATGGCAGGGCAGCACTCCATCATTAGCTGTTAGGAACAAGAATGTTTAACTAGTGGCAAACAAGTCCCTAAAGGAGTCATGCTTCCAACACTTTGCTTGGTGAGAAAAACTATTCATAGCAGCCCAATAAGTAGGGGTTCCATTAATGGATATTTGCAGGGTGGCTTCCTGATACTTCCACATTTATCAGTCACTATTTAATAAGTGAATCTCATCAGATGCTGTCAGTCTTGCAAGGTAGTCCAGATGAGAAGCTACCCAGATAAACGACAGGTAGTCCTCGATTTATTACCATTCATTCAGTGACAGTTCAAAGTTATGACGGCACTGAACGAAGGGACTTATGACCAGTCCTCAAGGTTCCCCCACAGTCATGTGAACAAAATTCAGGTGCTTGGCAACCAGCTTGCACTTAAGACCAATTCAAGTGTCCCTTGGTCATGTGATCGCCATTTGCAGCCTTCCCTGCCAGCTTCCCACAAACAAAATCAATGGGGAAGATCGCAAGTTGCTCGGGTAAGTCTTCCTCACCCCCACTTTCATTGCTCATTGCTAAGGAAATATGGCTGTGACATATCCCTGTAGTATCAACTTAGTCCAGCAACCTAGGATGGTAATTGGATTTATCACAAGATTCCTTCTGCTTACTAATAGACCTCCCCCAAAAATAGGGAAATTCCCTATAAAAGAAGGGAAAAACTTATCTGTGCTTTGAGTATTGTGATGATTTATTGTTTACAAGCAAACATGGTTCAAGTCAGTTCCTGTCACTCCCAGGATAATAGGAATTTCTCCTTAATCCTGCCTTCTTACTGGAAGAAGGAGTTAATCATTGTCCAATGACCAGAAGGATACTTCAGGTTAAGTCCAACCACCTTATAGCATAGACCTTAGGGGAAAAAAGGTGGAAATTGCTGTATATGCCAGTATGGAAAAGAAGGTCAGGGAATACTGTGTCCTTTGGAAAGAGTACTTCAGCCAAAGATCTGAGATTTTGAAAATGCTGGTTTATATAAATGGATGTTCAAAACAATTTCAGGAAATGTGGGTCCAGCAGTATCATAAGAGAAATTTATGTTTCATCTCTGTTGCTCATCACGTGGAATGGAACAGTATGAGAAAAAAAAAAGACAGCCTTTATGCTATCTCCTGCAATTACAGGACTACCTATAATTTAATACTCTGTTCTGCATTCAAAAACAAACATTATTTTATAATTTGGAAGGGGAGAAATGGTTTTAAATACGTTTATAACTGCTGTGAAGAAAATTGGAAGCTGCTGCTTTAACTATCTTTCTGTTGTCTTTTTCTATTTTTTCACTCTTATTGCTTTAACACTTTTTTCTCTTTCTTTTTTCTGTTTCTTTATATTGTTTTGTGTTTATCTTTTCAACTTTGTAAACATTTTTCAATAAAACCTATTAAAAACATAAACATTCTGGGTTGGAAAAAAATAAACAATCTGGGTAGGAAGGAAGGCTCACATCCAACTCTCCCCCCACCCCTATAACAACTGATTGGAACCTTCCACTTAGGAAGGAGCAGAACCACTTTAAAATGGTTTAGGTAGTCCAGAGGGATCCACAGTATCAGAAGCTGCTGAGAGATCTAGCAAAACAAGGGTGATTCCATTTCATTCCCACCATTACTTGTCTATGTAAGATAAGAATGTTGGTTGATTTATTAATATGAAGAAGAAATATCAAATGATTTGGTCGAGCTTATTCTTTCCCAGCTATGTGGCCTTAACTTCCATAATCTACAGCTGAGGCAGATGCTGACAACATCTATATATCATTCCTTTAAAAAAAAAAAAAGTGGGGGAAGCCTTTGGCCTTTACATTGAAATAAATTTCTTTACAATCAGTAGAAATCTTTCTTTAAATTGAATTACATTCTATATTTCCCTGGGAGATTCAGAAGAACCTTCAGCATGCCTTGTATCTTAAAAGGAAGGAAGTTTTCCTTGCTCAGGGATTGGGCAATGGCCTCCTAGACTTATTTTTATTAGCAGCAAAAGAGATCAGGTTTGTCAAATCAGTTGTAGACCCTCTCTAAAGGGCTGTATTGCATTGGTGGGTCCCAGGAGGTGGACCTTCCCTGCTGTGACCCCTGCCTTGTGGAATCTTCTCCCTCCAGAAGTGAAATTAGCCCCATCCCACCTAACATTCTACAGGTCCCTCAAGACCTGGCTATGTGATCAGGCCTGGGAGTCCCAGGGGACCAGGGAGATTCTGTGATGGCTCCATACTACAGTTAACATCATCCTCTCCTGTTGTGTGTGTTTTTCTAGTTTTTATAATTTTGATTATTGTTTTATATATATTTATAGGTTTTTTAACTGAGTGTTGTTCACCACCCAGAGTCACTTTTTTGTGAGATGGGTGGCTATGTAAATATGATTGATCAATCAATCAATCAATCAGTCATGTGGATAGAGGACAGAAAGCAAGCTGCAAATAAGCCAAGGTTAGCCAGATATATCAAGTTGTAGCTATGCAGTGTGTGAACGCACTGTGGAACACCCTTGCTCCAGTGATCTGGCAGGCCCCACCTTTTCAGCCTTCTGGAAAGCCATAAAGAGCTGCCTCTACCTCAGGCGCTGGGGAAGAGTGAGGTGGGAGCCTGTAGATGGCTTGTTGGGGCACCCCAGGATGATGGCTAGGCATAGGCTTTTTGTTTTGTTTTGAGGTTTTGTTGCGAGCTGCCCACAATTGTGTTCTGAGATGGGTGGCTATACAAACCTTTTAAATAGATAAATAACTTGAACATGTGACAGTCAAT
The DNA here is from genome assembly GCF_059951505.1 of Python bivittatus. NCBI lineage: Eukaryota > Metazoa > Chordata > Lepidosauria > Squamata > Pythonidae > Python > Python bivittatus. The sequence goes on along the minus strand of NW_028277035.1, from coordinate 35,675,240 downwards.
CATAGAAAAGTGTGCACCTGTAATGAACTTCTTTTTCATTCTGTTTACAGATGCATATTGCAAAATAATAACTCTTTAACGAGTCCTCTGGATGGAGTGGGCCAACGTGTTAATAACATTTTTTGTTGACTATCAGTCTCACCTTTAGCTTTGCTGAAGTTTTATTTCTGCCAGGTATCTGATTGTGCGCTATTACATAGAATCACCCTGGTTTGTAAATGCTTTGAATGAGCTACAGTTCCTATTTCTGTGCCAGCACTGTCTGGGCAGAGCCATCTTCTGTTTCCACTCATTGGCTGAATTTAAGACAGGGAAGGAGGAACTTTGCTAAAAAGGAAGTCTGTAAAACATAAAATCAAGGCTGAGAGGAGTACCTGCTGATCTGCTATCACCTGCTGAAAAATCATATGAATGTGAATTTGATTTTGTCTACCATATTCTTCTGGCTAAATCAATAGTATGGTTTTATATAGGACACTTAGGAGAATCCTTAATAGCCTACAGTAATAATTAAATACTCGCCCCATTCATTGATTTTGTTTCCCCAAGAGCTGCCTTGTGTGCCATCTGGCTAAGGGGGCAGTCTGAGGTCCTGTAGCCTTCCCTTAATTATTTATGCTGGCTTGTTTGTGAAGCAGCTGTCATTTCAGACATAGCTGGAAAACACACCTTGCAGCTCTAGCTTTTTGAGCCTCAGTTAGCCTGCCACAGAGCAGTGATGGTGGGAATCTTGTTTCATTAGTCTTGGACATTTTTTTCATGTTAAAACCTTTTGCCTAGAACTTTAATTCAGCCCTTTGATTATTTTTCCCTTCTTCTTAAACTGCTGATTTCTGAAATTCTGGACTCCAAGTTGCACACAGTGTATCATGACTTCAGGAAATAAACTGAACAGATTGTTTAGATTGTTTTTTTGCAGAGAGGCTATTTTTGTGATTCTCCAATGGCTACTCTCAAGCACACTGGTTGCTATAGCAGTAATAACAACATAATTTAGCACAAAGAAATCCTCTTTTGAATATGGGAGAACTAGTTAAACTTTAAGACAGTTTTGAAAAGTTAATCCTTGTTTCAAGTATAGGTCTGTTCTCACTCCCCAAAACTTGTTTAGTTTTACAAAATGAATTTCCTGTCATAGGGAAGCCTGAAAATCAGCCAAAATAGTATTTGCAGTATCCTTTATCTGTCTTATTTTGGACACCATTTCCCTTTGATTAAAAACAGAATATTTAATAACATCCTCACTCTTCTTGTTCTTAATACTAGAGAAATTAGGAATATTGAATTAGTTAACATTTAGTATTTTCTGAAATACTTCTTTTGGCAAATTAATAATGCCAGGATTTGCTGGGCTGGGTACAATCTTGTCTCTTGCACAGTATCAAGTTCAGTGGGCCAGTCCTTACATGAATATATTGTGTGTTAAGTGAATACATGCTCGCATAAGCAGAGCAATTTATGCTTAGATACTGCTGTATTTATGTGATGGTATATATCTGCTTATGTGGGGTGCTCAGAGATAATCCAAAATCAGTTCTGATCGCATTCTTTTGCTCAGTTGTGCATGTTATTATCTTCCTCCTTACGCTCAGCCTGTTAGAGGTGTGTATGAACCAATATCTGGCCCTGCCCACTGCTACTCCCTAAACAAATGAATAAAGTGAGTGCAATATCTAATTGGTGCCTCTTTTTTTTTTTTTTCATAAGTATCCTGACAGAGAATTATATGTATTGTGTGGCAAGCTTCTGGTCAAGGTGACTTTCACAGGAATCTGGTTTATATATAACCATTTAACTACAACTTTGCTGTGGGCTATTTCTAAAGTGGTCCACGGTATTTGAACTCCTGCCCAGAAGCATAAACCATGTAAGAACATACTGTATATTAGATTTTTAGAATTTACTTGATTTGGGAACATGTTGCTCTGACTAGTATGTCTCTGCCTAGGTCAAAAGGATATTTATTCCTTCAAAATTAGCAGAAGAAAAAAGATGTTTTGCTCCTACCTGCTCCATCCTCCCCCCTTTGAAAGAATACGGGAAACTAGCAATACATTGGTTAACATTATTCCCCCAAAACCTTCCTTTTGCAACAATACTACCATTTTCTCATCTCGTTTCAGGTGACGTTGTGGATATCTATCAGCGAGAGTTCCTAGCACTGAGAGACCGTTTACATGCTGCAGAACAGGAAAGCCTCAAGCGGTCAAAGGAGCTGAATGTAGTCCTAGATGAAATAAAGAGAGCCATCTCTGAAAAGCAAGCCCTACGGGATATAAATCGGACGTGGAGCAGTTTATCTGGTAAATCCGGCTTTAAAAAAAGATGAGCTGTAGCGAGGTCTGCCTCAACCTGATGCCAAAGGCAGTGCTGGCTGGAAGGTCTGGGAATTGGAGTCCATCAGGTCTGGAAGCACCAGTTGTGGAAGGCCGACAAAGAGCATCTGCTATGCAGATATTTTGTAGGTCACTGAATGTAATAAAGGGTGCTTAAAATTTATGGAAATGTTATCATTGAATCATGATACCTTGGAAGGGACCTTAGAGGACATCTAGTCTAACATCTGTTATTTGTAGAGAAGTAATATATCATTAAACTCACCATGCATGAAATGATGTGAAAATTATTTAAAATGTTCTTAGTCCACTGAAAACATATCTAGTTATCTTGAACATGCAAACTCATGTTGTAGATGGAAGTTATCCCATTTAAGATCGCATCTTTGTGTCCTTAATCCTTTGCAACCACATTATTCATACCCGTGCTGTCGTAGCTTTAGTTTTGTGTGAACTCAACACTGCTGTTTGATTTCTAATTTCCTCTGATGCTTTCCTGGTTTCTCTAGATCCTTTTTCTCCATAGCCTTAACCAGCTGATCTCTGTAGGCAACCTGTAAATAGTCCCCTTTTGCACAGAAAAGTCTTCCTACCCTTATGTGCTTTTTAAAATTATGATGATGATGATGATGATGATGATGATGATGATGATGAACCACCTTTAACACCATCAAGCAACAACATCTGCCTATCCCAGGTCCTTGGGAAGGACTCGATAGGTGGATAAAAATGCCACATCCAGTCTAAACAACTGGCTGACTGTGGGACCAACAATAATTTATTAAATTTATATGCCGTCTGACTCCCAGCAACTCTGGGCAGATTACAAATTGTTAAAAAAATTAAAATCATTTAAAAGCAAGGAACAGTACAAAAACAACACAAAAGAACAAGGATGGCAGAGAAAACAAACCTGGATGAGAACAAGGAAAAGAAAGAACAGGGTCATCGGTCATCCTTGCCAAAGGCCTGGGAGAAGCCCTTCGAAATACCAGTAGGGCGGGGGCAATTCGTATCTTGGGAGGAACCTCGTTCCAGAGGGCAGGCGCTGCTGCAGAGAAGGCATGCGTCCATGGTCCAGACAGATGGCACTGTTTAATCGATGGAACCTGGATTGTGCCAACCCTGCCAGATTGAATCAGCCAGGCAGATACTATGGGAGACAGGCAGTCCTCAGGTAACCAGGCCCTATGCCATGTGGGGCTTTATAGGTAGCAAGCAGCTCCATGAATCACACCCAGAAGCAAATTGGCCACCAGTGCAGCTCACAAAGCAGAGGTGTTACATGGCCATAGAAGAGAGGCTACATGAAGAATGCTGCTGCTGCTGCTGCTGCTGCTTTGGTGCCACCTGGTGGTGATTATGTAAGCACCTTGAATAGGCTGCGTCAAAATATTTAAGTTGGCTAATTTATAAAGGTGTATAACTGCACTCAAAAGGAGTATAATAGAGAATGTTCCTCACTTGAATTGAAATTTAAGGTATATGTTTCTAAGAAATAAAATAGTGGCGTCGCTTACAATTGGATTTTACATCCATATGCATACTGGCTTCTTTTCATGGATGCATTTGGTCTTCCCAAGTGGCACAAATTTAGGACATAACTATTGGGGATGTGCAGTGTTTAGATTCAGTGTCCAAAAGGTGCTCTCAGTGATGCCTGGAGTACTTTTGGGTGAACCAATCTAAAGAGCTGCATAGCCCTAATAAATATTAGAGAAAATTAGGGTTCTGGGATTTGATATAAATACAGAAGTCCTGGCCATAAATTTCTGTTCCTCTTCTCTCGAAAAGCCTGAGGAAAAGTGAAGCATGGATGCTTGGAGCCTTAGGTATTTCATGCTAAACTTAATAGGATTAGAGGATACCAGTGAAAAAGATTGTACTATTTCACCAAGCGGTCGCCTTAGCTGGCTAGATGGTGTATGAAAAGGTTATGTCCGGCCAGATGGGTTGAACATATCCATGGGTTCGCCTGTCTTCCCTAGATGAAACAAAATTGAAACTCTGGAATATCACTAACAAGAATGTGCTGCATCTTCCAACCATCTTCCATCATTTGCCACATTTGTTATCGAAGGAGAACAGTCTGCAGCCAGCGATACACGTGGGACAAGGGCGCACTGGAGGTAAGTGGAGCCAGCTGTTCATCCAGTGGCTGTTTCCTAATCGTAACTGGTTCAGACGTGCAGTGATTGGAGTCCCACAGCATGCTAAGCCCAAGTATGGCTGGCTTGTTTGTGGCTTAAGACAGGAGTTCTCAAACTGGGTCAGGCCCCCACGGGGATCGTGAGCAGCTTAGTCACAACATTCAAAGAGTTTTGCCTCAAAGATGATAGTTCAGCTTGCACTTTTGAATATTACCACATTTTTCTATCTACCCCCTTTTCTTAGCATAGGCAAAATGTTCTGTAAAGCTACAATAATATTATAACCTTTAAATGGTTATTTAAGTTACAGAATGTCATTTTGTTCAGCTTCTCTTAGAAATATTCATGCATCTGTAGCATCTCCACCGGCATTGCTTGTGCTAGTACATCCACAGACTTCGGATTGTCAGTAGAAGCATATGCATTCATAAACTCTGGCATTTTCATCTGCTGTTTTAAATGTCTGGGCTTTTGAAATGGAAAAGGTTTTCTTGGGTGGTAAGAAGAAAGCTAAAAATGACCAGTGTACTGGTAGCACTTAAAGAACATTTTGCATAACAATCCTAAATAAGCAAGTAAGGGTTTTCTATAATTGGCACTACAAAGGAAAATTATTAATAGAAAACAAATGTGGAATAGGAAATGAGTATTGCTGTCTTGAAAATACAACTCAGATTTCAGGAATCATGCAAAAATAATCCTTCCCATTGAAAAATATTTTTAAAGTAGACTTTTTAAAAATTTCCAATGGAATGGTTTGGTTTTTTTTAAATTGAAAAGATCTATCATTGTTTTATTTGATACATAGTTTACATTTTAATTATTAAAAATAAGCAGTATATTGATAACTTGCCAATCTCAATAAAACTATTAATTTTATTTATAGCAAGGGAGTTACATAAATCCATTTATCATTCTGGGGGTTTGGTATTGCAAGGTTTTAAAATCCCTGGTTTAAGATTTGGTATGAACTCAGAGTCCTTTGGAGTGGGGCAGCTAATAAATTCAAATAAATATTGTGGTATGCAGCTTGTAACTTAAGGCATAGTGTATATGTAATCCCAGCCAATTATACTTTATTCCATAGGGCATGTTGAAAAAAACTATGATTTAGCATGTGTGTGAACCCAAACAGTATCATTCAAGATGTGTATTGCTTTAGCATTGTAGAATCAGTTATATATAGAATATTTACCTACCTACGTATGTAGTAGAATTTGGGTGGGGCTACATTGGAACTGGAGACCAGGGTACATTACACTGAAGCACAGATAAGTTTATTGACAGGCTGGAGGCAAAGACAGGGCTTCTAGCACTGAAGATGTTACCTAGCTGGGTAATGAAACGTTTGCAAGAAAACAACCAAGCTCAGAGAACCCCAAGGACTCCATAGGAATGACATTACAGTCCCTCTTTATACATGTGATTGGATATAGCAGCAAGGCATTTCACTGAATATATCATATCATGTGCTTAGGGAGATCAGTGAAACAATTAGGCCAGTGTTTCTCAACCCTGGCAACTTTAAGATGTGTGGACTTCCAACTCCCAGAATTCCCCAGCCAGCTTTGCCAAAATTCTTTGCTGACTGGGGAATTCTGGGAGTTGAAGTCCACACATCTTAAAGTTGCCAAGGTTGAGAAACACTGGATTAAATTATCACTATGGGTCAGAACTACAAAGACAATGAGGCTTTGAAAGAACGAAGCAGTATTTCTAAATATAGTTTCTTTCTAGGGAGTTATTTTCTTCTGCTTTCCCAGAAAGTTATTTTCCCAGGGAGTTATTTTCTTCCTGCTCACCTCCCAATATATTTCCCCAATTTATCAGCATTCCTTGGCCTTCTAAATGTTTTACAGCTAAGCTGACAAATTTAGTTTCCTAATTTGGCCCAGTTTGACACCATCTACTGAGCCAGTTCTTTATTTTCTCTGGGAAGATGTATTTGGGTAGGAGCTTTTAGCTTGGCCTCAAATCTCCTATATGTACCATATTTATGTGACAGGAAAATAAAATTTTCCTTAACTAATTACCTATTAATTGAAGGTTTTATAGATTAATAGTTGTGAATGGAAGTGCAGGTAGGTGCAGAGATCCAAAAAGATGACGATTAGCTGTTGCTTGAGAAGGACTGCTTGTCTGGTGAATTTAACCCTTTCTGTAATGCCTAAATGGCACTTGCCTTTTCTCTTTCCCTCTCTAGTTACTTCTGCACCTTGTTTCATCTCCATCCAATCTTGTTCTCATCTTTTTCTCCCCTTCCCAGTACAGCTGCTGAATTCACACCCAATGCTAAGTCAGGATTTTTTTAAGACAGTGCATTGTTAAGTAACTCATAATGGCTTTGTTATTGCATTATCAGCCAGTCTAACAGAGCAGAAATGAAAAGTGCACCACAACAGAGTGACAAGATAGCTGAGAGATATTTATCTTACTGGGAACTTATCAGTTATTTTCTCTGTGTCCTTTTCACACATCATTTTGATGTCAGCTAAGCTGGCCTTGAAGAGAGAAGAAAGCAGTGGAAAACTCCCTGAAGCAGCTGGAGACTCTGCCATGGACTTCCTTTGCCACTCAACCACTGGCAGAACATTTAAGGCAGGCTGACAAAGACACAGTGACTCCAGAAGGAGATGAGTGGTATAGATTTGCCCCACCTTTGTTCTGGCTTCTTAGGCTGTGGGTTTGGACAAAGTTACTATGGTCCATAGAAATACCACCTTGCCTACCTGAGAATCTTTCTGAATTGGGGCAGGCATCCCAATTCACCAATAATACTGTTAGTGTGATGTCCTGCCCCTACTGCTGCCAAATAGCCTCTTTAGCAAACTGGAGGTATCAGTAGAAGAGAATATCTGTAGCTCAGGGTTGAACTGTGGAGTCCTTGGTGCTCTCTGAGCTTGGCTGTTTGCTTGCAGACGTTTCATTACCCAACTAGGTAATATCACCAGTGCAATAACAGTGGTAACATCATTACTTAGTTGGGTAATGAAACATCTGCAAGCAAACAACCAAGCTCAGAGAGCACCAAGGACTCCACAAACTGGAGGTATGCTGGAGACTGAGGTCCTGGTCTTTCCCTGGTTTTCTGAGAGCTTCAAGCAGTGAAAAAGAGTAGGCAAAAGTTAGAGTAAAAGTGGTGCAGGGCTTACAGTGAAGCAGACTAGACACATGTTAGTGCATAGATGTGCCTATCATGCACAAAGAAAGCTTTCTTTGTAGCCTACATTGCACCCTCAAGAGCCATCCATCAGAACTTTTTAAGGGCATCAAGGAAATCCAATATTGGAATCTTCAAAGACCAGCTGTGATATTTGTATGGTACTTTGAAGATAAAGGGGTAAGCTGAGATTGTAGAGATCATCCTGGAAGGCTAGAGGGGATAGGGAGAAACAACCGAATCAGTTTCCCTTCTGGTAAGTAGATGTTTTATGACTCGCATTCATTGGGTCAGAATGCCTATATTGTGCTCTCAAAATCTGAAATGTGCCCATCAACCTCAAAGTATTGAGAACTCCTAGCTTAGCATTATTTATGAAACCAACCACTGTCAACGTGCCTTAGTAAATGTGTGAATTCAGCCAATATGATCATTAGATACAAAAACATACAGTTTTTTGCTACATAAAGTAAATGTTTTTATGTATTAGCTAGTTCATTGCAACTATATTGAATCTTTTCCCTGGAAGCTAAGGCAGCTTACATGGGAATCTCCCAAAATTTTACCCCATAAATTGGGTTGGATTGAGGGAGAGTTATTGACTCAGTCATTCAGAGAGCTCCATGGAGACTTGAAATAGAGTATTCTCAAAGTTCAACAAGTTTGCTACTGCAGAACTTAATCACTTTGAAATGTAAAATGTAAGATTTTCTTCTTGATTCCCTCTTCAGTTTTTTTGGTTTGTTTTTTTTTAAACACTGTTGTCTTTTTTTAAAAAAAACTTTCTGTACAACTGCTGCGGTGATCTGCATAGTATGCCCTTTAATGGTGCTTATGTATTAGTTCATACCCAAGAATATAGGAGAACTGACAGAATTGGGAATTGAACTCCTTTTGAAAGAGGTGTGAGATAGTGAGAAAATGCTTGGTTGTTAGCAAGGTCATTTCAAGTCTGCTTTGTTTTGCTCCTTTACAGTATCAGTAGTCATGGGGATCCCCAGTGTCAAAAGGGAGGTGCATTCATATCTGACAGATACCCTGAACTCCTTGATCTCCGAGCTCAACCAGCAGGAGAAGGAAGATTCTGTCATTGTTGTCCTGATTGCTGAGGTAACATGATCCTTTCACTTCTGAATCCTGCTTTGATAGCTCTGTATCCCTTTATTGTCTACCTGACAGGAATTTGGTGCTGAACTGGGAAGCCACCGTTAGTCATAAAATAGCAGGATGATTTTCACATGGCTATGAGCCAACTTCTCCTTTGGCACAGAGAGAGGAGTCTAACTTCAGGCTGCTGTCCGACAAGGATCATCGGCCATATCCTGCCAATGGGGCCTGGTGGGCTGTTTCAAATGTGAAACAATGCTTGGGCGCATTCAGCTGTGGAGGGTTAATATATTAGCAGAAGGCTGCTTACTGCCCTACCAACATTTGTATACCTCACCGTCGTTTTAATTTCAGTTGTACTGGGTTGGTTGATGTTTGATCTTACAGAGTTTAGAGGGAGTTGTTTGCTGAAATGCTGTCTCTAAAAGAGACAGTAGACAATTGCCTTGGTGATATTCTCTCAGGATTCATGGCAGAAATAGTAAGACTGAGCTGAAACTGAGGCATGTGCTTTTTCCAAATGAATGTCTTTAATCAAAACAGGTTTTGAACTCTGAAATTAGCATGACCATAACACATTAATAAACTATGGCTGCAGTTTATCTTAGGATTTATATGCTACTACTGGACTGTGGTAATCACTGAGCAATTGCAATAATTTGCAGGAGTCAGTGCCTCTCCACAGGTCTGTCACAAAAACACCCAAACCTTAAGTACATACCTTTCTCTTGTTAGCTGGTAAGCAGAATTTCAGCATAGGAGATATAGTAGTTTCTCATAACTTTGGGTCATATTTTCCCATAGGAGAAGGGAAAGGGAATTTAGACAAGAAGTAGCTATATTTGTAGTTCATTGATATGTTAGACTATACAAATAACAATGTAAACTTTACCATTAGCAAAACAATGTACTGTAACGGTATGCAGGAATGACCTTGGGAGACAGGGAGAAGAGATGCAGTCAAGGGAACGGTCAGATAAAAGGCAGCATAGCCCGTAGCAGGAATGTGGACAGGGCAAATGGCTCAGAAGGGACCTTCCCTAGTTTCTTGGACTGTAAAGGGGATGGGGGGAGAAATGTACTTTCAGACTTGCAGGATTCTGTTGATGTAACCATACAATAAAGTAGAATTAGCTCATCTGGTTGTGCTTCCTGTCTAGTCTACCTTGCAAGGCTGATATCTGTTTTGCCAGTAAACATGTAGCAGCTTAGTAATGCTTAGCCTCCACTAAGGGTATTTATACAACCGATAGAGGGAAAAAATGCACTTTAAAAATGCTTGAATAGTCACTTCTAACTCAAGCTGCTGCTGATACTTTATTGCTGTTATTATCAACCAAGAGAACAGAGGAAGATTTAGGGCTGATCTAGTTCCTCCAGCCACCTGGCATTTTATGATTTTGCAAGTTTTCTCTTTTTCTTTCCTTTTCACTATACTTTACCAAAACAACTAAAATAATACAAAACAATGCCCGAACTTTTAAGTTCTTCATCAAGCAGTAAATTGCAAAAAACAGAGAATGAGAAAGCCCAGAAATTATGCTCCCGGTCCTCCAGCCACGAGGTCTGCTACTCAGACTTAGTCTTAAAATGGTGTTTTTAGAATGAACACTTTGTTCAGAAATGAAGGAAATGGACTTTACCAGCTTTGAAAAACCAAAAGCCGTTTGCTCTCAGTCTAATAGTGCATAGGGTCCTGGTGTAGAAGATAATAGAAAAACAAAAAGAAATATAAAGCTTTTTATTAGTAAAGCCAGAGAAGATTGTTGGGCATTGCACTAGGTAAAAAGTCAGTTAGGCTAAATTGCATAATATTACTTAGCGGGTGGAGGGCATTGGACCCTGTAAGATAGACTTCCCCGATCTCGGCCACTTCCAGATGTTTGGCTCAAGTCCCATAATTATCAGTAACAGCTGAGGAATTCTGGGAGTGGAGTATGCAGGTTGTGTTCTAACCATCTGTTCAGGTTATGGGAAGTTCTCTTTCTCCATAATAAGACTCTGTCCTGGGTGGCTGAATGCACATTTAAAAGAGTAATAGCTATGCTGATGCAATAGAAAAAAATGCACATGGTCTTCCATATTCATTTCAGTCTAGCACTCTGAATCTCAGTCCTAAAATCTTAAAAAGTCGTATTTTATGTACAAGTAGAAGTCGATTGCCATTTTTGCACCTGCATAAGGTATCAAAAAACAACCATCAATATGTAAAAACCTTTACCACAGAAACCAAGTTCTGACCTCTGAGCAACTGTGAATGTGCCATGCCACACATAATGGAACCACATGTAAGGAGGACTTGTAGTATTTCTTTTTTAGAGGAACAATACTGGCTGATGAGATTCCTTTGCCAAATCTGGCATATATATATTTTAAACTAATTGTTACATTACAACTGTACTGCTCTACCAAACCACCAACATTCCAGCAGAGGGTATATTAGTTACATAGTTCTAAAAATAATAAAAGTCACCTGAATTGCAGTGTTATATGATGTGATGGCTTGTGATTTGTGTTTGTATTTTAAAGACACAAATAATAGCCTGCACATGACCTTTCTGACTGTGTCTGCTTCTCTGGCAGCTTCAGTACTGCCTTGGTGTATAATACTGAATCACATTAGAAACGCTTCGGCTGTAAGTGGGCGCCTGCGTTAACATCATCAAGCCTACATGGCTTTTGGAAAAATATTAACTCAATGATATTATGAAACATTGAATCTGCTGGTGCAAAGGAGGATAACAAGCCTCAAACTGCTGCTGCCTGTCCCATTTTTCTCCCTTGGTTTGATATTTTATTTTGAGAATTTACTTTTGAGTTCTTGGATTGGACTGCTGGCATGCCAAAGAGACTGTGTTTGTTTTGAACTCCAGGCCCTAAATGCTTAAGGGCCTGGGAAGAATAAGCTGCAGCAGTTTTTCTATATTTCTGGAGTCCTGTGCTTGTTTGCTGTTACTTACAAATCAGCTCCTGCCTCTCTGTCTACAAGGAACTTTGCCACGAAGGGGTTCCAGTTTAGGCCTTGTTGCACTGTTGCTCATGCTTTTTTATTTGAAAGACTCACAGAATGTAAGAAAATTAAGGAAGTTATGGAAATCCTTCAATTATTTAATTTTTTTTAAAAATTATTCAATTTAGGCACGACCCAACTCCAAACTGACCCTGGATGGTAAACAATAAAACCAAACAAAATAGAAAATACAATATAATAAAATTTTAAAGAAAATAAGTAATAAAAGAAATAAAGAACAAAAACTGATGGTGAGTCTGGCTAAGAACACCCACACACCAAACCAACCCAACAAGGGCCCCAGCCACCCTAACCCAAGGCTGAGAGAACAGTCAGGGCTTTAGGACTTTCTGGAATGCCATCAGGATGGGAACCAGAGGGGGAATCTCATTCAAGGGGACAGGTGCTGCAACAGAGAGGTCCCAAAAGATGACACTCTTTGATCAAGGGGACCCAGAGCACACCAACCCTGTTGGTTTGCACCAGCTGGGCAGACACCACGGGAGATAGGCAGTCCCTCAGATAACCAGACCTTATGCCATGTGGGTTAGAATTGACAATGAAGATATCAAACTGGTGGAAGTGATCCTTTTAGGATCAACCATCAACAGTAAAGGAACAAGCAGGCAAGAAATATGCCACAGACTAGCACTTGGTAGAGCAGTCATAAAGGCCTCAGAAAAGATATTCAAATGCTGTGATGTGTCTGTCTATACCTACAAAGATGAAATCATGCAAGCCGTAGTATTCCCTGTGACACACTATGGAAGTGAAAGTTGGGCTTTGGAAAACCAAGGTAGAAAGAGTATTGATGCTTTTGAACTTTGGTGTTGGAGAAGACTCTTGAGAATACTGTGGACAGCCAAGAAAACAAACAAATGGATTATTAAACAAATCAACCCAGAGTTCTCACTTGAGGTACAAATGAGCAGGTTCAAATTATCCTACTTCCGACACATTACGTGAAGACCTAGCTCTTTGGAGATGGCTCTAATGCTGGGAAAGGTGGAAGGAAAGGGAAGAAGACAACCAGCAGCAAGGTGGATGGACTCAGTTACGGTAGTGATGAGTGCATGTTGAAAGAGCTGAAGGACCAGGTTAGGGATAGATCATCATGAAGAATATCTATATGGTCACTAAGAGTCAACAGTGACTTGATGCACATAAGCATCATCATGCCATGGAGGGCTTTATAGGTCATAACCAGCACCAAGATTTCATAATCTGTTGCTTACTATATGCTCTGAAAATGCAGTATGAATTGGTGTTGTAATGAGGAAGTACTTTGCATCAGCTTTCCTCAAACTGGTAGTATCCATCTGTGTTGGAATATAGTGCTCAGCTTGCTGGGAATGATAGGGCTTGTAGTCCAATTTGTCTGGAATATAGATTGGGACAGTTGCCTTCCATATTAATTCAGGTTGAAATTTCTTAAAGATGACATATCTGTATATTGTTGTTTAATGCCTTTGTTAATTACTACAACTGGTGATATGTTATATTTGACTACAGGACTCTGCATAGTAGCCTAGCAAACATTTTCATTTTTCCTTTAACTGGTTTTAAAATGGAATATATAAAGCAGCACTTCCAAAGAAATGTTAAAAAGCAGTGATTTTGGCATAGCAGAGCTGATTATTTTAGACACAATATCAATATATCAGTGACTTCTTAACCTGTGTGTGCTTATTGCCTTTTGTTATTGACACTTTTTTACAGACAGATCCACAATACGCCACAGGAGTGGCAGAAAATATCAAAAGCTTGTAAGTATTCTGAAATTTCATTGTAGGAATTTTTTTTGTTTGATAGAAAATGTTTCTATATTGTAAGTTGTGTTATCAGTCTATTTTAGTAACTTGGACTCAGTTGCATGATTTTTTCCTGCTCTGTTAAAACCAGTTGCTAGTTTTCACCAGCCGTGGAACAACCCAGTTATCTTTCCCCCACTGCCCTACTTCTTTCTGTCAGGAAATATTATTAAGAACAGTAAGACTTGTTTTTATGCTGCTTATAGGCTTAAACTTAGATTTATATGAGCCTGAGGCAAACTATGCTTATTATTTGCATCCTGGCATGAAAGGGAGATGGCAGTCAGCAGTCCTGACCTCGGACTGAATACTAATTTTCTTTAGGGTTCGCTTCCATTCTGGTTGACATCAATATCTCTTCTCTGATGCCATTTCCTCCATTAGATCATATTCCCTCTCCCATGCTCTTGTCAGACCTGCATCTCTGGTTTCTCCTGAGTTCCAAGTTGATTTAACAGTTAATTTCTGTCTTGGAGTATTTTTTTTCCAGTGTCAAAGTTTCTTCATCTCACCTGGGCTTTTAAAAATTATTTGGGTAGGAGACACTGGTGGATTATTTTTAATTATTAGCAGAGTTGTAAAAGATGATGGGCAGGAATTAGTAGCTGCAGACTCCAGAGGACAGAGAGATTAGAAGATAATGGTAACAGAAGAGTCCCTGACTTCATTACCACTCCTCCATTCTGCAAGTTGCCTATTAATAGCAGTAGCTAAGATCAGAACTTAAGGAGGGTAATGGAGAGAGTTGAGATGACCTAGCTAAAGCTCTGCATTGTACAGATGGTGAGAGATGTAATAACTGAAGTGGGAGTTCTGTGGTTTCAGTACAGAAGAGCCCACTGTTTGTGTTTTGCTGTGTGGTGCCTGACAGTTCTCTCTGTATCCTTCTGCTTCTTGGCACAGTATTACCAAGAATATATGGGATTGATATGCAGTAGACACTGATGGATGTGATGATCTAAGAAAGTGGCTGTCTCTCAAGTTCTTCTGGTTAAAAGTAAAGATGACCTTGAGTCACTTGACTCCTGATAACTTCATATACAGTATGCAGTTTACTTGGCAACAGTACAGTAGTTTTCTATTGCCCTGTTATGCTTTGCATGATCCTAGTCTACTTTATAACCATGTTATTCCTGGTAGCCTCCTGTTCATTATTAACCAGAATCAAAACTGCTTAGCTTTCAAATCCAAACAATGTTGGGTTGGTGTGACTACCTGCTGAGGTCAGGTGCCTCAAAGTTTTCCTTTGATTAACTTACCAATTTGTTTTTTCCCCTCCCAGTAAAATTGCTTGCTTTATCTTCTTTAAATTTAATAGGCAGAAGTGTACTGGAAGGAGAAACACAAGTCTTCAGTTTTAGATGACATAGAGAGGAAAAAGCAATTGCTGTGTAGCAAGAGAACAATATTAGCAATAAGAAGTCACAGTTCAAATATTGCAGGAAGAAAATTAATTTAAAGGAGCACAAGAATATCAGCAGGAAATGGGCGGGTTGTACTTTTTAATTAGGCTGAATGTAGACAGCCTCTTCTTTGTTTCTCAGCAATAGTATCCATTTCTGTTGTCTTCTAACCATTTGAGCAAACATTGTCAAAAGAGATATTTAAGACATTAAAAAAGTCACAGACCCCTTGGGAGTCAAGGGTTTATTATTATATTGATGTAACTCTATGAAGGCATTTATGTGAACCAGGGTTTCTTCTTAATGGGCCTTTAACCATTCCTTAACTGAATCTTGGTTAAAAAAAATAATATAGTGGTATAATTCTGCTGTGAAAGGAAAAACTTCAAATTCTTTGAATGTGTTTTAAAATCAAAGCCTCTTTGAAGACATATCACTGCATTGAATCTTCTATTTCTTAGAAGCACATTAAATATTTTTATAAGGATGTCCTTTCATGGCAGAAGTACCATAGTATTTTTTATTGATTTAATGAAATTTTGCAGCCACAGATAACACAGAATACATCAAGAATAATTTTCATAAGAGTTGGACTTGTGTGTTTAGTAATCCAAAACAGAAACAATTTATTAATAGAAGGATAATTCATCTAGATTACTTTTGGCAAATTTAAATATAGATAACTCTAAATTGATATAATAGCTGAAAAAGGACAGTTGTACATTATTGATATATTTGATTTTCCCTGCCATCTTTATTGAAACATGATGTTCTCTAATAAATTTTCATATTTGATATCCTTGGAACTCTACACATTTAAGGAAACTTAAAGAGCAGCAGTTGTGTAAAGTATAAAGCATACTAAGGCCACAGATTTTTAAAAGCAAGGTATCCTCCATAAGACAGGCATGAGATGTTCTTTCTTTGAGTCATCCTTAGCAAAGTGTTTTATACATATCTCTGTTAAATTCAGAGATATTCCTTCCATTAACTTTCTTTTCCAGCCAATATGACAAAGGGATTCCAAATGCTTGAGGTATGGTAAGATTTTTAATTAAAGAGGTATCTCAATATTTTGGGATCCAAAAGATTTTTTATAAAGTACTCAAAAGCTATCCAGTTCAGATCTGTATCCATGAGTATAGTTATCAACAGCTCTCTTCACTTCCCAGATTAATATGTGCATTTTAGACATAGTACTCAAGTTGGAGCACAAATGCAAAAGGGTGGGATTTGTGTCATGATGTCACCATGCACATATCATCATTTTGATATAATTTTAGTTGCAGGAAACACCTATGGTTTTAGACCATTGGTTTTCAAACTGATGAGTTAGAAGCTATTCCTGGATTGTAATCTACTATAAGGGGGACATTACTTCTGCCTATCACCAATATATTTATGTATGTTGGCAAAATATTAAGATAAAACTTTTCAAATACATGCTTGGGTTTACAGGTAGATACCAAGTCTGAAAAGGCCAAAGACTACCTATAGGCTACAATATAGAATAAGTAGGGAATCGTTACACTGTGAGATGAGGGGAAAAAAGGGGCCATATAGACAAAATAAAGAGGAAATGCACCAATATATTTAGCGTAGTCTCCGTGAACTTGTTTTTGGAATTTGACTTTAATCATCCACTAGTGAGCTATGCTTAGAAAGATGGAAATTGCAGTACAACACAGCTGGAGTTCACCAGGTTGGAGGAGGCTGGCTCCCCAGTCTGATTTAGATGAGGAGAAGGGAGGAATGAATGCCTTCTCAAAACACTGTGATAATCCTTTTGAGCTCTTACAGAAAAACATAGTAAGATTAAGCTCAAGGCCAGCATTCCTTTTGACTGGATATTCCTGAAGAAAAAGATAACATGGTGTACATGTATAAGAGCTTTATCAGAGTTGCTTTTGGGAAGTCTTGTATGATTATTCTTTCTTCCCCCTGTTTTTAATCATTTGATCTCCCTTATAAATCATGTATTTCCTTCTTGTGTTTACTCAGTAAAGATTCCAATAGAAGAGAATATATGTAGCTCAGGGTTGAACTGTGGAGTCCTTGGTGCTCTGAAAGCACCAAGATTCTACTCAGTAAAGATTTCACCCAGTGAATAAACTATTAGGTTATGACTTGTTACATTTCAATCCCATTTACAATGATCAGGGCATTGGGTATGTAATCTGAAATCCTGGAGCAGTTTCAGAAACAACAAGCTTTCAAACGCAACTAGTATGAATGTGGCTGAAAAATCTAACATCAGCTTCTACCTAGTGTGATACATTTCAGCAGCTAAAATCTGAAGGTCAATGGATCGGGAAGGCTACAGTTGAGAAAAGCAAGCAGGGAGAGCTTTTTAAAAAGTCAACAAATATCACTGTTTGTTTTTCAGCTTAAAATAGGACTTCAAAGCAGAACACCTCCTGTAGGGCCTTTGTTCACAGTTGTTAATGTTGCCTGGCCCAGTGATATGTCTTAGGTTTTAGGCTACAGTATTAATCACAATGGTTAAATTGCATTCTTCTTTTTGCAGAAAGTGACAACTGTTTCCTTACCTCTTCCTCCCTCTCAGATTCCCCAATGAAATACATTCTGGTCTTCTAGAAGTTATTTCCCCTTCTCCGCACTTCTACCCAGATTTCTCCCGGCTGCGAGAATCTTTTGGTGACCCTAAAGAAAGAGTCAGGTAATTCCTGACACTTTGATTTAAAGGGATGTGCTATGCTAGTAAGGCTTGTTATATTTTCTGACATGGCTTTGCAATAGGTATTTAAACTTGTTTAGAAGAAAGCATAAGGCATTCAGAAGTAGTGTAGTAAATAGTCATTGAATGCTTGCTAGTATACAGTATATGTTTCCTCGACTTTTTTTAAAAAAAAAACTCTTGTGCCCAAATAAATTATTCCAATTGTATATGACTATTTGCTTCTGTGTTTCTTCTGAAACTCCAGTAGAGCTTACAACATGACCAAACTGCATCTGAAGTTATGAGTGCAACTGGATTTGCATGACAGTTTTTGGAAGTAAATTATAGTTGCTGTGAAGGCGCAGATGATAGAGCTTAACACAGCAGAGATATTTAACTCTTTGCTCCTGTCACAATCCAGTGTCGATGCTATACTTCTCCACAGCTGACTGGGGGAAAAAACTCCCATTTGCAGCAATGGGGATATCTTCTCAGTGCAAATGGCAGTCCTAGGGGGAAGGGCATTTCACACTGGAAGGACAATAGGGCACAGTTAAATCCAGTCTCTTCTCCCCTCTTCTCCATACTGTGGTCAAAGTTTGGAATGAGAGCCCCTGGGGGGGGTGGGGGGGTAGGTAGGTAGGTAGGTAGATAGATAGATATTGCTTTCTTTGTCTTAGCATGCATTTGCTAATTGTATGAATTATATTACATGTAGTTTCACCATAAATGTCAGCTGAAATCCAAAGTAATCTTATAACTGTGGGTTTCCAACAAAACTAGAATTCTTCATATTTGACTAAAATCTTGTAGATGATTAATCTTCTGCCAGATTCAGCTGATACCCAGAAAATACTTCTGGCCTCCCAGCAAAGTAACGTTGATCTGTCTTGTGTGCTGTTGTAGGTGGAGAACTAAACAGAACTTAGATTACTGCTTTTTAATGATGTATGCCCAGTCCAAAGGCATTTATTATGTTCAGGTAAGTTTTATGATGCTCAAAGGATAGGTTCCATGTTCAATCTGTTTTTCCAAGTAAGAAATACAGGTAGTCCTCAACCTGTGACCACAATTGGGACTGAAATTTCTAGTGCTGAATGATGTGGTCGTAAAACAAGATGTCATGTGACATCATCGCTTAGTGGTGGCAATCCTGGCACTCTCTGTTGCTGTCGTTAAGCAAATTCCACTGGTTGTTAGCTGAGGACCCACCCCAATCCAAGCCATTCTGGGCTTGGTTCCTCCCAGCCCCAAGCCTCAGTAGGGTAAGGGACTGCCTCCAACTCCCTCCACCTGCCTGTCTCCCCCCCCCATCTCTGCCCTTTTGGACACCCTGCAGTGTGCCTTGCAGGGCAGCAAGCAGCCCCAGCATTGCGCAGCTCTGGGGCTGCTCGCTACACTGTGACTCAGGGGCTCCTTGGTGCACCACAACTCTGGGACTGCAGCAGCCCCTGAGCTGCATGGTTCTGGGGCTGCTTACCGCCCTGCAAGGCAGGGTGCAGGGTGGCCAAAAGGGCAGAGTTGCGGGGGGGGAGATAGGCGGGTGGGGAAGTTGAAGCGCCCCTGCGGTCATAAGTGTGCACAGGCTGCCAAGTGCCAGAATTTTGATCACATGACCATAGGGGCGCTGCAATGGCCATAACTTTGGGGACCAATCATAAGTCCATTTTTTAGCACCATTGTAACTTCAAACAGTGGCTGAATGAATGGTCGTAAGTTGAGGACTGCCTGTATTTTGCCTCAAACCCAAGGTAGCCAATCTAGTTTCCGCCAGATTTTTTTAAAACAATAATTCCTGTCAATCCAACATCATAACAAATGGCAAGGGTTTGTGGGAGATGTAATTCAAAAACTGGAAGCAACAGGTATCCTATGCTCAAAATCTTGGATAAAACCCTGTTCATTGGAACAAGTGCTACTGTATCTTGTGGTGTAAAAGGGAAAAAGAAGCTATAAAATGCTAATGGACAACCCTTTGGGGCATCAACCTGATTAGTTCTTTCTGAACTCTTCAACAGCTGTGTGAACCATTGTTGGTGAGCAGGGCCAGAATTGGTAGAGGGACACAGACAGTCTCCTCTTCCTCCTTGCACTGCTGCTAATAGCAGCCGAGAAACTGATTTTGACAGGGGTCTTTTTGTGGAGGAGATGAAAGTCTCTTCAGGTAATCCTGCTCAGATTAATTGTGGAGTGGAAAGACTTACCTTCTTGATTGCACTTCTGATCAATACTGCTGCTAATAGTGGGAAGCAGCACTCTCTAGCCTCTGCCTCTGAATTAGAGCATGGGGACCAGTGAGATGGTGGATCCTCACTGTGGTTCCAAGAACATTTGCAGCTTGCAGATCAGTTATGTGATTTAAATGGTGCTATTAGTTCCTTTGTTTTCATTTGCTCCTAGCAGATATTACTATAGGCCTGATCATTTTGATTTCAACTCTCTTGGGCAACATCTGAAGCTTTCCTTGTCTCTCCAGTTTCATCTGGCCACATGAAATTTGCTTGGTTTAAAATAAGCTTGGTTTTTTACTTTTGAAAGACTATTGTAGAGTGGCAGAATGAGATGTTCTGTTTAGAAACCAAGCATATCAACACTAATACTATGCAAATTAATTTAAGAAATTTTTATTACAGAGCCCATCAGCTCTGATCTTGGCCAGAAACCACAGTTTAGGAAATAAGTGTGAGTGCTATATATGTTTGTTGAACGTTGATGTATCAACAGCACAAATACAAATACAAACACAAATGAACAATTTTTTTTAAATCAGTTCAATCGTGTCTGATTCTTGGAGACTGCCTAGACAAGTCCCTGCAGGTTTTTCTTGGAGACTGCCTAGACAAGTCCCTTGGCAAGGTTTTCAGAAGTGGTTTGCCATGGCCTCCTTCCCAGGGCTGAGAGAAAGTGACTCGCCCAAGGTCACCCAGCTGGCTTTGTGCCTGGGCAGGACTAGAACTCATGGTCCCCCCAGTTTCTAGCCTGATGCCTTAATCACTACACCAACAATATTGATCACTTTGTTAAAAAACTAGACTGATGAACAATATAGAACACTGAATGAGTTTCAGAAGAATGCTATATATTCCACAATAGTGCATCCAAAATACTTATCTCCAATGGCACATATCCATAGAACATGTACTGATGAGGGCATGAATTGCAGTCCTCTTCATTCAGTCACATATGATCATGCTGTGGCAAGGTTTTCGTTGTGGGGTCCTTGGGGTTCTCTGAGCTTGGTTCTTTTCTTGCAAACGTTTCACTACCTACCTAGCCAGGTAATGAAACGTTTACAAGAAAAGAACCAAGCTCAGAGAACCCCAAGGACCCCACAGTTCATCCCTGAGCTACACGTATTTGCCTCCATTGCTAAGGTTTTCATTCAGTTTTAAAATAATGTTGAATATTATTATCATTAACCAAGGCAAAAATATTCCTCTTTCTGATGGACAAAACTTGTTGACCAAAGAGAATACTGAAAGAATCTGTTTTTCTACCAAGGTAACTTCCAGCATTTTACAAGAAAGAGAAGGCACAGAAGCACAGTTATATTTTGAAGATGCAAGTTATTAGAAAAGATGAATAAAGATTTATTCATTTTATTGAATAAAAGATTTAGAAATTATCTTTAGCTGGATGTTATGTTTTATTTATTTATTTATTCATTCATTCATTCATTCATTTATTATTAAATTTGTATACCGCCCATCTCCCCCAACGGGTGACTCTGGGCAGCTCACAATTAAAAATCAAAAGCCCAGAAACAGTTCAAATACCCCATAAATAATTAAATTACTCAATCCTGAAAAATCCACTATAAAAACAAGCCCTATACATAAATACTAAAGACATTCACGATGACAGTGGGGGGTAAAATCAATTACCCCACAAGCCACTTCCACTGATGTGAGCCCCCATTTGGCCCCTAGGCCTTCTGGCATGGCCAGGATTTCACACCTTTCCTAAAGGCCATGACAGTGGGGGCACACCACACCTTGGGAGGTAGATTGTTCCATAGAGCAGGGCCACAGCAGAAAAGGCCCTCTTCCTAGATACCACCGGTCAAAATTCCTTGACTGGTGGGGTCTGCAACATTCCCCTTCTCCAGACCGAGTGGGGCAGGCT
The DNA here is from genome assembly GCF_059951505.1 of Python bivittatus. Taxonomy (NCBI): domain Eukaryota; kingdom Metazoa; phylum Chordata; class Lepidosauria; order Squamata; family Pythonidae; genus Python; species Python bivittatus. The sequence goes on along the minus strand of NW_028277035.1, from coordinate 35,653,458 downwards.
GAGATAATGAGCGAGACAGCTCCTCAGATAACCTGGTCCTGTACCATGAAGGGCTTTAAAGGTGATGACCAACACCTTAAATTGGACCCGGAAGCAAACTGGCAACCAATGCAGCTCGTGTAACGGTGTTATATGTGCCCTCCTAGGGGCATTCAGAACTGTCTGCGCCGCCACATTCTGCACCAGCTGTAGCTTCTGGATACTCTTCAAGGGTAGCCCCATGTAGAGCGTGTTGCAGTAATCCAACTGGGAGGTGACCAGGGCATGAGTGACTGTGCAGAGGGCCTCCTGATCAAGGAAGGGGCGTAACTGCTGCACAACACAAAGTTGTGCAAAGGCCCTCCTAGCCACAACTGTCACTTGCTCTTCGAACAGGAGTTGTGAGTCCAGGAGAACCCCCAGATCACACACCAGGTCTGTCTGGGATAGTGCGACCCTGTCAAGAACCAAAGATGATAAACTCCTAGATCTTGAGGCTCCCTGTACCCACAGCCACTCCTTCTTACCACGGTTCAGTTGAAGCCTGTTGTCCCCCATCCAGGCCCCTACAGCCTCCAGACACCGCGAGAGGGTAGCCACAGCATCATTTAGGTCACCCGGGATGGAGATGTATAATTGGGTATCATTGGCATACTGATGATACCTCATCCCATGGTGCCAGATGATCTCACCCAGCGGTTTCATGTAGATGTTAAATAGGAGCAGCGAAAGCACTGAACCCTGAGGCACCCCACAGAGTAGGGGCCGTGGGTTGGACCTCTCACTCCCTATCAACATCAGTTGGGTTTGGCCTTGGAGAAAGGAGCTGAACCAGCACAGCACTGTGCCACCCAGTCCCAACTCCTGCAGCTGACCCAAAAAGATACCATGGTCAATGGTATCAAAAGCCACCGAGAGGTCAAGAGCAAGGATGGATGCACTACCCCCATCCCGCTCTTGCTAGAGATCATCCAAAAGTGCAACCAATGCTGTTTCTGTCCCATAACCGGGCCTGAACCCTGACTGATAGGGGTCCAGATAATCTGTTTCCTCCAGGATCCTCTGAAGCTGTCACGCAACCACCTTTCCTAGAAAGGGAAGGTGGGAGACTGGACAAAAATTGTCCAAAAGGGTGGATCTAGCGATGGTTTCTTGAGGAGGGGGCGGACCAAAGCCGCCTTGAAAGGCTTCAGGAACGCCCCCTCCTGCAAGGATGAATTGACCACTGCCAGTACCCACCCTAAAGTCACCTCCTTGGTGGCTTTAACTAACCAGGAGGGACAAGGATCTAGAATACAGGTAGCTGCACTAACAGCAGATCTGTATAAAAGGAAAGTCTAAGCTTAACAGAAAAATGGAAACTGGCCATTTGAAGAAATGACATATCAAAGGTAGCCCTTCATCACAACTAGGATATGCTCAAGATAACAGCCTTTGCCACAAAGGCATGTTGGCATTAATCATGACACCAGTAACCAGATAAAGCTGGCATAAATAAACACGAAGAACAAAAAGCCACAGCCATTAGGAGGACAGCAAAAAACTGAGAACAAGTATCTGATAACCACTGAAGCGTGGAGGCACCTAACAGAAATAGTAAGATATTAAACTGAAAATAATACAGTACAAAGCAGGGTCATAAAGCTGTAGCAATTTGATGTGCAGCAGTATTCGTTCATAAGAAGAGACCAAAGTCAAGGCAAGTAATTGAACAGTCTTGCTCATCGGAAAGTGGATCGTGAACCAAGGCTAAGGCTTCCTGACAATAATGGCCTGCTGATCATGAAATCAGTGTGCTGCTATTGGTGCCAAAACATGTACAATGTTTTCAGATAATAGGATTTGTTTTTAATTTTAATGCCTATATAAAATGGCTACAAACGAAGTATCCTGTCTGATCAAATCATATTGGGATTTTTCAACACTCAGCTATTTTCCTTTGCTTGAAAATAAAAACTGCTGGAAATTATGCGTGGTCTTGTCCTTAATAAGAGCCCATCTTTAGCCAGAGATATTTTCCCTATCTCCACTTTTTGGAGAGCTTTTCTTCGGGGGCATGCATGTTCTCAGTACATGATCCCTCTCTTATGCGGTTATACATTTCCCTTTCTTACACAGCTAGAAGATGATATTGTAGCCAAACCAAACTATCTCAGCACAATGAAGAACTTTGCTTTGCAGCAACCTTCTGAAGAATGGATGATCTTGGAGTTTTCCCAGCTTGGATTTATTGGTAAACTCTTTTCCATGTCAGTCTGTAGCTTTGGGTATTGTTTGGTTTAGACATGAGGCAAGGCACTAATTTGCTCCTCTAATATTGGAAAGGATATTCCTCTAGCCCAGCTTGCTGAGGCAAGAAAAGACCAGGAATGCTTTCAGGTATGTGTGTGTGGCATAAAAATGGTATACAGAGTACATCAGTTACACTTGTACTTTCTCAGAACACTTCAGAACATATAGGAATATAGTAAGACTAACCATCTGTAGTTTATGTTTGCTTTTTATGTGTGGCAAATGTTTTATTGATGTGATTTATTAAATACTGTAGGGTAAGCTTCCTAAGAGGGTTTAGTTAGAAACAGGGATGAGCAAGCAGTTCTTGTAAATACTTGTTGGAGATATGAAGAAAGAGATACTAATCTACTCTGAATCTTCAGCTTTTGTGGGTAAATCAAACTGGTAGTCCTTGTTACCATTCTTTGTTAGTTATGATCTGGGAGTTGTTGTGCAACTGAACAAGGAAATAATCTTTACCCTTATGAAACAATTTTGTAAGTAGAATTGCCTGCTTGTGAAAAGAAGCATTACTACAGAGACAGCACAAGTTGGATTTGTTTGGCCACCAATGCTTTGTCTAATCTTGGTCTAAATTGGATTAAGTCTCATACAAAAATGCCTATATTTTGGGAAAAGTTACATGTAAAACTGTAAACATTTAAAAAATGTACAAAAGTAACTTCTGGAAGATAGCTTTGTTGCATATATTATTGTCAGAGCTCTTTAGATTATAAATGATTCCATTTCATGTAGCAAATATTTTCTACTTTTGTAAAATCCTTATTGCCAAGAATTGCAGAACCTGACCTACTGTGAGGCAGAAAGAGAATTAAGACAAGAATTAAAACGTAGGATTGTTCCATCACCTCCCGACCCGAAAACCATTCTGCATGGGAATGTTGTTGCGAGTCTTTCCTGATTAGAACATTTTAGAAATGCTGAATCCTAATTCCCTTGACATGATCAAGCTGGATGCAGTAAAGGTTCTTGCCTTTCAAGAATTCCTAGATAATGAAGGTGTTATTAGTCTTTTGTTGATCCAGATTATAGTTTTATTAAATGTTAAGTCATACCAGACTCATGATTATAGTTAACTTTTTTCTTCTTTATCCAAATATGCTCTCAGGAAAGATGTTCAAGTCCCTGGATCTCAGTCTGATTGTGGAATTCATACTTATGTTCTACAAGGATAAACCCATCGATTGGCTTCTTGATCATATCCTCTGGGTAAAAGTTTGCAACCCAGAGAAAGATGCAGTAAGTTCATCCTCTATTAAAAGGAATGGTTTCTTCTTTTTCTATGCAAAAATGTATGTTCATAAATGTTGTTAAATTCTGCCTGTTATTATGCAGTGAATATTTTTAAAATGTGCACCGAATCTTTTTGTAATTCCATATTTTTATCTTTATTTTATTTTATTATTTTATATAAATACAAAAGATTATTCTTCGTTTGGTTGAAGGAAGAATAATTCCAAAGTGATTAGCCACTAATCCAGTCCTAGTGATGTTAAGAGATGTTGCTCCTGTGATATCTCCTGAGTTGTCTTGTTTTGAAAAGTTGCCCAGAGTATTAAAAAAGAAAAAGAAAAACCAGTAGCTTTTCCTGCAGGTAAAAAGAGAATAATCTAACAGAAAACTTTGTCTATGATACTACACTATAATTTTGGTATGTTTTAATAATAACTACTAGAGCTCTACAACATGTGTTCCCAGGAAAAGATGCAGCTGCTTTAGGCAGTTGCTGACAGGTGCTAAATTTGGGCTCCTCTGTCCTCCAAAACACTTTTTGGGATTAATAGAGGCAAATATGTATAGCTCAGGGTTGAACTGTGGAGTCCTTGGGGTTCTCTGAACTTGGTTCTTTTCTTGCAAACGTTTCATTACCTGGCTAGGTGTAATGAATGCTAGAATGCTAGAATGGGATGGGATTTGCTAGAATGGGATGGGGTTTATATACTGTGGCATGCCCTGCCAGTGTTGGTGGGGGTGGGGGTGGGGGTGGGGGTGGGGGTTTTGTTTTGTTCCTCTGGTAGTTCCTTGATTATGGTATTGTTCACTGCTTGATTGTGTGCCTGGCGGCAACCTCTGTGTATCTGGGTGATGATTGCTGATGAGGAGATGTTCTGGTCTTTTGTTTCCTTTTCTATTGTCTCTTTGAATAGTGTGTAGCTGCTGTTTATCTCTATGTGTCTGTTGATGGCTGCCTTGTCTGAATACCAAGCTTCCAAGAATTCCCTTGCATTTTTGGATTTAGCTCAGTCTAAAATGCTGACAGTTTCCCAGTTAAAACTATAAGCTAAATACCATAACTGTTTTTATTGTTCTAGCATTGTTTGCTGCCCAGAATCACTTGGTTGAGATGGGTGGCTATAGAAATGAGTGAATGAATTAATGAATTAATTAAATAATAATTAATACATAGGTTGGACCATACATATGTACTTGGAGAAAACAAGATTTGAATTAACCCTCATTCAATATAGACTGTGCTGGTGGTCCTGCAGGCACTTATATCTCTAATGCAAAATCTTGAGGAACTAGCATGGGCTGATCACTAATATATGCTTGCATTATTTTTCTAAATGCTGTCTTTCAATTCTTCAAGAATTGTGGCTCACCTGTAACTCAGATATAGAACTTGGCATTTCCTACAGAACAAAATGCATACATTCTTTTAATCTAGCCAAGGTTGGAATTTAATATAAGAATTGGATTAACTTTAAGATAAGATCCAACTTTGCTGGATCAACCCAGAGACCCATCTAGTTCAGCATTCTGGATGACATAATAGCCAACTCATTGCATCTGGGAAGTCTGAACTGGAGAGCAATAGCCTCCTTCCACTGGAGTTTTCTAGTGCCCATTATGTAAGGCATACTGCCTGTGATTCAAGAGGTAGTAAGCAGCCACCAATATTCAATATTCCTTCATATGAACTTGCCCAGTCTTATTCTAACATGATCCAGATTGCCTTATATTACAAAGACTTCTGGTAGTAAATTCCATGGTTAAACTATGTGCTGTGTGAAAAAGTACAGGTAGTCCTTGCTTAATGAACACAATAAAGACCAGAAAATTAATCGTTAAGTGGGGCAGTTATTAAACAAGGCATCATGTGACCACACCCAATTTTACAACATTTTTGCGGTGGTCATTAAGTGAATAGCCATGGTCATTAAGTGAATCACAGTCGTTAAGCAAGTCATGCGGTTCCCCATTAGTTTTGCTTGCCGGAAGCTGGCTGGGAAGGTCACAAATGGCAATCATGTGGCCCTGGGACGCTGCAACTGTCGTAAGTGCGAGCTGGTTGCCAAGTGCCCAAATCACGATCATGTGACCATGGGAGCATTGTGACAGTCGTAAGTGCGAGAAATGGTTGTAAGTAGCTTTAGTGCCGTCGTAAATTTGAACAGTCACTAAATGAATGGTCATTAAGCGAGAACTACCTGTATTTGTTTCTATTGATTCTGAATTTGTTCAGTTATGGCTGTTCATGGGATTGTATCAGATGTCATCACCTAATTGCATCATTTGCACAACGACATAATGACACATGCAACAGCATTTTGAAGTCTGTGGCTTGTTACTGATGGTTTCAGGGGATGTCTTTGAGTTCTAATATTGTGAGAGAGGGGAAAAAATTCTGTGCATGTTATCTATGCCATGCATGGTTTTATACCTTGAACATGTTTTCAATTATCTGCCTTTGTTCCAGGCTGAAGAGCTCAGTTGCCATAGCATTTCCTTAGGAGAGGCCTGCTTCAGCCCACCAATCATTTTGGTTGCCCATTTTGTGCACTTTTTATCCTTTCGTATAATATTTTTCACCCCTTTTATTCTTTTCTATAGCATATTTTTGCACTAAATAACCTTTTCTTAATATCTTTTTTAAGGGTAGTGAGTAGAACTCTAAACGTGTTTTCTTGCTATCAATTTGTATAAGAACATTATATTGGCAGTTCTATTTTCAATTCTCTCCCCAATGACTAAAAGCCTTGCACTTTGCTAAGTGCCAGAGATGAAGCGTTGCTACATGCTTTTTCTCAGTTACAAAGCCTTGAACATAGATAGTATTTCACTGTCATGACGTATCCAGGCTCATGTGTCTTTTCTATCCAGTTGTTTTCCTTTATGACACTCTCCAAGGGCTTCCAAGAGCATCTAAATCATTGTCTATTTAAACATATAACCTAGTTCCAACATGGATTTCTGGCTCTCTCTCCTCATGTTTGTATGAGTAATTTCTCACAACAGCCTTCTGCATTCAGATTTTTCTCTTGTAAATCCTGCTGTGTAGTGTCAAATCAGTAATTTGTAGGATTTGTTTCCCTGATTGAAAATATGCCTGACCTGAAGCTTTGTGATAAGTGCTTTACCTTCTCTGGATATTTGTTGTTCCTTTCGTATGAAAAATAACATTAGATTTTACCACTGCTGTCATTATTACTTTCATTGCTGCATATGTAACAATGATAGCAACAAAATACTAGGAGGAATGTGGCTCTGCTGTTTATGCAATGTCCCACTTATCTCCAAGTAAGCAAAAACTATTTGCTCACGATAGTCAGGAATGTTCTTATAAGCAAAGTCTGGTTTTTAATTTTCTAAAGTAATGAGAGTTAGATTAGGGGATTAACTTGGAACAGAACTGCAAGGGATGAATTTGCAATCTCAGGTGTTGCAGGTTGTACAGGCATGGGAGGGGGGTGTGTTTTAATAGAATCCTGTCCTTATGAACCAAGTTATTTACAGGATACCCCTCAGAACTCTAGAATGCTAGATTTTAGTGGGTTAACAAGCCTAATCAAGAGGTAAGTTCTGTTCAAGACAGAATAGTCTTGTTTCCATTTATGTTGAATAGGGTGCCCTGTCTCCAAGCCTAAAGAGTCACTTCTGAACATTTAAAATGTGTGCCAATCTTTCTTGCAGCCAGCCATAAAGTATGTTTCATTTCATGGAATGAGAAGGGGAATTTTGTGTTGAATAAAAATGAAGCAGGTTACAAAAAAGATTAAAATTAACATCTTTTATAGATTCCGTAATCCAACCCAAGGCAATATCTTCAGTAGGCCAATTTAATTTTTTTAAAAAAATAGTGTATACACATTTTGTTCTCAAGTGTTATTTATTAGGCCAGATAGTAAATAAAGGAAAGTGAAGAGAGGAAATGGTTGCTGAAGACTACATTTGGATTTAGTTGCAGTGTGACTGAACACAGAAGTAGGTAACAGACTTGTAAACTGATTTATGATTTGATGATTTCAGGCTGCACCAATCCTTTCCTAAATGCTGCTGGGTAAAGAAGCAACTCTCTCTCCCTCCCCCCAATATAAAAGTTGGTCCTCCATTTTTGAAAATAATATAAGTCCAACCTATTGGCACACTTCAGTGAAATGTTCAGGCCCTCGGTAGGTGGGTAGAAATTCAGAACAAAGAAAATTTAATTAAATTTATTCAGTTTAGGCACTGCCTACCTCCAAACCAACTCTGGGCAGTGTACAATAAAACCAACAGAATAAAAATGGAATAAATAATTATGAAGAAAATAAAAAGAAATGAACAAGAACCAATGGTAGATCTGGCTCACCTACCCACCCACAATTCAGCAAGGGCCTTAGGCATCCTAACCCAAGGCAAGGGAGAACAGCCAGGTCTTTAAGCCTTTCCAGAATGCCACTGGGGGAATGTCACTTCAGAGGGCAGGCACCAAGACAGAGAAGGCCCATTTCTGAGGTCTCAATAGATGACATTGTTTATTTGGAAGGACCTGGTGCACTCCAGCTCTGTTGATTGATTGAACTAGTCAGGCTGATACCACAGGAGATAAGCTGTCCCTGAAGTAACCAGGCCCTGTGCCATGTAGGGCTTTATAGGTCATAGCCAGCGCCCTGAATCATGCCTGGAAGTAGACTGACAGCCAGCGCAGCTTGCAAAGCAGTGGTGTCACATGGGCATACCAAGGCATGCGCATCACTACCCATGCCCCTGCATTCTGGACCAGTTGAAGCTTCCGAGGGGTCCTTAAGGGCAGCCCCATGTAGAGTATGTTGTAATAGTAGAGCTGTGAAGTGACTGGGACATGAGTGACTGTGTGAAGGGCCTCCCAATCTAGAAAAGAGCACAACTGGTACACCAGATGAAACTGTACAAAGGTCTCCCTGGCCACAGCTGCTCCCTCCTCACTGAGCAAGAGCTGTGTGTCCAGAAATAATTCCAGATTGCCTACCACTCTTGAATGGGGAAATGTGACCCCATCTAAGGTTAAAGATGGAATAGCCCCTAGACTTTTTCTAACAGGTTTCAATAGTCATTCCTACAGTTCTAGTCCTAACATATTTAGAGAGCCTCTGGTTGGGAAAGTAGATCCTAATATATGCTCAGTTTGCCTCACAAAGGCAGATTGGATAGAGTAATCTTGAGAAAAATGAGTGTTAACAGTGTAACTGCTTATATTTCTGGATTAAACTACTGCTAGAAAAAGGTTAACAATTGAAATTAACAAGATAAATCAATTAAAGAGTACATGGTGTGTGTGTCTGTCTATGTGTGTATGCATACATACATACTGTATGGAAATTCTGTAACTAAAAAGGAAAAGGTATAGGGAAAGTTTATATCTAAATCAATCATAGGAAAGTTTGGACCTCTTTAATGGGGCAAGTAGAGAATCTGTCAAAGGATTGTTTTCAAAATAAACAAGCAAGAAAATAGGGAGGAAAGACAGTTAACCTTTTAAACTGCTACTTAATTATTCCAAAATTAATAACAGATTCTTAAGACTCCCTATACCAGCCAAATGGCTGCAGATGCCAAAGATTTTTTCTGTTTCCACTTTCCATCTTCTAACCCTGACACTTGTTGAAAATTAACAATAAATTCTTCTTCAAGGTCCGCATAAGCAGTCAGGAGTGAATCAACAAGTTAAAGCTCTATAGAAACCTGTTTGAACTGAGGAACTGCATTTGTATTTATGTGTATATATGTGCATTTTTAACACTAAAATAATATTTTAATATTAAAATATCCTAACTCTTTAGGGTAGTGCTTAAGAAGGGATTTCTGGGGGGATTTTCATTTTTTACTCCAATTTGACTGGAAGAAACTAGTTCTCCAGCGATAATGCAGAATTCAACTTGGTCATCTGACCTCAATCCATACAGCTGTTAAAATAGTTACTAATTTAGATAGTGGGTTAGGGGAAGAGTTAGGGTGTACTTGGAACAGCCCAGCCTTCTGGATCCTGATGAAGATGGACATAACCATTTGATTATAACAGAAGTATGTGCTAAGATATTCGTTTTATGGCAATATATTTGTGCTCATAATATTTCTACCACACTTGGAACAAAGGAGTTAAGTACTGTCATGAATCTGCGTGCTCAGAATGCAAAGTGGGGAGTGCAAAGAGGAACCCAACTGAAAGTAGTAAACTAATCTATTTCCCATTCAATGCTTGGTTCTCCCAAGATGAAAGATTAAATCCTTTGTTCCTGCTGTGCTTTTTTTTTCTCCCCAGAAACATTGTGATAGACAGAAAGCAAACCTAAGAATCCGCTTCAAGCCTTCACTCTTCCAACATGTAGGAACCCATTCCTCCCTGGCTGGTAAAATACAGAAGTTGAAAGTGAGTAGAGAACATCATTGCAATGGAAAAAGCGGGGGGGGGGGGGAGATAGAGCAGAGTAAGTTGGATAAACATGATTCTTGCTTTATTTTTATGTTTGTTACTTAAGGACAAGCAGTATAGGTAGTCCTCATTTAGCAACTGCTTCATTTAGCGACCATTTGCAGTTATCACGGTGATGAAAAAGTAACTTTACAACCAATCCTTGCAGTTATGACCTTTGCAGGTCTGTAAAGCAAAGGAAAATTGAAGTAAGATGTAAACCCAGTCACAGTTTCACTTAGCAACTGCTTCGCTTAATGACCAAATTGCCAGTCCCAGTAGTGGTCACTAAACAAGGATTACCTGTATTTCAGTTCTTGCTCTCATTCCCTGCATTGCTGGCAATGCCTCAGGTGGAGTAAAAGAAGATAGTAGAATTTATGAAGACAGCCTGTGTTTGTCTGATTCTAACCAGTTGTGCTTCAGACTAACAAACTGCTGCAGTATTTTTTTCCCTGAGCTTAAGTTTCATCAAGTCTGGATTCCAGTCAGGAACCTTGTAATGCTACTACATCTTGGATGTCAAGGAATGGAGCAAATTACAAGATGGATGAGGGGAGAAAAATGTTTTGAAAGTAAAGATAGCTTCCTGGGAGGACAGGAAACTCCTGATGTAGCTCAGTTTCCAATAATGTTTTGAATTTACTTGTGAACTTGTAATAGAGAGTATGTGTAACCATGTGCATGCACACATTAGATGTACCTTACAGATCTGTATGTAAAATGCAATGGGTTTTGAATGCGTGAGGCAGTTTTGGAAAAACAGGTGCTGTCAGATGCAAGTCTATTCCCTGGGGAGTAAAGGCCACCTGTGCTATTCTGTAGAGAGGGAGTAGATGCTTCAGTGATAGAGTTTGGAGCAAAGTTCTAAATGGTTTAGAAAGAAAAAGAGGCATCAGGTCAAGAGGCAAGGGAATTAGAGCTTATCAGCATCAATGAAGAGAGAGAGGCTAGATAAATTCACTAGCCCCATGTTTTGGCATCTGTAAAAGCCTTACAGCTGGAGCGTGAAGCCTGAAAGTGAAGCTGGAGAGAGGATGAAGTCTTCTGCTATATTGGGCTGTACATCTTATACCTACTTGAATTTTGGAAGCTCTGTGAATATTTTTTCATCCTTTCAAATTGTACAGTGATTTCATTAGATGAAGGAATATTTATTTTGGTTCCATTTATATCTTTTCCTAAAAATTTAGTTCACATAAGGATTAAAAGAAAATATAACACATTAAATATGTATTATTGACACTGAAATTCCCCCTGCTTCTTTAACAGTGGTAACTCAGTGCCTGTGCAGAAAGAAACATTTTGACATTCTTTCATTTTTAAATGATGTTTAGGATTTCTAGAGACTAAATTTCATGTTATATCAAAAGCATTTTTAAGCAATATGCTTTAGACTTGATGTGTTGTTGATGCCTTTTTTAAATTTTGAGAGAGGTGAAAGGGCCAGATTATGACAAGGATAGTTCGGAAGGGAGAAAGAAACAGCCCTTATTATGAGATGGAAGATGGCAAAAATTCACTGTTTGTGCTGGGATATCTGTTGTTAGTGATGTGCAGGCAGGGAGAAAGACATGAGTTGGTGATGGATTGGCCAAGGAAAACCAAAGGAGGAGGAAAACCAAAAGATAAAGTCAAGGCTGTGTGCCTAATCAACAGGCTGGATCAGTGTTTCTCAACCTTGGCAACTTTAAGATGTGTGGACTTCAACTCCCAGAATTCCCCACCCAGCAAAGAATTTTGGCAAAGCTGGCTGAGGAATTCTGAGAGTTGAAGTCCACACATCTTAAAGTTGCCAAGGTTGAGAAACACTGGGCCGGATAGTGATTTTGTCAAAAGAACAGTGAATATATAAAGGCAGGAAGACTTATCAGGAAAAAAAATGTTAAATCTGTCCATTAAAATCCCTTTAGAGCATCAGGTAGTGGATATTTTCCACAGAAGTGCAACCGGAAAAGGGTATATTCCTCAAGGAAATAATTTCAATTGTTTTGCTTTTACCTTGTATATTGAGGACAAAGATTTTGGAAAGCAGTCTCTTCGCAAAGAACACGTGAACCCTCCTGCAGAAGTCAGCACGAGCCTGAAGACCTACCAGCACTTCTCCTTGGAGAAAGCCTACCTGAGAGAAGACTTTTTCTGGGCATTTACTCCCACAGCGGGTGACTTTATACGCTTTCGCTTCTTTAAGCCACTCCGTATTGAACGGTAAGTTTCAACAGCTTTGGGGAAGCAAAGAATGGGAAGGTTTAGCTTGTGGTGGAAAGTCCCTTGTTCTGGTAAAAGACCATTCATCTGAAAGGCAGATTGCAGGTCGTTCACTTTCTTCCCAGTATGCTCCATCTCCGGCCTTTTTGCTTTGGATCTCTGTGCACACCTTGAAAGACAGAACGATCTTATGGTACAAGATAGAATCATTGGCTTGCTCAAAGTTACTGCGGAAGCTCGACATCTGGCTTGTTTGTGGTGGCCATATCACTTTGGATTTCCATCTTCCAAGCTTGCCTGCTTGGTGTATTTTTTTCTTTTACCTGAAAGCAATATTGCTACCTGAAATTAAGGAGCTTTGACTTGAGCGTTTTTATCTTGCGTAAGTTTCCTATAATTAACTTAACTGTCATGAGTCATTTTCCCCATACGGATACTGCTAAAAAGGCATAGAAAGGCAGCTAGTATAATCTTAGGCTCTCCAGTTGTGGTGGAATGCTGTTCCTGCAATCTCTAGCCAACAAAACCTTTGAAGTTAGTGAGAGTTGCAGTCCAACACATCTGGAGAGTACCAGGATAGATAAGGCTGTCTATCTGGAAGATATAACAATGAGATATAATGAGAGACTCTAGCTTAGCATTAGATTATAGATGAGTCCATCTCTTGAGACCCAAAAAGAACCTCATGTGAAGCTCTGCGCTCTTAATCCAACACGATCAGGAGCCTCTGGGCAGACGCAGAACTGCGATAGGAGGAAGTGCTCAGGATGCCACAAGGAATGTTTTCATTCTATTCTTCTCCCTGAAATGCATACTGATGCAAGTTTGCAAGCATGCATTACTGTTTTCAGAGATAGTGTAATTGTTTTCAGTACAGCCACAACACAGTGAAATGCTTTACTTCTTTCTTGTCCTTCTCTTTGTTAAGGGACTTAATGAATGCCTCTTTTTTTAGATTTTTCTTATCCCCCCTTTATTATTTTTATAAATAACTCAAGCAGCAAACATACTTAATATTCCTTCCTCCTCCTATTTTCCCCACAACAACCCTGTGAGGTGAGTTGGACTGAGAAAGAGAAAGACTGGCTTTTTTTTTTTTTTTTTTTAGTATTTATGTATAGGATTGTTTCATAGTCAGATTTTAATTGATTAATTAATTTTAATTATTTATATGGTATTGTTTTTTTAATGGCTTGGGTTTTTGGTTTTAATTGTGAGCCGCCCAGAATCACCCGTTGGGGGAGATGGGCGGCATACAAATTTAATAAATAGTCACCCAGCTGGCTTTCATGACTAAGGCGGGAATAGAACTCACGGTCTCCTGGTTTTTAACCTGGTGCCTTAACCACTAGACCAAACTGCTCTCTTTTCCTTTCCTGTATGCTTAATTCAACCTTAAATTTGTTTTCAATTCTTCAGCGGTCTGAATTTTGGCAAGTGTTCATAAGAGATGGGGCCTTAGTGACATCTATGCTGAGCAGTACTATCCCTAGGGAAGCCTGTCTAAGCCATAAATTACAGTTGTGGCTTCAGAAAGCAAATAATTTTCATTTATTTATTTATTATATTTCCCAAAAACTCATGGTACTGCACAATTAAAATCAGAACACATAACAATGACTAAAAAATGAACATAATAAATCAACCAATAACATCGAATATTAACAATAACATTAAAAGAATTTGAATAGCACCCAAAGACTAAATGCCAACCCTCAAACGCCCTTCTAATAGTTCTGCTTTCAAAGCCTTACTGGAGCCCAAAAGCAAAGGAACTGTCCAAGTCTCTGGAGAGGGGCTGTTCCGAAGGGTGGGAGCTGTCACAGAAAAGCACAGATTTCTCACTCCCCCCAAACCTCCCACGAGCTCCCCTGGGACAAGCACACTGGATGGTTAAGAGCTGTTTGAAGTAGATGGTCAGGCAGGTACTTGGCTGCCAAGCCATGTAGGGCTTTGTAGATCAATACTAGCAGTTTGAATTGTACCCAGAAGGCTATTCACAAGGAGCACAGTGCCTGCAACGCAGATGTCATGAGTAACACATGAACTGCTGCATTTTGTACCAATTGCTTAGTATTGTACCAATACTAAGTAATCTTCAGAGACTTCCCCAAGCAGTGTGCATTGCGCTAATCTTGCCAGGAGATGGCAGGGCCTGAGTCTCCTGTGGCCAAGGCTTCCTTCTCCAGGAAGGGTACACCAGCCAAAGCTGGGCAGACTCCCCCAGCCATAGCCTCCACCTGCTTATCAAACAGCAGCTGTGGATCTAGGGGAACCTCCAAATCACGTACCTGCTCCTTCAGGGTGAGCGCTACCCCATCCAGAGTTATCACTGGAGTAGTTAAAGTGCAGATGACTTTTGGAGAAGCAGTAACTCAGTCTTGCTGGGATTCAGCTTCAACTTGCTTCTCCCCATCCAGAGAGAGAGAGAGATGAATCCTGCAACACTCCTCACTGAAGTGGTTAATAGGAAGTTTGGAAACTCTATAGTAGTTGTTTTAACATAGCCAGATCCAGGAAGAGTTTCTTCATGAGGAGATGCATTAGTGCCTCCTCCAAGGCAGATAGTAGCATCCCCTCCCAGAAAGACTCAGGTAGGGCAGTGGTCCAGCTCGTGTGGCAGAACTCTTGCTCCCCAGCACTATATCCACTTCCTCAAGATCAAAGGATGAAATGAATCCCAGGTCTTATTGCAAGACTTTACTTCTATAATCTCCATAGATCCTGCAGTGAAGACCTGAAGGAACTTGAGCAACATTGTTGCCAAAGTGTTGCCAGAAATTCTCACTGCAGCATGGGCACAGATGTTGCTAACTCTTGATTCCGAAAAGAGGAATGAATCATTCTAAACACGGCTGTTGGGCCATAGTCCACCAACCCGATAAGGGTAGAGAGTTAGAGACATCCCACGACCCTTATCACCAGGGTGTAAGCAAAGAGCCCCTCAGGCACCGCCAACCATGAAAGGCTGCTCGGGAACCAACACCTCAAGTGCCGTAGTCTCCTCTGAATGCCAGAGATGGATTAAGTACAGTGGTACCTCGGGATACGAACTTAATCTGTTCCGTGACTCTGGACATATCCCGAGTTGGTCGTAACCCGAAGCAAATTTTCCCATAGGGTTCAATGTAAATCCGGTTAATCTGTTCCGCCCTCCGAATTTGGTCGCAACCCGAGGCAATTTTCTCTTCAGAGCCTTACTCCCACCAAGCCTGCTCTGCATTTTCTTTGAAGCCATGCTAACACGCACACCAAAAACCTTCACAAAACACCGCAAAACACACCACAAGCCTCACCGAACGTCTCCTTGCTACCGCGACCTCGCCCACAGGAAGCCGCAACCGCGTGGCAGCAGGGAAAATGGCCGCGGATCCGGTTCGTAAGTCGAGGCGAGTTTGTAACCCGAGGTACCACTGTATTTGGCAGGCTGCCTTCCAGATTTCTAGGAGCACACCCGCCCACACCCAAAGCACTTGCTGGAATCTATTTGGATCTGTGCAGATTCAGGGAAGCAAGTACCTTTCAGCAAACCAGGGACTAATCTGGCCACAGCAGCAGACTCGTTATTATGCCCTCCATTTGTGTAGAGGCAACTGTTATTTTGTTCTACTCTTTTTGGCTTCTTAGGTTATAAAATTACTGTCTTTACTGAGCTTTTCTTGTATTAGGACTTTCTTTTTGTTATCCAAACCCACTTTCTCTGAAAGAATAGTGGGGTACCAGTTAATCTTGCTTCATTCCATACAGAGATATTTCCTGTTTTCTTCTGCGGACACCTTAAAAGTGCTGTCCTCCTGAAAACGTTAGCATAGTTGAGGCTGGTAGGGTGTGGATTCAAGTGTTACCTGCAGATAAAAAAATTACTGAGGACACAGTTTTAAAGGGACAGATATCCTTTGAGAAAGCTCTTTTGTCAGACATTAAATGATTGGGATTTTCTTTTTGTTTAAGTTCAATCATCTTGTATTTTTCATTTTTTATGTGGTCACATATATTAGGGCTGAGAGCCTGTGTTGTGGTTTGATTAAGGTATTGGAGGAGTCTCAAGTTCTTGTCCTCTCTTAGGTACAGAAGCTGGCTGGGAGACTTTGGGCCAGTCGCTCTCTCTCAGCCCTAGACTGGGAAGTCATAAAACATCTATCTACCAAACCACACTGATCCAGTGTGGTACATTACAGTCCATAACCTTCAGTGAAAAGGCCTTCATCCTGCAGTGGATTGACTGATGGCGATGATGATGATGATGATGATGATGATGATATGATGCAAATCTTTCAAAAGAATTGTGCACATATAGAGACAGCTGCAAGCAGATAGAAAGCAGCTGTGTGAGCCTGGAACAAGTTGTAGCTTCTTTATCGATGCAAAGAGAAGTGCCTTGTGCAGGGTCCTGCATTTGCAAAATCATTTCTTTCAAAGAATTTACACCACAGTGGTGCATATTCCTGCACATGATAGTCAGTATCCTTTTTTCTTCTTTTCCTGCCTTGGCCTGATTCTATTGTGTTTAGGCATTGCCTTCAGTTCTTTTGTCTGATGTGCATTGCTTCTCTCCTTTTGAGCTGTCTTTGCCTACAGCTTAAACTATATCTGCAGGAACTATGGGAATAACCTTAGTGTGGTTTCTAGAAATCCATCTGTTTACATTTCTCTGAGTTAAATTTTTCTGTAGAAGAGCTTTAAAAAGAAGTGGAAACATTTTCCCTCTTTGGCCCTTTTCTTCCTGAAATCTGTTCCTGCATTCAGAATGTATTTGCAGTAACTCTTGATTTCTCCAGTTTGAGACTATAGTTGAAAAGGCCACTTTCATCATGAGAATGGATATTTGTGCTTCTTACTGATAATATATCCTTTCAAATGCAGTAGAGTGCTTAATTTGTGAGAATGGACAAATAGTTGATCTGTGAGTGGTAGCATGTTTACTTAAATGGTGCTTCTCTTTCTCTAAAAAACTTTATTTGGGAAGAGGGCCACCTATCTGAGATGGTTACTGTTGGGTCCAGGCAAAGTCATTGGTGTGGTGAATTTTATGTTTTACCACTGTGGGGTCTCTGCAATCATTGCTGATTCCTGTTGCACAGGTTTTTCTTCCGTAGTGGCAACATTGAACACCCTGAAGACAAACTCTTCAATACAACAGTGGAAGTCTTGCCCTTTGACGTAAGTTTGCTGAGTATATTGTTGTTGTTGTTGTTATTATATTTTTATCCTGCCTTTTTATATATTTTGGTCAACTCAAGGCAGCAAACTTACCTAATACTCCTGCCTCCTATTTTCTCCACAACAACAACCCTGTGAGGTGGGTTGGGCTGAGAGAGAGTGACTGGCTCAAAATCACCTAGCCAGCTTTCATGCCTAAGACAGGACTAGAACTCACAGTCTCCTGGTTTCTAGGCCAGCACCTTCACCACGACACCAAACTGGCTCTCTGATGGAACTCTGAAACTATTCTCCTTCAAAAGTTTCTGAATACCAGTTGTTGGTTCTAGTTTTGATTCACTTATTAACCCTTTTAGAGGTTAAGAATGGCAAGGTTTTTATTAAGTGTAATATTACAATTATGATTCCTTCGGATTAGGTGGTGGCTTTGGAATCCATAGTTATTGCCTGCATTAGAATGTTGAAGGCATCATAGGTTGTTGGGAGTGTATAAGGCAGACTGTTACTTTATACCCAGATGCCATCACAAGATTATCTCTTTGGGGTCCCCCTAACAGTATAATCAGAATCCAAATTCTAATGCCCTGAGACTATATTCCAGACTCAAAAGCAAGTCTGCTTCATCATTCTCTATGTAAAGTGCATAATCTATGGCAGGAAACGGTTTTTGGAGTCTGATCCTTATTCAGTATCCTTCAGTAGTCTTTTATGAGTCCTTGAAAGGCTTAAAAAGTTCTTCTAGTGACACTGACTTTAGAATAATGCTCTCTCTCTAAAAGCATAAGTATTGCCTGGTGCTTTATGGTCACAGCATTTCAAACTGTATCCACAGCAGGCTGCCTAAATCCTTATAGCTGGCTTTTTGCAAAGATTGTCTGTTTCCCTGAACAGAGTCTCCAGTCAGATAAGGAAGCTCTGCAGGAGGGAAGAGCAACAGCATTCAAGTACCACAGGACGTCTGATGGCTATATACAGATAGGTAAATTGCTGGTTCGAGTCCAACAATAGCCTGCCGGTTGTGGATAATGCGATGGTTATGTTGCTCTTCAGAGAACACAGATACAGAGTGTGATGGCCAGGAAGGGGTAGGATAAGCTTCTTCTGAATTCATTAGCATTTTTCATCAATTGTCCTGGAATGTAGAGTGGGGAAAACATTTTTTTATTTTTTTATTTTCAATATTGGGTATAGTGCCCCAACTAATGACTCTGGGCACCTCACAGTAAAACAAACAAACAATAAACTCTTGCAACGCTCCAAAACATGTATTTAGTTATTCATTTAATAATAAGCTGCCTCACTGCAGAGGTTCCCATAATTTAATATTTCCAGCAAGCCCAACAACTCATAGACATTAAGAAAAGAGAAAGTGCATCACAACTGTTAAAAGTGGGCTCCAAAAGCCTGGAAAGAGTTCAATTTTAAGAGCCCTTCTAAAGTTACCCAGTGTGGAGCAGCCCAAACCTCAGTGGGGAGGCTGTCCCACAGGGCAGGATCAACCACCCAGAAGTCCTAACCCTGAGTTCCCACTCCTCTCACTTTTTGGGGTGGGGGGAATCCATCCCCTCACAAATGACAGTGGACAGGTTCAGTTCAAAGGAAACAATCTGTTAGACATCTGGGAACAAGCCACATGGAGCTTTTTAAGTTAAAGCTAGGTTTTTTTTATTGTTCTTAGAAATCTAAGGCAATGCAAAAACTACAAAGTCAGTGTTATACCAGTAGAGCAGGTCTCATGTGCTCAAACTGCAGTTTACAAGTAGTTTTCAAAGACAGGCCCAAATGAAGCATATTACAGTAATCCTGTGTCAAAATGATGAGCATATGAGTTACCCTTACCATCTCCCACTCCAGGAAAAGTCACAAGTAGTAACCCAGCCAAAATGGGTAAGGGTTCTCTTGATTGCAGAGTCCACTTACTGATCAAGGAGGAACTGTGAGTCCAGAAGAACTTCCAGGTCATGGACCTGCTCCTTCAGAGAGAGGGCCATCCCTGTTTAGAAGAAAAAGAGACCAGTGTTTTTTCAACAGCCACTCTGTAGTGTTTAAACTTGGTTCATCCAATCCAGTCTTTCACAGTCTCTAAACCCTGGGTGAAGACTTCAACAGCACTTCTAGTTCAGCCCAGGATATAGATTATAACTATCATCAGCATTTTGATGCTACTTTACCTAAAACCAACAGATGATCTATCCCAATGGTTTCATATAGAAATTATATAGCATGCAGGAGACAGCTGAACCTTGTGACACCCCACAGAAGAAGAGTCAGGTGCTTAGCCATTCATCCCACCATGATATCACCTGGAACTGCCCACTCAGAAAGGAGCAGAACCACTGTAAAATAGAGCATCCCTTCCAGATGCTCCAGGAATACAGGTAGTCCTTGACTTACAACCATTCATTCAGTGACCATTCGAAGTTATGATGGCGCTAAAAAAAGTGACTTACAACCAGTCCTTGCACTTACGACTGTCACAGCTTCCCTGCAGTCACATGATCAAAATTTGGGCACTTAGCAACCAGCATGTATTTATGACTGTTGTTGTGTCCCGGGGTCATGTGATTGCCATTTCAACTTTCCCAGCTGGCTTCTGACAAGCAAAATCAATGGGGAACTGTGTGACTCATTTAACGACCACTGTGATTTGCTTAACAACTACTGCAAAAAATGTTGTAAAATCAGGTGCAGTCATGTGATGCCTCGCATAATGACCGCACCTCTTAATGATGAATTTTCCAGTCTCTATTGTGGTCGTAAGTCAAGGACTCCCTGTATACCATTAACATGACTGAGAGGATAAACAGGACCAAGAAGACTGCATTTGCCTCATTTAGGTCCTGATAAAGGTCACGCACTAGAGTGATCAATGCAGTTTCCATCCAATACTCATATCTGAATCCTGTCTAGAAGAGGCCAATTAATTGGCTTCATCTAGAGGCCTCTTTAACAGGCATCACACCATATTTCTAAAACTCCCTAAAAAGGGAAGATTGCAGACCAGTCAGAGGCAAGGGTCCAGTCACAAGAGGCAGAGCTTATAATACAGCATACCCTATCCACTTTTGCATCAAAATCCACAAGCTCAAATGAATCCCAAGTGACCTTTAAAATGCTACCCCAGTCACCTCATTGAACTCAGTCTACATGCCATCCAGACCTGAGTAAATTAATCAGCAAAATGTCATAACAGCCTGCAGGCAGCTCTTCATCCCTGTCCTTCCCTTAGAGGGAAAGGGACACCAACAGAGCTGCTGTACATCATTCTACCAATGCAATAAAAGTAAGAAAATAATGACACTTCACCACTGTCATCACCACACTATAGGTGTGGATCTGGGCTTATATCTCTGCTCAGTTATATTCACTTTTGGTCTTATGGCACTCGCAATAAGTATCACTTCTGCCATATATCAAGGTGCTTCCTGGGTTCGACAGAGAATCTACTTAGATGCGATCTCATCCAGCACCCTCGCAAGCTCCATAGTCCAGAAGTCAACAAGCACCTCCTCAAAACCAATAAGATCCATTAAGCATCTGGGGTAGACCATCGTAATAAATCCCCTATCCTTGTGGAAGTCACAGGTAGCACTAAGCCTCATGGTAATCTGGAAGTGATCTGACAATGGTAGACAAGTAATGCAATATCCTCTATTTTGAGATCACATGCCATCTGCTCCAAGGTAAAGACTAGATCTAAGTGCAACCTTAGATCCATCTTGTGTGCATGGCTTGAGATCCCCTGAGACAAGCCTATGGTTGTCATGAACTCCTGCATTCTCCTCAAACTGACCCTCCAAGTGCATGGTAGTTGAAGTCCCCCAGAACCAGCAGCTGTGATCCTCTACCAATAGCCCAGTAATGAGTTCTAGGAGTTCAGGAAGGGACCCCAGTGGGCAGCAGGATGAGCAGTACACCAGCAATACCCCTAACTACTTCTACAGCCCAAGCTTGCATATGGGACCTTGCATCCAGTGATTTGTGGAGCACAACATTTGGCCATTACTGAGGGGTCCTGTAAGATCTGAGGTATCTTGCTCCCCAGCCTTAAAGATGTGGCTACTGCGGCAGCTGAAAATCAGGGCATCCTATGGAGCTAAATGAATTTCAGGGGGCATGCTGTTCCAAAGAGAGAGAGCAGTCCCTGCTGATGGCATACCCTGAGAGGAGCCTGTCATTCCTGATGGTCGCAGAGACCCTTGCAGACAGAGAGGTGGGGAGCTGACCACTGAGTAACAGAAAACAAACACTGAACTTTCCAAAAAGAAAACCTGCTGTACTTTATTCTACCCAGACCCTTAAGCATTCAGGGTCAGGGGTTGTAATCAAAAACAGACTCTTTGGAGTGTCAGCTGTCCAAACCAAGAATTCAAAGTAAATTTTCAAAATAAAATATCAAACCAAGGAAGTAAATGGGTCTCACAGCGGCACTTTGAGTCTTACTCTCCTCCTCTTGCACCAACAGTCTCAGTGCGCATTTCAGTCTTAGCTATGAGTACACAGGCAGTTCCATACTTGGGAAGTCTCTGGCCCCTTCCTTTCCCCTAAGTCAGGCTTTCCAGTATGAGGAAGCGGCTCTATTCTGTGCCTGGAAAATGAGCTGAGTCCTGGCCAGGCAGCATAGAAGGGGGGGGGGCTGCTTATACAGGCCTAAGAAGGGTAATTCCAGCAGGCACTTCCTCCACAGGCCTTGCTTTGTTGTCCTCCAGTATCTGCTGTCTCCCTCAACCTTCTTCTCCAACTCCCACATACACACACACAGACACACCTGTCCTTTGGTTAGAACAGCCTTTAGGCTTAGCAAGCACTGAGTCTGCAGGCACTTACAGTCAGGAGCTGTGGCTTACTCACAAGGAGGCTGGTATGTTCCCTTCACCACACTCATCATTGGTCTGTTGCCAATCTCAGTGCAATCCAAGAACCTCAATGTGTTTGTATAGCCTCCCAATCTGGTCCAAGGCCAGGTCCAGTCCATTGCTTCTCTCCTCTGCCAGACTCTCTAACTCCTTCACCGTCCTCTATGCCAATTTCTCTTAACGTCTTCACCACTGTCAGTCCACTTACATACAAATCTTCTATGCATAATAATCTTCATTCCCTCCACTTGTTGTAAACTTTATTGTCATTGTACCTTGTACAATGAAATTAAATGCCATCCCCAGTGCACCTTATATATATATAAAAACCATAAAATAAAAACACACATCCTTCACGTTCTATTCACCATTGCACAACCCCTGATGTCACATTCTGTTCTCTCATAATTGTCTAACATTCCATTATCATGCCAAACAAAATTCTGCTCAAACATCACCCAGTAACCACACAAACTAATGCTGGTTAAAGTAATTATCTAACTAGATGCCATCTTAACGCTTTATTTTATCTCCCCCTTTCCTGTGTGCGCGCGCGCGTGTGTGCATGCATGCATGCATATGCACAGACACCTTTACAAAAGGGCGCTGAGGGACAGAACAAAACAACAGGGTGACATGTGATAAAGCAGTGCCCTCTGCTGGGCAGCTGGGAGGGCTTTGCAAGCACAGTTGCCCAGCCCACAGCACTCTTCTAACCAAAAACGTTAGAGTAGAAAACAGTCTGTCTGCTGTGTCTTTATTGCCCACAGCCTTCTCTTGCATTACAGTAGACAGTTTGTCAGATTGGCTTCTGTTCTGTTTGCACTTTCTTTTTACCTCTAGAAATCTGTCATTTGCAAAGGTCCTCTTGAGATATACGGTACTAGGAATTGCAGTCTTATTTAACGTTTCCTCTTTCAGTGTTCTTAAAGGACACAGCCACATAGCACATCTGCAAATCTGCTTGCACTGCCACATGTTTGGAAGCTGCTGGAAAGGAAGAGATCAGATGGAAAGTACCCTGGAATGCAGCCCAGTAGGGAGCCTTTAGTCTAAACTGCAATGTGTAGCTGGTCATGTGCAGGACTTCCGAGTTAGCATAACAACATGCTGTACACATTCAAAAATGCCATAGAGCGCTGTGTGTTAACACCAGCCTGTGGCAGTATGGCATCCACCGGAAACACAATAACCTTGTGGGGTAAAATCATCCCTTGAAATTTCTTCATTCGATTTCAATTGATTGAGATCTGGATTTTCTTTAAAGGAGGGGGGAGAGAGAGAGAATTTTTCTTAAAGAGGGAGGTGGTAGCTTCACAGTTACACCTGTGCCAAGACTGATTGAAACTATTAAGGGTGCCAAGGCCCACCTGGTGATACAGAAGAAAGCTCCTTATGCTGGAGTGGGTTCATAGGACCTCTACAGGTGCAGCTTCAGGGAGCGCTTATATGCAGCTGAAGTCCTGCTGTCTGTCTTCCCACAGGCTCATTTTCAAAGGGCATTGCTGAAGGAGAAGTGGACCCTTCCTTTGGCCCTCTGGAAGCAATACGACTCTCCATCCAGACTGACTCTCCTGTATGGATAATCTTGAGTGAGGTAATTGGCCATTCTGGTCAAGGTACTAAATAGGGAGGGGTAGCAGCAAGTACAAACACTGACTGTTTTCTCCATGAGGCCCTTTCAGTTGCAGGTTTGTCTGACTACACAATAAGGAGCTATTGTTTAGTAATTTCAGCCACGTGCCAAAGCATGTAAAATTGTATCTCTTTATCTCTTAATGCACAATGTTTTCAATCATGACTAGTAAATGCCACTGCTAGAGGCTCAGGACAGGTGCAAAAGTCAAGATGTCTCATGGAGGCCTCAGCTGCTGTGGGTACCTGGCAACATGGATGCCCTCAGCATATACAGGTAGTCCTTGCTTACCAACTACTCCTTCAGCGACCATTCAGAGTTACAAAGGCACTGAAAAAGGAGACTTAGGAGCAGTCCTCGAAGTTCCAGCCATCCCAACACCCCCATGGTCATGTGATTGTGATCTGGGTGCTTGGTAACTGGCTCACACTTATGATGGTTGCAGCGTCCCATGGTCACATGACCACCATTTGCAACCTTCCCTGCTGGCTTCCAACAAGCCAAGTCAATGGGGAAGCTGACAGGGAAGCTTGCAAGTCACTCCGATAAGTCACTTGCACCCTCGTCTGCCCAGCAGCCGCCACCCCCGCTGCCCTTATGCCACCTTACCTGACTACTTGTGAGCTGCCTGGGACTTGATTAACAACCTGTGATCCTCATTTAATGACAATGGGAAGTGCCAGGGTTGCTGTTGCTAAGCGTTGTGGCAGCATGACATTGCACTAAGACTGCATCGCTTAGTGACAGAAATTCCAGTCCCAATTACCATCATTAACTGAGAAGTACCTGTATGTACTGAAGTGTTATACAGGTACAGGTAGTCCCTGCTTAACAACCATTTGTTTAATGATGGCTCAAAGTTATGATGGCCTTGGAAAGCACTTCCGGCCATTGTAAAACAGGTGGCCACATTTCCAGTGCTTGGCAACCAGCTTGCATTTGCAACCAGTTGCCAAATGCCTTGCGATCACGTGATTGCCATTTGCAATTTTCTCTGCCAGCTTCCCCATTGGAAGCTGACAGGGAAGGTTGCAAGCAGAGGGGACATGGCAATGTGAAGGAACAGAGCTCAAATCTTCAGGATTTGAGCTCCGTTCCTTCACACTGCTGGGAGGTTTCAGCAGTGTGAAGGAACAGACCTTAAATCCTGAAGATTTGAGCTCTGTAGCTGCCCAGCACTGGGAGGTTTCCCCTCCCCTTTCAGTGGTGGGCAGGCATGGACCTCAAATCTTCAGGTGCTCCATTCACCACTGAGAGAGGGGAAGGGAAAGAGGGCAAAGCGAAAGAGCTGTCTGCTGAAGGATTTTAGCTCCATGTGGAGCTAAAATCCTTCAGCAGACAGTTCTTTCACCTGTCTGCTTAATGACCAGGGAAATTGCTTAACAACCGCAACCAAGAGTGCCTGGATTGCAGTTGTTGAGTGAAGCAGTCACATGGGCGTCTCACGTAACAATCACTTCACTCAACAACCGAGATTCCAGTCCCGGTTGTGGTCATTAGGCAAGGAACACCTGTAGTCCCCAGTTTGAGAACGAGTTCTGTTCCCAAGGTCTATCCTTAAGTCAAATTTGTATGTAAGCCGGAACTTAAGTATAGGTAGTATTGTGTAATGAACATAAACCATTGTGTATTTAACTCGAATTTTGCTACAATTGTATAATATTCATCTCCCAGCATTCTCTACAACTCTAGGTAGATGTTTCTGCTTGGTGCATTCACAGATCCACTTTTATTTTAGCTTTTAAATGGTTATGAATATGAGCCTCCAAGGAGTTAAAAAAAACAGTGTAATCTTGCTTACTTCCTTATCTTAAAGAATGCAGCCTACCTGGAATGATCACAGGCAGAATTTACGCAGAAAGATTTAAAAGCAAGGTCTTCTAGATGGCACATTTACTCACACAATGCCATAAGCCAGGAATTCTTACATTGTAGGTCATAACTCCATGCTTTATCATGAGCAAATTAAAGGGGTGAGGTCCCAGTTTTCTGGGTGGCCAGCTTCCTTAGAGCTCTGATTCTCAGGGAAGGTGCCTGTGCTGCATAGCTGATCAGGAGGAGAAAGGGGTACTTCCTTGAAGCCAGGAAGAGAGCATGGCACTGAGCTCTCTGCAGTAATACCTCGGTTCATGAATGCTTCTGTTCATGAACAGCAGCATTCGCAAAAGTTTGTTTCAGTTCGCGAACTCTGCATCGGGTGATGAACACGACCTGCGGCCATCTTCCCTCCTCTGACACATGGTCGTGGCTTCCTCTAGGTGAGATCGTCTGTACTTTGTTTCATATTTTTGTGGTTAAAAAAAAAAATGCATATGGTTCAGAACGGATTAACCTTATTTACATTGAACCTTACGGGAAAATTTGATTCGATTGGCGACCAATTCGGTTCACGACCACGTTCGTAGGGATCAGAACGGATTAACCTTATTTACACTGAACCTTATGGGGAAATTTGATTCGGTTCGCGACCAATTCGGTTCGTGACCAGAATCATGGAACAAATTAAGTTTGTGAACCGAGGTACCACTGTACTTTGGAACGCTGCTGGTAAAAACATTCTCACTCAATCACTTCTGATCCCATTGCTGGGCAGCTACTTTCACCAACATGGAGGCGCAGGGTTGCAGGAGTTGCATGCAGATCCTGCTCAGCAGCCACCGCACACTGAGTCCCCACATCTTGGAGAACCAGGTGCCTAGGGCCCCAGGAGAAGCCCCATTGTCCCTGCTGCCTTGGCATCTCAGCCACATTCTCCTCCAGTGTTTGGTGGTCCTCTTCCAGTTCTTCTCCCTCTGCCAGTTGCAGGCCTTGGAAGCTCCCAAAGCTAACCTGGTACAGCTGCCATCCTCCTGCTGCAAAAGGAATCCAGTCCCTGCTTTACGAAGTTACTTCACTTCCCAAGAAAGGGTCTCCAGACCTGTCCCTGGAGATTAGAAGGAACATCCTAAAATCCATTCCATCTTATGAGGGTCACTGAAGCCATTGGGTCGCTCTGGCTAGAGTGTACAAGAACATCTCTTGCCTTCCTCTCTTGGCTTTGAAGATTCTTATTAAATTGCCAAGCGGGAACTTTGCCTCTGAGGCCAGAAAGCCTGGTTGCACACCCATGTGGCGTTTGCATCCAGCAGTTCGTGAGCAGGGGAAATGCACCAGTTCTTAGGGGCAGTCTCATCAGCTGCCATGCTATCAGAGGCTACTTTGCCTTCCAGGAGTGAGGCTTCACGGCAGCTTCCCCTGCAAGTGGCTTCCTTCCAGGTGTTCCAGGCAACGTTCCAATTCCATCATACCCAGACAGCTGACTGGAGTGATGGGAATTGGCATCTTAAGCTTCTGGAATACATGCAAAGCACCACACAACTAGAGACAGTTTAATTCTTCCAGCAGCTGTTGATAGTCTAATAATATCAGTAATAGGATTATAACACCTGGGGATTATCCGGTTGCTCTTAATAGTCTTGTTGTTGTTGTTGTTATAGGGAGTCACAATACCATAAACTTTAAGAACCACTCCTATAACTCAAAACAACAACAGCTATAGGAGAGCCAGGAACACTTACATTTTAAGGCCTTGAGTAAACCAGGATATCCTATTAAGCCATTATGTGCTTCATTTGGGATGTTAGGTGAACCACTGTGGCTTGTAATCATGGTTTATGATTCAGCATGTTCTGCAGACAACTGGTATTTGGATCCATTTTAGGGTTTACAGTAGTCTTGAAGGCCACATAATTCTGTCAAACAATTAAATCCTTCCACATCACATGGAAAGAGATAACTTGTAATTTGAACTATGGTTTTATCGTGCAGTTTACTCTGCTGTAAGAGAGACAATTTATAAGCCAAAAAGCAGATTGACTGAATTCTGATCAGTTTTTGCTTTCTTTGTTATTCATGTACTTCCAGATATTCCTGAAAAAAGCTGACTGATCTTGAAGATACAGGGAGTAACATATCCAATGGCTTTTTAGCTCTTCCATTCTTCTATGACAGTGAAGATGCAGCAGAATGAGTGGGCTACTTCTGAAGAAAAGCTAGATGCGTAAAGAGCACCTGCTGCTCCAAGGACAAGAAGAAAAAGCGTGTGGTGAAATTTGGTAGAGCCTTGGAGCTTTCTTACCATTCTTAAATGGAGAAGAGAAGAATTTTTCACACACAGGTGCTGGGACTCAATTACAAGAAGCACCATTGCTGGCTTATCTCATAGTCAGCTGCCTTTGCAGCTAGAAAACAAACATACAAATGGGGAATCTAGAAATGAACTTTCTGTGTTGAAGATTTGTGTTTTGTTCCCTTGAGTAAGGACCACATTGTTCCTATATTTCTTCCTTCCTCCCTGGACTTTGATCCAGAATGTATCATTAAAAGGTACATTTAGAAGTGCAGGTTTATGGGATGTGAACCTAACAGAAGGGAAACTTGACCATTGAGCACTTATGGAAAAGAACCAAGATGTAATAATACTTGACCTCCAACCCTTTCAATGAGTAACATTTGCTCTAGTCCACACCTGAGGACTAAATGTGAAGGAGAACCGTTCTTAAAAATTGCAAAGGTGGCAGATGGCAGGGATATAAAAAATACTGTGCTAGACCCGCCATGGCTGAACATGCCTCTTTCATACAGTTCAATTCATGTTAAAGTCAACAGTCTCTTCATGCCTTGGGAATCAGTGCAAAGTTTATCCTTTTAAATCCATCTCTCTGTAATGTACTGGTTGGTGTGAATTTTGAAAAAGGAAAAAAAACCAAAACCCTCTAGACCAGTTCTCAAAGGATAGGGGTTAGAGCAGTGTTTCTCAACCTTGGCAGCTTGAAGATGTGTGGACTTCAACTCCCAGAATTTCCCAGCCAGCCATGCTGGCTGGGGAATTCTGGGAGCTGAAGTCCACACTTCTTCAAGTTGCCAAGGTTGAGAAACACTGGGTTAGAGTATAATTTAAAACAAAAAACCAATGTCTCTAGCTATACACTGGAATGCATTATACTACTTCCATGTGCTGTATTTTTTATTATTGGATACATTTGATTTTTTTTCAAGTATGCGTGTGTGTGTGTGTGTATATACATACATACATGTATACATACATATATATATATATATAAAAAAAGGTACACTGTAGAAAGTGCTTTACTGCATTTTCCTTCAGAGAAATCTGACAAACTGAAAATATTTTGCAGGTATATTATAAGTATGTGAATGATTTGTCTTTTTGCATGAAGGTATAGCTATAGCCAAGAGATATTTTTGCAAGGGGGAAAACTTTTATTAAAAGCAAAACTTAGCCATTTCCTCTGCATGCCAATGTCTGTGCAATACAAAGAATATTAGCATACCGAAACTGGGCATTTCACTTCCTTAGATACCCATTATAAATCAGAAGATAGGTGTTTTGTCCCCTAATAAATGGTTTTTTATAATTTATAATTCACCTTCATCTTTCCTAGGCCTTGAATGTGCAGACTCTTACCTAGCAGCCTTGCTGGATCCAGTCAGATGCCCATCTCATCTAATGCATTGGGCAATGGGAAGACCCTTCCATGCAGATTGCAGAACATTTATCTTCCATGAACGTTACTAATCTTTTCAATTAATTTAAGCAAAGCAATCTAACAGGCCTATAATTTGTTGAGTCTTTATATTGGTCACTTTTCACTCTTTGGTAAGCAGATTATTTTAGAGACCTGGAACATATTTTATTAGAAGAGCTGCAACTTCACATTTGATTTCTTTTAAAACTCTTAAGTTAATACCATCCAAATCTGGTGATTTCTTTGTTTTCAATCTGTCAAAAAGATTTAGAACCACGATTCCCAACTTAACATCGAGGAATGTCAGTATACTTTTAGGCATCTTTAGGCCACTCACTAGGCTTTCTGTTTCAGTTGACTTTTTACATTTCTAAGACATTATTTTAATTAGAAGAAAATAGGAAGCTGTCATGCTCTGTAATACATGGCCAACCTCCAGCATCACCTTTATTTCCAAAGATCCCTCTGGGCCTTAAATGGATCTGAAAGGGCAGAGGTAAGCAGCAGCAGGAGCATACAAGTGGCAGGTAGTAGTCTGGTACATCAGAGCTTTGTACCTGGTTAGATCCTTTGTGGCAGATATTCAGTGGTGTGATTTGTCAGTAATAAGACTGACCAATATAAATATGGGCTGCTGCAGTTTAGATTAGCTGAAGTTTGCTGGGCAGTCAAGGGCAGCCCCATGTAGAGTGAATTACTGTAATTTAACAAAAGATGACCAGGATATGACTGACTTTCCTCATAAGAGCTGGTCCTCGGGTTATGACCACTCATTCAGTGACTGTTCAAAGTTACAACGGTGCTGAAGGAGGGGAACTTACGACCAGTCCTCGGCATTCCAACCATCACAGCATCCCCATGGTCACATTATCACGATTGTAGTGTTCAGTTGCTCGGCTTGCAATTACGACATTGCAGCAAGCTGTGGTCACTTGATTGCCATTTGCAACCTACCCTGACAGCTTCCCACAAGCAAAATCAGAGGAGAAGCCGGCAGAGAAAGTCGCAAGTCACTCCCGTAAGTCACTGCCACCTCTTTTCTCCTGAGAAACTCTGTACAGCATACTTGTACTCCACAACATTCCCCCACCCACCTGCGACCCCCACCAGCCTGCCTGTGCTCCATAGGACCCGCCTGCAGCTCCCACCAGCCCACACATGTTCAGTAGTGCCCACCTGTGGCACTGCTTGCCTAGGACTCCAGTCACATGAAGTCCTCTCTTAATGACCCACCCAATCTCGGGGTTATGACGGTAACCAGGATTGCCATTGCTTTGCAACTGCATCGTTTACAACGGAAATGCTTGTCCCAATTGCCGTCATAATTTGAGGATTAACTGTACATCCTATTCCAGGTGACTGGCTGCCCTGTTTGAGTTACACCTACTTTTGGATTCAGAGGCAATAAGTATACCAGTATGGGTAAAGGCTTTATTCCAAGGCAATATGAAAAACAAGGGAAAAAAACAATCAAATACAGCTTATGAAGAGTATAATCCTATCATCTAAGAAACAATGAAATCTTACAAAGAGTATAATACTAATATCTAAGAAATACAAATCTTGCACCCCTTTTGCCAGTCAGGAAACTTCAAGCCAACAAGTGTACAGCAACTCCCTAGTTAGGTCTGCTCTGAAGTTCCACTCTACAGGGACTTCTGACTGGTTTATATAGACCATAGGTAATAATGACACCTATATATGTCTGCTCATCTCTACAAGGACAGGGTGGATTGGTGTATCTTATCAGCATGTCCACCTGCTCTTGCCAAGAACAAGGAGAAGTTTATCTTTTCTTATCCTTGAAAGGCTTTGCTTATCTAGGCCAAGAACAAGGCCACATTAAGGGCAAGGAGTGCCTTGTTTACACCAGGCGGTTTTAGCCAAGAATGGAGAGGGTTGTACCAGTTGCATGCCAAGGATGAGACAAGATAAACAAAATAGATATTGAAGTTAACTGATCTAGTGTGCTGAATACTCAAATATATTTCACTGGGCAGCTATTATATGGAAATATAGAATTTGGCACACATCACTGTCCATTTCTACCTTGCCAATCTTCCAGTAGGACCTCTACCACTACACTGGTACATTAGCTTAAGCTAAGCAAAGGCTTTCCTTGCCATGGCATCCAACTGCTCCTCTAGTAGGTGCTATGAATTCAGGAGGACTCCCAGGTTGCCAGTCTGCTTCTTCTGTGGCAACACAACTTCAGTAAGCTTAAAAATGTTATAATCCCAGAAACCATTAATTTCTAAATTAGCGGCCACCCCAACTTGTTTTGGTTGATTCTGAGCCTGTTTCTCCCCATCCAGACCCTGACAGCCTCCAGACACTGGTCAGGACATCTTCTGCATCTTCCATTTGCCTAAAATGGAGATGTACAACTGGGGATCGTCAATGTATTGATGATACCACATCCTGAACTTACATGACTTCTTCCGACTTCATGTGGTAGTAACCAGGATAGGGAAGAAGACTAAGCCCCTATGTGTCTCCATAACAGAGCATCCTAGGGCCTGACTCCTCCCCCACCATAGACTGGATCCACCCAGTTACATGGGATCAAGCTTTAGTTAAATAGTACCTACAATTCCCAAGCTTTTAACTGTTTTATAACAATAAAAATACAAAAGAGAAAAGATAAGAATAAAATCAAGACAATTAGAATTATAACGGAGACAAAATCAGCTTAATAGTTGAAAGGTATGGTAAAAGAGTATTTTCCTAAATACTGGGAGAGAGTGGGCCAAACATACCTCCTTGGGAATGTTCTAGTCCAGAGACTAGAAGCCTTTAACTATAGAGATTTTCCCAGTCAAGGGAGGATTTTTTCAATAAAAGTCTTTTAACTGCCTCTTTAAGCAGGCAGGAAAACATTCCATTCTCAAGGAGGTAGTATTTCCTGTATCCATTAGGCAGTCCCATCCTGAGAAAATTAATGGCTATCCTCTTCAACTTTAGCTTTTCATTGGCTGTTGGATACGTCACAGGGTTGGTCAATAAGGTGACATACCAATTGATGGTTGGACCAAAATCTTACTCATTTCCTAGGTTCCATACTTATTCTCATATCTAGACTCTTCTGCTAAGACATAAAATTGCCCACTCCAAGCATTTTCTTTGTGGCATTAAGTTAAATTTATCTAGGTTGGACTATACCTTTCAGTTGGAGCCTCAGAAGCCTTTGGTTTAAGATTAGAAATTAGAATAAAATAAATCTAGAATGCAACAAAAAAAGCAAAATATAAGATGACTATTGTCAAAATATATTGTCACTAATATATATCAAAACCAATTAAAGCAGTTGTCCACTGTTATAGAAATTGTGTACAATTTTGAGTCAAATCACACTTTTTTGGTCTCATATAAGAGAGAACATTTTCCTCTGTAACAGAGTGCAGCATTGAAATACAATCATGTGAGAAAACCAATAACAAGTAAGAAGGACCAGGTTAGGGAGAGATCATCATGGAGAAAATCTGTGTGGTCACTAAGAGTTGACACTGACTTGATAGCACATAACTAATCAACCACAAAAAATTCAATACATTTAAGCAGCAACTAGGTAAATCAGTATGGCTATATTCTGATTTTATAAAGTCTATTAAGTTCTTACAATTGCTATATTCTTTCATGATTAGAAGGTGCTATAAACAAAGGAAAATTGTGTGGGTTTAATTGATATTTTTAATTATGAGGAAAGTAGTTGCAATATTTCTTGGGCTTGCTTCAAACCTCAAAATAGTATCTCACCATATAAAGCATTTCTCTGATGTCTTATCCTCCAAACCTTTCCACGAACTTATTCATACTTTTGCTGGTCATTGACCGAATAAATATAATCAATCAATCAATCAATCAATCAATCTTATTCATACACAACCTTATTTTTGCAACTCAGTGTGTCTTTTCTGAACAGAGAAAAGCCCAATTGGGGCTCTTTAAAAGAAACTTTGGTTTCAACCATGGTTCCTAACAATAATTTCAAGCTGGCCTGATTCAGACCTAATTCTGTCTTTTAGCAGACCTGATCCCATCCTTAATACAAGACTTTGATTCCAACTGCATTCAATCCAGACCTCCACTGGCCCTCTTGCTGTTCCATATTCCTTGTTCAAAGCATCAAAAAAAGACTAGCCTAACAGTACAACATGTATTATTCAGAATCCTACCTTGTAAATCTAAATCTGTTATAATCTAAATATTCTTTTCTACCACAGGAAATAGATACAGTATAATGATACTACTGTGGTGAAAGCCATAAGAACATTAACAGTAAACTAAAATACACTACTACAGAATTATATTTTTAAAAAGCTGATGTACAAAACTATTTTAATTTGGAAAAAAGAGAAACGAAAGTTGAGAATGATGGTGTAATTGCTGAGTTTTTTGTCAGTTGGAAGGGATGGATGGCTGATTTAGAAGCACTTTTAAGGAATCAAAAGCGTCGGACAAAATGGACAAGTAATCCCACCACGGACAGCCCGATAAGAACGCAAAGAACTCCGGTGCTGAAATACATGGGGCCCAACCTGTGCAGAAAGAGCAAAACAGCTAGAGTGAGTTAAGTGAGGCGGGCCATTGCCACGGTAATGCCAGCATTCTCACAAATAGCTTCCTGCGGATATGGGCTGTGCTACCTGAAAAAAGACTAGAAAACATCCATATAGCAAACTTAACAGATAGATTTGCAACTACTAGGGTCATCCTCAGCTCTGATTCTTCTTCCTGTAGTAACCTGTCAAGTTCAGACACTTATCCTTCAAAACTCACCAGGCATGGGACGCCCTTGAGCTGATCTAGACATACACAATTGTATATATACCTTATCTTATTGGACTAACCACAGAAAGGCAAGATCATGCCTGTTTCTGGCTGTTCCTTTTCTTAAAATGTTATGAGGGGGAGATGATGTAGCATGAAATAGATCTTCCAAGATGCTGTATTTTCTTTGTCCTAATTCTCAGTGAAGTGCTCATTCTGTCAAATCTGTACCTCTTGAGAGCTCATGTGGTTAAATATAAAACTAGCACATTCCTGGTGGTTACTCAGGAGTCAGGGAGTTAGGACCCCCCCAACACACACACACCCCTAATTCGTTTTGTGCAACGGATGTTTCTTGCACTGGAAAACATTCTCTTACAGTATGTTACCTGCCTGCAGCCTAAAGCAGTCAAGTTCAGAGATGGATTTATGTTGCTCTCAAGGCTACAAAAGCCAGGCTGAATATCAGCAAAATTACTTGTCTGAAGGGCAATCTACTTGATGTATTTCGCACAAGAATTACTCACCTTCTTTCAGCAGAATGTGCATATCCTCTAAAGTACTGATAGCGAGCGTAGAGGTAAATTAGTCCACAGAATGCAGCCAAAGCTACAGAGAAGGCAGTAATCAAAGCAGTTACTTGGAAAGTCTACCAAATGCTGATTTCAACAGGAGACATAAAAAGGTTTGTTGTTGTTTTTTTAAAGACTTCCTGAGGCAACACAACATCAGGACACAAGTACTGTACTACAAATGGGCTTTGCAGCATGACGCTGGGATATACGCCATTGTTTTTGCACTGATGGAGTGACAAAGGAGGCATAGCTGCCACTACTAAATATAGAGCGAAGGCGCTAGTCCTGCCTGTCCCCAGCTCAAGAAACAACCATGCATAGAGGCTCATCCACCAGATACTTGGAGTGGTGGGAACTTTTATAGCTTAAGAGGATTCACACCAGCCTTGCCTTAATGATGAAACAGACAATAAAGTTCCATAGAGTCCTGCTTGAAAACAACTTTTGGGACAACTGATTGAAGACTAATAAAAAAAAATAATCTTATGTCACAATTTGTCTATCAACCTTTATTTTTAATTAATTTACTTATAAGCTGTCTCAATTGCCAAAGCAACTCTAGGAAACACACTATACCTTAGAGACATCAAAACAAAGCAAAGGGGGAAAAAAACAACAAAAACAATATCACAAAAACATTTGGGAAGAAAAACAACTGACCTGTTCTTGGCCTGTTTGCTTTGGCAGACTTAATATAGCCATCTGCCTGGAATTTAAATCATGTCAAGGAGCACTTTTCTCTAGCTCCTGCCATTGCATACTAGCACAACTGTAAAGATTTTTAGGCAGAAGCAAATAGTATAATTCTTGGTTTCTCATGTTCTTTGAGCCTACAGAATACTTGTTCTTCCCTACACTAGCCTGATCCACATGTTATCTATTTTACTCAAATTTTTCATGAAACTTTTGACAAATCTAAGAGTACAGCAAGACACAATAAGTCTGTACTTCAACAGCAATAGTGTCTCACTTATAACCAGCCTCCTTCATCTTGGTGTTCTCATATGGGTTGGCCTATTACCTCATTCACAGCTAGTACATTTTTGGTCAACAGTGGAAAACAAATTGGCTGTAGATGCACCACAGCATTTTTGGGCAATCAAATGAAGTGGGAGCCCCTGTGCAGGTGTGACATAAGTCAGCTGAAGATACAGAAAACAGTACAGGAAACCTGATCTATGTCATCTCTACTATTGCAAGCTTGGGCCCTCCCCTGGTGAAAACTCAGAACCCCCCCCCCCCAATTTTAATACTTAACTCTTTATCTACAATGCAGTAACACTAGGTAAACATTAACAATAAAAGTAAAAAGCTGTGGAGAAATTAAAAAAAAGTTCTCCAGATGTTCACTACTTATTCTATAGTTTTGTAAGCAAAGAGGTCATCACAATTAAGAGATTCTGAATTAGGGTTTTATTTCTTACCTTGATGGGAAAAGATTCCAGCCACCCATAAGAGTGAGAGAAATATTGGGAAATATTCTGAGCAATTTACTCTGATAAAACAAAGAAGAAAATAATGAGACTGCTGATTAGGAAAAATAATTAGGACTGAGCAAATCTGTTACTTTCATATTTGCTCCAATCCCCATTTTCTTGACCTGTATGTTCATTTCAGCCCATTTCTGCATCCATTCACAAATTTATCTCAAACCACCCTTTATACAAACACTTGTCCACATTTTCAGAACATTTCTCCTCTATGCTATTTTGCAGTCACATGTATTTTTGCAAGCCATGCATTATTTCCCATATTCTGAAAAGTGGGATTTTCAGTTCAAGTCTAAAAAAAAATAATCACTATGATCGTGGCTGTATTGCAGAATTGCATGCTTGGTGGGTAATAACAATTGAAAACTCCTTTTGAGTACAGAAATAAAAGGGTTTTGTTTATAAAGTGGGCTTACATTCTAAAATCTGACCAACTAGAGACAAGAAAATAAATGGTACCAAAATGGAGGTGAGGAAATTGGAAGACATGATGATTATAGTATTGAGGTATAATTACAGGTAGGCATAGCAACTGGGCATTTGCCTCTGAGGTTTTATGGAAAAGATAAGTTTTAAAGAGGAATTGCTTATAATTAGTTCTAATCTTTATCATTCTATAGCAGAATCTCTTTTAGCAACATAAATAAACTGTTAAAACAATAAAGCAGCCACAGGAATAAAATGCCACATTGCATGCAAGGAAATTAGAAGATGAAAGAAAATAAAATGAGCTTTATCTGCTGCTGAAAAGATAACAGAGTAGGCATTAGTCGACCTGTTTGAAGATGGTATTCCTTAGCAGTGGCAAGTGGAGAGGGGGGGCAGGAGGAGGTCCTATCACTTTAAAAAATGCACTGTTCTAGAGTTTCTTGCCCAGAACATGCGAGGGCACTCAAAATTGAGCCTCTGATGATTATCTCAGAGGTTAGGTACCACTATATAGGAGGTGATATGCCTGTAAATATCATGATCTCTAGCATGGAGGATCTTGTAGGGAAATAAGGTAGGCCTGGAATCTGTTCCAATATTGGCATAAAGGAAGCATAACTGTTCACTCCAGTGTCTATCCTCCTACCTACCTTATTTTATACTAATTGAATTGCAATAGATTGGATATGGTTTCTGTGCTGTTCAGGAGGTGGTGATATGTGGGTGAAGAAATCAGAAGGAGTTTCATAGACCACTGATCACAAATAGACCATTATCTGACTGGATCTGAAAATGGATCAATTTTAACTAACTTCTCCTAGAGGGGAAGGTTGAAAAATATGGGCATTTCCACTGAGAAGGCCCTTCCTTATTAAAAGCTAACCAAACCTCAAATAAAACAGGAAGCTGGAAGCAGAGCTTCATCAGCTGATCTCTGAGTATGGATGAACTACAAATAGCAGGTTAAATGATGTCCAGAAATAAGCAGGAAGTCAGTGCAGTTTGCTCAGTAAAAATAGTACATATTCCCTCTGGTTGCCTTTTGAACCAACTGAAACCACATTTTGAACTAATCGAAACCACATTTTGGAGCTGCCAGTCATCTTAGAAACATCATGTTGCAATTATTCAAGTACATGATTAGCAAGTGCACATATCTTTGGAACAGCCAAAGCCAGAAGATAGCAGGTTGAAAATCCAGTCCATTTGATTTTAAAGCTAGCAAACAGCACATACATCCGTTTATGAACAGATGCGAGGAACTGGGCACTTTTGTTTGACTTGATGGGTCTGGAGCTGTGTTTCTCAGCCTGGCTACCCTCTAGCTGTGTGGGCTTCCCCTCCCAGAATTCTCAGCAGTGTCTATGCTGGCTAGAGAATTTGGAGGCTGTCCCATGTCGGTGAAGGTTATCTGGAACATCCCTGGAAGCAGGAAACTTCAGGCGAAAAGTGAATCAGCCGCACACCAAGAAAACTAAGCACTCATTTCCTCCCTTTCTTGCTCAGTACCAATCAATCCCACCCACTGGTTCTTTGGAAAGGAGAAAGGTGTTTCCTTGAAATGTGTAGGATGTAGTTTGTAGTTGTCACAAAACAGCATTTTGTTTTGAAAAACCTTTCTGCGTTTATCTTTTCTCATCAAACACAAAGTACCAGCCATGTGAAAATTAGACAGGACACCTACCAACAACCTTTTATGACAAGCTTTATCATCCTTTGAATAATTACTTTATACACCTTTAAAGCTTTGCTCCTGAAAGTAATTTCTCCCACAGAAAATTTAAAGGAACACATTGTGTTTCATTGTCTGCCATTAGTGAGGATTCTTACAGGCATTTTCTACATAAAATGTACAATATTCTAAAACAGTTTGAACACTTCTGTGGAAGCCAAAGGAGAGGAAGAGACCACCAGAGTTTTCCAGACCTCCAAGTTTCTCCACATAATCAACATTGGTCAAGATCTTCCCTTTTGGGCAGAAGTAGAAAGGTGACCTTTTAATGCCAAATGTTCATTGCAAAACTGCAGTCTGAAAATGGATTATGAGAGCATGTTTCTACCTACTTTGTTATATGGGGGCTGCGAGTTGGGTTTATCAAGACAAATGTGAAAGGAAGCTGGATACGGTGGGAAGGGAATACTTGAGAAGTGTGTGGAGTAAAGAAATCTGTTGAAGTGGTTTGACCATACAGAGAGAACTAATGATAATCAAATTACAAAAGAAATATATGAAGGAAGAGTGAATGGATTGAGAGGAAGAAATCTGAGAAAGTCATAGTTGGATGGAGAGGATGAGATCCTGAAAAAGAGAGAAAAGAGAAGTTTTAAAGAACAAAAAGCAAGGGCTCACAAACACATGAAAAGCTCTAGTGAGTGGTGTTACTATAAACTAGATTTAGCTATATTTTCTTCTTCTCCTCCCTTTATCATGTTTTATTTGACTTTGTCCTTATATCTTTTATGCACTGTGCATAACATCATTAACCTTAAAAGGTAACAGCTTGATAGTTTATTCTAAATGCATTTTAAAGGCAGTAAATATGTTTTTTAAAAAATTCAGCTTACTGGGCTCTGAAGATCCTTTCAAATTCTGGTGGGCCTGAAGTGATGGGAGGAGAGACTTTGAACTTCCGCCGAAAGGCGATCACCTGAATGGCAAAATAGGCTGGACGGGGGCAAAAGGTAAAGGGAAGCTCATTTGTTTGGTGAGGGAAAACAGCTTGGTCATTTGCATCAGCAAACACTGCTCACACTGAATGTGCAAACACAGTACACAAAAAAGCCTCAGAAGGACCCATCGACACACTACTTGACCTTCCCCCTCATTGGCTTCTTCCCCTCTTTCTTTCAACATCAACGGACTGCACAAAATTTTAAGTTCAAGTGGTCAGAGCACCCAACATTTTCACAAAAGGATTACACTCTACATTTGTGCACATTTGCCTGGTTTCTTTTGCCTGCAGGCTTTTGCATTGGCTTGCTTGCCACAGGACAAAAATGGTGGATTCTTCAGTGGATAGGAAGATGATTGACAGATTGAAGCCACAGTTCTGTAAGGGCCCCTTGTGCTGAGCAATGGTGGGTGGTTCCTTTCCATGAGACCATCACGGCCCAGGTGTGGAAACTCCCCCCCCCCGCCCAGAAGACAGGAAAACTCTTTTCCTCTCCAGCCATCCCCCTTTTCTGCTGCTGTCCTAGGATTATATTGAACTTTATCTCTGCAGTATTTTAAAATGTTTTTTGTGGCATCTATTTCAATGTTTTATTTTATGGTTTTTAAAAATTAAATTTAAAAGTCTGTATTTCTATTGTATGTAGCCTGGCAGCTAATAGTTACAGAGCCTCTAATAAACATTTGAAATACATAAAATAATATATTCTGTAACTACTGTAACCTACAATCATACCATCTTAAAAGTGCTAATGTAATATTTCTTAATTAATTATTATTGTATGCCAACACCACCTTCAAGGCTATATACAAGTAAATATTAAAGAAAACATAACATAAAATACTGACAAAAGTCACCCTAGAAATATTAAATCAATAAAATATATACTTTTAAATTTTATTTAATATTTCCACTGACCACTTCATACAATGGACAAAATTAAAAAGCTTTGTCTTCACACCTTTAAAATCTGCCATTTTCACTCAGGCTAATGTAATTCTAAAGGATGTGCATTCCACCATTTGGGAGTGACACACAAGGAAGCCTCTAGTGATCTCCAAATAGCAAGTCAGTCAGGCCGGATGACATTCAGAGACAAAATGCTGAAACCAAAATAATTAACAGAGGCCAAAAAACAATAATTTGCAACCTTACCCAGATTGATGGTGTAATCTGATCCATAATTATACTTCAATTAATTTAGGAAATGGAAATTAAAACCATATAGTAAAAAAGATGCAATATTTTAATATTAAAACAACTACAGAATAAAGCCCAAACAAAATAGGACATTTAATTTAAAGCTGGATTTTATTTATGGTATAAGTTTTGAATGCTGTATGATGTGCACAGCCATGTTACAATAGAAAATGTAAGATGAGACATTGTTATGTCATGCAAGAAGAAGAATGGAAACAAAGGATATCAAATGCATTTTTTACATATGGATCAACTATGGAATTTGAAGTGTGCCAGAATGTCGTAGGAAATTTATAACATATTACAGGGCAACTTTGTCACCTGCTAGGGAAGCATTTACAAAGCACACTTAAGGAAGTTTGTCCCAAACCAATATTCTCCTCACAACTCCCACCATCTCGTCTTCATCAGCCTTGCCACCTGCCCAGGGAAAGTGAGAGAGGGCAATCCAAAAATTATTGTTCTTCATCCTTTTGGTTCTGCATTGGTCAAATAGCACCAAGAATATTGTGTCCA
This sequence comes from Python bivittatus, assembly GCF_059951505.1. NCBI lineage: Eukaryota > Metazoa > Chordata > Lepidosauria > Squamata > Pythonidae > Python > Python bivittatus. Next base: position 35,612,493 of record NW_028277035.1, on the reverse strand, counting down.
GTTCTGGGCATAGCAGCTTAGGAAGAACATTACACACTAGAGTGGGTCCAGAAGACAGTAGCCAAGATGATAAGGAACCAGGAAAGAAAAATTCACAAGGAAATTTCAGAATGTTTACCTTGGAGGAGAGAAAACTGTGGGAAGACCTAATAGTTATTCAAATAGCTGAAGGGCTGTCATGTAGAAGATGGGACAAAAGTGTTTAGAAGACAGGACAAGGAACAGTGGGTTTAAATCATAAGGAAGTAGGTTTTGGCTGGACCTCAGGAAAAAATGCCAAACAGTGAAGCTGTGTGGCAACACAACATACTGCCTTGGGAAGTGGTGGTGTCTCTCCTCAAGGCATTCAAACGGAGACTGGGTGGCCTTCTGTCAGGGATGTTCTAGGAGTGGACTTCTACACTGGGCAGGCACTTAGACTGGATTATCTCCTAGGTAGCTTCCAACTCTGCCAGTTTGTGATTGCATAGAATGGGCAGTGGGGAGAAACCAAGCACATGGCAGAAAGACATTCAGCACTACAAGGGAGGGGAGGCTGCATCAGAACTTTTGGAAGGCCACAAGCAAAGGATGGCTTATGCATCTCAACGTCATACAAAGTCTTGTGCTTACCTAAATGAACGCAGTACTTAGGTTTAACTCCTGAACACATTGGGCTTTTCCCCTGCTTAAATTGTCCCATTGAACTCCAGAAGACTTTCTATGGAGTAAGCTTACATTTAATAGCAAAATATTCCCTTGATTTGGGGGGAAGTGATTCCCCCCCCCCCAGTTTTGTTTCTTTTTCCCGTTTTTGTTCTTGAAATGGACAACTAAGCATCTATACCACTGGCAACTCACAATCACTGTTACTATAATCCAGCCTCTGTCCTTTGCCCCTCCAAATAGCTGACAGAAACCATGAGCTATTTTCTATTTTATAAAAGATTTACCAGAATATCACAAATCATTTTGGCTCTTTGCCCACTTACTGTTAAATTTTCTATACAATGTACATCTCCTAGTTACCTTCACATGTCTATTTTGTTTGTAAGGTGGAAAGCTACGTTCACTTTGGTTCTGTAACATGCTCCTTACCTTGTTCCAGCACACCCAAAATGGTAACAGTGGCCAGCAAAGCTATCTTGTGCAGCATTTTAATCTTCAAAAGCAGCAAGAGAAAAGTAAATCAGCTCCAAAGCTGGACGCTCCTTGAAACTTCTCTGCTTTTAGTCATAATTCTGCAGCGGCTGTCAGTACAATCAGAGAGTGGATGCCTTCATTTCCTCTTTTAAAGGGCTGGTTAGTTAACTCCTTGCTTGCTGGAGCTGGATCCCATCAACTCTACAGCAACTGCATCAGCCTTGGGAGCTCTACTTCTCTTTGGAAAAAGATAAGCACTGTTGGCCCATAAAAGCAAGCCTCTTGCAACTGGCCTTTTTGGATTGGAGAAAATGATCATCTGACCACTTTAAAGCATATATTATTACCATTCCTTTTATGGGGCAGAGTGCAAAACCTCATCTGCTCCTATGGTATCTTTTGGGGCATAGCCTGGTTGCTCAACCAATGATACAATGGAAGGCATATTAAGGGGATGATGGGGAGCAGTCTTCCCCAACCTTAACTTAGTTACTCGTACTGGCTAAAGCAATGCTAATTCCATTCCAAAATAGTGTGTGTTTGGGGTGGTGGTGATGGAATGGAAATACAGAATATAAACATTTGAATATGGGAATGTCTAAGAAGTATTGTCTCCCTTCTATGAGTGACCTACATATGGTTGACCGCCACACAGAAACGTTCGTTTAGCCTACCACACAGCTTGATCCAGTTTCCTCTGTGGTCATTTTCACTTGTCTCACTTCCCAAAGTTAGTTTGGTCTTCTCCTCTCTTCTCTTACATACACAGACAGAGATGATGAAACTGTTCTAAAAAATGCTACACTAAATGCTACACTAAAAAAAAATTAATTGGGATCTCCTCTGATGCTACTTTTGAAACCTCTGGTGTTTTATTTAAAGCTCATCTTAATCTACCTCAGAGTATTTCTAAGCAATTTATTCCATCACAGCTTTTGGTCCTTATACCTGTGCTACATCTGAAATTCAACCTGTATTAAGGAATTTGAACCTTCCGCTTAAAGGTTACTAGTTTAAGTACTTCATCAGAAATTGAAAGGCATAGGTAAGAAACAGTGTTAAAATTTACATGGCTTGTCTCATGTCAGAAACACAGTAACTAGAAAAGGGGAAATTATTAATCTAACTTTTAAAAAATTGAAAACTTTAATAAAAGTGTAGATTTATATAATTCTTGCCCAGTGCCAGGCCAAACTGATGGCAAAAGTATTTCCAGCCAGCAAGTCATTCTGTGTGCATGTTGGTCCCAAGAGGCATTGTAAAAGATGGATAGTTGTTTGAATAGTGCCACATTCTCAGTAAATATCCTCGTGCTCAGGGAGAAACCCGCATTTTTCTATATGGTCTTTAGTTCTAGCCAAACCAGTGCACAGTCTATTTAAACATCTCCAAGCTGTCCACTCCTCCTCCGAACCTCCAGGCAACTCCTCAAGTGGTTTTATCCAATCATAAAGACGTTTTGCTTGAGATTTCTATCTTTTTAATTGCTCTGTTTGAGGTGTGGTAACAATCTCCTTGGTGCAGTCTAAAAAGCTCCTTCTTGATTTCAATCTTTTTGTAGGAGGTACTTGGCCAAATAAAGGGTGTGCCAGATCATGTAACACCTTTCCATATTCCAGGTCTTGTGCCACACTCCTTCTAACACCTGGCGGAGCTATTCCTGCCAAGATATAGTTTATCTAGTGGAGTGGGGCGCAGACATCCAGTGATGATGCAACAGGTATCACTAAGCACCCCATCCACATATATAGAGTGCGCAGACTGGCCCCAAAAGGGGCAGGCATACTCTGCTGCCAAGTAACACAATGCAAGGGCGGCTATTCATAAAGTAATGGGATGGGCACCCCAGATAGTTCCAGCCAACTTTCTGAGGAAATTATTATGAGCGGAGATCTTTTGCTTTAAATTGCAACAGTGTCTTTTAAAAGTTAATGTTTGGTCCAATGTAACACCAAGGTAACATGGTGTCTCACAATGTGCCAGACTGTCAGGCCTAGGCCAAGGAACTCCAAGAGACAATGCAAATTCAGCTCAGCTTTGTTTATTAGCTACAACCTCTAGCAAGAATCTTCCCAGACTGAAACTCCAGCTCCCAAGCCAGCCAGCCACAACAGTGTGAATTCCTCAGGGAGGTGCCAGTCTCATCCTCTTGTATTTCCCACGCTCCTCTGACGAGCTAAGAAAATGTTTATATCTCTGAGCCTGGCCTTCATAATTCCATTCCATCACACAGACTCACTCCATCCCAGAATATATCAAGCCTATATCTGACCTGCCTGTTTTTGGGATGGAATGCACAGACATTAGTTTTTGATGGATTAGGTTTTAGTCTATTCTCGTTGTAGTATTCTGACATATTCTTAAGAGCCAGAGTAAGCCTAACTTCCACTTTCTCGAAGTTAGTTCCCCGAGCAGTAAGTGCCAAATCAGCAGCATAGATGAAAGACAATGTATCAGGACCAACAGGCTGATCATAGGTATATATATTAAATAACAGGGGGGCAAGAACACTCCCCTGTGGAAGGCCATGTCGCTGGGCTCTCCACCAGCTTTTTTTTCCCTGGAAGTTGATGAAAAATCGTCGATTTTCAAGTATTGCCTCAATACATCTAGTCAGAGCAAGATCATGTGTGATATTATATAATTTCAAGAGAAGCTTCCTGTGCTTAACTCTGTCATAGGCCGCAGATAAATCTACGAAAACCGCTCCCGTAATTAGACCTAATTGAAAGCCATCCTCTATATGCTGAATGAGTTTAAGTATGTGGCCTATGCGGGACTTCCCTGGCCGGAAACCAGCTTGTTGGGGAATAAGAGTTGGTTCAATAACAGGAAACATTCTATTTAATAGAACTCTCTCATAAAGTTTAAAAGGATGGCAAAGGAGGGAAATTGGGCAAAAATTCTTTGGGTCATTTGGTTCTTTTTCGGGTTTCAAAAGTGCAATAACCCGGGCTTTCCTTCAAATCTTCGGAATACAATTTGAGGCCATGCAATGCATTGAAAAGTGATAACAACCATTGCTTGGCAAAATCTCCAAAATTTTTTATTTGTTCAACACAAATATCATCCAGTCCTGTGGCTTTACCATTCTTCATATCATGAATGGCTGTTTCCAGTTCTTCTCCATCAAAGGGTGAGGTCAGGACACTGGCCTCCCCTTTCGTTGCCCTTGGGAGACTGCATTTCCTAAGTCTCTCCTTAACCCTGCCGTTCAGCAACAGCTGATGAGCTATTTGATTTGCCGTTACGTTCTTATATTGGCACGGGTTGGTTGGATCATTATTCAGACGTTTTAAAAGTTTCCAACTCTTCTGGCTGTTCTTTGTCAAATCAATTGATTCCAGGGTGGCCTTCCATTTCTCCTTCCGGGATTCTGCAAGGAGTGACATTACATCATCACCAGTTTCAATCGTTTCTTCGGAGCATGGGTTTTCTTCAAACATTCTGACATAGTTATTAAGATGAGGCATAATGTCTGGAGAGAGCCCTGGTACAAAGTGAGTTCGGCACCCTCTTGGAATAGATTTTCTGGGTGCACAACTTACAGCTTTGACGAAAAGGTTGTAATTTTCTGGCATTAGTTTAATAGTTAGCAATTCAGAATCAAGTACATCAGAAAAGTCCCTCCAGTTCGCTTCTTTAAAATTAAAGCAATGTCAAAACGGCACATTTCTTTGCCTAATAACAGAATGTACCTCGCATGTTAATGGTCTGTGCTGCAAGTGGGGGATTGGGTCCCAAACCGTCTTGATACAATGATTGCCGAGATTATTACTCACAAAAATCAAGTCAGGGTTATATACTCTTCTCCACCTACCACTATTAAAGGAGGCTGGAAGTTTGGCATCGTGGATTAAAGTAAAGGCATTAGTCTCTGACCACAATTCCACCTCTTCCCCATCTCTATTCATTTTGCCATATCCCCAATTAATACCGTGACTATTAAAATCACCAAGAATAAAATTAATCCTTTGTGAGCAGAAATTCCCAGGTTCAATAAAACTAAATGGTAAACTCGGGGGCTTATACAGCAAAGTAACCACACAATTATTTAATTCAACTGACAGTATTTCAATGTTATTTTCTTCTGTAGGAGCCGTTGAAGATATTATCAAATCAGGACAGACAAAAATAGCACTGCCATACTGTTCACTTGGTCTCTCAATAGCAAGTTTCATTCCTACTATATGGGGATGCCGTTGATAAATTCCTTGATAAGTTTCTTGCATACAGAGTACATCACACTTACTGGTCTCGCAGAAATTCCTTAATCAAACTTCCTTGTCTGCTGATATGCCTTCAATATTCATGGTGGCCATTATTAAAATTGGCCTTGTCAGGCCTAGCCCAAGGAACTCCAAGAGACAATGCAAATTCAGCTCAGCTTTGTTTATTAGCTACAACCTCTAGCAAGAATCTTCCCAGACTGAAACTCCAGCTCCCAAGCCAGCCAGCCACAACAGTGTGAATTCCTCAGGGAGGTGCCAGTCTCATCCTCTTGTATCTCCCACGCTTCTCCGGCGAGCTAAGAAAATGTTTATATCTCTGAGCCTGGCCTTCATACAGTGGGGCAAAAAAGTATTTAGTCAGCCACCAATTGTGCAAGTTCTCCCACTTAAAAAGATGAGAGAGGCCTGTAATTTTCATCATAGGTATACCTCAACTATGAGAGACAAAATGGGAAAAAAATCCAGAAAATCACATTGTCTGATTTTTAAAGAATTTATTTGCAAATCATGGTGGAAAATAAGTATTTGGTCACCTACAAACAAGCAAGATGTCTGGCTCTCACAGACCTGTAACTACTTCTTTAAGAGGCTCCTCTGTTCCCCACTCGTTACCTGTAGTAATGGCACCTGTTTGACCTTGTTATCAGTATAAAAGACACCTGTCCACAACCTCAAACAGTCACACTCCAAACTCCACTGTGGCCAAGACCAAAGAGCTGTTGAAGGACACCAGAAACAAAATTGTAGACCTGCACCAGGCTGGGAAGACTGAATCTGCAATAGGCAAGCAGCTTGGTGTGAAGAAATCAACTGTGGGAGCAATAATTAGAAAATGGAAGACATACAAGACCACTGATAATCTCCCTTGATCTGGGGCTCCATGCAAGATCTCACCCCGTGGGGTCAAAATGATCACAAGAACAGTGAGCAAAAATCCCAGAACCACCCAGGGGGACCTAGTGAATGACCTGCAGAGAGCTGGGACCAAAGTAACAAAGGCTACCATCAGTAGCACACTATGCTGCCAGGGACTCAAATCCTGCAGTGCCAGATGTATCCCCCTGTTTAAGCCAGTACATGTCCGGGCCCATCTGAAGTTTGCTAGAGAGCATTTGGATGATCCAAAAGAGGATTGGGAGAATGTCATATGGTCAGATGAAACCAAAGTAGAACGTTTTGGTCTAAACTCAACTCGTTGTGTTTGGAGGAGAGAGAATGCTGAGTTGCATCCAAAGAACACCATACCTACTGTGAAGCATGGGAGTGGAAACATCATGCTTTGGGGACCAGGATGACTGATCTGTGTAAAGGAAAGAATGAATGGGGCCATGTATTGTGAGATTTTGAGTGAACACCTCCTTCCATCAGCAAGGGCATTGAAGATGAAACGTGGCTGGGTCTCTCAGCATGACAATGATCCCAAACACACCGCCTGGGCAATGAAGGAGTGGCTTCGTAAGAAGCATTTCAAGGTCCTGGAGTGGCCTAGCCAGTCTCCAGATCTCAACCCCATGGAAAACCTTTGGAGGGAGTTGAAAGTCCGTGTTGCCCAGTGACAGCCCCAAAACATCACTGCTCTAGAGGAGATCTGCATGGAGGAATGGGCCAAAATACCAGCAACAGTGTGTGAAAACCTTGTGAAGACTTACAGAAAACGTTTGACCTCTGTCATTGCCAACAAAGGATATATAACAAAGTATTGAGATGAACTTTTGATATTGACCAAATACTTATTTTCCACCATGATTTGCAAATAAATTCTTTAAAAATCAGACAATGTGATTTTCTGGATTTTTTTCCCATTTTGTCTCTCATAGTTGAGGTATACCTATGATGAAAATTACAGGCCTCTCTCATCTTTTTAAGTGGGAGAACTTGCACAATTGGTGGCTGACTAAATACTTTTTTGCCCCACTGTAATTCCATTCCATCACAGGCCCTGAGAAGGGCCCCTTGTTTTCAAGAGACATTTCCTGCATTCTGGGTTGGAAGGATGACTTGTGGAACAACATATTTAAATGTTCTGTTCTTTTAAAGTAGGGTCAGCTTGCTTTGAAAAGAGAGCTTTTGCTCTTAAAATTAGTTTAACACAATAGAAAAAAAATATTTAATATTCACTTAACACCTCAGTAGGGATAACCAATATGGTGCTTCCCTGGTGCCTTTCAGGTTCTTTGTTCAATTTTTTAAAACATAATGCATAATTAGCATGCTGCTAAGCAATGTACCTTTAACATTTTAATGAAACTGCTTCTGGACCCTACATTGCTTCCTAGCCCATTCTTTGTTGGACTTAGAGAATCCATCACTGGTGACCAAAGTTGATTGCCTTGAAAAGTTAGAAGAGGTCATATATTTAGGGAGAAGTTGGATATAAGCACACTCAAGTTAAAGTTTGTGTTGTGCGTTAAATACAGTCTTCAGTAAAATCTACATAAAAGGTGAATTTAATTCAGTTCTTATCTCAAGAACAGCCAAACCAAAGTGTAATATCCTTAGAAAATAAAAATTTGGAAGTGGTAGTAACTTGGCACATTGTTTGGGAATGTGTTTATCTGCCAGAAAGAAGGAAATATGGAGTGGTAGAGCTATAGTTATGTGAATTAGGTATATTAAATATGACTGCTTCTTATTTCTCCTTCAGTCTCATGAGGAGCCACAGTTTATACCCCCTTGCTTTACAAAAAGTAATGGTTGTTAAAGATACTTGCATTCTCCTCTAGGATATACCTTTAATATATGGAATTGATCAATGCCATAAAATCTTGATTTTACAGGTGACATGAGGGACAAAGGTCTGTTGGAGCTGAATGCCCGTCACTGCCCATAACTGACATTATTTGCATCAATTTGTTATTTGCATAATTATAACATTTGTGTAATTTACATCATTACCTGATGCAAATGACATAATTATACAATTTGCCCATGTGGTCATGTGAGAATTGAAGAAAATAGAGCAGTTTGGGCACTTGGTACAGCCTAATACATAGCACAGCAGAGATAAAAATTGCTTAGTACATATTTTTCTAATATGTATGTTTATGTTACTATGAGTCATCTGTATCTGAGTCATGGAGTTGCTTGACATCTATCTTGTAACCAATAATCTGTTTCTAATTTGAGTCTGTTCCTGTAAAGTAGATATAGCTTGTATTTGGTGATAAGAGGGAGTCTTTCACCTTGAAAGTGTTGCTAATGTGTGACTGACCAAGCTCTGCAGACCCTTACAAATAAACTGGAGACTGAGTATTGGGTTTGTGGTCTTGATGAGTAGGCAAATGAACTGGGATGAACCTTGCTGTAAAAATAGCTGAGAAGGAAACGGCAGCTGTGGTTCTTGTAAGTTTTCTCTCCAACAAGAGTGAAGTCTGAATTAAAATGTTTTCAGTTGCCTTGGGGCTCTAGGAAATCAAGGTTTTTCTGGTAGAGCAAGTTATGGATCCTTCAAGCATAGGGTGTAGCTAAGAGAATAGTACATTGGAAGAAACAATATTGTTCACTTGTAGCAGTTAATAATTAACAAGTATTTTATCAATATTTAAATTGACTCTCTTCTGAAAGGAGAAGCAAGGAATATTATTAATTAATTAAGCTCTAATTTTATTGTGTTTTTTGTGATTTTTCTGGAATGTTTTTGTTTGTTCCTTCCTTTACTGGTTTTAATTTATATATGATATACTGGGCGTGCTTTCTCAGAACAAGTGGTACCACAGTTACCAGCCCTTTGGGGAGAGTTTAAGGAACAAAATGCCTTACACCTTTTTAAGCCTTAAAAATTCTCAATACCCAGGCCAAAAAAAAAAAAAAAAGGCTTGATTCACTTGGTAGTGCCATACTTTTACTCACCACCTTCTCTGTGGCTCTTGGCACAAGAATGGATGCAGCACCGCCTTCCCGGCTTAGCCACAGGTTGTCAACAAGTGCGGCCAATGCTGTCTCAGTACTAAATCCTGACCTGAAACCTGAATGTGCAGAGAGCCCTGTCCACTTCCTCAGGAGTCACTGGCTCAAACTCATTCCAGATCACACCACCAGACCATGCTCCAGGCATCTTGGCCTGCCCTGCTCAGTCAGAGTCCAAGGCAGAGTGAATCTGAGCAATTTTATCCACCGGATAGCCTGAATAATCCTCACAGTGGCCCAATAGTTGTTCTGGGGAGGCCTCTCTACCCAATACAAACCAGGTCACCCTAAATAGGGCCACTGGACAGCTATCAGTGGACACAATAAGGGTGGGGAAATATTGAAGTTTTGCCACCTTTATCACCACGAGGTAATCCCTGATATGGGCTCTTATCTGTGTCCAGTCAGACTTGCTTCAAATCTTCCTCCAATGGTGTTCCACGGATCTCTTCTGGTGCTTCATCTCCCAGAGCTGCTTGGTAAACCAAGGTGCTCCCTGGGATCGGCACACAGGGAGATGCTGCATAGGAGTGATAATGATCCAAGGCTGCCACCCGTCCATTCCAGGCAGTGACTAGGTCCTTCACTGAACCGCCCACTAGATCCTCAGGGAAAATCCCAAGCTCTCTCTGGAATCCCGTTGGGTTCATTAATCACCTGGGGTGGGCTAGTGGAATGGGCCCTGCATCCCCGCATGGAGGGGTGATACCAGTGAACTGAAAGGCAATCAGGGAGTGATCTGTCCACGGCCACAGACTGATTTAAATGCCCTCCATTGCCAGATCACATCTCAACAGTCCTGAGACAAAAAACAGATCTAACATGCGACCTCCAGTATGTGTTGGGCCATCGATGACTTGGGACAGGTCCATGGTTCCCATGGAGGCCATGAACTCCTGACCACCCTAGATTCAACACCACTGAGTGGCAGATTAAAATCCCCAAAGTCCAAGAGCCTTGGGCCAATCAGCAACGGAATCCAGCAGCTCAGGCAGGAATGCTGATGGGCAGCAGGGAGGGCAGTGCACCAGTAGCACTCCCAACTGTTCCCTTAGGCCTAACTTCAAACAGAATGCCTCACATTCGGTTATCTGTGGAGCCGAGCCCCTGAAAGTCTGTAACGACTCACGGATGACAACAGCCATTCCTCCTCCCTTACCTGGGGCTCTCAGCTGGTGCAGAAACCAAAACCTGGGTGGGCACCCTGGTCCCACTCACCTCCCCCACCCCTGGCAAATCACCCCCTAAGTTGAAAATGGCCCAGGGGCCAGCGCCCATGGACCCCACTGGCCAACACAGTCCAGGAGGCCTTATCTTCCCTCTGATGATTAAAGCATAATTTTAAACTAATTTAAGCAATATTTATTTATTTATCACATTTATATGGCCACCCATCTCACAAAAATCAAGTGCAAAAAAGCTTAGGAAAAAAAGAAACATCGTTTAAAATGCATTTCTCTCTTCCATGCTATGAAGTTTTGAATTGTGTTTATGCATATGTGTATGTATATATGCAATTATATAGTGCAGGTTCAGCTGAGTATCAAATTGAGAAGCTGAAGGAAAGGCAGCAGGAAGGCAAAGCTTAATTCAGATCAGACCAAGAAGCCTGGATAGCGCAGCGCTCCCCTGGTTTTTCCCTAGCCTGGGTGTCCTCTTAGGTTCAGCCCTGACACCCAGATTTCAGTGACGGCCAGTACTGAGCTTCCAGAACTAAATCGAAGGCCCCAACTCTGCCTGTTCATGGAAATGCCAGATCACCTTGGCACATATATTTAAATAAATAAATAAGATACATCTAAATAATCCTATAAACATCTCAAAGCATTATTCTAAGACTCTGCAGAAAATGTTGTTGTTGTTGTTGTTGTTGTTCAGTCGTTAAGTCGTGTCCGACTTCGTGACCCCATGAACCATATTGCGCCAGGGCTTCCTGTCCTTCACTGCCTCCCTGAGTTTGCTCAGTTTCATGCTCATTGCTTCAGTGATGCTATCTAACCATCTCATCCTCTGCCGTCCTCTTCTCCTTTTGCCTTCAACCTTTCCCAGCATCAGGGTCTTTTCCAAAGACTCCTCTCTTTGCATTAGGTGACCAAAGTATCTGAGCTTGAGCTTCATTATCAATCCTTCCAATGAGCAATCAGGGTCGATTTCCTTTAAGATTGATTGGTTTGACCTCCTAGCAGTCCAGGGAACTCTTAAGAGTCTTCTCCAGCACCACAGTTCAAAGGCATCAATTCTTCGGCGCTCAGCCTTCTTTATGGTCCAGCTCTCACAGCCATACTTCACTACTGGAAAAACCATAGCTTTGACTATGCGGATCTTTGTCGGCAAGGTGATGTCTCTGCTTTTTAATATGCCATCTAGGTTTGCCATAGCTTTCCTCCCAAGGAGCATCTTTTAATTTCATGGCTGCAGTCTCCGTCTGCGGTGATCTTGGAACCCAAATAAATAAAGTCTGTTACTGCTTCCATTTCTACCCCTTCTTTGCCAGGAATTGATGTGTCCAGATGCCATGATCTTAGTTTTTTTAATGTTGAGTTTCAAGCCAGCTTTTGCACTCTCTTCTTTCACCCTCATCAAGAGGCTCTTTAGTTCTTCTTCACTTTCTGCCATTAGGGTGGTATCATCTGCATATCTGAGGTTGTTGATGTTTCTCCCTGCAATCTTAATTCCGGGTTGTGATTCTTCCAGCCTGGCATTTCTCATGATGTACTCTGCATATAGGTTAAATAAGCAGGGTGACAGTTTACAGCCTTGTTGCAGGACTGCAATAAGCGAGACTCTGAAGAAAAATGCAAATTAGTTTCTCCTTTTGCATTAAAGACTCAAGAATAGAACATTGTTTTGAAAAGCTAAATAAAATGGTAGCGAGTAAAAACTATGCTCCTGTCTAGAGACATTCTTTTTCCAAAAATTTTATCAGCAATAATGCTGAGGTCAGTATGTTATAGTAGAAAATAACAATTAAAGAGCTGGATGTTCTCTCAGGCATTTGGGTTGGGAGTTTAAACAAGCCCTGTTGGTGGATTTGTTTTAATCTTTATGGATTGAAAATGGAATAATTTAGATGTGGGGTGTGGGTTATTTTGTATCTTATGTTATTGTTTTTGCTTTTAATCCTTTGTGTACTGCCCAGAGTCACTGCTGTGAGTTGGGTGGCTAAATAGTTTAAATAAATAAGGGAAAAAAATAGTGCATATTGTACATTGTTCTGATGCAAAACATTATTCCAGAGTTTGAAATAGTTTGCATACTCAGTTTTTAGGAGTGTCTGGAAGGTCAGAATGGGAGCAGGGTGTGCAACCTAATTTGTAAGGGGAGGCTATTTCATGAAACAGGCCTTTGGCACTGCGAAGCAGCCCCCATGCACCTCCAGCCCATACCTCGCAGAAATGGGGAATCACCAACGGTTTCTCCTGGGACACATGGATTGGGCTTATGATTCCAGTTGGAGGAGGGAGTCCTGCAGATTAACCAAGCCAGGTTAATATTCCATAGATGACAGCTGGCACATTGAATTGCATCTGGAATCTAAAAGGAAGCCAATGCAGAGTTTAGAGCAGAGGTATAATATGCATATCACAATGGATGCCACTAAGAGCTGAACTGCTGCATTCTAGAGTAGTTGAAGCTTAAAATCAGAGCCAGTCTAGTTTTGTGGTTAAGGAGTCCAGTTTCTAGTCCATCCTCAGTATGGAAGCTCACTGGGTGACTTTGGGCATTTGGACATTTCTTTCAGGCCAATCTATTTTAGAGTTGTGGATTTTGGGAGGGAAGGGGAGAGGAAACTGACTTGTTTGGTGACTTGAGCTGCTGAAAGGAAGGCAGGATATATATCTAATAAACAGTCTCTCAAAAATTCCCACTATATTTTAGGAACATTTGTAGTTATTCAAATTCATGGAAATAAATGGTTTGAATAATTAAAAAATGGTTATGCTGTGAAAAGTGAGAGAGGTTCTCCTTTCCTTCTCCTATCTTTCATGACACTCCTAAATGTTTTAGTGCTAGATTGAAAGTGAAAAATAGTAGTTTATGTTCTACTTACATGAGTCACTGAATAAGGATAGGACATTGTATTTAAGTTGATTATTGTTCTGTCCATCCCTATTATGGCTTTGGATTAGACCAGTGTTGTCCAAACTTGGCCACTTTAAGATGAGCGGACTTCAACTTCCAGAATTCCCCAGCCAGCATGGGGAAATTTAGCAGGTTCTTTGACGCACCAGACAGCAAGGTTTTCTGTGTACTTGGTGACACACAACTCCTCAGACTACTATCTCCCACCACAGGGCATGCTATGACCTCTTTTACGAATTCCGGGGTGTTCCAAACACACCTCACTCTACAATGAGGCTGTGGTTTAAATATACTGCTTCAAATCTCACCTTGATCTTAGATAACATACAGTGGGGCAAAAAAGTATTTAGTCAGCGAGCAATTGTGCAAGTTCTCCCACTTAAAAAGATGAGAGAGGCCTGTAATTTTCTTCATAGGTATACCTCAACTATGAGAGACAAAATGAGAAAAAAAATCCAGAAAATCACATTGTCTGATTTTTAAAGAATTTATTTGCAAATCATGGTGGAAAATAAGTATTTGGTCACCTACAAACAAGCAAGATGTCCAGCTCTCACAGACCTGTAACTACTTCTTTAAGAGGCTCCTCTGTCCTCCACTCGTTACCTGTAGTAATGGCACCTGTTTGACCTTGTTATCAGTATAAAAGATACCTGTCCACAACCTCAAACAGTCACACTCCAAACTCCACTATGGCCAAGACCAAAGAGCTGTCGAAGGACACCAGAAACAAAATTGTAGACCTGCACCAGGCTGGGAAGACTGAATCTGCAATAGGCAAGCAGCTTGGTGTGAAGAAATCAACTGTGGGAGCAATAATTAGAAAATGGAAGACATACAAGACCACTGATAATTTCCCTCGATCTGGGGCTCCACGCAGGTTCTCACCCCGTGGAGTCAAAATGATCACAAGAACGGTGAGCAAAAATCCCAGAACCACATGGGGGGACCTAGTGAATGACCTGCAGAGAGCTGGAACCAAAGTAACAAAGGCTACCATCAGTAACACACTACGCTGCCAGGGACTCAAATCCTGCAGTGCCAGACATGTCCCCCTGCTTAAGCCAGTACATGTCCGGGCCCATCTGAAGTTTGCTAGAGAGCATTTGGATGATCCAGAAGAGGATTGGGAGAATGTCATATGGTCAGATGAAACCAAAGTAGAATGTTTTGGTCTAAACTCAACTCGTCGTGTGTGGAGGAGAGAGAATGCTGAGTTGCATCCAAAGAACACCATACCTACTGTGAAGCATGGGGGTGGAAACATCATGCTTTGGGGCTGTTTTTCTGCAAAGGGACCAGGATGACTGATCCGTGTAAAGGAAAGAATGAATGGGGCCATGTATCGTGAGATTTTGAGTGAACACCTCCTTCCATCAGCAAGGGCATTGAAGATGAAACGTGGCTGGGTCTTTCAGCATGACAATGATCCCAAACACACCGCCCGGGCAACAAAGGAGTGGCTTCGTAAGAAGCATTTCAAGGTCCTGGAGTGGCCTAGCCAGTCTCCAGATCTCAACCCCATGGAAAACCTTTGGAGGGAGTTGAAAGTCCGTGTTGCCCAGCGACAGCCCCAAAACATCATTGCTCTAGAGGAGATCTGCATGGAGGAATGGGCCAAAATACCAGCAACAGTGTGTGAAAACCTTGTGAAAAGTTACAGAAAACGTTTGACCTCTGTCATTGCCAACAAAGGATATATAACAAAGTATTGAGATGAACTTTTGATATTGACCAAATACTTATTTTCCACCATGATTTGCAAATAAATTCTTTAAAAATCAGACAATGTGATTTTCTGGATTTTTTCCCCCATTTTGTCTCTCATAGTTGAGGTATACCTATGATGAAAATTATAGGCCTCTCTCATCTTTTTAAGTGGGAGAACTTGCACAATTGGTGGCTGACTAAATACTTCTTTGCCCCACTGTACTTTATCTCAGCCTTCACTGCAATATGGAGGTAATAATACTAATATGCTCCATAAGATTTTAATAAGATATATTAAGACTGTCTATATCAAATACTAACAAGGCATTTTTAACAATCAAGGAAAAGCAGGATAGGAGTGGCAGCTCTGAAAATAAAGTCCATAGAAACATCACATTTGCTTCTGGCTTTTAAAGAACTTAAAGTTATAAACAGAAGAGCATCAGCTTCTAATGCAGAAGTAAATGATCAGATTAAGAAAGTATCATTGTTTACTTCTTTCTATGATATCAATGCCTTACTGTTTCCAAGAAAACAAAAAATAGCTTTTGTGTCTTATTTACAGTTATGTTATAGTCATTTCCTTCCCTGCCATTGTGAATTAAACTTTTTTTGAAAAGTGCAGGGAAGACCTTGCTTTTTCAAAACTGTTGCATTAACTTTCATGGCCAAAAATATATGATATCAGCATTATCATAAAATAATAACTTTCTAGCACTCTGCTAAGAAATATAAAAATATATTTAATATATATACATAATGTTGGCATGCAAATGCATATTCAACAAATGGAAGTCTTAAGCCAATGCTCTGCATTTGACCTTCCAGTATATTTCATGTATCTTTCAGTTACAGATCAGCCAAGGAATGGAATGGAAGAAGTGGACCTTATTTTCTGGCAGAAAAAAAAGAAAGAAAGAAAGGGTCAAGAATCTGTATCAGTTCCGATAATGTAGAACTACATTCAGCTCAGGAGGTATTTAAAAAACTACAACAATGTGTTTAATACACTAGCAAAATATTTATTTTTTAATAATGACATAACAGAAAGTTTTTTGGTGTGCCACAGTAATTGTAGTTAAAGAAAAATGGGATTAATCGGCTCTTTATACATCTCAATGCCAAAAAAAAAAAAAAAAGTTAGCATCAAATCTGAACTGTTCACCATTTAAAGAAGTGTAAAACTTATAACCACCCCCAACATATATATAAAGAATTATAGTTTTAAAATCTATAAAAAGTAAAAAATATACACTCAGAAGATCTAACTCTTATTCAGCCTTTCATATAAAACTGTAAACATTTATTTACACAAAGAAAATGTGTAGAATAGAAAAATTGAGCACCCTTTCCATTTCGGGGGGGTTTAGGAAGGCAGTGGATGTTGGACAGGTGTGATTTTTTTCCACACCTTCTCACCAGCCCATGGCTGCAGCCTATAAATAAAACTGAGGCAACAGGCCAGGCAAGGGGTGTGTAGGTGGGCGGGCGTTATTGCTATGAAGCTGCAGCAAATAGAAAGCACAAGTGCATATATTCATTTGTGAATTGCTACTAGTGACTGAAGGGCAGGGCTGCACTTAGCCCCAACTAGCTTCCATGTTCAATCATCACTGCACAGCACATTTCTTTCTACATCATGCTACATTTTCAAATCTGAACAATTTTGTATCAACTGAAACCAACATCAACCAAAATCAAGTTGCAGATATATATGACGTATATTCTTATATCTAAATTTAAAAGGGCGTTGTCAATCCAAAGTTATTCTAAGCTAATTTATTTAACCAGAAGGCATTTGGTACTTTTGAGATGTTACAAATCACAATTCCCATCAGTCCAACCAGCGTGTTAACTGTGTGTGGAATTATGGGGATTGTAATCCAAAATACCTGGAAAGCTACAGGATGCTTATCCATAGCTGCACGTGCTGCAGTTGACAAAACTATATGTAACATGACAGAGAGGAGATATCTGCCTGTAGCACTGGCAGACAAAGTGTCTGTTACATGTTCTTCTGACCAAAATTATAGTTCAGAAATTAAGCTAGAATGGCATAAAACTTGTAATTTTTTCACTGTACCTAAAGAAGAAATCAGCAGAACCCAAATAATTAAGAAGTATGAGGTCCTAAGTACCTCCAAAAACAAAAGGAAGGCACACTGGTGCAAGATTTCTAAAACACATAACAAATATACTTTATCTCCATTTCAAATCTCCTCTCTCCAGGCCCCAATAATTTTTCCATGGTCAAAAGAAGCAGCTACAAAGATTACAATGTTTTCCAGCTGACATTCATTTTGGATCAAATCTTTGATTAAACTGAATTCACTGAAAAATTTAACTGCTGATTTATGGAAAAGATTAGTAAATTTAACTCTAATCTAATTTACTTACAATATCAGTGACACCTATATTTTATTTATTAAATTAACCAACTCTTATAAAATGATGTTTTAAAAATATACACTCAATGGAATTTGCTTCAGTTTGGACATATCAGTAGTGGAACCACTCATTAACATGCAGCTTTCACCATTGTCCCCCATCAATTGTCCATCAAGATAAAACACAAACATCTCTTTAGCATGGCATACTTAACTTGATCATGGATGGCAACCATATACAATGAAATTAATGGGAAAAAATTAAATTAAAAGTAGTGTTAAAGCAGATTGTTTTCCAAAGTGCACATTTGAGAAGAACACTGCACATACAGTAAAATATTTTCCTATGGTTCATCTTCTTCAATCTCTTAACTGTTCCCCTGTCTAAAATATCCCAGATTCAAATCTTTCTATAAACGCTCCTGAACGTGTCTGATGCAAAGGAAATTCTTTGATTCTCAGTTGCAGGTGTTATGAAGTAAATTAAGAATCCTTATAACAGGAGGTAAGTAGTCCTGTTCATTAAAGAACAAAACCAAACTCAGAGTAGGAACAGAGAGGTATCTATGCATCTAAAACAACTTTCAAATTGTTTACCTTTATAAACTATAGGTTAAGGCAAAAGGTGGCTTGTTGGCAAGTAGAAATTCTTTTTGGTAACACATTAAAAATAATTCTCTTTTCCTTGCCATATAAAGAACTGATTTTACACATCCAGGAAAGCATCTCCATAGACAATGATGAATTAGCAGCATTCGTTTCATTGGAGATTAGTCTTTATATTTCTAAAGAGCTTCAACCATCATTTTACCCAAAGGTTGGGGGAACCTCACAACTCAAGAATTTTCAAAAAGTATAGTGTCTCCCCTGTCTTCCTGTGCCATTATTGCAAAATTTTCATGTCAATAACAACTCCAAGGCACAAGACTTGCTTCATATGCTTGACAAAGACTAACTCATCCTATCCACATTGTACAGTATGCATGTGGCAACAAAAACACTGCTAAGTATAAATGCCCTCTGAATAAAAGAGAGAAATCAGGTGTGATTAATCCAACTCTAATGAATGCAGGAAAGGAGATAGAAAAAGTGCACACACTTGATTTTAAGTCTGTTTCTCCAATTTAAAAAAACTCTAAAAACCAAGAACTCCCCCCTCCCCCCCATAGCAGAGTGCAAATTGCTTAGCTTAGTAAGCCATAAGCCAATTAAGACCAAGTTCCCCAGTTTAGGTCTACAGCAACCTGTTGCTGGAAATGTTTTAACATTTAACAATCTCCAGCACAGAAACCCATTATCAGTTATTACTGTGAATTCTCATCTCTGGTTTGCTAAGAATGTAGGCACACATTGATTAGAAGACTATCCTCCCTAAACTAGGGAGGATTCCATAAAGGAACAAGGGTTTCTTTCCTTGAAAATGGTGGCAAGGTGATACTTTTACTATTTAGAGGGCCAAATTAAGATCAAGAAACCTATTAAGTACTATCTGTAGGAAAGAATGACTTAACACTGAGTATTTAAACCCTAACCCTTGCTGGCTTACTTTCTGCACCACAACTGCATGGGTTCACATTTAAATTCTTCAAATGCAAAACAATGGAAAAAGTTACATTTCTCATGGGCTGTTTGGGGTATACACCAAACTGTACTGTTTACACACGTGATGTTCCAGACACACTATAAAAATTAGCTTTCTTCCTATCAAACTGGTGCATCTTTTTTATGTTCTTAGACCCAGAAAGGAACAACTCCAATACATTCCCACTAGAGCCTGTGAGTTTTCAGTGACACAGGTATTTGGTCCAAAGATAATTTGTAATAAAAAAAAACTCAGGGAAGAAAAAAAAAACAAATCTAATTTCAGTGATTCCCTAACAACTCATCCAAATCATTCATCCACTCTTCTGAAGTCCTGTTTTTCAATAAAGTGTCTATGAGGTCTGTATCCCCAGTTAAGTTCTGTAGTCCATTACCTCCAGATGGGTTACTGTAGGCAAAAGGCAATTCCTGATTAGCTGTCCTCACTGGATAACCTTGAGTACAGTGTAGATTGGTTCTGTTGGACAGCTGTTGATTTTGATTCTGGCTGAAAGTCAGATCTGGGACAGTTTGACTCATGCCTGGCAAGACCTGTTGTGACTGGACTGGTTGCTGAGTAGGAGGATTTGTCCGCTGCTGGGCCCCTAGTGATGGCAGTATCTGTCCAGAGACAGCTGAATTCATGGATGCTATTGTCCTGCTGGTGTTGAGGCTTACCTGAGGCATTCCTTGGGCAAACTGTTGATTGGGCAACTTTAGGTGAGTCTGCTGCATATGGAAGGTGGAGCTGGCAGTAAACGTCCCTAAACCACTATTTCGTTGAGCCTGATTGTTCATATTTGATATACCTTGATGCTGCCATGATGAATTTTGGGCCCCAATTGCTGGCATTCTTGCCATCTGAGGCTTGGATAATGTCGCATTTAGTGCTCCTTTATTGTGTTGGTGAGAAATGCCTGAATTTCCTAGGGTGTTCTGTCCATATCCAGCAGGAAGAGCTGCACCCTGAGCCAAACTGGGTTGTCTTTGCATCTGTGGCTGACCATTGGCAGTTGGATTTGCATGCTGTGGGACCATTTGGGACATACCAGATGCCATGTTGTATAAACTACCTCGCTGAATGTTCTGCAGGCCAGTATACTGATTAACTGCTCGATCTTGTTGATTGCTGCTTGATGAGACAGAATTGTGCCCTGTCCCAATCTGAATCATGTTCTGATTCTGAGAAAACATTCGTGGACTGCTGGAGTTGGACTGGCCTAAATTATTTACCCCTGTCATTGCTGGAGATGAACCTGTAGTATAATATAAGATTTCCAACATTAGTGATTTTAAAAAATAACCCAAGCCTTCTCAGAATATTTAAGTGCAACATTATACATACAGCATGCAGTACAGTAGTTTCTAGCTATATTTAGGGTTTGCTGGCTTAGATCGTGAAAACTTCTAATGGGATGGGCTTCAGGAAGATTATTTTTCTTCTTCTGCCTGCCAGCCTTCTGAATAGCCTCTTTGAAATGTTGTGACTATCATGAATGGGATGGGCTGAGGCTCTGGGAGCTAAGGGGAGAAGCCAAAAATTAAACAAAGGCAGCTTCACTGAGTATGTTTTTCCTTTTATCATAATGGCACACATATCTTTGGGTAATGAAACTTGCATTTTTATAAGATTAACTTTTTAAATACAACTGATTAACCTGGAATACATTGTACGAAGACACAACCAACTATTTACAATGTTGATTTCTGTTCCAACTAGTTATCTGGGCTTGCTGTTTAAATCTGTTCCAGACGCAAGATTCATTTACACTATTCCATTCCTCTACATATGAGTCAAGTCACTATTAGCCATCTTTATATTCATATGTATACAGGAACACATGACTGCAAACTGAACCATACATGGATATAGTTCCAATGCTTTTCATAATTGTAGCAGTTATTTCAGTACTAGTTGCAATAATGAGAATTCCAAAAGCTCTTTAGAAGGATGTGCCATGGCTAGGACTGTGCTCATAGTGAGAAAAGCGCCTAGGTTAACCATCTCTTGGTTACTAAGGCAAATCTTTGTGTTTTATTTCTTTTATTTCTTTGTTATTATTATAAAATAAAAGGAAAAAGGCAAATGGGACTGCAGCTAATAATAGAGTGCATGGAAGATAGCCTATACAACCTACTTGTCCTCTACTCCACTCTCTAAAAACCAAAACCTAGAAGTTGTGAAGTCCACCTAAATAGTGGGGATTGCAGTGCATAAGTCACGCTAGAGAGCAGGAATAACCTACTATTCATTTTCATGCATTTACATTTCATCTAGCCTTATACAGTACTACTCCCCAACTATTCAGAAGAGTTTCAATACTATGGAAAAGGATTCACATGGTACAGGGGTAATAGGAATTGTAGAGGTAGAGTGCAGTTGTGCAAACCACTTCCTGATTGTACAACCTATGGATATCCTAGCCAAGAAATATATATTTTTAAGTTCTGTAAGAAAGCAAGGATATCTTTAATGACTAAACATGCAAAACAATATTACAGGTAGTCCTTGTTGAACGACCACTTGTTCAGTGACCGTTTGAAGTAATGACAGTGCTGAATGAGGGGACTTATGACCAGTCTTTGTACTTGTGGCTGTTGAAGCGTCTCCACGGTCACATGATTGCAATTTGGGTACTTGGTGACTGGCTTGCAATTGCGACGTTGCAGCATCTCGTAGTCACGTGATCACTATTTGCGACCTTCCCTGCTGGCTTTTGACAAGCAAAGTCAATGGGGAAGCTTGCAGGAGGTTGCAAATGGTGATCATGTGACCACAGGACACTGCAACTGCACGGGATTCACCTAACAACGGCAACTGAGACTGCTGGAACGGCTGTAAGTTGGCATGGTCATGTGACATCATACCTTGTGACCGTGTCACTTAGTGATGGAGTTCCCGATCCCAATTGCTGTCGGTAAGTGAGGACTACTTGTATTGGACAAAGTTAGCTGGGACACTGACACAGGCATTTTGGTAACAACGGAGAATGAAGCAGCACTGAGACCAGGCCAACCTCTATTACAAATTCATGCATATATTTATGAGTGCTACAACTTAGTCCACAACTAGGAAACAGAGAGGTTAACAGACAAAATGGGGAACATTATACAAATACATGTTTGTTTACAACTACCAAAAAGGGCACAGAAAGAGGATAATAATAGTGCATTTTCTTTCATTCAAGAGGTGATTTCAAAAGAACTATTCATGTAGAAGGTTTTGTCCTTATGTATAGCCACTGCTGTCCCATATTGAAAAGTTAACTTAGACAGAATGAACACAGCTTAAAAATTATTAGAAAATATACAGGAGCATGACAACTATAATAATCCTAAAGAGCTCTTTGCTCAGTTTGCCTCAGCTTTCAACGTGAGAGGTTTGCCTAAACCAATATTCTTGAGTGTTAACAAGGAGAGAATCAGTTAATATTACAGAAACACAGTGTCCCAAACAACCTAACATTCATTATTTGCACATACTGCAATATAAAGGATTTGTTACTTTTGTGGAATGCTGCTTTTAAAAACCCTAAGAATTTAAAAGCATGACATTTACCATCAGTGGAGTTGATTCCTGCCCTCTTGGCTCCTGCAAGGATCTGGGGAAGGGGATGTGACAACTTGGATCTGGGAGGGGGCACTGCCCACAGCATTGAAAGAGGGTGAATGGTCTGCCCCTTACTCAAGCAGCTCTCCCTGGATCTTGCTATTTTTGATAACTATTACCCAGTCTTTAACATTCCTTTTGGGTTGTTGAGTGAGTGGTGGGGATCCAGCTGCAGAGTGCCCTGGGGAAGCAAATTGTCTGGACCCTCTTAAGTCAGGATTCAGGCCTGGATTGTGTACTGAATGGCCTTGGTCACTCTGGTGGATTTTTGCTGGGACCTGGGCAGGTGTAGCGCATCCCATTGATCATGGGATCCTTTTGGACGACATGCAAAGGCTAGAGATTGGAGGTTCTGTTTTGGAGTGACCCCACTCCTTTCTGAATAGGCACTTCCAGTTGGTGATTGTGGGGGAGGAGAAATTGATCTAGTGGCTACTCCTGTGTGGGATGGTATAGAGTTTGATTCTCTCCACTCTACTATTTGAGATCTACATAATGCTGCTAAGAGAGGTCATCAGGTCATTTGGTGTAAGGTATCAGCAATATGCTAATATTCAATTATTTACTGCCACCTGGGGGCCTGGGGGAGACCTTGTCCTAGTGTCTAGAGGCTCTAGATGAAAGAAAGTAAGCTTAAATTGAACCCAAAGATGATAAAATTGCTATTTGGTTACTATGGCCCCCTGTCACCTCTAATGGTAGAACTGCCCCTGACAGAGCAAGGCCATGTTTGGGGGATCTTCTTGGATGCGTAACACCTGCTAGAGAGGCAGCTAGAGGCCATGGTCAGAAGGTCTTTTGCTCAACTTCCACTGGTGTGCCCATTATAGCCCCACCTGGACCTTATTACAGCCCAAGGACCTTGTTACAATGACTAATACCCTTGTCACTGCTCACCTAGACTACAATGCACATTACATGGGGCTGCCTTCAAAGAACACTTGGTAACTCCAACTGATCAAGAATTGGTGGCTTGCAATTCCTCTCACTGCACTACCAACAGCTTCTCCTGAGAGAGATGTCTTGGATGAATCAAGGAGATACATTTTATGGTTGGAGATGATCCTGAAGGCATCTAGGTGTCAAGCCATAAAGGGAAGGACTTTATAGGTTAAAACTAGGACTTTGCATTGTTCTTGGAAACCTACTGGCAACCAATACAGGGTCTGCAAACTTGGTGTAATATACTTATTGTGCTGAATGCTTCCCAACAAAAGCTGCTGTTACATGATTTTATTAACTTGATTAATTAATCTGTATTTTATTGTGGACATTTTAATTGGTCTATTTTATAACTGTTGTCAACTATTAGGAGTCACATGTTGTAATGGCACATATATTTGATAAATAAAAATCAGACTATAAACTTTGATGCAAAAGAGCCTTTTAAATGTAACTCATGTCCATCCCAGGAAGCCCTTCATACATCAACCCCACATCCCTCTTTACCTGTGAACTGGCCAACCTGCTGTTGGTATGCATTTTGTGTCTGATCTTGGTACTGAGGCGGTCGAGTCAAATGCCTCTGGAGTTGTTGCTCCTGATGATGCCTTTGTTTCTCCTAAAATGGGGAGATCCAGGTTATCACAAGAATGTGTCTCCACAGAGAGCATCGGATGTAAAGTTTTACTGTTGTACAAACCAATCAATGCTTTAGTTTTAATATCATAACACCAATTTGGAAAAAAATGCTACTTCTGTGTACATAAAATGTAACATGTGCTCATTAAAACATGAAAAACAAAAGGGATCAAAAATGTTCTGGGAAAAAAGCTTTATGTGATAATATAATTAATGTAAAGGGATTAATGTAAACATTCTTTGGGCCAAGCTTGATTTGGAATGACTGCCTTCATGCAGTTCTCTTAGTAGAGTTTTGGAAGTGGTTTGCTGCTGTCTTTGTCCAGGATTATTTTTCAACTTTCCTGTCAAGTAAACAGCCCTGATATTCCCAGATGGTCCCCCATCCAAGTACTAACTATGGCTGACCATGTATGAAGTTTTAACACATCCAAATACCCAGAAGTACCACGGGGGCCACTTCATCCTGTCCTAAAGTAAGCCTTAAAGTTTGAATTGATACCTAACATTTATGAAGTTGAAAGTAAATATTACTCCATTTGTACAATGAATATCAGCCCCTTATTTGACATTCCCTCTGTCTTCCTATTACAGGTAGTCCTCACTACCACTCATTTAGTGACTGTTCAAAGCTGTGATGGTGCTGAATGAGTGGTATTTATGACTGGTCCTCTAAATTCCGGCCATCGTAGTGCCCCCACAGTCACATGATCATGATTTGGGCACTTGGGAACTGGCTCATACTTATGATGGTTGCAGTGTCCCACAGTCATATGATTGCCATTTGCGACCTTCCCTGCCAGCTATCCACAATCCAAGTCAATGGGGAAGCTGGAGGGAAGGTCACCCTGGCTCTGGTAAGTTGCCCTGGCCTCCCTGCACTTGTGCTGCACCATCCCCCGCTTAGCTTCAATGCGCTCATGCTGTGCCATCCATCCCGTGGCCTCTCTCTGCTTGCACTGCACCCCACGATTCACCCTTGTGGCTTCCCTGCGCTCGCACCCCACCATCCACCCTGCAGCCTCCCTGCACTCATGCCACCCTACCCAGGGGTTGCCTTCCTGTGCTCGTGTCCCACCCCGCCACCCACACCCAGCCTTTCTGCATTCATGTGCAGCCTGCGCCAGCCCTCCCAAGGTCTCCACCCTTGCTTAATAACCCATGTGTCTTGGGGTTACGATGGCAAGGACTTCTGGGATTGCTGTTGCTAAGCTATGCAGTCATGCGACGTCATGCTTTACGCTAATCCTGGTCCCAATTGCCGTCATAACCCGAGGACTACCTGTACTACACAGTGTCCTTCTTAGAACGATTTATTTACTCTGTATATGTCTCTCATCCTAGCTTTTTTGCATAACTATTAGGAAAAATAGTCTCTTCACTGCAAAAGGCACGTATCTTGACTTAATTTCAAGAAAATGTTCAAATGGGAAATATCAGTTTCTGGTTTCATACCTGAACCACAGAATTGCTTAACAGAAACCTTAATACTTTACTACATTTGGTTCAGTGAACTCTCCGCCTAGCCTATTATTTTGTATATGCTCTTAAGAAAATAGTAGAATCTTATCCACTCTTATGTAATAACAATTCCTTTATCTTGTGATTGTCCAGTTATCATTTATTCTTCAAGAAACAAGTCAAGTCACAATAAATCACAATACCACTGTCTTTCACACTTACAAAAAAGTAATGGTGCCCTCAGAGTTCCTCACTAAGAAAACTATGACAACTAATTAAACTTTGCTAAGCTGCTTCTTAGTTACAGTACAGAAATCTATGTTCATTATTTTTCTTACAGAGGCTACAAAAATTAAAACATTGAATACTCACAGTTTTTAACTAGGAATATATCCTAAGTTTAAATATTGCTTCATACATTTTAAAATAATATATAGATTCATTCATGCAAAACAGCAATTTAGCTATTTCAAAATAAAATATTTCAAATATGCTGTGAGACGGGACTTACAAATCATCATGTGAAAATAATATAGTTCTCCTTACTGCAAATTCTAAAAGGAATTTCTAAATGCAGCAATAGCTGGAGGGGATCACAATTAGGTACTGGCCATCTTTCTCAACAACTATCACCCTAATCAATCTCCTTTCTTACTGATGATTTTCCCTGTTCATCTGAAAAATTAGGAAGAACAAGCAGATTTTGCAATAAAATCTGAGCATCTGCAGTAATCTTATATAGCATTCATAGTCAGTGAACCCTTCCCTTCTCCATCATTTCCCTTCCTGCACCTAGGGTTATTTGTGCCTGCTCTGCATTCCATGGGCACCAAACAGAGAGTCTTTACTGAGCTGTTTTTTAGCTGTTCATTCCTAAAGTTTCTTCTCTTCTGTTTCATAACACCTTCTTTATCAGCGGAAAAGTGCCGTTGTGGCTACATAACGATCCACACTCATCTCTAAATTCTGGAAAGTGGGAACATTTAGCCATTAATAAAGAGAAAGCATAGCTGAGGTAAGAGCCTAAAGAAAAGCTATCCTATTTATTTTTTATTACTGAATTCATACTCTGCCTTTCTGTTTAGACTAATTCTCAAGGCAGCTCACAACAATTAGCAACTCTCCCCCTGGATGTGTGCCTGCAATTCTCCCTAGTCCTTTCTGAATCACAGGTGGCCCCTGGGTTAAGAATGCCCGACCTAAGGACGACCCATAGTTAAGAACTCATTCTTAAACTGGAGACTACCTGTAAGGGCATGTGTTTGAGGGGGCGGATGGGAAGTCTACAGAATTTGCAATAAATAGAACTAGGCTACTCTCCCATGGTAAACATAATATGAAATCTGGTTATTTAACATAATCAAGTACTGAACATTCCACTCCACTGACACAGCCTTTGTCATTGTGGTATGTTTTACCTGTTCAGCAAGAAGTTGCCTGTGTCCCATTAGATATTGTTTCTGTTGTTCCATTAACAACTGCTTCTGTTGCTGCTTATGATCTAGTAGCATCTGGTGCTGCTTCATTACAGCTGCTTGCTGCTGACTGTTGAGATAAGCTGCATTACCATGGTTACCTGCCATGGAAATATTGGGAGGCTGTGCATTTACACCAGCGCCAGGAACAGAAACAGGAATGCGAGGAACACCAGCAGAATGATTCTGATCCTACAAAAGCAGACACAGATATTGGATAAGCAGCAAGGACATCACTTGAGAAATGCAATATTAAGTCTCTACATTTTTAATGACCATATTAATGAAAACTTCACCAGTGTTCCTTACTGCATAGCTATTCATGAAAAAGAATAATCTAGCATAACTTTGTTTCTAAATGAAATGAGCCAAGGGGCATGAAATGATTTATATAGAAGAGCTGCCGCCTAGAGGCAATTTGAAGAAGTTTCATTGTGAGAGGCAGTTCAGAAAGGATCAACTTCCAAGTAGACTCTTTCAATAGGAAAAAAAAATATTTTAAACATAAATACTGAAACCCTAACCTCTAGTTTTAAGGATGATATTACAATCCTTAAAACTGGCTATTGCAATTATAGATTAATATGGCTAAGACTTGAATACCCACAGAGTACAGGTTCCAACAATTCAGCTCACTTTGGATCTCCCCAAATTTTAATATTTCGAGTGAACATGTTTTATTCTACTCCTAAATTATGTGATAACAAATTGTGTGGTTTTTTTTCCTTTGTTAAGTTTGTAGGTCATATCAAGGATGGCAGTGTTCTCCGTTTTAACTTGGCTGTGGAAACTCTTACTTAAGCCATCAAAAACTTTTAATATTTTCAAAGGAATACAATACAGGGGTAGAATAGAAGATTCTGCTATATACAGACAATATGTTATATTTATAGATAAAGCAGTGATGTCCATTCCTAATTTCATTTTGCCAGTATGTGAATTTGTTACTATATAAATGAGAATAAATCAGACTTAATGTCACTAGTTTAGTAATAATTTTGACATGCTGAAATATTTGATTTTATGTTGTGCCGTGATTCTTTTGGAAGAGAATATGAAACTCAGGGTTGAACTGTGGAGTCCTTGGGGTTCTCTGAGCTTGGATGTTTTCTTGCAAACATTTTGTTACCTGGCTAGGTAGCATCTTCAGTGCTAGAATGGAGTGGGGTTTGCTCTCTCATATACAGTGGCATGCCCTGCCAGTGTTGGTGGGAGTGGGTTTTTTTTTTTCTCCTTGGTAGTTCCTTGATTAGGGTATTTTTTACTGTTTGATTTTATGTCTGGTGATAATCTTGGTGTTAATCTCTGTTTATCTGGGTGATGATTGCTGGTGAGATGTTCTGATCTTTTGTTTCTTTTTTACTCTTTTGAATAGTGTGTAGATGTTGTTTATCTCTATGTGCCTGTTGATGACTGCCTTGTCTGAATACCAAGCTTCCAGGAATTCCCTCGCATTTTTGGGTTTAGCTTGGTCTAAGATGCTGACAGTTTCCCAGTTGAAACTATGGTTAAGTCTGTCCATGTGTTGTGAGATTAAGGAGTTTTCATCATGTCTTCTGACTGCTAGTTGGTGTTCATGGATGTGCTCTGCTAGCCTTCTGCCTGTCTGTCCTACATAGTAGTTGTTATAGTCCTTACACTGTATGTTGTAAATGACTCCTGTTTTTTCTTCTTGGGCTCTTTTGGTTTACTTAAGATGTTTTGGAGGACTTTAGGAGGAAAAGGAGGAAAAAACCCCCACACCCACCAACACTGGCAGGGCAAGCTATTGTATATAAACAGAGAGCAAACCCCACTCCATTTTAGCACTGAAGATGTTACCTAGCCAGGTAACGAAACGTTTGCAAGAAAACAACCAAGCTCAGAGAACCCTAAGAACTCCATGTGATTCTTTTGTTTATTTTGGTATAAAGGTTCGTAGGAAACTTTCTCAGCTAGAAAAGAAAAATGAAAGATGAGGCAGACAAATTATTTAGAATTCCTTTGAATATTTAGGGTAAGATAAATATGATTAAGATAATTTAACTCTGAAGTTTATTTATGAATAATCTTTCTACTGACATTCCTTTATGTAATTTGAAGCAAATTCATACGCCATTAAATTTCTTGGAATGGGCATCTTTAAGATCCGACCATGCATTAATTACCTTTACATATTGAGCAAGATGGATTTCACTTTCAAATTTAGCAATGGGCATTTATTTTGATTTCTGTTTCTGGCTGGAACAAGGAATTTCAGAACTCAGCTCCTCCACTGGCTCAACATGAAAGCTATAATTTGTCCCCACTGAAATTTTGCAAGTATTAAGATTGTTTTCCCCTTCACGGATCACTGCCTTGTCGTGGCGAAGGGGCTTGCGTAACTCAGTGAAGTCATGAGCTATACCGTGCAGGGCCACCCAAGACGGACAGGTCATGACAGAGAGTTCTGACAAAATGTGGTCCACTGGAGAAGGAAATGGCAACCCACTCCAGTATCCTTGCCAAGAAAACCCCATGGACAATGTTAAAAGGCTAAAAGATATGACACTGGAAGATGAGCCCCTCAGGTCGGAAGGTGTCCAATATGCTACTGGGGAAGAGTGGAGGGCATTTCCAAGTAGCTCCAGAAAGAGTGAAGCGGCTGGGCCAAAGCCGAAAGGACGTTCAGCTGTGGATGTATCTGGAAGCGAAAAGAAGGTCCGATGCTGTAAAGAACAATATTGTATAGGTACCTGGAATGTAAGATCTATGAACCAAGGCAAGCTGGATGTGGTCAAACATGAGATGACAAGATTGAACGTCGACATCTTGGGAATCAGCGAATTGAAATGGACGGGAATGGGTGAATTTAATTCTAGTGACCATTATATCTACTACTGTGGGCAAGAAACCCTTAGAAGAAATGGAGTTGCACTCATAGTCAATAAGAGAGTGGGAAAGGCAGTAATGGGGTACAACCTCAAAAACGACAGAATGATCTCAGTGCGTATCCAAGGCAAACCATTCAACATCACAGTAATCCAAGTCTATGCCCCAACCACTGATGCCGAAGAAGCTGAAGTTGACCGGTTCTATGAAGACCTACAACACCTTCTAGAACTAGCACCAAAAAAAGATGTCCTTTTCATCATAGGGGATTGGAATGCTAAAGTAGGAAGTCAAGGAGTAATTGGAATAACAGGCAAGTTTGGCCTTGGAGCACAAAATGAAGCAGGGCAAAGGCTAATAGAATTCTGTCAAGAGAACAAGCTAGTCATAGCAAACACTCTTTTCCAACAACACAAGAGACGACTCTACACATGGACATCACCAGATGGTCAATACCAAAACCAGATTGATTACATACTTTGCAGTCAAAGATGGAGAAGCTCTATACAGACAGCAAAAACAAGACCAGGAGCTGACTGTGGCTCAGATCATGAGCTTCTTACTGCAAAATTTAGGCTTAAATTGAAGAATGTAGGGAAAACCACTAGACCACTCAGGTATGACTTAGATCATATTCCTTGTGAGTACACAGTGAAGGTGATGAATAGATTTAGAGGATTAGATTTGGTAGACAGAGTGCCTGAAGAACTATGGACGGAGGTCCGTAACATTGTACAGGAGGCAGCAACTAAAACCATCCCAAGGAAAAAGAAATGCAAGAAAGCAAAATGGCTGTCTGATGAGGCATTACAAATAGCTGTGGAAAGAAGGAATGTGAAAAGCAAGGGTGAAAGGGAAAGATATAAGCAACTGAATGCAGATTTCCAGAGAATAGCAAGGAGAGATAAGAAGGCCTTCTTAAATGAACAGTGCAAAGAAATTGAGGAAAACAGTAGAATGGGGAAGACTAGAGATCTCTTCAAGAAAATTGGAGATATCAAAGGAACGTTTAGTGCAAAGATGGGGATGATAAAGGACAAAAAAGGCAGGGACCTAACAGAAGCAGAAGAGATTAAGAAGAGATGGCAAGAATACACAGAAGAACTATACAAGAAAGATCTTAATGTCCCTGATGTCCATGCTGGTGTGGTCACTGACCTTGAGCCAGACATCCTAGAGAGTGAAGTCAAGTGGGCCTTAGGAAGCATTGTTAACAACAAAGCTAGTGGAGATGACAGGATTCCAGCTGAGTTATTTAAAATACTAAAAGATGATGCTGTTAAAGTGCTGCACTCAATATGCCAGCAAGTTTGGAAAACGCAACAGTGGCCACGGGATTGGAAAAGGTCAGTTTACGTTCCAATTCCAAAGAAGGGCAATGCCAAAGAATGCTCAAACTATCGCACAATTGCACTCATTTCACATGCTAGCAAGGTTATGCTCAAAATCCTACAAGCTAGGCTCCAGCAGTACGTGAACCGAGAACTACCGGATGTACAAGCTGGGTTTCGAAGAGGCAGAGGAACTAGAGATCAAATTGCCAACATTCGCTGGATCATGGAGAAAGCACGAGAGTTCCAGAAAAACACCTACTTCTGCTTCATTGACTATGGAAAAGCCTTCGATTGTGTGGATCACAACAAACTGTGGCAAATTCTTAAAGAGATGGGGGTACCAGACCATCTTACCTGTCTCCTGAGAAATCTGTATGCGGGCCAAGAAGCAACAGTTAGAACCGGTCACGGAACAACCAATTGGTTCAAAATAGGGAAAGGTGTACGACAAGGCTGTATACTGTCACCCTGCTTATTTAACCTATATGCAGAGTACATCATGAGAAATGCCAGGCTGGAAGAATCACAAGCCGGAATTAAGATTGCAGGGAGAATCATCAATAACCTCAGATATGCAGACGATACCACCCTAATGGCAGAAAGTGAAGAAGAACTAAAGAGCCTCTTGATGAGGGTGAAAGAGGAGAGTGCGAAAGCTGGCTTGAAACTCAACATTAAAAAAACTAAGATCATGGCATCTGGACCCATCAATTCCTGGCAAATAGAAGGGGTAGAAATGGAAGCAGTAACAGACTTCATTTATTTGGGCTCCAAAATCACCGCAGACGGAGACTGCAGCCATGAAATTAAAAGACGCTTGCTCCTTGGGAGGAAAGCTATGGCAAACCTAGATAGCATATTAAAAAGCAGAGACGTCACCTTGCCAACAAAGATCTGCATAGTCAAAGCTATGGTTTTTCCAGTAGTGAAGTATGGCTGTGAGAGCTGGACCATAAAGAAGGCTGAGCGCCGAAGAATTGATGCCTTTGAACTGTGGTGCTGGAGAAGACTCTTGAGAGTCCCCTGGACTGCTAGGAGGTCAAACCAGTCAATCTTAAAGGAAATCAACCCTGATTGCTCATTGGAAGGACTGATAATGAAGCTCAAGCTCAGATACTTTGGTCACCTAATGCAAAGAGAGGAGTCTTTGGAAAAGACCCTGATGCTGGGAAAGACTGAAGGCAAAAGGAGAAGAGGACGGCAGAGGATGAGATGGTTAGATAGCATCACTGAAGCAATGAGCATGAAACTGAGCAAACTCAGGGAGGCAGTGAAGGACAGGAAGGCCTGGCGCAATATGGTTCATGGGGTCACGAAGAGTCGGACATGACTTAATGACTGAACAACAACAAGATTGTTTGTTCAGGGACTAGTTCTAATAACTGCACATAGTAAGATACAAAAAACATTGAGCTATAAATAATGTTGACCCTTTTATCCATGAGACAATCCATTATGGGATAACTTGAGTTTAAAAACAACTGCTAAATCAATGTTGGGGATAAAATGGTCCTCTCATAATATTATTTGATACCAAGCTCTTTTTGTTCAACAAACATATGTTATCTAGGCTATTTGGCCCTAATGCCACAGCTGCTTTTAAGGTTCCACATCTGTGAAGACATTTTGGAGACTCAACATTCCAAAGGCAATAATCCATTTTTATTATAAGAAGTCAAAATTCAGTTTATTTTCTTACGGTCTAAGACCATTGATAAAAAGACATCCAATACTGCAGATAAAATATACTTATATTAAAGGAATAAAAAAAGAAAAAAGAAAAGTTACAAGAAGGCTTGAAACAGTTAATAGTATGAAGAAGGCACCAAATGACTTCCATAAGCCATAGCTATTGATAAAAATTGTACAAACCTCTTGGGGATATCTGGAAATTGGTTGCAAAGGAGGAGAGTGGTCACCTCATGGTCATAAGAACAATTAAGTTCTCTGACAATTGCTAATATGAGATCCATTCACCACTGAGTGTAGAGTATGCATTCTAGCAGTGCACATGATACAGTTTCAACCTCCATATCAGAACATACACAAGTGTGATTTTTGTAATGGAGGCTGGCACATTGGCCTGTTGTCACCCTAATATGGGCCACAGAGAAGGAGTGGGGCACATAAAACATTGAAAACATATATAGGGCTAGTCCAGGATGAAGGAAGAAATTGCACTATAGCAGAGATGGGAAATACTGATTCTATCACATTGACTGTCTTCGAAATTTTTTAAAATTTTTTAAAATTTAGTTTTTAATTCAGCCAAGGTTTGATTGAAGCCAGAAATGGTATTGCAGGAACCAAGAGGCCACAGTAAGCCAAATTAAAATTTGTTGCCTTAGGGAAGAAATAAACCTGTCTTGCAAGGTAAGGTAGACCAAGGAAGTTCACCAAAGGATTCGCTTTGACCAGAATCTAAGGCAACAAAGTCTCAAACAAGCCCCAAAGTTCTAGCTGTATAATGGCATTAACAATCAAGTTAGGGAAGTGTGTTAGTTTGTTTCAGAATTTTGATTTAATGCTTTTGAATACAGAGGTGGTCTCATAGATGCACAACAAGGAATCATATAGCATCAAACCCAGAACTTTAGCTTTAAATACTTTAATTGCTCCTGGGAGATAGTTGTTACCATAATCATTTGCATATTTGATAATTGCAAGGGATGCTCTTTGAGCTCCTATATTAAGTTCACTTACTTGATTAAACAAGCAAGTAAAAGATTGCAAATGGACACCTAAATGTTTAAAAGTTTTAACCTGCTCAATAAGTCTCCCATTGATCTTTCAGCCTGTTGGAAACTTCAGAAATACTAAAACTTTGTTTTAATTAATTTCAAGATGTTCTCTAGAGCAGTCAGCTGACAAAGGCATCTGCAGAGACCCACAAGTTACAGATAGAATGGCTGCATCATCAGCGTATAGGAGAACAGAGGTGGATAGTGGGCAAGAGATGGCGGATGGAATTTTGGCTCAGCAAAAACCTCAACTATGTTATTGATGTATAAATTAAACACAGTGGGGCAAGAATACATCCTTATTTAATACTCTTTTGGATTGGGATGTATTTAAATTGTGGTTTCAATTGCCACTGTGATTACTCTTTACTTGGGTGGTAATAGATGCAATGCTACTATCAGTTTAAAAAGACGAATTGAGCAATGTGGCAGCTATTTTCCTCCAGAATCTGCTACATAGTATTGAATCAAAGGTTGCTCTTAAGTCACCTGGCATAGATCCATTAAGTAGCTCCAAATCAAACTCCACTGAGAGTAAGGACCATATTAATACCAATATTTTTATATTTTAGGTTTCTCTGAGGTCATCCCAGTTGAGGAGAAAATGAGGCACTATAATGGTGAGAAAAAGTCGTGACATTAATTCCCATCATAGCATTAAAGTCACCAGTGAATATTGCTATTGAATTTGAAAACTGAGGAATTAAATCAAAGCAATCCCATCTTCTGTCAATTTGGGAGATGTGGCTATAAGGTGGGAGACAGACACTTATCAGGAGAAAACTAGTTGTGTTGACTTTTAAGGAAATAGGTGTAGCTAGTTGGTCACAATAAGGAATTAAATACCTACATACCTATCATGCTATTTCCTTTGGGGAAAGTAACTTTATGCAAAGTACAGAAAAAGAGTAAGCCAGGGGAATCACAAGACAGGCTACAGATATTTATTTCCTTTGCTCATCATGGATTTGGAGACTGAGGCTTTCATATAACATTTTAGGGTTATATGAAAGCTTTACATTTAACAGAATAAGACAGAGAAGTTATAGTCTAGGTTACTAGCCTTAACTGCACCTTTGCAACATTCAGCACTCCTTGCTAATGATATAAGTACAGCATCTTTCAGTTTTGGCTAATATGCCACAATTGCAACTAAAGCTCCAAAGCCCAGTATACTGTTGCTGGCGTCCCACCAACTAGGAAGTACTGACAACTCAGGACAGGAATTAAATTAAATACATTAATTATATAACATTTGGAAAAACAAGCGTGATAGTCCTGTTCTTGTAAATCAATGGGAAGTCGCTTATATAATGCAAAATTAGCTTACTTTGATCTTAAAATGAAGGTAACACAACAAAAAGTTGCATTGCACAAAGGATGTTTAATAAAGAATGGCTGCAATCACCTTGTTGAATGGCTGAGAAATGCCATTCAGGACTTGGAATATTAACTCTGGTCTTATCCTATATAGGTAGTCCTTGACTTATGACCACAATTGGGACTGGCGTTTCCATTGCTAAGTGATGCAGTTGTAAAACAAGATGTCACATGACCACACTGATTAGCAACTGCGATTCTGGCAGTTCTGGTTGCTGTTGTTAACTGAGAATTGCAAGTGAGCACCCACCCCAATCCAGCCACGCTCTTGGATGGGGATGGCTGAGCTTTTGTCTTCTGCTTTGTGCTATGGAAAGAAAAAAGCCAAAAGCCTAGCTTAGTCCAGCCCAGGAGTGCAGCGCAAAGGGGCATTTCACTGCGCCATGCTCTAGGAACTTTTTGCAGAGGGGCTTTTTGGCACACTGCACCCCAGGAGCTTTTTCCAAAGGGGCTTTTTGGCATGGTGCAGCTCTGGGGCTGCTTTTGGCTTTTTTTTTTTCACAGCCAAAAAATCCAGCCATGCTCCTGGGTGGGGATGGGCCAAAAAAAAAAAAAAGCCCAAAGCCCAAAGCCCAAAGCCCAAAGCCCAGCCCAGCCCAGCCCGACCAGCAGCCAAGCCAGGCAAGCCTTGCCAGCAGTGGGAGCGAGAAGACGGTGAAGGTCAGCTGGGGCAGTGGAGCACAGGGCGGCAGGGGGGCAAAAGGGGAAAGATGGGGGAGATAGGCAGGTGGGGGGGAGTTGAAGCACCCCTGCGGTTGTAAGTACAGGTGGGATGCCAAGTGACTGAATTTTGATCACGTGACCACGTGGGTGCTGCAACGACCTTAACTTCAGGTACTGGTCATCACTTTTTTCAGCACGTTGGTAACTTTGAACAGTCATTGAATGAATGATTGTAAGTTGAGGACTACCTGTAATTGTCACATTTGGGGCCAAAATCCAAAAGATTCTTATATGACTTAGGACTACTTGTTGCATGTCAAGCATATGTATTTTCTGGCTACAGAACTAGTTTTTGGAGTCTATCAAAGTATCAAGAATTGTGAAATTTTTAACTTTAGATATGGCCAAAAGAATTATTATCTAACATTGGAAAGATAAATCTCATTTGCAGTAAAGGACTATTAACATTTATTTATTTGTTATCAGAGGGGCAAGAAAGAGGAATTTTGAGCAATTGAGGCAAACTTTTTGGAGCTGTTTTATAATGGAATGTTTCAGGCTTCTTTTTCTTTCCCGGTTTAACTTTTAATGCAATCGGTATGTGTGTATTCGTGTTTCTTCTTTTGTTAATCAGATTTAGTAAAATATTACAAAACAAATATTCCATATTCCCTATTCTGTTATCCTGTCACTGGGGGCAACAGGAGAAGAGAGAAGTGAGCTATGGGAGAAGAGGGATATTAATACAAAATAATAAAAATATGTATGTCAGTGTGTTGCTCAGTAGGAGATGGTAAACACAGATATGTTGCTCAACACTTCCTTGCTTACCACAAGGTATTTATTCTCATAGGCAAACAAGAGGTAGGTAGCTAATGAAATTCCACAGCAAATGAAAACAGAAATAGTTCCCCTGCCCTCAGTTTCCTAGGGTCTTGCATGTTCACATCATCAATAACATTTAACAACGTGTGTAGGATTATGGTCATGTCTATGGAGCCTTTTCACAATTAATAAAAAGCATAAACAATTGCCAAAATTCAGCTTGTTTTCCATGCTACTAATAATGATTTTCAAAGAAAACGTTTCTATCCTGGGCACGCTGTCAGAAAAAGGAAAAAAAAACCCACAAGCAAATATCTTCATAACATACGTTGCATCCCAGTGAATAGATCTTGAACTGTATACCAATCCTGAAAAAACAATTCAGAAAGAAGAGAGAAAAACTACACATAGAGAATGCATTTTAAATCACCTTCCCTCTGAAAAGATCAAACTTTTTCAAAGGATAAAGAATAACATGTTGCTTTTTCAGTGAAAGGTTGATTTTTGTGATTCCATTATCCTCTTTACCATAAGACTACTTGTACACAATGGAGCTAACTAGCTTGTTTATTCCACTTATTCAGCCCCTCTCATTTACTATATCCAACCAGCTGCTAGAAACACTTACCTGGCTGTGTGGTACTAAGGGCCTATAAGCAATATTTCCAGATTTCTTCATTACAAATAACCCACCCTGCTCATCACTCATATGAGGCAATGTAGGTTGCTGATGTTGCTGAAGGTATGCTAACATAGAAGACTTGTTTTGTCCAGGCACTGTAACTCCTTGCCCACATTCTTTGTAATGTGAAAGAGGTTTTGTATTCCCATAATCTAGCACAGAGTTTTGATTAGATGCTGAGTTCTGATTTATGTTGCTTGCCTGATGGCTTAGCATATTTCCACCATGATAATTACCTCCTGCCCTAGGAGAACTCTTGTTTGGCATATTGGGTATCATGAGTTTTTGGTTACTGAAGTCCTGCTGGTAAACAGAAGGGCTAGTTGGATTTTCTATAGTGTATGGGACAGCCAATGGACTGTGAGAAGGTCCAGATTGCTGCCAGCTAGAAATCTGATTGGATGGATGGACCTGCTGTTGGTTCTGTAACAACTGATCTCTCTTTTGCTTAGCAGCTATTTGCTGCAGCTGTTTAGCAGATGACATCTCTTTGGCACCCCCTGCAGTTTGTCCAGATAACAATGAATTAGATAGAGGCCTCTGAACATTTTGTGCCTGGCTTGATGATTGCATCATTGACTGGTTGGGATTTTCAGACATGGACTGATTCGAAGGCTGAAATATTGTTTGAGAATTATTAACTGCTGGAGAAGCAGCAGTAACAGGGACAGAAGACGTACTAATAAATGTGCCAGCAGAGGTAGATCTGACTTGTGGAGATCCTATCTGTTCCTGTTCAAAGTCTGCTGGGGAAAATTCAGTCTTTATAATGATATCTTGTGGTAAAGGAGTTTGTGCAGTTGAATTTGAAGGATCAGCATCCTTCTTTTCCTCAAAGTCTTCAGTAAATAGGTCTTTCATATCCTCATCAGGCATTGACCTGTTAAGTTCATTCATTAGCTCCTCCCACTCTTGGTCATTAAGGTTAAGATCAGACATCAAATTGTTTTGTGATATAGAACTTCCTGGTCCCGTAATCATACAAGGAAGATCATCTGGTTCTTGTTTGAGCTCTTTATTAATAACCATAGCAAATGAATCATCAGCATCACTGCTTCCATTCAACTGAAGGCTAGAATTTGGCAGATCCTTTTTGCTTATCCCATCTAGGCCTATGGAATGTTTTCCATTAAGCTGCAAATTTTCTCCACTGGAAGGTTTGCTGTCAGGCTGGTGTAGAGGTGATACAGGAGGTATTCCATTGGAGGAGCCACTCAACCCACCAAGACTATCATCATGACACAGTTTCTTAGGCACAGGAAACATGTCCCCAAAGCCATTTGGCTGGTCGCCATTTTGAGGTGAAACAGAACTATCATGTTTCCTTTTTACAGTTTCATGAAGCTGCTGAAAGAAAAAAAAAAGTTAAGTCAGTTTAGTGTCTCAGCATAGTGTGAACACCCTAGTTTTTTAGGCTAGCTATCTTCACATCTTAGTTTTTAGGTTAGCAATCTTCCTAGAAACTACAATGAAATAACACTTCTTTTAAGCAACTATTTTATTTTTTTAAAATTAAGTTACATGATTAAAAACTATGCGCATTCTGTAGTAAATGAAATGAAGCATGTTTGCACTATGTAAAAATGTCTTTTCAAAATAAAACATTATTATTTTGGCAATATTGAGTAACTCTTCATTGACTTCATCTCCAAGGCTACTACTAAATTCTCTTGTAGCCTAGGTACCCAATGAAAAATCTAAAGGCATCCAAATTATAGCAATGCTGAACTGATCAGATGTGGAATGGGAGATGACTGAAAACATCATATAAAAGTGGAAAATAAATGTAAATAAATGGTTTAAAACATATATGCAATTATTTTGTACCCTTAAAAGCCTTATGCTAAATGAGGCAAGATGATTTCGCACATTACTCTTTCATAAAACATCCTTGTGATAAACAATTGCACAACTGCACTCACAATTTGCTCCTTGATTTAAAAGGTTACTGAGCCTTTAAGGACAGAAGAGAGTGTACTATAAGCACAGCTCACATATGACAGAACTAACATGGAGCAGAGAAACTGCATGCAATACAAATTCAGTTGTAAACAGATTACTTGGTGGGGATAACTGCTATGCATCCAAGCTAAGAGGCAAACTTCAACAAATGGATTTTTAAAGGTTATGCTTTCATAATTAAAAGATAAACAATACCTCCCATCAAACCCCCCAACTTCTAAAAGAAAGGGAAACAAAACAAATAATTAACTTTCTCTCTTCAGAATTCTTTAAAAACCATGGTATTTATTTTTGTTTCTTTATATTTACAGTTAGCAGCAGAGTTGCTTTCCTAGAAATAACAATATCTCAACACAAACAGCACTTGTCTCATAAGTCAAGTGCTAATGTACCTGATGCCTCAAAACCTCTAAGAAACCCCTACCTTCTTTTTATTAGAATTCTACCCTCTCCTTTGAGGGCAGGTGTAAATTTTATACCTGTTCATTTGAGATGTCCCTAAATCTGGCATGGACAACTACATAGTTGATCGTACTGGAAACAAAACATGAAACAACAACAATGAAAGGCTGCATCAAAACAAATATCATTTATTGCAAATTAAACAGCCATCATAAAATTACATTTCATTCTCTCCATTTTCCTTATTTTTGTTCTTTCCTGGAGCATTCTACAAAGTGACTCATTGAATCTACCTGGAAAGAGCCACAAAATCATTTCAATCTTGTCGCTGACATTATAAACTTCATTTAATATTTCTAGCCTGAGCTATAGTTCTGTGCAATGGACACTTTTAAGCACTACTTGTTCACTGAGCAACTGAACAGAATCAGCTAACAGGATTTTGGAAGTGCAGTCTGACAAGGAAGTTTAACGACTCCCTAACATGTTTTCCTTGGGAGTGAACTATGTGCACTTAGCTTATCAGAGAAGCAAACCATTACATACATCATATATATCCATCACACCATTCCCTTCTTGAATAAGCAACACAGAAAGAGTGTGAAGCAGTGATCAAAACATATAAAAAATGAAAATCTAAATCTAGATTACACCAACACCATTCACTACAGCTTCTATCCCTGCTTCCATCATGTCCATATGCCAATTCATGCAGTGACTTTTGTTCTTTCAAATTCTCATCTTTTTATAGTGATTTTATTAAAAATTACAAATACAACAATACAAACTAATACAAACTAAAAAAATAAAATAAAAATAAAAAATAGAAGAAAAGAAAAAAAGAAAAAAAGAAAAAAAATAGAAAAATAGAAAAGAAAAAATATAAAGAAATGACTTCTCCATTCATCACAACAAATATAAACAATCTAGTAACTTATCACCTTCTCTTAAAATGCAACAAATAATCTCTTCTTCCCATATCCCATCTCTTATCTATAAACAAATCCTTAAAGCCTCTCCATTTCGGTGCTGATGTCAGCAAAAGTCCATTAAGGGTTACCAAAGATAACATATCTATTTTAAGCTTGATCAGATAAACCAACTTTATATTCCTTCCTTTTACGTCTAATAATCTTGATTTTTAGTCCCTTCAAATAATGTCCTAGAGCTTGATTTCTTTCATTTTTT
The DNA here is from genome assembly GCF_059951505.1 of Python bivittatus. Taxonomy (NCBI): domain Eukaryota; kingdom Metazoa; phylum Chordata; class Lepidosauria; order Squamata; family Pythonidae; genus Python; species Python bivittatus. The sequence goes on along the minus strand of NW_028277035.1, from coordinate 35,571,318 downwards.
CTTTGTCCCTTCTCACAAAATTCTTCAAAGCTTTAACAAGCCTCTTTTGTAAATCCCATATAAAGAAAATTATCCAGGTACACACTCTGGGTTTGTTATATGTATATCCCTTTTAATTATTAAGACATCAGCTGGTTTCTTTTGTATGTCCAGTGAACCCATCTTTTTTCCATGTCATTCTTGCAGCCTGTCATTTTTAAATTCACTTTCAAATCAGTCTCAATCTTGCCAGGTAAAACTTGTTCCTCTTCCATAACATCTTTTAAACACAGAGGTACTATAGAGGTAGACACTCTTAAAATTAACTTCTCGGTCCATTGCTTCAATATGTCCAGTGTTAAAATATTTTGCTTCATTCTATATTTTTAAGTCAAATTTAAGCGTTCTTCTCCTTTAATTGTAATATTTAGTTCCCTCTAGTGTCCAATTTTTAAAGTCTTATCTTTTTTTTTTTTTAAGAATTCAAAATAAAAGCATTTTCCCACAGGAAAGATTCTTATAATTAATTCCAAAATCTTATTTCAAATTTATCTGGACCCCTAGTCCATTTGTAACTTTCTAAAACCAAAGTTTTAATCACTCTTTTGCTGTTTATTAAAAAAAAATTTTTTTTTAAGTCTTTAAACTTGTATTTAAAACTTTTTTTGCTAAGGATTGAAGGAAACTCACCTGGTGTTGTAAAACTTGTCAATCCAAAGGTTCCTAATAGCTGAAAAGCAGTTAACAAGCAATTTCCAAAAGTAATTAGAAAAGGAAGTATGCAAACCCAGTGTCCTTTTGAAGGCACTGACTGTGATTTGGGCAAGGTGGTTATTCCCTCATCTCTCAAAGCTCTAAAACCCGCCTGAGATCTCTGTCTTGGAATCTCCTTGCAAGAAGCAACTGTCTGGAGCACTGGAGGATGATCTCAAGTCCTCTCCTTGTCTGGAGAAGAATTACAAAGAGTTGGTCTACTTGTCGGTTCTTAATTCCACTGTAGTCATCGGCTCTGCTTTTTGTGTAGCCTTCTTCAGTCTGCCATTTCTTCCCCAGAAGTCCTAAATTCTCATCTTTCTCTTTTTGAGGAGCTCATCAACTCCATCCAAACATGATGGAGGTTTTTCAGGCTAATTCTTTGTATATGACTAAACCAACTGAATGTACTTTTTTTTTCATACCAGTCACTCACTTTTGTATTCAATCCACATTTATTCATCACCCATTCATTCTTGATCTTATCTCTTCTTGTTTTATCACACATACTTCTGAAGTAATCTACCCCCACAGATTCAACTTACTTTTATGTTTTACTTGATGTACCCAACTCTCACTTCCATATACCAAAGTGGGCAAAAGTACACACTTCTTTCACCAAACATTACTGTACAGTTTCTGGGACCATTTCTGAGCTATCTGCATGATTGCTGTTGGTACAAAATGGGTTGTACTTCAAAGGAACTGGTAATAATCTGGCCAAATCATACTGAGCCTCAATCAGAATGGGAAACTAAATCCTGTGCATTGTTGAAGATAAAATCCTGAAATAACAACCAAGTAAATACTTATACACTATTTCAGGAAGTGGGACAGCTGCTTTAACGGGCCTATTAAACCATTCAATAAAAGATCAGGAAGAACATTATGAGGCAAAGTTTATGACACCTATTGTTTATATAGAGCACTGGAAATAAACAGGATGAGTTTCAACTCTTAATAAATGAATAAAAATATAATTTAAAAAATATAACAGTGGCCTGATAAGATTACTTCCATGACTGGAATACCGCAATTCAAGGATACAATTTGTTCAAAAGGAAAGAAACAGTTTAAAGGCAGAACTTGCAATGTTTGTTAAAGAAATGCATATCTATACAGTAGGATATTCAAGTGAATAGAGTCAGCAATATCATATATTTGAATTAAAATAAGTGGAAGAAAGTATAAAGTCAATACTGTTTTTGTTTACTATACTATCATCTGACCAGCCAAGGAAGAGACAATGGGATATTTCAAATATGAAAACACAGTTCTTCAGAGGCATAAATAAGTAATAAAGCCAGACTTTATTCTGACATCTGTTGGGAGGCAACCTTGCCAAGCATGGTGCTTCTAAGAAATTCCTAACTTGTCTTTTTGACAACTTTTTCCTTCAAAGAATGAAGCACGCACACGTACACAAACACAAATCAGCTGCTCTTGCTATGAACCAATATGGAAGATATAGTTGAGAAAGTTAAAGTACAGAAACAAGAATTGGGAGAAATGGTTATGTAATGTTGAACGTCAGGATTTTCAGGACAGCTAACATTATGCGTCACTGAATACATACCCTGAACTTCAAGAACTGGATTTTAATAGAACAGTGATAAGGAGGATTCTATAGCAAAAAAAATTACTGAAAATAAGGGAAAGCATATAGCATATTGCTTCTCGAATTTGTTCTAACCATTTTGCCACCAGTGACCATAGGAGGCACCTGTACTTTCTTTTTTCTGTAATGTAATGTAATGAAGACAAAATTGTGTCTGTGTTCTTTTTGCTTTCCCCTCATGCTATATCCCTCTGTATTTGTGCATCCAGATGCACTGACAACATATGCTCCACTCTGGGATGTATAACTAGGAGGAGAATGGAGGAGGACTTAGAATGGAGTGGTCAGCAACATTCTAAGCAGCTGCCCAGCTGCCTTTCCCATACGGATGCGCTATGTGATTTTGGAGGCAGGGGAATGGTTTTCTCCACAGCCCCAAGCTGGATCCAGCCCATTTTCAAACTCAGTATTTTATTTTGTCAGCTTCTCCCCCATTTGGAACTGTTTTGTTCAGTTTTTGGAGTTATTCTGCTGACAGAATTCCCACCCTTTTCACACGATTTTCTTTCCAGCACTTCATTGGGTTGGAAAAAATAAAAAGGGGATCAAGAATGATGGGAGTCCTAAAAAAGGAGTTCCTAAAAGCAGAATTGAAACAATTCCTGTGAAGAAAAAAATGGAAGACAGAAGAACCCAATGTAACTTTACAAAGCTTAGAGATGATATGAACAGAGGGGACTCATACAAGAAGTGGAAAGAGGACCAGATTACCATGGAAAAGGATGTAAACGTAGCTGAGAATGTCAGAAAAGCAAAAGGTCAGAATGAGTTAAACTTGGTGAAAAATGCTAAGAGTAATAAAAGCGATATGCTCAAAATAAAAGGATACCAGCAGTAGGCTGCAAAATGTTAACAAGTAGTAAAGAAAAGGCAGAATTACTCAACTCCTATTTTGGCTCAGTTTTCTCCTATAAGAGAGTATGAGTTCCACCAGGAAATTGTGATGTGGCAGAACTGAAATTGAGACTGATAGATATGTAGTGAGGGAATATCTATTCACACTGAATATTTAAATCTCCAGGGCTAGAATAGCATCATACAATGGTACTTAAGTTTGTGAAGGCTTTTGAATTTTTAATATTTCTCCATAAATATGACCTTTATTATTTTCTACACGTCCTAAAACTAGATAGAGAACCCAATTAAACAAATGAGTTAAAAACATTATACTTGTTGATTTATTGAGGAAAACAATCCAAAGCTACATATTGGTGTGTGGCAAAAGTATGTGAACCTCTAGGATTATCAGTTCATTTGAAGGGGAAATTAAGAGTCAGGTGTTTCAATCAATGGGATGATATCAGGTGTGAATGTGGGAGGTCCCACCTTATTTCTGGATATTCACTGTCAAAGTTTGATCTCCACAACAGAGGTATGTGGAAGTGTGTCATGGCTTGAACAAAGGAGATTTCTGAGGATTTCCGAAGGACAGTAGTTGATACTCACCAGGCTGGAAAAGGTTACAAAACTATTTCTCAAGAGTTTGGATTCTACCAGTCCACTGTTGGGCAGATCGTGGACAAATGAAGGCAATTCAACACCATTGTTACAGTCTCCAGGAGTGGTCGACCAACCAAGATCACTCCAAGAGCAAGGCATGGAATATTCTGGGAGGTCTCAAAGAACCCCAGAGTAACATCTAAGGAATTAAAGGCCTCTCTTGCACTGGTGAATGTCAGCGTTCATGACAGGGTTGTAAGGAGAAAGCCACTACTGTCCAAAAAGAACACTGCTGCCCATCTAGTTTGTGAAAGACCACATGGATAAACCAGAAAGCTACTGGAAGAATATTCTGTGGATGGATGAGACCAAAATAGAATTTTTTGACTTGAATGAAAAGTGTTATGGTTGGTGAAAGGCAAACCCTACATTCCAGCATAAGAACCTTATATTGTCTGTGAAATGTGGTGGTAGCAGTATCATGCTTTGGGAATACTTTGTGACCTCTGGACCAGGATAGTTCCATTGATGAAACTATTAATTCTTAATTGTACCAGCAAATTCTATAGGACGTCAGGGTATCTGTCTGTGAACTGAAGCTCAAGAGAAAGTGGGTCATGCAGCAAGACAATGACCCAAAACACATAAGTTGTACAAGTGAAGAATGATTAAAGCAGCAGAAAGTTAATGTTTTGGAACGGCCAAGTCGAAGTCCTGACCTTAATCCTATAGAAATGTGGAAAGACCTGAAGTGGGCAGTTCATGTGAGGAAGCCCACCAACATCCTTGAGTTGAAGCTGTTCTGTAAGGAGGAATGGGCTAAACTTTCTCCAAGTCAATGTGCAGGATTAATCAACAATTATATTAGTTGCAGTTATTCCTGCCCGGGGGGCACAGCAGTTACTGAAAGCAATGATTTACATACTTTTGCCACACACCAATATGTAGCCTTCGATAATTTTCCTCAATGAATAAATGAACAAGTATAATATTTTTGACTCATTTGTTTAACTGGGTTCTCTTTATCTAGTTTTAGGACTAGTGTGGAGAACAGATCATATTTTAGGTTATATTTATGCAGAAATATTGAACATTCAAAAGGGTTCACAAACTTTGAAGCACCACTGTAGGTTTCTGAAGGAACTTCATGATAGTTTGGTGGAATCTTTACATGCTATCTTTGAGAAATCCTGACACAGTTGATATGACTAGAGGAAGACAAATGTTCCTATTTTCAAAAAGGGGGAAAGGAGGATCCAAGGAACTACAGGCCAGGCATTATAAACTGGAAAGATTAAAAAGCAGTCCATAAAGTAATTGTTCTGTAAGCATCTTAAAAACAATGCAATAGCCAATATGATTTGTCAAGAACAAGTTATTTTATACTTTTAACTGGATATGTTCCTCAGAGTACATTTTGAGATGTTGTAGATTTCAGAAAAGCATTTAACAATATGTTTCACATCATTCTAATTAGTAAGCTAATTAACTGGGGTCTGTATAGCACTACAATTGTGGATACATGACAGGTTGGAAATATATTTTCAAAGATGACAGCACTGAATGCAGAGCCACAGGATTCAATCTTGATTCCATATTCATGAAATATCTCTTTTAATTAACATTTTAATTAATATTGTGAAAGAAGAGTGGAGAGAATGCTTACCAAATTTGCAGATGGTAGAAAACAATGGAATAATAACAACAATAACAGAAGGACAATTCAGAATGATTGTGACAGGTTAAAATAGCATTTCTCAAAGTGAAGGTCACAAGGCAACAGATGAGGGGAGGCCACAAAAGAGCCAAGCTCCCTCCAGTAGGCTTATTAGTTCAATGCAAAATATGCTGATTGCAAAGCAGCACCTTTCTTAGAGGCATACATGAAGCCCGAATATACTTTAAAATAAAAAACAAAGTTTGTTTTCCTATCCCCAATGTAATTCTGCCTGGAGGGAATAAAATTCCTATGCAAGCTTCTGACCATCTGTTCTAACCACTTTGCAGAGTGAATTACAACTGAGGTGAAGTGAGGAGGGTTTCTGACTCTTGACATGACCTACCTCAATGGCTCAAAGTTTCACTACTTTCTAATCAGAGAGGCACTGAACCTTGCTTGTGATCATGGAGATGGTAGCAGATCCTTGGGGCACTCACTGCAAATGGATATACAAATAGCAAATCTGCATAACGCCATGGTACAACTAACAGAGCAACTGGACAAGGCTTGCCTCATCCAAAAGCAGTTCAACAGACTGCAGCCCAACCAATATCTCTTCATTTTCATGGAAGTTTGCCAGAGAAGTTTGAGGGAGCCCAGGATCAATTTCTGACTCTCACTCCTCAATAATGAATTGTTTATGATGGGTCAGCCAGCAGAATTTCCTACAAATCATTCCAGGTAACTTTTGAGTCCACTGAAAGAAGGAGTAGCCAAATAGGCTATACCCTGGATTGAGGGCAATGATTCATTTCTGGATAATTACCAGGATTTTAAGGAAATTTAGAATTGCACTTGACAATCAAGCAACAGCAATCTGATATATTTGCAGGCTGAAACAAGACAACTGCAGAGTTCATGAATACATACTGGGTTTTCAACTGTATGCCAGAGACATGGGGTGAAATGATCTTGCTCTGATTGATCTGTTTCAGGAAGGAATTGCTGATAAATTAAGAGATGAGTTAGTGGGATCAGGCACACTAGAGAATTTGGAAGAGTTGTTTTAATGTTGCGTGTTAAGTGATGAGTAATTGGAATAGTTCAGGCATGGGAGAAATAATAACAAGATTTTACAGCCTCTCTATTCCTCCCCTCCTTGTGGCCTCCTTGAACACCAGCACCAGAGAACCTATGCAAATAGGAGCAGTAAAAAGATCCCTATCTTCAGCAGAGAAATAGAACTTGGTTTATGTTTCAACTATGGAGTCCCAGGACACCTAATCAAGACTTGCGCTGCTAAAGTACAGACTCCTGAGTCAGCCGCAAAGTTCCACACTGCAGGGCACATAGCAAGCAAGTCCCTGAATCATTCAAAATCTTGTCTTCAGGAGATTTTGCAGGCTCCTCTCCCAAGGGAAAGAGGGCCCTTAAACAATTAAGAAGACCTCAGGCCACCAAAAGCAGGCAATTCAGCTACTCTGAAGTGCTGACAGCACTGTCTAACTGAGAGTTTGTCTTCCCTGTAAAAACTACTACTAAAAATAACAGAATTTGCCACCCAGAGTCACTTTGTGTGAGATGGGTGGCTATATAAATGTGATAGACAGAGACAGACAAAACTGCCAGTTCCAATTCCAAAGCACATGCAAGCTCATCCTATTGCTAAAAATGTATTCTGAATTTGAGTTTTGGTTTATTTGCAATAAAGCAATTTTATTTTATAAAAGTGTAAGGGTCTATCATTACTTTTTAAAATATATAGATTAAAATGTAATTACTAAATGGGGTATATTTATTTCTTGCCTAACCCCATTTTTTTTAAATGAGGAAAGTCACATCAATTAATTTACCATGTTATGGTACTGCAAAGTACGTAAACCCTGGAGTTAGAGAAATGAGCTGAAAGTAACAAATTAAATTTAACAGAGAAAAATGCTAAGTTCAATCAATCAATTTTATTGCAGTCATAAGGACAGAAATAAATGCTACATTCTTCACTTAGGAAACAGGAATCAAATACACCAAGTATAGAAAAGGGGATATTTGATTTTGTGAACTAGGTCTTTGAACAGTAGCTGATTAGAAATGGAATCAGAGTGTGATGTGGCTGTAATAATGCCATCATATTTTGCATTGGTCTGACTACCTGAATACTTTGTCCAATTTTAGGCATATCCAAACCAGAATAAATTTGGTAAAGGAGAATGAAGGGGGCTGGAATCTAAATTTATGAGAAGAAATTGAAGGAGTTGGGTACATTTAGCTTTCAAAAGAGAAGTATGCAGAGATATGTACAGTAATAGCACTCTGACCAGAAAGGGTGTCACACAAAAGGAGGTCAAATCCTCTATCATTTCAGTGTGCAGAACACAGAATTAAGTTGCAGAAAGGCAGATTTCCATTAAGAGCAGTTTGATAATGAAACCAATTATCGAGAGAAATGATGAGCTTCCCTTCACTGGCTATATTCAATTAGAGGATGGACAAGCACCTGTCACTGTTATTTTTATTTTGATTCATGCAGTAAGTACAGAATAGGACCCAGAGGCTTAAATGTTCCTTTCTACTTCTATGATAGCAAGAGATTGGTAGCGATGTGAATTGTATCACAGTTTTAGAATTGTTGATAAAGTAATGACTCCTACAAGTTGGTTTCAATTTCTAGTCAGTTCATTGATACTTCCATGCAATTTTTTTGGCAACAGTACAAAAGTGGCTTGACACTACCTATTCCAGATTTTTTTTAACTATCTAGTCTAGCCTGCAGCCATGGTATTCCTTAAGATCTCCCACCTAAGCCCAGACAAGGAAGGCCATATGCTGCCACCTGTGTCCAGCTACAATTGAGTTAGGAACCACTGGTTTCTTCATTAAGCTAATTATGTGTCAAAGGAAAGACAGATAAAGGCAATGCAATTTAGCAACCAACTCTCAACCTGTTTTTAAACTTGACATTTTAAAAAATGTGGTTGTTTTAATTTCTTATTGGGTTAAAATTATTCATCATTCAAAATACCTATATCCAACTGAAAAAATTACTTTAAGATCTTTTAAAATGAAACTATCTATATAATTTATTATATTTATTTATTTGATTGATAAAGCTACCTAACTCACAATGAGTGGGTTGCATTCATTCATAATGTATAAAACTTTCTGCCTTTTGAATTGTTGCATATTGAAATGTGTGATTTCCTACACATCAACTGTAACTTCCACCCAGAATCTTCCTTCTATCAACAGAAAGGTCCTCCTATATAACTGATTTCCAATGGGGAAAACAAGAGAAGAGACATTTTTTTACTCCTGAATTAGGACTCTCAATTAATCAGCAGTATGTGTTACTATGGGAGAGATCCTGTGATATCTTACAATGACATTTTATATTGTTCATATTATAGTACTGAATTCATTGGTAAACCAGTGACTGTTGATGTATAAAATAAAAGATAGATTTTTTTTCCTTTTCCTTCTTAGTTTGTATTTTTAGTTAGTACTTTTAATTGTGTAAAAATTCTTTTTTAAGATTAAAGATCGTTTTGTTATACAAAATAAAGATTAAAAAAATTCTTTTAAATCAATTCATTGATTTAAATTGATTTAAAAGAAGTAGGACTCTCTTAAATACCACTGAAGCTGGTGGTAGAAGGAGGGAGTCAGCACAGAATGTTTCCTTCCACCCCATTCCCAGTAATCATCCCATTGGGAAAGAGAAGCAGGAAATATGGATTTAAGCCAGTATTAATAAAAAGATGTAGAAATGTATTATCTATAGAACAACAATAAGAGAAGCTTTTATGCTATTACATTATTTGAAAGCAGATCACACTGCTGGCTCATGGCCAATTTGTGCAAACAAATTTGGTACATATTATCATTTGTTTAGACTGAATATGTTTACATATTCATTAATTGATGTTTCAATATCACAAGATAATTCAAAATCATTTTTTTCTTATTACAACTATACTTCATGAAAGCATAATACATTACCTGAGGGACCGTCTCACCTCCATCACATCAACCCGTCCCACCTGGTCAGGCAGAGAGGGCATGTTGTGGACCCTGTCAGCGAGAGAATGTTGGCTTGCAGGGCCCAGGAGGAGAGCCTTCTCTGCCATTGCCCCCGCCCTTTGGAATATTCTCCCCCCAGAGGTGCTCCCCCTTATCCTCCTGGAAAGGACAAAAGACCTGGCTCTGCCAGCTTGCGTGGGGCAACAAGAATTTTAATCAATCCTGGAGGTGGCTGGCGCCCTGATGACGGTCCCCGAGCTACTTGCCAATTAACATAAACTCTTGGACTGTATTTATTTCTTATTTATTTCGGTTTATTTTATATTGTATTTTTAACTGATTTTAGCTTCTCTGTAAACCACCCAGTTTTTTTTTTTTAAATGAGATGGATGGTGACAAATTTGATAAATAAGTAAATATTACTTTGTACTGTCTTTATAGTGCTTTCTGAAAGATCATCAGATGGCATGATTAACAACTACTGAAACTCCTTTCCAATGGAATGTTATAAATAAAGATTTGCTACAAAAAAAGATGCTACCTCCCAAGTCCAGCAGGGTCACTCAAGACCATCCCAGCTGCTCAGCTAAAACAAGCAGGCACCTATATTGGACAGCAGCAGGAAGATGCTGGAAATGGATGACCACTATAACAACAATGGCAAAGGCATTTCATATTGTGTGGGAATATGGTAAACCATTCCTGTACTTTACCAAGAAACCAATGGATACATAATGTAAAATAACTGAAGATATAGTGCTGGATGATGGGCCTTCAGTTTGGATGACACTCAGTATGCTACTGAGGAACAGCTGAGGATCTTTTGGAGAGCTTATGGTATTCATGATGTGGCTAGATTAAAGCCTTTGGGATGTCTAACTGCTGATGTTGCCATGCAGAAAAACAAAATCTGAAGTAACAAAGTCAAAATTACAGTGGGAACATGAAGTGTTAAAAAACATGAACATGGGAAAGCTCAACATAGTGAAGGATGAAATGAATCCACTACATATTCACATCTTAGGCATCAGCCAATTGAGATGGACTGGAATTGGGCACTTTCAGTCAGATCACATGGATTACTACTCAGGACGTGAAAAACAAAGAAGAAATAGTGTTGCTTGCATAATCAGGAATATAATAAGAATAGTACTTGGTTACAATGCAATCAGTGATTGAATAATATCAATTATACTTCACAGATAACTATTTAATATGACGATTATCCAAGTTTATGCTCCAATTCCTGATGCAGAAGAGGAGGTTGATGAATTTTATGATCAAGTTCAATTTGACATTGTCAGAATATGCCAGCAAGATATGCTGCTTGTGGTTGGAGACCCGGATGCCAAAATTGGAAATATTATGGAGGAAAATGCAGTTGGACTGTGTGGCCTAGGAAACAGAAATTAAGCAGGACAATTACTGTGGTACCTCGAGTTACAAATGCCTCTGAATTTTTTGTGTTACGACCAGCTCCGGCCCCAAAAATTTATCTCGTGTTGCGAACCACCTCGAGTTACGAACCGGATCCGCGGCCATTTTCCCTCCCGTGACATGTGGTCCGCGGCCATTTTCCGCCCTTGACACGTGGTCCGCGGCCATTTTCTGCCCCTGACACGTGGTCCGCAGCCATTTTCCGCCCCTGACACGTGGTCCGCGGCCATTTTTCCGCCCCGACACGTGGTCCGCGGCCATTTTTCCGCCCCGACACGTGGTCCGCGGCCATTTTTCTGCCCCTGACTCTCCCTCCAAGCAATAGCCGCCTCCCTGTCCTCCACGCCAGAACGGATTAATGGTAATTACATTGAACCTTATGGGAAAATTTGCCTTGTATTGCGACCAATTTGAGTTGCAACCAGAGTCACGGAACGGACTAAATTCGTAACTTGAGGTACCACTGTACTTACAAATTTCTGCCAATCTAATTATTTCTTCATTGCTAACAGAGTCTTCCAACAATCAAAATGGTGCCTATATACATGGACATCACCAGATACCATACACAAAAATCAAACTGACTATATTATAGTACAAGGAGATGGAAGAGTTCTGTTATAATGTTAAAGACATGGGCAGGGGCTGATTGTGGAACAGATCATGAACTGCTCATGTGCAAGTTCCAAGTTAAACTAAAGCAGAAGAAGAAAGCCAACCAGTTTCCATGATATGAATTTGGGCATATCTGGTATCACCATTTTCAAGAAGAACATCAGGAATCGCTCTGAAATCCTGAACCTCATTGATCAGGAATCAGAAGAACTGTGGAATGAACTTAAAGAAATGGTTAAGGGTGAATGTGAAAAGAGATATTAAGGAACAGAAGAAAGCAAAGTGGATGTCAGAACAAACAAAACTAATAAAGGCAAATTTCTCAGGAAGGAACTTATCAAAGAATTTCAGAGAGCTATTAGAAGAGACACGAAACAGTATTATAAAAACATCTGTAAAGACACTGAAGATGGAAACAGACACAGAGAATCAAGAAAAGTATTCCAAAAGGTCAGAGATCTATTGAGTTCAGAAGTTCCAACCTCAAATTGGTATGCTAAAGGATGGCAACGGACAGATAACAACTGATTCAAACAATATCAAACAAAAATGGACGGAGTATACTGAGTATTACCTATATGGTAAAGATATCCACATCCAAGATATCTTAGAAGATATTCCCTACTTATAAGAACCTCCAATACTAGTAGACGAAGTTAGATTAGCACTATGATCATTACTACAGGAATTGACTGAATATCTTCAGAACTCTGGCAAGCAACAGAAGAAAAATCATGATTCCATTATGAAAGTCATAATTTTTTTTCATTTCATTGTGACTGAGTATTTCATGCATGGGGAACAAATATTTCTTAGTGTTTTTATTCCTCTAACATTAATGTTTGAATCTGTCATGTAGTTCATGTACTAAATTTCCAGAATACATAATTTATTTCATGTTGAATGCTGGTGGGAAGTAAGTTAATTTCATATGAGTGATGGATGTGGTCTTTAACAAGTGATACATTTTGACTGCTTTTCAAAATATGTTCTATATTTCTCTTATTCTAACTCCTTATGAGAATATTTTCCAATTTGTATATAGTATGTATGTCCACTGTATGTAATTCCATTGGTTTTTCATTCAATTTATAGTTACTTATGAGCTAAGCCTAAAATAGAATAAATGTTTTTGTAGGTTGACAAATAGTATTGATTTTTTTTTTTAGAGTTCCTTTTCCTTCGAGATTTTGTTCTAGAACAGGTTTTTCTTGTCTTGATACTACTTTGGTGGGGCAGCTATCTGACTCATTTACTAAGCTTCTGCAAAATCTTGTTTCAAGAGAAATATCTCATAACTAGGTTTTGTCAAGTTTATCAAATTTATTTATTTATTAAATATATGAATCTTAATGTAAGCATAAAATTTAAACAACTTCACTAGTATAAATCATTTTATACACACACACACACACACACACACTGTATTAAGAGCACTATACCTCAGACAGCAAGAAAACCTCCAAACAACCCAATTTAACTCAACATTATCAACTGCCCTAGTAATTTATAAACTAGAAAATGTCATCGCAATCAATACAGAGATGTGCCAGAAATGTTTTCTTCCCAATGGAATGAAAATAAATAAATATCCCCTCCCCCACATAACACCTCAACTTGCTTTATAACACAGTATTTTGGTTATCTGCAGAACCTTTTATTTATCCATGTGAAATACCTCTTGCTTTAAGTCAACCAAATATTCTGCTGCCATTTTATCTCCACAACAAGCACACCACAGACAGCCACATCCCAGCATCTTAGGCGTATGTGGAAGCCCCAGATATCACATGGCCTATAAGTGATATAATTGTTGTTAATGTGGCTATGTTTCAAGATCTAAATTAATTACAACACCTCCCAATCAAGACATATTACTACTGGGATGTTAACACTATTTTTGCAATAACTGGCTCCCAGGTATGCTTGATGTCATCTGGACATAATTACCTACACAATGGGAAGGAGAGAAGTAAATAGGTTTTCATTTATCTTAAATTAGTGACATGGTACATCATAGTGCTCTTTTCCTGATAAAATGAATGAATGATAAAAGGTAGAATTAGTTTCAGAAAAGAAAAATCTTTTAAATTCATATATAATTACAGAATTACAGCAGTTTTATTAAAATATACCAAGCCGGTAATCTTCTCAATGATAATAATGTAATCAATACTTAAAATAATTTAAATGTATTAATATGAATTTCTAATACAAAGCAAGTTGTTAAGAACAGATTTTTCTTCCTAGCAATGTAAACTAACAATGGCTCCTATACTGAGAAATGATAATGGGTTGGATATGGAGAGTTCATTTTTGAAATGCTAAATACAAAGTAACATTTTCATTGTTCATTACCCAAGGTTTTCATAAAATGTGAGCATGCCAAAAATGTATTACCTTTTCTAAAAAAATGTGAACACTTTGGATTTTAAATTCCCACAAACAGAATCCGCTTACGGTGGGAAGAAGGTGCTTGTCTCATATCTTCTCTGGGGAATTCAAGAATCATCTGGAATATGAGCATACAGCCACTCCTTGTTTAGCGGCTTCTTTGTTCAGCGACCATTCGCAAATATGATGGTAATAACAATAACAAAAAATTCTGATCAATGTGCACACTTATGACCAAATTTTGTGTGCCTGACAACAATGCATGCTGGAGTGAGAGTAACGCTGGTGTTATTGCATGAGAGAACTTTATCTAAATGAGACAACAGCAACCAGTGATCTTTGCAGCATGTCTCTCTCTCTCATTTGCTTAGTGACCATTTCACTTCTGATTTAAGGAATGGATTTCAGTTGCTAAACAAGAAGGGGGTATATCAGGGAGTGGATCAAAGCTCCAGCCATGAATAATAGTTCTCTGGCCTGTAAAAAGACAACTCTGGATTCAAGGCAAGTTGCTTAGAGTTTGACATTTTCAATTTGGGTGGCATTTTATTCATGATTAGAATGTCCCACCAGCATGGGTTACTTAGTTCTTTCAATATAAAATTATCTGGAATCTGACTACTGTATTGTGCATAATAAAAATATTGAATCTTGCTTTATCTTCTGTACTAAGGCATTCTGAAAAGGCTATTGACAGTTAACAGAAAGAGAATACGCTGATATTTTCTTTATTATTTGAGGCCAATTTCTTTTAAATTTAAGTCAATTTACCAATTATAGATATCATTTTTCAATAATTTTCAATAATACTTAGAATTATATTATTATTCCCACTTTTAAAAAATATATATATTTTGGTCAACTCAAGGCAGCAAACATACTCCTGCCTCCTATTTTCCCCACAACAACAACCCTTTGAGATGAGTTGGGCTGAGGGAGAGTGAGTGGCCCAATGTCACCCAGCCAGCTTTCATGCCTAAGGTGGGACTAGAACTCACAGTAAACAGTGAGTTTAAACAGTCTCCTGGTTTAAAGATATTAAAGGTTACAGCATTCTCAAACTGTTCAGTGCTACACTAAAAACAAGTCATCTATAAAATATGTACAGAGAATATATAATCTAGTCAGCTTTTTACTTTTCCCAATATATTGCTACCTGAAAAATTCAACATCTCAAAATTCAAGAGGCCATAATATATTCCTGCATGGGCTATTCAAGGAATTACTGATAAACTGAGTATTTATATTAGACAAGCCTGGAAACCCTGCACCAATCACAGGAACATTCTACTAAAAGAAAATGTTGTTAGGCATATAGAAAAATAGTTATTTGTGAGTTTCCTGAATAGATTGGTAGGTCACTGTGTGACATAGAGTAGCTGAACTAGATAGGCCTGCTTGTTCCAGTGGGGATTATAGAATTATAGGGTTGGAAGACGCTGTTATGCCATTGAGTTTAACAACCTGCTCAGTGTATCAATCTCAGTTAAAGCATCCCAGACAGATAGCTGTTTTCTTCTGAAGATACAACTGGTATATTTAACACTGATTATCTTACATTAGCTTTATAAAATATATCACTACATTTTGTTCTGTTTTCTTCTTTTAAGCAAATATAAAATATAATCTAAATGATTTAGAAAGCTATCATTAAAAAAACTGAACAACCTTCAAGACAGTATCAGATCACAGAAGCTCCATATAACTTCACTGTCAAATAAAAATTAATGTGACCAATCATTTGGACTGTGACCTAGCTCTGTCCAGCCAGCTTCTAAACAAAGAAATGACTAAGAGACCAGACAATTTCTGATTCTACTGTATAAAGATCACAATTTAAAATGATAGAGTGAAAAAAAATATTTTTCCCTTCTCTTATCCTACTTTATTAGGAATAAAAAGGTAATTTTACATGCTTTAGAAGCACTGATAGCCATTCCAGCTCATTTCCACTTTACTTGCATAATTGATTCTCTTCACTTCTGACAGGAGGAGTATAGGATTTTACTTGTTATCCATTTTAACAAATTAACTGCATTCCACTTTTCAAGTGTATTTTGAATGACACTGAGTTGTGCTATTAATACAGTACAGAAGTTATACTCAGATAATAAGTCCTTCAATTCCAAAATAAGTTTGACTAATCTTAGAGAAGCCATAGATCAATAACATGCCTGTATAAGGTACCATGTTCCATCTCCAGTATTTGTGGATATTGAACCTTAAATGTTCATCTGGAAAAGATGCTGAAGGCTTGGATCCTGAAGCACCATCAAAATGAACTGACAGTTTTTAGCTAGAAGAACTAAGTCTCCAAAAAACCATTATCTTCTTATAATTTGTTTCTGTACAATTAAAAAAAAAAAATTGCTCAAGATCTAGTATATCTAACTCAAAGGTAAATAGCTAAAAATGAAAATGGAATATAAATAGGTATATTGTCTGAGGTAGCAAACTACAATAAAGTTGCTGTAGGTTATCAGTCCTCCCCAGTTGTTCCGGATTAAGTAGCACTGCTCTCTTGGCCACACAGAAAAAAGTTAATAAACATATGATGATGCAGAAAGAAGAATTCAACACATCTTTAAATCCCAGTTTAGGAGAGAAATAAGTATAAGCAGCCTTATCATTTACTCCTACAAAATGTTATAATGTGATTTGTTTAGGACACTATAAGAAAGAAACTAGATTTCCCAGAGCACACTGCAAAAACATTCAATTTCGGTTTTCTATTTAGATTCTCAAGACACTAGTAGTATATCTACTTTATAGCCTATCTAGTGCACACAAGATATTGGACTTAAACAGAAGAGGTTCCAATCATTACTCATTGAGTGACTATAGGGCAGATACACTTTCAGCCAAACCTACTGCCAAGATTGTTGTAAAATAAACCAGAATAACTCCCAGGTGAATCACTTTGGGATCCTTGAAGAAAGATTTGAATCAAAGTGAAGGAAATAAAGCCATTGTGCCTTGTTTGCTGTTACATGATTTCATGAAAAGGTATTCTACACTATGAGTAGAACTTCAAGCATCTTAATTCTGACATTATATAAATTCAACTGCCTGTCTATAGAGATCATATATTTATGCTGCGTTCATTTGTAAAGCAAATACATCCATTTGCGGCTTTAGAGAAAATAAAACTGCATCAGTTTATCTTTAATTTGATATAAGTAGAATACTACAGATTTCTACTTTTTTGCTTATTTTTCTTCAGGCCCTTAAAAAAAATCTCAAGTGCCATTTTTAAACTGTGTGGTATTTGAAGCAGCAAGAAGAGATAATATGGATAGATGAAAAAAAGCACAAGCAGTGATTAAATTTTCTTTTGCTACAGAGTTAAAGTGGGTAAGGGGATGGAAGATGGGGAAAAAAAAATGTTTTGTTACTGCTACAGTTCCGAAATTTAACATGAAGAACCACCCCACTCACACACACGAATGTAAATCTTTCCGATTTTAAAAGTTTCATAACTTTTCTGACGTGTTATTGTTTTGAAAACAAGAATCCCCCTAACTTCAGACTATGAATACACAACTTTTTTTTAAGAGCGGTGTGGGTGTCTGAGAGCCAAAATAAACCCCTGGACTGACCCAGGCCCCGACAGCTGGGACCTTACCGCAATGAGGGCGCTGCTACGGCCGTGCTGTTGCTGTTGTTCACCGCCCGCGGTGTCACTGTCCAGGCCGTTGACTCCAGGCCTATCGGAAGAAGTGGAGGTAGACGCAGAGCTCCCGGCCCCCGGGGCCGGAGCAGAGGAAGGCGGATGCGAAGGAGCTGTTGGAGGGGGCGCTGTGGGGGGAGGAAGGGGCGGCTGGCGGTGCTTCCCCGCTCGCTTGGCCTTAGCTTGCAAGCAGCGCTGGTGAAGGGCGAAGGTCTGCTGGCGCTCTAGTTCCAGGCGCTCCGGGGACACGGCCTGGTAGCGGGACTCACAGGCACTGTGATGCCGCCGGCAAAGCTCGATGCGCCGGCGGAGCCGCTCCATCACCGCGCTGTGCTGCGACACCACGAACTCCGCCATGGGGCAAGGAGGCAGAACCATGAGCCGAGGACGAAAGCGAGAGCACCGGCGCAGGCGGCTCTTCACTCCGCCATGGCTGGCGGCGAGGGACACCGGGCACTTCTGAGCCCAACTCTCCCTCTTCTTCTGCCGTCACCGCTACCCTTTCCAGGGGGGGGCGCCCCACTATGGTCCGACCCGACCGAGCCCGCCTTCCTGATGCAGGCCTGGTGACCGGCCAACGACTTCCTCTCCCCTGCCCCAATCTAGCTCAGGCCCAGAGCCACCCAAACCTCCCGTTTCCCATTGTTATCCGCGCCTCAGCCGCCGCCATCTTGAAATTGTTTTACCCCTTTTCTCCCCCACTTGGGAGCCTGCCCAGTCCAGAGCGGGTGGACTTTCCTAGGTATTGGCTGACGTCACGGCCCACACACTCACTGGCAGTAGGCGTTAACAGACTGCTTAAAGGGCCAATCGGAGATGAGAACGGAAAAGAAAAGGGCAGGGAAAAGCTGGGGGTGGGGATTTCCCTTTCCGTTTCTCTCCTCCCCCCACTTCCCTACGACCTTTCCGGAAAAGTAGAAGGGGCGGAGCTCTATGATTGACAGAAAATGTCCCCCGTATGCTGCTTGTGCTGGGATGGCTGAAACCTGTAGGTCTGCCCCTCGCGTACTCTGAAACGCATCCCGACTGACTGAAACAGCGAAGGGATATTACGTATTGGGCAATACAGATAGCAATAAAAGAAAGTAAATACTGAAAGGTAGTTCGATGCTCTCGTTTCACACTGAAAATAAGCAACTGAGTGATAAAACCTAAGGCCAAACCAAGTGCTTGAATTCTCACCAGCCTTTCCTTTAAATTAAGGGCACTGCCATTTTAAGTGGACACTTCAATATATTCGGTATACACTGATTTTAGAAGTTTTTAGTTTTTTTTTGCTGGACTAGCGGTTAACATAGTGCAAAAAAACAACCTAAGTCTGGGTCCTCTTAAAACGCAATCGTTCTTTACGCTACTAATCTCCTGCTTATGTAATATATTAATGGTTTCCCCCCCAAAATAACGATTCGTATGCCGCCCGACTCTCAACGACGCCGGGCGGTGCGAAGAGTTTTGTGTTAACCCGCGGGATAACAAATAATGCTAATTGGAGACAATGAGAAACGTTTTCACCTCCAATTAGAAAGCACGAAAATACTAGAAAGGATTTTCCTCTTGTTTGATGGTACAGTTCCACCTAGGTAGTTTAAGTACATTTTAAACTAACTCAAAAGACCACCTAACATCCTCAAAAGCAAACTACTAGCAGGGAATTTGATCAGGTCAGAATGGTCTATGCAAACTATTTTGCATGTTTGTAAAAAAAAATAAAAAGGAAGTGTATTTGGAAATGTGTAAGCAGCTATAGAAGTTGAGCAGAATTTCAAATGCATACTTTACGCTAATCAAGTGAAAGTGACAAACTCTTGAACAGGTACAAATAAATTATGTAATTCCCAGGCTTTCTATAATTTGGCTTTTTAAATTGCTGGTAAGTTTCAATGTTGTTTATAGTTTAAGCATATTATGTATATTTTTTGTTACAATGTGACATTTTTTGAAAAGACTTGTGTATTTAAGATTAGAAGTTGGAAAAAGGAATGAATCCATCAGCTTATTGGATCAAGTGAAGCAATTTATTGCCAGCAGATTGCTATTCATGTTACCTTAAGGAAAAAAAGTATGTTACACATTTAACATGGACACAACTTTTGAAACAGTCTCAAGACCACCACATTCTTAGGCCATTTCATAACATTTCTGCAATGAAGACAATTTTATTTCATAAAAATATTCCAAATAAATAGAATTATTCTGGCATACAAACTTATGCCAAGCCATTACAGCATAATTTTGAAGTCACAAATACTCCAGGAAGCATACATATACAGTGTAACTAGCTAAAAGGTTGAAACATAAAAGTTACTCACCTCTAGTCCTTCCAGTTCTTCTATTATTAATGATTTCTTAGAAATATGTGCTGTATAAATCAAATCTGTATTAACTATGTATACATAATTAAAATATTTTCTATTATAGTCTATTTTCATTCTGAAATTGTGCATATTGACCTTTGAACAAGGTCAAAAATAGTGAGATGGAATCAATTGTGTTGAAAGATTTAACATTTCACAAAGCTCAGGTTTCTAAAAGCAAGTTGCTCACTATGAAACCAATTTGGAAGTACGACCTCAATATGGTGTTATTCATACCTTTTACAATTCCACACTTATAACAATCCTGACTCAAAATATTCTCAGTAGTACATTTAAAACAGAATGCAGACAATTTAATCACTATGCATTTTGGATATTGTTCAGTTTTTCCACAACAGAGTAGTAACAGCTCTGAAGGAAGACCTATTAACTCCTCTGCCTTTAGATTATGAAAGCCAAACATTTTTTAAAAAAAAATATTGCAGACTAGACAGTAGAAAAATAGTGATTTATGTTTCTTTATTAATCAAGTAAGCTTACATTTGTTTATAACTTAACCAATATATTTATATGTATACTGCATCTTCAGATTTTTATAACAGTCAGGACTTGAGTCACAATCTTGTTTACCAACACTTGAGGATTTGCATTTGAAACTTGCATGGAGCAATACTGGCATTTAGAAAACTATAACAGAGAAAAAAGGGGTGCAAAGAAATGTGTTCTTAGCACCATATTTACTGCCACAGGCTAAGTGGGGCCAGAATCTGGAGATCGAGGATATCCTTTGGTTAATCACGTACAACTTTCCTGTCAACCATAACATCCCCACATGCGACTATCAATACATTTCACTTTTATAAGTTTGCAGTGTAAGTATCCGAAGACAGAAACATGTTCAATTAATATCTTTCTTTTGCTTTAAAGCATCTATATCTTCATTTTTAATATATGAACTGGGACTGATTTGAAATGGCTAGAATGCACTTTATTTTCCAAATAGAAGTATGTAGTCAAATATCTTATTCACTCAAAAATTCTGTTTTTAGATAGAACATTTCCTAAAAATCTACTATGTGTATTTCTTTCCAACTAGCAATTCAACTATGTCAGTGTAAAAGATTTCCTGCATCAGAATTATTTTCCATATTTTTTTTTTAATCATCCATTAAGTTACCAATTCAGCACCTCAAATTATTTGGAAATTACGAATGACTTATTTTGTTAAAGTTTTGGTTTATTATTCTTAAATAGCAGGTGACAATCTTCTCCCAGTATTAAGTAGTCTTAACAAGGCTTCACAGGTAGACACTGGGCAATTAAAGAAGTACATTTAAGCAATCACTGCAAAAATGTGCCTTCTCAATTTTCACTAACATTAAAAAAGGCCAAAACATGCAAACAGGGGAGTATTCTGAAGAGGTTTTATGGGTGCCAGATTTATTCTTCCCAGTATCCTGGAAAGAGGAATACACGGTTCACAAAATGTGAATACGTTGTTCAAAAGACATTAACTCAAGTACATTAAAGTTAGTACTAGTATTAAATAGCCATTGCAAGTCAACTATGTAGAAGAAAATAGGAGAGGAAGCTATGGGCAATACTTTCACTTAAATGCCCTGCATAGAAAGAAATTATTGTAAGCAAGCCACTGACTGTATCAAATTGGATCTACCAGTGGAATGGATGCTGAGTTTATGGAGCCCTCTGGAGGGCATAGGGAGAAAAGACAGAAAGGAAACTCTTGCAGAAGTAGATGTCTGCTCACTTGATGCTGGAATGCAAGACAAAGGTTGCAAGCACTGTAGCTTCGAATGAGGATAGTTTTGTTTTGGAAAGATCACAGAACTGAGGGTTCTAAAAGCAAAATAACCCACAGGACAAATGTCAGCCTTGTTTTGAAAAAGCTATACACATAAGTTTATATCTGAGTATCTGAACAGAATTATAAAAGCTTAGTTATGCTGAAAAACCTTTACCCACCAAGTAGAAACGAGTGTTTTAATTCAGTGCCATAAAAAAAGGACAACAGATGGCAAAACATTTATTCTTCCCTTTCCTCCATTATGCCCTTCAATACAATGTAGTGGATTATACTTTTCTTAAGTAAACACTTTGTATTCTGGATAAGATTTCTGAATAGCTAGATACTCAATGCAACATATTTTTTAAAAAAATTTATTCATTTGGAACCCCCTAGATTCACAACATTTTTTGATACATGAAGAGTACTGAGACTCAAAATGTTACATATGCCAAGTTTTCACATGCTTATTTCTCAGCCACAAATACTGACATCTGCTTTCAGCACAAATAAAACTTGAAAGATCAGCTTGCCTATGCCTCTTCTCCTGTGCATCAATGTACATAAGATGGCAACAATAAGAAAGTTAGCAACACTGTCCTGTTCACAATGTTTGGACCCAGAAATAAGTAGTTCTATCTTCTGAGAATAAGAAACACAATTTTAACAGTGAGCTAAGCATGTGTACTCTCTAGCAGCTAAGCTGCATCTGAATAAACTGTACAGGAGAAGCAACAGCTGGAACAGGAGGAAAGAGTTTAAAAAAAAAACTGGGGGAGGGGAGAAATGCCACAACTGAAAGCAAATTCCAAACTGAGAAAAAGTTCAAAACTTAAAGGAACAAGACAATCCAGTCTCACAGTACCCTAACTAGAATCTGCTCCTAAATTCAGTCTAACTGTGAATACTATTTTAACTGAGCTGTACCCATGACCAATATGAGTATTTCATGGCCACATGGTTTTCATCAATAAGAAAGTTTGAGCACTTGATGATTTCTTCAAATGGATTTTAACTTCATCCTACATTTAACATGATCAAACTAGGAGAAATAAGAGTTGTATAAGAATTTCCATCTTTGTAAGAAAGAAAAGACTTATAAAAACTTTATATCTGGCATTTTTCCTAAGGTTTGCTCTTCACTTCCATTGATAGATTAATACATTAATTTAAGCCAAAGTTTTGAGACTGGTAATTCTATCATCTATTTAAAAACAAAATAAAAATGTTAGTTTTTGTAAAATTCCAGAAATTCATAGCTGGGTTGTGTTAAATGCATTCTTTTTCTACAGGAATATTCTATTTAGAAACACAATTGCAAATATTTGACTGCTAAACACTTTTCACTGGAGAGTATTTGACAGGAACCTATGGATAGTGAATTTTGAGGGTTTTTGAGTTTCAGCAAAAAGGTATCCACGGTCCTCTCCCAAAACCATATCAGAAAAATTCATCAGATTAAGTTTTTAGGATATTTCAATCTCTTCTTGGTTTTCTATTTCTGGGAGACCTATTCACCGTTTCTTCCTCCTACAAATGTAAAATAACATATAAATAACCCAGTAACATTCAGATGTTTAGCTTTAAAAATAATAGAGGATGTTTTCACAGGTAATTTGCTGTGATCTCAAAAGAATGGTGCATAGCAGCAAATGGAGTTTGTTTTTAATAGCTGTTGGCACTGTTGAACAGAGATAAGCTACTCTAAGCCTGACTTTTTGGCTGCCAAGTCAATCAGATTTAGCTGTTATCTCACATGAATAGTTTTTTCAATATTATAACAATAAAATGTTTCAACTCTAATATACATATCAGGGTTAACAGAAAAATCAAAAGGGGTTCAGGCTTATTTTTGTAAATAGTACAGTACTACAAAAACTTAAGATTTGACATTTCTAACATTTGACATTTATGGCAACAATGTATACTTCAAAAAACACCAAATACTCTCCTATGGGAATGAATTTCTCCATGAATTTATCAGATTGTGCTTAACAGTGCTCTACGATAGAACGATCTTCTAATAATTTCTACAGGTAACTTCATTTTGAAATATTCCTAACTGGAGAAAGGTGTTATAAATAAAATTTTGTGAAGATTAGCAAGCAGTTAAAGTGTAGGAAAGGTAACAAAGCCCAATTAATATTTTCTCTTAGAATTGTCAACTTTAGTATGGAGATAACATTCAATCCATAACAACTGCCTGCAAATTACGGAAATTAGTGTAATCACATCAGTAAAGCTATGTCATCTTGTGGGACCTAAGGAGGCGTGCCTTCTCTTGATGTAACTGCCCTTTGAAGAACATCCCCCCACCACCTGAGACCTGAATGCCCCCAACCTGGTTCTTCCATCAGGCACTGGGAAAGAATGATGTGTAAACCCATCTAATATGAATTTGGAATTTGCATTTTTTGTGTGTGTGGATGTGATGCATTCTTTTATATTTTGCTCTTTGCAATATTTATGTTTTTAATTCTTTATAAGCCACCCAGAGTCATTTGACAAACAAGTGGCCTAAAACTCAAATAATTTTTTAAAAAATCACGGCTGTATTGGCTTTCAGAATTTTGTAGACTTGGATACGATGCACTTCAGTGTGCAAAATAATACATACAGGTAGTCTTTGCTCAACAACTGTTCACTGAATAGTTTGGAGTTATGACGGCCTTGGAAAACGTGCTTTACAACCTATACGTGAACTTATGACTGTCGCACCCCCCCCAAGGTCATATGACTGTAAATTGCAACCTTTTTTATGATGGTTGTTAAGTGAATTACTGTGGTTGTTAAGCGAATCACTTGGCTGTTAAGTGAATTCCAGCAAAAACCATCCATTGGGGAAGCTGGATTTGCTTAACAACCATGTGATTTGCTTAACGACCGCAGTGATTCACTTAACAGCCATCATAAAACAGGTCATAAAATCAGCTCTGGTCATGTGACAACTCACTTAATGACCAAATCACTTAGCGACCTAAATTCTGATCCCTATTATGGTCGGATAGCAAGGACTATCTGTATAGGGACCCAGAACCCTGCAGCTAGCCACATTGTTGAAAAAATGACAATAAAATGCTAATCCTGCCCTAACAAATTTGCATCCCAACATGTGATGTTAGTACATAAATCATATGGCTTATGTTGTGACATTATAACATACTTTTTGTTGCCTCCCCTGACTCCTATGGACTGTGAAGAAGTTGTGATTAAAGATTTAGGAGGCAATGTGTTGCAAGGTAGTCGTATTAAAATAGTAGCTACATAATGTCAAGGATTAATATTTCTCTCATACGAAGTTTTGTAATTAAATACTTGCCTCTGTAATGGCTTTGCTATCTTCTTCCTCTTCCATCTCCACCTCTTCCTCTTCCTCCTCCACCTCCTCCTCTTGGCTCACATTTTCTGTATCTCCATCATTCCTGGGCTTTTCTTCTAAAGAAAGTTTTACAAGGTATCAGTTTTGTTTACAGCAAAAGTGTTAACTGTGCAGAACTCAAATACAACAGACAAAATTCCTAATGTGTTTATATCATTTTACGTCATTTGCATGACATCTGGGTAATAACAATACCACGGATCATATAACAGACAACTGGGAATAACCAACACCTTCTCTCCCAACTGATATGTTAAAATTGAGGTTTCACTGTATTGCAATATTCATCTTTCCTTTCTCAAACATTAAGGTTCCACTTTTTGAAGACAGGCTATTTTAGCCTTTTAGTGATTTCCAGGCCTGTGACTCTTTTACTTACCAGGCTTTTTTTCATTTGATTCTTCCTCTTCCTCTTCTTCTTCTCCTTTGTCTTTCTCCTCCACCTTCTCTTCTTCATTTACATCTGGTTGAGGAGCATCTGTCTTTTTGTACTCTGCAGCACTTGGTTGTTTTGTCTGAAATAAGATGTTGAAGGAGTTTTGCAGTTCAGTTCTTCTAAGATGGTCCACTTTCTTTCTCAGTTTTTCAAACAAAACTTTTAAAATCAACTACCTCCACAGTACACACCTTTCCAGAGCAGCAGAAAAGAACGACGAGAAAAACAGGAAGAGCCACTGTCAGGATATATACTATCCAAAGCCAGGGACGTTCTTCAGCAGCAGCCATCATTTGAGTCACAACACCAGGCTAGAATATAAATTAAAATCTAAAGATATGCATACTCATTAGACATAGCAAATAATGTAACTGCCAGAAAGATGTCTCTCTCTCAACTATTAACATAAATAACTATTGCAATTTTTATAGCACCGTACTCAAATGTTTAAGTTACAATTAATATATTTATACAGAAGCACATTAAATATTTAAACTGATTAATTTCTAAATCTCTTTACTACCAACATTTCCAAATATTAATTACTGCAACAGTTTCAGCACTGTTGTAACTAATATATTCTATGAGAGCAATTTAAGGGCTTTTCGAGAAGATTAATCACACATATTTGGCAAGCGTTATCTCATCAGTTAGAATCTCTTTAAATTATCTAATGGAAAGAGTGCTAGAGCAGCGTGACTAAGAAACTCAGGTCTGAAAATCTGTAAAGCTATTGCTAGTGATGGCTTTTCACAGCCAGTTGAATCAATTGGCCAAATGGACCAGCGAGTTTTACCTGATAAGATACAGCTTTCTTCTGCCTTAAGTTTAGAAGAAAAGATTTTTGATCCTAATATCTGATATTAAACTAGTACTTTATCTAAGGCTACTAATCTGAACAAATGGCAAAGTCACTTAACTTAATCCATTAAAAAGTAGTGAAAAATTAAAATGAGTTAACACATACCAACTCACACATCATGAATAAAAAAGCTGCAGCTTACAGTGTCTATTTGCCACAATGGGAGTTTTGTTTCTCTTTTCTCAAAGAGAAAAACACAAATCAATCTGTTTAACAGAACAGAAGACTTTTAAACGTTTCTTTCTCACCTCAGCAGCACCATCAGCTGCCTTCTTCAGACCCCATCCATCATTACCCCAATCGTCTGCCACTGCTCGATCAGCACAGATTATGAAATTATCAAAGAATATGTCAGAAGTCATAGACCATAATTCAAGTCCCACAGCACTAAAGGGGGTCATTTTGAATGGCTGTAAGTCTTCAAAGAAGTCTGGGTTTGGGATCTTCCTTGGCTTCCAGATGCCCTAAATAATGCATAGACATCACTGAATCAATTCTACAACTGAAGTTTTAATTAACACTTCAGACATTTTAATTAACATTTTAGACATTCCTGAACTAAACAGACTAATAGAAATCTTAATTTCCAATTAAAACATTATCAAGGCTATAAAAAACATTGTGAAGATCTTAGGGGAGATACTGCCTAAGCAGATTTTGATAAAATAGACCCACAGTCTACTGCCATACAAGGCATCTTCTACAGAGGTAGTTATGTTATTCTCTGTACCATCAAATAGTCTTGTGACACTTTACAGACTATTAATTACAATTCATTGAGAAGTTACATCTGAATCCTAATGGAGATCATGGCTTTATTTTCCCTATATCTGTTAATAATCTCACTGTTGGTACACTGATAGTGTTGTCACTCCACTGCTTGTGAAGAAATATTATGCTTTCTATACATACATTCAACAGCAGAATGGTCCCTGCTTATACTTCTTCCATTTCACTTCCCTATGACCTCACAACTTCCAAGCCATGTGAGTGAACATATAATATCTGAGAGCAGTATTTCACACACTGGATGAAGTAGCATTGTAATTTTATGCTGCAGTAACTTTTAAGGTGCCACAAGACTATTTTTGCTTTTTCACGTAGAGGCTTGCTTTCCATAAATAAATCACCCAACTGGTTTCAAAAAGTGTTGTACTTTAGTTCTGCATAATGCCCTGACAATACACCTAGTTTAACCTTGAGCTAATGAATAAAGAAATATTCCTTGACAGAGACCTTTAAAATAACGTACCTGATAGTTGGGGTTGTCAATCATTGTAGGCTTCCATTTGCCTTTATAGTTTGGATTGTCAATTGTGGGTCGTTGCCAGGTA
The DNA here is from genome assembly GCF_059951505.1 of Python bivittatus. Taxonomy (NCBI): domain Eukaryota; kingdom Metazoa; phylum Chordata; class Lepidosauria; order Squamata; family Pythonidae; genus Python; species Python bivittatus. Next base: position 35,543,605 of record NW_028277035.1, on the reverse strand, counting down.
CCACAGCCAGGAGCTGATTCACATTTGGGGTTTGCAATCTGGGGTGCCTCCCACTCTCCATCCATATCTTCATCCCTAAAACATAAATCTCTGCTTTAGGACTTTCTCTTTCTCACAGACAGATGCAGAGTATGTGCAGTGGAGAGAAACAATAATAAATAGCAATTAAACTTATAGTGATTAATCCAGTATAAAGGTTGTAGCATGAATTATAGTACTGAAATATTAGTATTTTATTTAGGTTAGCATAATAAACACATCACTGAAAAATTATCAGGTAAAATAATTTACTACTACTGTACGTTCAGACTGCTTCCATTTATTGGCACATGATCAGAGAGAAACTTTGTGGTATAATACGCAGTTGAAATTCAGATTGACCTATGTTCTATTAGTAAGTATTTGCCCTTTTCAGTTTTTGCAGATCTGAATTTTGCATATCTTTGCTACTGACTGTTACCAGAACTTCATGGATCCTGTTGAAATATAGATAAAATCTGTGTTAACAAGTAACACCAAAGTTAGGTGCTTGTTTATTTCATAAATTAAGTTATCCATCATATGATGTGTCAGTATGAAAAAATAGTTGCCTCCTTACATTTAGTAACTGTTTGCATCAGCTTTAGCTGCAATGATTGCAATAGAACTCTTCCAGTAATTGGTGATCAGTCACTCATTTTGCTATGTACTAGTTTTGGTCCATTCCTTCCTGGTAAATTGCTTTAACTCAGAAACATTTGAGAATTTTCTAGCACAAACTATTCATTTCAGGTCATGCCAAAAATGTTGAGATTTAGGTGTTGACTTTGATTTGGTCATTTCAAAACACTGCATCTGTTGTTCTTCATTCTCTTATAAACTTGTGTGTATATGCTTAAGACAATTGTCTTGCTGTATGAAATATCTGCACTTCAGCTGATGATAGATGACCTAATATTCTCCTGTAGAATGCTCTTGTCAGGGTCTACTGACTCCTCTCAGTCATAGGCTGAAGGGCCTGATCTGACAAGCTGTCAGCCTCAAGAGCGGCAGGCAATCAATCGTCTGAAGCAGACCAGAGAGACAGTGAGGTGAAGGTGTGGGCAGACTAAGAGGGACCAGCTCCTGATAAGGTGCCTATCTCCAGGACAAGCTTGGCTATTCAAGGAAGGATGACAGTACTTCTAACTGAGCTGTACCCATAGCTGGGGCTACTTAAGAGCAGACTCCAGGATCACACTTTTGTTAGAAACAATTCTCCCTGCTTCTGATACCCTCATTCTATTCTTGGACTCTGGGCTTGTGGACCTCTCTGGCATTAGAATCATAAACTGACACAGGCCACTCTTGTTGCCATGCCACTGCCTCATCCTATTTTCCTGAACCGGCATGCCATTGGCTGCCACCTTCTAGTCCTGTGTCTTATCTTTTACAGTTATGATTCTGGACTAGACTCTGAGGACCTCTGGCTCTGGACCACAGAACACTCAGCTTCAACCCAAATTGACACTGCAGGGGCTTTGCTACCAGGCAAGATCTCCCCTCCCCTCTATTTCTCTTAGAGTTTGTGTGCAACTGCTCAGCCAAGCATTCTATTTGCCTTCTTAGTTGTTTGAATTACAATCCCATCATTAAATCAGATGCAACTTGCTACTGAAGGATTGCTCAGTTAGAACAGGACAGTTCTGATCTAAAAAGAACTCATGCTTTCTTCGATAATAGCACTTATTTAGGCCCGAAGGATGCAAAGCACCTCAAACCATGTCACTATACCTCCATGATTACATGTTAGTTGAAGTTCTTTAATAAGAATGTGTCTGGTTGCCAAGGGACATAATGACATCCATCTCCCCTCCTCCATTCTACTTTTGACATCTGTCCATACAACATTCCTCCAGAAGTCTGGAGAGTCATCCAGGCATTTTTTTTCCCCACCAACTTGAGACAAGTATCAGTGTTCCTCTTTATGAACAAATTATTTTTACCTTGCTACTTTTCCATAAGTCCAATTTTTCTCCAGTGTTTTTTTTAATGCTAGAGTCATGAACACTAATTTTAGCTAAGGAAAAAGAGACCTGCAGAAACTTGGATGTTGTTCTACAGTTATCTGTGACTTCCTGGATGATTTTATGCTGTGGTCCTGAAGGCCACTGTTCGGAAGATTCAGTATTGTCCTAAATACTCTCCTCTTCAGAACTGTCTCTGGCTGTGGATTGGTGGAGTCCTAGAGCTTGAGAAATGGTTTTGTAAACTTTTCCAGACTGAAATGTATCAATGAGTTTTTTACCAATATCTTCAATCATTTATTTTAAGTACAGCGTAACATGCTTCTAAAATCTGTGTGGTTAGAGCCAAAGTTTCTGAGATTTACATAGGACCTGGCTGGTCCAAATCAGTTCAGACTGTTTAATGATTTTCAGTATTACTCAGACCAGCTTTACCTACTGAGCACTAAATGCGTCCATTAGCATTACCCAAAGAATTACCTTGGGAAAAGGCTATGTCTTAAAAAAATATCCTCTCTTATTGTAGTGTCAGTCATTACATAAGTCATAGAAACAACAATACTCATTGCTGTTTCCATGATTTATGTAATCCCAAGTGCCACTAAATATCATTTCTGCTGAATGAAGTGAGACTAGTATATAACAGAAGTAAAGAATGTATGAGTATAAAGAGAATGCTTAGCAAAAGGATCAGCACTGAGGAAGGAGTAAGACTGGATGTCTGGTGTCTCCTTGGTTGTTTAATGTATTAATGGAAAAACGTATAAAGAATGCTTGTGATAATATAATCAAATATGTTGATTTTGGGCATGAATGTCCATATTCTTTTGCATGCAGATGATATCACTTTGTTGTGGGGAACTTGAATGATTTACAGCAAATATAACACTGTATAACACAATCTCAATGTACATGTAATGGCAAAGAGCTACAGCTAAGTAGTTGAATTTGTGTATCTTGTTTCAGAATATTTACTATAGAATGGAGAAAATAATGCAAAAATTTTAAGATATGCAAATGTTGGTAGGGAGGTAGTGGGCAGTATATGGCTTGTTTTCTATCTCATACTTTTAATTTTACACTTTGACTTACTAAAATTTATTTTATGTTTTCCAAGCGCAATTTATATATACATTCCAAAGAAGTTCATGATGGCAGATCATAATCTCTGGATTAAGTAGTGAGTTCTAGTCAATTTTACAAGCTACTCAAGTTACTAGACTTTCTTATATTTGATTGCCGCTTTCCCAAGCTAGTAGAACTTCTGCATTTCTTTTGTGCATATCTTAAGCACAATTTTGCTCTAAAAATACATTTAACTGCCCTCCCACTGGCTAGCAAACCAACAGCTTCTGTTTTTTAAAATAAATCCATCCTTTATTTCAGTAATCAATTCATCACAGAATTGTGCTCCTGCTATTAGCAATTGTACAAACAAATATTCAAATGAGTATCAAATCTAAGGCTTAACATATACAATGTTAGTTATACGATGGCCAATCTGTCCTCTACGAATCTCCTATTTCGGTTTTAAATACATCTAATCCACAGACATTGACACATGGTGGTTACAGGATAAATTGGGATAAATCTTGTTTCCTTCCTAACATATCAATAATTAAAAGAGATGGTTTTGTGATTTGTACTGATTATATTAAATATCTAGGGCTTTATATACCCAAACATATTTCTAAATATGTGGAAATAAATACGTTGAAACTTTTAGAAAGGATTGAACTGGATACTGATTGATGACTTAAAATTCCTTTAATATTGTGGGGCAAAATTAATGGTATTAAAATGAATATTGTCCCTCATTTGATTTATGTTCTTAGAGGTATTCCTATGTTAATACCAAATAAATATTTCCTTTGAATTGATAAATTATTTAGGAAATTTATTTGGGATAATGGACCACCAAGGTTTTTCTTAGCTAAACTGAGATTCCCATTTGAGGAACGTGGTCTTAATTTATCTGATTTGCAAAAATACCATTGGGCCAATTTTTATCAGCCACCTGTTGGTGGAATGAAAATATAATTGACTATTACCCCTTATGGGCTAAGTTGCAAAGATGTTATCCATTTCCTTACCATTTATGTCAAGTGCTTAGAACAACACACAGCAGAAAACATGTCTTATTTCTAGGAGTACAAAAAGTCTTTGACATAAATTGAGTTTTGATAATGAGACTTATGAATACCTAACTCTTTGGAAAAACTCTACTTTGAAAATTGGTGGTAAACCATTTTATTGCAAAGTTTGGGCAAAACTGGGATCATGACTTTAAATCAAGTACTAAATCAAAGGAGTACTAATGTAACTAAAATCAAGTACTAACGTAACTAAAATTGTCAGGAGTTTCTCATGGGAAGAAATTCATCCCGTTATCTGTACAACAATATTATGGCTACATGGATTATGAAAAAACTTGTTATTGTGTGTTGTGCACGTATACTGCTAATTACTGCCACCTATTGACGTGTGTATGCTAGTTACCCAGTGGGGGGTATGGAGTGGCAATATAACTGGAGCATTGTATGCCCAGCCTCGCAGTTGTTTTAGTGTTAGCCACCATGTAGTTATGTAGTTTTATGGGTTATGTAGTTGTAACTAATAACCAAGTAGTGTACCTCTTCTCTGAGAGTTTTTGGCTAGAGACTTTATGTTTGTCGATAAGTCTTGGATGCTGAATTTATGAGAAGACGTGTTTTTTCCTATATTTTGTATACAACTTGTATTTTATGAAGTTTTGCATTTTTATCAATAAACAACGAGATAGTATATATTTTCTGGCTGAGTTTCTTTGGAGAACAAGATATGGACATTGCAGTTTGCAAACCTCTCATGCTGGTGTGTATTTTTTCCCTGGGCAAAGTTTTTCTGGGAGCATTGCTGTACTCTGCTCAACAAAAATCAAGTACTAAATCAAATTTAAATCAAGGACTATTTTAAGGATTTCTCCTGACTTCAAATTAAATTTGGTTTTCCCAATTCACAACAGTGGAGGTATCTTCAGCTTAAACATGTTCTAACGGATCAATATGAACCAGATGCTTTGGATGCCTCAAAGGTAACTGAGTTGCTTTCTTATTTGATGGAATCCATGACAGAATTAAAACCTGTAACATATCTCTATCAAAAGCTCAAGAATATTTTTAAAGTGGACATTTCTGGGATATTTCAAACATGAACTAAAGAACTGGAATTTCTGTTAAAGCCCCATCAATGGCTTCATGTCCTTAAAAACGTTAAACTGGTATCTACAGATTTGAGATTAAGGTTGATTCATCAAAATATTCTATATAGGGTGTATTGGACCTTCCAAAGCATGTATTTGAAAGAATGGACCTCAGATTATTTTTGTCCTGGAGGTGTAAAATCAAAAACATTTAGGGCTCACTGAACCATATTATATGGCTATGTGATCATTTAGTATCATTTTGGGATAGTGTATTAATGTATATAAGCATATTTATGGGAAAATCTTTAAATGTTGAAGATGTTAATATAATGTTGAATAATATACCACAGCTTTGGAATATGACTTTGGATTGATAAGTTATTCAGGCATTATGATTGTTCTGAGCATGGGGGGTGGCTAAAAGAATTATATTAAGAAATTGGAAAAGTGATATTATTCCAGATGTCAAGAAATGGTTGTTGGAAATGTGTGATCTATCTGGTTTGGAAAAGCAATATTTTCTACTAATCAAAGGTTGCAGCAATAAGTCTTACTATGGCAGAGATTTTGTGACATCTTACAATGTTCATATTATAGTAGTGAATTCATTGGTAAACCAGTGACTCAGGCAGTCCTCAACTTACTACTGGTCCTCACACTTATGACAATCGCAGCATCCCCATAGTCACACAATGATAAAAAATTGGGTGCTTGGCAACTGGCATATATTCACAACAGTTGCAGTGTCCCAGGGTCATGTGATCACCATTTGTGACCTTCCCAGCCAGCTTCTGAAAAGCATAATCAATAGGGAATCACATGATTCACTAATGACCATGTGATTTGCTTAATGACCACCGCAAAAAATGTAGTAAAGTTGGGTGCGGTCCCATGTTGCCTTGCTTAACGACCACACTGCTTAACGATGAATTTTCTGGCCCCTATTGTGGTCATAAGTCAAAGACTACCTGTATTGATAAATATAGATTTTTTTTTCTTTTCCTTCTTAGTTTGTACTTTTTTTTTTTTTAATTTTCCTTTTAAGATTAAAGATTGTTTTGTTTTAAAAAAAAAACACGATTTATATTTTGTAATTTAATTGGATTGAATTTTGACTTAGTCATGCTTAAAGTAGATCCAGTGAAATCAATGGGAGTTATCTTAGATCTACTAAAATCATTGGGATTTGGTGACTAAATTAAGTTTGGATTAAGTCTGACTGTTGGACTACGCTGTGGTGCACGAAACTAAGTTTTCTATCCTAATTCAGTAAGTAGGCGATTAGTTCTAGAATTACTGAAAAGGGAGGAAAGGTTTTGCCCTCCTAAAATATGCAGGATTTGATCAATTTCAAGAACCTTCCCATGCCACCGCTTTATAATATTTTATCTTAGTGAAATTATAAAAATTACAAACAATCTAAATGCCTAGATTATCATGAAAGACTATTAATTAGAAAGCTAACACGACAGAAACGGGGAACCTGATTTTTCCTTATATTACAAAAACGACACTTAAAAAAAATCTACAGTTGACCAGTATAGTTATGACCACAGCCTAAAACTGAATACACTGTGTAACCAGTATTAACTTACCAATCCTCTGGTTTTTCTGCATCAGGATCAGCTACATATTCTGGCTCGTCATCCAACCAACCTTCTGGCTTCACAGCATCTTCATCTGGAATTTTAGCAGGAGCATCCTCATCCCTGTAAAAAATTAAATAATCAAAATGTTATTTCATTTACAATTTAATATGAACATTATTTGTGTCTTTTGTACTTTGAAACTAGAATACTAGCTTTTTCAAATATGGGGCCTTCAGTATCTGATATTACAATTCTCATAAACCCTATTCATTGACTAAGATTGATAGGACAGTCTTATCTGCCTGCTGTGGTGAGCAAGAGATTTCCTTTCCAACAATACACTTAAGGGTAATAAGAATAAAGGCCCTCTGTGCCTGACCTGGTTTTTTCTCTTCCCTACAACACAGAGCAGAGATATTGCTTAAACAAGCCATCCCTTCCTGAACAGCTTTTCTCCATAGCACAGGGCTTCCCTAAAAAGCGCTAACCACAAGTCAACAAGCTCAGCTTTGTGACCTTAATTAGTTGACTGCAAGTAGTCCTTGGTTACCGACCATTTGTTCAGTGATGTTTGAAGTTACGACAGTGCTGAAAAATTAACCTTACAGCCAATTTATTAACATTTACAACCTTTGCAGTGTCCCTCAGACATGTGATAGCAATTACAGTCAGTACACATTGTCCTGTGCCTGAACTGTATTTTTTTCTTTTTTTCCCCCTTGCAGAGCAGAGAGATTGGAGAAGGAGGGATTGGAAGAGAGTAAGCTGTCTGCTCTTCTACACACTGACAGCAATGCAATTGTGCCAGCAAGAGTAAAGGGTCAGGCAAAGGAGAGACTAGCAACAGAAATTGCTTGCTTGCTCCCCTCCTGCAAAGCAGAAAGATCAAAAGAGTACTGTAAGCTGTTTATGTATTGCATCCACAGCTGCCAGACCTGGGCTGCCACTGCGATTGCAGTGCTTTCAATGTGTACGAGACAGCATGCAGGCACTTGAGCATTCCAAAGGTCAGGGGAGTGGTAAGGAGGCAAGCAAAAGCCAAAGGTGTGAAACTGACTACAGGGAGGCCCTGGGTTAAGAATGCCTGGTTTACAGATGACCCATAACTAAGAACGGAGCCTACTGTAGCAAAATTTAATTACACAATGATTTGAGTTAAATACACAATGGTTCTAGTTAATTACATAATGCTACTTATACAGTGTTATACAATGATACTGTTCTGGCTCACATACAAATTTCACTCAAGGACAGACCTTGGAACGGAACTCGTTCTTAAACTGGGGACTACATGTAGTCTTATCTCTTTCCAGCCAGAAATCACAGTCGCAGTCATGAGATTTCCCACTTAGCGACTGCTTCGCTCAGCAGCAGAGTTGCTGGTCCCAATTAGAGTTGTTAAGTGAGGACTACCTGTAGAACCTGCCCAGTTTGTGCAGCTACTTGAAACTAACCAGACCTTAATCAGTTTCATGATGAAGGCTTTTTTGCCTCCTAAGTGGCAGCACAGAACACATTAGGCAAACGGCCAGCGCTAGCACATTCCTCTCAATGGGTATTCCCCATTGTGTGCCTGTTTACTCATTTGTAATCCTTTCCTCTCCAATGAATGTAAATAGAAACATTACAGGTAATCCTCACTTAACAATAGTAATTGGGACAATTGCTGGGTTCGCAGATAGCTATTGAGGCACAGCACAAGCATGGTGGGAGTGGCTGCTGCCAGGTGGGGGAGGGTACGTGAGTGGCCAGCATGGTGTGACAAGGCTGGGGGTGACTGCTGCCAGGTGCATGGGTGGCCGGTGCGAGCGCAGCAGGGGTGGCTGCTGCTGGATGGGGAGGGTGCATGGGGGGCTGTCAAGGTGTGTTGCAAGCATGGTAGGGCTGTGGGTGGCTGCTGCCCAGTGGGGGAGTGTATGCAGGTGGCCATCGTGGGTTGGGGGGTGCTGTGGGCGCCATAGCCAGGCTCCTTGGAGGGGGAAGTCATGGGAATGCGAGCAACTAACGGGAACAACTTGTGACCTTCCCTGCTGGCTTCCTCACTGAACATGTGACACGGGATGCCACAACCATAGTTAAGTGCAAGCTGGTTGCCAAGCCCCTGGATCACGATCACATGACCGCAGGGGTGCTGGAACTTTGAGGACTGGTTCTTAAGTACCATTTGTTCAGCGCTGTCATAACTTCAGTTACTGAACGAGTGGTCATTAACTGAGGACTACCTGTACAAGCTGGTACGGTATTCTATGTGTACATCTTCAGTGTCTTTCAAGTCTCAACTGTGTTTGCTAGAGAAAAGCTAGAACAGATCAGTGTGCTGATGATAATCCAGTTGTATATTTCTGCCTGTGTCTGTACAGGTAATTCTTATTTAGTGACCATTTTCAATTATGATGGTAATGAAAAAGTAACTGCAACCAATCCTCACATTTATGAGCTCTGCAGGTCTGTAAAGCAAAGGAAAGCTGAAGTAAGATTGTAAGCGCAGTTGTAGTTTCACCTAGCGACTGCTTTTCTTAATGACCGAATTGCCAGTTCGGGTTGTGGTCTCTAAATGAGGACTACCTGTACAAGTGATGATGTACAAGATCTTACCTTTGCCTGCAGGTTGTGAGTGTCTGAGCAGGTTGTGACTCAACTCTAGCGAGACTGAATGTCTCTATGTTTTTGGACCCCTTGTTTCTGGAGCCATTCCAGTGTTAGCACTCCCCCAAACAGAGCTGGCGTGCAATCTGGGGGTCCCCCTGGGCTCGTGATTCCTGTTCAAGGAGCAGATTAAAGCTGTGGCTAAGAGGGCTTTTGCACAGATACATCTCACGTGCCAGTTGTGCCCATTTCAGGATCAGGAGGCTCTGCTTATAGTCATGCCTTAGTCACTTCCTGTCTGGATTATTGCAACATTTATATGGGGCTGCCCTTTAAAAGACTCAGAAGCTTCAATCGGTCCAAATGCAGCATCACACATAGTTACTACATACACTGAGGTTTGGCCAAGAAACACTTGTGCGAGCTGCACTAGCTTTCAGAAGATTTCCAGGTGCACTTCAAAGGGCTGGTTATCACCTTTAAATCCCTACATGGCATGGGACTACATTGTTTCTGGGACCATTTCTTTCCAATTATTTCTGCCATCCCACCAGATCAAGAAAAGTGGGCATGTTCAAGGTTTCTTCAGTGAAACAGCACCATCTTGCAGTAACAAGGAGACATGCCTTTTTTGTTGCAGTTCCTGCCCTGTGGAACAGGCTCCTCCTGAATATCTGGATCACCCTGACCCTGTTGGCCTTCTTGAAGGTTGAAAAAACCTGGAGCCCAATATAAGTAAGTCTGTGATTGAAAATAATGCGTGAGGCACCTTGGCTTTTGTATTCCACATTTACTATGCTTGTTTATATTGGCATTTATATTGTTTTTATCATTTTGTATTGTGAGCTGTCCAATTATTTGCTTAAAATTGGTGGCCATATACATTTAGATAGATAGATAGATAGATAGATAGATAGATAGATAGATAGATAGATAGGTAGGTAGGTAGGTAGGTAGGTAGGTAGGTAGGTAGGTAGGTAGGGAGGGATGGATGGATGGATGGATGGATGGATGGATGGATGGATGGATGGTTAGCAGATGGGACTTCCTACCTTCAACACACAATATTTTTACTCCCTCTGTTCTCACTACAGCAAGCACTGTGAGGCAACATACATAAGAACATTCCTAGAAAATTCTCATCTTGCTGGCTAATGCCCTGAAGAAATGGAAGGTGTAACAGTGCTGATGACAAAATTCATGGTAAAGTGTAAAATCACAACCTTAACCTTCTCATCCTGCAAAAACTCCACTTCTTTCTCAGATGGCAGGACAAGGCTGGGCTCAGTGCATTTCCCTGAGAAAAGGGATGCATGGAGCCATCCAGCAGATCTCTCAATTAGCACAGACAATGTAGATGCTACTGGGATTGCCCCCCTTCCCACAATTTATATAGAAGAAGGCTGTTCTAGAAGAGATGGGATCATGCTACAAAAAATGAGCTCCACTCTTACCTTCTTTGGTCCTTTCAGAATCAAGATTGGACAGATGGCACTTCAAAAGTACTCACCAATCATCTGGTTTAACAGCATCTGGGTCTGGAATCTTAGCTCTCTCATCCCAATCTTCTGGCTTCTGATCATTTGGGTCCTCTATCTCACGTGGAGGATTCACAGGAGGGGTCATATCAGATAGTAGATTCCCACTGCTTACAACAGTTTGATCAACCAGAATTTCAAAGCTGTTGTCTGGGTTCAAGACTATGATAAAAATCCAGAAATATAAAGATAAATGAGCTCCAAAACAGCCAGTTATCTTCTTTTGCTCTACTGTCCTCTTATTCATATGACACTGTGAAGCTATCTTTGTAGTGAATAGAATACAGCATTTAAAAAATAATACTTCACCCAAATTCAAGCAAGCAATAACCTTTTTGATTTCCTACACTGCTCAAAAATTTCATGGAAATCGTATAATCTGTTAGAATCCCTAGTTCTACATACAAAAAAACCTGTTCTAGTGTACAGAGTTTCTTGCAAAAATCATGGAAATATAAACAAGTTTTTCTTTACTATATTCCATATGTCAGCCCCACTAGATAGACCAGACCAGGAAATCAACTCAAGAAGGCTAAAACTACCTTTACTGAGATGGGCTATAATAAGAGAGTTTTATAAGTCTGACTGTGCTGTACCTCCTTCCCCTTCTTATACTCCAATGAATCAGGGAGGTCTCTGCCTGAGCCACTTTCAAATATTATCTCATTTTTCAGAAGTTAAAAAATGTTTTCAGTCTCTTGCCTAGCTAACAGTTTTTGCATACTTCCATCAAGGTCATCTTCCTTATTCACTACACCATAGTGGAAAATGCTTCCTTTCCTGCCTTCATTAAGTACTGTCCACATTATAATTTCACCCATAAAAATATGCGTCTGCTTTACCCAGGGTATAAAGATGTGTCTTCTTATCAGTAAAAAAATTCTTTAAATCTGCCTCAGGACGCTTGGCATGTTTCTCCTCATATTTGCCAGTCTTTGGGCTCTTGTGGCGGAAGATGAAGTGCAACTTGTAATCTTCACCACACTTGTCTGGGCCAAACATGATTGTGTACGGAGTCTTATCATGGAACTGGTCCTATGAAAGATACAGATAAGCAAACCCTCAAAATATAATATAAATTAACTTTTAACAAAGCTTCCATTTTAACTTTACTGGACACCTAACTGTATCTAACCTTAATTCTATCAAGCACCTCTCTGCAAACAGATTTAAATCAACACAAGAGGAAAAAAAAAACTTTTATTAGGATGCCTTGTTTTACTGCAAAATAAACCACAAATGCCCAAATTAAAAAAAAAAAAGATATTCAAACTAATGAATGAAAGTTTTGTTAGCAGTTTTCACAAAATTGCATATGTAATCTTAAGGAGGACACTGAAATAATGGGATTTGTGATAAACCTGAAAACAACCCTTGGTGTTCAGTAAACTGACAAGCAATCATCTTGTTAAAGCAATAAGGTGATTTGCAAGAGCATAATCCAACAAAATAAACATTAGGATCTCAAAATTAGGAGACAACAATTTCACAATACTCACCAAGTTTAATTCATGAGATTTGGTAAGCAGTTTGACATATGCACCGCCACACTCAATTCCATTTTGGAAGTTGACTTCATACCTAAGTTTGGAACACAAGAGGTCACACTGTCATTTTTTAAAAAACCCTCTTGAAAATGATTTCACCCACCACTATATTAACATTTGACCATCAAAACTAAACTTTTGGTTTCCGTTCTTCCCTCCTCTCATATGCTCTGATTCCTTCCTAGGTTTGTCTCCAAATAATTACACACACACACTCCAATTTCCTATTCTATCATATAAAATTACAGTATGATATGCACGTACCAGTAGCAAGAATCTAAATAACATTGTGAGCTCTTGTCTATTGTTTATGTATCGGGTACAGTATTGCTGGTTTAGTGAAAAAGAAAGCCAAGACATACTTACTGTACAATGAGAGGCCTGGTGTCAAAGATAAAAGGCTTATTAAGTTTGGCAGAAATTGCATGATGTTTGGCCCGTGAAATCAACACAAGCCCTTTATCCCCAGGAAGTTTAGTATCCTTCATTTCCTGCACTTCCCATTTGCCTATAGAAACAAGACAACAACAAAACCTTGCTGTTTTATTTCTGTTTCCATAACAAATATGCACATATATGATACAAACACAACATTCTTCAATCTCTATTTACAATTATCACAATGTGATTGCACTGAACGCTCCTCCTCTCTTTTCCTTCAGAAGACTTAGTAGCAATGCCTCTTGCAGACAGGAGCTCTTTCATTCATTATATTAAGGTTTTATATTATTAGAAGCCACTGAATATCAATACATTCACTTAAGAACTAGGCATCATTACCTGTTTAAAATTTTGCAAAATGAACAACATAACAATTTTGTTGGAATTGTTATTCTGGACAAATACTTGTAAAAAATTATGCTCCTATTCTACTTTCATGGCATTTTTTTTTTTCTGAAACTACATTGGCCATCACTTCTAGTATAATTTTATATAAAAAGTAGGACAAGAATAGTCTTGCTAGGGAAAAAATTATGTACCTACCTTGAAATAGGTACATAATCAAACACCTTGAGAAGTGTCCAGACAACAGATTTTTCTAATAAACATCTAGACTAAGTTTAATGCTTTAACAGGACTCTGACCTAGCTTACACTAAGGAAATAAGTCTGTATCTGGGCTGCACAGACTGCAAGACTGAATAATACTCTCTAATAAAATACTCTTTCTAAATAGAAAAAAAGCATACTATGATTAAATAAAATTTGCTATATGAAGAGTAAGATGTTATACGCACCATCATATTTGGCAATCTCATCATCTGTATCATCCTTCTTAGCTTTAGAAAGAACCCACCTAAAATGTTTAAAAAGGTTCTAATGAAAGCACTGCAGAGCAAGGAGAGTTTATTTATCATTTTTATATAGTTGCCCATCTCACAAGTGTGACTCTAAGCAGTGTACAACAAAACAATTAAAAACAAATAAAAACAATTAAAAACAATTCAACATAAATATAAGACAGACTGCAGGAGAATGGACCAACATCCTACACACAATACAACCACCTCACAGGTTCCTTATTTCCATGGGATCTTCAAGCCTGCTGGAAAAAACAGGTTTTGAGAGATTTCCAGAAAGTTAATAGGGTCAGGACTAATCTAGCTTCAGGGGGAACGATGTTCCAAAGGACAGGTGCCACAGCACAAAAGGCTATAACCTGGTCCCAATGCCATTACAAGTGATACATTTAAAAACACATTAAATGTGTTCTGCCAAACTTTAACTGCTCAATTTACTTGAAAGAGACTACAATCTCCTATAGCTAAGAAATAACTTACTGGATTTATTATTTATGCACTTAATATGACAAAGTTTGGTAGGAATGCATAACAACCATTTTCATTTCAGTAACTGTGGTTTGGAATGTTCTCTCTGGAAGGTCACTCGCAGCTGAAGATATTATTGAACAAGTGACTTTCTCACAAATGTCTGAATGCATTTTTCTGTCTTTCTGTGTTATTCTCCAATTCTCTCAATTGTTTTCTGATGTGCTGTATATTAGGTAATTTATATGCATTGATTTCATCTGTGTTTGATTTATGAATTGATTGAATGTTTTTAAAAGATTCATAAAAGATTTTTAAAAACATATTTTTTAAAACAAACTTCCCTGTTGTATACCTACTAGTATTTCTTTAGATGAATGCTTACCCTTCCAAAGTTCCTTTATCAAAGTTTTCAGCAAAATAAACTTCTCCTGTTGGTACTGGAGCTATATAGGTAACCTGAAGACAGAAGTTCAGTATTTGTTAGTTGACATTCTGAGTATCTTAAATCCTTTTACTACGTTTATGATCAAGTGCTCCTAGTTTGTATGTCAAAACTCCTGATCATTCAGCTTCCAAGTTAAGATCAGAATTACCAGAACAGCTGTTTACTAAAACACAGCCTTGGATTTACACATCAGGCTGTTATTTTTAGTGAGTGTTTTTTTTAAAACATTCAAAACAAAAACCAAGTTACCTACACATCTCAACCTTTAAATTCAGAAGGAGATTGCTCATACCTTTTGAATGATAATGGAATGTTGATGTTGCTTTTGTTTTAAAATAGATGTTAACAGCTTTTCAGGAATAGATGCTATCATGCAATCTCACATGATAAAGAACTTTTTAAATGCACAACATCCCGTGAGATCCGAAGTTATGTGCTTTGATCTCATGTGAAAACCCCCAAATTATGCATGCCAACTAAAACTTCATGAGATCTCATATAAAAATACTAAAAACTGCAAGCTTAATTCCAGCTTTATAAGACAAAGCTGTTTTTTTTTTAAAGCATGACTTCTTGCTGAAACTCTTCGCTGAAAACAATATTTAATCAAACCTTAGGTAATGGGGAAGCACTAGTTTCATGCTTTAATTCCTCTACTTCTTCGACACCATTATCCAGGTCATCTTCTATATCTATTACATCATCATCATCATCATCGTCATGATCATCACTGTCATGTGCCAGGAGACTGGAGGTTCCAGCTATTAGCAATACTGCAAATAGCAAGCACTTTCGCTTCATGGTCTATGACAAAGAGAGAAGAGAGTGTTAAAACTATCAATAAAATCAAAGAACAAGGTTTATAATTCAAGACACAGTATAACTGCCAAGACTATGATCTTGTGTTTGCCTTATGTAACCCTAAATCCAAGCCATTAAAAATATAAGACATATATTATGACTGGGTACAGTAAGTTGATTTAATGGTGATTACTCATAAAGAATTCACACACCAAATTAGGACTGATACTGATACTTCCATCTTGTAGGTGTACATGGTACCCATTTCTGCTAGAAAAGGACTGACGCCCACATCTGAATATAATGAAAATAGGAAATAAACTTTAAAAGAAATGTTAAAAAACAAGACATTTATTAAAAAGTGTCTACATTACCATATAATATTTAATTTTGGACTTCAACTAAAGGAGATTGGACTGTTTACTTGAGTTATAGTTTTACAACAAATATCAAATACTGGGAATAAACATGAAAGGACATGGCTTTCATATTCTCGTGGAAGTTTTCCCAAGATACTAGGTTAACAACTGTTGGAAAGAGATATATTTTACAGTATTCAACCTTTTCCGAATTTTTACCTTCTCTATCTTAGATTTGTTTATGGAAGGTAACATAATTTGGAAAAAAAGAACTAGATATGAAGATTGAAAATACACATTATATATTATTCAACTGCCTACTATACTTTAAATCAAGTTGTGTAATTTATGTACAAACAGAACTGATTTCAGGAAAGTTACCAATTATTTGCATACACAGAAAAGTTCCTGCAAAATGTTCAGCAATCTCGTCCTTTCTGTCAAAATTTTAAATTTCATGAACATTATAAATTCTGATTATTTACTGAGGTTTTATTTTCCATTCACTATGTCCTTTCTTGCTTTTTTTGTTTATCTAGTCATTTTTATTCCTTAAATTTTTTAAAATAAATAAAATTAAAATTAAAAAGGTGCTGCTTAGTTTTACACTGTTGTCATCACTTTTCTCTTCTAGTTTATCTTCTTCCTTTACAGAGATCCAAATATATACAAACCATTTTTAAAAAATATGTAATGACAGAAATGCTCCTTTTAGCAAATTGCTAATAGGATTTTTACCAAGCAGTTAAATATTTTTTCAGTAACTATTACTTCATTATATCAGTTTTAAATAGGGGACGCGGTGGCACAGCGGCTTAATGATGCTGAAAGTTGCCGGCCAGAAATGGTTGACGCTTTAGCGGTTCGAGTCCAGCCTTCGCGTTAACAGGGTGAGCTCCTGTTTCCTCCCCAGTTCCTGTCAACCCAACAGTTCGAAAACTCATAAGAGTAGATAAATGGGTACTCTCACTCCAGTGGGAGGAAAAATGCTGGCGGTGCCTTGCAAAAAGGAGTTGGGAGCAGTTGCTGGTAAGCGTGAAAAACCGGGCACGCCCAAAAAGGGCGCAAATCAACAGAAACCCCGCCTCCTGCGCTCGCCAGCTGGGCTCTGCTCTAGGAAGGAGGCACTGGCAAACCACTTCCGAAACACCTTGCCTTGAAAACTGCAAAGGACTTGTCCAAAGCAGTCACTGCAGAGTCGGTAATGACTGAGCGCAGATTAAAAAAAAAAATCAGTTTTAAATGTTAATAGATCAAAGCTACTGAAAATATTACAATAACTGCCTATTTTGAGAATACTTACAGAAACATTAGGCAAATTGTTAATGTTTGGAGGCATGTTGTGCTATGAATGGTGTGAGAAAACAGGGGAGTAGAACTACTACTTTGACATGACAATACAGAAGCAGGACAGTAAGAAATCTTGTTGGAATCAAATTCATAATTGGTTTCACATACAGATAGTCCGCAGGTTACAAACACTTGTTCAGTGACTGTTCAAAGTTATGATGGCGCTGAACAAGTGGTACTTACGACTGGTCCTTGAAGTCCCAGTCTTAGCAGCACCCCTGCAGCCACATGATCACAATTGGGGCACTTGGCAACCAGCTCACACTTATGATGGTAGCAGTGTCCTGCAGTCACGTGATCACCATTTGCAACCTTCCCTGCCGGCTTCCCACAAGCAATGTCAATGGGGATGCTGGCAGGGAAGGTTGCAAGTTGCTCCTGCTGCTTTTTCTCCCGAGAAACCCTGCTACAGAGTATGAGATCCCAGAGATCTCATACTCTGTAGCACTCCTTGCCCGCGTACGCCTACCTGCAGCAACCCCAGCTGCGGCCCCCTCCCCAAGCTCCATAGAGCCTGCCTGTGGCCCCACTCCTTGCCTGGGACTCCAGCCTCTTCCCACTTAATGACCTGCGCAGCCCTAGGGTTATGATGGCAACTGGGATTGCCATCGCTAAGCGATGCAGTCACATGATATCGCACAACAGAAATTCTGGTCCCAATTGCCATTGTAACCCGGGGACTACCTGTAAATTGCAATACTAGAAATATACCTTATTTTAAGGAGGGAAAATGAGGATTTTTTTTTAAACAATGAAACATCGCATTTGAATTCTATCAGCATACTCAATTTAACTTAGTTAAATATTTTCCCACTTTTAAGATCATGTTTGGTGTTCAAATCCGGAAGGTAAACAATAGAAGTACAAGTCAAAGGGAACCTGATGGGGGTCTCTTAGCATATGTCTATTTGCATTTAGTACAGCTATGCCACACTTTGGACTTGAAAGCAAAAAGGTGCATTAGTTTGTGCAGAGATTTGAATGTAGTGCGTATGTGGAACTCCTTAAAACAGCCCATCTTTCTCCTTTGATTGCATGTCTTAATTTAAGCAGCTGCAGAGAGATGCTATATTCAGGTCCATTATATCCTCAAAAGCACCTTTCTGCCTTCCAACCTAAAGCACTGCAGAATCCTACTATTTAGCCACCAGTACATTCTAACTCTATTATCCAAACTCTCTCATGACCAAGCTAGCAAGTATCAGCTAACAGGGCCCGTGGAAGTCATTCAGAAGAAGTGTTTTGCAGACCATGTTAGCATAAACAAGTAGTTCTTCTTAAAGCATTAAAGTATCTGAATTCTTTGGAAAGCTCATGCAACTGCTCTGAAGACTGCCTTTGGTTATCAGTGCAGGCACAGGCAGCACTTTTACTGGGACTGCCAAGGCAGCAAGTAGTACCTACCCATAAGAACTTTTAATGATAAAGTTAAGAGCTGCTGTTCTAAATAACAGATCAAAGGAACAGAAAACTGATTTCACTTATTTTGTTACATTTTACAGTCCTGATTTAATTTCTCCCAACATGCTATTTATTTAAAACATTTTACCCCCCCATTAAAAAACATTTTAGTGGTGAAATGTTTAGTAAACAAAAGTACCTGAAAATTATCTACTTTGAAAAATTTAGTCATTCAAAAGAAGATTTCTAGAAAAATAGACAAAACTTCTTGTGGGATATATGCCCTTCAACCGATAGGTAAAAGTGTTCATGTTAACACTTTATTTTTTTAATTTAACAATATTTATATCACATGGACTCTGAGCAGGATACAACAAAGTCCAAACTCCCCAACCCCCACCTATTAAAAACATATAAATAATAAGGTACCTTTTACCTAACCTAAGGGCAAAACACCTGCTGCAACAGTGTGGCTTTTCTCTGTATTCAAAATACTTGTACAGAAAGGCAAATGCTTGTATCTCCAGGAGAAGAATGTTCCATAAATGGGTATCATCACTGAGAATACAGAAAGTACTGTGTTTATGCAAGACAGAGCCATACACTCTTTAGAATAGCAGAGACATAGCCCTAGCCGTTGTATTTTCTTTGACCTTTAGAGACCATACCTCTAATCTGGCAGAGCGGCTGCCACTGGAACTACTTCACTGAAAATCAGTATAGTCAAAATAGTAACCCTTATCTTCTACAAAAGAAAGAGAAAAGGAGCAAGAGAAGCTGAGACAATACAGATAAAGAACAGTATTAGACTAGGATTGGTTTAATACTTTTGATTGACATATCTACACTTATATCCACTTTAAAGAGAAAAATAAGCTTTTCATTACATCCAAAAGGTTAGCCTATGTTTTCTTGATAAAATCATTCATTTTTTTCATATAACAAAATTAAAGATTACATCAAATCATGATGAAAAATGAAAAGCAATGCAAATACATAAGAATCTGTCCTCATTATATTAAGCTTTTTCTAACTGCACTATCATCTGCTTTTCAACTGCTATAGATACTAATTTACATTAGTATAAACACATTAGAATGATTTGCCACTGTGTTTTATATAAATTCTTATCAAAAACATATAAGATGGGTCTATATTGCCAGCGTTATGCAAGGATGGAAGTTTGGAACAGAAATTACTTGATTAAAGTCACACTTGCATGGTTCACACTACAGTAGTATGCAATCTCTGAGTGGATTAGCTATGGCTTACTGAATAAGTTACAACTTGCTGGGCTTGTGTGACACAAAACCATAAAGCATAGTTTATAATAGCTGGATTTACACACTGATCTAAGTCAAAAGCAAACAAAACGATATTATGATTTAGTATGATGCATGAATATAGGTTGACACAAGTTAATGACAGAGGTATAATTTGAACCAAATTACTTCCTGCTGCAGGAAAACATTGAATGCAAGCTACTTTCTATTGTCTTTTTGAATGTCTCATACATCTACCATTTTCATAGGAAAAAACTGTAGCTACTAAATATCCATTAAATTTATCCAACAATAATACTAATAAAACTGCAATTCTTAGGAGAAACCCACTTTTACAATGGGATGCTGAGTAAGAATTTTAACTGTAGCTAAATCTAATATTTTTGTCATTATTTTACATTAAAAATTTAGATCTTTCATTATGTCTTTTCCTGAAATTCTTCCTTACTTTTTAACTTTATAAAGAATGAAGCATTTCTGTTGTGTGTAATATTGGTCTGGAAGTAACATAGTCAGTTTGAGTGGGACTGCAATCTTAGCACATTAACTTTCAATCAATCCCTTTGATCACAGTGAAATTTATTTTTCTTTCAATCCGAGTAAGAATGCCCTGCATGCCATTCTCCATATAAAGTAGCCTCCTGTAATTTTAGGACACGATACACAGTAGTTACAAAATCTTATACCAAATTTAAAAACTGCTAATCGTGTTTAAGGCAACTTCCAGGTATTTCATATACAATGAACTGTTCTGTCATTTCCAATTCAGCGTAATTCCATGAAAGATTAGAACACTATTTTAAAAACATTAAATTATTATTTCTCTAGCTAAGAAAGGTATAAAAACTGTACCATGAATACAGATTTCTTCTACAGTCTAGTTTACTGTTATTTGCTAATTTTTCCTTAATATTGTCTCAAAATGTACCGCTTCATAATTAGTACTCCTGTATTTTTATTTCTGTAAGAGTTTTTAACAGCACTCAAACATAACTTTTATCCTTGATGTAAAAAGGAGTTTATACCTTGAGACAAACACCACAACATAGGGAAAATGACAAATTCTAGTAAGCTACATACTTGACATGCAGATTTTCAGTGAGCTGCTATTTTTAAATATACATAGAAGTATTTCCTCATTCTTGTGAGCATTATCTATTCGAAGTTCAAGGTTTGCTAGCTCATTACACCACCTGTATCCTGCACTTAGAGTTAACCTTCATCCTGCAGAATCATTCTACTCACACACACACAAAGTAGAGATTTCTTCAAATTAAGTTCAACCATTGGCTCATTTTTTTTTATTAGACTATAGTTCTAATCATCTCCAACTCTGCTTAGCTTTTTAAAATCAGCCTAAATTGAGCAGATGCCCTCATCCTTCTATCATATTATATTGCTTCTTCAGTTCACATGATGGACTTGATCTAGATCAATCTTTCTCAACCTGGCGCCCTCTAGATGTACTGGACCATAAATTCAAAATTACATTTACCCGTATTGTCTAAAAATTATGAAGGGCTCTAAGTGGCAAAGTCCAATTCATATTAAATAGTAACCAAACATGTATTTCCTTCCACTTTTCTCAGAACTGCACGTGCACAGAGAACCCATTTTTAATACACAGATATTAGTTTCAGTACTAAAATAATGCCACATTATACAATTTTCACAAAATCGACAATAAAAGATATATCAAAATAATACAATAACCTGCTGTGCCAATCTCAGTTTTCCGTGTCATTCACTCAAATGCTCTCCTTCACTGCACACTCTTTACTGAACTAGCCTGTGCCGAATTCACTCATTCTCCTTTTCTCCTCATGACAGAGCAAACCTCCTGTACAAAATCACGCGTATTCTTAGACCCCAACGGGTCTGGAAGGCGTCTTTTACATGAGGGAATGTTACTTAGTTCACGGCTATATATGTCCGCATCTCCCCTTACTTTAGGATTCCCCCTCTACACAACATGTCACTTTACAGGGCCCTTCACCCTGCAGCGACACATCCTCGACCTAACAGTAGCAATTCGTAACTCCGAGCCCTCGCAGGCAGGCGATAACACACCCACGCCGCAAATGCTAAGTCATGGCATTCACGTGGTCCTCGCCAGCAGAGCCACACTGTCCCCCGCCCCCGGGCACCGAGGACCCGCCTTGGGCACGCTTATGCCCTCGTTGCCTTTCTCCCGACTCCACGAGGCCTGTGCGCCGCACCCGCAACCCTCCGTTCCTTCTAGGTCGAGCAAAAAAAAGAGAAGAGACGGGGATGACCCTTCTAACCTGATTCCTCCGCTTAGGCCTCGCGGGGCAAACGCGGCAACGGTCTGTCGTCTAAGGCCCTCACCCCCCGTCTCCTTCCCCACCGGCTCAGACCCCTAAGTCTCGGATTCCCTCCGGGAGTTCTCGATTCGCCGTCTCCTGGCGCTTTTTCACCCGCCGCCCTCACTCAGCCAAGATGCCCGCCTTGGCCGGCCGCTCCAACTCCCAGGGCCCCCCGCGCGCGATGGGGAAACAGCAGCAGCCCGACGCTCTGCGTGCTCCCCTCCGGCTCACGGCAGGGAGGGGGCGAGCCCCAACTCACCTTACCCGCGCTCCCCACCGGGCAAAGAACTCCAGGCGGACCCAGTGCCTGTTATCACGTGGTCGCTTCCAGAACGCTGCCGCCACCCAACCACCCGCCCCTTCTCTCCTTTACACAAGCCCTGCCCCTAACACTGGGAGACTTCTTATCCCATTGATTCAGACGGGCACCAACGTCCCGCCCCTAGAATCGCTTTTGGATTCCATTGGTCAGCCCTCGCTGTCACTTAACCTTGCTCTCGCCTGAAGCGACGTCCCTTCGACGCTACCTTCGTGGAGCGCTTCCATTGGAGGATTATTCAAGAGGAAGTGGCCACGGATTGGCAGCAAGTCAGAGAAGGGGGTGTTTGAATGAAGAGTTCCGATTCACTCTTAAAGTAACATTAAACTCCTCAGACGGTTACTTGTAGTTTTCTTGGGGGATCAACGTGGAAGCAGAGTCCTTCTCTGTTATTACATATATAACTCACCCTCTGCAGTTAGACATTAGCTAGACATTCGTTGGACTTTGAAGAAGCAGAATAAAAAGGTTATTGACATTTTTGAATGTTGGTGATGGAGAAAACTCCTGAGGATATTGTGGATAAGCAAGAAAACAAAGGGATCATAAAACAAATCAATTCAGAGTTTTCACTGGAGGCACAACTGACCAGGGTCAAATTAAATATTTTGGACACATGCAAAGACCCTGAGAAAAATGGAAGGAAAAATAGTATGAGTAGCAGCCAAGTGGATGAACTCAATTACAGCAATTGAAGGGTACACTGTTGGAAGATCTGAAGGGACAGGTTGGGAACAGATCATCCTGGAGAAAATCTATCTATGTGGTCCCTACAGTAATAAAACACAAAATCATCATCACAGTTAGACATATACATTGAAAAGGTTTTTAAAATGAAGAGCTTCCATGTTCCGTTAGGAAACATGGAACGCTTCACAGAAGAGAGCAGAATAGTCTATGTTACAGATAGTTTCACATTTTATTTATTTATGAGATGCGTGCCTCAATCTGTTATGATCGAGTGCTTAAATAATATAATAAAAATACAGTAAAAACACAAAATACATTATTATATTATCATCAAAAAGCCTGGGAAAAAATGAATCATTTAAAAAAACAAAACATCGGACAAGGAACCCATCAGCCACTCTAATCCAGGGCCTAGGGATAGAGCCATGTTTTAAGTGCTTATTTAAATAGGGCCAGGGTTGGGGGCCATACAAATTTCAGGGGAATGGTGTTCCAGAGGGTAGGTGCCATGATAGAGAAGCTCCACTTCCTGGGCCCACCAGGTGACATTGTTTGATCAATGAGACCTGGAGCATACCAATTCTCTCAATTCATGTGGGATGAGTTGAAACAATGGGTGATAGATAGTCCCTTAGATAACCAGGATCTATGCCACAAAGAGCTTTATAGGTAATAACCAGCAGCTTGAATTTCATCTGGAAGCCTATGGCAACCAGTGCATTTCACAGAGTAGAAGTGTCACAAGGGCATGCAATGGCTTGCCCATAATTGCCCATGCCACCACATTCTGGCCCAGATGCTTCTGAGTGGTTTGCAAGGGCAGTCCTATTTACAGCATATTGCAATTGTCCAATTACAAGGTGACCAAAGCATAAGTGACTATATTAAGGGTCTCCTAGTCCAGGTAGAGGTGTAATTGGTGCACTAGATGAATTTGTGCAAAGGCCCTCTTGGCCACAGCTGCCACCTGCTGCTCAAACTATGATTAAGTCTGCTATCTAGATAGACACCACCTGTAAAATAAGGCTGTTCTAGCCCCAGTGTTTCTTCTGGTCCTATTTTTTTCTTAACTAGTCCCATGGCATACAGCAGGTGAAATGGGGGCACAAATGGTACTGACTCAAATCAAGCCACTATGATGTTGTTGTTGTTGTTATTGGAAATTATTTTTATAAAGTAAACATCATCAGGCAAACAACAAAGATAATAAATAGCTCTTAACCAGAAAGATGAATATCTATCTCTATATCTGTCTATCTCTATATCTCTCTGTCCATCTCTGTTTCTCTCTCACACACACATACACACACAATCACAAATCCATTGAATAATAATTTGGGTTTTAGGCATGCTATTTCAGTGTGCTCATCACATGTAAACTATATGAGGCATGTTCCAATTCTCATAGTAGTCTCTAATAGGGACGTTGTTGTTGTTCAGTCGTTAAGTCGTGTCCGACTCTTCATGACCCCCATGAACCATATCATGCCAGGCCTTCCTGTCCTTCACTGCCTCCCTGAGTTTGCTCAGTTTCATGCTCATCACTTCAGTGATGCTCTCTAACCATCTCATCCTCTGCCTTCCCCTTCTCTTTTTGCCTTCAATCTTTCCCAGCATCAGGGTCTTTTCCGAAGAGTCCTCTCTTCGCATTAGGTAACCAAAGTATCTGAGCTTGAGCTTTGTTATCAATCCTTCCAATGAGCAATCAGGGTTGATTTCCTTTAAGATTGACTGGTTTGACCTCCTAGCGGTCCAGGGGACTCTTAAGAGTCTTCTCCAGCACCACAGTTCAAAGGCATCAATTCTCTGGCGCTCAGCCTTCTTTATGGTCCAGCTCTCACAGCCATACGTTACTACTGGAAAAACCATAGCTTTGATTATGCAGATCTTTGTCAGCAAGGTGATGTCTCTGCTTTTTAATATGCTATCTAGGTTTGCCATAGCTTTCCTCCCAAGGAGCAAGGTCTTTTAATTTCATGGCTGCAGTCTCTGTCTGTGGTGATCTTGGAGCCCAAATAAATGAAGTCTGTTACTGCTTCCATTTCTACCCCTTCTGTTTGTCAGGAATTGATGGGTCCAGATACCATGATCTTAGTTTTTTTAATGTTGAGTTTCAAGCCAGCTTTTGCACTCTCCTCTTTCACCCTCATCAAGAGGTTCTTTAGTTCTTCCTCACTTTCTGCCATTAGGGTGGTATCATCTGCATATCTGAGGTTGTTGATGTTTCTCCCTGCAATCTTAATTCCAGCTTGTGATTCTTCCAGCCTGGCATTTCTCATGATGTACTCTGCATATAAGTTAAATAAGCAGGGTGACTTAGCAGACTCATAAATGAGAGGGACCCTACTGCTTGGCACATTCCACAACTAGGAGCTGCTTAGAAGCTGTTCTGAAATACTTTAATTCAATTTATATCTATACTCAGATGGTATTTCCCATTATTTCAGTTTAGCACAGTATAGTGCAATCCCTTATGTGGAAAGTTGCTTTCTGCTCATAGGCTGAGAAGGCTCATAGGATCCATGGCTCAAAAATAAATTTCCCAACTTTTCAGAAATATTTTTGAGGTTTCATTATTGCATAAATACCCAGGGTGCACAGAACAATTCTACACCTCCCTGCTGCTTTCAGATACCAACCTTGCTATAACATACAATGTTGCCAAGTTCTGCACAGCAGTACTCAAAATTTGTCTGATGATGACCTGTCCCAATAGAAGAGAATATGTGTAGCTCAGGATTGAACTGTGGAGTCCTTGGGGTTCTCTGAGCTTGGTTGTTTTCTTGCAAACGTTTCATTACCAGCCCAGGTAACATCTTCAGTGCTAGAATGGAATAGGATTTGCTCTCTGTTTATATACAGTGGCATGCCCTGCCAGTGTTGGTGGGGGTTTTGTTTTGTTTTATTTTTTCCCCCTCTGGTAGTTCCTTGATTAGGGTATGGTCTAATACCCTAACTGTCAGCATCTTAGACCAAGCTAAATCCAAAAATGCGAGGGAATTCCTGGAAGCTTGGTATTCAGACAAGTCAGCCATCAACAGGCACATAGACATAAACAACATCTACACACTATTCAGAAGAGACAATAAGGAAACAAGAGACTGGAACATCTCCTCACCAGCAATCATCACCCAGATAAGCAGAGATTAACACCAAGATTATCATCAGACATACAATCAAGCCGTAAACAGTACCGTAGTCAAGGAACTACCAGAGGGGGAAAAATCAAAACAAAGGAAAACCCCCACCCCCACTAACACTGGCAGCGTATGCCACTATATCTAAACAGAGAGCAAACCCCATTCCATTCTAGCACTGAAGATGTTACCTGGCCTGGTAATGAAATGTTTGCAAGAAAACAACCAAGCTCAGAGAACATCAAGGACTTCACGATGACCTGTCCATAGGCTTAATGAGAACCTAGTTTGCCATATTAGAATGCTCCATAATTTGATAGATATAGTCTTCCCCATACTAACCTTTTATGATCCCCTACACCCATCTAATGCTCCTACCCTTTCTTTTTGATCCTTATAGACTTTTATATATACTTTCTGTTTTAATATCTTCTAGCTTTTCATAATTTTTTTAGACTTTAGATCTATCTTCTATGCTTTTTCACTGACTGCACCCACCCTCCTTATGCTGGTCTACAACCATAATAAAGACTTGATTGGATTTGACGCTTGAAGGTCCTCATAGATGCTGTGCTCCAAATCCCAAGAACTCCCCATGAGTTGATGAGTACTCCATCTTTGCTAGGCAAACAGGAGAGTGTAAAAATTAGCCGCCAACCAGTGCCTTGCTCCACCTCCTTCTTTTGCTGCATTTGTTTTCATTGTGAGGATAAGCTGTAAAGCCGACCCTCTGCTCCAAGGCATCAAGTACGAGGATACCATGGCATGACAGCTGCTTTCCAGCTGATAGCAGAGGGAGAGACAAGGAGCTTGGAGTTAGGATGAGCAAGGGGAAATGTCCCTTCTTCGAGCTGTGCAAACCTCCAGCATTGCAAGTTGGAAACTGGAAGTTGTATGATTTGTGCTCTTCTGCAAGTAAGCCAGAATTAAATTGGCTCAGCAGTTCAGCATTCATGGTGGCAGGGGGACACAGAGGTGTGGCACAAATCCAGGAGCTATCCAATGCCACTGATCCTAATATATAACTCTTAGGTCTGGAATTTTGAATCCATTAACCAACAAATTAACACTTTAATCATAGATTTACGCCCTCCTCAATTATAGATCACCTTATAAGAAGCAAAACCATTATAATGTTGTAATCTGGAAAGATTTGCAGGCCATCTGTACAGGCCATGTAGATAATCCAGCCTGAAATTCCCTGTATCTTAACTAATACATTCAGAGTCTGAATAACAAAATGTGAAATGAATAGCAGAATAGAAAAATGAATCGACTGGTCACATAGGTAGATCTGATGTTACATTTTTATTGTATATTTTGTGTTCATAATATTTTAAACTAGATTATTAATACAAATCTACCGGTTTTTTTTGACAGCCCCTTTATTTCACTGGGCATGCTGGCTTTAAATATTTAATACTACAGTATGTGGTATGTTCTGCTAGATGGCAGCACATGGCCAATCTAGAAAGCTAAGCATTATCTGGTTAGTACTTGGATGGAGAATCTGGGAAGTCTAGGGCTGTCAGCTGAAAAAAAAAAATGTGGGACAAGGCATTGGAAAACAACTTCTGAATTGTTGCCAAAAAGCCTACCTGGACGTGTCTGTGTATGTCACTGGGCTTCAAAACAAATTTATCTCTTATTATGTACTGCAAAGTGTTATTTGACTATTTTTCAAATTGCTAGACTTGTCTTACTGCCAAAAACCATTTTAACAGCATTAACAGGCAAAATGTGTGTGTTTATTTCACAAGCACATATACTTGTATACTTCTGAATTAGCAGTTTACAAATGGCAGTTGAGTTGGTCACTCTACCATTTGAAAGTCTAGATAAAATGCTCTGGATTGTTCAGTCATCAGTGCTTTGCAAATGGTCACTGTGTGTATTTTATATGTATTTAACCTTTAATATGATTGTCATTCTTGTATCTCAGTTCTGCATATCTGCCTGTCAGTTTAGGGTAATTCTTCATGCATCTGATGAAGTAGGTTCTGGATTCATGAAAGCTTGCCAGTTTTAAGGTACCAGAATATATTTAAGGTACCAGAATCGACATGTAGTCCAGGTTGTGAACAAATACTTTGGCCCAAGTCTATGAAGAAAGTCTGCAAAGAAAACCAAAAGTAGCAATGGAACTGAGTCTACATGAAACTCCTCTTTGTGATGCGTATGTATTATACAGGTTGCCATAGTAGTTGAATCCATAACAAAAGGGGGCCAATTGCATTTCAGAAGTAGGTCTAAATAATACTCACCTTGATCAGAAAAACATCCAAAGCAGTGAGGGGTGAAGAGGAGGAGAAATGGAAAGAACAGAGACAAGAGTTAAGGGTGCAAAACTATTACATAGAAGGGTGTGCAGTTCTTTTCAGGGCCAAGACATAGATGACACCTTTGAACTGTACATTGATACTGTTTTTAAAATTTGCATTAAGATACACGTGCAACAGTGTGTAATTAGGGGAATAAACTGCCAAAGGGTTTCTTTCTGCAGAAGACTGCTGAATTCAAATGAATGTATATACAGTAGGTTGTGACCAACTTATGTAAATCACTGGTATCCTTTTTTTCCCTTGTGTTTTTTGTGGCACACTAACAGATTTTGATCATTTTCAGGAGACTCAGGGACAGTCAGCTTTGTCAGCATTATGACTTACATTAGAATTCTAAGCAGGACCAAGCAAATATAATGTGCATGCTACATGTTAGGGGAAAAGAACATGTGGCCTTGCAGATGTTACTGAAATTATAGTTCCCAATATCTTTCACCACTGGCTTCTGTGAGTTATATCTCAGAAATTTCTGGAGGTTTCTTCACTTTGCTATACGTTATTTAAACTATATAATCAAGCCATCCTGCTCTATGTAATTTAAAGCAAAGAAGCAACAGACAAGAGCTGCATGCTGAATCCTCTTTGCATTCTGGTTTCATCCAAAAATTGCTTCCCCCACTGGTTTTCTTCTGAAGAAAGAGCAACCATGGAGAAGAAAAAAACGTTCAGTTAGTGAGCTTTACATATCACAGTAACCCGTATTTGCTTTAAGCATTACTAGTTAAATAAGTCAAAATGGGTTTGGACATTGCACTAAGCATTAAATATGGCTTTACAAATTAGAAGGGCTAGACTCATATGTACACCAAACCAAAGCCAACAATCACATTATCTCCATCCAGTACTTACATTCTCAACAAGGTCCTGTTGTTGTTAATAACTATGTTTAATATCCTCAGAGTTCAGAGCTGTTTAAACTCTGGTTACGTGGGTGATTTTCACACAGTGAGCTATTACCTTCTGCTACACTCTTGCACCACTGTGAATGCTCCCATGAGCCATGGTGGCTTTTTGGGAATTCATTGAATGAGGAAAGGGGAGGAAGGAAGAGCCATCTAGCTGGCCAGCAGGGGTATGGAAAAATTTGGGGTTTTCCTTGGGGGAGGGAAGCCATATTTCTGAACAGGTCCTGAAGAATACGGAAAAGAAACCATAGCATCTTAAGTTCAGGAGGATGAGTAGGAATCTGAGGAGCCTAGGAAATGGGGCAGGACAGGACAGTAGGTTGCTGTCTGCCTTGCCACTTCAAAGGAAAGCTTCACTGCAAAGCTGCCCTGTGTTTCTTCTGGAGCAGGAACTGAGCCCAAAGTTAATTGGCTTCACTTCCTAAGCCTGCCTGAAGCCTCACAACAACCTGTTAGCATGTTGTTGTATTATATACAATAACTGTGCTCCAAAAAAATTTAAATCATATGCAGTGAGGTAACATCACAGAGCTGATGCCTGTCTGGGGCTCTCAGAACTTATACTCCATGTCAGAAAATATGTTTTCCAGATGTAACATGCAAGACTTTTTTTGCTTTGGCTGACTTTCTGATAAGACTGCCACACCTTCTTTGGCAGGCTACCTAACTATTTGAGAAGGAAAGTTCTTAATCTGGTACTGAAGATCCTTTTTAGCATTTTACATTTTGTAAAAGATACTTCGTACTCGAGAAATAACTGGCATGCATTTCAGAAGTTGCAAGTTATTCTTTCTGGCCTCTAGAATCTTCCTGTCTGTCTGTCTGGCATTTTATTAAACTGAAAATGTAGGAAACAATGCAGTAAGGAAAGGTACAATTGCGTCTTTATATCCTGTGAGTATGCTCTGTTCTCCAGTAGGGACTTTGCATCATCCTTTGGTTTCTCTTTCTCATATTTGTCAAATGCAGAGGCAAGTGGAAAAACAGTATCAGACTTCTCCAACTTGATATCCAACTTCCACTAATGGCAATTGTGCAATATAATGAGCTACATTAACTTATAATTTTGACCTACAACTGGGAATCTTGTTATACCTTGTTGGGTTTATATATTACAATATGCCATGGCTTAATAAACCTTGATTTGTTAAATACATTATAATTGGCTGGATTCATACTCACACTTAACCACAATTAAATTAGCCATAATATGTGAACCCACTGTCAGTATTTTTCAATGTTTTAAAAAAATTATTCCATACGTTTACTAGTGTAATTAGCATATATGATAGTAAAGGAAATATATTTTGAATGGTGGTATAAAAGTTACTACTGTAAGCCTTGGTTCATCCAATATACTTGGCTAAAATGTATAGTTAATTTTGCTTGGTGTGCTGTGTGAAACCAGAAAATTGCATTAATGTAGTACATTGAGGTTCAGTAAACCATGCATGAGCACAGTTTATATCAATGACTTCAAAAGTATCAGTAAAAGTAGTTTATTGTAATAGTGGTAGGAGGTAAAATTGTATAACTACACACGTCTGTTTATTTCTATGGGCCATTTGGTATGTGCACTTGATACGTTAAACTTTTTGTTAAAGATAGTCTTCATTAATTCATTAGGATAACATTCTAGTTTGTTACCTTAATATTATGATCCTATCTAAGACATAAATTATAAATATCACAACTACTAACACTATGTAGTTGGTTAATTATACTGATTAATGTAACCAACACAAGTTAAACACTGAACTGTCAACTGACAGTCATAAAACAAAACCATGTTCATTTAGGTATTTATTGCATGCAAAAACATGATTGGGTAAAACAGGAACAGCAATTGTGAGACATTGCAAGTCACATGATGACATTAGGTAAGTTAACAACATGATGTGAGGCATAATTTCAGTGAGGGTGTGTATATGTATATGTGTGTGAATACACTCAAAAGGAATAGTTTATCTCCACTGCCAAACCTGTTCACGCCTGAGGCTTTGGCTGAAACAAGTACTTGAATAGCCACAACAAAGTACTACCTGGTGAGTACAGTGAGTACTTTTTGAGAACAGGAAGAACATTTTGCTTGTTTTTAATGGCTAGTACTGTGCACATCTGTCTGCGTATGCTTTCTTAGAAAGCTCTCTCAATAAGCACAACCAGATAGCCAAAGGCCACATACAGGTAGTCCCCAGGTTAAGAATGCCCATTTTATGGATGACCCATAATTAAGAATATTATAGCAAAATCTGAGTTAAATACACAATGATTCAAGTTAATTACACAATACTAATTATACAGTATTATATAATAATACTGTTCTGGCTTACATACCAATTTGACTTAAGGACAGACCTTCAGAATGGAACTCATTCTTAAACTGGGGACTACCTGTATTAGATTACTACAGTTACCCTGTATTAACAACCAGTGTAACTGATCAAAGTTTCTTCCTTCCAGAAAGCCATACAGGGGAAAAGAGGATCCCATCTGACTACATCACCATACATTGTGATAGCATACTGGTCCTTAGGTCATATCAAAGTTCCTGTGAGGCAACTCTTTGAGAAAGATGATCCACTCTTCTATTTGTGCCAAGGCTCACCAAGATTTGACCTCTAGGTCAAGGGTTAATGTCACGACTTAACCTGAAATACTGGAGGAAGGGAAGGAAGAGAAAAAATCCAGTTTCTGGAATATTGAGGCTAATGGCCACAGCATCCAGGTGAAACTAATTTCTCTTTCTCTCTTTTAGAAAATATTGACCAGGACAGCTTTCTCTACCCTGGTGCAGATGTAGACTATAACTCCCAGAATTTCTGTCATCATGACCATTCTTGGGCTGTAGTTCAACAGATCTGAAGAACACGAGAGTGGGGAAAGGTATACATGTTATAGGTCTACTCATCCATGTTCAATATCCTATGATTTGCTGCAGCAACTATGGTAGAATTATATTTAGATTATTCTCATGCTGCTATTAAATAGAACTTGGACAAGGAAAGGAAAAGGATATTAATAGTATATTAATAGGGAATTTTCAATCACTGTAAAACAGTGACCTTAGTATTAGCAATCACAATAACACTGATAGGAGAAATAACAGATATAGGAGAAGAGGTATGCCCATATGCTATAAATTTAAACAGTTTTAATAGTCATTCCCTTTCTGGGAACCATTGTCCTGTGACTAAATCTTGTATGCCATTTAGAGTCTTTAGAGTCAAGTTGTTTATAAATGTAATTAAAAAAATAGGGATTGAGATTTCTTATTTTTAACAGAGTATTCTCTGGGAGAAGGTAAGCTAAGTAAATGGTGTAAAACCGGGGGGGATGATGTTCCAAAGGGTGGGTGCCATGATAGAAAAGGCTCTCCCTCCTAGGTCTCATCATGCTGTTACTTTATTCAAAATTAAATGAGGACAGTCACAATGGAAACATTACCCTATATACATTACTAAAGGGTATCTGTCCCTTATTTCAATTATCTGAAGGACTATTTTTTCCTACACAATCCTGCCAGAGCATGAGTGGCCTTTTTGAAGGTTTCCATACAGTGACATCTGTACGGAACTGAACATGAGACAAGGTGACATCTGACCTGGGCATCCCCACCTTTGAAATTGTTCCCAGAGAAGCTTGCAGGAGTCATTTCCACCATCTTTTCAAAATAGGATGCTTACGAAGGACAGGGACCAGTTCTGTGACTGAAGGGCTGTCAGAGGACAGTCTTCATTTTATTGACTATTTAGAGGGCTTTCCAATCCAACAAGGACAATAACCATAAGAAGGGAGAGCAAAGGCTTTGAAGTTGCCCATTCATATCATCTGACAGCAAACTGAACAGACATACTGATCATTTAAAGATAGATGGTTTGATTATGAATCTCACTAACTTTTAAAAATATAACACTGCATTATATATTATATGCTTTCCAAATTTGTAAACCACTATGGGAGATGTTAAGCAGTATTTTAAATAAAGAAATTATGAATTTGTATGTCTAGCTAACATTTCTGATCTAATGATGCTACATAATATCCCAGTCCTCTCTGTAATGTTGTACATGTTGGCTTTCTATTCCAGAATTTCTTCTCTAGGTTTCTTACTGGTATCCTCCATTTCTAATTCTCCTTGTCATGGAAGCCATTTATAACATTCTACAGGATGTGCGTGATTACTGGGCTGATCATTTCTCTCGTAGATTTTTACCCAGAAGGCCAACGCTTCGCCAAGCAACTTCCTTATCCACCTTTTATTTATTGGACTACAAAACCCGACAAGCTGAACTTGGAATGGATTATGGCCATCCATGTGCTCAGCTGAGCAAAGCAAAATTTGTCTTCCAAGATGGTGAGTGGCAGAATGATAGCATCCCCCAACAGATGCCCTTACTGCAGTTATTCTCCTCTTCAGATAAGGAATCACCCAACAAGGTCCTGAAGAAAGCAAACAAAGCCTTACTGGAAGAGAATAATTACTTGAAGCTACAGCTTGAGCTGCTGATGGACATGCTGACAGAGACCACTGCACGACTACACTCAATAGAAAAAAAGCTGGACAATACTACTTGGCATTCAAATTTGAAAAAGTCAAATAACAAGGTGCTGATGCTTCGAGCTTAATAAACACCTTAGATATAAGACCTAAAACAATTGTATTTCTGAAATACTGCTGTCCAGACACTTAATAAAATCTTGCAAAAGATAATTTTATGATGGCTTTGATCTTGTTTAGTGTGTTCTGGCTCACTGAGGTGTTGAGGAGAGAGGAAACCCTCCCATTAGCATTCAGTTCTGAAGATGGATGGGCTCACAATGAGCAGCAATTGCTTCCTGGGTAGTCTTTCCTGCTGATATGAGCACCCTGTCCCAGAAGCAACTCTCCAGGATGGACTTGCATGGTACTAATTCAGCTGTTTCTGCTGTTATTTCCTAGCAGTTAAACATACATGAGAATTTCCCATAGCCCACAATAGGCTTACAGCAGCTGCTGTGTCACCTAGCAAACTTTCATGGGCCACTGCTGGAAGTCAGCTCTTCTGCTGTGTGGCTGTCACCTTTCTCTTCCTAAGAAACCAGTATCAGACAGCAATGCAATTAGAGCAGCAGCCATGAAGGAAATGCAGTAATGTCCCGCTTACTCCTGTCTACATTGCAGCTTGCTAGTATGTGCTTATGCATAGATAACTGAATTCCACCAAATTATAGTCTCCATTTATTCATGTAAGCTGGCATTTTCCACCCTTAAGGACAGTGGCTTTCCAAGTTCTTCAGCAGAAAAAGAGATCTTTCTTATTAGTTGTTACCTGATTTTTTTAACTCAAGCTGCCTGAGGTTTATCATCACATTTATTGATGACTGGAAACCCTTCATAAAAATGAAAAAAAAAATGAACTTGTGATTTATGGTTTTGATGATTAGATATAGAAAGAAGAGAGTTATGATGTAACTTTAGAGAGAGGTTAAAATATAATTGTACTTAAAACTGCTGTGAAGAATATCAGAAGCTATTTCTTTATACCTTTATATCTTTCTCTATATCTTTCTCTTTTTTTCTCTTTTCTTTTCTTATTACACTTTTAGCTTTTTCTGTTATTTCTTTTTTCTTTTCAATTTAGTTTGTATTGTACTTATTATTGCTTTTAAAACGTTTAATAACAATTATATATATAAAAAAAGAACCTGAGGTTCCTCATCAACTTTATGTAGAGGGTGCTTTAGTGAACTGTAATCAAACATCATAGTGAGATAAATACATGCAATGAAGATATCTCATCTGGACTCCCATTGTCAGTTTTCTGCTGTGGATCTGACATATAAATAACTATACATATATATTTTTCTTTCCTGCTTTCTGTTCTGCCTTGGCAAGCTGGCTGTAATATGTGCAAACATTTAATAACCAGTTTGCATAAACCTGACTGGACCAGCTAGATAATATTCCCTGCACAGGAAGATTCAAAGAAAAAAGCTTCTGGAAAGCTTGCTATTTAACCTGGGGGAATGGGGAAGGAAGGGGAGGGGAGAGGGAGAGTAATGTTTATACAGAAATTAACCAAGTTCCCTCTCCTTCCCCCAACCAGGGCTTCCTGTCTAGAGGGTAAAGGTATTAGTCACTTGCGCGGGTGCTACTTGGCTTGAATCAACTATGAAGGGCATGAAAATTCATGGCTGCTTCATTTCTTGTTCTAGTAGGTAAGCAAGGCGATGGTGACAAAGATGATTGATGAGCTGGCTGCGGAAAAGAAAGAGAAAGGAGGGGGTTAACTTTCCACTTGCTAATGTTAAATTATAAGGCAAGTGCTTTTAAAATAAAATATATATAAAGTGAATTGAAATACAAGACAGTAAACCACATTTCAGTTCTTTACTGTACTCCAATGCACCCAATGGTCTTTCTCTTACTTCCCTCTTTGTGACAGTTCTGCCTTTCCCTGCTTATAGTATTTACTTCATCTTTGGGATTATGCAATATTTTGCTGAAAATGTTACTGGGGAAAAAAAAGTATGTTGATATGCTAAGCTTATCTTTTGCTGACTCTGTTTTAAAAAGTGGATTCTGTTCCTTTCCCATTTAGATAAGCAGCAGTGAACTGTTTGCAGATGTTCTCTCCAACCTTCTAGTTCCTCTACCCCGTAACTATAATGGAGATATTACATAGCTGCGGAAACGAAGCTCAAAAAGCAGCACCCAAATTCTTCTAGAGTTTCACCCAATTTGAAAAGAATTGGCATAATGACACTCTGAGATATTTTTGGATCTGTTGTTCTGCTAACCTGCTGCTAAAATTTGTAATATTTTAAATATTGAACTATCATACGTCATCCAAGTACAAACATCAGAAGGAGTCTGATGTTAATTTTTTCCAATTAACGCATTTATTAAAATGCACAAGCATGTATGACCTGCTGCTTACTTCATCAGATGGATAGAGTGCTTGAAAGATTGGGTGACTTTGAGAAACAGGAGGTTTTTAGAACTAGAAGGGCATGATTTAAGATTTGGGTGGCAAAGCTATTTATGGTATGACAAAATTAAAGTTAATGTAGATTTTAAGATGGATAGAGTGGCTGAAGTGAGGTGCAGCACACAAAAGCTTCTGATTTTTGGCTACCAAAGACAAATGTGGCTCTCCTCCTAGTACAATATTATGCCTTTTTTTTATATTTTATTGCTTTGGTTCGTTAATTGCCAACACAAATGAATTAAGAGGTGGCTGGGGAATTCTGGGAGTTGAAGTTCACATCTTTAAGTTGCCAAGGTTGAGAAACACTGCACTAGACATTTATTGTAGACATAGAGGAAAAACAGAGGGAGAGAAGATGCAAAAGGAAGAAGAAAACAGAAAGTGGAAGGAAACAAAAGGGAGAGGAGAGAAACCCAGATACAGGAAGACTAAAGACAGAGAAAATGACATATATACATTGACAAGGCCATTAGCAGGAAGCTGTTTTACGGAAGGGGCAAGGCAGCTCCCTCCTCCTATGCTATATAGAGCCATTACTGCATTCACTTGCACACAGGGAAAAATAGCACACTATATAGGGTAGCCACTGATACCACATTAGGGATTTCAGCACCGAACATCTACTCACATATGTTTTAGGTCTATCAACTGTACCAAGCAGCTCCTCCTGTCCCTGGAATCCACTTCACTAAAATGTACACTTCTACTGACACTCCAAAAGCTACAAATGTGATATTACATGCCACATTGGCAGAGATGCCAGAAACTCATGAATATTTCTGTGAGACGCTGAATAAAGTAACATCGTAAAACAGAATTAATAAGGTAAAGAATGCAATATTTTTTTTGCTGGTTCATAGAACTCGTGTCTCTGCTAAGAAAAGGAAGCAAGTGAAAAGCCAATTCTTAAGTTTGCTAATGCTGAAAACTCCAAGCTCATTTACCATACTTGAAACAAACCTTTTGAAAAATGTGTAACATTCCCCCTCCACAATCGCCTATGGCTTTCCAAGAGTTTGCAACTGTTAGTCTGAGACTTCAGCAATAGAATAAAATGTAGCACCTTGTTCATGGATCAACATGGTTAGCTCCTGGTTCAGCGTGTTGTGAGGCAATTGAGTTAATTCAGTCTAATGGCTCAGGTAAGCAGGAGTTAGTGTATTGCACAAACATACCAGTCATTAACAGTAACTTCAAATTAACACAGCAGGAAAAAATCTTGTAAAATGTTTAAAGATAGTTTTATTCATATTTTGTCTTCTAGTTACATAAACAAAGTAATTCTAACAGATTATCTCCATTTTTACAAATGTTATTTTGTTGTGAAAGGTTGAATATGAATTATTAAAATGTTCTATTTCATGATTTATTCTCTGACATTTACATATTATTTGTTTTGCTTCTGTGGTTTGTGTTTTAAATGTTGTGCTCTTGTGCAGTTTTTAGAATTTTCAATGTTTTTTTGATCACTAAAAAAATAAAAAGCTGTCTCTTACAGAGTGATTTATATTATGTCAACATGTACATTAAAAGTTACACATTGTACTACAAACTAGTCAACTTCATTTTAAATGAGCATCTTTTGAATATTCAGCCTGGGTGGTCAATTTATGATTCTGTGTATTTTGTGAACCCATTAAATTTGGCTAATTGAGTACACTATAGTTAAATTAACTATGGATAAGTAGATGCAAATACATGCAATACAACTGCAGAAACTTTTCTTGGACCATTCCTTTTCAGGTTGTAGGTGAATGATTGGCACAATGGAAAAACTTGACACTATTTATTACATTTATATCCTGTTTCAATCCAAATTGTCTCAGTGATTTTCTAGAAGCTGAGATGCCTGAAACTCAATTTCAAATTTTGCACTATGATACTCTACTTCTGATCCAAGGCTAGTAGTACCCAAGTGTCATTAGCATTAGCTGAGGTGAGGTGGAGAGGATGAGAAACATGCATAACACATTTCAAGAGACCTGCTAGATCAAGTGAACAATCCATTCAGTTCAGCATTTTGTATTACACAGTGGCCAGGTAGGCACATTTAGGAAGGTTCACAAATATGGACAAGAGGATAGCAGCTCTCTCTGTTGCCTGTGATTTCAGACAACATACACATCCAAAAGACTAAGTAATTAATAAACTAACCTTCTATGAATTTGGCCAATCTCCATTTAACTGCAGTTGAGGAATAACCATATTTGCAGATCCTGCTTTTCCCCTTTATCCTAACTTATGGAAGATAAATACTAATGAAAACACAAAGTAAATAAAAAGATAAGTAAAGGCAAAATATTAACAAAATGTAAGCTATTACTATTGTGTACAGGAATTTGCAGAGGTTTGCTGTATTACTTTGTTGCAGCAAAAAATACTCCAAAGGCTTTAACATCTTAAAGACAAATGGATCATCTAAAGCATATATACAGTAGTCTTATATGGATATACACACTGGAATTTTGCCAAAAACAAAGGATGGAATATTGGATTCACTCTGGCCTCCATCCACCTGCCTTTGGATTGAGTGGTATCATAAATTGGAGTTTACAGTAAGAAAGCACCTTTCCCTGTAAAACTCCTGTTCTCTAACTTCTATTTTTCTAAGGAAGAAAAAATGAAGACTGCAAAACTCCATCTGCATAGTTCCCAGGTGGCAAGCTATCACTCCTAGTAATTTGTAGATCTCCATATTCAGATGAACCATTTTATCCTAATACCCATATTCTGATGAACCATCATCTCTCAATGCATGCAGAATGCACTTCATGCTGGTTTAACAATGGATATTTGAAAATAGAGAAGAGGCTGTGTGGGGAGGGGAGGCCCTCTACCTTGGAGCTTTTTGTTGGCTGGATTAGGCCCATAGCCAGGGATTCCAACCCTTGCTAGGAATATACAGTATTTAGGTTCTAGCCAAATAGTATTGCATCCTTCATCCAGCCACAGGAATTACTTTTAGACCGTCACAAAATAGGTAAGGTACCATCTTGTACGTATACCTTGGCACCAGTCAACTGCAAGTGTCATGGCTGATGACCATGTTTGAGCTAGCATATTGGAAAAATGCAAGAAAAATGCAGCAATGGAGATCCAGATGTTACCTTTATAGTTCTGAGCCCTCCTAAACGTGAATGGATAAAGTCTTTAGAAGCTAACCTGAAGAAGCACACTAAGGGTATGTGCCAGAGGAGACAGGACAGCCCTGACAAAGCTTATTTTTTGGAGTAGGGATTTTCCAGGAAAATATGGAAGGAGACAAAGCTCGTAGTTTCCTCCTCAAGACGTTTGTTTGCACGGCAGCCTCCTGGAATCCAGTCAGATTTCCTCCCCCCCGCGCAGAGCACTCCTACAGTCACTGTCGCGGCCTTGTGGGCCCAAACTGCTCGCCTCCCTCTTCGGCTCCTCTTGTTTTCCCGCACCCAAGTACAAAGACCCTGGGACTTTAAAGGGAAGAAAGAGGGGGTGGAAATGGTGCCTCTCCGGTGCCTTTGTAACCAGGCGATTGGTTGGCTGCAGAGGACGGACGTGGGGAGGGGTTATTTAATCTGATGTCACAAGCCTACAAGTGGGGGAACGAGTTATTTATAGAGGCGGAGAGCAGCTGCGCGGACGCTTGGTGAGTGGCGGGGAGAGGCGAGGCGAAGGGCGCGCGGGGGCCGCCTTCGGAGGTGGGGGGCAACTCCGGCGGGAGAAATCGAGCCTTTCCCGGCAAGCCGCGGCGGCGCTGATTTAATCGCCTCTTATCTTCCGGGTATTGTTTTAGCACCCTACTTGACTGGTTTATTCGTCGCCCTTCGCATCCTCCTTGATCGTCCCTGGGCGAAAAGCAGAAAAGGGGAAAACGAGAGAAAGCGATGGATCCATGTCACACCGAGGAGACCGGCCCAGAAATCCCCGGCCTTGGTGAGCGGGCGCCGCTGAGCGGCGATGGGAGGGAGGGAGAGGGGGAAAGGAAGGAATCTGGGCCTAGCGACGGTTGAGGCCGTTGCTGCGGGTTTTCGTGCGTTGGCGCAGATCGGAGAGGGGGAGGGGCCTCGTTTCAGACGCTTCAGGCCAATGTAAGTCTCTCTTTCCCCATCTCCCGGCCGGGGGAAGGGGTCCCCTGCCCGCGTCGGTGAATTATCGTCCCGCGTGGCTTTGAAAAGAAAGCGCAGGGCGCCCCTTCCCTCGCCGCCCCCCCGCGTATGCTGAGCGCTTGCTTCTTCCCCTCCCCCACCCTTTCTTTTGACCACGTCCTGTCTCCGCCATTGTCGTGGGTGTTTCCTCTGGGCGTGCTGCGCTCTCGACAGCTGTTCCGGGGCCCCGGCTGCAGCGAGGAAACGGCTAGGGCTGATCGGGCCTTTCGTTCCCTCCTGGGTTGTAGAGAAGAGGGGGGATAAAGGATCTCCGGAGGGAGGGAGGATCCTCAATGGTTGCAAGGTAGAAATCCCCGAAATGGAGGGTAGCGGGACACGTGACCGACGGCCACAACAAAACGGAGCGCCCTTTGAAGTCCTCCCGCTCTCCCCACTGCGCAATGTAGCGACCTTTGCTCGAGCTGTGTTTCGAGCGGCCTTCCCATGTATCGGATCGTCCAAAGGAACGGAAGCTTCCTCTGTTCCCACGAACTGCCGTTAGAGTAATAGGTCTTGTAATGGTATTGATGGCTTAGACGGGATCGCAGGACTCATAAGAACATAAGCAGTGCCCTGCTGGATAGGACCCCTGGCCCATCTAGTCCAGCAGTCTCTTCTCATGGTAGCCAGCCAGTTGCCTAAGGAAGCCCACTAGTCTCCCAGTGGATAGCCTTCAGTGGCAGTAGCGCTGCCCTTAAGGCTAATAGCTTGCTGTGGAAAACTGGGGGTCCTTGTGTAGCTTGCTGTGGAAATCTTCCCGGAAGTCCTTGTGTAGGAAAACCTATACATGAATGTGATGAAGGGTTTTTTTTATTTTAAAGCTCTTCAGTAGGAAACTCATTTAAATGGAGTCTGATCCTGTTTACAGTAATCAGGATCTACCAAATGAGAACGACTTCAATTGCTAATTAATTCTACTGCCTTTATTATTTTAATAGTCCATAAAGTATTTCTTTGCTTGTACATACTATGAAGTGCAGTTTCTGTGTAATTTAACATAAGTTTTCTTAATGGATCTGCTGAAAGTTTCCATAGTCTTGATTAAGAATGCTGTAGTGGAGGCTTAAAAATGTATTTTCCTTCAGCTACTTGAAGAATAGCTATGCTAACCTCTTACAATTTAGTGTAGTTGAGCTGCCAATAATCAGCTGTATGAATCTCTTGACAAGTTAGGATTTTAACTTTGGTTCTTTATATAAACCATAGGAGTTTGGTTTGCACATTAAGCCATAATGGATAGGTTCATATATTATAAACAATAAACCACAATTCTGTTATTGGTGAACCACTCTCTGAATTCACTGCATTTGTCATATGCTTTAATGATATACTGATTAATACAGCTTTTCCCTCTTAGAAATCATCTTCCTCAACATTGCCCATCAAGTAATGAACAACATGAAAGTAGAACTAATATGGCTAACAACATAATTGTGACATTAGTTTCAGGGCAAATATTTGTTCCGTCAATTGGCTCTAAATGAAAATGGTGAAGAGGTTCTACTTACAAATATTTATTTAAATTAAAGTACATATAAAGCAGTGCTACAGTTGGATTTGTTCATGGAAAATATTGTGCAGCAGTCTCCCCTTTGCATGTCCAAATCCATTATCAATGTGAGTTCTTTGTGCACATAAGTAGTTTTCTTAGTATCCTCACTAAACAATATCTTCATTTGTTAAGCAGTCAAAAAAGCCTTGACCTGTGAAAACAAAGGTACTTGAGCCAAGATGTTGAAGCTTATTAATGGGAATATTAACGGTAGAATTGGTTGTGTGTATTCATTAACCAGTTGAAGGTTGGTTTGATTATTCGCCAGATGAGTCTATCCAGAGTGTCCCCTGCCCTCATTCATTAATAAGTAAACTGGGGCTCATATTTTAATAAATATGCTTTTGTTTTGTTTTTATGCTACACCCACAAGAGAAATGGAAACTAGTATTCTTCATTTTTGATGCCATATTTTAATATATTGATTCCCTTGTGTGGTTTGCAATAAAAGCTTAAGTTAAATTAACTTTAAGTTCACTAACTCTGCATATGTAAAAGACTACTCTGTTATAGAAAACATAAGATGGGTTAGCAGACTGGTTCCATCCAGACACTTTGGACATAAGTATTAGCCAACGTTACAAATTACATGGAATTCATAGGAATTGCCCTCCAAAGCATCTGCTTACTGTTGGTCAAGAGCATATAGGTATTTATAAATAAGTCTCCATTTAACTGGAGGATATGAAAATTTGGAATATAATTAGAATATGGAGCAGAGTATAAACAGAATAATCTGTTAAACACAGTAATGCCATAAAAATGAAAAGGATGGAGTGCCTTATGAGATATTTGGAGTTTCTCTAGCTACAAAATATCAAGTGATTTAATACAGTGGTTTGTGCATCATGCTGCTCCAATATTTTAACACAGCATGATACATAAATCCATCCCAAGAATAGATACATAATGCAAAATTATGAACTGGGCCTCTGAGTTTAAAAATGAAAGAGTAAGGAGAAATAATACTTACTTGTTCTAGTAAGTATTCTTGTTTTATTTCATCATTTCTGAAATCTTCATTAACATCTATAACCAAAATAGGCATGTCTTTGAGCTTGTCAGAATCCATTCTGCAAAAGAAAATTAGGTTGTACATCACTTGGAGATTCAAGTTAAATTTTTTCAATAGTAATTAGGATTGCACTGTCTCAGATGAGTATGTTAGTGGATTTTTCATGTCTTCAGTGCAGTAACGCTTACATCAGTTATATAATATTGGAACCTTGCTCAGAATCCTAAGTGGAATGTCTTACTACATATTACTCACATTCTTTATAAATATTAATGGAATTTGTAGTTTGCAGAAACTTATTCAAAAAAATTAGTAAGAAAATATTTCTTTTGTCTGCATTTTACTTTTTCCTCTAAAGCTGTCATAGCCTTGAAGAGTTTTGCATACACTGAACTCTGAAGCTTGATTAAAATTCAACCAGAAGTTGCTAAGATCTACTGTTGTAAACAACTGAATGTATTTGTTCTTGAATCTCTTAAACATGCATGAGTATGTAAGCATTTATGGCACTGTAGTATAACATTTATATTCCTGAGAAAGTGGCATTAAGGAAATCTAAGCGGAATACATAATATTCAAGGAGGTGATTGCATTCTTCTCTGAAGGATTTTTTATTTATTCAGTTTTTCCCCCCTAGGATTAAAAATGTCTAAGCAAGAGATACATGCTTCATTGTCCTCTCATGAAACCAGATTTCATATTTATAGTGAAGGTTTTCTAGATATTCCAACTGAATTCTTTGTTATTCTCTCTCTGTGCTGTAGCCTCTCCGTCCACTTCTGTATTTTAAAAATACAAATAGAATAGAAAATATGCTACATGGCTAATTTGTAAAGTGCTTTCAAGTGCACCTAATGAGTCTCCTTGGATTTTATATCTACCTATGTAGAGCCCAGTATAAAGCATATACATTTGAAAATAGGTCCCAACTGAATTCTGGATGAATTTGCTTAAATGTAGATTTAGGATTGCAGCCTTAATATTTAATTAATTAGACTGATCAGTGAATGGGTTGCAGATTCTTGGCATTTAATGTATGTAAGTACTAAAGATAATTATCAAACTATGCTAAATACTGAAATTTCCATTTTAATAACATTTTATTTTAATGGTTAAATCAACACCAGTGTCAGAATCTCTTAACAGTTAAGTCTCCATTGTTGTTTCCTGGCAACAGTGAGTACTGATATGGAATCTTGACATCAAAATGA
The DNA here is from genome assembly GCF_059951505.1 of Python bivittatus. Taxonomy (NCBI): domain Eukaryota; kingdom Metazoa; phylum Chordata; class Lepidosauria; order Squamata; family Pythonidae; genus Python; species Python bivittatus. The sequence continues at coordinate 35,499,173 of NW_028277035.1, read as the reverse complement.
TCAAAAGACTTGAGGTCTAGGATTAGACTTGTCAGGACTCCAATTGCTCTTAAGTAGTAATCAGTTTTGTTCATGAATACTTAAAGGTAAGATATTGTTATAAGCATGTATAAATTGAGTTAAGAAAATGTGTTCCTGTGGCAAAATGCCAATTTATTGATTGGGGATTTGGGACTTTTTATGAAAGTCAAAAACCCTAGATACAGTCTCAAATCCATAAAAGTTACCACCAAATTTTAATTTAATGTGATAGGGGAAACAATTACTTGATTAGGGAATAACAACTATATTTTAAATTACATTTTTATCCTGCCCCCCACCCTCTAAATACCAACTGACTGTTCCTTAAACCAGTAGATGGTTAGGATTTATACCCAGTACAGAGAGAGACAGTGCATGGTGAAATCAAAACTTGCTATGTGTATTTTTGACGATTTTGTGTTGTGGTTAATCCAGCTTGGGTAGTAGCTGCATCCAGATCGAGAGAATAATACATGCTCCTAATTTTGTGCCTGAATGAGACCTCCAGTGTATTTATCCAACTCTGTATGTAGCTTTGAAAGATCTAATTTTAAGAGCTTGGGGGAGGAGGTTTGAAAGTTTCAGACTGCTTAAATCTTTCAGTTGCCATCAGATTGTAGTCTAAATGGTCTACATATTATGGATATAATCTCATTTTGATATCAGTATTATATTTAAAATCATAACCAGTTTGGGGTGGGCAGAAGGAAACATACCTCAGGAGTTGTGCAGAGGTAGATAATACCATCTAGTACTAGGTCAACTCAAATTGGTTCAACAGCCAGGCATTGCCAATCCTGATAAATTGCCCACTCAGTTTCAGTTATGTCTCCTGATTCAAATGAGTTGGAAGAAAACACATACCTATAATAAAATAGATACAAGTATATGTTATAATATTAAAATAAACTTTTGAGAGTTTTTCCTGTGTCAAGTCAAGTAAATGTGATTCTGCTCAAGATCATGCTTGCTGAACCCAATGCCTTCCAGATGGATTGGACTTCATCCCAGTATTATCTAGCAAAACTATTTCTGACATAGGATTGACAGTTTCTCCTTTTAATGTGATTGTGGATTAATTAACTTTATTAACAGCAAACATATATAAAAAGAAAGTGTATTCTTACCTGTCACTGTAGACTGATCTCTCAAAAAACTGCACTGGATGTTCTGCTTCATATAATTTAGCAGAAACTGGTTTTAATTGTGCTTTGACTCTACTTAAACAAGTGTAAGTTTGAAATGTGTAAGCCCATCTTGTAGGCTGCTTGAACAACATCTGAAGTAGATTTCCCCCATTCTTCTGGGATGTTGAAAGCTCCTAATTAACATAAAAATCTGTCATAAACATTCAATTTTTTAAGGTGCTACATAAGCACTCTCATTGCATTAACTACTTAAGTGACTTTGTTATATCTGTAGAACTGGACAATTCATATGTCTAATCCTAAAATAATTCATGCTGATTTGGATTTTAGGAACTGATCATCTGTCCCATTCCCTCATTGCAGTCAAAATTTACTTGATATTTATCTTCAGATGTCTGAATGTTGCACCACTTAGCAATTGGTTCAGGAATTATTTCCCACTCATCTCTATAATATTTTAGTAAACGACAAAGGTAGATTTCCCTACAGCTGTGAAAAAAAAGTTGACATTTACATTTGGCTATAAATATAATATGTAGCAGATGATCCTATCACGTTCTGTGACTATGGTCTAAAATATCTGACTTTTGTAAATTACTGAGATTGAAATTAAAATCAGCAACGAGGACTGGCAGTTTCCAAGAGGTTAATACTGTAATTGCATTGTAGCTTGTGTAGAAGATAGGGCAGAAAACATGACAGGAAAGCAAAGTTTACTGATCCAAATACATTTTAGTAATGCATATCTCTTTGCCCTTGGTGAGGCAGGTGATAAAAATATGGGCAGTTATAAAAAAGCTTATAGCAATATACTTGAAAACATTTCCTTGATTTTTTTATTAAGTAAACGTGTGACCTTTTGATTGGAAATATTAAAAAAACCGAACTCATTAAAGTCCGCATGTTTCGTTTTGGTCGCGGTACAGCGGGGAAGAATTGTGATGCTCGGTCTTAATAGATCAATTAGTCTGGTGCTCAAGAGGAAATATTTCTTGGACCCTGTTCTGCATTATTATTCGAAATCATTAGTAGGACTAGCTAAGTAGATGTGTTGCTCTTTGGCCTAGCTAATAGTAACCGGACGGCGCTAACCTACTCACCGATATTCCCTTCAATTGAGACTTTTGAAGCGCTTTTGAAAGCTGCGGTTCAGTGAGTTAGGACTGAGGCAGAGTCGTTTGGCCGGAGGATATGTGATCAGGTCTTTGCTGAGCGGAACCGCAATGAGTTTCTCCCGCGCCTTCACTCCTTCAAGAATCCCGCCTCTACTTGGCCAATCCATAACGGCGCAGCCAACCCCTCCTTTTGGCTCGGCTAACGAAGACACTTCCCGCTTTCTGACGTCTACCCCTTGCCGGATCTTAGATGCAGATTTGAGTAAACTTGAAATCGCCGCCATTTATGTAGAGCCGCCATTTTTCCCCTTTCTCTACCTTCCCGGTACATTTTATCTGGAGGATAAAAAGTCTACTCATATCAGTTTTCCATATACGGGGTAAAAGTGCTCCTCTGCATTTTGAGCGCAGTGTTAGTGGTACCTCAAAGGTCTAAAATTTATTATCGCATAAGCTTCCATGGATCCCTTCGTTTCTTTAGTTGCATGTGAACGTAGTTGAATAGTCTTAACGATTGACTTTGTTGCTCTCCTGAGAAGTGACTGGTTGGCCTATATGTGTTAAAACTTGGTTTAAACCTAGGGTTTAAAAAAACGTAGCTGTGATTAAAGTTCGTGGATATGATGTTGATTGAGCAGCGGAGAGTACATTTTGAGTGTCGCATCTTAAGTTTAAAAACGTGGCGGGCTTTGTCCTCAGCGCTACGCGAAGGGCTTTTCCTGTCTGGCAGGCTGCACGCGTTGCGAACGGTGATGATTGCAGGAGCGGATATGTGCTGCAATAAGGTGAAGGGAACAGTAGTTTAATCCCGGAAAACTTTATTTCGAATTAAATTACATTCAGTACGGCATTCTTTCCGAAGTAAAATCGAATTCAGATTTGTAGGGTGGGGTGGTGCTTAAAGACGGGGGGAGGGAAGAAACCAAATCTTAAAGACGCATGCGCACTGTGGGAGTTCATGTACGCGCGTGCGTTTTGGGCTCCATTTTCAGCCACGCCGCGGCCGACTTAGAAGAAGGTGAGCTTGCTTTTAGTTTAGTATTTGTTGGTCGCAGACTAGTTCGAAGGATTTCTGGATTTGCGGTCCGTCTCCTCAGCCGGTTGTTCTCTTCAGGTTGCTAGCAGCAGTCGAAGCGCGTTTTTTGAGGTGAAGGCAGCACTAGGGCCTGGCCGAGCGGAAACGCATTACCCGTTCGCCGCCATTTCCTAAGAACGCAGCGCGTACCGCTACAGCCGCCGGCTTTCTGTGTTTGGAGAGGTGAAGTGACTCTTCAAACCGTCTCCAGGGTCTTGGACGAGGATTTCGGTCGCCATGTGTACGTGGGGTAGGCATTTGAAAAGCGGGGGAGGGCAAACGCGAAGTCTGGGGGTGTTACGTGGGCTCGGTTCCCAAATTTCTGCCCCATTCAGTGTGGCGACGTTTTTGTCTGCCCCTAGCAACAGAAGGCGAAACTGAGACCACACTCACTTCTAGCATGATGTTGAACACTGAAGGCGGTGAGGGCTATGTCGTAAAAGTGCGCGGATTGCCTTGGTCCTGCTCTGCAGATGAGGTGCAAAGATTTTTCTCCGGTAAGTTTTCTGACTCTTTTTCGTTCTGGCTAAACCATATAATGAAACTCCCCTTATCCCGCAGCAGCTTGAAATTTCAGCGTGCGAGTTTATGTGGATTTTTATTTTTCAGATGCTGTTGTAAAATGGGAAGTGGTAGTCCTTTTCCTTTCTGTTTTATATTACATTATGTTGGGCAAAATCTGTTTTAGGGAAGTAATAGAGTGCAGTTCTTAGTATACCTCCCATGGTGAGAAGGGAGCTTCTGTTTCAAGGATATCAGGATTAAAAAAGGAGGCTTATTAGAGTTTTCTTTAAAATAACTTTTATCAGTGATAGCGCTTCAAACTAAGAAAACCGGAATTGCAACTATTATTGATAACTATGTAGATTGTATGATTAGTGGGTTGTACCTATTTTGTTAGAATCTCCTCTGCTCTCCAGTTTAGATTTCTGTTACGTATAGAGCCTGTAATATATACATAAATGGTATTCTTTTTCCTTCCTATTCCAGGATTACTTGAAATTATTTTTAATTTTTTTCTAACTTTAAGGTTTGGATAGTAGCCTTGTTGTATTGTTGAATACGTTTGACTTTTGCTAGAAGTCTGCTAGTGTATTTAACTCATTCCACTTTTTCTTAGAATGCAAAATATTAAATGGATCTTCAGGGGTCCGTTTTATCTACACAAGAGAAGGAAGACCAAGTGGAGAAGCATTTGTTGAATTGGAAACAGAAGAAGATGTGAAATTGGCATTGAAGAAAGACAGAGAAACAATGGGACACAGATATGTTGAAGGTTTGGATTAAATTGACATAGTAACTGATCAGTTATTTTGGGTGGATTTTAGATGCATGAGTATTTTTTATGTGTATATAAATGTGATCCTGTTCTCCAAATGATTGTCGTGCATTAGCCTTTTTGTGCCAGATTCCAAAATTCATTAATTCTAAGTGCCTCTTGCAGTCTTCAAGTCAAACAACGTTGAAATGGATTGGGTTCTGAAGCATACTGGTCCTAACAGCCCTGATACTGCTAATGATGGTTTTGTACGTCTTAGAGGACTTCCATTTGGTTGTAGCAAGGAAGAAATTGTTCAGTTTTTCTCAGGTATGTGGGGTATAAGTCCTAGCTGTAAGTATGGGTAAAGATTAGAATTCTAGTGGCTCTGAAATAATGCCAAGTAATATTTAGTAATAACATAAGCCATGCTTAAACTTGTAATATTGAATGGTTCCTCCTTTTAAATGTTTAAAAAAGACAAAAACATAGCTTGAACTATATTTAATTTGAAATATTAACTAAAACTTAGTTCTTGCCCAGCCTTGCACCTTTTGAGGTTGGCGACACTGAAGTAGATGCTGATAGACCGAAGGAAAAGTTACTATTTTAATTTTTCCACTCTGCTAAGCTAAGTGTTCTAAATGCTTGTTGAATTTGATATGAGTCTCTAGAACATGGTAATTAAAAGTCATTCTAAATTGACTGAAAAGAGTGGATGGAAATATTTTAATGCCCCAACTTTGGATTTTGTTATTATATCAATCAAAATGTCAGGCTATCAAAGAGGTTTTCCAGAACTTTTAATCAAGTGAAGTGTTTAACAATGTGGGAGGAGGAGGGGAGAAGGGTGGGGAAGTGAGAATAAGACAAAAATGTAGTCTAGACATTGGTATTAAATTAGTTTTAGGTTTGAGGTGGTGGTCTCTGCTAGGTGCTAAAGATACTGTATTACTTTGCACAGCTGAGGATTTTGAAATATTTTCTTATTGACCTATATAGACTTGTTTACATTTATCTACTCTAAAATAAGAAATAGAACATTTTCTCTGACATTAAATATCACTACATAAGATATTTTTATATGTATATAAAAGAGGACTGGTTTCATGTTTTGCAATGTCTTTATAATTGTTCTATAAAATTTTTAAAAATAGAATGTAGTTCATGTATATATGTAGCAAAAATCAGTAAAACAAATATAAAAATGAGCTTTACATCTGAATGTTTTGAATGTATGAAGTAGTCCAACTAATTTTAAATGTATTTCTGAAATATGGTGATCAGATCAACTTGCATTAACTTTAGATTTTATTGAAAAATGTCTATCCTAAAGTTCTTACTACAAATCTTAAATGTTTACATTTTCAGTTACTTGAAATGATACAAATCATTGCCATTGTAGAACTGTAAATATTTTGCATAGATGTCTTTGAAATTACTTAGATGTGTTATGATTTGTAGTATTCTTGCTGTATTTTAATTTTAATAGAAAAATTGAATTTGTTTGTTGTAAAAATTGCTTATATATTGCTTTTCTTAGCATATCCTGCATTAATTTGAGAGCGTGTTGATATTAAAGCTGCAGAAATGTAGCTCTATGCAAGCAGGATGAGTTAAGAATCTCATGTTTGATGTATTTATATTGATATGTTTCTGTTATAGAGTTAATAGTACGGTATACTGATTCTAAATATAAAGTATAACTTCTGGTATATTTTTAAAGCTATAAGAAAATCATGATTGGGCTCGTGATGTTAATATTACCCCCTACTGGGGTTATTTGTCCTTGGGTTGAAGGGTTGGAAATCGTGCCAAATGGGATAACATTGCCGGTGGACTTCCAGGGGAGGAGTACGGGGGAGGCCTTCGTGCAGTTTGCTTCACAGGAAATAGCTGAAAAGGCTCTAAAGAAACACAAGGAAAGAATAGGGCACAGGTGGGGATGGATGGTTGGTTGGATATGTCGCTCTTCTTATGGTAAACTGTTGTTAAATCCATATTCTCTCTTCTTAAGTGCTCACTTTACAATATATACTTTCATATTCTAACACCTCCTTTGTTTTCATAAATGTTACTTTCTTTTAATTCATGTGCAGACTGGCTGATGTGCTTGTTTTGCTCTTCCCTATATCACATTACCCTGTTAATTCTGATTTAGTTTAAAGTTATTTATGGAAGTTGAGAGATTATGGCTTTACATTTCTTTAATAGCACCAATTATGCCTCTAGTTCTAAATACACATAGCATTTTATTACCATAAGAAAATGTGATTACTAAACTTGTTCTATACAATGATGTAACATTTTCTTGTGTAATTTTTCACATAAAAGTATTAACTTCCAAAAAGGTCACAAAGGGTTTATTCTAAATTTTGTGACTTATTAATCAAAGCATGCATCTTTTGCCTATGCTAATTTGCTATGCAAACGCATAGGAGGGTCTTGTGAGCACATAAAGCTTTTTGGAATGTATTGATGGGTTAAAATTCTGGCGGAGGCTAGCTTTTTAACCCTCTTCTATATTGCCATATGAGCAAAACATGGGTCCTGTTGAGTGGACATGTTTCCCTCCAGAGCATATTCTGATTATTTAAAGGCCAAGGTAGTTTGCTCTCCTAAACCCTTAAGGTTGGGATAACTTAATGAGCACATACCTCAAACTGATTTTATAAATTAGCCTTGGATAATTTTTTACTAAAAACTAAATTCTGGCCTAAATTGCCAGTTCCAAGGCTGTGTTTTTTTAAAAAATGTATTCTGTGTAATTCAGTGTGCATGTTTCTAAAAAAACTCAACTAGTTTTATGTGTGTAAATTTTCTAGGTACATTGAAATCTTCAAGAGTAGTAGAGCAGAAGTACGCACTCATTATGATCCTCCTCGCAAGTTAATGGCCATGCAGCGGCCTGGTCCTTATGACCGGCCAGGCGTGGGAAGAGGCTATAACAGCCTTGGTAGAGGCAGTGGTTTTGAAAGAATGAGACGTGGCGCTTATGGTGGAGGTAAGTAAGCAGTTTTTTTACACTTCAAATTGCCTACAGTAAGTGCATTATCTGATTAATTTCAATATTTTCTAAATTATGGTTTGTAGGCTATGGTGGCTATGATGACTACAATGGATATAATGATGGCTATGGCTTTGGATCTGATAGGTTTGGAAGAGGTAAGTATTCTTGATAAGGGCAGTGAAGTAACTTAATATACATACAAAAGATTTAGAGTGGACTCTCCTTTCTGTAGGAATGTCAGATCACAGATATGGTGATGGATCCTCTACTTTCCAAAGCACAACTGGTCATTGTGTACACATGAGAGGATTACCTTACAGAGCTACAGAGAATGATATTTATAATGTAAGTATTGTTTTGATGGATTTGTTCCACTGACTGAAGATCAACTGATCCTTAGTGTTGTATGAGAATTTTTCCTGCATTGACAGCTTCTGTGTAATGTTTATTATTTAGTTCTTTTCGCCTCTTAATCCGGTAAGAGTACACATTGAAATTGGACCTGATGGCAGAGTCACTGGAGAGGCAGATGTTGAGTTTGCTACTCATGAGGATGCTGTTGCTGCAATGTCCAAAGACAAAGCAAATATGCGTAAGTTGCATGCTTGCTCTCCTACAGAAAGCATTACACCGTTTGCATAAATGTTAGATAGTAGAATAAATTACTGCTGTTATTATTTCTTAGTACTGAACAAGATATTTGCAATGAAGTGGCTAAACTTATGTATTCAATGAGAATTTGATGGTGCTTGTTTGAGCTCAGGGCATTGCTGTCTTTTTGTTTCCACAGAACACCGATATGTAGAACTCTTCTTGAATTCTACAGCTGGAGGAAGTGGTGGTGCATATGGAAGTCAAATGATGGGAGCAATGGGTAGGTGTAAGCGATTCAGTTTCATGTTGCTGCTGCTGATGTTTAACAAAACTGGCTGATTTTATGCAGTTCCTACTTACTCTAAATGATCTGAATCTGAAATTCAACTTTTTGTCTTCATCACAGTCAAGGAAACGGAAGGAGTAGTTCAAGATTGGAACACTAACACATTGGCAGGTATATACAATTTTTAAGTATACATTCCAACAATTAAACTGTTAAATAAATAATGTATGTGTGTATGAATGGTGCTATGAATGGTTCTAGGTTAGGGAGTGGTAACTATTCATCACATTTATATTTATTATAACAATAGTGGGGGAATGTTGCTAATGTTGCTATTTTCTTTTTGGATTAAGAATTTGGGATGAAGGGTTGAATTGGCAACTATTACTGTAGTGGACAGTCTTTTTAGTAATGTCCTTTTATTAGATATTTGAATTTCAAAGTGTGCTTTTCAGTACTGCAGAGAAGAAGTAATTTCAGATGCTGAGTTTGGTTATAGAAATTCTTGGTTTCATCTAGTGTAAGGGGTGTATGCTGCTTTTATAGCACTTTGCAAATGGTTTATTTGTGCTTTGCAGGATAAGATTAAGTTAAAAAAGCTTCATATTTTCAGCTGCAAAAAAGTTTTGCAGAGAAATGAAATAAGTAAGCTATTAATTAGAACTACAGTCATCCGAGTTTTGCATATTGCTTACTGAAGTAGATAATCAGCATTAGAAGCGATAGAATTAGAAGAATTAGTGATAAGAAAAGCTGATACCCATTTGCAAGTTGTATCTCCTTTAAGGGGCCAAATGTAGTATAAATTGTGTTTTAGCTATACAAGCACCAACATATGTAGCTCCATATTTCCAAACACCACTTAAGATTTATCCAGTTCACTTGAGATGAATGTAATATTTCCGAAAACAATTATGTAATCAAAGAACAACAAAATCACTTTCCCTACAAATTGACCAGCTCACATAACTGAATTCAGAAGCCACAAGAATAAATCATTTGAATACTTGTGTATGGAGATGTTCTCTGACAATGAAGGAAAAAAAATAGAATTGCTATAGAAAGACAGATGGGATACCCCCATTCCCATTTCCTGCAGGCCCTTGGGCAAGTGCGAGGCATACTTATTGTTTGTTTGGGTAGACTATAGCTCATACTCTTTATAAAATATGGTGATAGTCAAGGTCTTAACATGCATATCCTTAACTTGAAAGGAAGCCAATCCAGTTATGGTGGTCCAGCTAATCAACAGTTGAGTGGGGGTTATGGAGGAGGCTATGGTGGTCAAAGCAGCATGAGCGGATATGGTAAGATGTTTTTATTAGTCTTAGAAGGTGTGTGTTGGAATTAGTTAGCCATTTTATATGAGCATTAACATGCTTCAGCAGACAACTTCAGATATTTTGAGCTTGTCCAAGTATTTGGTTTTAGCTTTAGAAAATCAAAGTCTAGAGGAGCAAGGAAATGGAGTTTCCAGAGAGCGACCGATTGAGCATAGATTTTTTTTTAAATCTGAAAATAGTTTGGCAAATGCCGGGTGATCAAGATTTGGATCCAATCCACATGAAACTAGTTCTGACATCTCATGGTATGTAATGTGGTCATGTGTATTACTTTGTGTAGTAGAGGGAGGGCATGAAGCTATTCCAGGATTTGATTCTGTGCTTTGCAAAAATCTGGGAAACTGGTTTGCAGTTGGCTTTATAGATGTCTTAAATTTACAACGTCATAGAAGGAAGTTTGTCTTTTAATAGTACAGGATTATGCAAGGTGTGGTATAAGGGGGGAAACTTGGGAGGAGCATGTTGCCTTGGAAATAGCACTGCACTTTTGTACTAAATTGTATAATTTGTTATCTGCTTTAGGTAACCAGAGTGCAATGAACAGCAGCTACTACAGCAGTGGCAATCGTGCATCCATGGGGGTGAATGGCATGGCTGGAATGTCTAACATGTCCAACATGAGTGGTGGCTGGGGAATGTAACTTGTCACCTGATTTTTTTGGTCAACTTTTTTAAGAAAACAAAAAACTAAGTTTAACAGTTTTGCAATACAAGCTTGTGATTTATGCTTTACTTGTAAGTGAAATCAGGATCATTTTAAAACATTCAGGTTCAGTATTTTTGAATATGCTGAAACATTCATCTAGGGTGTAAGTCCAGTAAAGAAGTTCCTGTTAAACAACTCTCAGCTTTTTTCCAGTTTTTGTTGTAGGAGTGTATTTGAGCAGTAAGCGTATTTAGGTTAAAGCTGTTTCAATTATGTTAAGTGTTGCTCTTATACCATATAACACCAAACACTGTTTTCAGTGCATGTTCAGGAACATGCTTTTTGTACAAACAAGTTATAGGAGCTGTGTTGGAAATTCAAGTGAACCTTTGGCATGTTAGTTCTAGTTTTTCTTTTAATATCTTGTAAGGCACATTTACGCTTTTTAAGTTAATAGGGAAATGTGAGATGCAATACAGCTACCTTTAGGATTTTGGTCTTGGTGTTCATATGAAATCTGAGGCCTCGGTTTAATCTTTCATTGTGTTGTGATTTACTTTTAGGTGTATTGCGCTAAGTGAAACTTGTTCAAATAAAACTTCCTTTTAAAAACTGGGAACATCTCTTGATTTAAGTGAGCATTATATTTGCTGCCAACAATTCTCACATGCACATACTGCTTTAGCAGTTTTTAATCTTTGGTCCAGCATAACAACACTGAGATCAAATCAGGTAGGAAAGTATCTTAGCAATTTAAATCTGCAGTTAAAATGAAACTGCATAGAAATGTAAATATTACCAAAACAATCATTGTATACTGATCCTTGCTAGGAAATAAACTTTGTGCATGAAATGTTCATAGTTATCCTGCATAGTTTAAGCAAGCCAGAGAATGATTACAAGTTGTAAAGTGCTGTGCAGTTTTTTGCCCACCTAGGGTGGTTTTTTTAAATTGATGTTTAACAGTACCAAAATATATTGATAGTGTGATGTTTTAAAGTAAGAGCAGTTGTATGAAATGTTGGTGCAACATAGCTCTTTCCACTTGATGCAGAGATGCACATTTTCTTTTCAAAAATATTTAGTACACAGACACGCCTTGATCACCCAGTAATGGAACTTTTAACAGTATTTTGTCATACCATCTACAAGGATATAACTAAGAAATACTCATATTTCATAAGTCTTCCCCACAGGTTGTGAAGTTCACACACAGGTATTCCTTGTTTAACATCCACTCATCTGTGACTGTTGAAGTTACAATGGTGTTGAATGAGGGCTACTTAAGACAGGTCCTTGTAATTGTGGCCATTGCGGCGTCCCCATGGCCATGTGATTGCCATTTGCGACCTTCACTGCTGGCTTCTGACAAGCAAAGTAAATGGAGAAGTCAGCAGGAGATTGCAAATGGTGGCCACATGACTGCAGGATGCTGGGACCATGTGGGATTAGCCTAACAGCAACTGGGATTACTGGAACTGATGTCATTGTCACATGATGTGCTCTATGACTGTCACTTAGCGACAGAGTTCCTGGTCCCAATTACTATGGGTAAGTGAGGACTACCTGTACAGTGTAAATTCTCACTTCAATTGATTTTGGGGTGGGGAGGGAAGGTTATCTGTTAAAACTGAACATCTGATAACCTAGATCAAATTTTTCGAGCCTATCCATTTCTCTCCAGCAATATACAGTGGCAAGTGTTAAGATACTCAGTTGTTTACAAAACGATTGTGGGTGGGGGTATTGAGAACCTTTCCCAAATAGTGAATGCAGGATTGAACTAATGAGTTCCATTATTTGGGTTTTACCACATGCTAGAGGTTAGACTTGTTCATTGCATTTGAAGTATGCTTAACCAAGGTCTTCTAAATCAAAGATGATTATTTGACTACTACAGAGAATACCAAAGCTCAAAACTGGGTCTACCTGAAAGACAACCCTGTAATTGCCTCAGTGGTATGAGTCAACTTATGCCTTAATTCATTTCCAATATGTAAACACACATTCCAGGAAGGAAGCAATCCTAGTTCTCTTAATAATGAAATCAAAACTTACTTTACCTTTTCTGTTCACTCAGTGGTTTTTTCTAATGCCATTACTACTTTTTGACTCCATGCCCTTGTCCATCCTTTCCTGAACCATGTTATTCCCTTCAGCCATTTAAATTATATTTAGCTTTTTGCCTTAATTTCAAACATGCTAATATTTTTCCTGTCTTTAAATTATTTTGTTTTGATTTCAGGCTGTAGCAACATGGCATTTCCCATTAGTTTTCATTTTTCCAACTTGTTATTGATTCAGGATAGTCATTGAAATTAATACATAGCCCCAGCTGATGGCTTCATTGTGATTATTAATCTTCAATTCCAATTTAAACAATGTTTCTTTACACTGATTTCCCCAAATCCAGTAGACATCCTATTTGCCTATTACAACATACCTAGGTAACCTCATGTTTTTAATGCCTTTTAAGTGTTACTTTCATCTAATAGATCCAAATTAATAATTGAAGACTCAACTGCTTGCTTTTTCAGGATGTCCTTTATTTCATGGTCATTCTTTTCTCAGCCTTCAAGCTACAAAGACATAACATCTACCATGTCCTGTGTTCACAATTTTTAATGCTTCGCAGTTATTCTGTAAAACTATGTAATTGCTGCCCAGTTGTAAAAAAATGCATAACTTTTAAAATTGTATACTTCTATGGAAACCCTGGAAGACAGATTCATTAGTTTCTGCAGCATGCCCTTCTCAGCTCACCCCAGATAATACACCTTGAAAGTGTACTGTATTTTGTTAGTTTAAGGACAGTATGAAAATATGCAAATTTAGTTACAAATATATTAAAGAACATTTAACAGAAGTCCAGATCAACTTTATTGCATAATCACTATTTTACAGATAACTTATAAACTTTATTCTGTTCACTTTTGAAAGATTTAGAAGGCACATCCAAGCATACATCGCTTTAAAAAATGCTTTCATAGATTTAGATTTAAGACGTTAACATTTTCATCTTTTACTACATACACATCTACAGAAATTTAAGTGAACTGTTACAGAAGACAGATCGAGGAAATAAGTGTTCAGAAAAGTAATTTGTTTTGGAGCAAATCTATAAATGTGAAGTATAAAGTTAACATTCAAACAATAGATATTTTGGATTTTAAAAACAAAAGTTTGTGCACATTTTGCTGGCACTTAATCTATACAAAAATAGTTTCCGTGATTTTGGTATCCGATTTTTATAAATTCTTGTCCTGTTCAAATATAACATACAGTGCCATATATGATAACAAAGAATGGTGGAATTTAGAATATTAAAAAACTATTACACTTAAGGTTCATTCTCTGGTCTTAACATTTTGGAATATTTTAGGAAGAATTTGATGAACACCTCTGAAGCAGTAAAGTATGGCAGGTATCACAAACTCGTACAGGCTTTGGATATGATGGAAGTGCGAGTTCATTGCTTGAACAAGTATTACAAAAGATGTGACCGCAGTTTCGACAGTGGTGCTGCAGAAACAGGCAATGTAATCTTAGTATTAAAACAAACTTGAACGAAAATAATGACTTAAAAATGGCCCCAGCCCTGAAAAAGTTCATAGAAATCCCATAAGAACAGTGGAACTAGAAAGTTTGAAAATGCTACTTATGTCATCCCCTTCCAAATAAAATACTGCAATCACTTACTCTGGGAATATAAACTGGAAATGGACTACCTTTGGAATGCCTCCAAATGGCATGTTAGCTAGAGCATTCTGGGGTTGCTGATCATATCCCCTTCAGTCTTCTAAAGGATAAACAGTTCTTTCAAAGGCATCCGGAACACCATCCCCTACCCCCCGAGATATGTCTGCTCCCCACTCTGGACATGTTCAAAAGACCTGAAAATCTGGCTCCTTCCCTAGGCCTTGGATTAGAGTAGGTGGCAAGTCTTGCACGTTAGTTTTTTTTTCCTGGCATTTGGATGTGTATTTTTTAATTGTATGCCACCAAGCGTTGTAGAATTGGACAGCCTTATAAATTTCATAAATACATCTATTTGTCTTCATAGGACTTGCTTCTAGTCTTCCAATAATCCCCACTGCCCTTTCTGAACCTGTTCCAGTTTCTCTGAAGCCTTAAAAGTGGGGTATCCAGAGGGATATAGTACTTGACTTGGGGTATGACCAACGCACAAGAAATGCTAGCGCTGCTGATTTCTCTGAATTGTGAGATATAAAAGACGAGACTTGGATTGCACTAGAATCAAAGGGGCATGTCTCAGGATTTAATTAGAATGGTGCAATCTTAACTCCCGCTTAAAGCCATTAGTTTAAGGACCCCAAATTAGCTTGAGGTACTCTCAATTATATTTTCTGTTAGAACAATTGTTCAGATAGAGTTATCTACATTACCACGATGCTTTATTTACTGTATTTAACATAATGACATTTAAACTGATTCCCCCAGCCCCCTAAAGAAGAACAGATAGAAACAAAATTATAAACAGGTAACTATCTCATTTACAAAATTAATTGATTTTAATCTCCATCCACATATTCCAACCATTTATACACTACTTTGTCACCAAGTGGAGAATGCAAGTATGTATTACTTGCATATGCACCACTGTAGCAGAAACTGCAAAGAATGGGTAGGGCTACTTGGGTTGTAAAACTCCAGATGACCTTAAAGTGACAGCAAAAGAGTTGGAGGTTTCTCTATCTCTTTGCTATCTGGAGTTTTGCAGCCCAGCTATGGTAAACCTAGAGATAGGATATAAGGGTAAGGGGTAGCTGCACTGAGAAGGGAAGGAAAGGAGGAGTGGAGAGTGGAGAAACAAAACTGGATGGAAACAAGACAAAGGGAAAAGGTAACTAACTGAATCGGAAGGAATGGGGAGAAACCCTATAAAGGATATAATAATACTATTACCACTAATAAGTTCTATTACATATTAAATTTATATGCCATCCAACTCCGAATGACTCTGGGCGGTTTACAATTATTAAAAACATTAAAAACAGAAAATAAAGATTATGAAATAATTCAGTACAGAAATTAATGGCTACAGCCAAAGTGTCGTGTTCACCTGTAACTTTTGGAATTAATTACAGATGTACTTTTCAGCTCCCTAAATACTGAATAGTTTATAGTTAAGTAAATACAGAATAGCCTTTTCAAAAGCCAGATTAAATGTGTTACCATCAAACATGCTATATGGTAGATTTCAAAAAATCCCCATTTCTCATTTTGTCCCTGTAATACTGATCTTGAAATGGTGGATCATATTTTATTGTATTGTGAATTTTATAAGAGTCTTCAAGCAGAACGTTATCTGGCCTATTTTAAAATCAAAACCAGGAAGAGATGCTTCTGAGTATGTTAAAATTTTACTTGCAGATGAAAATCCTAAAATTACAGAGGCAACAGCCAGATTTTTAACTATAGTTATAAAAACAAGGTTTTTAGTAACACATCAATGAGTTGAAGTTTTCAGTGTATTATGTAATATTTATTAAATATTTCACTTAAACTGTTTTATCTAATGCCAAATTTTAGCTTATATTTGTAACTTGCTATTTGGGCCTTTTGGCCATAAATAAATTTAACAGAATATAAAAACACAAAGGCAGCACAAGACAAAAGAACAAAGATGGTAAAGGAAACAAACCCTGAAGGGAACAAGGAAAAAGAAGAAAAGGGGCACCAGGCGTCCTCACCCAAGGCCTGGGAAGAGAGCCACATCTTCAGGCTCTCTGAAATATCAGTAGGGCGGGGGCTGTTTGAATCTTGGGAGGAACCTCATTCCAGAAGGCAGGTGTTGATATAGAGAGCACGCCTCCAGGTTCCCGACAGGTGGCCTTATTTAACAGATGGAACCTGGAATGCACCAACTCTGCCACATCGAACTGGTTGAGCAGATACTACGGGAGACGGGTGGTCGGCCCCTCAAGTAACCAGGCCCTAGGTAACCACCAGCACCTTGAATTGCCCCCAGAAGCAAGCTGACAACCAGTGCAGCTCACAAAGCAGAGGTGTTACGTGGGCATACCAAGGTGTGCCCATCACTGCCTGCACTGCTGCATTCTGGACCAGCTGAAGCGTCCAGGTGGCCTTCGAGGTCAGCCCCATGAATGCATTGCAGTAATCAAGCTGTGAGGTGATCAGGGAATGAGTGACTGAAGTGCCCCTGATCTAGGAAAAGATGCAACTGGTGCATCAGATGAAGCTGGGCAAAAGCCTTCCTGGTCACAGCTGCCACCTGCTCACTGAGCAAGAGCTGTGAGTCCAGGAAGACCCCTAAATTGAATGGGGAAGTGCAACCCCATCCAAGGCCAAAGTTGGAATATCCCCAGATCTGGCAGTCAAGTACCCAGAGCCACTCAGTCTTGGTAGGATTGAGTTGGAGATGGTTCTTCCCCATCCAAACCCACCCGGCTCCAGGCACTGGGACAGAACCTCGACAGCCTGGCTTGGCTGGCCTGGAGTTGAAAAATATAATTGGGTACAGACAGCTCCTGGAAAGCAGCAGCAGCAAGGCATCTGATGTACCTCTTGCTCATTCCTTTGTTTTCAACAGCTTCTATTTTATCAGTGGAAAAAAGGAAGATGGACCCCACTCCCCACTACTGGGAAAAATAACTCCTTCCACCAGGATAAATATAGTAATATTGGAGCCTTGTTCTCCGCTGATACTACCTTTCTTCTTGAAATGGAGAACTCTTTCTCACACTGCTTACAGTTGGTTGCTTCATCATCTTTTAGCCATGCGTGTCCCTAATATTTAAGCAAAATAATAATTTTTAGCTTAATTGAATGTATATAGGTTTAGAACAAATTAGACAATCTTTTGAAAGTTCCTGTATACTGTATTAATTATATATCTAGCTCCCCAAATAGATTTATATTAACCCATATCTATGCTTACATTGGGCAATTTGCTTCAAAATAAACATGCAGAGGATTGTGTTGCCACATTGGGAAATATTATATTGACTACTACATGCCATATTTAAAGAACAGAAAATATCAAGATGCTAGGTCAATATTTTTATAGTTTTACTAGATTGTCAATGACATTCCCCATGCAAAGTACTCATGAAGAGTAAGATACTAATAAAATGAGTTACCAGTCTCTTAAATGAATCTTAATATATTATTGAAGGAAAAATACCTTTAATGCTTTATTTACTTCTTTAATATCTTCCATTTTAAGTTTTGATCTGGAAAAAAAAATAAATCTAGTAATATTTTTCAGTTGCCTGGTATTAACCTACACCACCACACTTTTTCTTGTCATTAAAATACTGACTCATCTAAAGAAGCATCACTGCTACTGATACAGCACAGATGAAATTCAAATCAAGATGTTCACAAGTCAGAGTTCCTTCCCTTACTATATTACACTAATTCAATAAACTGTTTCTACAAGGAACAATTCCAAATTTAACAGACAAAATCCCCATGTCAATCACCATCCTCCAAATGCAGCTCCATTTTCTTTATTAACACTTAATACATTTATTGACTTCAAGAAAGAAGACTATTTGGGCCATTTCATACTTTAGTTACAACCAGAGGTTTACGTCTCAATTTATTTCAGGAAGCGCTACAGTATAAGTAAAAAAAGGTTGAAATAGAAAGCATGAACAGGCTTTAATTAGTAAAGGAGTGAAAATCTAATTTTAAAAGTGCTTTTTAAAATGTATAAATCCACTTTTTGATAAACTGCATTCTATTCTTTTTTGTTATACAAGTTCAATTAATAATGCAGTTCCTAAAAATGAAAGGCAAATAAAATGGGCACTATAAGAGACAGGGTTGTCAGATTACTGGTGACTTTGGTCTCAAGCTGTGCTCAAAATGGTACCTCTGTGCAGCAAGATAACTTTCACCCTGTCCAAGGTGGGTCTCTCTAGTAATGATCCATTTCTCAGAAGAGAGGAGGCTGAGGGCCAGAGTAGTTTTTCTCTCTGGCTTCTCCCTGGAGACAAGATTGGCTCCATTGGTAACAGTTTTCCAGAAATGATCCTGAAAGGCTTTGGGGTATTAACGTAATGTTGCCAGAACAGTTTATGTGGTTTTCGTTATTTGATTAATTTATATTTTACTGTGAATACTTTAATTGTTGCAACTCTTTGGTTAACAATTATTAGGTAGAAGTTATGGTGGTACAATTAAATAGTGACACAAATTACTGAAATATGCTTACTGGCTAAGGTGAAGCCCCATTTCTTGAAGGGCTTGTTCTTGTTCTTCACAGCTCTTTTCCAGCTGCTGCTTCTCTTCCTGCAGTTTTCGTAATTCCTAGATAGATAGATAGATAGATAGATAGATAGATAGATAGATAGATAGATAGATAGATAGACAGACAGATAGATAGATAGATAGAATACATATACACACACATACATACACACACACAGACACATTTTATACATGCACACACAATACACAGACACAAATTAAATGCGCTATATTTCTATTAGCCAGTTTCCCCGCCTTTCCTATTTCATATAAAGTTCTTTCTAAACCTTCAATTTACTGGAGAAGGTAAAGAGAAAAGTAATACACTATCTGCAGTTGAAGTGTCCAGTTTTTTTGGAAAGCCATTCTATGCTCCTGTAGCATTCATGAAAGACTACAGTTGAACTGGCTTCTATCATTATGAACCCTCCAACAGGCCAGAGAACCTGCCCATAGAGAAATTTATTGTACAGTACTAGCCCCAAAAGTCACAATGCAAAGAGCAATACACCCTTTTAAACAGGAAGCTTCTATCATCTAGAGCAGTGATTCTCAACCTGAGCAATTTTATGTTGCTGGGGAATTCTGGGAGCTGAGGTCCACACCTCTTAAGATTGAGGTTGAGAAACACTGGCCTAGAGTAATTGGTCCTTCCCTAAATTACATTGTAATTAGCAAATGTCCTGTAAAATATTAATGGTGAGAGGATGGAATGAAGGGAATGGTGTAATCATTGTCTATTGACCTTCAATGTAATCCTCCTATATCTTTCTTAGAAACATCCCCCTATGCTTTTTTCACTCCAAGGGAGAACATTTTCCCTCTTCGTAAAATACCTAGCTGGCTTAACCATGCCCGCCTTCTCTAATACACTGTGGCTCCCAATTCCAGTTCTTCCATCCATCTTTTAATCTTTCTTGTCCTTCTCCTTTTTCACTGCACATTCCTTTACTCTGCTTGGGGCTGGGTGGGAGAGGCAGTCATTCACTTAGGAGCAAGCAAACGGATCATCATTTCTGGGTAGGAGATAATCCGGCCACTATGAAATCATGAGCATAACCTGCCTTTTTTCTCTTGAAAGAAACTAAATCATCACCTGCCTTACTTTTTTCAAACCTTCTACTTGCTGCAGTTCTGCTTTCAGCAAAGCTGTAGTGTCTTTCTCTTGATGTAATTCTTGCTGCAGACTCTGTCGCTGTTCTTTCTCAGATTTTAACTCTCTCTCAATAATGGAACTGTTTAAATTACAACAAAGAAGCAACATAAAGTTAGAAACAAAACCTATTTTCCAAAAGAATTTACCTTATTAGCATTATGATATAATTTTGAAAAATAGCAGGAGTTTGTTCTTTTCCTGAGGTTAAAAAAAGGACTCTTTCTTATTTCTGTGAAAACAGCTGCTAGGATCCAGATAAGTACTCCAGGCATGTTCAAGAGCTTATCTAGAGAGATTCTGGTTTTCATTTTGGTTTAAAAGCATACTCTGAACCCCTCTTAAAAATTACTTTTGGAACTCTCATTTATCGTGCAACTTTGAATCAAAATCCGAAAATCCAAATCTCTTTTTACTTCTTGAATAAATGT
Organism: Python bivittatus; assembly: GCF_059951505.1. Lineage (NCBI taxonomy): Eukaryota > Metazoa > Chordata > Lepidosauria > Squamata > Pythonidae > Python > Python bivittatus. The sequence continues at coordinate 35,478,852 of NW_028277035.1, read as the reverse complement.
ATGGAACTGGAAACCAGATCTGATTTAGAATTTTTGCCTAGCCTATGAAAATTCCTCTGAAAACTATTTTTGAAACTGTCCAAAAAAGAAGAACATTTTTAAACGTTTAGCCTTCACTATTATTTCCAAATGGAGGTAAAAAATACTAAATTTCTTAGGCACAAACATATTGATAAGATTGTTAGAAATGACATTTCCCAAAAATCATTGCTCATACCTCAGATCAGAGACTTTTGCTAATGTAACTGAATTTTGTTGTACAACAATTATCTTACTACTAAGCAAGAGGAATGCTAAGTGAGGGAAAGAGGAAAAGCAATGGGATGATGATCCCTCTATCCAAAACTTGCTGCCCAATAGCACCCCCCCCAAAACCCTATTAGTTTCAGCAAGAAAAATATTAATTGTGCCAGCTCCAGTTAAGGTAGATAAGTATCCAATCCTTGGGGATACAGTCCAAGGAACTGAAGTCTGCCCCCACCCCTTGAACACTTCCTTTTGGAGCTGCTCAGTGGTAGCAGATCCACAAGCCTGTATTGGGTGAGCACTGCCAGACCAGAGGTTCCTCCTTGCCAAGGGTGCTCATCCCTGTGGGTGGAAGAACACTTCTGCTGTCTTAGCAGCTAACTGATTTTGTAAACCATAAGTTGTAAACAAAATGCTATTCTTCTATCAAAAAGGATATGGATGCAAGAACATTAAGCTAAGCACATATAAGGCAAAAGTACCAGTTGCTATCCAGCTGGATTAGTTGCTGCTTCAGTGTCTCAATTTTGCTCCCCAATTCTTGCTTCAGTTTGACATTTTTCTCTTCTGCAAGCTGCCTGGCCTTCTCTGCATGCTGCAATCTACAAAAAATGGGATACACAGACCAGGTTGTGATTGTTACTTTTTGTATCACATCAAAATGACAAGCTCAGAACATTGGAGGCCAAATCATATGTTAACACAATAAAAGGAAAGGCCATTTCATGCCTCCTGCATCATGGAAAAGTTCTTGTTAGGGAGAAGCTGCCCAGAAAAAAAGGAAACAAATTGGCATACGCCTTTGATAATATCTTTATTTAAGGTGAACCTTTGGCCTCTGCCATACTGAAAACCTGAGGTGTTCTGCCGGCAGCTTCGTGCAGTAGTGTGAAAGAACTGGTAGGGAATGCAGAAGAAAAGAACTCAGCACAGCAAAGGGTCTGAATACTATGCCAATGTGATATTTCAGTTTTTCCTTTTTAATAAATTTACAGACATTTCTAAAATTCGGTTTTCACTTTGTCATTATGGGGTACTGAGTGTAGTAAATTAATGAGAAAAAAAATGAATGTGAACGATTGTAGTATCAGGCTGCAACATAACAAAATTGAAAAAAGTGACGGGGGTCTGAATACTTTCTGAATGCACTGTAAAACCTTTCCAGGCCTTCCTCTTGTCTGAATACGCCTTACAAGCAGACTTTGTGGAAAAAATGGGTAGGTGTCTATGTCAAGTGGCACTGTGAAAGAGATGCATCCATGCTTCACTAGAAACAACTTGTCTGAACCCTGGATATGGAGAACATTGCAGAGCTGCTAAGGTCACACCTTGACCAGATTTGTGGAAGAAATCACCTGTCCTCCATTTGCTTCACAGAAGACATCATTTGATCTGTTTTGCCTTCAAAGGATGATATTGCTTCTTTTTTCTGTTGCAAAGAACTCTCTGCAGTCTGGAGTGAAAACAAATTCAGTCAGGTCATCTTAAATTAAGCGCTTCTTATGGCTTGGAACAACTGAACTGCTTGAGGGCTGTAATTTATTCATGGAGCAGTCCAACAGTTCAGAAAGATGCTCTATTACATATCTTTTCATATTATAATACTCCTTTCTCTTCAAAGGTTGTCTTAATTCTAATCAGAATTAATAAATCTGATGGCAAAAATCAAGAAAATGCCTTAGCTGTGGCACCTCAAAAGAAAAAAACTGGAAACAATCAGATACAGTTATGTTTATACTTGGACTGTAGGTTGTAACAATACAAAATAATTTACCTCTGTAGAGCAGAGATGAGCAATTATTTGGTGGCTGAAGGACATACTTGCCATTTCTTTTGGCTGGGAGAAGAAGGTCTGCAGTGGGTGGAACTTTAATATATATCACAGGACTACCTCACAAATATGAGTGGGACCAAGATTTTTTTTTTCTCAGTTCCCTTTAATGGAAGTTGGGGATTTTCTTTTTTTAAATTCCATTTAGCTTTTTAAGACCTACAGTTTGATTTTGTGTTTCCTGCTGGCAAACGGCAGGAAGCCACATCACGTGTTTGTGATTATAAGGAGCTTTGGGACTGCATGCTGGTCTGGGGCCACAGGCTGTCCACTCTCCCTACTCCAGAGCCTTTGGCCCTCTGCTGCCTGTTCAAGTACTCTATTTAAAACACTACATGAAAAGGGAATATTACATAAAAGCCTCTAGTATACTTTAAAGTGTCTCAGCTAAATAAGTGATGGAAGTTGATTAATAGGGTGCTCTCACTCACCATTATGCTTCTAAATCATCCCCCAAATCAAGAACAAGGATCCAAGTATTGCAATTTCCATCTCTTTCCCAGTCAGAAAACTAACCAAGTTAGGAAGACACATATTCACTCCCTTGTGCTTCTGTGATAAGGCTATCACAACTAAAGAACTGGGAAAGTGAATGATCATTTGCTTTTCAGCTATCATGTGAAGAGCTCCCTTGTTTGCTAATAGACAGACATTATGTAGGAGAGACTGAAGGCCAGATTGGATACAATGATCCTGGTTTCATAAGCTGCAGTTTATGAAACTAGAAATGAATTCTTGGCCTGAATGTTTTTTCTTACCCCTCACATGTCCATATGTTATCCTAGTCAGAGTTCCTTGGTATGTCCATAAAAGGGAACTCTGGCATGGAATCCAGAGTTATCCTGACTTAACATCTTTATTAGTAAACTGATCTGAAGCCAGAGTTCCCTATTTGGAATATAACAATCAAGGATCTCTAAGTTAAAATCAACAATGGGAGGGAAGATGGGAGGAGACAGAAAAGAATTTGCACATTTTCAGCTTCATAAACAAGGATTGATATTGCATCAAACTTGATGTAACTGATTAGACACTTTCAACTCCTGCATTTTAGGACTACTTATGGCCATAGCAAAGAGACTTTTGAATACCTGGGATTTATTGAACATCTGCAAATTGATAGCCTTAACTTCCTCCAATTGTTGGCGAAGTGCAACCAAGGTATCTTGTTTTTCATGTGTATCTTTCTCGAGGAGTTTCATGGCAATTTCCATCTCTGTTTTCATTGCAGTCTGAAGCTCCAATTCTTTTTCCAACTCCTTAAAATTAAAATACAAGTTGCATACGTAAAACACTTCACGTATATTATGAAAGCTCAACATATTATTTAGGGCAGCCTTCCCAATCTTATGCCCTCCTGGACTGCTGAATTGGGCTACCTCCCATAGTTCAAAACAGTCAGGGAAGGAAGTTTTACACTAAATAAGTAAAAGGATGTTTTATTTTTACCAGCTACATGGTACATTTTTCTCCACTCAAAGTGCTTTGGCTAGGATCCAAAGAGATTTACATGCATATTTGGACTTTTCAGGCCCTCCAACTCTTTCTAGTACCTCCCAAGCGTTATTGGCTAGGGACTTGTATTGTATTCAAGCAACAACAAAGACTGCAGAGGAAAGCAAAAATAATGGCCTCTGCCTAGCTTTGGGCATAGAATTTTTGAACCCTCACTAGTATATTCTTGCAACCAACTGGAAAGTCTAGTCTTTCTTATATTCAGTGCTAATGAGAAAGCCCAGGCTAATTTACACAAATCCATTTTTTGCATCACTACACCAATCAATATTTGAAAATTAATGTATTTTATATGAACATATATTTATATGAATAAAAGGGGAATTCCAAGGGCTATTCAACGTTTCCACTGCCAGGCAATGGTGGCTATGGGTATGCCCAGAACAGTGTTCTGCTATTCCTCTGCTAGGGTTCTCCCACTTTCCTTGTAATCTCCCCTGCTCACCCAACCCCTGGTTTATTCTGAACATGGATTAAAACCCTCTCTATATGGCTCCTGGCTGATCCTCTTCCCAGAGTCCGATATGGAAAAATTAAGGATGAATTTGCAAATGTAATGTTCAAGAAAGCTCTTGTATCTGCAAAGGCCGTATTTTCAAGCTTTTTACCCACTGCACAATGCTCATTTGGGCACGTGTGGCATTTGACTGCCAGCACTATTCAAACACTAACTGTGAGCATCGGTACAGCATGCTCTTTTTCCTTTTAACTTAGCTGTTAAGGATGTGAGCATTCAAGATGAGCAATTAAGTAATAGTTTAATAACTACTGTGTAGATCAGGAGCAACCAAGAGGTGTCCCCCAAATGTTTCGGAGTACAGCTTTCACAGTCCCTTGCCATTCACTGTCTGGATGAGAGCTGAAGTCCAAAACACATAGAGATCGCCGTGGTGCCAGCCTCTGAACAGATTAGGTTTGGTCTGGAATAAAAACAGGCTGGTGCAAGATCATCCACTAAGCAAAGTACCAGAGGCAGGCAGAGTTTTGCACACCTATCTTCCCTGTCTGATGTTTTCTAGCTTCCACCACAATGGTCTCACTAGTGTTTATACTTGCCCTATGATTTCCAGTTAGGCTTTCATTGAGTAATACTGCTCACTCAATCTTTCTTATTATCCTAGACCAAGTTCAGCATTTTGTAGTACTTAACTGCATTTCAGATGAGAAACGCGGTCAGCTGAGACTAAATTTAACAATTATTTTCTTTCCAGTTGATAAAATATGAGCTCTCACCATTCGAATTCTTTTCTCCTCTTTTAATTGCTTCCAGACATCAGTATACATTTCATCTAGGCCTTGTCGTGATTGTTTATAGGTTTCCAGTTCCACTTTGGTGTCCAGTTTAGTTACCTAAATTAAAAAGTGGGTGAACAATCTGCTAATAGATTGGAGACTAAATGTTTCTATAAGAGAAGTTACAAGTGGGTTGAAACTATGTTATGGAAACTATCAATGGATACTGCAAGCAACAAGTTATTTTATACCTGTGGACAATACGAGCAACAAGACGCTAAAGACTCAAAGACATTTCACTGGATGTATGTTGGTTTATGAAATTGCTGCTGTTAGCAGGGGAAAAAAAAAGCAACACACTCATTTTCATCCATTCATTTCCCTGGAAAAAGGTCAAAGAAAGTTGACTTCTGCAACAATAACTGGGAAGCCCTTTCCTATAGGAGCTGTTGTGCATCTCAGTATATACAGAAGAACTCTGGATGAGGACAATAGCTGGAAACTGAACTATGGACAGTATTTCAATGTACTACTTAATGGTATTCGTTTTAATGAGATGTACTTATTATTTGTTAAAACATCTTGCCTTTCTTTCAAGAGCTGAAGGTAACTTACATGGAGACTGCCCTTCACTTTGCCCCCACAACAATTAATCTATAAAGTAGGTTGGGCTGAGAGAGTGTGACTAATCCAAAGTCACCAAATGAGATGCCGTGGCTAAGGGTGGACTTGGATCTGAGTCTCTTCATATATTCTTTGGATACAGTCTTGCCCATCACTGCACAAAGGTCTTTTTCAATTTGGAGAGGGAAACAAGGTCCTGCTGGAAATAGCTCAACAATTTTCTTCATTCCCTCCACTCCTCTATAGCACTCAGTTCCTCAATTGCTCAAATAACATGGGGCATCCCAATGGGGCTTCTAGTGGAGGGGAAAATCAAAGACTCAACTCTTTTCAGAGTCAGATGCCTAGAGCATACGAGTTTAAATCCTCCTCCTCGTCTAATAGCTGAGCACAAATCTGTATCTAATCTACTGTCTCTTTATCAAAATGATCATATGTTGTTGCATCTTGCAAACAGAGGACTATCCTTCTATGCCATAAGAGATTTTATTTATGCATGTTTTGTACATTTTTTGTGCTAGAAAGAAAAACAGGTAACATTAAAAAACAAACAAACAAAGCAGTCAAGGCTCCTATGTAGTCTGAATATGACCAACTTTTCAATATTTCTGACCTCTACATGCTTTTCACTGCGTTCACGAATTAATTCATTTTCCTGCTTCAGCTCCTGTTGTTCTTCCTGAAGTGCTTTGATTCGATCCGTTGCTGCTGACAGCTGGCAAAAGGATAGTAGAGGGAGGGTGATTAAAAAACAAGATGAGCAACTTTCCCCAAACAAAACATTAATATATCATCCTGCTGTTCATAAAAATCTGCTACTCAACAGTGCCTCAAATGAAGACCTGACAAGACTACATTTCAAGATTTAGCGGCTAAAGCAGATGCCCTTGATTATTTTACTATTCCAAAACAGAAACTAATTACTCTCTTATGTTTTTTCATCCAAGCACTATTCCTTTCAGATGATAGCATGAACTTACTCTGACCGTAATAATTACTTAATAAGTGTTGTAGCTTGATGTCCTGAACATTTTATACACAAAGCATGCATTTGTTTTCTGGAATCCTGAGATAAAGATAAGTCAGATGGATCAGTGGTTTGTTATAAAAGTAGCTTCCCATGTTCCTGTGCCTAGAAGTTATAATCAATCTACAAGCTACAATCTAGGTCTTTTCTTTGTTATTATGCCTCTAGTTTTCTTCAGATATTTGTCTGAGCTATTTAATTTAAAAAGTAAATGAAATAAATGTCACAACCACCACAAACCTCTTCCTGGAGCTTGGAATTTGTTTTCTCTAAGCACTCTATCTTGCTCTGAAGATCTCCAACAGTGCAACTATAAAGAAAGAGGATCAGTATCTGTATAATTCTAACCACTTCATCCCAAATAGAAAAATACGTTTCTAAAAACAGTCAAGGTTCCCAAACTAATAAAATGTGTGAAACAATATGGTCTAATCCAAGGCAAAACTTGGGGTTCTAACTAGAGGGAAGGACATAAGGTCTAGAGATGCTAGAACTCAAGAGAGTAAGGAAAACAGCAGGCTTCTCTAGGTAGGCAGAGCATCCTTTATATTAAAACTGTAGTCTTCATATGAGGGTGGGGGGAATAAAGCATTAACCAGCAAACTATACCTTAGATGTCGATTAAGTTCTTCTACATAATGTTTCTGGTCAAGCACAGCAGTAATTCCTTCATCACTGACATTAAAAGAAAGATAATTTTCTTTTCAGAATAGTCAAGTCTTTCAAGTGCTACATTTACATTAGAAAGGTGGTTGTATAACATACTCATCGTACATGCTACAAATACAAATCCTGAACACCATAATCAGTAGATACAATAATTTACACTGTTTTATACTTTTCTCCTCTTTAATTTGCCTATATCTATTCTGGTTTCCATTTTTTTCTCTGTAAATGCACTAGAGAAGATTAAACTGGACTCATCTCTGATATAGTTTTCTGATACACAGTTTTAAAAAACAGAACCTTAATTATACATACCCTTTGCCATTGTCACCAGACTGTGTATCCTTAAGGTACAGAGAAAAATCAATCACTGCAACCTGAAAAGAAAAGATATACAATTTAATTAAATTAACTGTATTATGCCTCTAATAGGATTCACTGTGACATGCTTTTCATACCCTTTTCACTTTCAAGGAAATGAAATGTAAGGGAATTAAGGGCATTAACATAGTCAATTGATTTTCATTGTCCCAAGCTGAACTCAAATATTTGATTCCTTGATAGAGACCACTTTGACAGCACTAGTGTCCAGTGGAATGAGCCATGCAAGGCAGAGAAGCCGGTATCAGCTACAGAGTATACCAGCCAAGCAAAATTGTTCCAAAGGAGGAGGACATGACTTGGCTGACCCAGTGACACCCACTACAATCAAGCAAGAAAGAGGAGCAAATAAACTGCATAGATGATCTCTGCAGGAGGAAGAGGATGACCACAAGATCCAGAATATGACCACCCAATTTGCATAGACTCAAAGCCTTGCTATTTATGATTTTATTATCTGTGGTCTTATGTTGGAACAGAACTTCTGTAAATAACAAAAGCCACCTGTAAATACAATTATTATATTTTCAGAAACATCTAAAACAATATGAATTCACCCTGATTACCCCTGGTTCAGGCCTACAGTTGTCATTTGGGAGTATGACTTAGTTTAAAGGAGGCAATTTTCACCTGGGAATCCAAGTCTTCTCCTTTTAAACAGAGATTTGCATCAATGACATTTAGCCCCACTAACAGACCCACAATCACAGCTCCTTCTTCTTCCATCATCAAGGCATCAGACTCATAAAATTCACTAGGAAAGGAAAATATAATGATTTAGAGAGGAATATTTTACTGGTCACCACTGTGGAAGATTTACTTGAGGATAATTCAAAAGACTTTTTCTAAACTGAATGTCTCTTATCCAATTTATATTCTGAATACAAACATGGGGCTAGCTTTAGTACAAATGGAAGGGTTTCTTCTTTTGCCGGGAGTTTCAGATGCAGCAATGCTTTTCTCCCTGCAGAGGAGTGAGAGGAAGAGGGAATGGTCTGTCCCCATTTTCCACCGGCAGAAGTGTTCCAAACTGAATTCTGGATCTAATTTAACTGCTTCTCTTTCTGCACAGTAACAAATGTTCTTCTTGAAGAAAAATCTAAAGTACCTTAAGAGACACTTGTGATCCAAGAGTACTTTCAAGTAATCTGCCAGTTTCTTTTGCATCACAGCAAGATAAAGCCAAGCTCTGCCTCTTCCGACTGGAGTCCTACAACCCCACAGGAAAATCACTGATTAAATATGTCAAACTGATCAGCATTGAAAAGGAATCAGAAACAAAATACTGCCAGGTTAAACATAAACAGCATTTGCTAAAAATATAACTATTTTCCACAGAAAATTATTTGTCAGAAGAACTAGAAAAATATTTAGCCTGCCCACTTTTTAACTTAATACTTTTCCTTTAGGTTGAATAAGTATGCAACATTATTGTAAGTATTAAAATACTTGATACAGAAGATTTTGAAAGACAGTAAATAAAAGGCAATACAGTTAATTTTTATTATTATTACTCTAAATAAACAAAAATATTCTGACTTACAATTCTTGTGAAAAAAATATCTGCTTTTAACTGGAGGTCAGCAAATATCATCTGATTAGGTTAACAAATCACTACTAACAGTATTAAGAAGACAATTATAGTAATGCACTGAGATCTCATTCCTTTAAACAATGTTTTCTCTTATTAACCCCAATTAAAGAACCCCAAGATCTGATTCTACTCACTTTAATTCTGGCAGATTTCTGACACTTGTTGCTAAATCTGATGCCTCTGGACAAAGTTTCTCCACTAATTCTAAAGGTCCAAAGAACGATTTGTTCTGCCCAATAAAACTCTTCTTAGCTAGATAAAGGTAGAGCAAAATGGAAGAAAACACATATTATTCTACTTCAGTTCATGTAATGCAGATATCTACAAATACAACTTAATTGGAATGCACTTCTAGACAATCACTGAAAAAAGCTGCAGTGAGTAAATATCTGTATCACAGACTTCCTTATATATTAAAGGAACTTAATATATAAGTAACACACTCACAGTGGGGCAAAAAAGTATTTAGTCAGCCACCAATTGTGCAAGTTCTCCCACTTAAAAAGATGAGAGAGCCCTGTAATTTTCATCATAGGTATACCTCAACTATGAGAGACAAAATGGGGAAAAAAATCCAGAAAATCACATTGTCTGATTTTTAAAGAATTTATTTGCAAATCATGGTGGAAAATAAGTATTTGGTCAATATCAAAAGTTCATCTCAATACTTTGTTATATATCCTTTGTTGGCAATGACAGAGGTCAAACGTTTTCTGTAAGTCTTCACAAGGTTTTCACACACTGTTGCTGGTATTTTGGCCCATTCCTCCATGCAGATCTCCTCTAGAGCAGTGATGTTTTGGGGCTGTCGCTGGGCAACACAGACTTTCAACTCCCTCCAAAGGTTTTCCATGGGGTTGAGATCTGGAGACTGGCTAGGCCACTCCAGGACCTTGAAATGCTTCTTACGAAGCCACTCCTTCGTTGCCCAGGCGGTGTGTTTGGGATCATTGTCATGCTGAAAGACCCAGCCACGTTTCATCTTCAATGCCCTTGCTGATGGAAGGAGGTGTTCACTCAAAATCTCACGATACATGGCCCCATTCATTCTTTCCTTTACACAGATCAGTCGTCTTGGTCCCTTTGCAGAAAAACAGCCCCAAAGCATGATGTTTCCACCCCCATGCTTCACAGTAGGTATGGTGTTCTTTGGATGCAACTCAGCATTCTCTCTCCTCCAAACACGACAAGTTGAGTTTAGACCAAAACGTTCTACTTTGGTTTCATCTGACCATATGACATTCTCCCAATCCTCTTCTGGATCATCCAAATGCTCTCTAGCAAACTTCAGACGGGCCCGGACATGTACTGGCTTAAGCAGGGGGACACATCTGGCACTGCAGGATTTGAGTCCCTGGCGGCGTAGTGTTACTGATGGTAGCCTTTGTTACTTTGGTCCCAGCTCTCTGCAGGTCATTCACTAGGTCCCCCCGTGTGGTTTTGGGATTTTTGCTCACCGTTCTTGTGATCATTTTGACCCCACGGGGTGAGATCTTGCATGGAGCCCCAGATCAAGGGAGATTATCAGTGGTCTTGTATGTCTTCCATTTTCTAATTATTGCTCCCACAGTTGATTTCTTCACACCAAGCTGCTTGCCTATTGCAGATTCAGTCTTCCCAGCCTGGTGCAGATCTACAATTTTGTTTCTGGTGTCCTTCGACAGCTCTTTGGTCTTGGCCATAGTGGAGCTTGGAGTGTGACTGTTTGAGGTTGTGGACAGGTGTCTTTTATACTGATAACAAGGTCAAACAGGTGCCATTACTACAGGTAACGAGTGGAGGACAGAGGAGCCTCTTAAAGAAGTAGTTACAGGTCTGTGAGAGCCAGACATCTTGCTTGTTTGTAGGTGACCAAATACTTATTTTCCACCATGATTTGCAAATAAATTCTTTAAAAATCAGACAATGTGATTTTCTGGATTCCCCCCCCCCAATTTTGTCTCTCATAGTTGAGGTATACCTATGATGAAAATTACAGGCCTCTCTCATCTTTTTAAGTGGGAGAACTTGCACAATTGGTGGCTGACTAAATACTTTTTTGCCTGACTGTAGGAATGTACGATAAAGTATTTCCATATATCATACTCAAGTAACAATCTTATGCATACTTACTGTGGAAGTAAGACTCACTGAACAGAATGAAGCTTCTTTCCAAGTAACCAAATTGCACTGTCAAGTTCTTGCAAAGCAACAACATACACATGCATTTATAATGTTTAGGGCTACTATAATGGAGCTGCAAATATGCAGAAGACCAAAGTGGTTTTCTGGATTTTTGCAGGGTAGATATGGCAGCCCTAATAATTTTATTCTCAAACCTTCTTCTTTAACTAGAGTAATTGCCTTTTTTTTTTTTTGGTGCCCTCAAGTCAGTCTTGACTCCTGGCAACTACCTGGACTACTCCCTGCAGTTTTCTTGGCAAGGTTCTTCAGAAGTGGTTTGCCATTGCCTCCTTCCTAGGGCTGAGAGGGAGTAACTGGGCCAAGGTCACCCAGCTGGCTTTGTGCCTAAGGTGGGACTAGAACTCATGGACTCCCGGTTTCTAGTCTGTTGCCTTCACCACTACACCAAACTGGCTCTCACCAGCAGAGTAACTGTTTACTTTATATTATTACCTGCATTCACACATACACACAAAAAGAATGAAACTCAAAACCTGTTCAGTATACCATGTTCAGAAATAAGTAGCATATATACATTTGACAAAATATAATTAAACAAAGTAATAAAAAAACTGGTATTTTAAAAAAATCAGGAATTATATATATTTTTAAAAGCACAGAATAATAAAGACTTAGATGAAGACATGACATTTTAGGAGGCATTTAAAACATGGTAATTGTCCTTGAATATGAGTGGAAAAAACATTCCAGAGAGTGGACCCACTTAACAGAACCACCTCTAGGAAGTCACCTTAGCTGGCTTTTTACAAATTGTGACACAAATAGCAGCCCCTTCCCTGATTATTTTAGGAAGATTAATAGCAAGAAAAATAACTTTCGTACAACTAGTCTCATGTTGTTCAGGGCTTCATATGCTAACTGCAAGACCTTGAACCTGTTTCAGTAACCAATAAACTGTGCCTCTGAGCTGCTTTAAATCACTTCTGGTTCCTTAATGCATAGAAGTAGGCAAATAAGTCAAACTATGCATTCTATTTTAAATGTGTGATTTTTTCCTTTTCTTCATTACTTCTAAGCATTTCTTCATGGTCCAATTACAGAAATGAACTACAACTTTTTGGGTAAGTTCCACAAATATCTGTTGGCTATTTCTGTTATATGGGGATAACTAAATAAAAAAGGCATGGTGTCATTTAACTATTCTTAACCAATCAAAATAATATGTTTTCAACTGCACAAACCCAAAATCAAAGTTGAAGCAAACTTACCTTTAAGGCCATGCTTGAGACAATGTTCTAAAACAACAAAGAACTGCTGCAGAGGAGGGAAGTCAGAATCAAGAGTCCTCCCCAAACTCAAAGCTGACTGGATTAAGACTTTAATGCTCAATTTCATCATATTCACAAGATTGGAACGCTCTTCCATTGTGTGGGATCTGGCTGCTAATCACACATAGACAAATAAACATGCATATAAAAAAACAAAGACTTGTAAAAGATCTGTAGGCTTATTTCAAAAATATGAAACCACACAAATAAGCATTTTCCTGTCATGCTAAAAAAAAAAAACCACCTCTGGAACAGCATATACAGGTACTATTCATAAAAAGGCCAAAAGGCTCTAAGGTATTTTTAGACAGCAAAAATGCTTAACAATAATGCATTCTAAATCAGTATGGCAAAATGCAACCAGGTATGTGTGCGTATGCCAAAATGTGCACATAAAGAACCATGTCACCCTCATTGAGTTTTGGTATCTGCAATGATCCTTAAAAGTGCACATGTTCTTCTCCCCAGAAGGATGCTTGCAGTGCAACATTTTAATACTATTTCATGTTCCCTACAGGAATGACCGTCACAGCTGTTTATAAACACAAACAGAAGAAATCTTGTAAGCTTGTTAATACAGAAAATAGTCGAGACTACAGAAGAAACCCCAGGGTTCACTCTTGGCCTTATTCAGGGGTTCGAGTGAGAAAGCAAACATTTCAATTTCCGCACAAAATCGGGAGCAGAAGCAGTTTTCCTTAGCAAAGAGGGCAAAGTCATGGGCGTCCTCGTGCATGCGTTTCTCCATGGTCCCACACTTACAGATATACGTGGGCTGCTCAGTGCTGATAAGCTTCCCCGATGTCGATCCCCCACTCTCCACCCCCCCGGAGAGGACCATCTTATACTCCCGCCTTCCCGCAGGCAAAATCCTCATTTCCTCCCTCCCCCTTCATTCCCCATTGGGTTTCTCACCTGCACCTGCGTTACCCGAGCAACATCTCCCACCCCCTCCACGTCCAAAGAAAGGTTCCTCATTGGACAAAAGCATCCCAGTCTCTGACGCCTTTTCCGCGAGCCAATTACAACTCTGCGTGAACCACTCCAAGGGTCCGGATTGGTCACGCTCTCCCATTAGTCCTCTCATGTTTTGACAGGGTAGAAAAATGTTCAGATTCCCACCCCCAAGCTCGCTTCTCATTGGACATAGAGGCAAGTTGGCTCGAGCAAACTCTGCGACATTATAAACAAGAAAGCGGAGGCGCCATTTTAGTTTGCTCCTGCATCCGGAGGTCGCGGTTTTCTAAGTCTTTCTCGCCCGCCACCTTTGGCGGGCAATGAGAGGCAGGCTTTAGCCTCCATTCCCATTTAGAGTCGCTTCCCTTTTCCCGGAGAAACCGACATCTTAAAATCCATTTTCTAACTGGAATTCAGTTCTGTCTCCTCACACCCTTCATTTTCAGGATCTCAGGATCATAGAGCCGGAAGGGGCCATGCTGTCCCACCTCCTGCTCAATACAAAATGAAGTATCTCTGACGGATCTCCCGCCAGCCTCTACCTAAGACAGGCTGGGAGGAGAGCCCACCCTTTCCCTAAGCACCTCGTTTCATTCTCGTGCGGCCCTGCCCCAGTTGTCGCGCCGTCCGTTCTTTCGGGTTGCTTTTACCGCCCTTTCCCAAAATGACCGACCTCGCCGGATAGGTTTAATACAGTGTTTTTCAAAGTTGGATATTTAAAGAAGTGTGGACTTCAACTCCCAGAGCTGACTGGGGAATTCTGGGAGTTGAAGTCCACACATCTTCAAGTTGCCGACTTTGAAAAACACCAGTTTAATACAACCTAAATGTCCTGAGCAGCCTAAATAAAGCACCACACTAAGATGGGGGGGGGGGGTGATCACCCAGGCTACAACTATAGCTATAAGGAATCGTAGACAGAACTTCTCAATTAAGTTTTGATCTTTGCCAGTATGCTGTGGTTGGGACGCAGAGTAGCTACTGATTTGTAAGATTATATGGCCAGACTGATGACATATGAATGAGAAGCAGCATTTCTGTAAGTTGTATGATGTACTGCGTGTATTGGTACCGATATGGATTGTGCAGGGGACAAAACCAAAGATGATCAGAAACCAAAAATTTAATTTTATAAGCTTGCAAGCTTTTTTAAAAGTGATAAAAATTTTATCTGCACGTGGTCATTACTTTTAAAGCTTTGAATAAAAATAAATTAAACCACTGAAACAAATGTGATGGATGTGCAGGGAAAAGGAGATCCATTTTTCCAGGAGGATATTTGGATACACTTCAGATTTAATCCTAAAAAATATTTAAAACATGATATTACACTAAATCCCCACTTTAATATAGTTTATTCTAGAGTATGGATAAGATTGCTGCCTTAGTTAGAAGCAATTTTCATTGGTGTTGGAGTTTATACATCACTGTACACAGGATATCAATCTTGTATTCACTTTCACTTAAAATTGCTGAATATTTTGTAAAAATATGGCTGACTATAACTTAATGGCTCAGCCTTTTAAACCATATTCCCCACCAAAGACCTATTAAAGACAGGTTACTCACTAAGACAATTTTAAAAAATAAGAATTTGTTGAGATGAAGTATATGTTTTGCATTGTATTTTCTCCTACTTGAGAACACTTTTGTATTCCTGATAAATGTGACGTTCCTAAATACAATAATCTATTTGATGGTAATAAATTCTTCCTGAGACTTTTAATATATTAATAAATGTTAATTTTTTCTCACTTTGAAAGCAATTGACCATCGAAACTCGGTTTCCTTTTACTGAATATTCAAAACGTTGAATAGTTAACTGTTGGGGAAACTTTTATTTGGATTCCTGCACTGGGGAGGAGATCTAAGGGGCTAAATGGCAACTTCTCATATTATGGGTGACTTAGTACGAAACATTTTTTCTTTTTTCTTTTTTTGGGGCCTTCAGGTCAGTCTTGACTCCTGGCGACTGCCTAGACATCCCTGGAGTTTTCTTGGCAAGGTTGTTTCGGAAGTGGTTTGCCATTGCCTCTTTCCTAGGGCTGAGAGAGAGTAACTGGCCCAAGGTCACCCACCTGGCTTTGTGCCTCAGGCAGGACTAAAAAACTCATTGTCTCCCAGTTTCTAGCCTGGTGCCTTAACCACTACACCAAACTGGCTCTTCAGTAAAAAACATTAGCCAACCAAATGTTAGTCTAATATGTTGTGTGAACCCAGCCTGGGGGGGAGAGGGGAATCAGTTTATAACTTAATCTCTCATACAAACCCAAAACATTGGCTTCATTGAATAAGCCATGATTTAGCTACCACAGTTAATACCATTTTTCCCCCAAAATCCGTAAGTCAGATAACCCTGATATCCTGCAGGTTTGGACACTAAAACAATACAAAATAAGGTATTAGTTCTATACACTCAATTGTATATTCCCTAAAGTATAAATACAATAATCTGCTAATCAGTATTGGAAAGCATAATTATAAAACAAGATGAACTGATACAGGATTAAATTATGAATATAAAAGTAACAATGGTTAGGAAAGGATTACCATTTTTTTCTTGTTTAAAGAATATATTTTTTCTGACTGTGAAGTATGAATAATGAAACAGTTGTATCAAACTTTTCATCTTAAGGTCAATATTCTTGAAATGAAATTTATTTCTCAAATTCTGATGAATGTATGTATATGAATTTACATTCCATTCAACTGATTTCTCTGCATCATTAAGACAATCTATTTTTGCCACATATTTTATACATGGAGTTAATTCATACCAATCCTGCTTTTAGGACTAGAAATATGTTTACATTCCAAGGGTTCACACTGTATTTTCAGAAGCCAATATTAAATGCTTAATTATATCACTAGAAATTTGCACTGATAGGACAATACTAGAATTCCTGCAGGTAATTAGTTTTATCAAGTTTATTTTGGAAGTTGACCATTGTTAACACATTATTTATTGTCAAGCAAATAATGCTTACATGGGAGTAATTCTTAGTAAACAGCGATTCTTAGTCTTGGGAGTATTACATGGGAATAATATTTACATGGGAGTAATTCTTAGTAAACTAGTGATTCTTAGTCTTCCCCCATAAATGTAGAAATGTAATGCTATCATGTAAGTGTCCCCTGCACTTTAGAGCAGACTGGAATTTTTCCGTGTGGAGAGCATTTCTGACTCTATTTTCAAAATTCTTCTGCACTAGGTGTGTCTTGTTTAGAATATACAACATACTTCAGTTCTTGGCAAAAACAACATGTGTACTAGGGCTGTGCAGCAATGCACATTCGAAGGAGAATTTGATTTGAGAATGTGTGGGGTGTTCATGTTGTACCTGTTAGAAACTCCTTAAAGAAATGTACCTTTTCCTGGGTTTGTCCCAACAAAACATATGTTTGACTTAAGGAGGTGGTGACAGGTGTGCCAACACATGTTCTAAATAACCTTTTTCTCTTTGAATTTGAATCACTGCACAATCCTAATGGATATATCCTAAAGGGTAGGACCTAAGCTAAACAATATCTTTGTCAGCACCATGTTTCATCTCTCCCTTTTGTAACTCACACTTTATTCCTTTCCAGTTTACTTAAGAGCAAATGTTTGTATACTAAAAATCTCTGGGTTTAGATCTTTTCCCCATTCTGAATTTATAATACTGTAATATGTAAGACTGTACACAATGTAATTTACAAGACATTTCCTAGCATTAATCATAATCTGATGGGCTTCAACATTACATTTAGTAAATAAATGTAGTTGCCAATTTCTACACAGCAATGTTTTCTTTTGGTATTTCAATTCAAGTAGAACTGTACTGCATATAAGTCATATAAAGAAAACAAACCAAGCCATAAACGTTGCCCTGGGCCAAGGGCAAAAAAGATGGGTCTAAAATTGAGAATCCCCTACCTTTTTGTCAACCATCCAAGGTCTAATTCACAATAAACTGAATTAGAAATATCCAGACCAATTTACCACTGGTTTTCATTTAGTTTTCTAGAACTGTGCTCTTGAATCTATTTTCAGCTTCAAGGCATAGACCTTCAACATATGGAGATCATCTCCAGGCATTTGCAGAATATTTAACAGAAACAAGTCTCCCAATGTGGGATAGAGGGAAAAGCTCCCAGATCAAAGGAAAGTCGTCTCCCCGAGCCAAGACTGCTGAGCCTGGGCATTTCTTCTAGAAACTGCATTTTTCTAGGATGCACAGTTAGCCGGAACGCAGTCACACCGAAAGTTTTCCTGACCCAGCCCCTCCTCTACCGTGGGAAAAGCCACTTACTCGTTTTACACCCCACACCACCATTACCAAATACAAGCAATAAACATAGCCATACTTTGTTTTGCTGGGCTGTCATTGCTGACTGGTTTGTGAATGAGTCCTACCGAGGCTGCAGACTTCAGAGCGTTTCCATAGCTCACTGCCAAGTTTTCCGAGGCCCTCTTGGCCAGGGAGAAGATGGGAGCGGACCAGCTGGCATCTGGGCCCCCCCTCTCTTTGCCATTGCTTTTCAGCTCAGACGCGCTGGGGATCTGGGCGCTATCAATGACTTCAAAATCCTCCCTCGCTTCAGCCGCAGGTCCATCGCCACTCTGCCCTTCTGCGGCCATCTTCCTTGGGTCATATGACACCCGTCAGGAGCCGCCGAGCCGCAGAACTTCCTCCTGCAGTTGCGCTGCGAGTTGGCGGCCCGGCCGTCGGAACTCGGTAAACAGAAGCGAAGCCGCAAGCGAGCTTACGCAATTGGCTCGCTGTGCTCTCTCCCCGCCGTTGATCTACGCTAGACGGCCTCGCCCGGCTGCCGGAGTTTTCTTCCCACGTTTTTGCTCGGAAGAAATCCCACTTGTATTTAATGAGGCTTGTTTCCCAGTACGTTTCCTGGGATACTAGTCTCAGTTTCATTGAAACTGGTGGGAGTGGGGTGCCCTCCCTACGCATACTGCTTTTCTTATAACCTCCCCCCCCACCCCACTTTCGACTAAAACCCAGCAAGGTTTTAACAAAAATCGCTGTAAAAACAGACCAGAACCCCCTTTGAAAGCCCAAATGAAAGAGATGGGCCCGAATACCTTTCCTTAGCGATGACATGCGTTATGGGGGGGGGGGGGACTGTCCGAAATAATACATTTCGATTTCAGCTACAAATATTTTACTGTTATATTTTGTATTATTTAAATTGCCGGAAGCCACCTGGCATGTTTATAAAAACAGAAAGGCAGAGTATAAATATAATGATTAAAAAGTCAACTTGCAGTATACAGTAATAAAATAGAAGAGGGATACCGCCTATCTGCTGCTAGAACCCGATACAGGGTACTAACCCTGCCTCTTTATTAAGGTTAGAAGTTTAGACGGGTTCCCTCCGAGTAACCCTTCTTTTGAAAGCGCCTAAATAACGAGCCATCGGAATGAAAGATGAACGTCGCGCGTGTCTTGGTCTCGCTGCAACAAGATTCTCTTTCTCCTCCCAGATGTTTTCCGCACAAGATCCATGGGCGTGGGGACTTCCTTTAAGTCTTACGTGCTGGCTTTGTGTAACAGGTAAAGCCATCCATTATGAGGTTTCGCAGCCACCTAATGGAACGATCTGGTAAATGATTCTGCTGATTCAAACGTCTTAGAGAGCAGTCCAGTTTGTTATAATCGTAGAGCAGTAAAAATCCTCCAAAGGGGAGCTGAAGCACATATAAAGCGCCTCTTTCGAAGAACTTTCATAGTCCAGGATAATAAACAAGGCAGGGCTTTGAGTCAACAGTCAAACTAGAGGCTCATCTTACATTTGGCAATACTGCTGTCATCCCCCTAAGAAAGAAACAGAGTCCCCCTCCTGCGTTCTGCAGGTTGATGCTAAGACTGAACTTCCGTTTGTGTGTTTTAAATGATGCCCTCTTTTTCCAGTTTCAAGGTTATGTTTGCATAGCAAAATTACCAATAGTTTATTTAAACCTGGTTTATTGAACTAACACAGTTGCCTGCACTTGCAGAACACAATGAACCACAATCTGAGCAAATCACACTTTAGCCTACTGCAGTGTTTCTCAACCTTGGCAAGTTTAAGATGGGTGGAGCTTGCTGGCTGGGGAATTCTGGGAGTTGAAGTCCACCCACCTTAAACTTGCCAAGGTTGAGAAACACTGGCCTAGTGTGTCTTGCAAACCCACCTTCAGTTTGATCTTGTACAATTAAGGGATGGACATATTTACTTTGAGGCAAATTATCAGCACTATGCTTTTAAAGTTAAGCCGCCCAGAATCGTTCTGAAGTTGGGTGGGCTTTGAATTTAATAAATAAATATTATAAGCAGTACAAATAATAAGCTGTAAACTGATCAAATAAGGGATGCAGCAGAGATGTGACCTGCTATAGTGTTAGAGAATTCTCCAGAAGATACTGTCACACCAAAATCAGCTAATGATCTTGGCTGTATCATTTAGGATTAAAAGTTCACCTGGAAGTTTTCTCTGTGGCAACTCCTTGTTTTGGAATAGCTTGGCAAACCTTCTTGGCCTTTTCGCACCATGTGAAGGCACGGCTCTTCCAAAGAACTTTAGGGATTAATTATACCAGTGGTGCCATGTTCAATTAATTAACAAAATGATAACATCAATTTAATTTGAAACTTAATTGATTGCTATTTTAATTAAGATGGTATTGATTTGAATAGTGTTTATATAATATTTATCAATTTATAGCCCAAAGACCCAAAGATATTGTCTTTATATGTATATTCTCTCTCCTCTTTTTGTTAAATCCACAGCACAGGGCAAGACAGCCCTTTTGAGTACATTCTATACAATTAATACAGTCACCCATTGAGTGCTATGCTGCCTAAGGGTTTCCTTTCCTGGCTTAATACACATGGCCAGGGTATTGTGTAGAACTACCAGCTTTCCTAATAAACAACAGTTAACTCTGCTGGTAGATTTGATTTGACTTGATTTGTGGGCACCTCTAGTCATGAGGAGTCAAGCTTAACTCAAAGGGGTCTTTATTTTGAATATTTGAATCTATGGCTTATTCACTAAATCAGTTAAAACAAGCCATGGCTAGCATAGCATGAATCCAGCTGTTCCCTCTTATATTCTTCACTGCAATATTTAAAACAAAGGTGGTCATATGTCAAGAAAAATATATAGCAGCTTTTCATACGTGCTGGGATTATGTCTTGCAGAATCGTCAGCCAGTGTGGCTGATCAGAAATTTGGTGAGTTCTAATCCCAGCATATTCAGATGGCACCAGACTGGGGAAGGATGTTGTGAAGGGACACAGTAACCTACACAACCAAGTTTCTGTTTAACTTGCAATGGGAAGAAGTACTCCTTTGAAACTATTGATAGATAATCTCCATCATCAATTCTGCAATGAGCAATGTTGCCATCTGACTCCTTTGAGGCACAGGCTGAAATGCCTGACCTAACAAGTTGTCAGCCATGGGAGTAGCCAGGCAATCACTTGAAGCAGACCAGGGAGAAAATGAGGGGAAGGAGAGGGAGGGTCATGAAGGACCAAGATGCCTAACCCCAGGGAAAGCAATCAACTTCAAAGGACAGAGCAAGAGAGATTGCTTGGCTACTTGCGAAGCAAGGAAGACACCATGCCTAACTGAGCTGCACCCATGGTTGGGGTTATTTAGGGGCAGCATCTAGGACCTTGCTTTTTGTTGGAAATAATTCTCCAGCATCAGATCTGCTTTCCACAATCATCACTCTGCTCTTGGACTCTGGGCTTTTCAACCTGGACCAGCTTGTGGAACTCTCTGGTGTTTGAATCATGAACTGCCACAGGTCACTCTTGTTCTCTGCTGCTGCCTTTCCTTGTGTTCCTGGACCTGTGTACTATTGGTTATCACCCTCTAGTCCTGTTTCCTATTTCTTATGACTATGACCTTGGACTGGACTCTGTGGACTTCTGGCTCTGGATCCCTGAACTCTCAGTTTAAATTTATGATGGCATCACCAGCCCTGCACCCTGCTTACCAAGCAAGATTTCACCTTCCCTCTAATTCTTCTGCAATTTGTGTATGACTACTCAACCCAGCATTTTACAGTACCTGCATTCTTAGCTGTTTGAATTACAATCCCATCATTACATCTGGCAATTTGCTTGATTGCTCAGTCTAGAAGAGGACCAGCATAATCCTACAGATGTCCCATAGAATTGAAATTTTGTACATGTTTATAGCATAGTATGATAGATACACTCATTGGCACTAAGCTCACATATGCATCATCCCTTCCTTGGTTTTCTATTTTGGTGAGTTCTGTTAGCAGTAAGTCAGGCTGTACTTACTTTGGACAATGAACTAGAGTATGTGCTTCAGAATTCACTAAAGCATAAGCACAGAACCTCTTTGCTATTTCTTAAAGCAGCCTGATGATGATGATGATGATGATGATGATGATGATGATGATGATGATGGTTGGTTGGTTGCACAGTCAGCCAGATGTTTAGTCTGGATTTGGCATTTTTATCCATCTATCAAGTCCTTCCTAAGGAATAGGCAGAAGTTGTTGTTTGATGGTGTTCCAAGTAAAGCTGCCTTTTGCAATTGACTGATGGTGATTTTGTCAATGCTGATGATCTTCAAGTGGTGCTCCAGATGTTTTGGGATTGCACCTGAGGTGCCTATAACTATTGGTACTATCATAGAATCAGAATCATAGGGTTGGAAGGGACCTTGGAGAGCTTCTAGTCCAACCTCTTGCCCAAGGCAGGAGTCCTCATACCATCTCGGACAAATGATTGTCTAATCTTTTCTTGAAAACCTGCAGCGATGGAGCACCCACAACTCTGGGAGGCAAGCTGTTCCATTGCTTAATAGTTCTTACTGTCAAAAAATTCCTCATTTCCAGGTTGGATCTCCCTCTGACGAGCTTCCACCCATATCTTTGCTTTCTTTTGCCACAGTCATTCTATTTGCAGGTCTGTATTTTGTGATTTTCTCCAGTTCTTTCTCTTCTATTCTGCTGTCTCCAGGCATTGCAATGTCCACTGTTCAGACTTTTTTGTCTTTCTTATCAACAGTTGTTAAGTCTGGGGTGTTGTGTGGGAGGTGCTTGTCTGTTTGAATTCTAAAGTCCCAGATCACTTTAGCTTCTTCATTTTCTATTACTTTTCTGTTTTGTGGTCCCACCAGTTCTTGCTTGTGGGCAAATGGTATTTCTTGCAGATATTCCAATGCATCATTGTTACTACTTTGTCATGCTGTTGTTTATAGTCAGTCTGTGTGATCTTCTTGCAGCAGCTAAATAGGTGGTCCCCTGTTTCTTCAGCTTCTTTGCAGAGGTGGCATTTGCTGTCTGTTGTTGTCTTCCCAATTCTGGCTTTGTATGCTTTTGTTCTTAAGGCTTGGTCTTGTGCAGCCAGCATTAACTCCTCTGTCTCTTTTTTCAACTTTCCTGCTCGTAGCCATTGCCAGGTCTTGTTATCTCCCTTGCCTGCTATTTGTTTTGTGTACTGGCCATGTAATTCTTTGCCTTGCCATGTCTCTTTTCTAGTCTTCATTTGGTCTTTCTTGTAGGTCAGTTTGGTCTCTTCAGTATTCAGTAAGCCTTCATGGTGTATTAGCTTCAGTGCATCTTCTTCACTGTCCTTCAGATATTCTTTTAATGCTCCCTTTTCTTCCTCAACTATCTGGTGTACTTGCAATATTCAATGCACACCAATGCTCCTTGGTAATTAGAGTCTGTCAAGGTTGCTGTGTGGATGAAGGGCATGATTCGTTGTCATTATTTTTCTGGTCTCCTATCTAGGGCTTCTAGTTTTGCTTGAGTCAGTCCACTATTCCAGCTGTGTATCTAATGACTGGAATTGCCTGGGTATTAATTGCTTTGATGGTATTTCCTCCACTGAGTTTGGACTTTAAGATCTTCATTCTCATGCTGTATTGACTACTAACCTTCTTTTTGACTTCTGTGTGCTTGATGTTGACATCTTGAAGGATGCCCAGGTATTTGTACTGATCTTCATTCAGACTCTTGATGTTATTTCCATTGGGCATCTTGATTCCTTCAGTTTTCACCATTTTTCCCCTGCTGATGGCAAGAGTGGCACATTTGTCCAGTCCAAACTCCATTGCAATATCTTGGCTGTATATTTGGACAATGTTGAGCAGCGATTCCATTTCAGATGATGTTTTTCCATACAGCTTCAGATCTTCCATGTAAAGGAGGTGGGATAGCCTGGCAGATGTTTTTGATAGCCATGGTCTGATTTGTTCAGTATTGTTGACAGAGGAATCAATGCAATGACAAACAGTAGTGATGATAGTGACTCTCCTCAAAAGATTCCTCCCTTGATATTAACCTCTCCCAGTCTATCACCATTGACTAGCAACTGAGTCTTCCATTGTGCCATTGATCTTTGCATATAGCTTCTAATGTTTCTACTGACTCCTGTTATCTTTATTATTAATTAATTAATTAATATTATTCCTTATTATTACTTCTTATATTTCCTCAAAACAGTCCATATAGCCCAGCTATATAAATTTAATAAATAAAATAAATACATTTTTGGCAGGCTTCTGCACAAGCTTGAAAAAAGACATGACTGTTTTAGGGAACTGATTCAGTGTAGCAGCTATACCTTTTCGTTTGCTTTAAGGAATAACAGAGAGGTGCTGGGCTTACATGAGCTCTGAGGCATGTTTTCTGAATAATTTTTGAAGTGTCTTGTAAGTGGTGGTTTCTGGCAACCAGCTTTCTCACTTGTCAACATTCACTGTCAGGTCTCTAACTAGGTTCATTTTGCAAGGAAGTTTTGTCTAACTATCATGGATTCAATATTACTGTATTCTAATGATGCAGTGAAATAGGAAATTATCTTTCAATTTTATCAAATAAACAGAGAAGGTATTAGTGGACTTTGCTAAGGATCAGTTGCTGTCTTAAGAGCAGAGGAATAACTCTACTGGATTTGACCAAAGGGCTATCTAATTAAGCCCCACAGCACCCAACCAGATGCTAACAAAAAGGCTACAGTAAGGATTTCAATAGCAACTTGCGTTTACAGGTATGCTTTTTTTTTATCTGCAGTAGTAGCTGCATCTTCTGTCAATTTGCCTAATCTTCTTTTGAAGCTGGCCGCCATATCATATATGGAAGAAGCACATTCCATAACATAAAATACACTGTATGGAGAAATGTTTCCTTCTGTGATTCTTCACCTGGTTTTTATACTTCAGCATTCTCCACCCTGTCCTTTTTAGAGGGGTTAGACTATAATCCTCAGAATTCCTTGTCAGTATGCTCAGCTATGCATTTCGCCTGGGCATTCTGGGAGGAGTAGTTGGATATGTTTGAAAGGCAGGAGATTAGGCCAGGCAGTTCTAGTTTTTTCTCGTGTTCTATAATTGTGTCAGGCATTGGATGGAACATAACGCTGTCCAATAGATGTCACTGTAGTATTTCCCTATTCAGTTTAGAGTCTCTTCTCATAGTATTTTACATAATATGGTTTACTTGTTAAGACCTTGAACAATGCAACTGCATAACATCATTTTGAAAAATTAATTTCTTCAATCAAATAAAAATGGATTTTTTTAAAAAAAATAAACTTTATTAAAATACATTTAAACTTTCACAGCATAAAACAATACCATAAAAATAAGTTTTTGTTGTTGCTGTTCAGTCGTTAAGTCATGTCCGACTCTTTGTGACCCCATGAACCATATCGCGCCAGGCCTTCCTGTCCTTTGCTGCCTCCCGGAGTTTGCTCAATTTCATGTTCGTTGCTGCTGTATACAGACTACAATACTTTCTCATTCCACTCACAAATCATACCATCAGTCAAACTAAAAATAAAAAGAGAAAATATTAATTTACAGGAAAATAACTCTTAACGAGATTAATAGAGGCACATGTTTATACTTAGGGATCCTTCCAACTTCCACATAGTTGCTGCAAAATGAGCATGTCATAAAAGCCACTTATGTGGTATGTTATGTAGTGATTATCACAGAACATGCTACCATACAAAATATCTCTTCTTTCAGTATTTAATCTTCCTAAGCTTATGACACTTCTTTCAGTTGGGTTACTTGCAGGGCAGTCTCTGCTCATCCTACTAGGTTAGATAGGGTGGGTGCATTCCAGGTCCCCTCCTTTAAATGTCACTATCTGATGGGATCTCGGGGGTGTGCCTTCTCGATGGCCACCCCAGTCCTTTGGAACAGCCTCCCACTGGAGATCAGAGGGACCCTACCTTTTTAGCCTTCTAGAGGACTGTGAAGACCTGGCTCCTCCCCAACTATTGGGCTAAGATGGTAGTGGGGACGGGTTGAGCTGGTCTGTTTGGTCTGGCAGCTGAGGGGAGGGGTTTGTTTTTAACTATGTTTTATGAATTGTGAGCCACCTAGAATCATTGTATGAGATAGGCAGCCATATAAGTCTTGTAAGTAAACAGACAAACAAACAAACAAATAAACTGGTATTTTGTTTTGTCACAATGAGCCCTAATTCTAAAGCAAATGCCAGTAGAAAATGTGAGATTTGCCCCGTTCGACAGAGAAACTCTCGTGACACGTGTGGTTCACAAAGAAGGTTTACTCATGCGTAACGTAGTAGTCACAAGCAAAGCCAGGACTGGCTTGGTACAATTGCATCACTTGTTATATTCCCCCCTTCCCGCGCTTTTTCCCGCCTCGTGATCGCGTTGCAGCTGTGGACTATTGGGCCCCCCAATGTCCCCCTTGATTGTTCATGATGGCAGGGTCGGTCAGAGTCCATTGTCCTTGATTGCCAGTCCCCCTCCGGCTGGGTTGGTCCCTCCCTGCTACGTGCAGACCCGCGGGTTCTGTGCTGCGTTGTGATCTTGTTTCGCTGCCCTGCGGCCCTGTTCCTTGCTTGCTCGCGCCGTTATCAGTTCATAGTTAAAAGCTTCCGCTGTGGTTTTCCTGTTTAGCTGGCCGCAGGTGGCTCGTTAATTAGCGGCGCTTTCGGTTCCTCTTTTCCCCGCTAGCTACCGCCGGTGGATTCCGCGTGGTCTGGTTGCGAGCTTCCCTGCAGCCCCGTGCTTCCCTGAAGCCTCGTGCTGACTGAACCTGACATGCCGCCCCCCTGAAGACAACTCCCCCCCCCTCGGTTCTATTTCGGCTTCCCGGGGTATTTACTGTAAAAGTCCCGCACTAGGTCCGGCGCCCTTATGTGGGTTTTACTCACCCATTCGCTGTGGGACTTGGGGAAATGTTTCTATTGCACTAGGAGCTGGGTCTGCCCCTTGTGCCTCCGGGCGTCCAGTATCCGGTTGATTTCGAAGTGCTGCTCCCCCCCAACCATGATGGGTGGCGGCACTCCCTCCGCCTTGTGCCAGGCGTTCCCCGGCTGGTGCAACTTTAGCAGGCTGCAATGGAACACCGGGTGGATCTTCCCGAGGCTTTTCGGGAGCGTCAGCCTGACGGTCACCGGATTGATGACCTCCGTAATGGGGAACGGTCCCACAAACCTCGGGCTGAGTTTTTTCGATGCCTGGTGCGTCTTTAGGTTTTTGGTTGACAGATACACCTGGTCCCCCACTTTCCATTTCTCCTCGGGGAGCCTCTTGCGGTCCGCGTGTTTCTTGTAGTCGGCTTTGGCTCTTTGCAATGCCGCGTGCGCCGCTCGCCGGGTCTCGTCGATTTGGGCGAACCAGGCGTCCAGGGAGTTGATCTGGGATTCCGGCTGAGGCAGCTCCGGCATGGGGACGAAATCTCTCCCGGTGGCTACTTTGAACGGAGAGAACCCGGTACTCTTGTGGACGGCGTTGTTGTATGCCACCTCCGCGAATGGTAGTAGCTCCGCCCAATCGTCCTGTTGGTGCCCCACGTAGCAGCGCAGGTACTGTTCGAGCCCCCCGTTCAGGCGTTCCGTGGCTCCGTCCATCTGCGGGTGCGCCGCGGAGGATAGGGCTTGTTTCGTCCCCACCCGCTTCAGGAACTCCCGCCAGAACCGCGCGATGAAGTTGCCGCCCCGATCGCTGACGACCCATCGAGGTGCGCCGTGGAGTCGGTAGACATGTTGCACGAACAGTCTCGCCAGCCCCTCGGCCGTGGGGACTCGCCGGCACGCTACAAAATGCGCTTGTTTGGAGAATAAGTCCGTGACCACCCAAATGGCGGTCTTCCCCTTACTCTCTGGGAGCTCCACTATGAAGTCCATGGCGACCTCTTGCCAAGGGCCGTCGGGTTCCGCTACCGACTGGAGTAGGCCTCTAGGTTTGCCTTTGGCCCCTTTCGCTGTCGCACACACCGGGCAACCCCCCGAGTACGCCTCCACGTCCTTCCGGAGCGTGGGCCACCAAAACTGCCGCCGGATTAAGTGGAGTGTCTTCACGAAGCCGTAATGCCCCGCGCTCCGGCTGTCGTGGGCTCTCTCCATGACCTCCCGTCGGCAACCCTCGGGCACGTACAGCTTTCCTTCGTGCCACCACAACCCCTCTTGGCCGGTTAGCGCCTCTCGGTTCTGCTTGAGCCAAGCGTCCCGCTCCGCCGCCTCCGTGAACCCTTGCCTTACTTCAGGCGCCGCGTCCCGTCGCTCCCCCTTGGTCTGGCTTCGGGTCACCGCCTTTGCAGCCAGCCTGCTGGCGGGGATGACGGAGTCCACGATCTCCTCCCGTAGGCTGGCGTGTTGGGGCATGCGAGACAGTCCATCTGCTAGGAAGTTGTGCTTCCCGGGGATGTGTTTCAGTGTGAACCTGAACCTCCCGAAGTATTGGGACCACCGTGCCTGTTTGGGGGATAGCTTACGCGGGGTCTTCAGGGCCTCGAGGTTCTTATGGTCCGTCCACACCTCGAACGGTTCAGTTGCCCCCTCCAGTAGATGCCTCCACGTGGCCAGCGCCCACTTGACCGCGTACGCCTCTTTCTCCCACACCATCCACCTCCTCTCCGTCTCGGTGAATTTGCGGGAGGCGTAGGCGCACGGGTGGATGGCCCCCTCCGGGCTGGGTTGGAGCAGGACTGCCCCCGTTGCCACGTCTGATGCATCCACTTGGAATATAAACCGCCGGTCTGGGTCGGGATGGCGCAGGATCGGCTCCGCTGTGAACCGCCGTTTTAGTTCCTCAAACGCCCCCTGGCATTCTGTAGTCCACGCGAGTGCCATGCTGGGCTTGGGGGGTTTCCCAGTGCCCTTGGTTTTTAGCAGGTCGGTTAGGGGAAGGGCGATTTGGGCGAAGTTCGGGATAAACTGGCGATAGAAGTTCGCAAACCCTAGGAAGCTTTGGAGTTGCCTCCGGGTTCGCGGCGCTTCCCAGCCCAGGACATCCCTTACTTTCGCCGGGTCCATCTCAATTCCCCGGCTGGATATTCGGTAGCCGAGGTAGTCTAGTTGCTCTCGATGGAACTCGCATTTCGAGAGCTTTGCGTACAGCTGTGCCTTCAGCAGTCTCTGGAGCACCGTGCGCACCAGGCTCACGTGCTCCGCCAGGGTCTCGGTGTAGATGAGGATGTCGTCCAGGTAGACCAGGACGCCCCGGTAGAGTAGGTTGTGCAGCACCTCATTTATTAGCTGCATAAATACCCCCGGGGCCCCTTTTAATCCGAACGGCATCACGGAAAACTGGTAGCTTCCGAGCGGGGTGTTGAACGCCGTCTTCCACTCATCTTTTGCGCGGATCCTGACTCTGAAGTAGGCTTCGCGCATGTCCAGTTTTGTGAACACCCTCCCCTTCGACAGATGCGACATCAAGTCCTTCATCAGGGGGAGGGGGTATTTGTACTCCGTGCTGATTGCGTTCAGCCCCCGGTAGTCTACGCACATACGGAGCGAGCCATCCTTCTTCTCCCGGAATAGCACCGGGGCCGCTAATGGTGACTTCGCGGGTTGGATGAATCCCCGCGCTAGGTTCTTGTCTATGAACTCGCGCAGGGCCCCCATCTCCCTCCTCGACAGGGAGTACATTTTCGGCTTAGGCAGGGTCGCTCCTGGCTCTACCTCGATGGCGCAATCACTGGACCGGTGTGGTGGGAGCTGGTCGGACTCCTTCTCCCCGAACGCTGCCGCCAGGTCTCGATACTGCCTCGGGATTCCGCTGCCCGTCGGGGGTTCCCCGGGTCCGGCCCCTCGCTTTGCGGTCGCCTCGCCAGTCGCCGCTGCCTCCCCTCGCCTCAGGATCGTGGCGGGTCTCCGGGGTCCCGGCGCTGCTGCTGCTGCTGTTGCCGCCCGGGTCTTGGGCCCCATCTGCTCTCGCCCCGTCTCCCGGTGTCCCGGACCCTCCGCTTGCCCGCCGGTGGTTGCGGCTGCCTCCGTCTCCACGGCTCGGTCCCCTCTGCTCTTGCCCCTCGCCGGTCTGTCGACCCCGAACCGCACTGCCTCCGCCGTCCAGTCGACTCGTGGGTTCCGCCGCCGCAGCCACGCCAAGCCGAGTACCACCGCGTAGTCGGCCACCGGGACCACCACAAACCTCAGTTCTTCCCGGTGACTCCCGATCGTCATCTGGACCGGCTCGGTGTAATACTGAGCTGGCCCCCCCCCTGCCAGCGTGCCATCTAGCTGGCTGAATGAAATGGGCTCCTGGAGGCGCCTCAGCTGTAGCCCGAGCCCCGAGACCACCGCTGGGTGCATCAAGCAGTGGGTGCAGCCCGAGTCCAGTAGCGCCCGTAGCTGCGCCTCCCCTCCGGATCTCACCTCCCGGACGTGTATCCTCACCCGGAACGGTGGGCAGTCCTCGTCTCCTATTGGGTCCGCGCGCCTCGACTCCCCTGCTCGCACTGGGACGCCGTTCAGTGCGAGCGCGCCTCGTTTCCTGCCGGCTCCGAGTCCTCTCCGGAGGATGCTGTCTCCGGGGTCGACCACCCCCCGCGTCCTTTCTCGGTCACCGCCGCCACTGCCCCCTTCCGCGGTCGGTCGCCGGTCCTTTTCCCGTTCGCACGCGGGGGCTTGACTTCGGGCCGTGGTGGGGCTCCTTCCCGCTCCGTCGGGCACTGCGCCGCTCGGTGGCCTCTGCCTCCGCATCGGAAGCACAGATTCGGGGCTCTGGTCGCCTCTCGCCCCCCGGTGGACTGCCGCCGACCGCTCCGCCTCTCCTCGGGGGTCCTCTCCCTCGGCTGGTCCCTCGTCTGGTCCCGTCGTCTTGTGCTCTGTTGGATCTGCCGTCACGCCGATTCCGCCGTTCCGGCCAGCCAGATCCAATCCTTCACTGTGGGCGGGTCGTCCCGCCCCAGTGCCCGTTCCAGGATCTCTGGGTTGAGTCCCCTCTTAAAATACTTCACCTTCAGGGACTCCGGCCAGTCCGTGAGCTTCTCGGCCAACCTCCGGAACTCCAGGGCATACTCCGATACCGATTTGCCCCGCTGTCTGAACTGTAGGATGTCGTCCTCCGCCCGCTTGGCGCTCAATGTGTCCTCGAATCTGTCCCGGAGCGCCTACATGAAGTCCGGGAAACTCCGTAGTTCCGCCGCGTTGGCATCGTACAGCCCGATCACCCAGCTGGCTGCTTGGCCATCTAGCAGCTCGGCCACGTAGGATACTCTGTCCTCGT
The DNA here is from genome assembly GCF_059951505.1 of Python bivittatus. Lineage (NCBI taxonomy): Eukaryota > Metazoa > Chordata > Lepidosauria > Squamata > Pythonidae > Python > Python bivittatus. Next base: position 35,447,857 of record NW_028277035.1, on the reverse strand, counting down.
CTCTAGCGAATAGGTGACCACCCCTCTGCATGAACCCCCTGACGTGCGTCAGAAAGTGCGGCAGCTGTTCGGGGTCCCCTGAGAACTTCCCAGTGATACCTCGAAGTCTCAGGGCGTCTGCCGCCCGTTGGTCCTCCGACCGGGGCGCCGTGGGTGGTGCCGGCGGGGGTGCCGGACCGCCCCCCCTGTCGCTCGCCCCCTCGTTCACCGCCGGTGGCCCCACTCTCTGTAGTAGGGTCTGGAGCATCGCCTCCACGGCGTCTAGGCGTCGCTCGACTCTCTCCTCTAGTCGGGCGAATTTCTCGCTCCACTCGCGGTTCCGGAACCCCGAACCCCGGGTCATCGTAACGCCTGAACCGTCTGGTCCTTGGTTCATGCCCATCGACCACCGCTCGGATGGAGGGCGCCCGGCCCTGGCCGCTGCCCCGTCGCTCCCGGGCGGCTCCGACCGCCCTTCCGCGAGCCTGGGTTCCTCGCGCTCCAGCTGACCCACGGATTCCTCGTCGCTGGTCATGCCTGTATTGAGATAGAAAACGCTCCTCGGTGGTACCGGGTAGCACTGACGGTGAGTCCTGGCTTTATGTGAGATTTGCCCCGTTCGACAGAGAAACTCTCGTGACACGTGTGGTTCACAAAGAAGGTTTACTCATGCGTAACGTAGTAGTCACAAGCAAAGCCAGGACTGGCTTGGTACAATTGCATCACTTGTTATATTCCCCCCTTCCCGCGCTTTTTCCCGCCTCGTGATCGCGTTGCAGCTGTGGACTATTAGGCCCCCCAATGTCCCCCTTGATTGTTCATGATGGCAGGGTCGGTCAGAGTCCATTGTCCTTGATTGCCAGTCCCCCTCCGGCTGGGTTGGTCCCTCCCTGCTACGTGCAGACCCGCGGGTTCTGTGCTGCGTTGCGATCTTGTTTCGCTGCCCTGCGGCCCTGTTCCTTGCTTGCTCGCGCCGTTATCAGTTCATAGTTAAAAGCTTCCGCTGTCTGCCCATCCTACTAGGTTAGATAGGGTGGGTGCATTCCAGGTCCCCTCCTTTAAATGTCACTATCTGATGGGATCTCGGGGGTGTGCCTTCTCGATGGCCGCCCCAGTCCTTTGGAACAGCCTCCCACTGGAGATCAGAGGGACCCTACCTTTTTAGCCTTCTAGAGGACTGTGAAGACCTGGCTCCTCCCCAACTATTGGGCTAAGATGGTAGTGGGGACGGGTTGAGCTGGTCTGTTTGGTCTGGCAGCTGAGGGGAGGGGTTTGTTTTTAACTATGTTTTATGAATTGTGAGCCACCTAGAATCATTGTATGAGATAGGCAGCCATATAAGTCTTGTAAGTAAACAGACAAACAAACAAATAAATAAACTGGTATTTTGTTTTGTCACAATGAGCCCTAATTCTAAAGCAAATGCCAGTAGAAAAGACCACCTCTGAATAGGATGGCCAGATGCAGAATGGTACAGGACTGCTGCACCTTTAAAATGATATAAGAGAAATTGATCATAGATATACAGTAGTAGGCTGTGTGAAAGAAAGAGGAGGACCTCTGCATCTGTAATGGTTGGGTCAAAAAGTATATCTTGCTTGGATAAATTGTATGACACGCACCTTCCGAAATTCCCTCTCCTACAAAACTTTATAGTGCAGGAGCTCTGTTCTTTTTTGCATCTGTCTCCTCATATCCCTTATAAGGGATATAAACAAGCTTCTACGAAGATAAACTACTTTGGAATAATATTAATAGCACAGAGGCGATTTTCAATATGGAAACACTGCCTAATGTTGTTTGGGAATAGTGGCTATATTGGGAGTAACTTGACATTATGAAACACACAGATCACATAGGTATTTGTAAAACAAATTTCAAGTGAGTATTGTTTTGTCTCAGACTAATGGCTCAATTGAAATAGTTAGAAGTTTCTCTTAGTGTTGATTGGTTACCAATCCCAGGACAAACAGCATTAACTTCCAATTGTCTATTTTCATTGCTTCTTCTTATTTGAATACATCTTCTGAAGTCTCCTACTACTCTTTTGTTAAAACATTAGAGTTCCTATCATTTCTGTTTATATTCCCATTTTAAAAAAACCTTATCCTGATGTATTTTAGGAAAATTCAGATTTACTTAAGAAGTCTTAAGCTATATCTTCAGAGACATCACAAATACTAGAAGCCATTTTAGAAAAAGAACAGTCTACATGACATTTACAGAATTGCCAGAAATGCAGTGAGTGACAGTGGGATATCTAAATTTGTCTTTAATTTTTTTTTTTTAATTAGTTGAGTTTAGTACCATGCAAAGAACTGTTGTTGAGATCCTGGAAGTGATAGCTGCTGAGATTCACTGTATTGTTTTGGTTATTCAGTCTGCCTTAAATCAGGAGATAGATACTTTATATTCAGTAACACAATCCTCTAAAGTTCAGTGGGCCTTACTAGCAAAATAGGGCCAATAGATTGAATGAAAACACTAATGATCCTTAAGAAATTAAATAACTGAGTCTGAGTGGACTTAAATTATGACAGATTGGTAGGTAGTGGTAGCTGAAAGGCCATATGCACTAGGCATGTGTAATATGTACTAGAACATATATGTGCTGCCTAAGAATGAACCCTTTTAACATAGAATCTAATTATGAATTATATACTAACAATAAAAAATGAACCAAAGTGCGTGTGTGTCAGTGGGTGTATTACAGGTAGTCCTTGACCGTTTGAAGTTACGATGATGCTGAAAAAAGTGACTTATGACCAGTCCTTGCACTTACGACTGTTGCAGTGTCCCCATGGTCATGTGATCAACATTCAGGCACTTAATAACTAGCATGTGTTTACGACAGTTGCAGCATCCCGAGGTCACGTGATCAACATTTGCAACCTTCCCAGGGGGCTTCCAACAAGCAAAGTCAAGGGGGGAAGCCACGTTTGTTTAACGACCATGGCCAAAAAGGTTGTAAAATCGGGCATGACTCACTTAACAACCACATTGCTTAGCGATGGAAGTTCCAGTCCCAATTGTGGTTGTAAGTTGAGGACTACCTGTAGAAGGTTAAACCTGGCATATTGGTAAATATAATTTATACTATCCTGATTAAATATATAAATATGAACAATTTGGCCTTCTAATAATATAAATCTATACGAATTATATGTTTTATATGTTGCCTAAGGTGTAAGAGGGGTAATTAAGACGTTTAAATTAATTAAGTAGGGTTGTCAAATCCTCTTTATAAATCAGGAAGCAGGGAATATGTGCAAAAGTCTTGTCCATTTGATGTCTAGGTTATGGTGGTTGGGCATCATTGTCTATGCACTTGACTGGTTCACATCTTTTTAGTCTTCTCTGTCTTTTGCAGTATTGCATGGTAGATTTCCGTCCTGGAAATTTCTCCTTATAGTGGGAGGCCCTTAGGGATTAGTCCTGAATCCTGTCTTTATGGCCTTTCTTTGGTTGCCCTGACTCATCATCAGGGCTTTCAGTATTATTACTACAGTGATGATAACTCAATCAGTCTTTTGTGGCCCTTGATGATAATGTGTGTTCAGCCATGACATCTTACTAGCATTTCCTCTTGAATGTCCTCCTATTGCCTTAAACTGAATATGAATAAGATAGTGATCATTGTGTTTCAGCTTGATCATCTTTTCCATCCTCTTTTGTATCTTCTCTCTATTTGCCTGGAGGGTTCTCCCCAGTTTCTTGGTACCCAACCTTGGGGTCTTGATTGGTGGTCAGCTGGTTTTGCACTTATTGATCTTACAGTGAAACTTGGCTAGTTTTCATCTGATGAACATTTGTAGGATCTAGAGATTTCTGATGGAGGAGAATGCAGTTTTATTAGTATATGACTCAGTTGTTTCAGGTCTTAATTGCAAGAGCCACTTGAAAGGTGTTCCCAAGTCTTCTCTGTCTCCTATTCTTAGTCTAGAACAGTGCTGTTTGGGCTGTTCTGGACCTTCCACATTATCCTCATGTCTCATTAAAGTGCTGGGTTTTTACTGGCTCCCTACTTGAACTAGAGCCCAATTTCAACTACAATACTGGTGCTTGTGTTTAGAGCTGTCTGGTTTCAAGCCAGTAGTATCTGTGGGCCTTTATTTCTCCATACATTTCTGTTCACTTTTTACAAATCCTCCGAGCAGGGGCTTCTTTCTGTTCTTTTTTCCAGATTCTGGTCTCCAAGTTCATGGCTTTTAGAGTCCTGGCCCCATGGCTCTGGAAACAGTTCCTTCTTCCCCTTGTCTCCATGAAAGTTTGATGACCTCTAAAAGGGGCTTAAAGACCTTTTTATTTGATTAGTGGATTAGTGCAGGGCTTGGCTGTTCCACCTTATTCTCATTAATCTTGACATGACCTAGATTAATACCTGTTTTAATTTAATGATGGATGTATACCCTCTCAGCGTATTGCAGGGCATTGTTTTAAATATGTACTGTATGATTGTTGCATTTGGTTTGCTTTCAGGTTAGCATTTGTTTACTGGTTTGGCTGGTAAGTTATGATCTAATTTTATTAATGAATTTTTGAATTAATGTGTTTTTCTGATTTGTGCCACGCCTTGGTACATGGTAATAATAATAACAGGATTGGGTAAATGAATCTCTAATAGTTGGATAGAAGAGAGAATTCTCAGGAATAGGTTGCACAATCATCAAGGTTCCAATCAGTATCAGCCTGTGCAAGAATGAACAGTATTCAAAATGAACAGGTTTATAATATGAAATGGAAGAAAGACACATACCCCCAGCAGGAAAAAACAACAATATAGAAATCTATGCAGCATTGATCCATCTCTTAAGGAACACTGCATTGGATCCAGGCTATGTTAGTCAAGTTTTTTTCCTGTTGAAGTCAATATTGCTAAATCCTAAAGAATAGAATATCTTGTCACCAATTTCAGTTGCTTTAAATTTAGTCTGCATCAAACCAATAGATTTGTGTATGTGAGTGTCTGCATGTATGTTTATCTCTCATTGATTCACAGCATTATTTTTAGGAATCACAACTTTGTCTAGGTACTTAAAAAGTACATTGAAACATTCTCCCTTCTCCTTCAACCAAAGATTTACTTGTAAACATTTCTTTCCAACTGACTCTATATACCCAATTATTTTTCCAGTAATTTGTTTGCAAACTTCCTCCAATCATTACATTTTATGTGGGGGGCAAACAGAGGATGGAGTCCGGAAGATTATAGATGGTTAATCTCAGAAATGGACTATATTCTACACAGCAGTTGTGATACCAATTATTTCTGACACATTCGTTTAGATACAAGTGATGAAGCAGCTATAACATACAGTACAGTATAGTCCTGTAGTGTCAGCTGTTCTAATTCACAAGCTTTGAGTTGACTGATGAACCATAATGCAAATAAAAATACTTACTGTAGGTGTGTCATGTAGTTTATATTGATACTGTTAATTTGAGGTTAATGGCAATTTTATGCTGGTGTATAAGGCTGATTTCTTGCAACATGATACATACATCATTCATTACTATGGGCCTTTCCCCACATAGTGCAAACATAACCTGGCATCAGGTTTGCTTTTTCATGTTGTTGTGTTCATCTCATCCCCAAACTGTGAATGAGAAAGGCTTACGTTATCCATAGTTATATCAGAATCAAGTAGTGTTTCCCCCTTTATCCTAACAATATTCAATGGTAGCCTTGGGTATAAACTGTCTTATGCTTTGCACCCAGTACATCAAGTGTGAAGTCAGGTGATCAGTAGTGAGTGGGAGCAGGGCAATGCATATAGGCCATTTCAGTTTGTTGTGGGCAGTCTCTGGTCTGCCACTGTTGTCTCCTGAAAGAGCCAGACGCAATCACACAGTGCCAGTGATCTATCAGAACTGAACATTTGCACTAGACTATTCAGTTGGCAGGATCCAAGTGCTTTAATTCTGTGGCCTGTACCAGTTAAGGGAGAGATGGGAACAGCCCTGCCCCTTTGCCTTCCCCTCCTGAACAGAGCATGGAAGAATCAGGAAGTTGACATTTGTTGCTTATACAATATAAAGAAAGGGGAGAAAAATCTTATGTGAACACGCTGCTTGTGACTCAGCTGCCTTTATGATTATGGTTTCCTTAATTTTTTTTTAGCTTTCTTTACAACAGAGTGGGGTGGAGGGGGGGCATAGGAAGGGGTCTTTGAGCAAAGTCCTGCAGCCAGAACTGCCTTATTCTTCTTGTGGCACTGTGATCAGCAGATGTTTTTTCACTGTGCGAAGGAGGGCAGCAAAAACGGAGGAATCAGCCCATGTCTTTGCATCTCGTGAGCTACACATGTATAACTAGAACAGCCCTGGTTGTTCTAGGCAGTGAGTGAGAATAGAGACAGTAGAGGCAGGATAGAGACTGGCATTTTGAAACTATTGTAGTTTTCTCCCATCTCAAGGATGGTTGATAGCATTTTAACTCAGGTGAACCCCTGGATGAGGAATACTAAGTCTGGGCTGCAAAAACCCAGATCACCATGAGATGGCAGCAAACTAGTACTTTTCTGAATCTCCTTTTAGCCATACTGTGGTCATTTGGATTTTTGCAGCTCAGCTGTGCTCGCCATCAACCATATATCTAAGTAATTCCTTTGAAATATTTGAATCAAGTTACATACGCTACTGGAGAAGTATTGAAGGTTGGAAGCAACAGACTCATCCTGTTGATGGACATTATAGTTCTGAATACATCTGCTGAAGCTCAGTTCTAGATCACATTAGACTGAGCGGTGGCCGTTGTTAGAATCTTCAGTTTTGGAAATGTCTCGTAGTTATAACTGATTTCTACTGTGTCCAAATCATTGCTTGTTGAGGGTGGGGTTGCTTTGCAATTGCATAAAAAAAAAAGTATTGTTGTTTTCTCTGTTATGCAGCAGTGCTTTTACACAGTGGAAAGAGATTACTGTGTCAACTTTTATGTGTAAAGTTTATTTGATACAATTAAGTGATACAAGAATATGTGAGAAGACTTAAACCAAACTACTTAATGACAAATAGAAACTTAATAGCGTATGACTGTCTGTCACATCAGATGTTGGGGCAGGAAATTCTGTTAGCTTGTTACCTAAAGAGCATTCCAACACTTTTCCTCCTCCCAAACTTTGCATATAACCCCATTAACTCACGGCCATTGCATATTTACAATATTTTATAAAATCTTCTACAAAGGTAGGAAGAAAATCCGTGTTCTCTTACTAAATGCCTGAGTGTCAAGCTATTAAAGTAATTGTATAGCAACTTTAATCTGCACTGGAGAAGTTTTTTTTTATTAGTTTCATGATGGCAGTGAGTCCCATCTTAGCTACGGTTTTGCAGTGGGATGTCTAGCCAAAAAGGCAAATGTAGTAATCTATCCAAGGTATGGCATATCTACGACGACCCTGGTCTACTGAAAAATGGAACCAGCCTATAGCTATCTCCAGTGCTGGATTAAACTCTCCTTCAGAATCTGACTTTTTGATTCTAATCTTATCCATTATATTTGCCTTTGCATAATCTTCTGATAATGTGATAGGAATCACTTTTCTTGCTTTGATGTTGTATTACAGTACCATCCTATGCATGCTATGCTGAATTTAATTTATTTATTACCATTTATTAACAATATTTTCATACCACTCACATTATCAGATGTAACTGATTTTACTCCCAAGTATGAGGGTGAAAAATAACCTTGGACGATAGTCCCAACTGGAATAACTTGGCTTATCTTGTATGTAGGAATGTTTGGGGCCAGAAATTCTTTGTTTTGGCTTTCTAGCAAGTAGCAAAAAGTCTTATACAGCTAAAATGTTTTTAATAAATAAGAAAGGGATATAAAACAAGATTCAAACAAAAGCAGAATGCATTATTTTTTAAAATGACATGTTTTGGGTTAACAGCCATGAAATTTAATAGGATTTCAATAGTCTCCAAAAGGAAATTGGCATTATTTCATTGGATGCAAAAGAAACGTGTTGTGAATTAAAGAAGAAAATTAAATAGTTCTGTTAAGCCAAAAGAGGGGGAGAGAGGAACAGAGAAGGAATGCATACCACAGTCCTAAAATGTTTCCAACTCTTACAATGATGGTGGATAAAAACACTACTTATATGAGTATGATTTTAGGCAAAGTTTAGCATTATGAAATACCCACTGATTTTAATGAGATATTTATACGTCTCATTATATGTCTTCATAGGCAGGTTTAGAGGGTTGTTTTTTTTAATGCAAGTGGATCCTGAAAATAAATGTACAGGTACATTGTTAGGATAAGAATGTTAGCAATCCTGTTCATTTATTATTTTTCTGGAACTCCCATCATATCAATTTGATTACTGGCTCTCTTTTTGTGTGTGTGTGTGCTTTGTGTATAGCCTGATTTTCATTTTTGTTAGTTGGTCTCAGGATAGGACTGAAACAAAGTTGTAGGGTAATTAGAACAATATTCAGTTTGGCGCTTTCAAGGTGTTTTAGACTACAGTTCTCATAATCTCTTACTATTAACCCACTGACTGGAATACCAGGAAATTGTCCTGATGCTGGATTACATTGTTGGATTTGGGAGACTTCAGTTTAACCTCCCTTAGGCTTTGCAGTCCATTGAGCCAGATCCTGAAGATAACAGGGTTGGAAAGAAGAATGTCACCCTGCATTCTTTGGAGAAAAGAGTGGCTATAAATATTATCAATCATGGGGGATTAGTGGCTTCTCTATTTCTGGCTCCCTTTGGCCACTTCAGCTCCAGGAGAAGAGGCTCCTCATGATCCTGCTCATGACTGATGGGGGAGTGAACGGTTCAGTCTAATTGGGATAGATAACATTTCTTGGAGCCCACAGCTTTTCTGAGCATTCCAGCTGGATAAGCAGAGAGATAAATAGGAAGTTAGGCAACAAGCAAAGGCTGCTTCCAGATTAGGCCTTTTCTTTTTCTTTTCTGCAGTAGTTACTGACTCATGGATTGATTGATTGATTGATTATATGCCATCAAGTTGGTGTCAACTCTTATTGACCACATAGATAGATTTTCTCCATGATGATCTGTCCCTAACCTGGCCCTTCAGGTCTTCCAATGGTGCATCCTTTGCCTAAGATGGCCAAGCGACTTATGCAGTACTCTCTCAGATTTTATCTCTACTATGTTTGTAAGGGCTACCATATCTGGGGTGAAAAAATCCTGATCACCTCTAGGTCACAGGATTATCTTTTGCTGCTATCTAGTAGTTGTCCAGACCTTTTGTAACCTATATCTAGTAGCCCTAATATTTCTATGTATCAGTAGTCCTTGTTCAGCGACCACAATTGGGACCAGCAACTTGGTTGTTAAGCATAGCGGTCACTAAGTGAAGCCATGACTGTGCTTATGATCTCACTTCAACTTTCTTTTGCTTTACAGAGCTGCAAAGGTCACAAATGCGAGGACTGTTTACAACATTACTTTTTCATCAGTGTTGTAGCTATGAACAGTTGCTAAAGGAGGCAGTCGCTAAGTGTTGACTACCAGTAGTACCTTTAGCCTGGGAGTCTGCTAAACGGATTATATTCTCCTGCAACATAACAGGTCAGACATGCACACACAGACTTACAATCAAGAAACACACTAAACATGTATAAATATAGAGAAGGATTTTTTCCCCCACTTCAGATAAGTTTTTTTTTAAAGTTTATGAAGTTCAAAGTGAAAGTTCAGCATTAGAAATGATGGATCTTTGAGACAATAATTAGGCAACTAAAATGGAGTTATGCTTAGATTTTCAAGGATAGACCCATTATGGGAAGTAAGGAGATTATAAATAACATTAATGAGCACATATTCAGGAGAGCCAAGTTTTAACTGCACATACTCTGACATTTGCAGCTCTAGGCTCTGCATTTTTGTTCATAAGCCATTTTCACAGGGGGTTCAGTGGAGCTAGCCCCTGATTACTGTGCATGGAATTGTAATTTTGTTGTAGACCCTTTTGTGTGTGGATGAAGGGGGCATCACACAATTCTTGGGGATTAGAGTTCTGTTGCTGGAGATTCACACCTCAGCGTGGATGGTGCCATAAAGCAACTTGTGCATGAATAACTGCTTTTGCATAAATGTTTCTGTATTTGGCATCCAGATTATGTAGGGATATGTACTGCTCCTGTGCAAGATGCTGCTCACACATGGGCTACTTTATTGGAGATAAGAAGCTTCCAAATGGAGATTAGTTGGTATGACCTTCTGCCTTGTTCTCAATAATAGTTTATCAAAGTGGTCTCCTGAAGATTTATTTTTGTTTCCTAGTTCCCAGGAATATGGATCTGTGCAAGCAGAGGTAAAAAACATGTAGATCTTATATTGTAAAAACTCTACAAGGGTGGATTAGAAGAAATGGGGTTCCATCATCACATGTCCCATGTAATATAGAAGAAAATCAGACACCAAAAGCTGCAGCTCAGGAGACTGTCCCAGGCAGAAGGAAATCCCATATAGACATGGTCAGGAAGACATATCAGTCTACTCCTGAAATATGACCTTTAAAAATGCTACTAATAATTAGATGGATTACCAGATTTTTGATAATTGTTACTTATGGCAGTTAAAATGTTAATGCAGCATTAAAGAAAGGGAAATGTGGCATGAAGCTCTTATGGTTCCTCATGGGGCATTAAGATAGACACACAAAGGTCAAGAAAGAGGATCTGTGTTTCAAATCATCATCATCACCACCACCACCACCACCACCACCACCACCACCACTTGTTATAGCTGCTCATTCCAGTAGACTCTGGGTGGCTTACAAAATACAAAAACTATAAAAATAGTTAAAAACATACAATACCATGGGCAGGCAGGACTAAAACAATCTTAACAATAACAAACCACACCACGGGCCCTGCAAACATATTAACCCCAGGTATGAGACCAAAGCCCAGTCTTAAGGGCTTTCTGGAACCCCAGGAGAGAGGATGCTGTCCGCATCTCTGGGGGATGCTGTTCCAGAGGGCAGGGGGCACAACAGAGAAGGCACGCTTCCTCGGTCCTGTAAGATGACAATGTTTAATAGAGGGGACCTGGAGGAAACCCAGTCTGCCAGAATGTACTGGGCAGGCATAAACAATTGGAGATAGGCGACTCCTCAGTTATCCAGGCCCTATGCCATGAAGGGCTTTATGGGTAATGACCAGCAGCTTGAATTGCACCCAGAAGCACATTGGCAGCCAATGCAGCCACTCAGTTTTGTCAAGATTGAGCCAAAGTCTGTTCTACTCCATCCAGACCTGAACAGCCTCCATACTGGGTCAGTCCATTGACAGCTTCACTTGCACAGCCCAGGATTATGATGTAAAGCTGGGTATCAACAATGTACTGATGGTGACCTCACCCAGCGGTGAGAGGAGAGCATCAAGCCCTGAGGCACTCCACAGTAAGGAGCTATAGGCATGACCTTTCCCTCTGTCAACACTGACTGAAGAAGGAGTCGAACCACTGTAACACAGGGCCTCCCATTCCCAACCCCTGCAGCCAGTCCAGAATGATACTGTGGTTAATGGTATCGAAAGCTGCTGAGAGAGATCATGGAGCACCGGATGGATACACCACCTGCATCTCAGCTCCACCAAGGGTCATAGACAAGTGTGACCAGTGCTGTCTCTGTACTATTCTCTGCAACTACTGTGACCATCTTCTCTACAATCTTCTCCACAAAGGGAAGATTGGAAACTGGATGATAATTGTTCAGAATGGAGGAGTTGAAAATAAAGCCCAGCAGTCGGGCTTTTTTTTCAACATCCATTCTATTACTGCAACCTTTTGCTGTTGTTAGAGATGGTTTACCTTCTCCCTTCCTCACTTTAAAATCCCTCCTTCACTCTTACCTGCATTCTGTTTCCACTGAAAGTGGAATCCTGGTTTTGGTGCAAGACAGACCTCTCTGGGGATCAAACCATGCTGTGATCAGGGGTTGCAATGGCATAAAATCTCAATTTATCTCCACAGTTTTAATGGATTGGGAATTCCTTTTCAAGGCAGTTGCTCTTTTCGCAATCGACAAGCTTCCACTCTCCAAAACCAAGCAATCTGATGCTTTGCTAATAGTTGGTTCATTCTTAATTAGCTCTTGTCACTTTTACCCTTGATCACTTCTTCTGGGCTATTGCATGCAGTGAAAGAAAAACAAGGAAGGGAAGAAATGGTCAAAACAGCCTGCATAAGCTTCAGGTGCACTTTATGGTGGCATCAGAAGGGTTGGAAGATGGAAAGGTTAATCGCCTGAAAGTATCTTGTGCCATTGCCACATCCAATTGCACAGCCACTACAATTACTAAGCACTAACAGCCAGGGCATTGGGATGCGCTCCGCCACTCATCTCCCAATACAAAGCTGAGACCTGCATAATAACTATTAAGAGAAAAAGGTTCCTATGTTGTGAATAGTAAGATGACAAGACTGAGTCAGAGTGGTAGGGACTTATCATAGGAGACATAGCTTCCAAGAGGTGCTTTGCTTTGATGAAAGTTTGTGTGAAGTAGTTTCCTTCAAAACTGATTTGCAAAGCCACGCTGCCCACTGCTAAAAGTGAAGTGGCCATGCTGCTCACTTTGTGTTGTTGCAAGGCCAGTTGCTGAACGGACAAAAGCCTCTTCTGGCAAATGGAATTGCTGGGATGAGTGGGACCGACCTGAAAGGCCTTGATGCAATCAATCACATTTGCCGTCTTTGCACAAAGCACCTTCTCAAAACAAAATGCCTCCTGCACCTCTGGAATAGTTCTAATTGGGATTCAGTGGTTCAGAAAGCACGAATTGATTCTTAGAGACAATAGCAGTAACAATAATAAACAAAGAAATAATGCTGCACTAAACTACTTAGTGCATCTGTCCAAAGGTGACTCTCAGTCATTTTTACAGAGGCATTGTGTGAAACTCATACTTTGCTCTAAGTATTATAGATGGACACTTTGATTCTCTGGGAAATCTACTAGCTAGTGGTACCAGATATGTATTTATTAAATAATTAGATATTGTGTTCATTTGCTAGCTATGAAGAATTTCACACAAGGTTCCTCAAGTTTCCTATCCAAAAGTCCCCTAGCTACCTATCATTTCATCTTGGATGAAGCACCTGTAAGATTTGGAATTGAAAGAAGCTAATTATAAATAAATCTTGTCAAGAACACATTTCAAGAAAAAAAAAAATAGTGTGTGTGTGTGTGAGAGAGAGAAACAGTCCTAAAAGAGATTTGTGCTCTAAATTGCCATATGATGAATGTATTCTCTCTTATACAAGAGACAGTTGGCCAATTTGAGCATTTACTTTGAAAAGGTTAAAAAGAAATCTAATTAATATGGTTCCAAAACTTGCTATACACAAGGTCAATTTAGTATCACAATTGCAACACATTAGAACACTAGAAACACACTAGACATGTATAAATATATTCAAATAGTTTAGCTCAATATCCAAAGCTACAGCTCCCTTACCCAACTTATCCACTCCCCTCATTTTTGTACAGTGTAGCTATTTTCTTCATCATTCACGGATTTTTGATGGAAAACGTCCTTTCAGCACCATTATTTTCTGTTCAGTAATGAAAGGACTTGCACTTTATAGAAAATATGGTGAGACATTTGTGACATCAAGGCTTTCTCTCAATATGGCCCATTTCATTGGAGATAAAATCTGAAGAAAACCTACAGCAGTGAAATTCATACGGTTTTTCTCCAACTTTGAGCTATTCCGAATAGCTACCGTTCTTGCTGTAGTACTGTAAAAGGCAGTTAGTTTGCAATGGGATGTCTGTACCATCAATTTATTTTGTTTTTGCCTTTTACTACATTCCATCCAGATTAGTGGTCAAAAAGAGCTATAATCTTGGATCAACTGACCAATACACCACAGTAATCTGGACATGCCCTCTCACCTTATGTCCAAGCATACATCATGCATAAGAGCTTTTTAATGCACTGGAAGGGAAGGGATTCCAATTTTCAAAATGGGTATGGGAAAATATTTAACAAAGCTAACTCTGGACATGCCCATGCTGGCTTTGTTTTCATTCCCAATTGCTCGATGGCAGTTTGAACCAATTTTGAATTTGAATTTGAAACCAAGTTTGAATCAATGGCAGTTTGAATGATTCGATTCACTGCCACTGACCTCAAAAGACTGAGAATGTCATACAGTGAATGATTAGGATCTAGTTGCGGTGCAATGTTGGTGAAAGAAGGCAAAAATGGGAGAGGAGTATTTTCTCTTTCACTACCCGGAGGGAATATTATGGCATTTAAAGTTGGAAAGCTAGAACTTGAAGACAGTGACCAGGTGCATTAATGGAAACAGAGGGTACTCCAATGTTTTACATGAAAGCCCTTGAGAAGTGATGCATGTATGCGGCTTTCCTATTTAGTTTTTTCTTATGTACTGCTAATTCAGAAAGGGCACTAAACTAATTATATATTCACATACAATACATTATATCTCACAGATTCACCACAGAAATATTCAGGATAACATGGAGATCCTTTGGGGGCTCACCAGCACAAACATTCAGTTTGCAGGAATCCATCTGCACTGTTCACCTAGGGCTGTGTGTAGAAGCCCTCTTCAAAGTTGATATTGCACTGCACACCCCCCCCTCCTTAAAACAGCCCAGGTGCCTAATTGCAATTCCTTCACTCCAAGGCTGTTTTTGTAATGAAGAGATCCTTCTTATGTCTTACATTTCTATTCAAAATTCCTTTTAAAGCACACATACTGTAAAGCTGTTGGATTTATCATGGAGAAGCATACTTGTAGAATAAGAAAGGTGGAGAATCCCAAAGGGCGCCAGTGGCCTCCTTGAAATGAAGCAAATATATTTTCCTATTTCAGGTTAAACATACTCTGCTATTTGCCAATGACAAAAATTTGCTAATTAAATTTCCTGTCTGAGATGGGCTAGTAAAAACATTTCCATCAGGCTGCTGTTTGCTTCAGAGCCAGCATACTAATTGGTATCTAGCTGTTAAGGTTCAGTGTCATCTTTTCATTTTCTCTTGATTCTATTAATTCCAAAAATGTAATACATTCTATTTGTTAATTTCTAGATATATAAGCTTTTTTGCTGTAACTGTATTCATTTTAAATTTTTTTTATGCTGCCCATTCCTGAAAGCTCTTTTGGTGCATATGAATAATACTTATTTCCCCCTGGCCCTCACTCAAAACCACACTTAAAAGAGCATGGTTTGGATCACTGAAGTGTATAAGAAAGAATTGCATAAATCTGTAATACAGGATCCTGAAAAATATTTCTAAAATAAACAAATCCTTCAAGGTTGGTTTGTTGTTTTAACACATTTTGCTGATGGGAAGTATGAAACTTCAGCATTATTCAGTTGTTATGGTTCCATCTTCTATCTAGTTAAAAATAATCCAATAAGCAGATAATCAGTTTTTGTGGAAACACTATTATGTTGGGACTAATAACATACAGATGTTCTAACCTAACTGGATGTCTAGCTGCAAAACTGTAGAAATCATCTAGTGAAAGATTATCAGGCCTAATGGTAAAGCTGGAGATATAGAAGATTAAAATCTAGAACTGAAATTATTTAATTGATTCAGTTGAATTGATTGACATTATTCTGAAGCTGATATAGCTTCTGGAAGCATTATTCTAATGTTATTCTCCTGAGAAATGAGCTGGTTATGAATTTGTTTGTGAGAAAGAAGTCCAGCTGTTGTTTTAGCAGCCATGAACAAATTTATTTATAGGTGGGGATACATTTCCTAAACGTTAATTTTTTCTAGATGAGTAGTTTAGATAAGACTAGTCAATGTTGTGGGTGATGCGGCAAAATTAAGGGGAAAAAAATTACAGTAAAAATTGGCGAACTCCAGAATGTGATTTATGTCCCTGATGGTATTGGGAGGGAAGGTCCCAAGACAGAACAGATTCTACCTTAGCTAGATCCATCTAAATTCCTTTCAAGGAAATACTGTATCCCAAATAATCCAGTACAGGGAGATCAAAAGTACATACCCCTAACTTAATGTAGAGGTTTTAGTTGTGAAAGCACTGAAAACCTACCTGATCAATGTGGAAAGCAGGGTCTTCCAACTAAATCAGCCAAGCATTCATATACACAACTAGAGATCTGATTTAAAAAATCATGAAAATATGATTAATAAATTACACAAAGACCAAGGAGTTGGACATTAATCTGAATGGCATTACTGTACAGTGAAACTTCCTATAATGAAAATCAAAGGCAGTATCAAGCCCCATGTGACTCGCAAAACCAAGGAAGCAAGAACAACACAGATTTCAGTAAGGGATCTTTAAGGCTAGGCTGGGGTAAATACCAAACCTTGGAAACTGTAAGAGGTCTTTCCCAGCCTCAGTTACCATGAGTTAATTAAGGCAGAGCCTCTCTGAGATGCTTTTCCTGAGAACACTCATCACCTGGGCTGAGTTGCCTTTTTTGAGATAATGTTTCAACTGACTCACCCTCACCTTTCTCCCAATCTTTTACAGGCAATTAACTATTCATGCAAATCACATTGTCAGCCCTTTGAGATCCAGGGGGAGAAAAATGCATGCCTTCTGCAGCTATTCCAAACATTCAGAAATGAAGGGAAAAGGATAGTGATCCCAAATGATTAGAGTTGAGGAACTAGGAATCATGGGCCACATATAGGAGCCATCTTTCTTCTTCACAAACTGGGTAAGAATATTGGCAGAGGAGGAGGATAGCTGGATAAAACCTTTCTGTATGTTGTAATCGATGAATTCCTTCAGGCAAGCTAGCTCTGCAGTTGACATTGGATAGTGACATTTTGCAGGCATCTGAGCTTTAGGAATGATTGATTGTACAGTCACAGAACTGATGAGGGACACTTCCTTCTCTCCAAATATGTCAGTGTAGTCTGCATATTTGGTAGACAAAGTAGGAGGATGTCCTTGCTGAGGGGTTGTGAGCAGTGGGGGTTTGAAGCCCTGTAGGGTGTGAATCGTGCACGTCAGGGAATCCAAGTTGATGTTATCTTGTCCTGATTAATATATGGATTGTGAGTCTGAAGCTGGTTCATCCCCAAGACTACTGGAAAATCTAATAGGCTAAATAAAGTTACAGGGACTCCTGCTGATTGCCAATGGGGAGCTGAAGAGGTTCTCTGTGGTGAGTCTTGAGCATCAGGGCTGGCCATCAGTTTCATCCTCACAGAAAAGCTGAGCAGATAGGGTATATTTGGCTGTGATGGAGGTTTCAATGAAGTTGCCTGTTGCACCATAAACAGTTGTATTTCAGAACTGATGTGTAGTTTTTGGCTGAACGTAATTCTGGTGGCCCCTGGGCCAGCCCTTGGTCTTGTTTCCTGACAGGCCAGATCCGGAGTATTTATGGCATCTGTTGACATAGTTCCCCCTCTGCCATAATGACATAACTAATGCTTTGTAAGGTAGGAAGTGTTAGTAAGGCACTAATGTTGAAGTGCTCTACTTTTCCATAATATAGATCTAGGGCTTGTATGTGTTGGCACAACTTTTCTCAGGTAGAAGGCAGAGCTCTGATAACTAGTAACTGCATGGGTTCAATTTCCAAAATCCCTGATGGGTAAGTGGAAGGGGGCAGGAGGGAAAGAAAGAGAATAATGGGATCTTCCTGCCTATACTTTGCCACAGTTTCTTGACTCTTCCAAAAATACCCAAGCAGATTTAGATTACTGTTGGCAAAGTCTCTGAGGTGCCCAGACGCATGAATTTGCCTCTTTCATTCCAGCCCAGTTCCTGAGCTAAGAAATGAAGGTCAGTGGCATACTCCTGCATCAAATGCTTACTCTGTCAGTGGTGACCAATTTCACAGTTGGCAGTAGCTCGCTTGACTAGATCATCACAATTAGTCCTCAGGCATGTCACAAAATAAGCATAGCTGTCCAAGTCAGGTTGTTCTGCATCAGAAAAGGGGTTGCCCGTTTTGCAGCTCCTTCTATTGTTATACCAATTATAAAACCTTCCTGAGATTGCTCTGTGGGAAAACCTTCAGGTATTAGGGAGATGTATAATTCACATTGAGCAAGAAAGGTAGTAAATTTGCTGGGTTTCCCATCATATTTGTCAGGCACAGAGGTGAGTGTTCAATGTCAGAGTGCTGCTGTGGCTGCAGGAGGAGCTCCAGTAACAACTCCTGAGTCTTGGGATGGGACTGGTATGGAACCATAGGTTTTGTCCCACCTGTGCTGGACTGGCTGGTTTATTGCCTTATCTGACTGGTCCCTCTAAGTCACAACTTTGTTCTGATACCTGGGCAAGGCATTGGTGACTTGACTGACACTTAGCAGGGTTTCAAGTAGTTCTGTGGTGCTGAGAATGGAAGACTATATGTATATGTATACACATACATATATTTATATATACACATATATACACACATACACACACTCTGTCTATCTGTCTATCTATCTATCCATACAATATCTGTATCTGTATCTATCTACTGTGTATCTATAGTCTGTTGCACTACACATCAGCTCCTAGGTTTAAATTCTAGACTTTATCCTCTTATCTTTTTGAGTCACTGGATATTTGGCTATTTTCTTCAAGCCCTTGGAAGCAACTGGGTTATGCTTTTCTTGAGTTTTCTTGAGGCTGGAAACTGCTGGTTCCTGTCTCACTAGCTAATTTCCTAACAGCAGTGTTATGGGAAATGTAATATGCCATTGCCTCTTCCAGGATTTTTTCTGTTGTTCAAGTGCAGTGAAGAAGAGATTGGTGAAAGGAGGGCAGAGATCATGATTGATTGGTCACTTTTAATCATTCAACATCCTGGCATACTTTACCAAGTAATCCAGATGGATGAGAGGGTCTTCCTCCACTGCTGAGTTGAAATGCTATCCACCCCCTTTTAAAAATTATGTCAGCATGAAGTTGGCTGTCTCCATTGCCAAATCCCTTTCTTGTCTCCATTGCTTCTCATCTCTGTCACTGATAATCATTTGAATTCCCTGCAAGGTAATGGGTGACAAAGCTTAATAAATTGCATACATCTTGAGGTTGCCTTGGATAGTATCAGAATAAGGATGACTTATAAGAACCAGTTTGGTATCATGGTTAAAGGCACCAGGCTAGAAATTGGAAGACCGTGAGTTCTAACCCTGTCTTAGGCACAAAGCCACTTGGGTGGTTTGGGACCAGTTACCCTTGCTCAGCCTTAGGAAGAAGGTATTCTGAAAAATTTTGCCAAGAAAACTGCATGAACCTGTCCAGACCATTGCCAGGAGTCAAGACAGACTCGAAGGGACAAAAAAAGAGGATAATTTGCGCCTACCTCACCATGGACTGGGAAGGAACTGAAGGCAATGTCATGGGGTCATGGCAGAAAAAAAATGTAGTTGGGGCAGGCTTGGCTATGGTTAGATGCAAATGGGGAACAGACCATAGTGAGATGTGGGTCAAACAACAATCTCATAAGCATCTTGTAGAGAAATTAGAGTTATCATTTTTACATGATGATCCTTGCAGCAATTAAAAGTCAATTGCTTAATTAAATTATTGCTATATGAAATTATTTTGTTTTGTAAGAGAAATATTATACTCCTGTGGCTGTAATATGTACAGATATTTTTCTGTCCTATCTAATAAGTGAAAACACATGTTTTAACATGTTTTAATATTACTATTACTTATTATTACTTACTATTAAAGCCAGACAGCAAATGAATGTTCTATTTCTGCATATGGAAAGTAGTGTTATTCTTTCTGACCTTTTTTTTATATAATTCATATTTCCATTGAATGATTCTCAAGGCAATTGAAACAAAATACAACCAACTGTAATACCAAGGCAAAAATGACACAATTCTGCAAATATCATTTTAAAAATAGAATTAACCCCCTGCTATATGTCAGTAAGAAAGCCAAACAAATCAATACGCTTTAAGATAATAAAGTTTTTCAGGAAGCTGTACAGCAAAAAGTGCTTGGACCAATTAGGTTTCCAGCACTGCTCTCCTTCTACAGAGAATGCCAAACATCATGTTGCTATTTCTAGCCTTCTTTACAGAGTTATACAAAAGCATTAAAACTAACACACAAAATGCAGCTCTAGAGTTGCTTGGATTTGACCCAGAGACTAAAGACAAAAGTAGGGAAGAGATGTGAGCCTTCTCCCAATTATTTTAAGCTGGAATGCTGCTGCATTGTGAGTCCAAAAAATCTAATCAGAATATCAGTAGAGGAAAAGGTTGCTGACACTCTCCCTGTGGTCTATTTCTCTGTTTAAATTTGCTCTCTGCTGTTTTTGTTATAGAGGAAAACACAAGGTAGTGTATTTTCTTGGGCAAGTAAGAAGACAGTCGTGTGTATGTGTTAATGTGAATGTGTGGATATTGATTGGGGGAAAAAGCCTGCAGAAAGGAGTTAATAACCCCTTCTGATTAGGAGTATTCCAATTACCTCTGCAGCATTTTGCAGCTATATTTTAGATTGGGGGGTGGTGGTTTTAAACAATGCTACTTTAACAATGTTTCTTTAAAGCACATGATTCTTGTCCTATTTTGTTTGGCTGTGATATTTTGATTCCAGTGAATATGTGGATTGTGGGTATGAAACCAATGTTTTCACAAGGCCATTGGAAAATATAGTGGGAAAGCTAAAGAAAACTCCTGATGTTTGTTGATGGTGAGTAGGAGAAGGGATGGGTTCAAAGTGTAAAAGCTGCCCATCAAGGCTGAAGCTGAACAAGGAGCTGCACAGGTTGAGGCTGCCTGTATGCAAGGTAAGAGAAGTGGCTCAGTGTTGATGCATGTCCCTGTCTGGGCTACACTTACTTAATTTCTAGGTGCTCAATTTCCCAACAGGACAGCTCTGGACTGTTTTGAGCATCTGCTTGCAAAGTGGCCAATTTCTTCACGTAGTTGATATTATGGGAAAGGGTCTTATTGGCAGAGGTCTGCTGGCTTCCAGTTGCATCAGTCCAACTTTGAAGTCTTTGTTAAGATGGTGTGGAAGAAGTGGAGGGAGCGAGGAAGGAAGGAAGGAAGGAAGGAAGGAAGGAAGGAAGGAAGGAAGGAAGGAAGGAAGGAAGGAAGGAAGGAAGGAAGGAAGGAGCACACTACCATCTTCTCCTGCCCACACTCTGTTGCAGTTCCTCAACTCTCCCTTCAATACCCAAACAATCCTGAATTCATGCAGAAAAAGTCCCTGGGTTCCCTTGTCAAATGAGTTCATCCTGTCTGATAGCTACTTTGAAATGGTTAAGCATCTTTCATTCTAGCCCACATACTGAGCTAATAACAAAGCCAGCAGTATATCCTTGAAGTGAGCACTTATTGTGAGGGAGGTAATGGATGTTATGATTGCTTGACTAGATCATCATAGTTAGTCTTCAGGGTGTTACAAAATTAGTGATATTGTGCAAGTTGGGGCTGTTGAGCATTAGAAGGGGGGATACCCACTTTATAGATGCCTCTGTCATTTGGCCAGTTATAACTCCTATGTGGACTCAGTAAATGGGAAAGTCCTCAGGTCTTAAAGAGATGTATAATTCAAACTGAATGGAGAAGGCAATACAGTAGTCAAGTATGGGAGTCTCATGGCAGATTCTGCTCCACTTGCTAGCTGTGTCATCATCTGGGTTAACTGGTCCATCTAGATTACAGCTTGGTCTGAGATTGGAGCAAGACTTGGATCTATAGCCATTATTTAATTATGGGATCAGAGCATGGATTTTTCTCTCATAGTGTTGGAAGCAGTAGGTTGATTTTGTTATTGGACTTCACAAGGTATGGGAATAAATAACACACCCACAATAATAACCCAATAGTAACATAACCCACATTATTGGCAGCAGAAACTTCACTGACTCAACAGGCCTAATTTTATGTATGTATGTATGTATGTATGTATGTATGTATGTATGTATGTATGTACAGTATGTATTTATTTCTGGATTTATAAGGCCACCCAATTCAACAATGTGACTCTGGGCAGCATACAACAACAAAAAACATACCGCAGACCAAAAAAGAACCACCTAACGTTTAAACATACACAGTATGTAAATATGAATATAAAATACAGAATATAAAGTGGTGTCCAGTGCCATAATGAAAACAACTAAAAGGGGATTCCACTCAAGAGCCCCCAAATGCCTGGGGGAAAAGCCAAGCTTCCTAAATGTGAGCAGAGTTGGGAGCCTGTTGTATATCAGGGGGGAGATTGTTCCAGAGAACAGGGGCAGCCACTGAAAAGGCATGTTTGCTAGGTCCCCTAAGGTGGCAACATCTAAAACAGGGAACCTGGAGCGTGTCTTCCCTGTGGGAACGAATGGGGCAGGAAGATGCTCTTGGGAGAAGTGACCTGGTCCTATGCCATGTAGGGCTTTAAAGGTGATAATTGGCACTTTGAACCACACCCAGAAGTCTATTGGGAGACAGTGCAGCTTGCACAGTAGTAATGTTACATGGATGTTATGAGCTGTACCCATAATTTCCCACATCACTGCATTCTGAACCAATTGAAGCTTCCAAATGGTCTTTAAGGACAGGCCCATGTAGAGTGCATTGCAGTAGTCCAATCTGGAGGTGACTAAAGTGTGAATGATTATCAGCAGGGCCTCCCAGTCCAGGAATTAGTACAACTGGTGTACCAGACACAGTTATGCAAAGGCCTCCCTGACCACCACTGCCACCTGCTGTTTGAGGACAACCTCCAAATTGCACACCAAGTTTGAATGGGTTAGTGCCGCTTCATCCAGAACCAAAGATGGAAACACTCCAGTTTCCAGATCTGGGGGAACCAAAACCCATAGCCGCTCAGTCTTAGCAGGGTTGAACTGCAACCTGTTCTTCCCCATCCAGACCCTCAGAGTCTCCAGACAGAACCTCGACAGCTTCACTTGGCTGGCAGGGGGCAGAGATGAATAACTGGGTATCATCCCCATATTAATTATATTTCACCCCATATCAACAGATGACCTCACCTAATGGCTTCATGTAGAGGGGGAGAGGTTAGAGCAGAGGCCTAGAGCTCAGTTGCTCTCTCCCACCAGCCCTAACTGGAACTGGCTTTGGAGGAAAGAGAAGAACTACCACAAAACAGTGTTTCCCACTCCTGACCCCATCAGCTGTACAGAAGGATACCTTGGTTGATGGTATTGAAGGCTGCTGAGAGATCAAGGACAGTCAGGATGAACACACCATCCCCATCCCAGGCTTGCCACGGGTCATCAACAAGCATGACCAAAGCTGTCTCCGTAGTATACCTCAGAATGAATTTTGACTGGAAAGGAGAATTATTGCAGAAGAGAAACAAACCATATCTCTGCAAAAGATCTACAGAAAACAAAACTCAAGATCTCTCTATTTGTCAGTCCCAGTGTTTCATCCTAGGCCTTTTCCTCTTGCCCTTTTGAGTCAATGAACTTTTGGATGTTACTTTCCTGGCCTTGAAAGTCAGAGGTATCTTCTCCATGTTTACATATCAACTTTGGCCTGAGAATAACTGATTCTTGCATTGCCAGCTTCAGCCCTTACACATGCCAGCTCCCATTTGCTCATTTTTAATTTACTATATTTATCCAAAAGGAAGCCAAATCTAAATTTAAGATGGCCCCAAACCTATCCTGAAAAGGAGAGGATTGTATAAAAAACATATGTCTACATTCTTTCCCATATTCTCAGTGAGTCTAGATTTTTAATTCATTAGTTACTTTCCTGCAACTCAACTGGATATTGATGAAACCCAGACTTGGAATTTTGTTAGGAAATGCTTGTGACAAAAATACAACTTGTATTGGAATTTCCTGACCTTTCAGTATTAAAATTGACCTATAATTCGTTCTTGTATTATGGTCATTACTTTTCAGTAATCTTTTTTTTACAATATTTTTTCTATATAAGAAATTTAAGGTGAAAGAAATGATGTTATGTCTTTCAGACTTCTTAAAGACAGGACTGATTTTTATTATGCCTGAATTGTTTAATCACTGTGGCTACAAATGCTTGTATCAAGTCATTTAGCCATCAAACAAGTCAAATGACAAATGGAACCTGCTACTGATATTCTCAAAATTATAAAATAATGTTTCTCAGTGATTTGCAATAAAAAAAGTGTGAGTAATGTGATCGGGAAAAACATTCTAACAATATCACTTTATATTCGTTCAGGAAAAGCTCATCTTTAATTTGTTATGTCTATCAAATATAGTTGTTCTAGTTTTCTTGGACCAAATACCAAAGAACAGAAATAAAACTGTCTTTTAGATTATTTATGTAGTGTAACAGATAGGAAGAGGAAAGATAGGTGAGAGTTAGACAAAATTAGGTGAGAGAAAGACAAAATGGAGAACAGTGAGAGTGCTAGTCTAAAACTGTTGTGTAATATGGAATTTATAGTTATGACTCCCTCTGCAATCTGTGTTAAGAACTGTCTAAAGAAAAACATAAAAATTGGTGACAAAGGTGGGACCCTGGAATATTACCACCTGAAAGTTACAACTGGTCCAGAATGCAGCAGCGCGTTCAGTGTTAGGTACATGCAGTATAACTAGGTTTGACCACATTACACCTGTGTTGTGTGAGTGCACCAGCTCCCAGTTTCCTTCTGGGTGCAATGCAAGATGCTGGTTGTTACCTTTAAAGCCCTACATAGCACGGTGCCAGGTTATCTGTGGGTCCGCCTCTCCCTGAGGGTATCTGCCTGTCCCACTGGATCGTTTAGGGTGGGCACACTCCAGGTCCCTTCCTGAAATATTGCCATCTGTGGGACTGAGGAAGCATGCCTTTTCCATGGCTTCCCCTACCTTATGGGACACCCTTCCCCGGCAGTCCGGCAGGCCTCCACCCCTTTAGCCTTCTGGAAGACCATTAAAACCTGGCTCTTTACCCAGGGACTGGGGTAGATGGTGGGAGCCTGTGGATGGTTGTTGAGGCACCCTGGGAGGATGGTTGAGGCACTGGGCTTTTAGTTTTTGACATATGGCTTTTATGGTGTTTGTAGTTTTACTGTTGTTGTGAGCTGCCCAGAGTTGTTTTAAGATGGGAGGCAATAAAAATATTTTAAACAAACAAACAAATAAAATAAGCATGGCTCACTCTGGTCTTGCTGCTCTCCGGCTTCTGAATATGAATGCAGACGCCTTATGTATAGAGTACAAGCTGTGGACAGACACATTAAGTGCCTGTGTACACTGCTAGGAAGCTAAGAAAAAGGAGAAGCAGCTACCTTTTCACAAGCTGAATCTGCTTTGGATAAATATGTCATTCTACCTAGAATGTGGTGATGGAACAGTTTAAATCTGGACATAGAATATTAGCATTTAATAAAATTCTAGACCCATCTGATAGTGCACTTAGGGAGTTAGATCAATTATGTGAATATTGAAACTTAGAAATGGATATGATTTGAGATCAAGTGATGGAAAACTGCACTCACAAAACATCGCATGATAAATATCTGCAGCAGGAAGATCTGACATTTAGCTACCATGGCCAGATTATATGAAAGTGCTCAAGAAGAAAGTTGCCTCCTGCCAGCGGTGAGTAGCATCTTTCCATCCCCATTAATTGTGTTCACCAGGAAAAGGTGGTGAAAAGGCCTGCAAAGTGTCATCAAAAGCTGCCTGTGGACACAGGGTCCCACAATTCTAGTCCTTCACAGGCAGAAACTCTTTGTTCTCACTGTGGATTAGTGCACCATTCCAGAGAACAATATCATGCATTCAATGCTATTTATTTCATACTGAAAAAACAAAATAAAAATCAGATAACTCTGAGGAAAAAGAAATAGAGTGTTAATGGGAAACAGTGAGAGATGGTGATTGATACAGGGAGTGCACAGAATGTTATTTGAGACAAGGAGTTAAAATTGTAACCAACATAAAATATTTTAGTCTAGCTACACCTGTATTTTCAGATTGTGACCCAAAAATATCAGTTAAAGGTTAAGTATAAGCCAGGTCCCTGAAATGGTAGGTGTCCTGTTGCCATACTGGACCAGATCAAGGTCAGCCGAATCCAGCCTTCTCCTTTCAGCCAGTGCTAACCTCTGGCTTTCTACACGAAGACCACCGAGGGAAGACCCATTGGCTGTTATTCAGTTTTAGTATTTGTAAATGTACTTATCAGTTTAAATATTTGATGTACTATTTCTCATGATGTAAATTGCTATGTGGCTTGCAACAATATAAGTAGAATGCTATGAAACAAAAGCAATACATTAAAGTGATGCATCTTTGGTGGGCGTAAGGGGCTGAGGAGACTCACTCAGATAAAAGCATTGAGACCACGTTGCCCAGGTGCCACCATGGAGAAGGCTGAAGGCTAGCTTCCACATGGTCACCAAGCCACAGTCTGGATGGCATAGTTGGCTGGAAGTTTACTGCCACTGAACAGAGGCCCTTTACCTGAAACATGTTTGTGTGTTTGAGCAATGAAATCTAAAAGGCTTTTCACTAAAAGCTTTTCTCTGTGAGAGAATCTCATTTTAAATTACAAAACTGTTATGGTGTAACTAATTTTATTTGGCATACTGCAGCTGAATTTGCCTTACTTTTCTGCCTGAACTCTCAACACATCATGCCATAAATGGTTCTTTGCAGAATGTGCTTAGAAAACTCACCTTCATGTTTTCCTAACGTTGGGCCCCGAATTTGTTTTTTTCTTCCAGCTCCAATAGCCATATTAGACTGTTGTGGTCATTCCAGGGGCATCCGTGGGTGGATGGGTGTCAAAACTCTCATTGCTGGGCCCTGACCTCTATGACCATTTTGCTTTGGGTTGCTGGAGAGACCAAATCAGAGGCTTCCACAGAGGTATCTGCGCATGTAATGTCTGATTGGTGCTTTCCAAGTGCTTCTTATAGGCTCAATATATATATATATATATATATATACATATATATATATCTTATTTGAGAGAGTGCTAGACCTGTGCTGCACAGAAGGTTGATTTAAACTGGGAAAGAGCTGGGTTCTGCTGGCTGTGTGTTGCTGGCTCTCTCACCAGTTAGTATATTATAGGTTTTCCACTTCTTGTGGTAGCACTATTTTGCCACCATTATTCTTAGTGATGCTGGTCATGGCCACTTGTTGGCATTACCTTGGACCTATTATTGACCACCCTTTCTGCTTCACTCTAAATGCCTCCTCCATGCCTGTTAGCCCAATTAAAAGATGGGGGATGGGGTGAGGCAAAATGGACCCTCCAACATGCTCCTCAAAATCCCTCCTCTCTGACTGTGACTTATTAGTTAGGTTATTTCTGAACAGGGGTATAGTATTCTTTTGAAAGACTACTGAATTCACATAAAAAAAGGCTGGCTGACAGCTCACAAGTATGGAAGAAAGGCAGAAGATGAAGTGGCCAGGAGCTCTCACTTTCTCTGTACTCCATGTCCTTCTACATGCCTGCAACTGTCAGATGGGCTATTTCTGAATGTGGGTTTAGCACTCTTTCAGAAAACCACTAGACTAGTGTTGAGACCGACAAGTTACAGGCACTGAACACCTTTGCACTTGCAATTCGACAGATAAGTACCCACCTACACTTTAACCAGCCCTGCCCCATTGCACATTAAGTTGGGGATTGTTTTTCCCACCAGTAAGTGATGCTTGCTGGGAGGGGAAACAAAGCCAGAAAATCTACCAATAGCTTTCCTTAACATCTTTGTAATCATCATTGTGAAAAGTTATTCCTTTTGCAGGCCCAATGCTTTATATTGTTCTATGGACACTGTTTGAAGCCAAGCAGAACCGTCAAAAGGTCTGATGAAACACTTGCAAAAATCACTTGATAATCTGGTCAGTTCAAAATTGAATGACATGCTGGAGCTCCACACTGTGGAGTTTCAGTATGTCTATATGCTGTTTTCAGTGGAGGCTTAGGCAACCAATGATGAGAATTTTCTGAATAAAACCTTTAATTTTTGATTGCTTTTATACAATTATGAAACAGCAGAAAAACAAAACATGTGACTACAAATTTTAAAGAACCCAAAGATATAAGAAGCAAATAAGCCAGACAAGCAAACAACTAAATAAAATACAAAAATAATTACTGCAATGTGAAAATTACTTCACTTTAAAACAACAAATTGACTTAAATGTTAGAAATACAGGAAAGTTCATGCTATGCTTAGAACCAAATACTTGCCAAGATTTCAAAGAGGCCAGATAATAGCTTTACAGCATGGCCCATAACAATATGTATTCAATATAATTTCATTCCAGTGAGTAGTAACCAAACAGGCTCAATGATATGATTGAATCAGGATGATTAAAGCTCCCATCCTTATATGAATGTTGCAGCTCTGAAAGAGAGACACCAGGAGTCTGATTGTTCCATAAAAACGTAATCATTAACTTATCCATTTGTTTAAAATATCTCAGTGTAATAAATCTAGGCATCCCTCTTATAATATATCTCAAACATAGTATTATGTTATTTTGAAAATAATTACAAAATATATTACCCCCAGAGGCTCAGATGGCACTCTTTCTTCTGGCATTTAGGAAGATCATAAAATCCTTCCTTTTTCAACCAGCTTTCATCCCTAGGTGACTGGCACACA
This sequence comes from Python bivittatus, assembly GCF_059951505.1. NCBI lineage: Eukaryota > Metazoa > Chordata > Lepidosauria > Squamata > Pythonidae > Python > Python bivittatus. The sequence goes on along the minus strand of NW_028277035.1, from coordinate 35,419,362 downwards.
GGCTTTCCTCTGTACATGTGCATTTTGTTGTATTTTTAATTGATTTTTGCTTGTATTACTTTTGGTTTGTTCACGCTGTTGTACACCACTCAAAGTCATAAGATTGGGATATAGCCAATATAGTAAAGAAATAGGTAAAGAAATAAATACATGTTTACAGCATTTAATCTTTCCCACAGGCTCACAGTATTTCCTGTTCCTATTTTCTCTCTATTAATATCACCATTAACCTATGTTATACAATTTGAAATATTCAGCTCTACCAACAAAGATATTTTACTGGAAATAATTATCCCCAAATCTTTAATAGAATCTGAATACCCCCCTCCCCCATGGTTTAGCTGTTTCCTTAGGAGCTATATAGCCACCTTGAATATCGCAAGATTGTCTATTAAGACAAGCCAAAGTTTCCAACATTAAATTAATATAACAGCAAATAAAGACATCATAGATGAGTTCAATGATATATCCTAATTGGGGAGAATTAAACCTATGTGCAATTATTTGAGCAGAAAGACTCGAATAATATATTCTAATCCAAGAAATAACTGAGAAGGAAATCAATTTTTCCATAATTAATTCCAAACTTAATTTGTACCATATCAGCTTTTTTGTTTGCAGCCAACAAAGCTATTAGAACTATTTCATGTGAAATGCTAAGATTCTAGGAAGTTTTATGTCCTTTCATAACACCAGATTGTGCAGGAAGAATTATTGAGGATCATATCCTCTGTAATCTGTGTGCCACAGTTGCAGTCAAATCTTTGCATCCACATTTAATGATTCACACACAAGATCCTTATCCATTTTCAAGGTATCCATTATATAATTCTCCTAAAATAATAAGGGAAGGGTCCCTTTTTCAAAAGATTCTTTATACATCTCTCACTGAATAGGAGCCAAAAATCTTGGTATGGTTTTTATACTGTGCTGTGGGGTGCCTATCTAGCCGAGTGGCCTTTCCAGATTTCATTGATCCAGTTGTGTTAAACACCTCCGTCAGTGCTAAAGGTGTGGCTAAATCCTTCTAATAAGCTTGAGAAATCCTGGAAAGATTTATTTCATTAAAAAAATCTGACAACTTACTAATGGGTAACTCCACATTTGAACTATGAAGTGATGTGTAAAAATACAAAACCTGAAAAGTAATTGCACTTTAGTCCTTATGCATAGTCCGCATAGAATCTCCTATTATTTCTATTATACAGGACTTAGTTACAGTGGAGATGGGTGCACCACTGGAAGACATGAAGGACCAGGTTAGGGACAGATTGTCATGGTGAAAATCTATCTGTGATTGCTAAGAGTTGACAACAACTTGATGGCACATAATCAATTGCACTGATTCAATTTTCAGGTGGGAACCCAACAATTCCCCTGTTTTTACCCCATTCCCAGCATGTCTATCTGATAATACTTCAATGAAGATTTCATATCTAAAGCATACTATTGATCAAATGCCAATTTAACAGGTGTAAAGGCACTATACAAAGCATAGTATGTTTCCAAAGTATGATTTTCCTCATATATGCTAAAAGCTTTCTTTACATCCTTTTCTCAACTAGTACAGTAAGGTTCTTTCTTTTTCTTCTTTTGTGACGCGTACAGTATAATTCTACCCTATATAAAAGCTTTAAATGCATCCCAGACTAATCTCAGATTTGTTGATCGTGTTTTTATTTGAAAAAGCATATAAAATCATTGTATTGCTGGTTAACAAACTGTGCATCATCTAATAATGATATATAAAAATACCTCCTTGTACCAGCTTGGTCTTTCGTATAAAAAACCACTGACATTATAACCAAAGCATAATCAGATAATGTAATGTAACTCATAGAACAATTAACGGTTAACACATTAGCAATAGATGAACATTTTAAAAAATAATTCAAATGGGAACATATGCCATGAGAAGTTGAAAGAATCTTGTTTAGACAAATTTAATTGTCTCCATAGATCAGCCAATTTAGATTCCTGGATATAAAGACTGGAGGGCATTCCAAATCTATAAATTATTTTTCTTGGAAATGTTATTTTAATGAATTGATGAATCAAATGCTAAATTAAAACCCCAGCCACTATTATAAATGTTATACCTTAGTTGCTAATATTGGTAGCTAATTGTAATGGTCTGTGGGAATATCCTTGAGAGACAGGAGGAGGAAGAGCCGCAGCCAGGAAATTGTCAGATAAGAGACATCTCAGCCCACAGAAGGAATGAGGTGTGAAAAGTGTTTCAGAAGGGACCCTCCCTAGTACCCTGGAAAGTAAAGGCAAGGGGGGGAGATGTGCTTTCAGACATGCAAGATTTTGTTACTATAACCTTACAATAAAAGTGGTGTTAGTATTCATGGTATTAGTTTTTTGTCTGGACTACCCTGAAGGGCTGACACTAATTTTATTCTTCTGGGTCAAGATTAATTTAGCCCCTACTTGGCTATTGTCATTTAATTATAAGGGACAAGTTTAAGTAAAAAATGGTGGATTACCATTACTAATAGGCTGGTGTTTTGCTACTTCCCCTTTGATCATTAGATGGAGGATTGAGGATACTGAGTTTCAGAATATGCTAACCTAAACACAAGGCTTGGATTTATAGCAAATCAGTTCTTCTTAACAGGCTGACAACTTCTTTTGCTTTTGTCTCATGCCCTGGTATCCTTTTCTCAATATTTTTCTTAAGGTCATTATCTTTCTGTATTGCATCACATTTTCTTTCAAGTGCCTTCTCTTTTAATGCATAATTTGTAAACTTTTACTTATTGATTCCCTCATGACAAAGAGCTCAGAATTAGACATTTCTCTTGGCTCAATTCCAGATGCTGACTTGGGAGTTAAAATTGCTCTCTATACATCTCACATCTGATATTCAATCAGGCCGTCATCCTCAGAGTAGCCAAACTCTCCTGCAGAAACAGCTGGATCAAAAACTGGTAGGGATTTTTCTGTCTCAGTTGAAGAAAGTGCCATTTGAGTGGTCAAACATAGAGCAGGGAGATACCAGTTTAATACTAGTTTAATTAATGTTTCTGTTACCAATTATTTTCAATAAACGGTCTATATAATAGTTTTCAACACCTCATGGAGGAAGGGAAGAACAAACTGCAGCTCATCAGGAAAGTCTCACCTCAATGAAACTTAATTATGAACAAGATTGGAGAAGTTATTCTGGCTGATCAATGGGAGGGACTGTATCTTAGTTACACCTGTTACAATGAGCCCTACCATACAATATTTGCCGCACATACATCAGACATTGTAAATTCAAAGTCTGTTTTGCAATGGGAAATCTCTGTGTAAATGTGTAATTCTTTATGAGGAAGAATATGAATGGGAGGAAACAGACTTCCAAAAAGAGGGTGGGGAGAGAATTCCTTATTTCTATTGCTTTGTGGAGAGGTTGGATTTGGCTCATACTGGTTCCTTGCAGCAATTCCACTCTGCAAAATGAAAATGAGGAACTGCAAATTTCTTTCATGAATGATGTAATGGAAGAAAACAAAAACTGTTTCTCTGACCCAAACCAGAAGCCACAATTTTGGCATTTTACAATGGGGTGCCTATTTTTTGTGACTGGGAGGCAAGTATTGAGGTATTAGTACAGTATTCTATCTGTGGCAGGACTCACTGGCTATTCAAACCTCCACATTGTACTCTAAATCATGGATGTGCCCATGTGGTCGCCAGGAATCAACTTGACTTGAGAGAGTTTATCACAACAGGGTTGTCTTGCTTTGCACTTTGAAGAAATCCTTGGGTGAAAACTAACCTGGGAAGCTGAAGGAATATCAGAAGAAGCCAAGGACAAACCACTCCTGTACTATTGCCATGAAAACTACAGACATGCCCATGGGGCCACCAGGAGTTGAAGGACATGTTACTTTATGGTCATGTTAGGACAGGATTGCTTGGTATTACAGTGGCCCTGGGTCCTCTGTTTGAACATATCATCTAGTATTTGAAGGAATCCTTTATTTTAAGATGCCTGGTTCAATTTTTTATTTTCAGAAATAACTAACCTTTCCATCAGTAGTAAGCACCAGGACAGTAAACTGGATAGATACAGAGGCCATCTTCCCCAACCTTGATCAAATATTCTGCTTTTCTTTTTTTAATTATGGGAGTTAGTTCTAGATTTTTATCCATAGATATAAATCAGCATTTTCCAATTTTATACAAATCTGGCTCATTATTTGCTCTTTTTTTGTTGTTGATGCATTTTCTCTTTTTGAAGGAAAGAGGTGTAATTGGCTAGCCAGTTGTGATAATTTTATTTTAGAGTCATTTTCAGCACTAGGATATACAGTATTCTTGCTTTTAAACTAAATAGAACCTCCCTAGAACCTTGATCTGAAAGATCTTGAGTAGAAGGTCTGGGAAAGCAAGTTTCCCCAATAGGAAGGTATCTCCTCTCAGGTCCTGAAGTCCTCCTGCCTCCGTTGCCTGTTTTTCAGCAAATGGAAGCTTGGTAGATTAACCAACCAACTGACTGATGTGGTATTGCAGCTTCCTAATGAAACAGCTTCTCTAGTAGGTAACAAACTCTTGACATGGGGCATCCCACTCCCACTGATAACTTATTCAGGTATTGGTATGATACTTTAGTGACAGGATTTTGCTGAAAAGCCTAAAGCTTTGCCATTGACTACATCAGTGTTTCTCAACCTTGGCAGCTTGAAAATGTGTGGACTGCAATTCCCAGAATTCCCCTGCCAGCATGCTGGCAGGGGAATTCTGGGAGTTGAAGTCCACACATCTTCATGCTGCCAAGGTTGAGAAACACTGAACTATATCTCTAATGCAGCTAATATGACTTTCTCTATGACTATATGTACTTAGATGCATTTAAAGCCATTATTTCTGAACTAGCGACTGTGTTCATACATTGCACTAACCCATGAGTTTTCAAAGTTAATTGTAAAATTAACCATGTATCAGGTAAACATAGTATACTAAGCCATAAACAAATTCAACCACATTCTGCCTTAGAACCCAGGCACTATTTCAGGCACAGAAAGGAGTAAGCATAAAGCATATTATATTTTAAGAGGGAAGGGACCAGTGTGTAGGGACCAAATAAGAACAAGGGGTGATAATAAAAGAGAAGGGTGATGCCAAAGGAGCAAAGTTAATCTGGAGTCACCCTTAAGGCCCCCACCCCATAAGATCATTAAGACTTTGCAATATTTATGGTTGGGCTTTAAATGTGTTTTTAATTATGTTTTCAATTGTGTTTTAATTACATTGCTCTTATTGTCTATCGGCTACTTTGAGCACCATCTGTTACCATAAGGATGAGATATAACTACCGTCAAGAAATAAGCTGAGATTCTGGACCAAGTGTGTTGCGAGATCTAGCTTTTTGCACAACGGGGTGAAGCTGTGTCTATGGAAAGCAGGATAAAGAGCATGGTAACCTCATGCTTTTCTTTCCTTGGTAGCAGAGGTGAAGAATCTGTTGCAACCCGTGTTGGAGGAAGTGATTTGTGTGTTCCTGAGAGTGGGAGTCTAACCTGGGCACGGAGCAGTGAAGCAGGTCATTGTTAAAGAGTTAAAGAAGGTTATTACCAGAAATTCATGGGGTGGAGGTGGGGGATGAAGAGCCAAAGCCTAGTTCTTACCTAGCTACCGTCCATCAGGCAGAGTGAGAGAACAAGCATACCGTGAAGACCAAGGCAGTAAGGAAGCACCATGAGAACACCCAGCAGAGCAGGCAGAGTGAGAGGTAATCCTTTGGGCTCAGATTTCATTTATCAGACCGTCTTCTAGGCTGCAGTTCCTCCTCCTGTCTCCCAAGGTCATTCCCACATATCATTACAAGTGAAGAGGCCCAGACAGGAAATCACCAACTTTCTCTTGATACTTCCCCACCCCTTGTGGCCAGGATGTTATGAGATCCAATGCAACCGAAGTTGAATTTCCAACCCCCAAGGACCAAGTGGATGCCAGGCAAGCACGCAGAGAAGCAGTGAGTGCGATCACAGTCTAAAAAGGGTTTTGCCATCCCACTGGGGTGCTGTAAAGGCTTTGTAGCTTTAGCAACTCATCCTGAGCTTGGCTAAAGGGGACAAAACGATGCAATTCTACCACATGTGATTTAAAATCAGCCCTTACAGTCCCCTTAAGGGAGCCTATTATAAGAAAAGTATTGCAGGTCTCCTGCCGGGCTTCTATATGTGCAGCCTTGGCTTGCAAGGGTTTAAATTTCTAGAACATCATGTTGGTCCTGCAAAGTTAATCTGGAACACAGGCAGGTGGTATAAACTCAATGACATGAACATGACAATATATGCATTGTGATGGCATGGCAGAAGCCCTCGCCTTTTGTGCTTGTGTCCTATTGTGGCAAACAACTATGCAAGTCATGTGGCTTGTGATACAATGTTGTGATACACATTTTATTATTTGCCCTTCCTTGTCTCCCCTGCAGGTGAGGTGCTCATAGTCTGGAAGATAATAACAACTGTTTATCGTGCTGGTGTGTGGCCTTTCTCCCTGAATTAAGGCACTAAGTAAGTTCATATACTCCTTTCTCTCCTGTTCATAGCTTTAGCCTGATTGACATAAGATGGTAACTCATAATCTGGCTTGTTTGGCTTTGACTTAATGTATTGTGTGAAACCAACCATTGGTAGCTTACAAACCAGAGTTTATCATAAGTATGTTCCACAACCCATCCACTCGTGGTTTATTTAATATGCCATGGTTAAGTAAATTGTGGCTTAATCTGATCTGTGAATCTAGTTCCTGTGTCCATACATATGACTCATTTGGGTAATATTGCATTTTCATAGCAGGCGTACACTCTGCTACATTTCTCCCTGCTATAGTTCTTTTGAAAAATGAAAAGCAAAGCGAACCCTCCCAAATTGTATAAAAATAAAATGTATTAAACTAGAGAGATTCAGTATAAACCAAAGTTCAGAAAGAACAAGACAGCAGAATGACATTCCAAAGAAAACGGGAAGGACTAAGAATAATTATGTATATTGTTACAAGAAACATGAAGTGCAATTCTTTGTTTCACACAGGTTTTGCAGGACATTACTGTGTCGTACCATCAAATGGAAAGTTTTCAAAATAATTGTTCGCAGTATTTTGTACAGTTTATATAATGAACAGTTTTTTCCCTCCTGTAAGTGCTTAATAAATGCCAACTGCATGGGGTGCGTGCAGTCTATGGAATGTTTGTTGCTGTAGCCCTTTATGAAATTATTATTTGGGAAATTATAGCTACTTGGTGAATAATTCAGAAGAAAGAATAAAACAAAATCTAATAAAGTCTGTCTATGATTGAACTTTGACATTAATTCAGTAATGTGTATATATAAACTCCATGTCATCAGAAGATAAAATATATCTTCTGGCTTAAAAAAAAACCTAATTTCTTTATGGAGATGGGTAATGCTTTAAAAGTAAGTCATGGTTAATCCTGAGAAAGCATGGGATTACTCCAGAGGAAATGTTTGAAAGGAAAGGTATGGACATAATCCCGGGATTTTTGGTATATGTGGGTTTTTCTTCCCTGAGCTGCATATGTCATGACAAAATTATAATCTTCCCTGGTGATAGTGCTCTTGGGCCTAAACTGTTATGTGAAGTCACCTTATTCAGTCCTAGAACAAATGGAAATGTGCAACAAATTCCAAATGTCTATACAAAGATACTTTTAATATTAGTGATGTGTACAAAAATGCATCAGAATTTCAGATTCTAATTAGAATTCGAATTTCTATCCAATGGATTTGCAAACTGATCTGGAAATCAGCCCAAATATTTAGAACATTAGAAACTGAACCAAAACAGAATGCCCATTTTATTTCTGTTTACATTCATTATAGTCATGCCATGAAAAATCTAACAGCTAACTTATCCCCAGTACAAATTGTTTTAAGTATAGGTAGAGTTTGTTTCAGCAGATCAGAAACCATATATTCTTAAGCAAACAAGTCCTCAAATAATCACATTACCTTAACAAACTTTCTTTGGGGAGTTTTTTTTTAATCTATCCGTAAAGGGCTCTCTCTAGCTGTCGCTGTACAGCCAGTTCATAAACTCCATCTTAGACTGGTTTTATGCTGTGTATCTTTTACTTTAAAACATATAGCCTAATTTTTGGACTTTCTGACTTCCCTCCTGTCTTTTAGTTTGTTTTTTATTGAATTTGTAGGCTGCCCCATTCCTGCAGACTATGGGTAACTTCACAGAATTAAAAACAATACCGTACAAAACAAGATCAATAAAAACTGCAGGGGAGCAAAAGCCCTTTGTCCATATCCCTCACAAGTCACAGGGCCCATCCATCCGTCTAACCCAAGACCTGCAGAAAAAGCCAAGTTTTTAAAGAATGCTTAAAGAGGGACCCGGTACAGCCATGTGGATCTCTGAGAGGGATATTGCTCTTATAACATTGTGACTGATGAAAATTTCTGAAAATCTTAAAAGCTTGTACATTCTTTTGTGTTACTTCGGTTGATCCTAATAAAGATGCCACGCAGCTGTGGATTTTGAATTTTTGAATTTTGATTTTTTTAAAACATGGACCAGTATGGTTCTAACTGCTTTTTATATACCTGAAAGGTTGTTTGGGATATGGGTGGACCTTTCTTCTTAAAATTGTAGAAGCAAGAATAAAATGTAACAGAATGAAAGACACAGAAACAGAAAACTGCTAGAACACAGCTGTTGGAAAGAGCTTCAGTTCTGGGGTATATTAAACCTTCAGTTCTGTGTTGTGCTGAGTTCCAGCCAAGCTTCAGCTGAGTTTAAGCCTACCAGAGGAAGTCTGACGCTGAGCACTGACTCTACCACCAAGGTCACCACTTCCACATCAGCACTTTTCACACCCCAAGAATCAGAAACAGTTTAAAGATGATCCATAATTGTCTTCATTTCTGCTGACTTAAAATGTGAGAACAAGGAGTGAAAATCACTGCCCTGACCCAAACTGCTGAAAATCCTGCAGTAGCAACAAAAAAATAACTTCAACTCCCCATGCCGTACAAGAAGGAAGGAAGGAAGGAAGGAAGGAAGGAAGGAAGGAAGGAAGGAAGGAAGGAAGGAAGGAAGGAAGGAAGGAAGGAGAAGAGAAGAGAAGAGAAGAGAAGAGAAGAGAAGAGAAGAGAAGAGAAGAGAAGAGAAGAGAAGAGAAAAAAGAAAAAAGAAAAAAGAAAAAAGAAAAAAGAAAAAAGAAAAGTAGCCTAGTACTTTGCAGGCAGGCTGGTAGAATGGTGATGGGACATGGGAAAATGAGAGATGAATGCTTGTCAGTTTCACTTGGTTCATTTCCTCTGGGATACTGAATACTGGGCTAGCATTTCCTTGACAGGATCAGAAGTTCAGGATCCAGGAAGAGCGGTCAGGCAAGAATTCCCTGTAATGGGAAAATGGAACCGAAACCAAGCCAAAACCAACAAATGAAAATCTAGATTCCTAGTAATTTCATGTACACCACAGCAGAGCCAGAAATAAATCAACTCAGTCTCCAACATTATTGATGTTGTGAGAAGACTCAGATCTGAAGCTGATTTCAAGATGGTGAAGGTGTCCTAAGAGGAGAAGCCATGACAGATATCAGCTGCATAACAACTCCTAGAATCACACTAAACTCTTTTGATGAAATGTCAATGTTGAGCTACTATTTGGCCTAACATTTATCCCAAATGTTTTTAGAAGGTGAATTTTTAAAAAAAGTTTGCCTCCAAATCATTAACATACAAAAGTTTTCCCTTAAAGAGCAATTGTTTTTTACTTGCTTTTAACTATTTTCATGCCTCCCATTTTGCCTTTGGGCAGTTTGGATTCCATCAAAACTTCGGAGAAATACATTGTTATTTGTCTTCTGTAATGGTTGTTGAATTCTGTTATTTTGTATATCTGATATCTTCCATAGAAATATTTAACATGTCATTATATGATGATTGATAATGATTATGTAACATCAGGTTGGTGTTGACTTTTAGCAACCACACAGATGTTCTCTAGGATAATCTGTCTCCAACCTGGCTCTTCAGGTCTTCTAACAGTGCCTCCATTGCCCCTGTAACTGAGTCCATCCATCTTGCTGCTTAGACCACCTTAGCAACCATACTGTAAGTGCATTTGCCTTTCTGTGTGATGTATTGTATATATGCTTTACAGATGGTATACAACTCCATCAATAATTTCCAGGATAGATAAATTATACAGTAACAAATGTTGGAAATGTCATGAAACAGAAGGAACATTTTACCACATGTTGTGGGCATGTTAAAAAACTCAGAAGTATTGGAAAGATATATATAGTACCATTCAGAGAATTTTGGAAATAAAATTTGAAATGAAATCACAAATTTTTTTACTAGGTATAATTCCAGAATATATCAACAGGAAATATCACAACTTGATGAGATACATGCTTATGGCTATGAGAATAAACTTTGCCCAACATTGGAAGAAAGATACAATTCTGAAAATATCTGATTGGGAACTTAAATTTGGAGAATATGCAGCAATGGCAAAATTAACAGCACATATCCACAACAGAAGTTTAACTAAATGTTAGCAAGAATGGCTTTTTTTCCCCTTTCCTCTACCTTTCCCAGTATTACAGACTTCTCAAGAGAGCTAGTCTTTGCACAATATATCCAAAATATGATAATTTGAGTCTGACCTTTGTGACTCAAGTGAGAACTCTAGCATGTTTTGTTCTATGATTCATTTGTTTGTTTTCTTGGCTATCCATGGTATTCTCAGGAGTCTTCTTCAACACCAAAGTTCAAAAGCATCCATACTCATCCTGTTTCTTCAGAGTCGAATGTTTGCTTCCATAGAGTGTCAGAGGGAAAAATATCAAAATATAAGCAAATATAAAAACTGGAAGTCACAATGAGATGTTATATACTGTTATTATACAAATTATAAAATGATGCATACATTTCATTTGTAATGTAATGTAGTGTATTGTATATTTAATTTCTTACTCAACATCCCAATGATACAGAAGACTGGTTTATTTATTCCCTTATGAATCCCTGCCTTTGAGGGATTCAAAGCAGTATTTTCTTTCTTTCTTTAAAAGACTTGTATGGCTGCCTATCTGATGTGTCTGAATGGCTCACAAAACCATAATAAAACCAAAGGAAGAAATTAAAATAATATCCAAAACATCCCAAACAAAATCCTAGCACCCTAACCAACATACCCTAACCCATTAACAATTACAAACACAACCACTGGAATCCAGCTTTACTTTATCCCGGTACTTTACAGAAGAACAAGCTTTTTTAAGGCCTTCCAGAAGGCTAGGAGAGTGAGGGCTTGCCAGATCTCCGGGTCTCAGCCACCTGCTAGGCGACAATATTTAAAGGAAGGGACCTGGAGCTCACCCACCCTATCTGACTTGATGGAACAGATACCCTCAGGGAAAGGTGGTCCTCAAATTACCTGGCCCCATGCCATGCAGAGATTTAAAGGTGGCAGCTAGCACCTTGAACATTTGCACCAATAGCTGGGAGACCATGGCTATGAAGGTCTGTTTCGGGATCCATAGTGGCTGTGAGATGCCATGGTGAGATAATGTAATATTTGAGGCTGTTATATTGTGCATTGGACCTGGGGTGCATTGTGAATCAGATGACAGCCAGAGTGGTGTTCCTCTGCTATCGTATTTGCACTGGTGACTTCTGTGCTTATTTAATACTGGGCCTGTTATTGGGTGTCCAACACCATACTGGTTGGGGTCAGTAGCATTGACAGGGATGCTGTTGGGATGTCTAATCAATATTCTGTGTGTATAATCACACCAGTGTTAGCAGCTGCCAATATGGTGCAACTATTGGATCATTATCATTACCAGGCTCCACATCCCTAATGAGATTTTGTATCTTAGATCTTTAGTTCTTTCGATACATTTAAAATTTAGAATAACTTCTTCCCACTCTGACTACTGAACAAATATGGAGATTTGAATGTGCCTGCAAATATATTCAAATCTAATTTCATTCTGTTTTCCTTTCTTACTTTGGGGCTTTGGACATTTAATTTCTTTCATGTCACTTGAGAATTAATGTTTATTTCACCGAGCTATGAGAATCAGCCTGGTTATTAGAAAAGGACCCAACATAAATGAAAATACAGCAAAATACTAGGGCGGAACTGGCTGGCTTTCTAAAATTAGTGTTAGAGATCTCAGCCCAAGCTGATAAGTAAATGTTATCTTTCTTTAGTTTTCTTTTTTCTTTTTGGCTGTTGGAAATTCTAGACAGCTCTAATTATAGTGCGGGGGAAAGGATGGTTGAACAAGTAGTAGATTAGAGATAACATGTTTGTCCCATTTTAGTGCTCTTTTGGCTTAAATCCAGGCCCATTGTGTTTTTTAAAAAAGTAAATATTTCTTTCCTTGCAAAGAGTCGTTCAACCCTGGCTGTGTAGAAACAAAGTGACGGGAAATATTACAAGTGGGAATTCAATCCCATTTTGGGGTATGATTTAGGATGAGGGTATAAAAGGCAAGACTTGTGATCTAATTGTTGGCTGACAAGGTATGTGGGGTTCATTTTCTCCTTTACGGATGCTAAGGAATGTTTTTGTAGTCCCCAAATTGGCTGAAGATAGGGATATTTTTCACTTTGGAATAAACTGTACACTTTTTAAGTTGATTGGCAGACATTTAATTAGCTTCCTTATTAATAGGCACCTGTATACCAAGTAAAACTTCATTTAGCATGGTTAGTCCCCCAGTGGAATACAACAAGTAGTAAAGTATAAGGTTGACAGGAGAACAAAGGAACATCACCTTCTTAGATGGAGGGGTTGCCTGTAATTAGCTAGCGAACTACCCCCTTTTTTTGTCCCATTAAGAAATATCTGGGGGAGTCAGAGAAAACAGTTTGATTACAACCGTTCCAGAAAGGAGATAGGAATAGAAGGCTGAATTGCTCTCTGAAAACTTTATGATATGATGCTGGTAGTTCTCCTAGATACCTGACTAGAATACATTCTCTTGGAATGGCCAATAATGCAAAACCAGCCATTTTTTGGCATGAATGTTGGAACAGGCCAAGACCCATCTAAATCCAGTATTTTGTTTCTCTTGGTGGCCAATCAGATGCCTCTTGCATGTTTATTTATTTATTTATTCAATTTCTATACTGCCTAACTCCCAACTATTCTGATATTCTCAAGCAAGAGATGGAATTATACCCTGTTCCCACTGATGCTCCCCAGCAACTGGGATTTGGTGGCAGGCTTCAAGATTAATAGCTTGTAACAGACCTGTCATCTATGAATTTAAACTATCCCCTTTTAAAGCCATCCAAGGTAGCTACCGCATCTGATGCTAATGAATTCACCAGTTAATTGAAATCTTTGGAAATTTATATGTGTGTAGAAAAAATAAATCTTTAGAATGGCTATGATCATGCAAATCATCTTCATGTGCAGGAGGATGTTACAATGATTCCCCTGTGCTACCCATTGTGTCATATCACAAACCCTAAAGAATGTTATCTAGTTAACATTTTGGCAAAATCATCCAAGTGATGTTGCTTTAATAATCTGTAGAAGATTTGGTTCCTAATATGCGACTTCTCCCACACACTGTTTTCCTTAGCGATGCATTTTTGATTAGCACAATTATTTAAGTTCCAAATCAGAGCCTCATTTCTGTTAGTGCAAAAGGAGGAGGATCTGGCTGTCTTGGCATTCGACAAAAAGCTTTCTTTTTGTGGCTTTGCTAGGAATCTGCAGCATCTGTATGATACAGATGGGACCAGTTAGCTTCAGAAGAAGCTCCTTAATGTAAACTAAAAGCTCAAGTGATAAGCCTACATCTGTTACATAGATATAGTCTTGGGCGACATAAATTGAAAAGGGCACCAAGCTTCTGTTGATTGCCTGTATCTTTCAAGAAAAGATTACTCTGTGGAAATGAAGGTAAAAATGTATGTAAATTGTACCTGGATGGCCTAAAGAATGCCACATGCTGCCTTGTCAGATGCCTGTAGATTAAATTGCCCATTATCCACATTTATTTTAAAACTGGGTGTTATTTGGGTATAAATTAGCAGCTCTACAAAAAAATGCCACCTACATTAACCTTAGCAGTAATCTATAATGAAAATTATCTGAAATTGCACAGATGACTCTGACTTGGAAGAACATCCCAGAGTGAAGACCAGGATTGTTCTATGCCATGATAGAAACTATCAGAAATAGCACAAAGACAAGACAACCTAATGCCAAGATATTAAATGTTTGACTTAGGACATCTGACAGAAAATGCTAGTGTTCTTTCAAGCATAACCACTAGTTTTTAAAACTGTACTTAAGTCTTTTAAGATCTGGGCATTGCACTGGGCTAATAATAACCTGATAAGAGGCTACATTGTTCTTCTACGCTGCTTCCTTTGAAACTTTTATTCCCCAGCCTTCTGGAGACTTCTCCTGGTAGACTTTTGGTATCAGGTCACACATTTTCTATTTTGTTTTGTTCTGGAAATCAAGGGGAAAAAACCCACTTGCTTATTTGGTGACATTTCCAGCAGATGAAATCTGAGTATGAACACAAGTTTCCCCAGGCGACTGGCTATGTTGAGATTCTCATCACTATACAATTTGAATGTGCTTGATTAGAATCTTAAATTGTAGGTGATCTTCCAAATCTTTTCGTATCTTGTCCTCTCTGAGCCTGATCTTTATATAATCTCTTCCAAGTAAAAATAGAGAGGCGAGCTAAGTGCATCATGTTTATTTGTATTATGGTTTATGTAATCTGCATTCACACTTTCCTTTTTCTTTCTTTTCAGAATTGTTATTTTTCCCACTTTCTTATCCTTAACAAAAGGAGCTGTTTTCATAGCGGCCAGAGCTAGACTCCTAACAGCTACGAATTAACAAGATAGTGTCTGAGAAGAAAAAAAAAGTCACGTAAGTGCACCTAGGTGAGCTGAACTGTGAACTGGGGAAGATACAAGTCAAACAAAACAAGAACTTTCTACACACGCAGGTCATGTGGGATGCAGACTACATGACAGCTCGTCTTCCAGCATGGCAAGAGCTGTGACAAGGCACTGTGAGTGCAGGAAAATTTAATTTCAAGAGCACAGTGGCAAGCTGTGTCAATCACAAAAGACAAATGCTTCTTGGGATTCTTTCCACTGCTTCCCATTAGGCTTAACAGGATGGCAAAATACATCTTACTTAGCTTGTCTGCGATAATGTTTTCTCAAAGAAAGGTGGGATCTGCCATGATCTTCTCAAGCCTGACCCATGACGATTTGCTGTGTGAGGCAAAAGATGGGAGGGCTCTGCTCCCCCTCCCCAAAGGCATCTATTAAAAGCCAAGTTGCACACAAGATGTTGTGTCTCAAATCGTGGGAATTATGTAGCTCATACCAGTTGCATAAATTGCATGACGCATGACACACTTGTGTCCTGTGCACTCTCCCTGTGCAGGGACTGGCTGGACATAACTTCTGCAGGAGATTGTTTTTTCCACTGTGCCTCACACCGCAGGTAGTTTACATAGCATTTCCTTGTTCCTTTGGAAAAGATAACCAATGAACTGGAAAGCAGGAAGGAAAGTTCTAAGTGTATCAATATCACATAATTAAATGGGCTCTTTTGGACCTAATCTAGCTTTTTATATTTTTAAAATCTTAATTTAGAATATCAGTATGGCACATTTTGAAACAATACAGCAGCACCCTCTAGTAGCATCTTTATTTCAAAAAAGATTTCTGGACCCAAATGACTATTTTAGAGAATACAATGGAGAGTGTCTGTAGTTCAGTCCTTTATTTGGAAGAATGCCCATACATCCAGAAAGAAGACAAAAATAAATATCTGTAATAGGGAGGAACAGAGGGTAAGTACTTGGCATTCTGACTAATTTGGGCTTTTGACTGGATATGTTCCCCAGGGCAACCATTTTGTGACTGGTCAAACCTCCATAGTAGCATTGCCAAGAGTACAAAGGATAGAGTCTCAAAATCCCAAACATATCTCCAACCCCCCAATATTGGAGACTTCTGGTTTTATTAGATATTATTAAGGGACTTGTGGTGGAAGTTATCTGAGGGACCACCTCTCCCCAGTTACATCTACCCATCCCATCGGGTCCAGCAGGAGAGACAATGTTACTGGTCCTATCTATTCAGGAATGTCATCTGACAGGACCCAGGAGGAGAACCTTTTCTACTGCAGCACCTGCCCTTTGGAACATTGGCCCTGGCCCTGCTTGCCTTTCAAAAGGCTCTGAAGACATGGGTGTGTCAATGTGCCTGGGGATCTGGTAATGGTTTGGAACCTGCCAGATGGATATACTGATTGATCCATGACTTTTGCTCGCCTGTTTTATATGTTTGTTGGTTTTGATTTTTGTTTTTAATTGGGTTTTTAATTTGGTTTTAAAGGGAGTTATTTGTTTTTAATTATGTGAGCAGCCCAGAGTCACAAATGTGAGATGGGCAGCTATACAAATTGAATGAATGAATGAATGAATGAATGAATGAATGAATGAATGGTAAAAACAGGAATCAGAGGCACCTGTAAGTCTCCAACATATCTAGTTAGATCTTGATTTTCTGATAATACAATTAGCAGCTTGTGATCATATTGCATGTACATGCAGTAAGAAATACTCATATGTTATAATTTTATATGTATGTTTCTGTGAATAATAGCTGGAATACTGTTCTGTAGAATAAAACTGTATTGTGGAAAGAGCCCTATCAAAAATGTATATTTGGAGAAAATTGCTAAGAATGCTAAATGACATTTGCATCTCTGCCATCCGTGCTCAGATCAGACTTGGAGCTGTAATTACTTTGGTTAATTCTACATGGATTACAAGTGGATGGCAAGATTAGAAACTTAATTGCAAGCTTTGTTAAGGAGTGAGATTTCAGTGCATAAAAGGAGGCAAGGGTCTTTGTTCAAAAATCTTATTTTATATATATTCAAGATTTTATTACAGGCAACATATATTAAAACATTTATGTGCTTATTCATGATATTTCCCTAGCACTTTCTCATTGCCTATTTAGTGAGTCATAAATCTTGCCAATGCTTTCTCTAGCTTTTTCATGGTTATGAAGGTGGTCCACTGTTAAGGGATCAATGCTCTAATAAATAATGTTATCTTCTGTGAAATTTTGTGATGGAAATAGAAACAGATTGTCAACTGTCTGGCATATCCCCTTTTAGGGCTTTCTAAGAAAAAGAATCAGCTGTAAAGGCTGGTGGAGATCTAATGTCAAGAATAGCTAAGTACAGCTAAGAATAGTTCCTGACTCAGAAGGAAATTTAAAAAAAATCCTATGGCCCTTTGAATTATAGGTTTTGAGCCCTTAGTCTTAATTCTATGTTCTTTGCCTAAATACTATCCCCCCCCAAAAAGCTGTTCTTTCCTCCACAATTCTCTTGCCAGTCTGGTATAAGTCCTGAGGTAGATAAGACTATGATTAACCTGGAACATTTAGAAATCCAGGATAAGTGGAAGGAATGGACTTGCTACAAACCTTATTTTGTACAAATATAAACACAGATGTTTCGCAGCTGCTGCAGTACATTTTTCCAAAAGAAAATAAGAAGCAGTTTATATATCTAAGGAATTGGATTTGTAAACTTTGATTCCTCTTTTTTGTTTTTTTCAAGAATGTAGAATGCGAATATGTTTTGAAGATAGAGATATCTGTTGTTGTGACTAAAAATCAAACCAGAGACAATCTGTTTTCAGTTCTTGGTTTGTAATTGATTGCAAACTGAAATGAAGAAAGAGAGAGAAACCTTTCTGATGTTGATTTATTGGGTTTTTTTCTTTACTCAACTGTATTTCCTTCTTTTCTGTTGCTGTATTTCATGAATCTCAGAATTAAGTAGCATTCAGTGGTAACTTTTAAAAATCCTTACTTATGTTATAGAAAAATTGATAGTGCCATGATTACTCTACCTGATTTAAAAATAAAGTAAAATCTCAATTTTGACTGTCTGACAAGATTGAATTTGGCCTTTATTTTCCTCCTCTGTAATCACAATCCTTCAATATTAAGTCCACCAATATCCTGCATCCTTTATATCAGTGTGTGCTGTTTCCCAGCAACAGAATATTTGCTCTTTAAAATTACCAAAGATATCTACAGCCAGTTTTCCGTGTAGTGGGGAAGTGGTAGTGCTCTCAATATTATAAAAATATGGCCATATTTTGTTTAAATGGTTAGTTTCTAGATCTGGACTCAAGCAAATAGATAACCACCTCCTTCTAAGTATTTTACTGCAGCTGTTAATCACTGGTACTTCTCTTATTTTGTATATTTGATCACTGAGAACTGAATTTATATCCAATTCCAATTGTTCTAGATGGACTGCAGGTACGAAAATGGGCATCCTTTTGAATTTAGCCATTTCATAGTAATTTTTTTCATCTTCAAGAGGTTTTATGTATTTCCAGGGTTGAAGCTCTCTCTGACTCTTTTTCATTCTTCTTCATAGAATCAGAATTAGAGTGCAGAAATCCAGATTGAGCATCTCTGTCCTGCTTGATCACATTTAAAGAAAGGGACTTTACCACCTTTCTCTGTACTTGATTCCCTGTTTAACTGTTCTTACCATTAAGACATTTCCCTAACATTCAACCAAAATCCTCCTTCCTGTAATTTAAGACTTCTCATATTGTCCTCATATCCTGGGACAATAGAAAATAGATCACAGTTTTCTTCTGTGTGAGATCTGTTCAGAAACTTGAATGTATTCATACCTTTCCTTAATAATCTTTTTCAAATCCTTAAACTCTTTTCATAGGACTTATTTTCCATTCTTCTGAACTTCATATTTAGCTTGCAATCAGTTATAGTTTCGAGATTTCTTTCACATACAGGTAGTCCCCAGTTTAAGAACGAGTTATGTTCCCAAGGTCTGTCCTTAAGTTGAATTTGTATGTAAACCAAAACACTGTACTGTATAATACTGTATAAGTAGTATTGTGTACTTGAACCATTGTATATTTAACTTGAATCATTGTGTATTTAACTCTAATTTTGCTACAATAGACTTCATTCTTAACTATGGATCATCCTTAAACTGGGTGTTCTTAACTCGGGGACTACCTGTATATTATTAGAAACTAAGTATCCTCAGTCCTATAATCTGATTTCTTTTTCCTAAGTGAAGAAGTATGCATGTCTCTCTATCTACTACCTACTTCCCTTTTGTGGCTTTAGGCATCTTAAAAAATGCACACAAATCAAATGTGTTTATGTTGAATTTCTGTAACATACCTAGATCATTTAGTTACTTACCTAATTTTGTTTCATATAGAAATTTGATGAACTTTCCCTCCATCTCTTAATACAATCATTACTAAAAATGTTGAAAATACAAGGCCCAGAACTCCACTTGGGAGCTCATGGGAATTTGATGTAGAGCTCTTGATGAGCATTCTCTGAGTACTGTTTTCAAACTAGTTATGGATCCACCTAATAGATATATTGTCCTGCTCATACTTAAATAGTTTGATATTCAGAGTGACACAGTATACTTTATCAAATGCTATGTTGAAATCAAGGTTTATTACAGTCCATAGACTCTTGCAATCTATTAGTAAGATCCCTGATCAAAATATTAGCCTGACAAGTTTAGTCTGACAAGACCTATGGCTGTTCTGCATGGCAACCTTAAGCTTGTGCTGGAACTAGCTGGAAATGAAGCTGGTGTAAGAAATTGCTATCTGGATCTCAAGTGTTGACAATGATGCTGGCCAGGTGCTTGGTTTGAGCTCCCTCCCATTCTCGGAAAGCAGGTACCAATTGCTTTCCTTTTCCTGGCCAGGTCTTTCAGTGCATTTCTTCCCTGATCATTCTTTTGTATGGACATCCCTTGTACTTGATGCTTTCCATCCAGGGAGTATACTGGAAGACATCTGGTAAAAAAAAAAAAGAGAGAGAGAGAGAAAAAAGGGAAGGGAAGGGAAGGGAAGGGGAGGGGAGGGGAGGGGAGGAAGGAAGGAAGGAAGGAAGGAAGGAAGGAAGGAAGGAAGGAAGGAAGAAAGAAAGAAAGAAAGAAAGAAAGAAAGAAAGAAAGAAAGAAAGAAAGAAAGAAAGAAAGAAAGAAAGAAGCCCCACAGGCTCACCATTATTCCTATAACTTATCTAATGGGGAAACTGGCAGAACTCTTATCAATTTCATCTGGTTAAAAAACAGAAAAAGACAGGTGCACATTTTCACTGGTCTACCAGTAAATCTGTTTTTGTTTTTAATGAGTAAATCTGTAAAAAAAAAAAAAAATGGTCCAGTTGAGGATGTTGATGCCTGTTCAAGGTCTCCCAGTAGACTGCTGAAGTGTTACCCACCCATGCTTAGCAGGTCACACAGAAAAGATTTTTACAAATCTATGCTAACTTGTAATAGTGACTGCATGATTGGCTCTTCTCAGGTATCAATGGGTAACTGGTTTACAGAGCTTCCCTTTTCCCCATTTATGATAACAACATTTATCTTTCTCAGTCATATGGTACTTTACTTGTACTTCAGAATTTCTCAGAGGCGTAGCCTCAGTAGATTCCTTCAGTACCCTAGAACATAATCCCTCAACTCTCAGTTAATTAGTTAATGATATAAAGACTCTGAAGTCTATTTTTTAAATGAAAAGGTCATCAAATTAAATAATTTACAGAATACACACAATATAAACCTGGTGTGTGTTGGATTTACAGCTGAATCTATTAGTTCAAGACAGGTCACTGAATAACGATCACTGAATAATGTTATTTAAAATATTTCCTATTCTACTCACTCCTAGATAATACTGTTATTTATCATCTATGACCATTGTGTAGGCAAACTGGTACTGCTGGGTCAGGTATAATGCCTGCTGCCACACCAGAATTTATGCAAGAAGAGCCAGGGCAATGGTCAGATAAGAGACATCTCTGCCCACAGAAGGGATGGGATGTGGAACGCATCTCAGAAGGGACCCTTTCTAGTTTTCTGGAAAGTAAAGGCAAAGGTAGGTGTGTGTGTGTGTGTGTGTGAGAGAGAGAGAGAGATGTGCTTTCAGACTTGCAAGGTTTTGATATTATAACCTTATAATAAAGGTAGTGGTTTTGGTTTCTTGTCTGGACTACCTCGAAGGGCTGAAAATTACAGAAACGTTTTAGAGTGTTAGAATCAAAGTAGAAGCTGTACATCACTGCTCTATTCCTAGCACATAGCTGATGCCTACAGTTCTTCAAGTGCCTGGTCTCACTTCTTATCTCTGGTGATATAATCCAAATAAACTGTTATTCTAGAGTAAGATAACCTTAGGATGGAAATAGATTGGAACAACAATACCCCTGGATCAAAGTTCATTTGGACTTCTGAGAACATGTGATAGTCCCACTCCCCAAATGTCTATCACTGGAGATATTTCTATTACAAAATGGTTGTCCTAGTGGGCAGAGTGTTACAAAACATCTATTCTACACAAGGCAGATTAGGCACCACTGTTCTAGTGGCATCATTGCTGCAAATAAATATGATGTTAGAAGCTGATACTTTGCTCAGCAGCATGCCAGTATCGCATTCAATTTTTAATCAAATAAATTGAACAAAATTCAGATGGGACAGGAAGCCTGGTAAGTATCAAGAGAAGGGTTTCAGGTGCGCTGGTACCCAGGAAAAGCCACACTGACACCCTCTCCTTTGCAGTTCATGGGACAAACATAGCCTTATTGGGTAGCCCTATTGTTATTTTTAATTACCCATTTTCCTGCCTATTCTACATTCTAATGAAGCATCTTTTTTTTATCTTTGTGTTATATATTTACACCTTACTTAAACTAAAGGTACCAGAGATTGGCTTCTGCTAAATAACTCTTCTTGCTCTTCTGCTGTAAGGAGGCTATTTTGAACTATATGGCACGAAGGGAGGAACCCCAATGACTATTTTCTGCTGATTTTGTGACCTCCTACAATAAGAAAAGATGGAACAGGGCAAAAGTAGGATACCCTCCACTACCAGCTTCTATTTGTGTTAGGAGAGCAATCTCTCTTTGTGCCAGTGGAGGGTTTCCTTTCCACCCCACCCAATGCAAAGAGCGGCTGGGGGTGGGTGGGGCTTCCAGGAGTCACAGGAGAAAGAAGAAGGCTTAATCTCTTCCTGCCTTTTATGGTCTTCTAATACTAAGCTCTGTCCCCTCTCTTGGCCAACAGTAGATCAATTGCCCCTGCAGGTTTAATGTCAGGTCTTGTTTGGCTTTAGAATATTCTGAATTACTTTTAGTATTCTTCAGAAGGGGGGTTTCAGAATGCCACTGAGACAGGGAAGCTATGAGCTTCTAGATGTTACGGAATTGTACCTCCCTGTATCCCCATCCAGTGTAGCCAAAGGAAAGGAATTCTAGGAATTATAATTCAGCAACATCCATGCGTGTGAATGTGAGTGTGTGTGACAGCTTCTGTAAACAAGCAGAATTTGAATCAAGTCTCTTTAGTCCCAGATTTAAAAGGGCATGGAAGAAAGGTTTCATAAGGGGGAAAAAAAAAGATACTAGGAATGTCAAATATTTCCACCACTTCTACTGGAACAGATTACACTGAGACCTCAAATCTTTCCAGATCGTGCTCATTTTAAATGTAGGAAGCTAAACTATTTCCTGTCTCGAGTTAAACATTCTGTTGCTGTATTTGTTTGACCTTTTTTATGACCTGAAGCAGTTATGAAACCAGATTGGGGACTAAAGAAAAATGGCCTATTAAATTTGGAAAATTTAGTATGTTATTGAAGACAATCACCACTGCATGAATAAGATTTGTTAATTGGGCCTGAGAGGCATGTTTTAATCACTTT
Organism: Python bivittatus; assembly: GCF_059951505.1. NCBI lineage: Eukaryota > Metazoa > Chordata > Lepidosauria > Squamata > Pythonidae > Python > Python bivittatus. The sequence goes on along the minus strand of NW_028277035.1, from coordinate 35,396,552 downwards.
TAAAGGCATCAATCCGTATTTTCAAATTAATTTTTAATTAAGTATTTATTTATTCCCTAGAAAGAAATTCCCAGCTTGTTCATTATAACAGACCAACATAGATTCCTATTAGAAAACTCTTTGGTGATATTCTTGAACACATTTATCATATACCTTTTTCTTAAAATAACATGCATGTCTTACTACACAGTGGTCTTGCAGATAATATTGGGAATGTGCCTTTATTTTGTATAACTTTATATACTTGCTCAATTTTTATCTCTTTCAGGCCATCTTGGGGAAGAGAGGTTTACATTATACAACAGTGATCTGCATGGGAGAGTTGTCAGAAGGGATTTGTTTTGGAAGCAAGCAGCCCTGAAAGGAATGCTGGTGCCACCATTTCAATTCCCTTCTGATGCAAAGTTCACACACCATTCCATTTTTCTGGACAAATTTAACATGGCAATACTGAATTCAGCCATGGAGATCTAACGCTTCAATTGGTACCAGACAAGAAGAAAAATCCAAAGAGTGATCTGGGTTTGTTAAGGTGCAGCTGTGCTGGCCTCTGCTGAGACCCTACGGCAGACCTGGTCTCCAGGAATTCACTGTATGTGATTGCCAATAGCATGGATTCACCCTAAAGGAGAGTTGAAGGCTTCTGAAGGGTTAAGAGGGAGTTGGGTTAAAGGACATTTAATGTTACATTTTTTATTTATCTTTTTTTAAAGACCATCCTTCCTCCAAGTAGTCCATGTTTGTATACATAGAGGTTATCCTACTGTGAAATCAAAACACAGGGCAAAACAAATAACCAAGGCTTACTGCAGTGTTTATTGAACAGTACAGACTGGAGGACTGTACCACCAAAAGAACAGTGAGAGACACCCCTGCAAACAAAAGAGATGCACTGATACTTATGCATTTCAGAAAAGAGGAAGGATGATGCAAAGATACATACATATATACATACATACATACATACATACATATTTATTTATTTATCTATCATTTATTTATTAAACAAACTTATATGACCATCCAACTTGCACATGGTGACTCCAGGTGGCTTACAGAATTAGTTCATCAACCCATCATATTCATATGATGATGCGGGCATACATAAGTAATAGGTCTCAAGTTACTTCCTGCCCCTCTGCTATCTACTACCTACAAAGAAGACAATAGTCTTACTGAGAAGAAACAAATCAAAGGGAGGGGGCAGTTCAGGGTGCCAAATGCCAGGAAGAACACATCCTCCTTCAAGACAGATGCTGTGGTTGCTATGGAAATGTTCTGATAAAAAGTTACAATAAGTTGGTGTGAACTGGGATTGAGCTGGCTCCAAGTCTATTGCAAATTCCTCATATTTCAATTTGATTTATGTGCTTCCATTCATCTGAAAACTGATTTTCCTCACACTACTTTTTTCCCCTCATAACAATCCTGTGATGGAGGTAAGGTTGAGAGATATTGAATGATTGAGCAGAATTTACCCCAGAGTTTCCATATTCCATGTATGATTCTGTCTACTATACCAATTGGTTCTTAATCTGGGAGGACAGTAATAGGAACAGTCTGAGAAGGATGCATTTGGTGGGGAAACTGTCAGAAACTCCTTACAAGAAGGAGCAAGAAGGGGTTTATGGAATTTTATGGGGAAGTCCAGATGATATTGACCATCCTTGTAATCCTGTCATTTGTTGGACTGGATCACCTGGGTATGTTATCTCTGCCATCTTTGTTCTTTTTTGTTTTCTTGTTTTTTTCTTGTTTTAATTAAAAAAAAAACATTTTAAACAATTTTAATAATTTGTAAACCACCTACAGTCGCTGGGAGTTGGGGGGGGGATAAATTTAAAAATAAATAAATAAATAAATACATACATACATACATACATAAATCACAAGAGACTTAAATTGAGATCAGTCAACCTACTCTCCAACCTACTTCAAGTGATTTTTGTTGTCTATACTGCTTTATCTGTCAGAGAAGCGGTGACATATAAATGTAATAATGATGAATGATGATGATGTTTTAGGAATGCCCGTCTTTTCCAAATCATTTGTTTATTTTCTGTTGCAGACCAATGCAATGTAAATTGGTCCCTCATGTATCAAACAGTAAGTTCCCCTGGAAAAAATCTTCAGAACCAAATGGTGGATCTCCAGATTTACTTCCAACTTCCTGGTGAAACATGGAACTGTTATGAGCAACAGCAGCCGTCTTCTTCCATGTTTCCCAGTACAGCTTTGATTCTTTACAAGAATAAAAAAGGGGGATCATTGCCACTTCACAATCAGCCTAAATCTGATTAGGATTACTTATAGTTGGAGGGAAGGAGTTACTCAAAGTTTCCTTTTACACCTAGCCTGGGTGTGAAGCCTCATGCAGTTAGCAAACCCAAGAAGTGAGAACCATAAATATTTTAGAAAGTCATATTGAATGCTAGTCAGTGTTAAAAAAAAACCCTTGAAAACTGTAAGAGTAAATTCCCGGGTAGATTAATAGAAAGCCAATTAAGCCAGAGTCTTTTTGAAATGTTTCCTTCCTACAGCCCCACCTCTGAGCTGTGCTGCCTCTTCTCACACCATCTGAACTCCTCCTCTTCTGCCTGCTTCCCAGAGTCTCTCAAACCACACTTCCAAAATTTTGACTCAACTCAATTACAAAATGTTGCATCATCATCATCATCATCATCATCATCATCATCATCATCATCTATTGTAATTTCTTTGTTTGATTGTTGTGACCCACCCAGAATCATTGAGAGTCGGGCAGCATATAAGTTTAATAAATAACAACAACAACAACAGTAATAATAATAACGGCTTCCTTGTTCCACCATGCTCAAGTCAGCATACAATGAATAGTGGGAAGGGACATCAACTTCTTGCTACTTTGCCTTCAATCTCTATAAAAAGGGAATTGAGGAAGAATTTTATCACTTAGGCCATTGTGTATTAGAAGCCCAATGTGTGCTTTCTGCCTTTTTTTTTTTTTTTTTTTTTACAAATCTAAAGTGAGAAGCTGTAAATTGTAGTTTTGTTTCTACCTGGCAGACCAAAATAAAACCGCATGTTAAAATGAAGGAGTGTAGAAAGTAACATGTCAGAGGGAAAAGAGACAGCAATAAGAGTAGAATCCCATTTATCATATTCTTAAACTGAGTCAGAAATGAATGGTGGAAGAAAAGGCGGAAGAGGATTTATTACCTTTTTCTTATCCATTTGGTTAGGTCAGTTCCAGATTCCATCATTTCCATTCCTTGATCCTCCAAAGTGGCGTGAAGCCAGCCTGCCGATCAGCCTTACTCCTGCAGACCTCAGCATGCTAATAACGCAATGAGGCAACTGGGGTGTTCCCTCTCCCTCTCCCTCCGCCCAAGCTGGTTAATATGTCATCATTCAGTCTGCCTTGGTCTTGGAGAGCAGAATCCTCCTCATCTTCACTCCACACATAAAGGAAATGAAAAAAATTTCCAGAGTTCCCACCTCACACATTCTCAGGACCTATGAGTGTGTGTTTGTCATTGACAAAAAGAAATGTCCTCTTCAATGGGAATAGAGTTCTATGTGCTAGGGAAGCAGATCATGCAGAAACACTGCGAAGCTTCACCACAGTAAAATAAAACACTTTTTGCCGTTTACCTTATATCACAGCTATGATGGAAATAAATTGGCTCAGCTGCCGAACTCAACCAACGTTGCTACATCAAAGAAGCATGAGACGTATTTTGAAGTGGCGCAGAGTCGTTGCGTGGAGGTGTCCTGAGTTACACCCACTAGCTCCGCCCATTGGTGTATGTATAAAAGATGCTGACGGTTCATTGCATTTCCACTTGCATTTTACAGCAGAATGTTGTTGTGAATGTTCAGAACAAATCATTCTGTCTGGAAGTTCTTCTAAACTCAGTTAATATTTTGTCACAATGATTCTGAGTCACTGATTAATTTGAGTAAAGTTCTTCTTTGGGCTTCCATATTGCTTCCAATTTCTTTATGCATTTCTTATTGACAGAATTAAAAAAATCCTCATTTCCTCTTAGACGCTCACATCCTTTTAATACTACAGTAAATATCTCCCTGACAAGTTTGTGTTTCCATTCGCATAAATTGTCACTTCAAGTTCCACATAAAAACTGAGAGAAACATTTTTGGACCAAGTAATTAACAGTTTGAGAATTGGAAGTCATAGCTGAGAATTGAGAAAAAGTTTTGCAGTGTAACAAAGAACATTGCTACTTCCTTGTTGTTTGAGAGACATCACAGTTCCCTGTTGTCACACGATGCACGTTCCTATTCTTAAGGGATAGTGGGAACAAATAGTGATTATGAACACTACATTTTCTAAATAGATTTGAATGACTAAATTTGTAAGTTCCCTGTTCAGATAGTAACAACGAATTCTGCATAGATTTCTTCCTAAATTTCTTATGCATATGGAAATGACACACATTTGCCACATGCAAGAGGAAGCATATAGCAATTATCATGATGGGATTGGGGGAACTTTCAGAATTCCTTCTTGATCTTCTTCTTGATTTAATCTGTAGATTAAATGCTTAGAGGAGAATCACTGAAATAAATATGACAAGCAATCATTAATTTCATTGGGCTGACTCTGTTTCAGTAAGACACAACTAATTGGCCGCTTTGAATACTTTTTAAGCAGAAAAGAAGGATAAAATATTTTTAAAATTTAAAAAACATTTTATTTAATATAGTTTTATATACAGGTAGTCCTTGCTTACTGACTGCCTTGTTCACAGACCATTCAAAGTTATGACAGTTCTGAAAAAATAACTTTATGACTAATGCCACATTTATGACCTTCACAGCATCCCTCAGTCACATGATTGCCATTACAGTCAGTATGAGCTGTCCTGTGCCTGACCTGTTGTTTTTCTTTTTTTCATCCCTTGAAGAGCAGAGAAATTGGAGAGGAAGGGATTACAAGAGACTAAGTAAACACACAATGGGGAATACACAGGGCTGTTTGCATAGCACACTCATGGCTGCCAGCGCCAGCGCATTGATTTTGATGTGTATTCCCCACTGTGTGCCTGCTTACTCTCTTGCAATCCCTTCCTCTCCAATGAATGTAAATAAAAACATTAATTTCCTTCTTGTTAATTATCCCAGCAGGGTGGGGGAGTGGTTAGGAGGCAAGCAAAAGCCAAAGGTGTGCAACTGATTAGTCTTGTCAGTTTTGAGCCAGAAAACACAGTTGCAGTCACATGATTTCCTACTTAGCGACTTAGCTATGGAGTTTCTGGTCGCACTGTGGTCACTAAATGAAGATTACCTGTATACTATTGATTCTACCAGTTCAATTCTACCATTCCACATAGAGAAATGTTAAGAATGTTATTCAGTGTTGGAAAACCATGAAATAAATAAGATGCAATGTTGATTTTCCAAACTCTGTAACTTCCTGCTTCTTTGTATTTTAATACTCCAATGGGCCACACAATGTTTTTATTAGCTAGATTTATATCTTGCTTTTCCTTCAGAAGCTCAAGGCTTTTCCTTCCTCTTATTTTTCTCCACAGTTAACAACCATGTGGGGTTGATTGGATTGAGCAGAAGGGTCTGGCTGAAAGTCACTGGGTGAATTTCCACAGCTGAAACTGGACTAGAACCTGCATCTCCCTGCCCTAGTTCAGCATCTTATTCTTTCACCGAATGGCCGCCCACTCCAATAGACTCTGGGCGTCTTACAAAATCCAAAATAAGGTTAAAAACAGTTAAAATATAAACAAAACAAGTCAGCCCTAAAAAAGCCCAAAAAAACCCCAATCCCAACAGTAAAATAACCTTAACTGTTATGCTACTGGCTCTCATATTAAAAGAATCCCTCACATGCACCTTTTACTTCATACACCATGTTTGTGTTCAATACCACTAAAATAAACGAGGGAGCTGTAGTCTTGCTTGAAGGAAGACTAGCACTGAAAACACTTTGGGACTGAATATATGCAAACGTTTGTGGGTGTGTATGTGTGTATGAGAGTGTGTGTTTTGCTGAGGTTGGCTATCAGTAATAAAATGCAGAAGTATATATGAATAAAAACAAGCAAATTAAACATGACAATCCAAATCCTGAATTTTTCTTAATATTTGTTTGAAGAATCATGTCATACCAACTACATTTCACATGGGACAAGGCCTTTTTTTGGTAATATCCTGGTTGTGGAATGGGCTCTTTCCAACAGTCTAGACTGGCACCTTCTTCAAATATTAAGTGGCTGTTAAAACGTTTTATTGTTGTTCTGCACAGATTTTTAAGTGATTTTAAAACTACTGGTTCTTCTATTTTGTGTCTTAAGCTGTTTGTTGATGCTGTTTTAAACTCTGATTGTTAATAACAAGTTAAATTTATTTGTATCAAAGAATTTCTTTGAAAGGGCATTCAATTGGATAATTTAAAATAGTGAATGCTTAATATTAGTAATTGGCTGAATAATGTAATTGACGCCCATTGTACTGCTGTTAAGTAGTTTTACATCTTTTCTCTACTGGCATGTCTTTCCTCATGGAGACGCCCCTCACAGTATGAGCCCTGCAGATCTCTGAATACAGAACATCTTCCTAAAATTCAAGGGCAAATTGCTGTGGAGAAAAGCTAGCAGATGAATGCTCCTTCTAGATTGTCCCCTGTGACTTGGTTTTAAGGAAAGCAGCATTTCATTAGGCAAAGCAGCTGGACGGGAAGAGGGGTCTACAGTGCTTTAGTAAGTCCTCAGCAATATGCCATATAAGGTGCAGTAGACAAGAGCTGTCAGCTAAGCCTCTTACAGAGTCTGCAAGATAGCTTCAAAGCCTGGAAGCTTAGAGATATATGTGGAATCAACCACAATGCAATCCTTTTTGTTCTACAGGATTGTTATTTGACAAACTGCCATGCAGCAAAGATATGGATGTCTTGATCGTGACCTTTATAGATTTAAACCAATACACAAGAATTTCCATTTGGGGACTTTCAGATATTTTAACCATAAACACAAAAACCCAACACCAAGGACTAACCAGCACCATCTGTCAACCCTTTGAGGTAGCCCAGGTTGGGAAATAGGTAATGGGAGTACTGTTGGAACTCTACTTTATTGTTGTAGGGTATAATAACTGAATCTTGAAAGCCTATCAGAGGTTCCTTCTGTCCTCCGTTATACCAGAATCAAAGGGGGTTATTGTGAGTCTCTGCATTACACTTACTACTTTCCCAGAGCTGAGATTGCATTCACTGTCTCTTTTATATGTTAATGGATTTGCATTCCTTAGCTATCTCTGTCTACAACATCTAAACATTCATCCACTAGGAGGGAACACAGTAAATACAACCCCTTGGACCCCACTGAAAAAGCCAGGTCTTAACAATTTTGCAGAAGGCCTGCAGAATGGAGCCTGTCTGAAGTTTGGAGAATGATGTTCCAGAGAATAGAGAGTAGTGTCAGAGAAGGCCTGACTCCCAAATGCCGGCAGATGACGCTTTGAAAGGGATGGGCTCTAGAAAGAGCCCTCTTAATGAACAGTCAGAAACTACTGGGAATAGGCAGTCCTATTGATACTCAGGTCCTGAATGATGAAAGTCTTTAAAGGTAACGACCAGTACTTTGAATTACACCTGGAAGCACACTGGTAACTAGTGCAGCTCTCAAAGCATAGGTATTACATGGGCAAACTGACTGGTGCTCATAACTGCTTGAGCTGCTCCATTCTGGACCAGCTGAAGTTTCCAAATGGTCTTCAAGTGCAGCCCCATGTGAAGTGCATTGCAGCAACCAAACAGGAGATGCAAAGCATAGCTAGTTTTACTGAGAAACCATTTGTACTGTACTGATTAGGTTTTGGGATTGTATTAGAGACTCACTGTGGTCCACATAAATATATCTTACTCATCAGAAAACTTGTTCAAACTGGGGCTGGCTACAAGTGGCTTTACTCAATGTTGGGTCAGTAAGACAGACAGGGGTACTGTTGTACTACGTATTCTGTTATCTAGTAATCTTTCTAACTGAATTGGATGTGGTAGTATCTAATGTGGGATTGGATAACTCCAGGATGGTGATCTTGATTGATTTCAACAGGGCTAGTCCAGGACTTTAAAGCCTTCATGATGGCCACAGATCTGTTCAAATTGTGTATAGAGCCAAGAACACCCTTGATTTAGTGTTGGCCTCAGACCAAGAGCACCATGGCCTGGGTAGTGGGGGAAGGTGCAGTTACTGTGAAAAAGAGATGAGTCCGTGTATCCTCAAGAAGCCAACTGAAGCCTTTAGGTAAAGAGCTTGCTGCCACCTATCCTGGAAATGCCGATGTTGGAAATCTCAGACACCTGCTGTGAGATTTGCAAGGCACTTTGAGGATAAAAATCACTTGTCTTCTTAATAATTTGAACTCTGCTTTTAATACACAGCGTATGGAGGTGTCTAATGGTGTTTTTCCACAGGCATTGGGCTAGGGTGTTATGTGATCCCACAGTGATTCAGTCTGAGTTGTCTGCTTGTAATTTTCTTTGCTGGCATGACTCTGGGCAGCTTACAAGGGTAAAAAACAATATAAAGAGATTAATAGAAGTCTAGTCATGTTTTAATTTAAAAAATAAAACAGAAATAAAATAAATGAGCCATCTGGTTTAATGACTGAGATTGCTTTCATAGCTGTTCAGCCTATCATATGTTCTCTGATCCCTGTCTTATTTGTGCTAGTTGAGGGGGGTTAATTGGGGGATACCAGGAGTAATGAATGCATCCTTGTATGATAGAGTGGTGCCACTGGCCCTACCACATGATCAGTTAGCTTGACCTCCTTTAGTCTAGATTCTAGCTGGTTTTAGGTAAGAAACAGCCATGGTTGTCTGAATTGATAACCCCTGGAAGAGAGAGAAAGAGAGTGGACACTGTTCATTCTGCTTGTTGTCTTGGCCACTTTTGATACCCTTGACCACAAGTGTTTCTTGGGTGAGCCTTCTGTGAGTTGTGTGCATATATGTGTGTGTGTGGGGTGTGTTATAGTCTCAGATTAGTAGTACTGGGTGACTGTGTCTCTTGACCCTGGCACTCTGCTGTGGACTACACTGGGCACTATTTTGCTCCCAGTGCTATTTAACATCTACATTAAACTATTGAGGATGATCTTCAGAGACTGGGAGTCAGCTATCATTAATGTGCTGAGGACACTCAGCTCTATTTCTCCAGTAACAATAACCAGAGCCAGGACAGCCTAGTGGTGAAGATGTTGGGCTAGGATTGAGGTTCAACCATGGTTGCTTCTGACTCAGGGTGCAATCTGCTCTCAAGCATAGAACCTCACTGGGTAATTTTCAGCCAGTTGCTATCTTGCAGCTCAGCCTACCTCCCAGGGTGGTTTTTGTGGGAAAAATAGCAGGAGGGAATGTTATATAACATTCATGGAAGAATGAATTGAATTCCCGGAGAAAAGGCAGAATATACATTAATAGGAGAGATTGTGCATATTCTCAGAAGCTGCTCCTGGAATTTGGGAATTCTTTGCCAAAAAAGGTCAGACTAGTTCCTTCAGCATTGACTTTTTGCCCACAAAATACTTCTTTTTAGGCAGGCATTTAAGTTCATTTGTCCACTGATGTACAGTTGCTTTTAACAGACTGGCTGCTGTTTGTTTCTTTTGGTTGATGTGTTTCACACTGCTTTATTGTTGTGCTTTTCGCTGTTTTGCTGGATTTATTTCTGCTTAGTGATAATGCTGTTTTATTTTTATCAGCCACTTTGAAGCACCACGGTGGGGGGAAAGTGAGCTATAAATCTAATAAACAAACAAAAGTACTTTTTCTGGCTTCTTTTCACCTCTGTAATGAATTTTAGGCTCAGCTTGCAGGCTCATCCTGCATTATGGTCTCAGAAGTCTTTAGGAAAGCAGCGTGTGACAATAGAGCTTCTGTTCTGAGGCAGAAAGAAAAAGCCCCAACCAGGAAGAGAGAAAAACTCAGACTTTGCAGCCTTGCCTGATGCTGTCCATGTGCATATTCATCTTGGTCCCCTTCTTCCTGCAAGGCCTGTCTTGATCTGACAGTGGCTGGTTGGGGTAGCAGGGATGGGTTTGGAGTCCTTGGGGTTCTCCGAGCTTGGCTCTTTTCTTGCAAATGTTACATTACCCGGCTAGGTAACATCTTCAGTGCTGGAATGGGATGGGGTTTGCTCTCTCATATACAGTGGCATGCTCTGCCAGTGTTGGTGGGGGTGGGTTGTTTTTTTTTTTTGCTCCTCTGGTAGTTCCTTGATTATGGTATTGTTCACTGCTTGATTGTGTGCCTGGTGGTAACCTCTGCGTATCTGGGTGATGATTGCTGGTGAGGAGATGTTCTGGTCTTTTGTTTTCTTTTCTATTGTCTCTTTGAGTAGTGTGTAGATGCTGTTTATCTCTATGTGTCTGTTGATTGCTGCCTTGTCTGAATACCAAGTTTCCAAGAATTCCCTCGCATTTTTGGATTTCGCTTGGTCTAAAATGCTGTCAGTTTCCCAGTTAGAACTATGATTAAGTCTGTCCAAGTGTTGTGAGATTAAGGAGTTTTCATCATGTCTTCTGACTCCTAGTTAGCATTCATGGATGCGCTCTGCCAGCCTTCTGCCTGTCTCCAGCACTGAAGATGCTACTTAACCGGATAATGAAATGTTTGCAAGAAAAGAGCCAAGCTCAGAGAACCCCAAGGACTCCACAGTTCAACCCTGAGCTACACATATTCACCTCTATAGGGTTGGGGTTTTTTGCCTTTTTTCTTGCTGTGAAACAAAACTGTGGGGAAGGCAGAGAATGCTGGATGAAGAACTTGTTGTAGCTTCTTTTCAGATAGAATGCCAGGCACATTGGCTTTTGAAAACTGTTTTACTGTAACCAAAAGAATGGAAAACCAGACAGAGCTGACCTAAGATGACCCACTGCCTGTCTGGATTAGAGGACTCTAGACTGACCAAATTATTTTGTCCCCTAAAAGAGAGAATCTAATCAATGTAGGAATTAAACTGCAGCAAAATAAATGTAATAACCACAACATGGCTGAACTTCTGTGATACTCTTAACCTGCTCTCTGAGGTGGCTCCTTCATCCTGTTTTTTTTAAAAAAAAACCCCTAAAAACAGGTTATTCTCACGATCATATTATCAGAGAAGACTGTTGGCTTATAAAATACATATAGCCCTAGCTGATGAGCTTTGATTTTGAAAACAGTTATTGGGTTTAACGTGCAATGGGGAGACACTAAACAGTTTACAGCAGAGAGGGAAGAGATTACAAATGATTGGCAAGGGAAATCTATCTCTAAAGGCCAATATACAGTATTTATATGGCTAAAACATGCTAATCCAATATATTCAGGCCAATTAAATCTGGAGATGAAAAAAAAACATTAAAAAGAAGAATTTCTGCATTGTTAATGTGTAGAATACACATTCATGTTTGAATAAAACTAGTTAAGAACATCATAATTTCTAAGCAAGCAATAAAAATTGTAATCATTAAGCGATCAATCTATAGGTGTTTGTTTTACTGAACATTAAATATCATGTTCATGGAGAAAATCTATATGGTCAGTAAGAGTTGACACCAACTTGTTGGAACATAATCAAATATCATGCAGCAAATGCCAGCCAAATTCAGGGCTATTTCATATACCAATACACATAAACATGTATTAGCATCCAGCAATTTTTTTCATATAACTAATTTTTTTTAAGTTGCGTGTTATTGACTCAACATATTGCAGTGTTCACATTTCCCTATTTGTGGAAATATAGACTTTTTATCCCTATATATATATGTCTAACAAGTTTCACATAAGTATCTACACACAATGTTCCCTATACAAGTTTTATTTTATTGGTAAGGCCATTCTTTAGATGCTAGGAGAAAATTAACCTTTCATAAACTGAGAACATTACTTACTAAAGAAATAATCAAAGAATCAGAAAGTGAAAATGAGAATGTCACAGCTTATTTTGGAGTGCTGGTTGGGCAAACTACTCTGAGTCTTCTGCCTTGCATAGATGTTAATTTACTGAACATTGGTATGTTGTTATCCACTCTAATGGCTATATTGTCTAATCTTTAATCTTGAATAAAGTTAGTTTATTCAAGGAAAGCTTATCATCTTATGAACGAAGCACAGTTAAAACTTTGGCTGGCCATGCTGAATAAATGTAGAAAGCGAATGAAACCCAAATAATGTTAGCCTTGCCACTCTGAAAGAGCTGAATTTAATGAGGTAATAAATCTCATCAGTTGGCCAATCATCTCAATATCAGAGCCATCACACTGGTCAACTCTGTTCCGTATATTGAAGAAAAGTTTCAGTGTTGTATATTATCTGTAACAACCCCAGAAGCAATAGAGAAGTCACCAAATCTGCAAAGTATATCAAAAGACTACAAAGTCCTTAGAAGCCCCAGATTTGATTCTGTACTTTGAAGCAGGTCCCCACTTTGATTTGTGAATCTACTTCATAAGCATGATTCAATCAAAACATTAAAGCTTTGCATTGCCTTATTTTGTAAGTTAAGCTGTTGGATATCACTCATCTATTTAGTATACTGTATTTATATCCCACTATAATGCTGAAGCTGGTGAGGGGGAACCAGCAGTGCTCAGGTCAGCCAGAATGATTGTGTAAACACTGAACACATATTTCCCAATCTCCAGGCTGGGCAAGGAATGGACAAGAGTCTATTGACTTAAAAGGGCAGGAAGAAAAAACACAACATTTAAATGCTGGGGCTGACATTCCTATATCTGTATCTGTATCTGTATCTGTATCTGTATCACTCAATTTCTGGGTTCTGTAATAGGTAGAACTTCTTCATATGATGATTTCTTTGTTGTCTGCAATAAAACAACTGATCTAGCGGTTCTGACTCTAGGAAGATTCTGCTGTTATTTAGTTTCTGAATGTGCAATTCAGTTTCAGGAACAGGTGGATCAGAAAGATGAAAAGGTTGCACACAGGAGGGATGAGCCTTGTGTGTGTGTGTGTGTGTGTGTGTGTGTATGTATGTATGTGTATGTATATGTATATATATCTACATACACATACATACATACATACATATCCTTGTATATATATATATACAAGGATATATATATATCCTTCAGTCCAAATGCTCTCGGGTCCAAGACATCCTCCTACTAACTAGCATAAAAACTGTGCCAGGTCTGAAACTGATGTAGCTAAATTCCTGCTCTTACAATGGGAATGAAATTCTTTAAAAAAATAGTCCAGAGGAACAGGAGAAATTGTAATATGGGTCTCTTTCTCTTCGGCTTTTGCATCTGTCTCTAGAAGGGCTTTTAGGAATGATGGAGCATCTGACATGGGAAGGATTCTCACAGATGCCTCTATTTAGTTAAAACAAAGACTAACTAAAAGAAGTTTGTAATAAGGCATGTCAGAATTTCAGAAATGATTTTTTTAAAAACACACACACACACACACACACACACACCATTGCTACTTGAAGGAGGTTTTGCCAACTGAGCCTACAGTCCCCCATTCCCTTAACTTTCAGATACGAAGTAGGGATGGTTTTGAATAAACATGCATAACGTTGAGCTGCATGTTTATTTTCACTCACCACTATTTTGGGAAATAAATTTTACACTCATTTTGCCTAAGTACCCACCAAGTTTAAAAGCAACTCACTTCCCTTTAACACAGTGTTTCTCAACCTTGGCAACTTTCAGATGTGTGGACTTCAAGTTCCAGAATTCCTGGCTGGGGAATTCTGGGACTTGAAGTCCACACATCTGAAAGTTGCCAAGGTTGAGAAACACTGCTTTAACACTAACCACATGCATTTTGGATCAAAATGCTGTTTCCAAAGCCCTCACAATTTGAACAATACCTTTCAAAAACCCTACATAAGATAATTAGCCGTTTCATGACAAAGAACCTTCTTTTGTTTCTCCTGAAACCAGGGGATCTGCAGAGGAGTAAAAAAAAAATCAAGATGGCAGTTTCAATAGAGTGCCTATAAGACAACTTGACTTTTTTGATTCCCCCCTGGGATGGCCCTACCGGAAACACATGTCCCCTTGCAGTCATGTAGCTTATTGGCATCATTGTTAGGAAGGGAGTGCTGGCCTTGGCTTCCTGTTTATTAAGTAGTTTCTTCTTCACTTCATCATTACCCATTTCCCATTTACCTGATAACATTCGCACAAGCATGATTTTGGAACGGTGTTAAGCACTTAAGTATCACAATAAAACAAACAACCCCAAATTCCCCAGCAGGATCTTAATATTGATATGGGTTTAATTTAATGTGCTCCTAGGATAAATCCCAATAATTTCTTAATAATTTCTTTCATTTAATATATAGTATGCTACTGAGGGCAAAATGTCTCTGTGCCATAGAATTCAATAACCTAGTACAATCTGAACTTTAATATAAAGAATGATTGGAGATGGCATTATGCAGCCGTTAACTGGAACCTAATAATTTTTTCTTATTTATATGGATTATATCATAGTTCTTTCTAGCCTTTTCTTCTATGTGATTTTTCCTCCTACCTCATATCCTCTTGTGCTGTAGGAGCACTCTGTTCACAGAGGTGTTGGGGACTAAGATGAGACATAATAAGAAGGCTGTCTTATTTTAAATAAATAAATGGATAAATAAATAAAATCATAGATTAATTTATGAGGCCACTAAATCAGAAAGACTGAAAGCAAGAGTCATAAATGAATTTATTTTCTCATATCACATTAAAAAATCTGATTCCTAAATTATTGATGCAGTTATAATTTTATTAATTAAAATGAAGCTAGGATAATCAAATCATGCTTAAGCATTGGTTAGTTGTTTGTAAAATAACTCAATTGCAGGAAAATGTTCTTTAATAATGCGTTTGGTTTTTAAAACTTGATTTTATGAAGTTGCTATATTGAAATGTACAGGGATGATTTATACTGTAAACTGACTTACCAATGCTGGGTAAAAAATACCTAAAAATGTATCAATCAATAATCTCTGTAGAACATAGTAGGATTCAAGAAATTATCCAGCATTTTTGAATCTGACACCTACCTGCCACTGTTGATTATTTTGATATAATTGACAAAGAAGAGGAGCTGGCTTGAGGTGAAATATAGTATAGATAAAAGGATCTGAGAAAGGTCCTGCCACTAGGATGGATTAAGCTATAATCCAAATGTAATTTAGTGGCTAGAAACCTGGTGTCAGGCAGGGATATTTTTCAGCCTTAGGGACACACTCTGAATTGCTGGGAACTCTCCTGGTCTCATAAATGTGTGTTTGTGTGTGTGTGTATTTGGGGCATGCATACTTCTAGATGCGTGCCATGGCAATAGAAGGAAATGGCCAATGACTCAGGGTCTACAGCTAAGCTTTTATGTAGAAATCTGTGAAAACATATGTTGGCAACACAATGAAGGAGGAAGAGGGTCCCATCCCTAGATATTGATTGACTGTATGGATACATTTTTTGCAGGTCACATTCACATAGAGGGACTTTGCATGTTTGTATAATGTGAACTTGCATAGGCTTTGTGCTATAGTGTCTACATTTAGTGTCTACATTACATATAGTGTGCTATATTTAAAAAATGAGCAAGGAGCCATACAGTAGAATCCCATCCACCCTTTGCTTGTTGATTATATGTGGACATGCTATATGCACAGGGACATAATTATTTAGAGTTATCATATGCAAACAAGTACACTAATAGAATGTAAGCATGATGCGTTTCCTTCCAACTTTTATTGTAGAGTGTGGGGATACCTCTGTTCCATTTTGTTCAAAGTGGCCTTGAGGTGGCCATGACAAGAAAGCTTTTGATAATATTTTTCCCATCTTCAAGTTCATCTGGACAGCACTAGGAACCCCAGATTAGGATCTAAGGTTGTGCACTTGGATTTATTTATTTATTTTTCACCTGTTAAATTTTGTTCTCTTTACCTCAGGAGGATTCAATCCCATTTTCTCCATCCGCTGGGCTCATGTGAAGTCATTGTTTTAGTCAGCAAATGTTGACCTTCAGCCAAATGGCATAAACTGGTCCTCCTATCTGCCAGATACCAGTCTGGCTTTTCTCTGTGTTACTAGCAGCCAAAATGCTGCTTCTACAATGGCTTGCAGGATGCTAATCTGTACCATGTTTGGATCAATTCATCACCATTCAGCATGAACCTTAGCTAATATTCTACTTTCCTTTATAGAACTCTCACATGCAGCATTTAATTTGTGATTGAATTTGAGTGTGCTCAACTTTCTGACTTCTGATTTCTTACATATCCCCTGTCCTTGGAATACTTATTCCATAAATGATTGTATAATCAATTCAATTAACTATGCTTTTATATTTCCATCTGTCAGGAATTACCCTGTGATTGGGCATGTCTGCAGCAAATTGTGATGATACCAAAATATGTGATGATGTAATCATCCAAACACCACAATTATGTACTTGCATCAGGATATCTGACACCGATACATAATTCATGGCACTCGCATGATTACGTTATGATGTACATGTCATCATTGGGACCCTTCTATTGCTTCTACTTGATGTTTGTCTCTTTTATATCTGAAAATGTATTTCGGATAGGTTGTACAGAAGAATGGAATTCAGATATAGGACACCATTGAATCCAGAGGGAAAATGCTTAAGGGTCAAGAAATTTGCAATGATTTGTAAGACTTGCTACTGAAAATTAAAGATTAATCTGATTTATATATCAATCAGTCATAAGCAAGTACTATATTACACTGAAGAAAAGAATAGGAGATTTCATCATGATAATGAGCTTGTCTTTTCATTTGCCGACTGGTAAAGGAGTTGTAAACTCTAATTTCTCTGTGTTGCAAGTTTCTATCCATAGTTCATGGTAAACCACCCAGAGTTGCTCCTTATGGGAGATGGGTGGTAACTAAATTTGAAATAAAAATAAATAAATAAATAAATAAAATAAATAAATAAATAAATAATGATCTATTCTACATTTCTTCTAAGTAGAACCTCACAGATGCCTTATCCAGGAAGTACATACAAATTAGTAACATATTGTATGTAAATGGTGAACACTTTCACACATGCAAACATTGTTATTGTGCATTATCATTTATACACCTGCATGAACTTATATTTATACACAGGGATTATATACTCACATCGCTATTTCAAAATGGGGAGAAATGGCTGAGTAACCACCTAGAATTTCAAATCATACAATTTCTGTTCTTAAGAAAAATACCTTACAAAAGCGATAATGCTGGATTAGGGTATTGATCTTGGGTATACTGTTCGTAATATTGGAAAAGCAGAAATGGAAGAAGACAGAGGTGGGAACACTGGCATTTATGGAATCAGGAATGGAGATTGTGCTGTGGAAATGGTAGGCAGGACCTGGAAAGCCTGAAGTGGGAGATTTGTGCGCTGATGAAATGAGATAGGAATAAAAAACTAAAGAGAAACAGAGTTATTTATCATAATTATTACTTTGCACCAAAGAAAATACTATATACCTAACTTTTTAGTTAATAACTGATAGCTGGAAACTCAGAAGGGAGACAGGCTACCCTCCGATCTCCCTGCTTGGAATGATGTAATATATGCTAATATATGCTAATAAAGTGACACACTTTGTTATCAATAAAGGAAAGAGTATATACGAAGGAATATTTTTATTTTTAAGTTTTCTTGCCATGGCCACCTCAAGGCCACTTTGAACAAAATGGAACAGAGGTATCCCCACACTCTACAATAAAAGGAATACAAAGGCTTGTTGATATCATTGTATACCCCATCATTGACCACCCAAAATCTTAGTCCTGGGGACTCCGGGGCCAAATCAATTTGTTTAAAAGTAAAATGGAAAACGAAACTTTTACTTGAACTAGGAGTATAGAATATTTGGGTGGTCAAGCTCCTCACTTGGTCTTTGTGAAACATGCTGGGGGCCAAGCATCAAGAAATGGACAGAAATTGGATAAATGAATTGGTGGGTAAAAACTAAATTTAATTTAAATGAAATTGACATAGATACTCTGTCAGCATATAATCATTTTATCCTTACTCATTAAAAACTACAATTTGGTGGCAACTATGGATAGGTCTCTGGGAGTTGTATCCAAAGCTTGTAAAATCACAGATCATGAACTTCTGCTTTTGACCTTGACTGTTCTGAGAAAAAAAAAATAGTTAAAAGATGTAATGGCATTTGGAAACACCTTATGGACTTTTTGTTGAAAACAGAGAAAGATGAACTTGTGATTTATGGGCTTGAAAATTAGAAAGGGTAGCTTATGGGAAGAAGGAAATTATGATGTAACCACAAAGAGAGAGAGTAAAATATAAATGCTTTTCTTTTTCTTTTTCTTTTTCTTTTTCTTTTTTCTTTTCTTCTCTTTTCTTCTCTTTTTCTTTTCTTTTTTGTACTTATTCAGTATTCTTCCTTATTTTCTTTGTTTCTTTTCTAATATTTGTATTGTTTTTATCTTGTTAAAAAATTCTTCAATAAAAATTATATTTAAAAAAGGATGCAATGGCACTAATGAGGTATGGTAAGAAAGATGAACTAAATGAATTAAAAACCAATTAAAAGACCATGTTGAGGAGCTGTACATGTGCTGAGGTCCTCCTAGCAGCATTATCTGTTTGATCATCACCATCCAAAAAGAATGCAGAGAACTCACAGAATGACGGTGCCAAGCACTGAAGCAGATGATGAACTCTGAACACTTCAGCAAAGAAAGACGCTCTAATTGGTTGAGAGAGAGATTTCTCCAGGCAACAAGATCGCTCAAGAAAAGCAAACAAAAAAGCAGAACAGGAAAGTGCTAGGAAAGTATAATGAGGAGTGGACTTAAAAACCAAGCAAATCCCAAGCAGTTCTTAGAGTGAGCAAAACAGTAAGTCCCAGGGGGAAAGAATATATGCATGCCTGCATGCAAAAAGAACAAAAAGTGCTAGGTTTCCAAACTCAAGGGCATTTTTTTTACAGATTTCAAAACAAAATGCTGCAAGGAAGTCAATAATTTGAATACTGGAAATCTTCAAGGAGGCTTCAAGGAGTAATTCCACTGAATTCAAACCAGCCATGCATTTGGGAGGTAGTTAAGCAAAGTGTGCAGAATAAAAAGTTAACATTAAGGGTCCCTAGATTATGTGTTATCCGGATGATAGATCTTGCAATGGTATCAGTCGCATGCAATTAATGAGGGGAGTAGGATGTGTGCCAAGCTGCATCCCTGGAATGGGGCTCCTCCCGAGACTCAAACAGCCCCTGCCCTACTGGTATTTCGAAAGTCCCCGAAGATGTGGCTCTTCGCCCAGGCCTTTGGCAAGGACACCTGACGCCCCATTTCTTCCTCTGTCTTGTTCCCCGCAGGGTTTGTTTTCTCTGCTATCTTTGTTTTTTGTTTAGTGCTTCTTATATTGTGAATTTGTTTTCAAATGTTTTTAACAATTTGTAGACTGCCCAGAGTTGCTGGGAGTTGGGCTGCATATGCATTATTATTATTATGGTTGGTCACACAGTCAGCTAGATGTTTAGACTGGATTTGGCATTTTTATCTACCTATGGAGTCCTTCCCAAGGACTTGGGATAGGCAGATATTATTGTTTGATGGTGTTAAAGGTATCATTGTTGGATATAAGCTGTTCCAAGTAAAGCTGCCTTTTGCAATTGACAGTGATTTTGTCAATGCCGATGGTCTTCAAGTGGTACTCCAGATGTTTTGGGATTCCATCTAAGGCGCCTATAACTATTGGTACTGTCTTTGCTTTCTTTTGCCATGATTGTTTTACTTCTATTTGCAGGTCTTTGTATCTTGTGATTTTCTCCAGTTCTTTCCCTTCTATTCTGCTGTCTCCAGGTATTGCAGTGTCCATTATCCAGACTCTTTTGTCTTTCTTATCAACAATTGTTAAGTCTGGGGTGTTGTGTGGCAGGTGCTTGTCTGTTTGATGATGATGATGATGATGATGATGATGATGATTTATTGTCAAGGCTAGATATGCATTTCTGTGTATCCCAGTTCCATGGAAGCCATTTCTTTTTACTGGGAAAAAACTTCCTCCTATAGTCTAGAAGAGTATTTCTCAACCTTCAGTGCTGGCTGGGGAATTCCGGGAGTTGAAGTCCATACAGTTAAAGTTGCTAAGGTTGAGAAAACTTGGTCTCGCAGCTCTCTCATTACTGGCAGCCTTTAAGTCCTTTGCTCCTGCTACTTTTTCCAGAACATGAATTCTTTGGCTAGAGTGTCAGAGGGATGCCAACAAGAATGCATATATACATATATAAAGAACCATCCATCCAAGTCTCTCTGTAATCCATGGAAAAGTTGAATTTCAATTTCATTTTCTTAAACTACTTTGCAGCATACAATCAGAATGGTCTAAAGCATGTAGGAATGTTATTAGGATTTTAGATTCTGGATCAAATTAGTTTGGTCAGTCTGATCATCATGGTGAGTGAACAAATAAGAGAGTGTTCCTTCTTTTTATTAGATTCTAAAGTTCTCAGCTGTACCTGTTCTCCTCACTTTTCAACCTAAAATAACTTTAGCTGTGGAATTGTGTGATGAGGATACAGTAAGACTGACAGGACACTTGCACAGCAGAGGTTTGTCCCATTCTTGTCAAATCTTCTGCTAAATCTGAAGATGTGGCAATTGTAATTTCTGACTTCTGAGAGCCTTGGCTTACTGTTTCATAGACACTGAACTAAGGTGACCTATGGGTGAGAAAGGGAGACTGACATAAATTGCTTGTGAATTAACCCTATTTTTGATTAATTTATAGTGAAATGAAAAAAATGCTGTATCATTTCTTATTTGTTTCCACCTAGTACCTAGCCAGGACCTCTGTTAATCAGATCAGGTAACACTCATTTAGTTATGTTGCATTTCTCATGGGGTTACTATGCTTCACATAATAAGTGCTGCACTTAATGGTATTTTATTTCACTAATCCATTACTAGCAGAAAATCAAACTACTGGCCTTTATTATTTATTTGTACATTTATCTTTAGATTATCCCTTACGGAAGAACTGAAATGTTAGAATCAAGAATCTTATTGTCAAGAATTTTGCTTGCCTCACTACCAGCATAAGTCAAGGCTATTTCCTAATGTAAAAGCAGAGACTTCTCATTAATTGAACTGTTTGTGATATTCCTCAGTGTAACGCTTGGTCCTTGATCTGCAAGCTGTCTGTCTGAGTAGCGCAGGCAACTGATACAGTTTATTTAACACTATCAAACAGCAAAAAATTCACAAGAAATGCAAGTACGGTCATCATTAACAATATTCTCTAATACTCAGTGCTTTCTATCCCATTCTTTAGATCCTCCTGGGCAAACTTGAAGCCTACGTCCTGTAGCCCAATGTGTAGTTCGGGCTGCAAGAATTTAGGGTTTATTGCAATAAGGATTCAGCAAGCAGGGGGGTTTTTTGTGTCTTCAAGTCAGTCCTGGCAACTGCCTGGACAAGTCCCTGCAGTTTTCTTGGTGAGATTTCAGAAGTGGTTTGCCATTGCCTGCTTCCTAGGGCTGAGAGAGAGGGACTGGCCCAAGGTCACCCAGTTGGCTTGTGTCTAAAGTGGGACTAGAACTCCTGGTCTCCCAGTTTCTAGTCTGATGCCCCAACCACTACATTAAACTGGCTCTCTCAGCAAGTAGTCAGCAGGAGGATTTTTACAGCTCTGTTTGCCTTGGCCATTCCTAGGCTGTAGGTGTGGCTGTCCAGACATAGTTACTTGGAAGATGTCGTGTGTTGAACAGAGAAGGGAAACTACTTCCTAATGTTCTGTTCAAGTAACACCCATTCAAGTCACAATCCACAGTGTATCCCAAAGCAACAGGATCAGTTAACGGTCTTCGGTGAAATCATAATTTAACAAAATCTAGTTTAATGCAAAGCTTGGCTTCTTCCTCATAGCTGCCATTTTCAATATTCCGCTCGGTTTCCTTACTGTAATCATGCAAATGGCACTGCACTATCCATCCCCACCACTAGATGGCGTGTGCTTTTTTTGTGTGTGCTTTCCAATCAATCTTGACTCCTGGCGGCTTTATGGCCAGGGGCATGCAGTTATCTTGGCAACATTGTGAAAATGATTTGCCTTTACTTTTGTCTTTAATTTCTGCTTGGGCAAGGTGAATTTGTTAAATGATAACACTGAAACCATTTACATTTATGCATCCAAAAATATGTATTAGCTGCTAATTCTTTCAAGGTTTCAAGGTTTAAAGTCTTGAAGTTCCAAATGGTTTAAGATATACCGGATTGCCAGCTCATCTATTTTCCAAAGCTTTATACACATATTTAAATGAATTTGGAATATTTATCTACCCCCACCCTCCCCAATTTCTGCTAATATGCATATAATGTCTACTTTTTTGTGAGTTTAACTCTTGCAGAATACATCAACAAATCAATATTAACTCTAGTTACATCCAACCTGGCCAATAGTTGAGTATCCTTTAAGCTTGTCCACAGGTCCTGCAAACAAAAAAATTCTCTCTTGTCCATCTCCCTTTCCCTCCCTCTCTTTGTCTCTGACTAGGGCCCATTCATCCCAATCCATGTGTTTTGTTAGATTTGTTAACAGCCCCAATTACAACTATATGATGCCAACAGAACAGTCTTTCATTCAGAATTCCTTGGAACGGCTACAGACTTGGTGGTGTTGCAGTAAGTCTGCATTACACATGTCCTTCTGAAGATGTAGAGGAGGGGATGAAAGAAGATTACTTACGAACAACGCATACACAAATGCTTAGGTCAGTGGAATCTTCATAACCAAGATGCCAAACCTCCAAGGGTGGGGGGAGAAGATGGATTGCAGATGCTATTGTCTGGGAGGGGAAGGTGGTGAGAAATGCTTTCCATGGAAAACAGACCACCGCCTTGGATACAGATGTGATAATGATGCTGGTAGCACTGCACATTTTAAAAGAAAATATGCCTTTTTATTGCATAGGGAAATGACAAGAGAGGAAGATGCAGTGGTCACACACAGGAAGGTGTCTGTGGCCACATCTCCACTTGTGTTTAACCACAGTATGGAGATGACCTTGTAACCTCTGAATTTTGCTGTGTCCCCATATATGTTGCCTTTGTTTTGTCCTCAGCCCGTGAGCAAGACAGACATAGGTTGTCTTCAGCTTTAAGCTGGCAGCAACTGGCAGCGATTAATTACTTAATAAACATAAATTAATTAATAAACAGGCAATGATAAAATCTGTATAACATAATTATTATACAAAAAATAGTTATTTCCCTTTGGGTAAATGTGTGTGTGTTTGTTCCAGAGCCAGGCCAGTGAGATAGTTGTGTGTCAGACTAACAGCCATAAGGAAACAGATTTTTCAAGGGAAAGGCGTGAATTCACTAGTAGAAGCTGATAGGAGCTGATAAGGAATTTGATTCCTCATTCTCTTATACATGCTGAAATGGCTCTCCTGGATGACACAGCTTTGGCTGCCTCCAAACGTGATGTACTTGTGCTTCTGCATATAGCAATACGCCACACTGATCTCTCAAGCAGCAACTTCTTCATATTTTGCTATCATGGCACAAAGTGTTTTAGCTTCACATTCTATTTTACTCTATTATGCAGCTTGAACTAAAATTCTCTTTCTCTGCTACATTCTATTGTGAAATCTGCAGCTCACCAATGATATATTTCCATTTATTTCACAAGGTGGGAGCTCCAAAATCTCATGAGATGGCTCAGCCAAAGTATCATCCTTATGCTTTGAGTGCTTAACCTGTTGGGTATCATAAGGGGGCAAAGTAGATTCCTTAATCACTATTGAGTGAAAGTGCAAAGCCTTGGTCATAGACTGTAAAGCTTCCAGCACATCTGTTGAAAGACTGGTAGATTTTGATCTTGATCTGGAGAAAGGATGGAATATTGCTCAATGTTGCTAATTTGTGGATTGGTGGAATTAATGGCTCTTCAGCCACAGACTTAATGGGAAAAATATCCAGTTGGTCCACTGAACATTTTTTATTATCTATATCAAGGTCTACAGCTATATCCAACTGCTTCTGTATATATACTTCTGGCCAGGAAGGTCCTGAGAAATAAAATCTTGTTTCAGATATCAAGATCAAGATTCAAAGATCAGGTTCCATGTATACTTAGGGGGCTTTAAATGTGTGCTACTTGTACATCAGTCCTTCCCCCTCTCCCTCTTACGTACAACATTTCCCACAGGGAAGAAGTCCCATGGGACATACCCTAGTTTTCCCAGTGAAAGCAAGTCTTGTCTTGCTCCATCCAGGGCTCAATCAGTCATAACAGGAGCAATAGTGAAGCTTTTCTCTCTGTTGCAGATCAGGAGGGGAGATAAACTAAAACTTCACTGGTAGATCCGTTTTTCTATGGATTCTCCAGGAAAGGCTAATTATGACAAGCTACCCCTAGACAGGCTGGAGCAACTAACATACCTTCATTCATCCAACTGCAGTGTTTCTAGACTTTCTACAAAGGACTTATTTCTTCAGCCCAGTCCTGAAATGAGGCATTTGCATCTCCCAGCTCAAAGGCCAGAAGTACAGAATGGAACAAACCTTGTGCCAATCCCAAACTACAAAGTGGAGTCATAGAAGCAGCGTAAACAGTTTTGTGTGTGGAGATATTAATGATAAATTCAGTTATTAAACCAAATTGCTAATATAAATGGGAGCTTATTGGGAAAACAGAAATAACCAAAAAAGAGAGAAGGCAACAATTACACACAGATTTTCAAATAAAATCAATACATTCATACTAGCTAAGCTAGTTACTTATTATCTCCTTGAATTAACCCATAGCTTTCAGCTCATGTTCATAGTTCATTGCAGAGAGGATGGTAGGAGAATGATAATCTGGGCCTCTCATTCACATATTTTTAGGCAGATTCTCCTTGCTCTTTTTATTCCCTCTTTTTTCTTCTTAAACACTTTCTTCAATTTTATAGAATATATAAGATCACTGAAAAATCAGCCTGTTTGGGGAGATTGAGTGTTGCCTTGCCCAGTGGAGGAAAGTGCTCCATCTCTGATGTCCAGGCTTTATCAATCAGAAATTGTTTACTGGCTAAACCCAACTTCCTAATGACCCTTGATGGAGTTATGAAGGTAGAGACTACTTTTCATCAGTGCTGCCACTGTAGAAACCAAAATTGAATTCCATTTATTCAGGCCTTTCAGCTGGAGGTCATTGTCAGAGCTTTAGAGAACACTGTGGTGCCATACCAGAACCAGGAGTTGTTGTCACAAAATCCAAGGCCATTCAGTGAGTTTCATGATATAGTGGGGGTTGTGAACCTGGTTCTTCTTAGTCTGAGCCCAAGATTCTAACACTTAACCTGATTGACCTTTATGTTTCTTTCCAAACAGAAAAACAGGCTATTAATTATTTAAAGCAAATACTACGTAGGTACAGATGCAGATTTCTTCTGTAAGCTTAATGTCCTTTCCTCTTGCTTTAATAGCTACCCCTTTCTAAAGCTCCTACTTTTGGATCTGTAACATTTCCCAGGTTTTGAATGCTGTTTTCTGGCCACCAGATGGCAAGGTAGAGCAGAGAGGATGGGTTGAAAGAAGCTCTCTTTTATGCAGATCCAAAGTTCTACTGTATTGTTCAAGTCAAATTGCAAATTCTGCTTTTCTTTATCAAGGGAAACAAATCTTCAAAATCCCTTTTACATAGCTGATTTTTAAAATATATACATAAGATGTGATCCAAGCCTGAAATATATGGGTATGGATATGAATGCACACCCACTTTTGTATGTTGACCAAGGAATGAAGATTTGCATGGGAGAAATACATATAAGTTTAAACATTTTGCGTTGTTAATGAACAATTCATTTCTCAAGATTATTTTTTTAAAAAAATAAATAATACAAGTTAAAATACTCTTTTAACTAAACTGGCTTGTACAGCATCTATTGTTTAGCAAAAGCAATGTAAAATATTGTTCTTTTGTTTTTGTTCATCAAGGAATAACATACTACAAAGAAGAAACAAAAAGAATCACATCTTTGATTGGTGTTGTTTGAAAATTTGAATTCCAACCAGGAATCTGGGAATTATCCAAGTAGTGTCGTAAGATATAACATGTGCACAGAAAAGTGGGGTTTTTTTGGTGAATCTGCAGCTGATACAGTTGAAATATTTACTTTCTGTAAACATTTTAATCTGTTTCTTATTCCACTTAATGTGCCAAGAACTATAGGGATAATGCTGCAAGATCTTTTCCTATTTTAATTGATAGATCTTTATGTTTTATATTCCCCACCCCATTCTTTTCTCTCGATTCTCCTGTCCCCAGGTACTGCCACATCTATAAAATGGCTCTTGTTATATTTAGTGTGTTACATTACTGTTATTCTTGTTGTCTTTAAGAAACAGTTGCTATGGTTTTTTAGTACAATCTGAAGTAATTCTGCATTAGTGGGCACTCATTGGCTATAGTAACTGAACTCTTTTCTCTCTCAGAGTCCCAGAGCACAACTTCACAACATCCTTTGCACTGATACAAATAAATAATGATGCACCATTTGAGCAGAGTAAACAGTTCACCTGACTCAAGGACTAAAGAGGGAAACTGAAGATGGATTCTGCTAGGACTATCAGAGCTGGCTTGCAAAAATCCAGGTAACCACTAAATAGAAGCGAAGAATTACAGTTTTGGTATAGCTAAAGGCTCTTTGAAGTTTTGTGTCCCAGATCTGGCAGTTCTAGCCTCTGCCCTGTATAGTTCTAACACAATTTGCAATACTAAGCATGAGGTAGATTGCTGGAAAAGGTTCTGCAGTCACATCTCTTTTTCCGGCCCACTTGTATGCAAGGCAGCATGATGCCACAGAAGCAAGATTGCCATGGAGTTAAATACTTCCTCCTGCTTCAGATCCTTTTTGTTTCAGAAGTTGTTTATGCAAATATCCCTATGTTTTAAATACTTTGAAGTTAATCACTGTTCTTTTCTGCTCCATTTCAAAGATTATCTGGTCTGGACAAAATTCATGGATGATGTGATTGCTTTCTTTTCAATGCATGTTGACCTTTGGTATTCAGGAATAGAATTATAGGCTCATAAGGGATCCAGCATGTCAGAAAGTTAGATTTTGTCTGGAGCAAGACAAACATGCGGTCTGATATTTGTCTCATAAGGTCTTAAAATCTACCACAAAGCAGATGTCCACAGCTTTTTAATACAGATGGAACAATCAGATTTTCATCAGCTAAATCTGAGAAGGGGCTGATTGCACATTGGACAAAGTACTTTTCCAGAGGAGAGGGTCAGTGACTAAAAAGGCACACTTACATGGCACCAGAAGATGACAGTCTAATTAAGCGAACATGTAAGGAGCCTGCCCAACTAGATCTCATAGGGTGGAATGATTTTAGAGGGGAAAGGTGGTCCTGCAGATACTCAGGCTTTGAACCATGAAAGGCTTTAAAGGTGACAACTCATGCAGCTCTTGGAGTAAAGGTGTACCCATAACTACCTGAACCGCTGCATTCTGGACCAGTTACAACTTCCAAAATGCTTTTCAAGGACAGCCCCAGACAGAGTGCTGTAATGGTATGTGGGAATGACCTTGGAGACAGGGGGAAGAACCTCAGCCAAGGCAATGGTTGGATAAGAGGCAGCTTAGCCCACAGCAGGAATGTGGCATGGCAAAAGTCTTGCAAGGGAGCCTCCCTAGTTTCTTCGGCTGTAAAGGCAACAGGGGAGAAATGTACTTTCAGACTTGCAAGACTCTGTTAATATAACCTTACAGTAAAGTAGAATTAGTTCATCTGGATGTGCTTCTTGTCTAGACTACCTTGCAAGGCTAACATCAATCTTGCGAGTCTGAAAGTACATTTCTCCCCCATCACTTTGACAGCCCAAAAAACTAGGGAGGGTCCCTTCTGAGTCGTTTGCCATGCCCACATTCCTGCTGCCCTGGCTGCAGCTCTTCCCCGTCTCCCAAGGTCCTACCCACATATCATTACAAATGCAATATGTTAGTCCAACTGAGAGGTAACTAAAGTATGAGTGACAGTAAGTCATGCTTGCCATTCTAGGAAAGGTCACAGATGGTGCACTAGATGGATCTGAGTCAAGGCCCTCTTAGCCACAGCTGCTATCTGCTCCTCGAGCAGGAACTATAAGTCTAAGAGGACTCCAAAATTGTGTACTAATTCTACCCAGGGGAGTGCAACCCCATTCAGAGTTAATGATGGATGGAAACAACCAACTTGTGAACCCATAGCCACCCTAACTTGCTGGGACTGAGTCCCATCTTGTTCCTCCCATTTAGACCTGGACAACCTCCAGGTACCTGGACAGCCATTGATACATAAAATGTCAGAATCATGAACCAAGGCAAACTTGATATTGTCAGAGCAGAAATGTCCACACTGAATATTTATGTTCTGGGAATCAGTGTGCTGAAATTATCTGGAATAGGTCACTGCACATCAAAGAAGCGTCACTTTCTACTGTGGCAAGAAAATCATAGAAGGCATGGAACAGGCATTATTAACAAAAGGTATCAAAGTCAGTGCTCTGATATAATCCCGGAAATGATAAAATGATCTCAGTGTGAATCCAAGGCAAGCGAATCAATAAGCTCCAACCACAGGCACAAAGGAAGTGGAAGTTGAACGGTTCTATGACAAGACTATATAAATCATACTAATTACAGGGAATGGAATGCAAATGTTGGAAGAAAAACAGTATCTGAGTGAAAGAACATTTGACCTCAGTGTACAAAATGAAGCAAGAAACAAACTAATACAGTTCTGCTAAGAAAACTCAGTGCTTATGGCAAATACCTTCTTCCAGTAACCTGAAAGATAGCTCTATATTTGGACATCTTTGGATAAAAACACCAACATCAAATTGATTATGCACTTTGCAGGCAAAGATGGAGAAGTTCGATTCAATCAGAAAAAAAAAGACCTGCTAACTGTGGCTCAGATCCTGAACTCCTTGCAAAATTAGAATGTAAACTAAAGAAAACAAATAAAATCACCACACCAACAAAACACAATGCTTTCCATGTAATTATGTGGTGAAAATAAATAATAAATTTAATGAACTAGATTTGATATAGTACCAGAAGAATTTTGGGCTGAAGTCTGTGACATCAGTAAGATTAAGTGAATTAAAATATCCAAAGTACAAAAAAAAAAAAAAAAAAAAACAGAGGAAGATGAAATCACTGTACATTGAAAATAGTTTTAAAAAAGGAAGAAAGCAAAATGCAAGGCTAAAAAATTTTGCCCAACTAAATACTGAGTTCTAGAGAAGAAAAAAATGTGTTAAAGAGTTATATGTAAGTAACCAATGCAAAATAATTGAGGTCAATAATCAAATGGGAAGGAAAAGATATTTATTTAAGGAAATTACAGAAAACAGTAAATGCTATCATGCAAAGATGGGCACAATAAAAGTCAAGGCAAAGATCTACTGGAAGAAGATATAGAGATAGCAGGAGTATGCTAAAGAATTGTATAGAAAAGATCCCCAAACTGATGATATGTATGATAGTTTGATTACTGAACTAAACCTACACATTTTGTAAAGTGAAATTAAATGTCTCTAGAAAATGATTAAAGCAACAAAAATAACTAAATCATAAAATTAACAACCAATATATAGCATTACAAAAATATAAGTAAAAAAGGAAAAGGTGGTACGGTAGGTAAATATCATCTTTAACAACCTTCTGAAAGCCATCAAGGGGGAGGCTAGACTGATCTCCATGGGAAAGCCATTCCACAGCACCATAACTTTCACTGAGAAGCAGCGCCTTCTAGCTTTGGCTCCACTCACCTTGCAGAAATGTGGGACCAGGAGGACTTTTTCTCTCAACAATCTAGTAGGTTGGGCTGATATAGGTTAGAGAAGGTAGTCTTGCAGGTACCAAAATCTCAAGCTATAAAATATACTGTAAGTTAAAACCAGCACTTTAAATTGTATCTGAAACCAAATTGGTAACTAGCACAGGACCTACAGTATCAGTGTTACATGCTCCCAGAACTGGGTACTGTGAACATGTGGGTTGCTGCATTCTAGACCACTTGTAATTTCTGAGTAGTCCTGAGTACCCTATTAAAGACAGTCTCATATAAAGAGTATTGAGATAGTCTATCCAAGCGGTAATGAGGGCATGGGTTACTGTAGCCAGATTCTTCTGAACCAGATAAGACTGCACCTGGTGCACTGGCTGAAGCTGGGCAAAGGCTACAATTTCTACCTGCTGGTTAAGTAGGAGCTGCGAGTATAGAAGGACACCCATATCACAAGCCTGCTCCTTCACAGATAGTGAAGCTCATCCAAAGATAACACCAGCATTGATAGAGAACCACAATATACACACAGTAACTCCACCTTGCTTGAATTCAACTTCAGCTTATTCTCTCCCATTCAGACTTTTACAGTCCTCAGATGCCAGGATAGAACATTGATGACATCTCCCTTACAGCTCAGGATGGTGGTATATAATTGGGTATTATAAGCATACTGGTGATAGCATATCCCAAGCTGTCAGATGACCTCCCCCCAGCAGTTTAATACATATCCAACAGATGTTCAAGCGAAGGGAAGAGAGGACCAACCACTGCCACACCCTGTAAGTCAGGCACACCAGACTGACTTCTCATCCCCACCCCCCTTGACTGATACTGTCAATTAAGGAAGGAACAGAACCAGTGGAAGACAGTGTCTTCTATTCCCAATTTCCATAGATGGTTCAGTAAGATACCATGGTCAGTTGTACTAAAAACTGCTGAAAGGAGCAGGAGAGGCACACAATCCCCACCCTGGTCCTGACAGAGATCATCCAGGAGAGTGACCAATGCCATCTGAGTCCCATACCTAGGACTGAACCCTACCTGAAAAAAGTACAGATAATTCTAGGGTGCTGGGTAGTTGATCCATCACCACTGTCTCAATAATATTCCCTCCAAATGGAAGGTTGGAGACAGGCCAATAGTTACCTGCAGGGTCCAGAGATAGCTTTTTCAGAAATGGGCATACCACAGACTCCTTCAGAACTGCTGGCAACTCCCTCTTCTGCAGGGAGACCTTAACAATCTCACAGATCCAGGTGGTCATTTCTTCATCCACTCCTTTATGCAGGAGTCCAAACTACATGCAGCAGAGGAGAATCTAGACAGTACTCTATCTATTTCCTCCAACTTCACAGGCCAAAAGGAGTCCTAGATAATATGACAAGATGGTGCCCTAGGCACTACTTCACTTTGTTGGTGAAGTGTTGTGCAAATTGGTAACAGCAGCCAGGCAGGAGATCTCTATCATGATTCCTCTCTAAAACAGTATTACCCTAAACAAGGCTGCTATGCAGTAACTTGCTGATATAATAAGGAAGGAGAAGTGAGTCTGCTTTGCTCCCCTTATTGCCACAGAATAGGTTGGAATGTGAATGTGTACCTGTACTTTATTGATTCATTTTTGTCTTTCTTCTCTGGACCTCAGGTGTTGCTTCTGGCACATTTCCCAGAGGCCCTCAGTAAACCAAGATGATAACCAGGATTGCCCATCAGAAGGAAGCTGCTCTGGATGCTTGAGTCATGTTTGCCTTGCTTCCTGTTGGTTTATCAGGCACTGAACTGAAGTACCTGCCAAAGGGTTGCCTTCTGGAAACTGATAGGATACATTCGTGCCTGAAGTAGACCATCCAAATTAATCCCACTGCCCCAAGGAAGTCACGGGTGATTCTTAATCACAACTGAATCAGGACATAGTTTGACTATAACAACAGACTGATGGAAATGCCCTCTGTCTCCAGATCACATAATATCTGCTCTAAGATCTAATGTATTATCACTTATATGTGTGAAGCTGGGATTGTCTGAGACAAGCCCCTTATTAATGTGAAGTCCATGAAATCCCAGACTTTACCAGAGCTGGTCCACATGGCCTGGAGGTTGAAGTCCTCCAACTTCAGAAACCAATTCCAGCAGTCCAGGAAGGGATCTGGAAGGACAATCAGCTGAATCCCAAGCTTGTTTGTACAGCCTAACCTAAAATATCCCCACCCACCCCTTGACTGATACTGTAGTATTGCAGCAGCAAGTTTCTGATCACAATAAAGTCCCTTCAACCTGCTGAAGGATCTGATATCGAGTTGACCAGCCCTTCCCTCCCTTTGCAACCAGGAGGGAGCCTTCATAATTCAATCCAATCCAATCCAATCCTCCGAGCCAGTTGGGCTACTGGCATCCAACATTACATAACTTCACATACATATCAATATCAGAGCCCCTGTCACCCAGGCACACTTTCACTGATGTCTGCTTCTCACCCCAGATGGGGCCACCTAATTCCCTGCCTTGTCTTTCAGCAAGACAGTCCCCAGCAACTGATGACAGAAGAGACTTGAGCAGAACAAACTGCTGGAGGCTATTATTAACACCCTACCACTCCTTTCTACTCTGGTTGCTTGGACTTGAAAGACTTCTAAACCTCCAAGCAGGTTGGTGGTGGCCTCCACATCCTCCCCTTACTCTCTCTTGGCAGTAAACTGACCTATTCTGACATCCAAGGCACTGGGTAAGCTCTTCAATGCAGTTAGCTCACCTCCTGCCTAACCTCTAGATCAAAATCACCAGTCCTTCATTCCAAATCCACCAAAAGTCTCACAGAGTCACAATCCAGGTCTGAATCTATAGGAGATCTCTGTTGGGTCAGTAGTGCCCCACCAGACTGGTCTCTGGTTCAGTCCAGATGGGCTGTCTACCTATGTCCATATATTCACAATGGTGGCAGTTGTTTCTTCAGCACCAGCTCCAACAAACAAGCTAAGCAACTGACAATGTTCTTGTGCTGACACCAGGCAACTAATCAACCACAATGCACATAAGATGAGAGGGGCAGAAATGAGATAGCAGCAGAAATGCTTAAAACCTTGCAGAAAGATGCAGTTGAAGTGTTACTTGCAGATTGTAAGTGCCCCAAAGACTAGAAAAGATCAATTTTTTATTTTAAGATTTAAAAAATGACAGTGCTAAAGAATGCTCAAACTGTCAAATACTTGCACTCATCTCATGTGTTATTAAGATAACACTCAAAATTTTGCAAGCTAGACTTCAACAATACATGGAATAAGAATTGCCAGATATTCAAGCTAGATTCAGGAGAAAAGCACCTTTGATCACACTGCTAACATCCAGAGGATAATGAAAAATGCAAGGGAGTTGCAAAAAGGCATCTATTTTTGCTTTATTGATTATACTAAGGCTTTTGACTATGTAGACCACAATAGTGGTTAGCAATGAAAGACACTGCCATACCAGGCCACTTCATCTGTCTATTATAAAATTTGTATGATGACCAGGAAGGAATACTTAAAGTGCTTATGCAGCAACTAAATGGTTTAAAATTGGGAAAGTGGTGTGTCAAGGTTATATGCTGACATTTTATTTATTTATTTATTTAATTTATAAT
The DNA here is from genome assembly GCF_059951505.1 of Python bivittatus. Classification (NCBI taxonomy): domain Eukaryota; kingdom Metazoa; phylum Chordata; class Lepidosauria; order Squamata; family Pythonidae; genus Python; species Python bivittatus. The sequence goes on along the minus strand of NW_028277035.1, from coordinate 35,363,113 downwards.
ACAGATATATTCTGTATATTATACCACATGAAATGTTGGACTAGAAGAAATAGAAATTGGAATTAAAATCGTTGGAAGAAATATCAACAACCTCAGATGTGCTGGCAGCAAGGAAGATTTCAGGAATCTCCTATTGAAGATGAAATAATTGTATAATAAAGCTGGTCTCCTGGTCTATATATTTTTTAAAAAACTAAGGTTATATCAACAGGCAATGCCAACCCAATTCAAATTGGCAGAGAAGAAGTTGAAGTAGTAACTGACTTTATCTTTCTAGGTTCAAAATTCATAGGGATGGTGATTGTAACTATGAAATAAAGAGATGTCTGCTATCTGGGGGAAAATATGACTAATGTGGACAAAATATAATGTACAGACATTACATTGACAAGAGGAAACATAATTTCAAGGCCATGGTTTTCCCAGTGATAATGTATGAGTATGAAAGCTGGACCATCAGAAAATTAATGTCTTTGCACTGTGTTTATGCAGCAGGTTCTCACACGGTCACAAGTAAATGACCTGATATCAGATCAGTCCATTATCAAAACAAGAGGCATGTGGAAATTATCCATCCCACTAAAAGAGAATACCTTCTAGCACATTATATCTCATAGGTGGGAGAAGGAAGTCCAAGAATATGAACCTTGATTTCACCACAAATAGAATTTGTATTTGATACACAGCAGTCATGGAAATTTATTTAATTATTTATTGAATTCTTTTCTGAAGGCTTCATTGATTTTCTACAATAAATTTGAATGCCTGTTTATCTATTCCTAGTCAAGCTTGCTGAGAGAAGCCTAACAATAATTCCAGAATCTCCTTATACAGGAGGTAAATTTGCTTTGAGTTTCTGGACCCAGATCATAGCAACTGAACTTCTTGCTAACTTGATGATCACTGAACAAGCCATAAATGCCTTTCTCCAGCATAAAGACCAAGTAGATCAGTGTCAGACCTGGGTGCTACCCAGATTAATCATTTTAACCAAATGACGAACCAACTGGTGCAGCAAATGATCAAGATTCGGCAACCATTAGCCGTGGTGGAGCCTCCAGTTACTATGTGGCTTCAGTCCCCAGGTTCCTTGCTACATATGTATGATAGAACTCCCAAGAGATTTAAGGACTTCATTACTATTGAATTATAAAACTCCTTGAGATCAGGGAATTTCCACAGATCACTCCTGGGTAGGATTTATGACTGAATTCTTGACTGGGGGAAAATGTGCAATCCATTTTCTGGAAAACAACAACGGTGTTATAGACAGTTATGTAGATTTCATGGGCAGACTGAGAACTGTTTTGTTGATATAGCCAGATAGACAACAACTAACTATGAGGTTTGACCATTTTGACCAGTAAGTACAGAATATAAGCTTATGTAGCTAACTTCCAATTTTACATTCAGGATGGGGGTTGGAATGAGAAGAAGGTCTATCTGATGAACTACCTGATGAGCTAATTCCATCTAATTCCTTAGGACATTCCAGATATCTTGGAAAGGCTAATTGAGGGCTGTACAACTATAGATGGACTCTTACTTTGTTCTGTATTTGGATGACTTGATGATTTATTCCAAACATATTCAACTTCATCAGTTTTTTCCGTGATCAACCTACTTATCAGAAGCTCTTATTCTAATTGCAATTCTCCTTCCTTCCTTCCTTCCTTCCTTCCTTCCTTCCTTCCTTCCTTCCTTCCTTCCTTCCTTCCTTCCTTCCTTCCTTCCTTCCTCCGTCCCTTCCTCCCTCCCTCCGTCCCTCCCTCCCTCTTTCTCTTTCTTTCTCTTTCCTCAGGATCCACTCTTCATAGTCCCAGATAACAGTCTGTTTCACATTCAAAATCTTTTAGCACCATTGTTTTCTTTACTAATTTTCTCATTTTCATTAAAACAATTAAGTATTTCATGTTCTTGATGCATTCCTTTTCCATGTGTACAAATGAATAGGCTTATGCTTAGAACACATATTTATAAAGAAATAGGTCTTTTTCTAAACCAGTTCACCAGTCACTATTGCAATATGATTTCATTTTTTTCTGCATTCTCCCATCTCATTCCATTTGACCCACCCATCCATTCATGTCATTTAGCAGAATCAGTTTTTCCTCTGGATCACATTCATTGAGAATGTTGCACAATTTCCCCCAAAGTTCATCTCTGGTTCTTGTATTATTACCATCCATTTGGACATAACATAAAAATATCAACAACCCAAAGACTCCCACTTTCATATGCACCACAACAATCTACAGGAAATCAATTAATGTTTTCTGACATACACTTTAACCTTTTCATTAAGCATTAAACTTACTTCTCCACTTCTGTTCCAGTATTCATAAACTCTACACCACAAGATCAGATCATTTCCATTCAGACTTATTACACATTATTTGCTCTAGGACAATACTTCCCATATAACAGTATTTGTCAATATGAAATACAGGACTATGATATATATGTTTGTGTGTGACACATTTCACTATGTGTGTGTGCTCACAAACACATTGATACTATGGCAGAAAATCATGTTATAGCTGTTATAACTGCTCCTAGAAACTGGTCATTCTTACAGAATGCTGAGCCGACCAGTCTTGATCCAATAGGAAACATTTTTGTTTTGCAATTTTTGAAGTATTGTGCAGAGTAAACAGATGATTTCGAAAGAGACCAACCCACTTTGGTTTTAGGGTAGTTAACATGATTCAAACAATGAATGTTTTGCAAACAACTCATTATATATTTATACAAAGGGAGGAAAAAGTTATCTGGTGCTTAGATGAAGCAAAACCATTTTGATTTTCAGAAGGGTTCTGAGTTCATTACTGTTTTAAAAGCAATCTAGCCAAGGTGACACTTAACCTTTACTTACCTGAACTATTGTTTGGTTTGTAGGGTTTGATTATAGCATCCAAAGCAATTTCTTATTGGCTCTGATGCTGTTTGTTGACCCAGGGATTGAGTATTCATGCTGTTGCTGGGAAACTGAGAGCAGGAAGATGGAAGAAATGTTACAGGTGGCAGCAACTTTAGAAAGGTTTAACAAGACTTGTCAACATTATGGGGTATGGGAAGACTGCACTTGTTCAAGTCTGCAGACCTATGAATTCTAGAACTTTACAGCTCTTTGGATTTGATCTCCAAAAAGCATTTCAGGAGCACCTGTTTGCAACACCTTAAAGCTACGATGCGATCCTGGGAAAAGATGCAACTGCCTTAGGTGGTCGCAGACAGGTGTTTAACATCCATTCCTGTGCACTCCAGAGTACCTTTTGGAGATCATATCTCCAAAGTGCTGCACAGTGAAAACTGATGTGGAAGCCAGCCCCATCAAACTCAAATGGAGTTTGGAGTGTACAACTGTATTTGCATGATACACTGAACCATAAACACATTTTAGCCTAGCATATGGAATTAGTTTATGGCTCATACAAATTCAGAAAACTGGTCTAATTGGGTAAATCACAGTTCAGATAACCATTGGTAACTGTATTGTATGAACATAGCCTATATGTCACTTATAATTACTGTTTCCAGAAATTCTAAATCTACACACCTTTTTATGTGAAAACTTAAAGATACACACCTATGACCTTTTGGTGCTAAAGCCATTTAAAATAGTAATGTACATCTTGAAGCCTCAAGGACTGCAGGTGGCTGACAAAAGCTCACAGAAATTTTCCAAAGATCTACTAAGAGTTAAGATCTGATGACAAGGTAAGGAGAGAATTATAATACACGTGGGGAATAATCATAGTAATTTAAATCAAATTTGTTTTTGTCCTGGTTCAATATACCTAATTTTGGGGTTGTGGCCTCCATCATGCCACTCAGGGATCAAGTGTAATCCTTTGTCCACTTGAAGTTCCCTACCTCTGATTTAAAGCAATATGAAACATGTTTTGGCAGACAAATAGTTTTTCGTCCTTTTCCCCTTAGTTTTGGATTTGTTCTGTCTTACTCCTTCATAACCTTTCAGGCTTTGTCCACGAAGTATTGCCATTTCCATCCTCCAGTGTGTGTCTTTTGTCAACCTTTGTCAACCAAGGGCTCCTCTTCTTCTGCACTAGGTACAGTATATTGTCTCCAGACCTGCCTTTAATATCAACCCTTGGTATTTACTCAGTGGCTCTCTGTTGTGGAACCACTGTTTGCAGGGGAGAGAATGAGGCTGGAGTTACAGCAGTCTTCTTGGTTATTTCCTTTGTCTGTTTTGTCTTATTCTCTTAGCCTGAATACATGACCATTGAAGCAAAGCTTGCTCTTTTTTAATGGAACCAATTGTGGATTCATATTTGATACAAGCAGAAATCACTCTCCTCAGAGAAACCAAGCAGTATGAAAAGGTTCTGTGTTTATGAATTCTAAGTAACAGCCCAATGACAATATTTTAAAACTCAAGACATTTAGAGCTAGAGCTCTTCTTTCTGGTATCTGACCTTTCAACCGGCCACTTGGAAAGTGTGGTGATTATCTCTCTGAGCCACCTCCAAGTAGGTCTCTTTATCATGTATTAAAGAGCCTCTGAAGAGAAGCCTGGCATTGCTGCATTAAGAAGCTGACTAGAAGGAGTAGAAAGTCCTAAACCAAAAGTATGTATGAATAATTTTCTTTCTAATCTGGATAGTTCTTTAGAAAAATTACTAAGTATATAGATATCTCAATAATTTCCGTATCTAATCTGCCTTTCCCAAATCTGACGCCCCTCCAAGTATGTTGGCCTTATGTTGTCTAGGAAGAGTTGGACTTGAAAATTAACACATCTGGAGAGCAAGAAGTTGGGAGTGGCTGAACAATGTGATCCTGAAGTCATAGTTGCATTCAGAGAGGAAAGGGGATCTGGCAGGCTACATACAGCCCTTAAGCTACAATTTTTGTTCTCTTGGCCTAAATACTTCTTTTGCACACTTTGATTCTATAACTATAGAGATCCAGTTATTTTTGTCATAACATATGTAGTAAAATCTAGAGCCAATTTCCTTTAAAGAGTCTGAAAGGCACTGCACTTATATGCCCATATACCTTGGAGCAAGTCTATTATACCTTTGTAAATTAACCTATGTTGCAAGACGGGAGAGTCATCGGGATCAAATGTTGCTGAATGACAATTCCCAGGAACTCACTGTGAGCTATGCTGGGTGAGACTGGGAGCTGAAATTCAGCAGCTTCTTAATCCTCATGTATAAGATTGTGTCACTGCTCCCTGCATGTGTTTGTTCAGAAGTAAATATCACTGTGTTCAGTGGGGACTACTTTAAATGTGTTCAGTTGTGAGGATTTTGCTATGGACAGAGATTTGAATTTGATTTGCTATATGGTCTTGGAAACCTTGGAAAATAGACAGGGTTTAGGTGTTCTCATGACATGCCTGACTAGTTGGAGTTGGTTGACTATTAGATCATTGGCTGCAAACATCTGGATGATCACTAGATAGCAGCACAGAGTTAGCTTTCTGTATCCCTTTGCTGCCATTTAAATCTGTTCCAACAGAAGAGAATATGTGTAGCTCAGGGTTGAACTGTGGAGTCCTTGGTGCTCTCTGAGCTTGGTTGTTTGCTTGCAGATGTTTCATTACCCAACTAGGTAACATCATCAGTGCGAGTGAGCGTGGGGTTTGCTCCCTGTTTATATACCATAACTTGCCCTGCCAGTTTTAGTGGGGGTATGGTTTTCTCCTTGGTAATTTCTTGATTAGGGTATTGTTTTCTGCTTGATTGTTTGTCTGGTGTTAATCCTTGCTTTTTTTAATGTCTCTTTTGAATGGTGTGCAAATGTGGTTTATTTCTATGTGACTATTGATGGCTGAAGTCAATGTTTCTCAACCTCAACAATGTTAAGAGGTGTGAACTTCAACTCTCAGAATTTCCCAGCCAGCAGGGTGCTTCAGCTACATCATCTCAGTGCCACTAGAACTCCCTCATTGCTTCCCTACTCACGCACACTCACACACAAACTCCCTCACCCAGGCGCCCACCACCTACCATCCTGCCACCAGGGCGATCCCACCCCTTCTGCCTCAGCCAGCTCTCACCCACCAACCCCTTACAAGTAAGGGCAAATTGACTCCCCCCTATACATAATTCACTTCTATGAGCCAGCTGGAGTCCATCAAATTGATGAAATTCAGGGGGGGAGGCTCAAATTTGGGAGGAATTATATCATATTTGCAGCTGTCATGGTCCACTGAGTTCAGTAAGAATGACTTCTGAGTAGGCCTGGAGAGGATTGCATGGTTAGGTATGACCAGGAAATGGTTATTTGTTAAAAAAATGACAAAATATGCATTATGACATCAGTTGCAAAAACCGTTGTGGTATAGTAGTTAAGTGTTGGATAATTTTGATTATTTGTTTTAGCTGGTTAGCTGTAGCTAGGAGTCTTAGGTAAACTGTCCCTATGGTTTTGCTAGTAGACTTTCTATATTCAGGTTTAATATATTCTTTATGCTTGAAGAAGAGGAAATGCAAAGGAGAAACAACATAAAATTCATGGTCTCTTCTGTTATGCATGGTGAATGGAGGTCAAGGAGAAATATCTTAAAGGGCACCACTTATATTGGCTGTATCAACCAGCACAAGGAAATGTCAGTGGAAAAATAAAGATTTTAAACATTAATAATGAATTCTGAATGATCCAATTAAAGATTAGTCTCATTCTGGAACAGCAGAAAACAATTATCTGTATGTGAAGGTTGTCTTCATTTTATGAGTTTTCTCAGTATTTGCTCTTTTTTTTATCAGCAGATCTATAATATATGTTAATTACCATAGGTGATTTCAGCTTGGTAGCTAATCAGGTACTTTATATATAAAGCTGTTGTAAACATCAAGAGTGAAATATACATGAATATTCTGAGTCTTTCAGGCATTCCCCTAAACAATACAAAGGAAGCTAAAGAAAAACTGAACTGAGGCACCTTTGGGTGACCCACATTCCAGCACATTGTATTTTTCAGGAAAAAAAAAAACATGAGGGGAAAAAAACCACTTTGGGGCTTACTAAGTTGGATGTACGTAATCACATAGGTCGGTACAAACTATTATGATGAAAAAAATGACAAAATATGCATTATGACATCAGTTGCAAAAACCGTTGTGGTATAGTAGTTAAGTGTTGGATTAGGAGTGGGGAGACCAAGTTCCAGTCCACCTTCCACAACAGAAACTCACTGGATGATTGATGGCAGTTCACTTTTTCTCAGCCCAACCTACTACACAGAGTTGTTGTTATGGGAAAAAACAGGAGGAGAGAACAATATGTAGGCCAGCTTGAGTTCCTGTACAAGATATACATCGAATACATAAATAAAATAGCTGCAAGTTCAAAAGCTATGTGGTTCGTGCTGGAACATATGTTTTGTCAAATCTCCATCCATGCCTATAAGTAGTCACCTGCTTTCTAACTGTGATACTCACTGCTTGAGGAAGAGGGCAAGAGAAGCCATGGTGATAATGAGGATTAGGCCAATATATTTATTGGAACATTCAGTGGGAGTTGAGTTCTCATGCGGTTTGCACCTTCTGACTTCAGGGACTTGATTGCCGAATGTCTTAATAGCTCTTAAGACCTTCATGAATTGTATTATTGCTGGAAGACTTTCCATCTGAAGCTTATCAGAAGTTGGAAAAAGATGCCCTGATTCTGCAATCAGATCTGAAACACCTGTTCTGACCTCCGTAGGTGACATTTTCTGCAGCCAACAGAAAACTGGGAGGCTGAGTTGTGGTCCTCAACCCCTCAGAAGTTGTCTGTTTCTGCAGTAAGCCAAAGACAAAAGGTTATATCTTGATTTAGAGCAGTAGTATGAAGCTTTTGTGGCTTTGAGGGTCACAGGAGCCCTTGAAATTCCTCCCGGGAGTTTCAGTGCAAGTTAATTTAATGTGGATGGAGGCTAAGAAGAAGATGATCATTTGGTCCAGGTAGATGGTGAGAGAAAGAAAATGTCTCTGTACCACTAGCCACCTACCTGCCCGTGTGTTTGCTTTCCTACCCATTGAAAACAGCTATCTTGAAGGATCAGGCTTTTGATTGTGTGCTCAAAGCAAAGGCCATCAGTTGGGAAGACAGAACTAAGCACTAGAGAGCAGTAGGGTCAGAGGCTCAACATTTTCCAGATTCATCTGGCTTCAACAATATCACTGACAGATGATGTGGAATGTTCTCCAAGCACATTCAGGAAATCAGAGTACAAAAGGTGGGGTGTAGACCATATAAATAAATACTAATATTACTAATATTTTGGTGCACATCCACATTTATAGTGCTCTTTGGGTTTCATCTCTTGACAGACTCTCAAATTTAAAATAATTTCAAAGGTAGGTGATTAAAATTAAAACCCTGTCATATACATATTTACATATGTACATGTATCTCATACATATGGAAAACAGAAGAATCAGGCTGAGAGAGGTAGCAACATGGGATATTTTCCTACCAAATCTGGGGAAAAGTTGAGGGCCATGAAGCTATGCCAGTTGGCACTTACGAATTAAAGCAATGTTTATACCCAGCCTTGATTTCAGTAATCCTCAGAGATCTCTCAAACCTCATTCCCATATTACAAAGGAAAGTTAAAAAGATAGAGTAGTCTATTTCACCCACCCAACAAACTCATATCTGAGCCAAGGTTTGAATGGATGTACTGATACCTTCTGAGACTTTCTTTTTTTGTAATTTCCCCAGTCAACTATTATTCTGTTGTTAAACAAGGAATACTATTACCCTGTTAACCTCAAATATTTTCCCTGTATAGATGCTTTATTTTTTTTAATCAATTGTTAGATCAGACTTCTTGATTTGAACAAACTAAATCAGTTGGAAGATGTCATTTGATATATGAATCCATTGCATCAGTTAATTTTTAGCAAGAAAGGTCCTGCCTTGGTTGTTGTGGGTGCTGACCGACCTCTTGGTCCCTTGTTCTGTGCCACCTTTCCTTCCTTTTCAGAAGGTACTTGCTCCTCAAGGCATCGGTGACTGAATGTGCACATAGCAGTTCTCTGCGGGCCCTGGAAATCCTGTTGTTTTGTTGAGTCTCTGTGGAGAGTCTTCTCGATAACCCAGAGCTTCCTCTGCGAACACTTGGAGACAGATTTTGCTTACCTAGCAACATCAAGCAAGAATATGCTTCACGCGCACAAAAGATAAACTGCAGCCTCGCTCTCTCCAGATGAAAAGTTTAGGTAATTAATTGAATGTAATCTGCCGAATACGCAGAAGTAAATTAAAGACTATTTCTTAATTAAGATGTAACCCTTCATTTGCATATGCACAGATGCTTTTGCCCAGGCTGAATTTTGAGGAAGCCAGAAGATTTTTTATTGCCTTTGGAATCTTGCAAACGATCAGGGAATTGTGGTACCATCGTTGCCCAAGATTGTAAAATTAAAAATTCATGAAAAGTGAAGTCAGGATGAGAAATCTTTCTTATCCAGCATTTGCTTCATAGCAAAAGTGTTGCCCTATTCTTGATTTAAAGAGGATGCATGCAGGCTGAAAAGGGAAAGGGGAAATAGGAGTCTGCAAAGACTTCCTTTCGGTCCTGCTTGTTTCATGTCTTGAGTTTTGCACGTTTAGCATGAAAATGGCAGTGGGGCTTGTATTCTAAGCACTTTTACCTTAATGTCCTTAGACCCGTGCTCCAGTCTTCCTTATTTAACATATGAAGGTGAGAAGTGACAGGGAACCAGGTTTGAACCAGCATGGATGAACCTACTAGAGATGGTGGCTTTCATGTGTGACCTATGCACCGTAGCCCCATAAGTATTTAGCTGAGCAAATATATACAGGTTCCGTCATTTTGAAATACAGGTTTTAATATAACAAAGGTTCCTTGATCAGCTCTACTGGCAAATATTTTTAAGCCAACATTTCAGCTTAACGAATGATTTGTATTATACGAAGAGCAGCAACACATTCAAGAACAAACTTTCAGCATCTTTGTTCAGCCTTGCAATAGAACATTCAAATAATTTAAGTTAAAAGTCCTTTCTTTTAAGAAGAATAGAAATTAATTCACTCCCTTAATAACAGGAAGTTCTCCATGACATCTATCTAATAACCTAAAAGCTAAGGAAAATCAAAACATGACACAAAAACAAAATCTGATAAATTTATCATGGAACGGAATATAAAATAAATGATTTAAAATTTTTAGCTTTCTTTGTTGCTGTCTTCTTAAGAATTCCATGTATTTGTTCCGATGTATTATTATCTGTCCTATTTTGTAGCACTGGACATGATGTCAGTTTTTCAAACAAATCTATCTGCTTTTTAAGATTGTTGCTGTGGTTTTTATCCCAAGTTTCAGTGCATTATTCTTTTATAAATGAAGACTCTAGGGGTTTTGCTTGATTGTTATATGATACATGTAGAACAATGGTATAAGCACACATTTTTATTTTGTATGGATATCTATTTGTGATTATTTTTTGGATTGTTTCATTTTTTGTCATTGTGAAAAGAGTTCTATGATACAGAAAGAAGAAGAGGAGAAGTAGGGTTGCCTTGTCTCTAAAGAAGTAGGGTTACCTTGTCTTTCTTTTCCTAAAGGAAACTGCCATTTAGAAATCAACGCACATTTATATTTCTTAAAGTAATCAACAAAATTGGAAAGATTAAAATTTAATACAAATTGAAGCAGCTATTTCTACTCAAGCTGTTAAATAGCCTTCTCAGCACCCAGAAGGAGAAATGCAGATCCAAGCTTGGGAATTTTGCTGTATTTAATCAAATTACACAATATTATTTGTAAGGTTTCTTATAGGCATATCTTCTATCAGAGTTGATCATGTGGAAATTGTATGCTGGGCTAAATAAACCTTTATTTCAATTCAGGAAGATTCTTCTTATAAAATATATTTTGCAGTAATAATTTAAAACTCCACTTAGCAAACATAATTTTTAAAATTATTATACTTTTTCAAGTCAGCTAAATTGCTTGGAATTTTACTATCTTCATGTATCATTTGATCACAGGGGTAGGAAACCTGTGGTATTCCAACTAGTGCTGAAGGATGCTGGGAGGTGTAGTTCAGCAGCTTCTGGTGAACCATGAATTAGGCATCCCTAATTTGTTAAGCATGAATTAGTTGATAGTTACTAATACTTCATCTGTTTCTTCATCAGAAACAGATTTTATTTTCTATTTATGAATTTTGGCCCCTGTAGATAATCATAATGCATTTGGATGGATTTTTAAATATGCACAGGTTTTTATAATTTAATATATTGTTGAATATTAATATTATGAATTTTAGTAGATTTTTCCTTCCTTCCTCCTGTTTTTTGTTTTTTTGTTTTGCTATTTTATACAATAGAAACTTCCTGAATTTTCCTAAATCACAATCCTTAGTTTAGCCTGAAGTACATTCTTGGGGATTTTAGATATTTAAACTAGTAATTCTTTAAGTAAAGACAGTTCCCCAATGCTTGTCCATATTCATCTTTGTGTTTATAATTTCAGTCCATACTGAAACCTCTCCTTTTGTGAGAAGTTATACCTTATCCAACTCAGTGCTCTCCAAGTATGTTGATTTTTGACTCCTCAGCCTATATGGCCATCATGGCTAAACTTGAATTCGAAGACATCTAGAGTTGAATTCTAAGACATGTAGAGGGCACCAGGTTGAGCAAGGTTGCTGTAATGACTACCAACATAGGATGCATTACAGATTGGTTAGCTAGTTTGGCAACTTCGTATGTTATACTGATCTGACCAGACGAAACAAGTGCAACTCTGTTCTAACATGCTTAGTTTTTATTCAGCAATAGCATTTTTTTTTAAAAAACCCAAATATCTCATGGCTCAATTTCAATTTCGATGTTGGTAGTGAATTATTAGTATAATTACAGTGGTACCTCGGGATACGAACTTAATTCGTTCCGTAACTCTGGTTGCAACTCGAGTTGGTCTCAAGTCGAGGTAAAGTTTCCCATAGGGTTCAATGTAAATCCGGTTAATCCGTTCCACCCTCTGAATTTGGTCGCAACCTGAGTTGAATTTTCCCATAGGGTTCAATGTAAATCCAGTTAATCCGTTCCGCCCTCCGCCCGAATTTGGTCGCAACCCGAGGCAATTTTCTCTTCAGAGCCTGACTCCCGCCAAGCCTGCTCTGCATTTTCTTTGGAGCCATGCTAACACGCACACCAAAAACCTTCGCAAAACACCGCAAAACACACCACAAGCCTCACCAAACATCTCCTTGCTACTGCGACCTCGCCCACAGGAAGCCGCGACCGCATGGCAGCAGGGAAAGTGGCCGCGGATCCGGTTCGTTAGTAGAGGTGTTCGTAACCCGAGGTAAAATTTCCCTGCCGAAGCTGGTTGTAACCCGAAATGTTCGTTAGTAGAGGCGTTTGTATCCCGAGGTACCACTGTATTTCTAATTTGGATACACTAAATAGTGTCTATTAAATCTGCAGAAATCTAGAACAGATCAGTGTGAGAACAATCAGTGTGAGAACAATCAGTTGCCCAGTTGCTTTTTTTCCCCTCAGGTATGGTCAGTAATAAATTTCCAAACTGAACAAAACTTATGGGCATCTTTCACAATAACAGACAAAGTAGAGTTCTCACTGTATGGGATTTTGGCAACCTTGTCCAGCTTCTAAGGAGGAATTAGCAGTCCTCTGGAGCTGTTTCCATTATTTCTCCATTTGCTCAGCTGCAAGCATTTGACTGGATAGTTTGCTGAGTTTTATTTTATTTAAAAAGCTGACTAGTAGATTGAAGCAGAATATTATAATCCCCTGCGTGCGTGCTGTGAACCATTTTCATCTGTTAAGATCATTTTGTTGTCTATCATTATTGTTTTTAATGAAAATGGCAGGATGTAAATTATGCAGCCTTACAAGATGAGCTTAAGGGACTAGTACACTGAACATCTGTTGTAAAGGCAAACAGAATGGAAGCTAATCTTGTATTGGCAACAGGATGTTGTGTGTTTGGGTATCCTTAAACTTTAAAGTTTGGTACAGTTGTCTAATGCAAGCAACAAAAGTAGAGGAATTAATAATCGTTCATCTTTTCTACATCTGATATATAGCATCTGCAAACATCAATTGGTATCAGTTTGATGTAGCTAAAATAAATAAATGATTTCAGAGCAATGTAGCAGGAAGGACAATTTTTACTTGTAAGTAGAAGAAGGCTCAGAATGAGTTCCAAATAAATGTGCATGAGATAGCTACAAAAGTAAACCCACAGAAGTTACTAGACTTTACTATTATTGAACTGTTTATTTTTTGTTTTTGTTTATTTATTTGTTCATTTATTATGTGCCATCAAATCAGGGTTGACTCTTAATGACTTCACAGACAGTACTTGTCCAGGATGGTGGCATCTAAATATAAGGGGATGAGGGATGAAGCATTCTGGCCCTCCTCTAACCTCTTGTTTGATTTCAGTCCCAGACATAGAAGAAGGAAAGACCATTTTTCTACAAATGATATGGGAATATTAAGAACAGTAGAAGGAGGAAGACTGAGTAACCTTACCTTCACAGAATACCTAGTTGTCTATGGTGACTAGGTGAGTGATTTTATTCAAGGCCGAATGTGAAGCCATCACTCACATTTTACATATGATTATCTGGGGAGAAACCCCATTCAACCAATTGTCCAAGTGAATATGTATGGTGCTTGTCTGTAACCCCTGCTTTTAGGTTTGGAACCAATAATATTAACAGTCTTTTTTAATAAAGTGTAAGGCAATTCTTGACAAAAGATTAAAATTAAGGAAATTACAGAGTGTGAGAAGTCAATCTCATTAAACTTAATGATCCTGATTCTGAGCAAACGTTCATAGGAGTGCACTACAAAAGGGCCAGCTTCACTTCTTTGGACCCGTGAGACTTGTTAGCATGAAACAAGTGTATGATGCCTTAGCAAGTTGCAAATATTCACAAAAGGGATATTGCAAAGGCTCTTCTTCTACTCTCAGAAAAGAATTGGTGAGAATGTTTTATCCATTTATGTAAATCCATGCTTTGTTCTCATTCATTTCTCAATTTGATCCAGAATGCTTTAAGTCTGTTGGGGAGAAACGGCATTCTCAGATTACTAGAGGAGACTAACTTGGCCCTGTCACTTGCTGAATTAATTTTGCCATTAACATCTGGACAAAATCTATAGAGAGAATATACTGTGATTAATACTCTTAAATAAATGGCTCCATAAACAGGTTGTGTAGCTTGGCTGAACTTTTAACAAGCAGAGAAATAGGAATTCCCATGCAGCTAATCTTTCTCAAATTTCCTTTAAGTTTCTGAGTTTCAGAAGCAAAGCTAGGATAAATGTTTAGAATTATGACTGTAGGATTCCTTGTGATTTCAGAACAATCTTGCCATGAACCCACACTTGTTTTCATTCCACATTAGCGTTTATCATTATTGTTATAAAGATGGCAAATGTTATGAGTAACGCGTTCTTTCCATACTGCTACTTGATTATTTTTCCTACAGAATGTTTTAAAAGTGCCTTATACTCACTATTTGTTCTTTCTTTTTTTAAGTATTTGCATAACTTCTAGAATAAAGGCATCTCCAGGAAATAAGAATCCAATCCAATGATAGGAAAAAAGAAGCAATGTAGCTCCCTGTTCAATGTGGGAAACGACACATTAATTGAGCAGAATAATCCCATCTTCAGTTGTGAAGGATCCTGACTTCAGAAATGGTGTGTTCTCCAGTGTTTTGCTTGTGATAGCATTTGCAGAGATAAACAATGCCCTGGTTATCCCTACAGAGAGGTTAATGTCCTAGATATTGTGCTGTCAATGACCTCATATTTTTCAATGGATGATGAGTTCACTGACAAACCTCTCTCTCTTTTTCTTTATTCTTAGCATAATAATGGTATGGAATGCTCATTTGTTCCTTTGAAAGCTTGACTTTTCTAGTCAGATAATGAAGCAAGGAGAATTGAGCTGATGCTTACAAAGGACCTACAGGTCTTTCTCTTTGCCTCCCTCAGGTGGATGCCTTCAAGGGAGAATGGAATGTAGCTAGTTTCTCTTTTCTTCAGATCTGGGCTGGGAACCTTTTTCTCCTTTCTCTTTGAAGCTGGAATCTCTTGTTGATCTCCTGCAAGGAATTCAAGAGTTTAGCAGACAACCCCTGTCTACTTTCTCATCACTTCTGTTTTATTTGCATGGTTCTAGATCAGTGTTTCTCAACCTTGGCAACTTTAAGCTGCATGGACTTCAACTCCCAGAATTCCCCAGCCAGCATGCAGAGCTCCCTGTTGGCAAAATTAGTGGAAAACCTATAATGCATTAGTGGTGACAAAACCAGCAACACACAGCTAGCAGAGCCCAGCCCTCTTTCCTGGTTTAAATCAACCTTCTATACTGCAGAGGACTACTGCTCTTTCAGATCCCAGGGACCAAAGGACAGAGGACATGCTCTCTACAGCCTGAAATGGCCAATAGGAGGTGGGCAGATTCCAACCCCAGCCTGCTTCAGCAACCTCATCGTTGATGGAGCATGCCAGATTGTGTATCCACAACCTGAACTGTAGATTTTGTTGGGAGGAAAGGGAAAATGCTACTTTAAAACTGGAACAGCTAAGGACAACTTTAAATTGCCTCAGGTACGAGTGGAAATGAGGCAAAGGCTGTATCATGAATACTTTTTTCTTCTTTTTTCTTTGCCTTTATTTCTTTAATTCAACAGAACCACAACAAAAACCCAACAGAAAAAGGAAAAAAAAAACGAAAAGCAGAGCAACAATCAAAATTGTATACACAGACACAGACACAAACACACACAGAGTTCTCATACTTGTACATAACATTTTATGTGATAGTTTCAGTAAAGAATTAACATATTTTATTGTAATCATCCATACAATTTGCTTCCAGATGTAGAAATGTATGGAAGATTTCATCATGATGACATACTGTAGTAGAAGAAATGGATTCCTGGGGTATGTTCATTTTGAGGCCTGAAGAAAGTAAGGATGAGCCTGTTGATATCTTCCAGGGTGCTCCCCCCCGCAATATCCCATTCTAGTCTACAGCCCAGGGATTTCCTACTTCTCCCCATACCAAGTGCTACCTCTGTCCTACATAACTTTGTCAAGATTGGCTAGCTGCTGCCACCTGTTCTGAACATCATGTTTTATATATTCTTTTATCATCCTTCTGAGAATACTGTAGATTTGCTGAAATCCATATTGAGTATTGTTAGGAAGATACTCCTAGCTTGGTAAAGTAAGTATCCAAATCCATGAAAAAGGTGTAATCCTTCCTTATGCATTCATAAGAAAGAGAGAACCAGTGCTAAACCTGTTATTTGGAGACCTATACAGTATTCCTGCACACAGCCATGAATTATCACGACGGATAGTTACCTCCTTTGGACTCTTCACAACGCTGTTCCAATAGCATTCTTAGTAGCTCCCTCGATATGTCCCAACTAACTAAGGCTATGCATATGCATGACAGAGAGTTACACCGAATACCTTGCAGCTTATATCTTAGTAAATACACACAGAGCTAAACACTAACAATAGATGGGATGTTTATTTATATTACTTGATGAACTTGGTCAGCTATTGGCCAGAGACACAGAAGGTGGTGGTGGTGGGGATGGAGATCTGCATGCACAGATCTCCAACAATATTCCTTCTTGTGTTGCCACATACTTATGATGGGGATGGAAATAAAACAGGGTTCTTGCATGGGTATTTCACAATGTTTGAATGTATTGCTATACTAATACTGAGCAGGGATAAGATTTGCTGTTTCTTCAAATGGCTTCATGGAGATTCTGAAGGTTCTGAAGCATTCCATCTATGATAGTAACCCAGGGTAGATTTGGCTTAAACAGTCCCATTTTCCTTTTCCCTTTCTCTTTTTTCCTGATTTTTTTAATCAACTGAATGATTAAAAAACTGTGAACTGATGAAGAGTTCACAGTAACTTAGCTTACATGCTGTTCAGTACATTTTTTAATTGGCTCAGTAATAATATAGCCTTAATATACCTTTTGGAAATATTTTCTCACGATCAGGTTGCTTTTGCTTTTCATACAACCTTTAAAAATTTCTGACAGTCATTCAATATCATCCATATTTTGTAGATGGTAGGCACAGTTCTGAGAGATAATGACTTGCTGAAGAAATTCACCACATGAGGAACTGGAGTAAAGTTCATGGCAAAATGAAAGATCTGACTCAAATAAGGTATGATTGCATTTTTCTCATTATTTGTCCTGCAGGGAAGGAAAGCTTTCCCTGATGCATTATCATTTTCATATAGAAGTGGGAAACAATGCCCTGAAAAATATAACACCATGATAGTACAAGTGAAGTGGGTAGTATGGAGAAAGGGCTGTATTTTATATATTAATTATGTGTATGCCTCACCTTATCATGTGGTACTCAGCAGAGTTTACTGCAATTTCAGAAGTTCTGCCTACTGCTAACATATAATATAATATACTGCCCACAAATAATAGTTGTATGAAGAAGAAGGAAGATCATTTAAAGAACAACCAGGTAATTCTATCCCTTGAAATGTTTTTTTTTCTGATATCCATAATGGAGTCATATCATTGGAAGGTGCTATTTGGGCCATTTAATCCAACTTCTGCTCAGGGCAGGTATCCAGATAAAGCATCTCCAAGAGATGGTTATCCAGCTTGAACACATCCAGTGAAGGGAAAGTCACCGCCTTTCTTGGTAACTGATACTTTTTCTTCTACAGAGGTTTTCCTTAACATTTATCTAGTCTGCAACGGCAACATATAAAAATGTAATTTTTTAGAATAAACATTGTTACGCATGTAAAACTGTGGATGACAGAACAACATTCAAACTAGCCTTTCCCACATGAATATTAACCAAGTGTGTGGAGATCCCAAATCATCATCATCAACATGATTTAAGAGCATAATAGTCATACCAGGAATCATCATAGTATTTTGTTCCTTATAATGGCCAACCAGATTTATGTTGCATGCTTACAAACCGAAGATGTGGCATACTACTTTATCACTGTTGTTTTTCTGCAACTGTATTAGGAGACATGATGTCCCCAACATGGAGGTAACATTGACTCTTCAAGACCAATGGTCTTTAATAGACCTATCCTCTATGCATTTATCCAATCCCCTATTAAAGTTATGTAAGTTAAAGTAGTAATACATTTATTTGCAACCATAGGTTTTAGCAAAATTCATATAAAATTGCAACAATTCATATCAGTTCAATTTAACCCCTCTAATATTAAGAGAACTACCTGTCAACATTTGCTTTTGTATCTTCCATTCAGCCATTGCAAACAATGTGACTTGTTTTGTTACACATTCATCTACATCAGTCAGCAGAAAATATATTTTTTCTTCTATGCTAGACTGATTCAGTTGGGTTAACAAAGGCATGGTGAATCTAACTCTAGGTTTTTGATATAATTTGCAATGTAATAAGTAATGGATGAGATCTTCCACTTGTGAATTATTACAAATGCATAAAATCCTTTATACCTTCCATCCAAATAGGCTGTTGGCATGGTCTGAAAAAGAAGTTCTGTGAAAGCTTGTCTCAGGGAATGGGATGTAAAAAACTGTAAATAATAGTACATTCCTTTTCCATCTGTAAGAGATTGGTACCACTTGACCAACTTAAGCTTGCATATGTGCTCTTTAACTTGTCTAATTTTTTTTTTAAATAAATAGTCCCTCAATAGTGTATGATAATTTATGGCATTCAACAGTTTCTGATCTGGTGAAAATTGTGAGAATGGTTTTAGACATAAATTCACCCATCTATTACTGTTAGATTGTTCGTGGAGACATTGTTTTGCCAAATAAGTGTTGGGCATGAGAACTAGTCTCCTATAATATAAGATTATTGCTTTCTTTATCCTTATATTAATTGATGGAAGTCCCACTTCTAATCTCAGCATTGCTGCTGTTATGCATGGGGGTAAAGCTAAGACTGATCTCATGAATTTACTCTGGACCACCTCTAATTCTTCTAGTTTACTTAAACCCCAAATTGGGGCCCCTCACATGTCAACTGTGAGATTGTTTTCCCCTGGAAGATCTTGAGCACAGGCTATACAAACTGGCCTTATTTTGAATAGAAAAAGGAACAAATGGCTCTCATTGATCTCACAGCTGTTGTCCTTGCTTGATGCTATGTGTTTTCCATGATAGTGTTTCAGTAAAATGGATGCCCAAATACTTGAATGATCTTACTTGTTCTATTTCCTTATCATCTAGAGATAATCTACGTTTCTTTGGCCTTTTAGCAAATACTATTATTTTGGTTTTGGAATAATTTATTTGTAAGAATTCTTTCCTAGAATAATTGCTAAATTCTCTTAGGATTCTTCTCATTTCAATTAATGTTGTCAAGATGAGTACCATATCATCTGCATACAGTAATATAGGGAGCTTTCTACTTCCAATTGATGGAGCATAAAAGGAAGGATTATTTAGATTTTTTACAATATTGTTTATATAAAAGTTAAAGAGGATGGGAGCCAGTATGCAGCCCTGGTGGACATCTTTTGTGGTTTTAATCTGCTTTGTTAGGGTGCTGCTTTGATTTATCTGTACTTGCATGTAAGTGTCTTTGTATAATTTGTATATTAGGTAAAGTAATCTTCCATCTATATCAATAGCTAAAAACTTTTCCCATAATTTTCCTCTATTTATTGTACCAAAGGCAGATGATAAGACTATCAAAGCTGCATACAGGCATTTTAAGACATTTAAGTTAGTGGCCATTACAATGTCTTGTAATGAATTCCATAAGTCAATTACATACTGTGAAGAAATACTTTCATTCTGCCCCTAATGAGCTTAACTGGATAGTTCCTGGCCCTTCTAAAGAAAAAAAGAAAAACTTCCACTGATCCACTTTTTCCAGGTCATGCATGATTTTATACACCTTGATCATGTCCCCTTCCTGCCTCCAGAGTTTCTTGTTTTTTTCTAAGTAAAAGAATCCTAAATATTCTAGCCTTTTTGCATGAGGAAAGTGTTGAACTCCCTTGATCAGTCTGATTACCCTCTTCTGCTCTATTATATCCTGTTTCAAATGGGGAAACCAGAACAATACCCAGTATTTTAGAAACAGATATATATTTGTATACATACAATACAATGTTAGCAGTTTTATTTTCAATCCACCTTAATATGCATTTTGCCTTTTTTATAGCTGGGACACACTGAGTTAAGATCTTCATTGAGCTATCTATTATGATCCCAGGATCATTTTCTTGGCTAGTTACAGACAGCTCAGATTCCATTAGTCCATTTGTGAAGTTGTGCTTTTTCATCCAAAGGTACATCACTTTATATTTATTTAAAATGAACTGCACCTACTATTTGGTTGACAATTCACCCAGTTTAAAGAGGTCCTTCTGGAGGTCTTCATAATCACTTTTGGTTTTCATTATCTTTGACATCATCTGTAAACTTGGCCATCTCACTGCTTACCCCTAAGATCATATACGAACAACTTAAAAAGGGCTGGTCTCAGTACTCAACCTTGAAAGATTCCACTTCCTATTCCCTCCACTGAGAAAACTGTATATTCATTCCTAGTCTTTACCTTCTGGATTTTAACCAGTTAGCAATCCATAAATAGATGGATCCTCTCGTTCCATGACTGCTGACTTTATTCAAGGGCCTCTGTTGAGGAATTTTGACAACAGATCTTTGGAAGGCCAGATATGCAGTGTCAAGAGAGTCACCTTTATCTATATGCCTGTTAGTATTGTTAGGAAACTCTAGAAATTTTATGAGGATTTCCTTTGCAGAGTCCATGTGATTTTCTTCCAGCAAGGCTTGCTCCTCTATATGGTTAGTTATAATTTCTAAGGTCTCCTCTGGGTCCTTTTTAAGACATTGGTATCATTTTGGCTACCTTCCAGTCCTCTGCTACTAAGGCCAAGCTGAGGGATGAATTACATGTCTTTGCTTATTGATCAGCAATTTGACACCGTAAGAACTCTTAGAACTGATCAGATGTGTTTGTGTGTAAATATTTACTTTAGCTGTTTTGATTCCCTCCCTGAGAAGGTCATTTCAGGCTCACGTATCTGTCCCGTATCTTTTGCAGTAAAGGCAGGTGCACTCAGTTTCTCTGCAATTCCCATATCCTTGCTGAGGATATCTTTTGCTCCATTGTCATCTAATGGCTCGATTCTTTTCCTGGTCAGTTGTCTGCTTCAAATATATTTGCCATATATTCCTCAGGTTCTTCCTCTACTACATTTTTTTTTGTTTTGCATTCCTTATTATAACTTCTTCTGCCAAAGTTCGTTCTTGTTATAACAAGCTTTCCATCTCTTACAGTTATCCGCTTCCTGGATGCTACGAAAAAGCCACCCGGGCCTCTTCCTGGACTTGGATGACCTTTCCTTGCATTGTGGAATACATTTCAACTGAGCCTCAGTTACTGTGATTTAAAAAAAAAACCATCCAGGTATTATGAAGAGATCATTTTTGAGAAGTTTTCCTTTGAAGTCAAATGTGGCAGTGTTAGGCCCTGCTGGCTTTGTTCTCCTGATCTTGCCAAATCATTTGCAGCTTTGTCTCAAAGCTGAGGGGCTATTTGAGTATGACTTTTTTTCCCCACCCAGATCAGAAAGGGCGAGTCACATCAGTATACACTGAATATGTTCTGAGTATTAAAAACATTAAATAAGTTTAGGTTGGAACGTGCATCTTTTCCGAACTTTGAAGGCAGGATTTTGTAGATCATGGCATTTTGGATAGATTAGCCTGACTTCTTAAAAAGAATGGTTGCCCCATAAAACTTTCCTCTTCGTCTTGGTTTCTGAGAGAAGCCGCATGGTTGTGCCACTGCAGTGTATATTACTCTGTGCCGCAGCACCAAGAACATCAGACCAGAGACAACGGTACACAGTAAAGCCCATCCTGAAAAGCCTCTTTTCCCTCTAATGAAAGCATCTGACACAGGCAGCAACAAAGGTTGCAGATTGGGCAGCAATCAGTTAGGTTTTTCTGCCCTTTTCTGCGGGGTGATTTGCAATGTCACCTTGCAAAATGAGCAGTGTACAATTTTACCTGTGGGCATGCTTTACAGAATTGGCATGTAGACACATCTGTTTCTGGTTGCATCACTTTTCTTTACAATTTGATCATCCAAGATGAAAAAATGAGAAAGGTGAAAATATAATACGCTGTATAGGATAATAGACTTTGTGCAAGCAGGATCTTGGTTCTCCTAGTGTAAATAGTGACTAGGCCATGTGACTTGGACTGAACCTGCAGCTGGACAGCAACCCACCAACCAGAGATCCCCACATGCCAGCTATTTATGTTTAAAAAGTTATTCATATGATTTAACTTCTAAATCAAACAGAGGTACATATCTCTATTCAGGGATGTGTTGCTCAGGTCATCCTTCCCTGACTTTAAGATTTCACATCTAAAATAGAGATATTAGAGATCTACTCTAAAGCAATGTAGTACAACATGAGTAATAAACTATTTTATATAATAAAAGTTATTAGAAATAATACTGGATAATCTGAGAACAGCAAATTCGGATCCATTTACTCTCTCCCATAAAAACAAAGTGCCAGTTAAGAACGCTGAATTTCTAACACCATTTTCACTCCAAAACCCCGAGAGGTTGTTTGCAGATAAACTGGTTGTCTTCACTTCCGCCAGCTATGTATGTACATATGTATGTATGTATGTACATTTACCATATATGGCTGCCCATAGTGCATAAGCAACCCTGGGGGTGAACACAGTTAAAAAAAACCAATATAATAATACAAAATGAAAATAAAAATAAGAGTACACAACAAGAATACAATGAAAAAGTGGCAACTGGGTCACCTAACCTCCGTGCCCCTGTGCCTGGGAGAATAGCCAGCTCTTAAGGGCCTTCCGAAGGCTAGCAAAGTTGGGGCAATCTAATCTGGGGTGGGGGGATGGCGTTCCAGAGGGCAGGTGCAGCAGCAATTTTCCTGGGTCCCACTAGATGACATTCTTTAATAGATGGGACCTGGAGCATGACCCTCCTGCCAGACCTGATGGGGCAGTAGAGACAAAGGTGGTTCCTCAAATATCTTGGTCCCATTGCCGTATAAGGCTTTACAGGGGGCAACCAGAACCTTGAATTGTGCCCAGAAGCTTTTTTGGATCAGTGCAGTTGATTTAAAACATTAAATCACTTCTATTACACACAAAGGTAAAAAAAAAGAAAACAGTAGTGTGACTTTTTGAAAGGCATCTGCTGCTTCTTTGCTGAAGAGAAGGGTCACTGAGCCATTCCCTGTTGCACTTTGGAGCAACCCTGCCCCTCTCTTTTCCCATGCTGGCCTTGTCCTTGGAAGGTGAGCCCATTTTCTTCCGTCTTAGCGGCTCAAAATCTGAAATCTCAAGACTTGCGTTCTGTAATGTGAAACACTCAAACTCTTCTAGACTTGGGAGGCAGCGCTCCCTTGGTGGACATTTCTTTCTTTGGCTGTGATGTCGCTGGAGCACCACAGAGCCCTCATGCTGGGCTCCAGGCTCTTTGGATCCAAGCTCTTTTCCTCTTGTTTCTTCACTTACCCCATGAGTCCGTGGCAAGGCTAGGATGTGGGTAGGAGGGACCTGGAGAGAAGCCAAGTGGTTTTGTTCAGGACAGTTCTGACAGTTCTTGCAGTAGCAATAGCGAGCATAATTGTGGGCCATTTAAAGCACAGTTCGGAGCATTGGAAGAATATTTGTGAGGTGGTAAACAGTGGCTGTGTGGAAGTGTTCTGACAAAATTATGATCTGCACTCCTTCTTACCTTGTTGGGGCTACTGAGGTGGAGATGCAGAACCATCAAGTTAGCATTTCCTTTACAGGACTTGAAATTCAGGAACTGGAGAGTAGAGTGAGGTCATAATGCCCTTGATAGAGGAGATGGAGCCACAATGTCTTTGCGTATGTTTTTTTAAAATGCTTAGTTTGCAAACAGCTTCGGCTATACCCCAGCCTGAAATAAATCAGCTCAGCTCCTAATGTTGTTAACGCTGTGGGAACAGAGATGTCTAGAGCGGTTTACAACACAGCACAAATACCTTTGTGGAAGTATTCCCAGGTTTTAATCATGAGGAGATATCAGCAAGATGTTGCGAGATCGGCACAGGTTCTTCGATGTATGAGGATTTGGGTTTGTTATCCAGCAGCTTGACCAAAATAAAATTTATTCATTTACTATCAAGGGGAGGGGTACAGTTCCGATACTCTGTGCTGCAGCAGATGGAGAAGTGGGCGGTAGGTAAAAAGCATGGATATATTGAGTTGGAATTCTCAAACATCTTCTCAGTCATGAAAATGACTCTTCACAAGTAGAAATTTGGAAATGTTCCTCTTGGGTTTTTTAGACCAGAAATAAAGATATGTTTGGGCAGGTGATAGTTTAAACAAATAAAGATATTGCTGTAATATGGTGTATAAAATCATGTTTGTGCAGTAATGAAAAAATACAGCAGGATCTGTGTGCTCTTTATAGCCATATCTTATCAATTTTCTTTACAAATCCCATCAAAACATACTGCGTTTCCCTTAAGGAGAACAGTTTCTAAAGTGAATGGAAAGTTATTTCATGCAGTACTCCATTTTATGTTATTAAACATAATGTTCATAAAGTACTTCATTAACCAGCAGGAAGATTAGAATCCTTTAAAACTGGGCACATGAAAATAATGGTTGAATACTCCTTTGGTGTACATTTGATGTGGAAGCAGCCTTCATATGCAAAGTGGAGCACCATGATGTTAGAAAAACAGCTCTATCCTCCCTGTTTTAATTAGATGAAAAAGAAAATTAAGAAAGATTTGGCAATCAGGTGGATCTTCAGATATCCTGATCCTGCATTATTTAGGACTTTAGGACCAAAATAATCAGACAGTATTAGTATGTATGTATGTATGTATGTATGTATGTATGTATGTATGTATGTATGTATGTAAATATGTATAGAAATTTTCACATTGAAAGGCCTTGGATGTATTCTTCAATCAATTAATTACAACTTTCTCTTTTCTTAAGTATGACAATCATAATTCTGGAATGTCCAGCTCTTGGATGAAAAAATAAAAAGTCCCAGGGACCCCTCTGTGTCAAACAGTTGCTTATTCTTTGAGAACAAAAGAGGCATTTGAAAATGATACGGCCTCTGTGCTCGAGAGCAATTTATGCATTTCATATTCCAGATCAGAAAATCAGCTGCTGAAAGACCTTAATAAGCTTCCAGCTCTAGTTAGAAGAGATATTTTGATTGTACAGACAGAGAAGCCATTCAACAAAATTAGATCAGCTTTAAAGAACTACTAAGGTCTTTATTGCACAATTTCATTCTACTCTAAAATTATTTGTTTAGACAGTCATATAGCTGGTGATTCAGGTGCTGTGGGTGTTAAGAGCCAGAATTTCTCAGGGCAGAGATGTCAGTTATGTCAACGATCACCCAGCTTTGAGACTGAAAGGTGTAAGGCAAAAAGCCTATCAAGCAATGGGAACAGCAGATTAAATAAGTGCTGGATTTACACTATAATAGTAGTTTAAATTAGTCTCTGTTTGTTTCTTGTCTTTCCAAGCCTTCCTAAACTTGCAAACCTTCCTGGACACTTTTAGAGAGCCATGCTGGCCTCTTCTTACATTGTGGACGTAGAATTATTGTGACTTTAAGTAACCAATAGACATTATGAAGATTTTGGCCTTCTTGACTTTCCCTTTCAGTCTTTCTACAATTTTTTCCCCTTTTGCAGTCACATTGTGGTGGGCTCTAAATGAAAGTTTCTCTCATGTAAGTTAGTTAATTTACAGTCAAAGACCAAAACCATTATATGGTCTAAATAAACTGAGATAAAATATTACTGAATAATTTTGAAGAGCTGGTAAATGACATATAATATCTACTGATGACCATGAATTTGGGATAACACTTCTAGAACTAGACATAAGTCTTTCTTACAGCAACTGACACTGTGCCAAACTTAGCAATTTTCTTAGATCCACTAAAAGCAGATATATCTTCTCCAAATTTGGCTGGTCCAGTCAGCCTGCTAACAGGAGGAATATTAGTATAGATGTCCAGATTGGTACAGGTAGTCCTCATTTAGTGACCACAATTGGGTCTGGCAGCTCAGTCACTAAGTGACACAGTCAGTAAGTGCAACTGTGCTTACAATTTTACTTCAGCTTTCCCTTTTCCCCACTCCCCAGCCCTTTGAAATGCTCAACCTGGCTCTGGGATAATTAACAAGAAGGGAATTAATGTTTGTATTTACATTCATAGGGGAGAAAGGGATTACAAGAGTGTAAGCAGGCACACAATGAGGAATACACATCAAAAGGAATGCAGTGGCGCCGGCAGCCCTGAGCATGCTCAGGGCTGGGAACCATGAGTGTGCTACACAAACAGCTGGGTGTATTCCCCATCGTGTGCCTCCTTACACCCTTGTAATCCCTTCCTCTCCAATCTCTCTGTTCTGCAAGGGGAGGGGGAGAAAAAACGGGTCAGGCACAGGAGAGATTGCCTACAGAAATTGCTTGTTAAAGCAATCTCTCTGCTCTGTGGGGCAGGGGGAAGAAAAAAAACGGTCAGGCACAAGACAACATGTACTGACTGACTGTAATGGCAAACATGTGGCTGAGAGAGAGATGCTGTGAAGGTCGTAAATGCATGCCTTGGTCAGAAAGTTATTTTTTCAGCATCTTGTAAGTTCTAATGGTCGCTGCATGAGGCAGTCAGTAAGTGAGGTCTACCTATATACAGAGCAATGTAACAAATAATAAGGAACTGACTTGAATTGAACCTTCCAAACGGGGCAGAGGCAATGCTGCAGAAAAGTGTTATTGTAAATATCTGCCTCAGAAACCACTGACTCTCATGGTAGCTTGTGAGAATGCTATTCTCTGTGAAACAGAAAAAAAAAGGTCATAAAATAATTAGCAGGCATAAATAACCCCCACACTAGGTGGCTAGACTTCAATCTCTACATAGATTAGAGCTAAATTATACTGTTTTATCTCCAGATATGTTTTCCTTTAAAGCTGGAAGTGGACTGAGAAACCACAGTAATTTTAATCTGTATCTATGTTTTTCTTTTAAGAGGAAGTGAACTTGTCCATGAGAATGAAGGGTGCTACCAGGCTTTAATTCAAATTACTTTTTGTCAGTTTTGTAGCAACACTTCTTACTTGTGCCTTATGGAAGGAAGCCCAGTTTCCAGAAGCAAAAGCAGATTTGGAACACGATTAACCGAACAGGCTAAAGATCCCAAGGAGGAGGCTGTTACTAACCGTCTCTTTGGGCGCAAAGAGAATTCTTTGATACCACATTAAGGTTATAGCAGGGAGGCAATAACAGAATTGCTTGAAAGTGAATATCTGCACGTAAGTGACTTTATTATGTTTTTGGAAGTAAGAAAAGGTAATTAGAAAGATTCAGCTATTTCCCTTGGCTCCCCAGGGCCCCAAACTGCTTTCTGCATATATTTGCATTCTTCAAGAAGAAAATGCTTGCTCTGGGATGCTGCCTGGGTGTAAATTACTTACGGTGCATCCTTGAATATGTTTCCTTAAATTTCAGTTTCCATCAGCTTGTGTCATCATTCCAGAGAATGCCCCAACTTTCATCTTGAAGTGGTTTGCCCATTCAGGGAAGAGCTAAAATCCTTTTCAATCCTTAAGTTAAGTTCCTTTTAATTCAATTTTAATCTTTAAATCTTTAAATTCCTTTTTAAACAAAAGGGAGCACTTCTTCAATAACACATTAACTTGTGGAAGGGAGCCAGTTTGGTCCAGTGGTTAAGGCAGCAGGCTAGAAAGCAGGAGACTCTGAGTTCCAGTCCTGTCTTAGGCATGAAAGCCGGCTGGGTGACTTTGGGCCAGTCACTCTCTTGCAGCCCAACTCACCTCACAGGGTTGTTGTTGTGGGGAAAATAGGAGGAGGAAGGAGTATTAGGTATGTTCACTGTCTTGAGTTACTTATAAAAATATTAAAGGCAGGATAAAAAAAAAGTCTTAAAAAAAAAAACACTTGTTGGTGGATACTGTAGAGATAACCCCAGACTGAGAAGGTTTTAGAAGCAAATTATTGGATAAAATTTCCCATCTTAGTGTTCTTCAGATGTTTTGGACTATAATTCCTACAATCCCAGGTGGCTTGACTGGAGATGATGGGAATTGTTGGAGGAGGCTGAGTTAGACAAATTCCTGGGGAGAGGCACATCCTGCCTATGAACTAAGATTCAGGGTGAAAGTCTGTATCTCAAGGGTAAAGTAGAAGGACTGGTGCCTCCAGGAAGCGTTCTGGGACACCATGTGGATGTGGTTTGCCATTGCCTTCTTCCAAGATTTTTTTTTTGAGTTTCCAGTTTAGCATACCATCCTGACCTTTCCATGTGGTCTCCTATCCAATCATTAACAAGGTCCAATTCTGCTTAGGTTTTCAAGATCAGCTGAAGTCATGTAGGTACTTTCCTTGAATTTTCATTGGGATGGTAGTATATGGAAAAGAGGTTTGCTATGATTCTTCTATGCCCTACTGTGATGGAATGGAATTATGAAGGCCAGTCTCAGGGAGATAAACATTTTCTTAGCTCGCCAGAGGAGCATGGGAGATACAAGAGGATGAGACTGGCACCTCCCTGAGGAATTCACAATGTTGTGGCTGGCTGACTTGGGAGGTGGGTTTCAGTCTGGGAAGATTCTTGCTAGAGGTTGTAGATAATAAACATAGCTGAACTGAATTTGCATTGTCTCTTGGAGTTCCTTGGGCTAGGCCTGACATCAATCTTCCCAGACTGAAACCCCAGCCCCCAAGTCAGCCAGCCACCTCAGGGAGGTGCCAGTCTCATCCACTTCTATCTCCCATGCTCCTCCGGCGAGCTAAGAAAATGTTTATCACCCTGAGACTGGCCTTCATAATTCCATTCCATCACACCTACTGCCATAATGCCGTTTAAAAATCCCTCCCTCCTCCACCTCCTTGTGCAGCAATTAGCATAAGAAACAAAGCTTCTATTGGCACCAAAATCAAGATGATATGTGAAATCTTTAATAACCTATTTATAGAACTATGCCTAGTTCTCAAACTTTCATTGATCAAATGAAGATATAATTACAAACACAGCAGTACCAAACAGCAACCTTTATTGGGGAAGATAAGCAAATGCTCTGCTGATAATTAGTTAAATTAATCTAACTAGTCACACAAGGAAAATAGGTATTTCTAGAAAATTTCTAAGCTACACCTCAGAATATGTATATCATAGCAATAAATCTGATGTGTGTGAGATACTTAGTGAAAATACATGTTTGGAAGCTAAATCAGTCATCAAAAACCAATTAAACATACCATTAAATACAGATGGCCAATGAAGAATGAGGTAGTCATAACAGTTTTATGAGCTGTGATGGGAGAGAAAACCTGGAGGAGGAATTAAGATTAAAATTTTGTCGTAGATTGAAAAACAGGTTCCAAGCCAACTATTTTAGAAATAGAAGATTAAGTGTTTGAAGGGATGCTCTTTTGGGAGAGGTGTTGGGAGATAAACCATGACAAATAAAACACTTAAGGAATGTTAACATGTTACAGATTAGGGATACTGATTAGAGGATAAGTGATTTAGGGATTTGTCGTGACAAGCTGGAAAGGTGACAACAAACACACAGCAGCTATGATCAGAACAGCAGAGTTAAGGCCTATGAGCCCACCAGAGCATCTCTGGCCTAATCAGTGAGATTCAAAATTTGAGACTCAAAATCCAAAAACACTGGAATGCAGTCTGAATATATTAATTTCATCTGAAACTATTGGAACACTCTGTATTACAGAGTGTGTCCCTTTGAAATTCACTGGGGTGAGAGGACTGGGCTATTATCATGCTTTCGTTGTTCCTTTAGGATGGGCACTTTTTGCAAGATCACCTTAACCATGCATATTTTTCACTGATGTTGTACATTGCTCATATACTGTAAAAGGGGAAAAAGGAGATTTAAAGGGCAAAGGGCTTAGAAGTATCAAGAGTAAAGACAGTGGCAAATAATTTATCTCTTCTTTTCTTATTAGCTTTTCAATATTATTTGACTGCCAGCGTGGATGATGATGATGATGATGATGATGATGATGATGATAATATCTAGAGGTAGGAAGCTGCATAAAAAGGGAAATGGGTAATTCCAGTTAACATGGATCCATGGTGGGCTTCTCGGTGCCATAAGCAATACTTATTTAAATTGTGTTGATTTCCTAGATGGAGCTATCAATTTAAGGAGATTAATATCTCCCCACACTTAATATTTATGGCCCTTTATATTTCTCTTTCAGGTATGCTGATCTCTCAACTGTTGCCTGCTTGGTGCTATTCTTCTCACCCATCTACTTTTGTCTTTTTCTTTACAGAGATATTTTAAAAACCTGTCCTTCTTTGGGTAACCTTATCTATAAATTCACAGCTTTTCCTGTGAAATATGGCACCACTATTTTCAATGCTTGCTTGCTTGTTTATTTATTTAATAAGGCTGTCCAACTCCATAACAACTCTGGATGGCATACAGTAATAAAACCATTACAAAGAAATACAAATAAAAACCCACAGATGTCCAGAAGGAGAAAAACTATCCATTCTAAAACAGTGTGGTACATCAGACCTGTCACTCAATTTTGCTCAAGCCCTGAAGGAAGAGCCAGGACTTCAGGTCTCTTAAACATGGTCAGGATGGGGGCCAGAGGAATCTCAGGGAAATGTTGTTCTAGAGCTCAGGCACTGTGACAGAAAAGGCATGTTTCCTGGGTGACTCTACTTAAAGGATGGGATCTCGAATGTGCCAGCCTTGCCCTATAATACAGAAAGGGCAGAAATTATGAAAGATAGGTGGTCCCTTAGATAAGTTGCACCCATTCAGGACTAAAAGTGAAACATCTTCAGCCCTAGGAAGTCCAGTCACCCACATTCTTGTCAAGGTTGAGCTTGAGCCTGTTCCTCCCCACGCAGAACCTGACAGCATTGCCTGTGGGGTTGAGATGTACAATTGGGTATCATCCACACATGGATGATACCTGACCCCAAACTGATGGATGACTTCACTCAGCAGCATCATGTAGATGCTAAACAGAAGGAGTGAGGGTGTTGAGTGCTGAGGTGCTTCAGATTTGATCTCTTCCTCCCTGTCAACATTGACTGCACCTTACCTCAGAGAAAGGAGTACAATCACCACAACACCATGCCTCCCACTCCTAATCCCAGCATGTGGGTCAAAAAGATACTATAGTTGATGAAACTAAATGATTCTGAGAGATCAAGAAGAACCAAGATGGTTGTAGTACTGCTGTTCCAACTCTGCCAGAGGTCACCAACATATTGCAGCATCTGTCCTCTGGAACACCTTATCCCTGAGATTAGATGTCTGTTGGAGTGGGCAGCTATAATAAATTCAAATAAATAAATAAATAAATAAATAAATAGATAGATAGATAGATAGATAGATAGATAGATAGATAGATAGGCAGGCCCTGACCCTACTGGACTTTTGCAAACCTTTGAAGACCTGAATGAGCTCCAGGGCATGAAGATTGGTAGGTTAGATGGCCCATGAGATGTTATTGTTACTTGTAATGATAAGTGGGAATGAATTTGGGAGACAGGAAGAAGAGCTGCAGAACAGACAACCATCATGCAAAAGATATCTCATCCTACAGAAGAAAAAGGGCATGGGAAACATCTCAGAAGGGAACCTCCCTAGTTTTCTGGAAAGTAAAAGTAAAGGAGGAGAGCAATGCTCTCAGACTTCTCTGGACTACCTCAAAAGGCTGACATTATTGTTGAGTGCTTATTGAATTTGTTCTCAGTGACCATTATAGGTTTTTACACATTTGTTGATATTATTTTCTGTATTGTTTCTAATGACCTGTTAGCTACCCAGAATTGCATCTGCAAGATGGGCAGCCATATAAATTGATTAAACAAACAAACAAACAACATGACTGATGCTGTCTGAGAACTATGTCCTGGCCTGACTGAAAGGGGTCTAGATAATCAGATGCTATAAGAGTAGGAAAATAATATTTTGCCACTTTTATCACCAATGATGTAATCACTAATATGGGCTCTTACTCATGTTTGATCAGATTCACTCTTTATCTTCCTCCAATGGTATTCTAGGTACAGTTAGTCCTTGCTTAACGACCATTTATTTAGTGACTGATCAAAGTTACAACGGTGCTAAAAAAGTGACTTACGACCGGTGTCCAAAGTTATGACTATCTCAGTGCCCTGGCAACCAGCTTGCACTTACGATGGTTGCAGCATCCAGGGGTCACATGATCGCCGTTTGCGACCTTCCCAGCTGGTTTCCAGCAAGCAAAATCAGTGGGGAACCATGTTAATGACTGCCACAAAAAAGGTCATAAAATTGGGTCCCGTCACATGATGATTCGCTTAATGACTGCATCACTTAGCGACCTAAATCCCGGTCCCAATTGTGGTTGTTAAGTGAAGACTACCTGTATCTCTCTGGTGTTTCATCTCCTGACATTCTTCAGAGAGCCAAGGGGCACCCTAGGATCAACACTCAGTAAGAAGCCACATAGAAGCAATCTGGTCTAAGGCCCTTGTCACCTGCCCATTCTAGACAGCCAACAAGACCTCAGCTGAACCACCCATCAGGTCTTCAGGAAACCCCCAAGTTTCCTCTGGAATTCAAGAGGGTCTAATAGTCATCTGGGCCAACCAATCTAATAGGTCCTACCTCATAGTGACAGGTGGGATGGGGACAGTGGACAGTATCAGTAAGCCAAAAAGCAAAGTGTCATTTGCATAGCTAAAAAGCATCATATTTATAGCACTATTGGTTTCTCTATAATATTTGAAGCGCAGAACCATCTATTGAACTTGAATGGTGAGAGTTTCATGAAGGACTGCTTCACTCAATACACAGCTAAACTGAAGAATTTGTTCCATGGTATATGAGGGCCACCAGTTCGGATGATTATAAAGATACAACTATAGTCAGTAACTCTTGGTCATAATAGCAGTCTATTATCAGCAGATCCACTCTTTGAGAAAATGGGTAAAATGATGATGTGCTTAAGTCTTGCTTATGTTTTTTTTTCCTGGGAATCTCGATGGCCACTGTGGGAGCAGAATGCCTAACTCACTGGGTGCCTTCTGACTTAGATGATGTCTGAATCAGCAGAGCTCTTGTTACACTTTTATGAACTGCACTTCCTCCATTAACTCCTTTGTTGAGTGACTCAGTTGACCATTCAGAAATGCAGAGAATATACTGGCTTGCTTTATGGAGTTTTTAGGTAGTTTACAGTGAATAACTAGGCAAGGGTGAAACACTAAAAAAATTGTGCAATGTCACAAATATGAATTGTTACTGCTACACCTAGACTTGCAGAGTTCCAGTCAAATTATAGGCTTAACAATTGTCTTTGATAAATATTCTGCCAAACTTCTTGTAGTGGCATTTCAGGATATAGCTCTAGACAATAGGTGGAAGATTTTTGACAGGAGTCTAACGTTTGAGAAAAAGAAAAGGCATATAATAATACAAGCCAAAGCTTCTTGGAGGGTCAGGGACAGGGACTAGGAACCCCCCCCCCCCTGTTCTCAGCATTCAAACGAAAAATATATCATCATTGTTAAATATGCACTCCATACCAAACTGAAGGTCTTTGAACTCTTAAACAGAATTGGGGGAGAGGGTGCCTTCAAATCAGTGTTGACTCCTGGTGACTTCCTGGACCAGTCCCTGCAGTTTTCTTGGCAGCATTTTCAGAAGTGGTTTGCCCATGCCTGCTTCCTAGGGCTGAGAGAGAGTGACTGGCCGAAGATCACCAGCTGGCTGTGTGCCCAAGGCAGGACTAGAACTCACGGTCTCTAGCCTGATGCCTTAACCACTGCACCAAACTGGCTTTCCTTAAACACAACTACTAAACAAAAAGTCGATATATTGAGGAGTAGCACTAGATTAAAGGAAGTTTCCTTAATAATAAACAATTATTTAAGCACATACTTCAAAGCAATGAAACATCAAGTACTTAATGTTAGTTGGACCACGCGCAAAGTATACATGGCAATTGAGAAAGAAAAACAGTGAAGAGTTATTACATAATTCAAAGCTGTGATGGTCAAAACAGTTTAAAGGACAACCGTCAGTTCTCACTGACAAATTCTTCTGCTGCAGATTCAACGCTGCAAAATGTTTTTCAAATCCAATCATTTGTATTTGTTCAGATCTTGCCTCCATATGTGGAGTAACTGAGGTAGGGTGTTGTGGGGTGACCTGGGCTTCCTTTCAGCTTACTAACTTTGAGGATGTGGACAAGGTCCTCGGCAACATAAGCGTGGAAAGCTGCAGGCTGGATCCTTCCTCCGGCTGGCTTCTTTGGGCAGCGAGACGTGAGGTGGGCAGATGCATTCAGGGGATGGTTAATGCTGTGGGAGGGCGGGTCAGGAGAGGAGCTGATACAAACACAGACATCCAGCCAGTAGTTAAACATTGAGGGGTCTTATTCTGGACACTATGATACCTATGCTAGTGAGATAGTGTGGTTTAATATATAAATATTATATATTAAATGCACGCAAAAGTATTA
Source organism: Python bivittatus (assembly GCF_059951505.1). Lineage (NCBI taxonomy): Eukaryota > Metazoa > Chordata > Lepidosauria > Squamata > Pythonidae > Python > Python bivittatus. The sequence goes on along the minus strand of NW_028277035.1, from coordinate 35,328,523 downwards.
TTTACAAAACCAGTGTATTTTTCTGTGTAAGTACAGAGCAGGTTAAGAAACTGAATCTTAACTTACTTAACTTTCCTCCCTCTCCCTTACTTTCTGCTTGTAATTTATTATGGCTTCTTCTCCCCCAATGGATCTCAGTTGCTGATACTGAAATGTCCCTTCTGTCAAACAAACCCTTTAATTCACAAAGTTCCACTGTCCGGCTTCTGAATCTTCGTACACCCAACATATTTGTTGGTGTTGTGCTGAGACATCTGCTCCCCTTAAAAAAACACACACACAAAAAACCTTAGCACAGATCCAGCCACTTCCCTTCAGCTGAGCACTTCACCCTGTCACAAATGCCTCTTTAAGCCTGGAGCTGGTGCTGACCACCATGAAAAATGAATGGTGTTCCTCTCAACCTGAAGAAGTTGACTCTTGATCCAACTATATTAAAGACCTGGCTGTTCTCCCAGGCCTTGGGGTAGGGTGGGTGGAACTCACCTTGTTAGGGGTGATTGATATATTTTGTTTTTGTGTTGACTTTGTTGTCCAGGCTGCCATAGTATTATTTCTCTTATTATATTTTTTTATTTATGTTACTGTATCTGTGTTCTGTTTTATATTGTGAGCCACCCAGAGCTGCTCTGAAGTCAGGCAGTGCTAAAATCAATCAATCGATCAATCGATCGATCAATCAATCAATCAATCAAATAAATGTCTTCTTCCCAGTTTCCAACCTTCTGTTCTTAAGGAAGGTTTTAGAGAAGGTAGGAAGATTGCAGTTGTGGAGGATTCTGGAGGAAATGGATTATCTGGATCCTTAGTAATCAGGGTTCTGGTCAGGATATGCAATAGAAGATGCATTGGTCACTGTTGTGGATTATCTCCATTGGGACCCGCAAGGAGGCAGTGACACCTTCCTGGTCCTTTCAGATTTCTCAGCAGTGAAGTATTGTGGACCATCTGCAAAAGTGAGGAGTTGGAAGTACTCTACCACACTGGTTCCACTCTATCCTGAAAGGGCTGTTTCAGTTAATATTAGCATGGGATGAGTTTGAGCCTATGACTCTCCACTGTGCGGTTTGAGGCTCTCCCCCATGTTATTTAACATCTTTATGACACCATGGGAGAGGCCATTCATCAGTTTGAGGATATTAATATGGATATGATACCCTATTATATATCTCCATCCCAGAGCAGGCTGAAGATGCAGTATGTTCTGTCTCAGTGCTTGGAGGCTGTTGAGATCTGGATGGGCTGAACCAGGCTGAAGTTGAATTCCAGCAAGATGAGCTTTTATCTGAAGTGTTTAGGTTCTCTGATGGCCCCTTGCTAGTTTTGGATAGGGTCACACTACCCTTGAAGTAGTAGGTATGTGACCTAGGGGTTCTCCTGGACTCATGGCTACTGCTAGAGCAGCAGGAAGAGTCCGTGGCCAGGGGCCTTCACCCAGCTGCAGCGAGTGTAGGAGTAATAGCCCTATTTAAAGTAGGAGGCCTCAGCAGCCATAACTCATGCCCTTATTACTTCCTGGCTGGATTACTGCAATGTGCTCTACTTGGAGCGATCCTTGAAGACAACTTGGAAATTTTTGCTTGTGCAAAACGTAGTGCCATGTATGTTGGCATGTGAAAGCCAATATTTCAAGTACTGCATTGGCTGCCAGCATGTTCCTAGGGACAATTCAAGCCAATATGGCATGGATGCTTGAGGGACTGTTTTCTCCAGAGAGAATCTACCCATCTTGTTCCATTGGCCCAGGAGGGCATCCTCAGTGTTTCCTCCCTCTGTGAGATCAAGGCATGGAAATAAGTTTCTCCCTGAAATTCTCAGGGCCTCCGTGCCCCTCTCATTTCATAAGGACACAAACATCTGGTACTTTAGTAAGGCACTGGGTCACAAGTCACTTTTCTACTTAAAAGATTTTAATGGTTTTGCTATTTACATTATAGTGATGTGGATGTGTTTCTTATTTTACCATAGTTGTGTAAACCACCTGGGATTTGGGGAACAAGATAGGTTTAGTTATTTGTCTAAAAGATTCATATTTCACCTTTCCTCCAGAAGCAAAAGTGGTAAACAGTATATAGGATTCCTTCATCTAATTTCTCCCACAGCAACACTGTGAAGTAGCTTAGGCTAAGAGTGAGTGTCCCAAAGTCACCCAGACTTTCCCTGGCTGAGGATGGATTTGAACCTGGATCTCCCCAGTCGTAGTCCAATACCTCAACTAGTAGACCGCACTGGGTTTTATGTATAATCACAGATCACAATACGATATGAATAACTGACAGGTCACTTACTCTCCTGAAGTGTGTTTCTTTTTTAATAAATGCATTTTTGAGTTGTTAAACTGAAGCAATCAGTGGTGTTGAATACAGGTAGTCCCCAGTTTAAGAACGAATTTGGTTCTCAAGGTCTGTCCTTAAGGTGAATTTATGTGTAAGCTGGAACAGTATTATTGTATAATACTGTATAAGTAGTATTGTGTAATGAACTCGAACCATTGTGTATTTAACTTGAATCATTGTGTATTCACAGACTCAAATTTGGCTACAACAGGCTCTGTTCTTAATTATGGGTCGTCTGTAACCCGGGCGTTCTTAACCTGGAGACCACCTGTGAAGGACTGGGATGAGAAGTCATTAGGCTATGGTAAAATTTCCACCTAGATTTTATGATATCCAGGATGAGAAAAATCTAGGACTGTGTTCATCCAGAGGGTTAAGAATAGTATATCAGTTACAGGACCTCAGTTTGATCCGGAGGGATCCGATTCTACCTTCCTGCAGTGGAAAGCGTGATATCACAAAGTGCTGTATGCAAGTTTGCTAGGGGAGGGTGCAGGCAGGCACAAAAAGCAAAAGCCATCTCTAATTAGAGTTTGGGAAAAAAATCGGGCGACCTCTCTCCCTCCTAAGTTAGAAGATTCAGATACAGCACGAGATCTTTTTGCAGAAGAACCTGACTGATTCCAAAACAGGCATTTGGGTGCTCCCGTTTGGCGCGATCTCTCCTTCTGGCTCCCTCTTTCTAGAGGAGCAGGATCTTGTGGATTGGCTGGGGGGAAATGCTCAGGGTCCCTCAAGAACCGCCTCTAAGCTGTGCTGGGGAAAAGTGTCCCGTAACGGGAGGAGGCTGCGGAGTTCGGTCTCGGCCGGCAGCAGCTGCAGCTGCGAGAGGTCCAGGGAGAGTCGCCGCCAAGCCGGGCCGGACGAGGCGAGGCCAGGCGAGGCCAGGCGAGGCGAGGCCGTGGCAGGCTAGTGGGCAGCGGCGGCGGCGGCGGCGGCGGCTCTGTCAATCAGGCGGACTTCCCTCCTGCACGCCCCGTGCTTTCCAGCAAGCCGCCTGCTGGTGTCTCTGCTGCCTTCGTCGAGGCTGAGCGCTGGAGAGGAGCGGATGAGCCAGGGCAAGGAGCCGTGGGGCTGAGGTTGCCTGGTGGTGGGCTAGAGGGTGGTGCCGACTGCCCTCAATGTGGCCGGGGCCCCCTGCAGCGAACTTGAAGGCTGGGGTTGGGCTGAGCTACGCCTGCCATGGCTCCTCTGGCCGGGATCGCCTTGCTTCTCGCCTGCTGGGTGCTCCTGTTGGCCCCGGGGGCCCCGCAGAGTCCCGGGGAGAGAGGTAAGTGGCGGCGCTGGGTTCCCATGACTTAAGCCTCCCGTAGCCGGCCGGCTGGCGTTAGCCAGTCGCCCGCTCTTTGCCCGCCTCCCCTTGAGGCTGGCTGACTAACTTCACCCGCGAGCGGAGGACTTTTTGCCCGCTAGACTTCTCCGCGCCACGCTGGGTTGCCCGGTCCAAGGGCCGGGGCGTCCTCCCGCCGCCACGTGTGGCGTGTTATCCCGGGCGGGCGGGGGGGGGGGTCTACTTCTTCGATTCTGCTGAGCTGGCGGGGCGCTTTTCAGCTGCAAATCAGGGACGCTGGAACCTCGGCTGAACTCGAACGCGCGGGGCAGAGGCGCCTGTCGAATTCCTGCCTGCAACAAAACACCTGGCAGGGACTAAGTTTTCCTTCCGTCTGTGTTGCTTGAAGGAAGGAAGCGAAGCCAACGGAGACGGCTCTTTTCTTTTTTTAAACTTTTCCAGGGCAATTGGCATCCACATCCTTCACGTTCAATAGTAATTGAACTTTGAGGAGCATGGCTGGTGGCAGAGTTGGAAAGTTGATGTGATGCGTTTGCCCCCCCCCCCCCCCCATATCCTCAAGCAGATCGCCTTCAGAAGCCCTGGTCGCTTGAAAAGGATTTATGCAGCTGTGGGAGCACTTATGTTTCTACTCCTTCCTGGCCAGTTGCAGGAGCGCAGCATCTTGACCCCTAAATAATTGCCATGTCTGCCATCTGGGCTTTCTTAATAAAACAACTGGAAAGATGAGGCACAATGTGTCTGCCTTAGCATTTTCCCTTCCTTAACCTCACACAGTGGAAAGAAATAGATGCCCCCTGCAAGGGAGGAGGAGGTATTCAGTCTGACTCTCATCACTCCTGATTCTCTCTCTCTCTCTCTAGATTATATTTTGGGAGATCTAGAGGAATACAGGCTGGTCACCCCAACTAGCACAGACTCAAAAGGCAGGTTCGTCTCCAATGTCGTGTCGGGAGCATCAAAGAGGCGCTGCCCAAGAGACACCAGGGATCTTCCTCACGAAGCTGCAGGCAAGGAAATTTTTTACAATGTCACTGTTTTTGGACAAGAATTTCACTTTAGATTAAGGCCAAATTCCCGGCTGGTGGCTCCTGGAGCAACAATGGAATGGCAGGAGGACTCAAACATCACCTACACTGAACCGCTTCATGGGGATTGCCTGTATGTGGGGCATATCACGGACTTTCCTAATGCTTCTGTTGCCATCAGCAATTGTGAGGGGCTGGTAAGTTTTTCTTTCTTTCTTTCTTTCTTTCTTTCTTTCTTTCTTTCTTTCTTTCTTTCTTTCTTTCTTTCTCTCTCTCTCTCTCTCTCTCTCTCTCTCTCTCTCTCTCCCCCCCTCCCTCTCTCTCTCTCTCTCTCTCTCAAGAGAATGAATGATTATATTATCCTTTCCTCATGGAGGAGGTTTGCATTTTCAGCCTTTAAAAAAGACAACAGCAAATCACACCTAATGAGCTATGTTAATTGTGAAATCAAATAAGGAAATGTTCCCTTACATGATGCAAAGTGTGATGAGGCAGTGAGCCTCTTATATAGAGAGTGGAGGAGCAGATTCACCCTGACCTGGCATATAACTGCTGTGACAAATCACTAATTATCAACATGAAAGTCTCGATCGCCCTCTTGAAGCTTTTCAGCACATTGAAAAATAGTGACCTACATCAAAAACAGTGACCTAATGCTGTTACCTGTGTGTTTCCCCTCTTGATAGGATCTTAGCCATCTTCTGTTTAATAGAGCACCTGGATGCCTATAAGTGTTTTAAAAAAGAGATGGTATTGAAAACTAGGCTCCATTGCCAATGGATAGGCTCTAGTTGCTGGAAATTAAATGTGCTCAGAATTTGGGGTTATGTCCTTATCTTTGAGAAAATGTGTCTTACTCATGATGCTCCATTTCTCATATCTGTGCCAGCTTTCTTAGCTTGGAATGCACTCCCATCACCCCAGCCACACAGAGCTACTGAAGGGGATGATAGGATCTGTAGTCCAGCCCCTTGGGAATGAGCTCCAGGGCAAAGAAAGCTTGTCCTAGTCTTGATGATCTAGATGAAAGGGGGGGGGTCATTTGTGGATTTTCAGGGTAAGTACCTAATAAGGTGCTTATTTTAAGAGTTCTTCAACTGGAGATATCCATCCATCTATCTATCTATCTATCTATCTATCTATCTATCTATCTATCTATCTATCTATCTATCTATCTATCTATCATCTGCTCATTTCAGTATTTCATCCCAGAGCATGGGGAGAAAAGTCAAACCATGTGTCTTAAATACTATATTTTAAAGTCTAATTGCTATGTTGAATAACTTTGCTTAGTTTTCCTTTAGGGAATGAACATCTAATTATATCCAATATCATCTTATTTATATTGTCTGAGAGAGAAAACAGCTTGCTAACATACAGCTGGTAGCACTTATAAGATAAATGGATTTCAGCTTAGATCATGACCTTTCTGTTGTCTGAATTCTGTCCAGATTCTGATTAAAAAATAAGAGGCAAGATGTAGTTGCCAACTTTCTCTTTGTTTGGGCAATATTCCAATGCCTTTAATAGTAGCTTGGCCTGCAAGCATTTAGTAGATGAAACTTTTGATACCATTTCATCTACTGCTATATTTTTGCATCTTGTGTAGTTGTTAAAAGTACAGATACCTGCCAAAAATGGTTAACTATCCTAGATGGAGGTCTCACAGTCGGCTTGGTGATGTTCAACAAGATAGCTGTACCTGGACTTGAACTCATGCTCCTGTTCTTTACCTTCTGTGTGCTGATGGCATTAATCAACCACATCAAGTTGGTTCACATCTAATCAATTATGGGAGTTTTGGGGGGGGGAGGGTGCGGAACACTGACTTGTGGGACAAGAGAGAAAGACTGAGGGCTCTATCCTTTAGAGAAACTTTTCCCAGAGGTATTGGGCTATAATTTTCATCCTCTCCAGGCAGTATGATCAAAGTTTTCATCCAAAACTTCCATCAGAGCACTGAGCTGTGGAAAACGGAAATGAATATGTATGCACAACTATTGTATTCTCAAGGGACATTTGGTTCTCTTGACAATGTCCTTGAGGCTGGAAGTTCATTTTGCTATATACCGTGGCTGTGCAGCACTTCATATTTGAAGAGAAAAAGGTGCTTAGGAGTGCCTGGCTGTGTGTGTGGGTGCATAGTGTCTGTCTGTAACTCCTTAAACCAAACTCATCTTTTTCCCAGGCTTGTGCTGCAGCTGCAGCTGCAGAGGGCAGATGTGTGATCCCAGAAAAAGATGCAGCTACTTTCAGGAATTGCAGATGGGCTATGGGAGCAGCTTGACAGGTTCTAAAGCATTTTGTCCCTTCAAATCTGAAGCATTGCACAAACATACTGTACCCTGGGACTTCTAGCCAAAGGTGGTGCTATGTAGCACATAGTTACAGATCATGTGATGTGCATGTGATCACATTCAGGGTTGCTAGGGCCTGGAAACACTGTGTTTGGCTCTAAGGTTGTCTCTTCCTGGTCCTCTTTTGAGAAGGAATTTTGAGACAAGACCATGACACAGGAAAACACTGTATTATATTCTGGAGGCTGCTTTAGGAAGAAAATTATTTTAAAAGAAGACTAAGAACTTGATTCAGTTGAATGATAAAATAAGTAAATAATGCAGTTTTATGGAGCCATAAAGATTAAAATGATCCCCAGGACTATTATATCAGGAAAGGTTGCAGATAAATAAATAAATGGGGAAACTTATTGGACCTAGGTGGATGTAGCTTTGGGTTTTCCCTTGAAAATGTTAAATACCTCCCTCTAGAAATTAGGCTACCCTCCTTATGATGGCCTTCCAGAAGTCACAAGGGCATATGGGCAGACTGTTCACATTGGCATTTGGATGGTTATTTATTTACTTATTGTGTCTTAATTGTTGGTTTGATTTTGATTAAAAACTGTATTTTGGTATATTGATATAAGCCACCAAGAGTTGGCAGCATACACGTTTTAACAACATTTTCTCCTTCTTCTCCTTCTCCTTCTCCTTCTCCTTCTCCTTCTCCTTCTCCTTCTCCTTCTCCTTCTCCTTCTCCTTCTCCTTCTCCTTCTCCTTCTCCTTCTCCTTCTAAATACTCCTGTTTTAACAGCTGTTTGATCCATATCTATTTGTCCTGTGCACTTAATCTCTTGCACTTTCAGTGACTTTGGAGCCAAGTGAAAAGAATATAGACCTCTCATAACTTCCTAGCCATTGCACATATCATTTTGGAATCTTGCAGGTTTCATTGGAATTTGGAATTATACAGGTAGATCTCAATTTATGACCATTCATTCAGTGACTGTTTGAAGTTATGACAGAGCTGAAAAAGGAGACTTATGGATGGTCCTTGAAGTTGTGGCTGTCCCAGCATCTCCATTGACATGTGATCGTGATCTGGGTGCTTAGCAACCCAATCGCACTTACACTTGGTTGCCAAGTGCCCTGCAACCCATGATCACCATTTGCAAACTTCCATGCCAGCTTTCCCAAAGGGGAAGCTGGCAGGGAAGATCGCAAGTCTCTGGGGTAAGTCTCCCCCACTGGTGTGGTGTCCTCCAGGCCCTCTGCACATGCACCATGCCAGCCACTCATGCATCCCTGTGCACCCTCCCTGACCTACACAGCACCTCTTGCGCACCCCCACGCACCCTTCCTGACCCATGCTGCACCATTCTGCACCCTCCCTGACTTGTGCCTCACCCCATGCACCCTCCCTGACCTGCACAGCATCTCTTGTGCACCCCCATGCACCACCGCACATCCTCTCTGACCTGCGTGGCACCTCTTGTACACCCCCTCATTCCCTCCCTCACCTGGCAGCAGCCACTTTCCTGCCTGCCGGCCTAGGACTTGCAACTTCCTGCTGGCTTCCCCACTGACTTTGGTTGTGGGAAGCCAGCAGGAAGTCTCCTTGCCTAATGACTGTGGGATTCAGTTAACGATGGCAACTGGGACTGCAGGGATTGCTGTCACTAAGTGATGCAGTCATGCTTTACGACCGCATTGCTTAGCGATGGAAATTCTGGTCCCAACTGTCGTCATAAGTTGAGAACTACCTGTAATTGTTTACAACAAATAAAAGGGAGATACTTTTTTTTTGAAAACTTCAAACAGGTAAAACCGAGTGAAATCTGATTCTATTCAGATAAAATTGATTTGAAATTCCAAGAAGGCTCTACTTTTCCTACTTTTTTCCCATTTCTGTCAATAAATAAAAACTTTGAACAAACTACAGCATCTGAAATTTGGTGTGTTTCATCCCCTCACATAGTATTCTTGAAGATGACAAACAGAAAAAGATATAGTTTGGTGATTTGAATGGTAGTATATAGCATTCAGTTTAGTGAATTAAGGTTTAGATTTTGCTGCCAGTCAATTCAAGGGGACGTGACTTTTCTTCTAAATTGATGAATGCTGTGATTTACTTCTGGTATAAACTGGATTTGAGAATCAAACCAACACAAATAGAATGAAACATGGTAAAAGCATCTTATGATGCTCATCTAATAGTTAAACAGCACCAGTGCTATAAGTGAAATTAGTTAGAATGTTTCCCATTGACGTTCCTTTAAGTAAACATGGTAAGCATGGGGCTGAAAGCTTGCTGGTTGCCTTTCCCATTCAGCTTGCTTTGCAAATAATCTTGCTCCTCTCCTCTCAGCTTGTGAAACTAAGTCTGATTACTTGTATGCACCCCTCCAAGTGATTTGCAATCACCTCAGAAACCCCTCCAAAACCGGCATCACAGGCTGAAGAGTGTGACAGCGTAGTTCATTCCATCTGGAGAAATTTCAGAGAGGTCCATCCAATGAGACCAATAAGGACAGACCTTGAGGCATCATCCTGGCTAAATGCCCTCCCCCCCCCCCCCGGTTAGGGCTAATGTGAAGTAATGTGCCAGGCATCTTTGTTAAAGCTGTAGTATCTAGCTGACCTTGGTTGATCTTGGGGTTGGAAGCAGATCTTTTTAAAAAATATAAAGCAGTATAAAATACAAATATTTTAAACAAATAGCTAATTCTTGGCTAGATTAAGAAGTTGAAAAATATCCTGGAAGAAGACTTTGGCAAACAATTTTGTAACATTGCTAAAACTCTGCATGGCCATGGCTGTGAAGTCATTGGGAGTCAAGCATGACTTGAGGGAAACTTTTATGTTGAAAAAATATACATATGTTAAAACAGCTCACCCAGGACAATTGGCCAGCATGACACTTTCTTTCCTGGATGGTTGGTTGTAGTGAGGAGAGAAATGGAGGAGTGAGCAGCAATGGTGGTTATGATTAGGAAAAGGGGCAAGCTGTGTGGCTGCAAGGCAGTTAGCCAGGCAATTTGAATGTGACGGTTGCTACAGAAAAAGACCTGGCCATCCCTAATGTTTTCTGGCCTGGATCCCCTCAAACTAGGATCCCCTAGTATTGTCTCTCTCTCTCTCTCTTTCTGTAATGGGCAGAAGGAATAACCTTGAGGAACAGGAGGAAGAGCCACTATTAGCAGTATTAGCATTCATAACTCTGGCGTCCTCGTCTGGTCTTCCTTGAGGGCTGACACTTTCCATCTCTTTACATAAGTTCCACAGCTGGTAATGAGCCCCTTCACCTTTAACTTTATCATTTTTCTTTTGTCTCAGATAATGTTCGTTGTGCCTGTGACTATAAAGAAGGGCTTGCTACGCTCTTGATGCAGAATACCCAGCCTTTGGGGCTGAAGAAGTTGAACAGGAAAGAAAGAAATTCAGAAATGAATGAATGGCCATAAGTGTATGGATTTAAAAGTATACACTTTTGCCTTTTTCTTCAGCTTCAGTCTCTATAGCTGTTAGTTTTTGTGGTTACATTTACACATTTTTGGCAGCTCCATAAGATGGAATAGGTCAGATTTCCAGAGCTTAATGATAGTAGTAGGATTAGCCGCTGTATTAAAAGCTTACAGGGAGTGACAAGAGGGAACTATAGGATGGATTTAATAGATTTCATTAAGGTCCTTCTACCTGTCCTCTTCTAATTGATATTGGGCCAATGAATTTTAGGAGAGCCTCTTTCCCAGGGCCTGTTTGAGAATTGGATTTTCTTCAAGAATGATTCTATAATTTATGATTGTTGAAGAAAACAAACATCTTGCATCAAAGCAGGCAGGAGGGCAATTCATTTTGTAGCTGCTGCACAGCCTCTGAAATTCTTCTTGCATGTCTCATATTAGTTGAGCTGGTGGGCAGCAGAGGTTTAAATGTCCCTCCCCAACATTGTTCCAAATCCAGGGACTGCCCAGTAGCTACAATGATTTTCAAACAGCTGAAATTTCAGAGCAGGAAGTACTGTGGCTGTTGCCTGTTTCACTAGCAAGCTGAAGTAAATGGGAAACATTTGATACTTGCCTGAAACTGAAATCAGTATAGTGGTTGCTGATACACTGTCCTCCCCCACCACAAAATGCATCACAGTAAATTAAAGTAGAAGATGTACACCTGTATATAATTTGCATACTGTATGCTGTTTTGTAGATACTCCATGCAGTCTTAGAAATAATTATTGTAATTTAAATAGGAATAAGAACATCTTTCTATAGCAAAGAAAACTATGCCTCTGAATCTTGTATGTTTGATCCATCTGTCGCCCAGGTGCTAATGTTTAATGCTGTTAATAACAATGATTTTCCATGTATGCCTTGCCCTTCTACTTAAGCTAATAGTCCAAGCTGCTGATAGAAACACATCTATTAACAGTGACATTTGACTGGACTGTCATTCAGATCAATTTGGTTGGGAAACCTGTGATCTACAGAGTTTGCTGAACTACATATTCTAGCAATTACCATTCCTCATATAAAGGTTTCCTGCAAATTGATTATCTTCTTAAGGAAGAAACATGTCAATCCAAAGTCAGCAACTATTGTTCAAAGTTTGTTTTGAAGTATGTTTTCATCAGTGATCACTATGTAGAGTATTTCTGTAATATTTCACACATGATTGTCTGTCTGTCCGGCTTCAAGTTCTCCATCACACCCATTTTGTCCACATTTTTCCTTTATTCAGGCACAGTTTTTCCTGTTAATGTTTGGAAAAACTGACCCAGTAATACTAGTTTGCAATGTGATCTCCTAGAATTTACTATAAATGTACCTTGTGCTCTGTTTTGTATCAGCACTCTTAGGTTTTTCCGTTGCAGTAAGGGAGTATTTGTCAAAGGCTGTCCAATGATTCTAATGGCTGTGGGTATTTCATTTCATACTAAACATGTGGTACATACATGGTTATATTGGATGAGACTCATAGAGTGAATGTATTTCGGCTTGTCAGAACTTCATACATCTCTAGTTTTCTCTGTCTGCCCACAACGGTCACTGGAAAGAAGGGGGAACCTGACTTTTGTTGTCACTCTAGTATAAAGCTCACCTTCTGGTAATTCTGTCCATGCCATTTTCTTGGCAGTGCTATGGAAGTGCTTTGTCACTGGCTTCTTCTGGGGTGTTTTTTTCAACTTCCCTCTCCAGCCTGCATTAGTAATGGAAAAGCAGTGATCTGGAGCAGAATTGCAGATGAGGCTTCCCCCTTCAGGTAGCTCCATGGTAGATGTATTTGTGACATGTGCATGTTTATGCATTGTTTGGTCTCTGAACATTGATTTGGAAGAGATACAACTGTCATGCCCCAAATGTTGTCCTTTGATACAGGCCTTAGAGTCTAATTAGATGGAATAACAATGAATTCTATGCTAGAATGCAGCTTGTGCAGGATAGATGAAAACTGGAGAGAGTTTTAGGGTTAGCAGGTGTGAACAGTGCACTGGACTTTCCTCCTGCCTATAATCAACTCTCCAACTCCTTATTTTTCTTCCTGTACATTTCTTTCTGGTCTTTGAGCCTGTCCAGGAGAAAAATCTTATGTGTGTGTGTGTGTGCGTCTCAGAGAAAGAGAGAGGGGTGTGTGTGTGTGTGTAGTGGGGGTTTCAAAATGAAAAGACTGGGGAGGGGACCCTTAATGAAGTCAGCTTTTATGGGTTTTCTTGGCAGTGATCTTAGTTCTCCAAAAGATGTTCCATTATCACAAGGTAGTTTGGCCTACAGATGCAAGAAAAGTTATAATATTCAGTCAAAAATGCTGCTACTGTGATCATTGGTCTGTTTTTATCAGAGAGACAGCAACAGCTGATTGATTAATTACGACATAAAATCAAATGTTCAACATGAATTGGATAAAAAAAGAGATGGGCAGTCTCTGTTTTCATTCAAGCCAGTTGTCTTTTCCGGGTGTTGGGCTTTTTCGGAGTTTGCTGAGAAACAAGAATAAAAAAAATATTAAGCTTGAAGTCCTGAAAACTTGTTTGAATTAATTCAGCATCAGTGCAGCTTCTCAAATGTAGTTTATGATCTAAAGTCAGGCACTTCTATATGTTAAGTTAATTTAACAGACTCGGTAATTACTATGCTTGATCACGGTCATAATTTTTATTCCAGTGGAGATTTGTACGTTGGTATTCAAAGACTTGTGCATTTAGATTTGTACAGAAGACCTGCTTTTCAATTTCATACTACTAAGTATTTCAGAATGTCAAACCTTAGCTTTAGCCTCTGATTCTGTTGATGAAATATTAAGCATGTTTACTCAGAAGTTAATCCCATTGAATCAATAATCCTTACTCTCTTGTAAGAGTACTTAGGGTTGCATTTTAGAACCACAGATCTCAGCATTTGTGTTATGTAATTATTATTAGTAATACTGGTGGGAAGCAAGCATGCCAACATTGAAATAAAAGGTCACATCAAACAACGTAAGTTTTATAACTACGTTCTGGCCTTTGTATGAAAGTACTTTTGACAATCAGGGTTTCATCATACTCTTGTATCTAACCAATCTAAACTGCTGAAATGATTAAGATAGAAGCCATGTGATAGGACAGAAACAGAACCACTTATTCCCATGCTCCAAAGTGCTATATTTCAATGGCATAGGTCTCAGACAAGATTGTTCAAGGGAGAGACCAATAGCAAAGCCATTAGACACATTGCTAGCTTCTCAAATTTCAATATTGGCATCCAGTATCTTGGGCCATTTACTGGAGATATGTGCCATAGTTGGAGTGTCCAGAGGAATGGTAACTGCCCCCTTGGCCCTAAAAAAGAAGGTGAAGCTGATGGATGAAGCAGGCATCCAGAAGACAGTGAACACTGGGAGACTTGCTGGCTTCCATGGTCTCTTCTCCCTGCCAAAGTAGTGCCAGAATTCCTGGTAATTATTGGTGGGAAATCATTCTTACCATGACACAGATTGGTGAGAAGTGATGGCAGGATATAGCTCCTCCTTCCTTATCCAGCATGGCGTTCAGTTTGGAAAATCTACCTTTTATTGTCCCAGATGGTTGACAAAAGCTGTTTTTGTGTGGAACTATTGAATGCATGCTTCTATTTTTAATGGACATTTGGGTTTAATTTCTATTTTAGACTGGATTGTAAGAATTGGTTCTCAGACTGATAAAGAATCAGATGACCATTAGATAAACAACCAGCTGCAGACTTTCTCACTTTCAGTGAGAGGAACCTCTTCTTCTTCAGTGCATCATAAGGTTGTGAGAAAAAGACTCAGAAAGTCAGATATACACTGAGATAGTTCACTCGCTGGAATTCTTCTACAATATTGCTATTCCTTTCACATTAATAAATCTTGCTAAAGAGAAGTTTGTGAAAATTGTGCTCAGAAAAAAAATCACTTTCAGTTCAGGCGGCTGCCCACAATCTAATGTGGCAGAATGCTTACATATTGCTTGACATGTTAATTAATTAATTAACTTAATTACTCTCAGTATCCACAGCCAGAGTGATCAGTGACCAGACTGGTTAGAATTCTCAGGATTGTAGATCTATCACATCTAGAGGTCATTAGGTTTGGGAAGGTAGATCTGCATGTTTGCTGAAGGGAAAGGTTGATGTAGCATTGCTGTAGCTGTGGCAAACAAGATTGCCACATAAACTGTCAGGGTACTGAGAATAAAACCTAGAAGGTTGCTCTTATTTTATTTTTATTTTATTTTGTTTTTATGCTCCAACAGATCCCTAAAAGATATTTGAGGAAAACCAAAGGTTTGGCTGCTTTCCCAGATTCTAATTTGCCTAAAAATGCCTGGTACAGCAGTAACGGTAGTGCTGTTTCAACTTCTCGAATAGCAGAAGTGACTGAATTACAAGGCACATTGTGCCAATTTAATGACAATCAGGGCTTGCAGCCACTCATTAATCTTCAGAAGGAATCTGGGGTGTGGCTCCTCTTGCCTTAAGCCTGTATGTTCAGGTCCCTAACAAAACCATTTTGGTACGTGATCTGTTTGGATACATCTTCCTCTTGGGAAGAAACAATACGGAAATGGAGAAGTCAAAAGAAAAGGAAGCAACAACCTTAAGCTGTTTGTGAATGTTATAAGCAATTTCAAAGGCAATTAGTGAAGGTCACTTGGGAACTGTATTTGAAATACGCCCCTCCCACTGGTGATTTTTGGTCATTGTGTACAATGTTTTTTGGGGCCAGTGATATTGTCTTTCCACCTTGGAGTGATATTGTCCAATCACAAAAGTAGATAGGGACAGACATGAGTATCTGCAGGGGAGGGAGGTAGTACAAAAGACGGAATGTCTGTGACGGTACCACCATGCAAATGCTGTGACTTACATACCTGAGTCAGCCACTGAAATGCAAGTATGTCATGGTGGCATTTGCGTGATGATATCATGGCACAGATGTCATTGTTTTGGTGTCATGAAGGTGTGCTGCAGACACCATTGGGGCCAAGACAAGGAAACAAATGGGGTTTAATCCAAAACTAAATTGTGTTTAATTTGACTCAAACTGACTTAAAGATGAATTGAATTCAAGCTAACATGATTTTACTCCCAAGGTATTAAATAATTTCCCTTTTCTGTCACAGTTCAGTGACAACATTTTGCCATGCTTGAAGAGGGATTTATTTAAGACTTTTGGAGACTGCCTCAGTTTGTGTATTTTTCTGGTTGAGTTGTTTCCAAAAAGTTAATGGAAATCTTCAAATAAAGATGAAGCTGATGTTTCTCTGAAATGGAAATAATCTGTTGTTGCCTTACTTATACCTCTTGTTGATTTTCAGTACCCTGGGCTGAGTCAAGCCAAATTGTAGCCATATTAATAGAATGTTACCATTTGCTGGTTATACTGTCTTCATTTTAATTTGATAAAAAATCATTACAGATTATTTTATTAATGTTATCTTCATTCATGCAGTTAACGCATACACATTTCAGGACTTCAACCAAGCTGTTAACATTTGCATCAGGTTGATATTTCCCTTGTTCAGCAATACATCTTTCATGACATTTATTCATGTAAAGAAAAAAGATGAGCTTCTTTTTTAGGGTTGCTGTGTTGAATGAAAAAACAACATAGATTGTCTTGATGTTTTAGCTAATAAAAGGAGTCCAAGAGGAGCATGGAAACATTGTTTTGAAAATGCATGTCATTGCTTTGTAAAGTGCTACGGGTCATTTTAAAGTGGGGATCACATCCTTGGTTTATGACTCATCAATAAATTGAATTTATGGCTAAAAGAGGAAGTGGGTCTTAGAATTCTGGAAAAAATAGTAAACTATTATGATGTCTGCATGCATATGTGAGTAGAATAACTAGGAATTATTAAATATCTATTCATTGATTATGCCTCTTGGAGTGCTTTTGTATACAGAGAGTTTTTGTTGTTATTATGGACGTGTTGAAACACCATATCTAAGATTATAAAATACTGTGCATAACTGAGTGTTCTGGATTAGGAGAATTAAAACTCTGCACTAAGACAATGGAGTGTGTGAAGCTAGCTATTGTTTTTTCCCTTCTTTTTAAATGATTAAAGCAGCTGATATAATAATGCTCAGAAAACACAATAGAATTCTGGCCTAGTAGTAGGCTGTACTAAGCCATAATATGGTTTGCTTGGTTTGGTGTCAATCCGGCCAATGTGGTGTATAAACCATAGTTTATTGTATGAATTCAGCCCATGGTGATTTATGTTATAAACCACTGTTAGGTAAACCATAACTTAATGGGATACGTGAATGCAATCACAGTGTAGCATCATAACCAGGTGCTTGAAAGCATGGTCAGGGTGATATGTGCTGCATTATGCTGGGTAAAGTCAGCTGAGATTTAGAGGTAGCCAGCTTTGATTTTCCTAAAGCACATGCTCAAGAAAAATGGCAGCGGTGATGTATGAAAGAGAGAGAGAGCAATATCCCAGAACCCAATAAGCTTACACATGGGATTTCAACTTTATTAAACTAATCTGCTTTAAGATGATCCTGGATGAATACATATTCAGGATTTCAGGCTAACTATCCCAATATTTTGATCCATCAGATATATTGAAATTGTTACCTGCACAGCATCTTGTTTACATAAGCACAGGATGATAAACAAAGCAGCTATTCAGTTAAGATTTTGGCTGGAGCATATTATTCACTGTATGAAAGAAGAAGCCAACTGAATCTTGTTATTTCTTCAAGTCATAAGTTTTTTGTGAGTATGCTCTGAATGTATCATATTCCCACTGGCTTTTCATCTGAGAATGGGATGGAATAATTTCCTACATCAAACAGGTGGACACCATCTGGACAGACTGTTCTAATGCAATCATATTGGAAATCTTAGCATTATGCAGAAAATCTTTGGATAAAACAGTAGGTATTTGCTACTTTTATGTCCTTCTGTTGTGTTACATTGCTATGGTATCACAAACTGACCTCTAAGCTACACAAGAAGTACTTCTCTATCAAATGTTTTGACAATTATCACTGTGTTAAGGTCTCTATATCCTACTCATTATCAAAGTAGATTCAGGGCCTCCCTAGTTCCTTCTAAATGATAAATATTTGTCCATAGTCAGAATTACCTCAGTAATTTCACAGTGATTTCCTGTGAAAGTTGGTGTGCACCAAGGCTCAGCATTATCGCCATTGCTGTTCATTCTCGTTACGCAAGATCTGCATCACGGTGCCTCCTGGGCCTTGCTCTGTGCTAACAATGTCCTGTTCGCAGCTACCATCAGGGAAGAACTGCAGCACTTTGTCCAAACATGGAATGATCATCTTAGCCAATTCGGTTTGTGCCTCAATATTAAGAAGACTGAGTATCTAGAGACCAGCCTGAACACCTCCACCATCCAGGTCAGCGGCGAAGATCTAGTGAAGACAAACTTCTTCTGTTACTTAGGATCCCATCTGCAAAGTGACAGCAGCATTAATGAAGTGTGCACGAGGGTGAATGCAACATGGAAGGAGACTATTGGAGTGCTCTGTGATAGGTGCATGCCAATTCACTTAAAATCGAAAGTGTATAGAATGATAGTTTACCCAGTAGCACTGAGTGCTGGCCAACCACCAGAAGTGCTGAATGCCCTCTACATGCCATGGAGATATGTATGCTCCTTTGGTCATAGGGTGTCTCCTTCTCGACCACATCAGCAATGATACATCCGGCAGCAGATGGGTGTTGCACCAATAACAGAACATGCAGGAAAAATGTCTACAGTGGTATGGCCATGTCTTACGAGCAGCACCCCACCCTATCGCCTGCACTGCCTACCATTTTAACACTGATGGCAAACGCCCACACGGAAGACCAAAGCCAAGATGGCTGGACACATTTGACGCGGACATGAAGATAACCCAGTTGGACCCAGTTGCTGTGTTCGATCACGTGAAATGGCATTCGTTGATCCGAAAAGTGGACCCTGCACCTGCAGGAAAACATTAGGAAGAAGAAGAAGAATCAGAATTACCTCAGTAGACAAACAAAACATTGGTCCCAATCTTCAAACAGTTTCTGCTTTAAATTTTGCTGCATTTATTTTGCCATGTAGGTTGTGTTCTTCATATATTTAATGCATTTATATACTGCTTCACAGGCTGAAGCATCTTGAAATAGTTACAGTAAAATGCATGGTAAAACAATATAAAAACAATAGCCAAATATCTAGTTTATACATCTCTATGCGCACATACACAGACTTTTAAAGGGTAGGGGTATAGAGAAAAAGATTCTTTCAGTATTCATACCAGGAAGGAAAGCCTGGATGAAGAAGTCCATTTTTAACAGCAATCTAAAAGATAGTATAGCAGGTGCCTCCCAAATTTCAGGGGAAAGAGAATTCTAGAGTTCTCAGAAACCATTTGGCAGCAGTATCTCACAGATGCTCTCTGTGACCAACCAGGTAAAAGCTGTCTGATAATTATTCCTGTTCTTGGGTTGTTTAGGCTCTTAGATGTCATAACAAAACCTTGAATCTGCTTTAGTACTAGATTGGCAGCCAGTGCAATTAGTTCAACAAAGGTATAAATATGTGCATGGCCTAAATACCAGCTGCACCGTTTTGGACCAAGTGCAGGGGCAGCCCTACAATAGAAGATTAAATGCGGAGTTACCAGCACATGGACAATTGTAGTTAGGCTGTTCCTGTGTAGGAAAAGATGTAGTTGATATACCAACTGAAGCTGGCAATAGGTACTCCCAACCATGGAGATTATTTGGGCCTTCAGTGACAATAGTGAGCTAGAAACAATTTCAAACCACGTACCGTTCTTTTTGAGGGACTGCAACACTATTTAGAACGGTGAAGTTTCCAGTTCCAATTCCTGAACCTGGGAACCACCATCCATAAGTTCTCTTTCATCAGGCTTCTTCTGGCAAGCTGTATTGGAAACAGATAAATAGTCAAAGATACAAGAAATTAGGACACAAAGATTTAGGCAACAGGTGGCACAAGACTGACTCTCTGATTTTTGCTGGATTGGTCCAGTTTTTTGTAAAGCAGGACAAAACTAGACTTTTGGGGGCTATTGTGTTTGCACTGTCAAGGTAAAGAAGGAAGTGGTGATTCTCTCGCTCCCCTTGTCCCAAGCCAATTAGAGCTTTAAAAACTAAACAACACCTTGTGTTGGGCTCAGAAATGGACTAGAAGCCAGCATAACTGTTTTAGTACCTTTGAGAGATATTCCATCTACCTGCTCCAGTTAGTAATTTTTACTATTGTACTAAATCATCATTTATGAATGGCCTTTAAAGGCAATCCCATATGTAGTATGTACAGTACAGCAGCCTAGATAAGAATGTTGCTGGGTGAGGTAAACACTGAACACATTAAGTAGCTGTGATCCCACATACTATATTTTAGAAGAGAACGCGTGGAAATTACTTTCAAGAAAATGCATATAGGATTGGATTTTCTAGCCATTTCTGCTATATATTTGGCAGATCAATCCAACTAGCAAGAAAAAAGAAGACAAGGCCATACTTGAAAGTATTGTCAGTGCCGTAAACCCATTCATCATGATTGCATTTACAGCTCACCAGATGTAAGCCTGCCAGATGCCTGCAAATTTCCATCTATCTATTTTGACACCCCACCTTTTGTCTTAGTTTGAGTATGCATTTTAAAGAAGGATAGAACTTGTGAATCTTTAGAAAATAGTTTAATGACCGGCATACACAAGGGCTGCCGTAGAGTTGTTGCATACTGCAGTGGTTTACAGATGTTCCTCAGGGGCTATTTTCCGTATCAACCTGTTTAGAGCGATACATATTTCAAGTTAGGTACTGGCTATTAGATAGTTCTCTGTATAAACCAAATGTGCTTTAGAGCATTTCTTTGTAAAAACATGGAGGCGTTTTATATTATCAGACTACTGGCAGCAGTTACCCAAGTTCTCACATAGAGACAGAGGTAGCTAAGATGATCTACCACGTGAAGAGGAAAGAAAATCTGCCATTCCCCTTACTGTCCTCCAAGTGGTCCTCTTTCCTGTGGGCAGCAGTGCCCCCACTTGCTTTCTGGCCAGACAGTTGTGTACCTCAGGTGCAATAAGGATACTTTTCTGGGTGGTGGGTTGATAATAATCTATCAGTTGGAAGGGATGTGACGTGTTGTCTAGTTCAAACTCCTGCTTAGTGTAGGAATCCGCTTAATCACCTCTGATGGGTGACCCTTCAGCCCCCATTTAAAATCCTCCAGAAAAAGGGAGTCCATTACTGTTCTAGGTGGATTATTATATTGCTTACAATCAGAAACTCATCTTTTATTATCCTAGCAGTAGGTTTTAGCACTACTGTTTTTTCTTCCAGAATACTTTAGCTTCCCCCCCTCCCCTGTTGCACATCCTGTTGCCCTATTTTGAGGTTTAAACAATTCACTCTTGGACAAGTAAGGTTACAACTTTGTTTGTACTGAATATGCCTTCTGCATTTTTATTTAAAAACAATCCACTTCAGCTAAAAAGCTGACAGTTCAAGAGAATTTAGTATAACAAGGGTATATTCAAAATTCCCTTTGCTCTTCTCATCAGGAGGCATGGATTATTCACAACAGTGCTTGCTTTTTTAAAAGATTCAAGTAAAATTTGGCAGCTTCTGCCTGGTGAATTTTTCCTAGTGTTTTCTATTGTCTCCCTTTTTGATATCACCTTCTTGAGCTATCTTGTTCTTACCTTGCAAAGCTGTCTCCTACATAGCTAAACCTGTGGCCTAGGCTGTGTAAGACAGATAATATGGACTTAGAATGGGGAGACCTTTGCTCAAATATTCACTGAGGTATCATTAACTCTCAGTCTAACATACCTCACAAGGTTGTTGGCAGCAGAAAATGAGATAATTTCACAATGCTTTCGTGCACACCTTATAAAGATGGATATTTTTTAAAGTAATTCTGTGTTATTTTATCTTGTTCATTGACCTTTTTATGAATGAGGCTTATTGAACTGGCTCCTTTTGAACATCAATGCAGAATTTAGTTGTGTTGTAGCAAGGATCTGTTACAACAAGACAAACATTCCAGCTTGTCCACACCCTTAATAATTAAGTAGTGACAGATGGAAAGAATACATACAGAAGTCAAAATCACATATAAATGAATGAAATTACTGGGAAAGTTTCTGAGAATATTGTTATCTGCTATAGGAATTTTTCTGTTGACTGTCTTTTTTTTATCCTATATCATCTAAAAATCTAAGGCTGAATGTTTATGAAGTTGAAAATAAACAGGCTAAAAGTTTAAATAATATTATCTTTCTATGAAGACTTTAAAGTTGACTTAGATGTAAGCAGATACCTATCTGAAGAATATTATTTAAGAAAGAAAAACTTCCTACTTTTTAAACGATAGGAGACTTTTCAATGTTCAGAAGTAAACAAGGTTTCACAAATGTTTGGCTCCATAGTTTAAGTAATCCTTCCCTAGTTGGATGCCCTCAAGTTGTCTTGTTTAGTTTCGATAATTCTGAGCCCCCAATGCTTAAATTATAAATCCTTGCATTGTAATCAGCTGCTGTCATTTGAAAAATCAGCATGCTTTATAAGAGAATGAAGTTGGAGGCAAATATAAGTGGGTTAAAGTGGCCTTTCCCAATCAAATGCCCTTCAAATATGTTGCATACTACCTGGGAATGATGGTAGATGCAGTTTGGCATATTTTAAAGGCATCAAGTTGGTGAGGGTTGATTAGAGCGATCAGTATGACGGATTAAGTGCATATCATGCATTATATAAAAATGTTATATTTTAAAACTCAATGTTTGAAAATTAAAGTATCAAAGACCAAGATAGTGCTGTTTGTCAAGGTAAATGGATGAACAAGAGCAATGGTCAATGGTGAAAAATTAGACCAAGTAGATGAATGTGTATATCTTAAGATAGAAAGATGGATGGAGCAATGCTGGTAGAAAGGTAGTGGATAGCATGTGATCAGTTGGGTTGTGAGGTTGAATATTTGTGAAAAGCAGTGAAACTGGTTCTGTATAAGAGTGTTCTTCTATCCACTTCATTATATGGAAGTGAGAGTTGGGTGTATCTGGAAAAACATAAAAGTAAGTAAAATACAGTGGGAATGGGATACTTTAAGTAAAGTGTGTGATAAAACAAGAAAATAGAGTCAAGAATACTGAAGGAGTATGGCTTGAGTACTAATGTGAGTGATTAATATGAAAGAAGTACATTGAGGTGGATTGGTCATATAGCAAGAATGAATGAGGATTGAATTGCAGAAAAACATACAAAAGAAGAGGGGCAAGAGGAAGGCAAAGACTGAGAAAGTCTTGGTTGGATGGATGAGATCCTTAAAAAGAGAGAAATGAAAAGTTTAAGGCAACGTATGAAATAGTGGAAGGATGGTTTGCAAGGTATGGAGAAAGAAATAGTGTTGGTGTAAACTAGATTTACTTAGTATTCCTATCTTTATCTCCTATCTCCTGTCCTTAAATTATTTTGCTCATTCCTTCTTAAATCAGCCAGGAGATAAAAGTCTGCCATCCACTCCAGGTAGCCAAGAAGAGGTTGGCTTCTGAGCAAATGGATTAAGACCTGTGATGCTCTCATTCTACAGAACTGCTGCTGCTGCTGCTGTTTTTTGGTAGCCAAATTCAGTGAGAGAAGTACCCACCTGGCAGGGTCTGGCTCTGAAATCACAGCAGCTGCTGCCAGTTTTATCCCTCCCAAAGGGCACGATTTGTCTGAGCTGCTTTTTGTCCCCTCATCCTTGGACACATTCATTCAGAAAAAGTGGACTACAATAAAGCAGCAAGTGGGCTTTGCAGGGGAAAAGAACTAGGTATCCTCAAAGAACCCAGGGAGGAGCTGAGATGGCAACAGAGTAGCAGCTCCTGAAATAAACTCCTGGCTTGTGACTGGCCTCACCCCTTCTGGCTTAGTCCTACGGCCCAAAAATGCCACCAGGAGGCAAGAAAAGAACCTGGACCAGCCCCAGTAATGATACTGGGGCCCACAAATCCAATAAAATAAAGAAACAGATGAGGATTGACTCCTACCTCCCCACCACAGAGACAACAAAAAACATGAGTAACAGATCTACAGCTTCACCACCCAAGAATACCACCACACAGAAGCCAGTAACAAGACAGGCCTCCTCTTTGACCCTCCAAAGCTTCAGACCAAGTCACCCCGGAGCAGGGAGGTAGCGGAGAGAACCTCCTGGACCAAGTCTCCTGTAGTCCCTCCAAACTGCATTACTCAACCTTTCCATGAGGTTTCTGCCTTTTGTCTGCAGAGATTCTGATCTTTATACTGCAGTGGCTAAATGACATTGCAGTGAAGGTGAACAGCTTCCACCAAGCCCTTGATCTGCACATCCTCCATGGCAATCGGGGTTAAAATGCCAGCAGAAGTTGGCCATGTCGATATTCCGGCAGCCCGTCGTATGACATCAGCAGGGCATCCGGAAGCAGTTGGTACAGCCAACTACTGCCGTGTGCTGCAGAAAAAGCAACTCCTAGAAATCCATCAGAATGCCCACATATGGAACAGCCACAAGACTATTGTGACCTCCCTATCTCAGCTCCTAAACTGCCAAAAATAATTGATCTGAAAGATTTTCACTACTTCAGGCCTTCTCTCCAGGCCTTCTACTCAGCATGGGATATGATCAGGCCAAAGCACTCATTAAACAGCGCGTAGCAGACACAGAGTGCCAACTGAATCTAGACAGGCCCCAACCTTTATTGTCAGTGAATCCAGCAGGTCCTCTGCCTCCGCTATGACATACATAACTAAACTCAAAGTACCTAACCACCAGAGGGCCTTTACTCTGGCACAATGTCATGCCCTCCCCTCAGCGGTCCTTGAAGGCCAATACAAGCAGATTCCTTACCCAGAGAGACAATGCCCCTGTGACTCTGGATCCACAGAAAGAGCAGAGCATGGGCTTCTCCAGTGCCTGTATTACAGAGACATCCATACTAGCCTCATCTCGCCATTACTGCATAAGTACCCAGGGCGCACAGGACAATTCTGCACCTCCCTGCTGCTTTCAGATACCAACCCTGCTACAACACATAATGTTGCCAGGTTCTGCGCAGCAGCAATTAAAATTCGTCAGATGATGACCTGTGCCATAAACTACTCTTAATGAGCATCTAGTTCATCATACTAAGGTGCTCTGTAATTTGATATAGTCTGCCACATACTAACCTTTATGCCCCCCTACACCCATCGAATGCTCAATTGACTGCACCCCACCCTCCTTATGCTGGTCTTTGACTGTAGTAAAGATTTGATTTATAACTCAAAGGACCCATAAAATAGTACTTTTTCCTTATTCCTTAAAGGAGTTGGTTTGATCTGGTCTGCAATTCTCCCTGGGGACCTTGGGGCTTAAGAAACAAAAGTTGAAGGGATATGAAAAACTAATAAGAAATGTGCATGTGACAAAATAAAAGGCACATACTTTTAGGATCTCTATCATGCTAACTATTGCCTCACATCAAAGCACTTGATGAAACTCAGTTGCCCCTTGATGAAAGAACACCGGAGATTGCTAGTGGTTAGTATCTCTATTCATTTTTTAAAAAGATATAATTATTCTCTATCAATGGGGTTGAATTTTGTCAACTTTGTCAGGAAACCAATTCCAGTGAGGGATGGGGTAGGAGGAGAGCGAAATTTAATTTAATTATAATTTGATTATTTAGTTAATTAATTTGTATGGCTGTCCATGTCACCTAAGTGACTGGGTGATTCACAACAGTTAAAGCAACAATCCAATAAAAACAAGTTAAAATCAATATACAAAAATATAAAACATCAATAACCACTTAGAAGACAAAAGTAACCATGGTCAGTGGCCAAAGTCCATCCTTGTGCCAAGCTCAACCAAGCCATTGTAAGAGCTCCCCAGCATTGATGGACCCTCAAGCATGGGGGCAGAGCCATGTCTTCAAGGCCTTCCTAAAGACCAGCAGCATCAGGGCTAATTAAGTTCCAGGGGATGTTCTACAGGGTGGACACCATGGCAGAAGAGGCTCTATTCCTGGGTCCTGCTAGGTGACATTCTTTTGTAGACAGGACCCGTAAGATGCCTCTCCTGTTGGTTCTGATGGGATGAGTTGATGTAACCGAGGAGAGGCAGTCCCTCAAATGACCCAGTCCCATGCCATGTAGGGCTTTATAGGTCATTACCAGCACCTTGAATTGCCTATTTCCCTTTCTGTCACATCTGAAATTAGAGTCCATGAGTAACTTTGAAGGAACACCGAAGGTTTAAAGGAGGCCTATGTGATACTTGACTTCAGGTGGTAGGCGTCAGTTTTATATTATATATTTATGAGAGTTTATCTTACCTTACATTGCATCCCTGTTCCTGGTTCAATTTAGCTTCAGAAAGAATTATGTTGTTGGTCTGAGAGATCATGGCTGACCCAAAAACATCCTGTGAGCTTCACAACTGAGAGAACCAATATTTCTTTCTAGTTCAATTCTCTAACCACTGCACCTGCTGGTGCCATTTGGAAGCTGGTTCTCATTTCAACTGACCTTGTAAAACCTACCCTGAGTAGATAGAGCATATAAAAGGCTATGTAACCTTGCTTGACTTGAAGCAACATCATTTCAGCACATCAAGGTAGCCAGAAATAGCATCTTTCCCAGCCAAATTCAGCAATCAAGCAGTTTTTTCTTCTCTGCTTTCAAACCAGAGAAATATTTTTTCTTCTACCCTCCAATGTGTGGGTAGGTGTGGATTCAGGCACTTCTTCCATAATTCGTTTTTTATTAAATACTAATCTGGGTAGGAGTTATCAACCATTAACTTTACATAAAACTGCGGATGGAGGATGTCGCCTCTATTGGCAAGAGATCACATGTCAGGCTTCCTTCAGCATATAAATGGCTAGCAAGGCTAACACCATTACTGTTAAGTAGGACATGGAGTTGGAGGAGTCTGTGTTAATCTGAAGTTGAACATAATGGCTGAAGATAAGCTTGTTGGGTATGTGTGTGTACGAGTGAGTGAGTGACAGAGAGAGAATGAAATGGGTTTTTTTCTGCACTAGTGGTGTGATCCCATATTTATTTTTTTTTCTCCCCCCATGGATATAAGTGTAAAAAGGATACCCATTGGGTCCTCTCTGGTTGTTTAGTCAGCATTTTTTTTAGTGTTTGTTCTCTTATTCCCCCACTCCCATGAACACAGAAGTATTTTGCATGAAATTTGAAGATGACTACTTGGAGAATATAATGCAGGCTGATATATTTTCAAATAATTTTTATGGAACAAATACTTATCTCATTAAGAAGACTCCTAACTTGGGGCTATATATATATTTTCTCTTAACCAACTTGCTCTCTCACATACTTGATGATTAAAAGTTTTATGGAAATTTGGCTGCCTCTGTAGGTGTAATGCCTAAAACATTTTTGAAATGTATATTCACTTCGAAATTTGAAATTTAGCTAGGATGGAGCAAAGTACATTTTAGAAGTTTTTGCAAAACAACATAGAGCAATACAGGGATAAAACAAATTATCTGACTTTCCAAGATATATTTGGAAGCATCCATTGAATGTAGTATTTTATTGCAAAAGCATGAAGCAGATTACATTATCGTATTAGGTTTGCAAGTTGTAAGAATGGGTATGTGCTAAGACAAATACACACAGACACACACACACACACACACACACACTCTAGTTGTCCCCAACATAGTGTCCTCCAGAAGTCTGGATGACACAACCTGGAAGTTCAGGAGCAGTAGTTTCTACTCATCTGGAGGGTGAGATTGGGGAAAAGTGGGTTATCTAAGTATGAATAATATATAGTTTTTGAGATACGTTTGTGTACAACCAGTGTTACGTAGCCAGCTTTGGAAGAATGGCATCTCGCATTCCTAAAAAAAGTATCAGAAAATACAATTTCTTAAAGATACAGAATCCCCTCTGATTCAAACCACACTTTACACTTGATATAGCAAATAACTGCAGTGCCAGCTGGGTAGTTATGTAGTAAATTATGCTGAAATATGCACATGAAGCAAATAAGTGCTTGGGAGCCAGTGATGGCTTGTAGCCCACTCATTTTTCCTTATAGGCAAGTTTCTTTTAAGAACTAATTAATTTGTTGTATATTAGTGGGTTTAGAAATGTGTTTTTGTATATTGTTTTCTCTCTATTTTTTTTGAACATTCTGATTAATTTTTTTAAGTTTCTTTTTTTAAAAAAAATGCCGTGTTCACAAGATGGGCAACAGGAACACACTGCAGTGGTCTGGAGAATCTTATTGTTTGAGTGTTTGGTCTGGCCTGGTCTGGCTGGCTGGCTGCTGAACAATCCGAGGCAAATGAATTGCAAACGATGTGTGAATGCAAGTGAGTGATTTGTCTGAGTGCAGAGATGTGTCTGTCGAGAAAGACAATCTGATGCCAAGCAGAGTTCTCCAAAATTCTTCAGTCCCTAAAGGACTATAAAAGGGAAGTAGTCCAGCTCCCCGGGTAAACTATATACTCCTAAATTATATGTTCTGCACCTGAGTTAGTATTTGGTATGATTTTATAATGATGATCTGTTTTCGCTCAGACTTCATGGGGCCATAACAAAATCTGTAAGGCTGGTTAATATATTTTTGTAACATTGATATGTGAAGTATTTTTAAAATTATACTTTGCCCTCATTTCTGTTCTTATGTGTATTCCGTCTGCTTGGAAAACATTTAGACAAATTAATTTATAGAAAAAAATTCTGGAAAAATCAAAGCTAGATGCTAACAGGAAAAAAAAAAGTTCCCCAAATTGGTTAAAAAAATTGAACTGTTGCCTAAATCTTGGCCATTGCAAGTACCTCCATGGCTTTTGATAAATTAAGGACACAACTCCCATCATCTACAAAGAGCACCATCGTTAGTGATCAAATTTTGTGATGCTAGGGGTTACGTCTAAAGGACGTTAGATTGGAAAAAGAGGCAATAGACCAGTTAATCCTCCCAAATACCACAGTAGCTTCAATAATTTACAAGCTAAAACCAAATATATAGCAAATGTGAGAAGGGGCGATATTTTTTATATTTGGAGACATTTCAGCGGAGAGTCTTTTAACAGTTAAAAAAAGGACACGTTCAGAAGATGAATATGGCTGGAATCCTCGACTTCCCTTTGAGCAAGCTTCTAAGTAGACTTGTGTAGGAAAGCATGCTAAAAGCAGCGTATATGCATTTGGCTGAATGGAATAGTAAGACAGTCTAGGCTGCATATTTGAAAGCTCACCACCAAGTGAGACAAAATGACGCATAACCTTTCATGGGTGAGAGTGCTTACTAAGACTTTCCACCCCTCGTACCCCTGGAGAGGTAAGATGGGAGGGGACTCTGAGGCAAACATTTTTTGCAGGAGCTCCCTTTTTCTGGAATTCCCCACCCCTGGGAATAGATTCTATTAGAATTTTCAAGAGTCTTCAGGTTGGTACAGTGAGGAGTAATGTATCCAGGATCTATGATGCCACTATCAGTAGAAATGTGATTTACTGCTTGTTCTAGTGGATGAGGCTAAAAGATATGATGCCGGAAGATGAGCCCCTCAGGTCGGAAGGTGTCCAATATGCTACTGGGGAAGAGCGGAGGGCATTTCCAAGTAGCTCCAGAAAGAGTGAAGCGGCTGGGCCAAAGCTGAAAGGACGTTCAGCTGTGGATGTATCTGGAAGCGAAAAGAAGGTCCGATGCTGTAAAGAACAATATTGTATAGGTACCTGGAATGTAAGATCTATGAACCAAGGCAAGCTGGATGTGGTCAAACATGAGATGACAAGATTGAACGTCGACATCTTGGGAATCAGCGAACTGAAATGGACGGGAATGGGTGAATTTAATTCGGGTGACCATTATATCTACTACTGTGGGCAAGAAACCCTTAGAAGAAATGGAGTTGCACTCATAGTCAATAAGAGAGTGGGAAAGGCAGTAATGGGGTACAACCTCAAAAACGACAGAATGATCTCAGTGCGTATCCAAGGCAAACCATTCAATATCACAGTCATCCAAGTCTATGCCCCAACCACTGATGCTGAAGAAGCTGAAGTTGATCGCTTCTATGAAGACCTACAACACCTTCTAGAACTAGCACCAAAAAGATGTCCTTTTCATCATAGGGGATTGGAATGCTAAAGTAGGAAGTCAAGGAGTAATCGGAATAACAGGCAAATTTGGCCTTGGAGTACAAAATGAAGCAGGGCAAAGGCTAATAGAGTTCTGTCAAGAGAACAAGCTAGTCATAGCAAACACTCTTTTCCAACAACACAAGAGACGACTCTACACATGGACATCACCAGATGGTCAATACCGAAACCAGATTGATTATATACTTTGCAGCCAAAGATGGAGAAGCTCTATACAGACAGCAAAAACAAGACCAGGAGCTGACTGTGGCTCAGATCATGAGCTTCTTACTGCAAAATTTAGGCTTAAATTGAAGAATGTAGGGAAAACCACTAGACCACTCAGGTATGACTTAGATCATATTCCTTGTGAGTACACAGTGAAGGTGATGAATAGATTTAGAGGATTAGATTTGGTAGACAGAGTGCCTGAAGAACTATGGACGGAGGTCCGTAACATTGTACAGGAGGCAGCAACTAAAACCATCCCAAAGAAAAAGAAATGCAAGAAAGCAAAATGGCTGTCTGATGAGGCTTTACAAATAGCTGTGGAAAGAAGGAATGCGAAAAGCAAGGGTGAAAGGGAAAGATATAAGCAACTGAATGCAGATTTCCAGAGAATAGCAAGGAGAGATAAGAAGGCCTTCTTAAATGAACAATGCAAAGAAATTGAGGAAAACAATAGAATGGGGAAGACTAGAGATCTCTACAAGAAAATTGGAGAACGTTTAGTGCAAAGATGGGCATGATAAAGGACAAAAAAGGCAGAGACCTAACAGAAGCAGAAGAGATTAAGAAGAGGTGGCAAGAATACACAGAAGAACTATACAAGAAAGATCTTAATGTCCCTGATGTCCACGCTGGTGTGATCACTGACCTTGAGCCAGACATCCTAGAGAGTGAAGTCAAGTGGGCCTTAGGAAGCATTGCTAACAACAAAGCTAGTGGAGATGACAGTATTCCAGCTGAGTTATTTAAAATACTAAAAGATGATGGTGTTAAAGTGCTGCACTCAATATGCCAGCAAGTTTGGAAAACGCAACAGTGGCCACGGGATTGGAAAAGGTCAGTTTACGTTCCAATTCCAAAGAAGGGCAACGCCAAAGAATGCTCAAACTATCGCACAATTGCACTCATTTCACATGCTAGCAAGGTTATGCTCAAAATCCTACAAGCTAGGCTTCAGCAATACATGAACCGAGAACTACCGGATGTACAAGCTGGGTTTCGAAGAGGCAGAGGAACTAGAGATCAAATCGCCAACATTCGCTGGATCATGGAGAAAGCACGAGAGTTCCAGAAAAATATCTACTTCTGCTTCATTGACTATGCAAAAGCCTTTGATTGTGTGGATCACAACAAACTGTGGCAAATTCTTAAAAAGATGGGAATACCAGACCACCTTACCTGTCTCCTGAGAAATCTGTATGCGGGCCAAGAAGCAACAGTTAGAACCGGTCATGGAACAACCAATTGGTTCAAAATAGGGAAAGGTGTACGACAAGGCTGTATACTGTCACCCTGCTTATTTAACCTATATGCAGAGTACATCATGAGAAATGCCAGGCTGGAAGAATCACAAGCCGGAATTAAGATTGCAGGGAGAATCATCAACAACCTCAGATATGCGGACGATACCACCCTAATGGCAGAAAGTGAAGAAGAACTAAAGAGCCTCTTGATGAGGGTGAAAGAGGAGAGTGCAAAAGCTGGCTTGAAACTCAACATAAAAAACTAAGATCATGGCATCTGGACCCATCAATTCCTGGCAAATAGAAGGGGTAGAAATGGAAGCAGTAACAGACTTCATTTATTTGGGCTCCAAGATCACCGCAGACGGAGACTGCAGCCATGAAATTAAAAGACGCTTGCTCCTTGGGAGGAAAGCTATGGCAAGCCTAGATAGCATATTAAAAAGCAGAGACGTCACCTTGCCGACAAAGATCCGCATAGTCAAAGCTATGGTTTTTCCAGTAGTAATGTATGGCTGTGAGAGCTGGACCATAAAGAAGGCTGAGCGCCGAAGAATTGATGCCTTTGAACTGTGGTGCTGGAGAAGACTCTTGAGAGTCCCCTGGACTGCTAGGAGGTCAAACCAGTCAATCTTAAAGGAAATCAACCCTGATTGCTCATTGGAAGGATCGATAATGAAGCTCAAGCTCAGATATTTTGGCCACCTAATGCGAAGAGAGATCTCTTTGGAGAAGACCCTGATGCTGGGAAAGATTGAAGGCAAAAGGAGAAGAGGACGGCAGAGGATGAGATGGTTAGATAGCATCACTGAAGCAATGAGCATGAAACTGAGCAAACTCAGGGAGGCAGTGAAGGACAGGAAGGCCTGGCACAATATGGTTCATGGGGTCACGAAGAGTCGGACACGACTTAACGACTAAACAACAACAACTAGTGGATGAATTAGATTATTCAGAGAGATTATAGATTATGGCATGGATAGTATTCTTGGCATTTTTGATATTATTGTAATATTGTATTATATGGCCGATTTTTTACTGCAAGCCATTTAGAATCAGAAGGATTGAAGCAGCACAGAAGCATCTGAAATAAATAAAAAGAAAGACATGTAGGAAAAGTCTGAAAATATTACACGCTGTATATTTGACCTGTGTTTTTATTCTTTTTGCTTTGTTTGGAACAAAGAATATTGGGTCTCTCAATGCAATGGATATAATTTTACACTATAGACAAAGTTTTAATTTCAAGGCTGTTCAAGGCTGACCTTATCCACAGATCCTAAGGGAAGCAACAGGAAAACATTGGAGGACAGGAACCACAGCTGCTTGTAGAATTAGACCTCAGCATCTGTATCTACATTGTGGCATCTGTCCCCATCTGTCAGCAGTGCCCCACTAACTTTTCATTGAACAAATTGTCCAGTCTCTAAACCAAATAATCAGTGGGCACAAATCTGACATCAGAAGTGACAATATCAAGAAATTGTTGAAGTTCTCTAGGATGCTCTGGTGCTGACTTCCTTGAAACAAAGAAAGCAGGACTAACAGCAGAGCTAGAAATGAACACTATCAGGGTGTTCAACTGGTAAGATTAAAGTTATATTGATAAGATTAAAGTCTTCCATAGAGAGCCACAGCTGAAGGGCCAATCAAAATTGATACAAAGCACTTCAAGAAATGCTTATCACTTGTGCACTGGATCCTCTCCCATATGGCCCTCTGACTGTTACTGAACTACAACTCCCAGCATCTTTTATCATTAACCACATTGGCTTGGGAGTTTGGGAGTTGGATAGGTGGGAATCTATGCTTCTCATCTATCACACATCCCTCTAAGAAACAATAGCCAGGCATTCCTTCCTTCTGAAGAATTATTACTCAATAAGAATTATTACTCTTCTTACTCAGTAGTAAGAAGTACTACTGAGCTGGAAATAGTAATTTAAAATTGCGTGTGGGTGCTGTTCAGTTGAGTAGGATAGTGTTACTTGTAGCTACTTCTAATTAGCGGAAGGTGACCTTGCAGTTCTGTCTTGGGAGTGAAGGGAAATGATTGAGTTCAATGTTCAAGGACCTTATTGAACATCTTGTTACATATCTGTCTGCTCCATTTTAGTGTTGCCCCTTCCAGGCAAGGGTCCAGACCGCATCCATTTATATAAACCTCAAATTAACTAAGCATGAAAACAAACTCCATATCCTTTCATTGGTTGTTGCCTATGGCTTTTAGCTTTTGTTTGGCAGAATAATTTGAAAACACATATTCACTAGAGGAGATTCTGTTACCTGCACATTTCTTTGACTGGTATATATAATGACAAGGAAACAGATTCATCTTTTTATATAACTTACTGGTAGCTGAAGCCTCATTCTTAGTTTTATTTGTGCCAGGTGGTGACATCTGTACTTCTTCAAGATGAATGTTGTGCATGTGTGCACTGGTGTGTGTGTGTGTGTGTGTGTGTATAAAAAAATCCCCTCTCACCCCATAGGTGGTCTTGTCTTCCTCAATCTTGGGTCCTCTACCAGAGGTCTCAGAGTTTGAGGGTTCTGGACAGTATCTTAGCTGTTCCTAGCACGCGTGTGTGCGTGCATACATATATATGCACCCACCCACCTACACATGCACACACACATATATATTCTATTATCTTCCGATGACTATATAAGAATACATCCATTAGGGCTGTGCAATGCCTTGGAAATGATTCAGAAAAAGGGCTTCAGATTGTACAATTCTCATGTCTGTGTATTTTTCATGATAGCAGTGTAGAAATGATTTGCCATTTATTCTTGCAGATGTTTTTTAAACTTCCTAGTATTTCCTGGTGATCTTCCCTCTAAGTGGTAACCAGGTCCAAACCTGATTATCTCTTTGAGATCATCCACCGTCAGATAGATGCTGCCATATTGATAAATGTAGGTCTAGAGTTAATAATCCATACACAGCTTACATTCCATCAATTTCAACCATATTACCCTGAGAATGACTAAATATTAGTCTACGCTAAGGACAACTAAGTCTGGGCCCATCCTATAGCGATTCCTCAAATTTCCCTCTGATTTTCCATAACCATCCCAGTTATTGTTTAAAAATGTAAGGTAGATGAAGACCTTGACTATAATTCTGGAATCATTGAGCATGTCTCACCACATTAAAAAGCCTTGGACTCCTAATATATCCAGTGTATCCAGCTTCCTTAAAACAATCTTTTAAGAGCTCCTTCCTTTATCATTAGCTGAAAATATTTATTTCACTGAAAAAGAACATGCTGTGGTTTCTGTAAAACAGTGGCAAGCAAAGAATTTGAGTAATCAAAACATGGTGTTTGTATGAAATGAAATATTTGATGTCATTAGAATTTATGCTTACAAGGCCTAAAGTGCAATAGAATTAATTTATTCCTAAGATATGGCAGGTCCTTCGAGGCTACTGTTCATAAGTCTCCTCCAGCCTGATATATTTGTGACTATAACTTCCAGAATGGTTTCATCTATGCTGACTGGGAATTCTGATAGAGTGCCAATACACTGTAGGACCCCAAGCTAGGAAAGGTGTACATTATACTTACTTAGTTATTTAAGTTAGTGACTTAGGTATTTATTTGCATGGGCTACTCCTCTTGGTTGGGCTTCTGCCATTTGAGCAGTGGGACAGGTGGACAGCTTTTTGCAGAGATGAAGGGATAAATGGATGTCTGCCAAAAGGTAGATACATCCTCTCAAGTTAACTTGGACCCAACAATCAGAACTCCCTAAAAATTCTTTGAAGGGGCTTTAATATTCCTGGGCTTACTTTACCCATCTGGTATATGGATGTCTTCTGTGGGTCTGACTGGTCATTCAAGAGATGCTTCTTCTGCTTGGAATTCAACAGTAGAGATCAAACAAAATGTCTTCTTGATTCTGTCACCCTAACCCACCCACTCCTCCTATGTATTATGATGCTACATGTTTCATCCTGAAACCTGAGTTTGAGTGATTATGAATTGATATGTAATTGTAGAGGGCAGAGGCAATGGCCTTGAAAGACAGGAGGAAGAACTGCTATGAAGGCAATCATCAAATACAAGGGGTCTGCGCCTAGGTGAAGAAAGTAACTTGAGAAAATGTCTCAGACAAGCCCCTCCCTAGTTCACAGTAAGATAAAGGGGCAGGGAGCATATTCAGACTTGCATGATTCTGTTACTGTGGCTTTTACAATAAAAGTAGTACTGACCTGTATGACATTGGTTTCTTAGTCTGGTCTACCCTGTAGGGCTGACATTAATAATCTTACCCATATTATAAATGCCTTAATTAACAAGTGCCTACTATTTGCCATATTTGGCATGTTCTGTTTGAAAAGGTGATGGTAGCCATTCAAATAAATTGAGTGAATTCATATATGACTTGATGGGGAAGGAAAAGGTGTTATGAGACACGGCAAATGTTCTAATGGTTATATATAAAACCAGGGTCACTATCTTAGCATTTATGCAACCTTGGACTTTCTTCATGTCCACCACAAACCACCCTGGATTTTGTTCTTGCTTACTGGCCAATCTTGCCAACATTTGTTCTAATTAATTTGCCAGTAATTACTGGTGACGCTGAAATCTGCTTACATTTGAATGAAATAAGCAGAGCATGTATAAATGACAGTTTCTGTTTCTTCATTGCAATCAAGATATCTCCTTCCAGATGAGCCATACTAAAGACATTTAATTTAGACAGACCTCTATTGAGTGATTTTCTATAGGTATTAGATGAGGTATGTTATTGTTGGAAAATTATTGTGGGCAATTTCCAAATTAGATTGTATCCAGCATACTCCCAGTCAGTCCCTAGATCCAGATCAGAGCGAGCACACATACCACTCAGCTCAGCTATCAAAAATACAGCTTGATCTTTATTTTGTAAACAACATGCAACGATTTACATTTTTTATATATCTATCTAGGTCAAAAGTCCCAGTACTTTCCAGAGCTACAAGAAACACTACTGTGTGTAATTAGCATGGACTTTTCCAATGGGAGGGGCCTTTGGTCATTCCAGTTTTAACCCTTTTATGTATACCATGGCAGCCGAGTAAAGAGAGAAAGTGGGACACCTGGGGCTCCTTTATTCTGCACCATTAAAGTAACAATTTGAGGGATGAGGACGATGTATCCAACAGTTATGGATGTAACTGATAATGTCAATATTTTGTAAATAAATCGCAGGCACTGATGCCCACTGAAATGGCAAAGGACGGGGTCACCAGCTGTGGAGTCAAAGAAGCCCTAGTTTGTTATCTGTTCTCCTCCCTAGCAGCAGCAGCAGCAACAGCAACAGCAACAGCAACAGCAACAGCAACAGCAACAGCAACAGCAACAAAACCTTAAAATATTAAAGCAGTTGTGTCACTTTGTGTGAGGTGGGTGGCTATATAAATACGATAAGTAAATAAACATAAATAAATTCACACAGGGGCAGCTGTGTTTTCTGCTCTTTGCCCTTCCTGGGCCGTTCTTTCTCAGCTCATTACAAAGACACACCCAAAGGGAAAACAGAAGCCTGTTTAATAGCATGAAGGCAAGGATGGGACTTCTGTACTGTATCTTTGAGTTGTAGTACAGTGGGAGAGCACTCCTTGAACCCTTGTTGCCCTTTGGTACCAGGAAACCATAGGATTTAAAGGGCAAAATGGGGCAATTGATCCAAGAAAGGAGAATTACTTGTTCAGTAAACAACAACAAAACAAAACAACAAATCAGTCCATTAGGCAAAAATGGTAACATATTTATCTGTACAAAGTAGAAAAATAACAGCATTTAATTGTCTATGTCAAGCTAGACCACAGCAAGCCATCACTCTTACACACACTTTTTTCCAACAGTAATTCCTATGTAACCTAATGGGGATTACTTCTGAGTGGGCATGTATAGAATTGTACTGTAATTTGATTATTGCTAGTAATAATTAAGTACATGTCTCTGTAGACCATCTAAAGGTGTAGTTGTATATACACTAGACTAAATTCGTCTGAACTCAATGGACTGAAAGGACTTGATAATCTGTACCTGTGGGGTCTGACACACAGAAACACACCATAATCAGTCACTCTTTTGTGTGCAACACAAATTCAAAGAAGAGATCCAAGAAAAATGTTTTTAGTTGAATCTAAGAGAAAAACCGGCATAGTACAGCTGCTCTCTCTTCTTCCGCACTGTATATGGCAGGAAGTTCAGATCCAGCTGCCAAAAATTACTGGATATTGATTTAAATGTAGGCGATTGTTATTTTTGAGGTTCCAATTGGCTTTTAGGGGAACCCATAGTTAGTAAAGAAATTGAAGCTGAAAAGAGGTTGGGGATTTTAGCAAGGAAGCAATTCAAAACATACCTCCAAGTACTTATAAGAAAGAGAGACAGGATTTGGAAAGAACTTCACAGTTCTCAGACTTGAATATTCAAGGAGACTTCAAACTTGCAGTGCATTCAAAGAGACCCAAGAATATTTCTGAGTGAGAAGAGTTCTGCAAGGAAAAGTGGGAAAAAGCCAAAAGCAAGAACAGAAGGACTCTTAACTGGCCACAGGAAATGTTTGGAAGATGTTATTTCTGCCAAAGGAAGTGACTGGAAAGGTATCCAAACCTCTTCACTTGTCATATTCACTATACTTAAACATTCACATTTCAGAAAGATGTCCTATTTAACTTTGTACCCTGTCAAGATTGTGTCCCTTCTGCTCACTTAGCGATTCATTGAAATATACAATTTGACCTCAACTTTTGCATCCAAACTAAGGAGCTGACTAAGGAGTCTTCACTATTATTTTTTTAGTTCCATTGATATAACCTATTGTAGAATATTCTGTACTCCTGACTATAGTATCTATAGCATCAACCATCAGTGCTATGTGTTTTATCATCCTCTAGAAGTCTCAAAGGAGCTTGGAGTTTATATTGGTCCGTCCCATAGTAGTTGTCTACCACAGCTGTAGTATTTGTTTGCCAGGCAAAGGGTTACTAGAGCTGTGTAACTGAGCATCCATTTGCACTTGCACACAGAGTGTCCAGTTGATTCTTCCTTTCCTAAATTAGCACAGTTCTGCATAACATAGTGACAGCAATCCCACTATAGTCTATATAGCAAGTACCACAATTTATGGTGTTAATATTTTAGGAATTCCTGCCCAGTAACCTGAATCACAGGTCTCTGCATATTGAGTTATAATGTAGGTCCTCCTCTTGTAATCCCACAAGACAAGCCTGTTTTCTTAAAAAGTGGATCCTTTAGAATTCTCATCTCATGTTGATTCATTCTAGCCATTTATTGGTTAGCAGGGAAACCACCTTCAGGTTTATAGATGATGATATGCTTCAAAAATCATCTTGTGAATTTCATTCAAATGAACTTTGACTGGACTGTATATTTACTTAGAGTACTAAGTAGAGTACTAAGGAAGGTTGAATAATACTTTAGTATTATGGGATATTTCTGGAATTCAGAGGGATGTGAACTGCCAAGGAAAACAGAAATATTTTCTCAGAGTATCAACACCATGAACAAAAGGGACAAACTTTTCTCCTTTGGAATATTGTCTATGTACAGTATTGTGTGAAGGGTATTTGTATTGTAATCCTCATTTTTTTCTGATATTTCAATATACTTGAGCCTGATTGTCTGTTATGCAGTAATTCATATTACCACTTATGAAGAGTATTTTTATTGTCAGTAGGATAGAAATTCCTGCTCTTGCTTTATGCATTAAGTTGAACAGTCAATGCATATAAAAAGCCAAAAGAAATATTATACAATAATTGTTCTTTTAAAATCTTTTATTTTAACGATCATCAGCTTTCCAGAGTCATGTATGAGTGGGTGGCCATATAAATTACAAGAATAAATAAATAAAAGTAAAATGATGACTCGCGGGCATCATTTGGTCTTAAAAATGTTTCATTTACCAGTTTTGATGGTATTTGAGAGAAGCAGAGGGAACTGGGCATAAGAAACATGCTTATCCCCTTCTCTATCCAAGCAGGGACAGGAAAGCATTTTGAAAGCATAGATGAACTAGATACATGCTTTGAAAAGGCCTTCTTGCCTGGATAGGAGGGGGCAAGCCTTCCTGTGCCTTGAGCAGGAGAACCTCAGTTTTGAAAACATGGATCCTTTTGACCAGATCTGCAGAAATCAGGTTAATTGTTTGGTGGTCAGGAGGGACCAGCCAGTGCAAACCTCTCCATGTGATTCACAAGGCTGGGTGAGCACACTGGCTAAACACCACTATGGATTGTTCAACAAAATGTGATTCAACACAATACACGGTTCAAGGGTCCTCAGATTTTGTTCATTCCAACTGTCAACAGTGAGACAAAACACTCTTAATTCTTCACAGTTACTATCAAGCTCTATAAAACAGACCCACCTAAAATCTGGTAATCTGGTAATCTGGTAATCAGGAATCATTGGTACAAACAGATCTTTAAAGCCTATTCAGTCTCTAAACTACTTAATACCTGTTCTACAGAACCACAAGTTTAGTCTATTTGATGGATTGCTTAAATGTTACAAGATACCCTGCTCATTATTAATTCAATTTCTTTAAAAATGTGGATTCTATTTTTTTTAAAAAACATAATTTTGTAATCCACATGATCATGTTTTCCAAGACAATCAATAATTTGGGGAAGCAGAAGACTCATATGTTTAGAACATGAGGAATTTTACCTGTTCCTGGCTACTTTGTATTTTTTTTCAGTTAATTTGTTCACATCTAAATATTGGGGCTGAGTATTGCAATAATCATGCCCAACTGAATTCTTTTTCCTTTGCACTGCATATCACCTTGTGCTATTGCAATTTTTTTTCACATTTCTTTTCTGGGCTAGATGTTTTCCTAGAGACTTTTGTGCTGTGTAGAAAAGGACATTTCAGCAGGTGAAGTTCGCCATGGCATTATGATCCATTTATAATCGACCCATCTCTTTCTACCACTGTATCTGTTTCCTTTATCATTGCAAAAAAAACTAAAGCAAAGGGAAAGAATAGACCAGCAGGCCAATTTTTCAGCAAGTGTGGGATCACGTGGATCATGTATTGGAAATGCTATAACTTTCTGTATCAATTGCTGTGCATTTTGGGTTCAACAAAGCAAATTCCTTATCTGGTATTTTCTGAAGTATTAAAAAAAGGAGATGATCCTATTAAATAGAACAGTGTGCACAGTGATTCTGGGCAGCTGACAACCAAAAAATATAAGGAATAAAAAAAAAAAATGAAAACCACATAGCACAAGAAAACCACTATAAACATCTATAGTGCTGGGGTTAAAATTCACCTCACACATATTAACACATACTGATGGCTCACACAACATCCTAGCCCAATGCCCAAGGGGAGGGCCAAGCCTTCAGAGGCTTTTTAAATGCCAGCAGGATTGGAGCCATCTGGATCTCCAGGGTAGGGATGGGCATGGGATATGCTATCTCCCAGGGCAGGTGCAGGGACATAGAAGGCACACTGCCTTGGTCCTGCTACAAGCCACTGTTTTGGAAATAGATGGTCTCTTGAATTGCACCCAGAAGCCTACTGGTAGGCAGTGTAGCTCGCACAATACTGGCATTACATAGATGAACTGAGGTGCACTCATAACTACCCACGCTGCTGCCGTTTATACCAGCTTTAGCTTCTGAGGGGCAGTCCCATGTGGAACATATTGAGTAATTTAAACAAGAGATGACCAAGGTATGAGTGACTTGTGAATATCACCTCCTGATCTGGCACACAAGATGAATTTGTGCAAAGGCCCTCCTAGGTATGGTTGCCATCTGCTCCCCAAGCAGAAGCCATGAGTCCAGGAGGACTCCAAGATTGTGCATCAATTCTGACTGGGACAGTTCAGCCCCTTCTATAACTTAAGATGGAAAATCTCCAGAATCCAGTGACCCCCAAACCTATAGCCACTTGTTCTTGCTAGGGTTGAGTCTGAGCCTCTTCTTCTCCATCCAGATCTTCACAGCCTCCAGACACTGAGACAAAACCTTGACAGCATCACTTGACTGTCCAGGGGCTGAGATATATAGCTGTATATCATCAGAATGGATATGAGTGATTTTATTCAACAAATACCTGGAACTGTTTTCACAGGATCCTCTAAGATGCTCCTTTGACCATTTCCTCCCTAAAAGGGACTAGGCCACTTTACTTACTTTGGGTTGCCACTCCCTTCTTTTCTCAGTTGTTCTGCTTTGGTCCCTGACTGATAGGAAAACTGAAGCAAAGCAGTTGAGAAGCACTGCTTTTCTCCACCATCTGTAACCACCCTGCCATCTTCTCCCAGCAGCAGACCTACTCTTTCATTTTCTTCCCTTTGCTATTGACATTCCCCAAAATTCTTTTTGTGTTGACTTTAGGTACCCTTGTGAGCCTAAGTGATACTCCTGACTTCCTTTCTGTAGATATATTTGCTGGTGCAGCTCCTTGATGATTTCACCCATCTTCCAGTTTTATCCATGTCTTCATATGTCAGGG
Source organism: Python bivittatus (assembly GCF_059951505.1). Taxonomy (NCBI): domain Eukaryota; kingdom Metazoa; phylum Chordata; class Lepidosauria; order Squamata; family Pythonidae; genus Python; species Python bivittatus. The sequence continues at coordinate 35,286,989 of NW_028277035.1, read as the reverse complement.
GAGCAAGGGGAGAACTGAAACTCTGAAATCAGTATTTTAAGGGGTTTTTAGATTTAGATTTAGGTTATTTGAGAACTGAATTGTTTTCATTTCTGAACCTTGAGGAGGCAAATAAAATGTTTTTGTTTGCTGAAAGTTGTAGCAAGGTCAGTAGGATCACTGTAAGAACTTTCCCCCTTGTCATCTTCTACAACTTATTGCCTAGCTGTTTCTATTGCATAATGTATGCATAATTTTAGAGTTGGATCATGTTTTGCTGAAATGTCAGCTTCTTTTCCAAAGTGCATTATGTTCAAAAAGCAACTGAATCTAGAATGAGTTTCACAAACAGGTGGCAAGAGTTGGGATGGCAAGTTAGGAGAATGTAAGTTGTAAAAGAAAGAAGCATCAAAAGGAGTATAGAGTCCAGAAGTAATTATCGCACTGTCTTGGTCTGCCTTGGTCAGGTCCCATTTGGAGTAATGCATTCAGTTCTGTACACCCCAGTTGAAAAAAAGACATTGATAAACTGAAGCAAGTCCACAGAAGGGCTACCAAGTTGGTGAAAAGACTGGAAACCAAGTCCTATTAGGAATGGTTAAAAGACGTAGATATGTTTAGCTTGCAGAAGAGATGGTTGAGAGGGCACATGATAGCTTTTTTCAAATATATGAAGGGCTGTCACACTGTAGAGGGTTCAGACTTGCTCTCAATTGCTCCAGGGGTAAGGCTAGAACAGGATGAAACTTCAAGGATGAAGAACTTCTTGATGGTAAGAGCTGTCAATAAGTGGGATAGGTTACCTCATGGAATGGTTTCTTCTCCTTCACTGGAGGTTTTCAAACAGAGGCTGGATAATAATCTGTTGGGGATGGTGAATCCAACAGTGTGCAAGGGGTTGGACTTTATGACCTCCTAGATCCCTTCCAACTCTAAAGTTCTATGATTCTAAGGGTCTAATCAAAAATAGTTTATTTCATTTATTTGTCAAATTGACATTCTCCGTTTAGGGCTGAATTGGCCATTTCAAATATGATCAGAATAGATGACCAAGTCAACACAATTTCTGTTTCATATCATAGCTAAATCAAACAGTATCAAAGTGGGAGTAGGTTAAAGGTCCATTTAGATACCAAACATGTCAATTACTGGATTTGTCTTAATGTGAAGCAAAGTGCAGCACTTGCTTCAGGCAACAGATCTCAAAGGATGTTCTAACTTTCAACCTTCTGCTGTGTTTCATTAAAAATGATTTTGGGATGTCTTCTTGACTGTTTGCTTCAGATATAAATACTTAGAATATCTGTATAAGATTTCTCCTTAACTAAAAACCTATCAGATGTTGTTGCCTGACCAAGATGCCTGCATAAATATTCTTTTGGCATGCTTTTCTGGCCTTTACCTTCCTCTTTCTCCCCATCTGGGCAACATTTTTGGCTGCCCGGTCCACTGTCTGTCTCCCGATCTCTGTCCTGCATTCCATTTGTCCCAAAGATACTGCAATATGTACTTTCTTCAATACAGTGTTTCTCAGATCAACCCCAATGATTCTGAAGGACTCTGTTTCTATATATTTATTATACGATTGTTAATAACATGGGGATTGACCTTCGCTGATTATATAGTATTTGTATTTTCATACCTGATGTATGAATTAATTATGTAGAAAGCAGGATAATATATTGAAATAACACAGTAAAATAAATTAGCCACAAATCCTGCTTTATTCACATTATGAATAAAGCTATTAGATTTTGTTTACGATGGGAGTATTGTGCCTTCTGGATCTCTTTAAAGTTCTACTGAATTAAACATAAATATATTAACAATAGCATTTTCATACAGCATGAACTGTAAGGTTTTTAATGCCAGGGTTGTTTTTCAGTGTTCCCCATTCTTTAGGCACTAAGTTTTGAGACACTTCCTTCTCCTGTATTTGGCTCCAGCTGGGTATAAGGCTGTACATAAAACTCCAGTCTCATTTATTGCACATGCAGGTCATTGAAGGTAGACTGAATGTACTTAACATGAGAAATCTTAATTTCTGAATAAAGCTTTTCAACGGATTTCTCAGTAAGCAACCATCCCCTGTTAGTTGAAAGGAAGGTTTTCCTATGGCTGTTACATTTTTTCAGGCTGCAGCAGAGGGTGTGAAGGGAAGCACAATGCAATCCAGGTTGCCACTTGCTTTATTGCTCCAAGAAAAGATTTTCCACTTAGTCATTTTCATATTCAAACCAATGATGATGCTTACTTGGGTCAGTCCATCCCCACTGGCTTTTAAGCACTATAGCTGGCTTATGGGGTTCTGGGAGTGTTTGTGTGCAACTGTGTCAGTCAGAAATGCAGCCCCAAACTTAGATTTGCACTCATTTTCTTAAAGAGCTTGCTTGTGAGGTCATTCCGAAAAGAAAAGAAAAAAGAAAAGAAAAGAAAAGAAAAGAAAAGAAAAGAAAAGTTCTGAGTTCAGGACAAAATGACCTACCCAGAATATTTTTCAGAAGTTACAAAGCTCAGAAAGTTCTAAGTGTTTCACTATAGGGAACAACAGGAACTTGAAATATTCAGACTGCCTGAGTTTTTTTGTCTTAGGGTCAAAAGTAAGGGGGATGAAAGTCCATTCTGAGTGCTACCTACTGCCTAACTTACATAAAATTCCTATAACAAACAGTAGAAATGAAGATCAAGCATGCTTTTTACATCCTCTGCCTGAACAATCATAAATCTGAGCCCAACAAAGAAGCAACAACAGCAATGGATTCATGTTCACCACTGACCAGAAACAACATAGTACTAGCAAAAATAAGTTATGTACTATAGCTCACCGGCAATTGCCACCAACCACAATTATGCCAAATGACAAAGCATGCAATGATATCATCCCCAAATACTACCCTTGGGTACTTGCATCTGGCGTTTGGCATCACCACATGTTTTATCACTTGCCCCCTTGCAGACCCTCACAGGGATTGCTTTGAGGCTTTTTCCCAGTACACACCCATAGGGTACACTTGGCAGCCTGTCAACAAGCCCTGCCTCTCAGTCAAATCGCCTTCTGTTGAATGTGGGTTCCATTCTAGCTCTAGATTCTAGAGCTACTCTATGTGCTTCTCAGTAAGATTGCCAAATGCTGTCCTCGTCCTCATGGACATTTCTTTCCTTAGAGTCTTTCAGGGAAAGAAGGTTGAGTAGAAAAATGAATCCAGTTAGTCCTTCACCCTGAGATCTTCATGACTCATTCCCTAATTGCCTTGTCCTTCATGCCAGTTGCCCTGTCTTGAGTGGAAGAGTTCAGGTCATAAAACCCCTCACCCAAAGAGGCACACAGCTTTTCAAATCAGTAGTTTTGAAAAATAAGGAAGGAAAAATCACAGGAGGGATACTGCAGATTTCTTGTGCTGTCTGTGTCAGGATTATTAACCAACAGAAAGAATACCTAGTACTATAGACCATGATTAGCAGTAAAAGCTAGAGCTGTGTAAAAGAGCTGAAGGCCAAAGAGCTGCTTCACAGCATACTGGATTACATCAGAAGGCCCTGTGTTTGAACCAGCAAAGCATCTTCTCTTCTTCAAGGCTTCCCTGGCTGCTTTGGAAGCTGCTGCCAGCGGTCTTCACAGGTACGTTCCTTTGGCAAAAGAGGCAGCTGCTTGAATGTTGCAAAGCACCTCTTTTGTACAGTCCTGGTAAAGGATACCCAGGTTATTCCACTTTGAAAGAGGCATCAAAATCCTAGCTATCTCATGGGACTTGTTCTCATTTTTTGTAGGCATTGAATTGTTTGCTAATTATCCTTTTGGGAATGCTTAAGTATTTGAACTAAAGACAGTGAATGTGTTGATTCTTAAAAATGAGATGTTGGATCATCATCATCATCATCATCATCATCATCATCCCGGCACCTGACATATTTCCTCTGTTTGTTCCTGTGTTTTTAAAATTAAAGTGACTCCTGCTAAAGCCTATAATTCCTTCTGCAGAATGCATATTTGTGTTTCCCAGTCAAGGCTGTCTGCACTTATCTCATTCTTGGCATTATCCCATTTTCAACTAAGACGTGGCAGTAAAGTATTCTGAGGCTTTGCCAAAGAGAGATTGTTGTAGGAAAAAATGTTTCTTGCATGTTAAGCTAAACGCTTTGAGTTGCTAGAGAATTCAACTACATTTGTGTGAAAAGTTTGCAGAAGGTAGCTATTAAGTGTGATCTTACTGCTGGACTAAATAGAGAAAGTTGTGAAGTTAATATCAGAGAAAATGAACATCATTTCTTTGGTAGGATCCAGTTATCCGCAGAACTTCAAATGCTGGTCATTAGAAAAAAGCAATGTTGGTCTGTAAATTTACAGTTAGATTTTAAATCCTTAAGAGTTAGAAGGTTACAATTTCCAATTAAACTCAGGGATACATACAGTCAGCATTAAGGGTAAAAGCATTATTAGATATTCTTAGAAAGCTTCAATGGGTAGAATTTTGAATCAGCCAATAAACACTCTCATGAATTTGTATGAAAGTCCAGTTATGTTAGCATTCTATTCCAATAATCCCCAATCAATCTGGCAACAATACTAGGTTAGGAAGGCTACTGGACTGTATCACTGCACTTCTTAGTAATAAGGTTTCTTTACCAGATCTTACTTTTCTACTTTTTACCAGATCTTAGTTTTTTTACTTTTTACCAGACTGTAGCCAGCTGACCATGTTAACCACTAAAATGTATTTAGCAAATAAAATGCTAACTTTATTAAGTATTAATAAATTATATATAATCGATATTAGGTGGCATTTCAACTGAAAGCAAAATGGTCAAGAAAACTTTAATGGCTTGACAGCCTTATCAATAACTTTTAAAAAATATCAATGGGATTTTTTTTAGAGTCATCCAGATTTCTTTCTTCTTTTCACAGCCATATAGTTACATTATCTCTTTCTTATTGTTGTCTTTCATTGGCTTTGGTTTTTAAATGATGGAGTCATTAATACTAAGCTTACTGTGTTTATGAAATATGAATTTAAAGTGTAGGATGGGATATAAGAAACTGGGGTGGCAGAAGAAACACAGAGGAATTTAAAAAATAAGCACATTTTAGGTCAAGCATATGTTTTTGTTCATAAACAGGCATCTTCTACAGCAAGTTCACACACTGTCACATAGCAAAGGATAAAAAGCAGATCTCTGATGGCCTGCTTGGACCCAATGCAATGTGGGAGAAGGTTCAAACTAGATGAGACATGATAGGATCTAGTTTAGTCTCTTTAAATGTTTGCAGCTGTTGGCGCAAGGATTCTGGGTTGGTAGCATGGATCAGTCTCCTTCTGCAGTGTTTTGCAATTTTTTAAGATATAAATTGCCATATCCCCTCTGAAGTTGTAAAACATATGGTTGCTTGTGTACATGTAAATTTTTCCAAATTGGCCAGCCTGAGAGTGACACTAAAAGAAAGGATTAAGGTCTCAGTGTCATAGCATTGAATTGAGAATTGAAAGCTGAGTGTTGAAAATCAAACAAAAACGTCTCATATTCTGGAGCCGCTGTTATGGAAATTTACAGAGATGGTTGATGCCAGCTCTAGGGGCGTCCACAGGGTGGGGGAACAAAAATGTCAGGATGCTGGCTAGATCATTGATTTTTCATATTATTTGTCTTAACTCTATTCAGATACATCAGGATCATAGAATATAATCCTTGCTGCCCCCCTTGCTTTTTTGCCTTTTTAGAGGAGAGAAGAATGCAAGTGTTTGTATGTGTGGGAGAGAACAAGAACAGTTATAGGTGAACTTAGATTGTCCTTATATATGTGGATTTTTTCATGTGTTTTCTGGTTAATCTCTCTAAAATCTGTACATATTCCTCTTTCATTTAGCTGATGCTTTAATTTAGGAGTTTAAACACTCCGAGTAAGATCAAATAATGATAATAAAAAAAGGTTAAAATCTTGCTAGTCAGTCAGTTCCTGAGGGTTGGGTGATTCTGGGATCCTTGTGAAGAAACATAGCATTTCAACAATTCCCATGTCTCATGAGGTCTTGTGAGAGATTGCCAAAATCTTGCAAGATCTCATGAGACCTAGGAATGATTTCACTGCAGTTTCATTAGATTTAGCAAACTTGTGGATTTCATGTAATTTGGGGTGAATGAGAAAGCTGCACATTTTGTGAGATTACACAGTGGTGTCCAGGGCCTGGAAAGATTGCTGAGAGTTCTTTAAACACTGTTTTTAATGGTTAATTATAATTGTATTAATATGTTGTTGTAAAGTTGTTTTTACAGCTAACAGACTTATGTAGCATTTTAAATGGCAATGAAACATGCCTGCAAAATGGGAACAAGGAGAGATCTTTGAAACATGACTGTACTTGATCTGGCAGACAGAAAGAAACCCATTCCAGCTTCAGGGGGTGGGGGGTGGGAGGGGGATTTATACAAACAATCAGCTGTGTTGAAGGCCAGAACTGAGCTTCCCAATGAAAAGGCCTCTGATGGGGGAAAGAAGGCAGTACTTCAAAGTGCTATAGTATTTCCAAACATGTGGATTTTGTTAGATACATACAATCAAATAACCATGTGGAAAATAGGGAAGGAGAGAAAACACGTGGAGCACAAAGTAGGGGAGAGAAATTGCTTTGAGTTACCAATCATTAAATTAATGTTTGGACTTTTTTTGTTTGAGAGGAGCTTATTAGAGAGGTATTTCTAATCAGTGTTTCCCCATCATAGCCTTAAATAAATATTGAGTTTGGGCTGGACTTTTATGGTGAACACTGTAGAAGAAAGTGAGCATCTTCCATCTCTGTGTGCAGGATCCAGAGCTGACAACACAGTACAGGATATGGGATTTGAGTTTATTTAATTACTGAGTTTTACAACACATTTGTAAAACATGAACTTCAACTTCCTGATAACAAAGAATTTAAAAAAGCACCAGCAATAACTTATCAGGCAGGCAGGCAGGCAGGCAGGCAGCTGTGAGCAGTTTTCTAACTGGCCATGTGCTTAAGTACTGCTGTTTTCTCAGTAGACCATTCCTTCATCAATGCAGCTAGTCTAAACCAGTAGCAGCAGAGATGTGATTGATCCATGCTGCTCTGCTAGATAGGCTGGAAGAAGTTTGGAGGAGGGGAAAAAAAACCCCTAACCCACTCAAAACTACAAAATGAAAGCTCTTCATAGTATTGGAACATCTGAAATACTCATAATAATCCTACTCAAAGTGGCCATGTATCTTTTTTTTTTTTTAACAAGCTCAGAACACTTGAAACAAGATGGTTTGACTATAGAACATTTCAGGGTTGCATATCTGTAATAAAATGCCCCACACTTTCTAATGAAGACTTCCCCAATATGATGCCCTCTGGGTGCATTGGGACTGCAGCCCCCATAATTCCTAATGGAAGAATTACAAGAACTTGCCAAGTGTCCTATTCAGCTATCTTTAGTCTTTAGGAAGGACATGCTGTTGCTGCTATCCTGTAAACTGAATGATGGGATGTGGTTATAGGAATTACTAGTGTAACAATAGAAATGTTATTGTGCCTATTATATTGTACTGTGGATATTTTAATGTTTATTGTTTAATGTGAACATTTTAATTTGACGAAACTAAATAAAATGTTTTATATTTACTGTGGATGTTTTATATTGTTGCATGTATGATAGACATTTTAATTGCTGTAAGCTGCCATGAATCAAATGAAATTGGTAGCACGCAGATGTGATGGATGAATGAATGTATGAATTAATTTTTTTTTTTTTTGGTTGTCTTGTTAGGGTGAGCACACATTCTAGAAGGCTTCTTCTTACACAGGAAACTACACAGGAACTAGCAGGAGTTTTTCAGCTCAGAAAAAGCAAGATTTAACAAGATTTTCCTTTACAACCTGTTAATGTCAAATGGGGCTCTTAACTTCATTTAGGCAGATGTGTCTTGAGATAAGTAACTTTCTCTGTTTAGCTATTACATAAAATTAATTTGAGTTTGCCTAAAGAATAACCTTCAGAAGGGCATCCAGTGTTGATTAAAGTTTGGTTGATGGAAGATCCAAGGCCTGTGCCAATGCTTAATCATTACCCCATTAATAAAATAATCACTCTTATTTCTCATTTGCATTTGTCCACCCTAACTTTAAGCCAACAATTTTCCTATATTCACTGTGGAATTTGGACTTAAATAGAACCCAGTACTTTAATTCTATAAATATATGCATGGCATATCATTTTCCTTCTCTGAACTCAGCTTAGTCGAAGGCAGAGTTAAATCATACCTTTTTCCTGTCCAACAGTGGTGCCCAAGATTCCAGGGTTTTTGTATAAGGAAGTGATGAGTGAACTCCCCCAGGCACTGCTTGAAAGAAGGCAAATAGAGAATGCTTAAAAACATATTTTCTTCACCAAGAATTCTATATTCACTTATAATAGCTGCTGCACATGAACCTTCAAATTCTACCCTCTCTTGAACCAAAGCCTCTGATCATCTGGCAACTGTTACTGAAATTACTGCTACGAATACTTGTATTTGATTGATGTGGTTGGACGCCTCTTCCTCCATCCTTCCCTTGCAGAGGTTATTATTTCCTTTTCTCCTTCCCCCTTCCCATTCTCATCACTCTCTCCATTTTCTTCTCTTGATGCTTGAAGTGTTTACATCAGTGTCTCATGTCCTGGGTCCTGTAAGACACAAATGTAAAAAACTAGGCTCCTGGAACCTGGAATACTATTATAATAGCATTTCAGGAGCTATGGGAACTTCCATACCACCACTGTTTTCACTCCCCAAACTAAGTAATATTTTGAAGCTGATTTGCATTTGTTCTTCAAACCCTTCAGTGCTCCCTCCATGGCCCCAAGTGTTCTTTGGTGAGTGGTTTGTTAAAAAGAATACCATGATTGCTGTGAGGACCGTTCCTTCCTCCACTCACTACAAACCACCAGGCAAAAGCTCTCACAAACTCTGGGAATGCTCATCAAGAGTGGCAGGAGTCCAGCAACAGGGAAATGGAAGTGTCTTCTGAAGGGAAAATGTCTCACCCCTAAGCTCGATGGACTTGCAATTGTGCTATGCCACAGCTGAGCTGGAAACAAAGTGCCACAATGGTAATGACAGGGTGGTACAGTGCTGACCTGGGAGCAGTGCCAAAGCCTTGTAGGGAGCTACCCTTTGGATGAGAAATGAACCAGATCAGAAGAGAAAGAGAAGAGGTGCACCCTGTGCCTCTCAGCTGCACTGCAATAGTAGCAAGCTGGGGGTAGGAGGAGGGGTGGAAGCAGGAGGAGAAGGAGGGAGGAGTTATTCCCTGGCTCACATTAAAACTGGAGCCTGCAAATTATTTGAGAGAGCCAGTTTGGTATAAGGCACCAGGCTAGAAACCGGGAGACCGTGAGTTCTAGTCCTGCCTCAGGCACAAAGCCAGCTGGGTGACTTTGGACCAGTCACTCTCTCTCAACCTTAGGAAGAAGGTAAAGACAAACCAGTTCCAAAATCTTGCCAAGAAAAATGCATGGACTTGTCCAGGCAGGAGTCAAGACTGACTTGAAGGCGCTCTCGCGTCTCTCTCTCTCTCATCTGTCTATCTCTCATTTATCTATCATCTAATCTATCTGTATCTATCTAGGGCTTCACAGATTGCTTGGTTCATGGTCCCAAAACTGAGGACTTAAAACATACAGTGAATCCTTGATTTAGTGAACCCCCATTTAGCAGACTAGATGCAACAGAGTACGTTTCTGTTTGACATCCTCCCCAAACAATGGACATGTCCACTGAATCTGAAGTACCTGAGATGAGGCAGTTAAATTTATCTTAATGTACCATGCAGTAATGTCATTATGCAAAAGATGCAAATGGTATTATTTGTGCAGTGACACCATTACACAAATGACCTAAATTGCTGCAATGATGTACTTTGGACTAAATAGATATTACAGAGTAACTGATACCCCCTCCTTTCAACCATTAAAATGAGTTTACTTTGATATTGCTAATATAAACAATTCAAAGGAGAGCAACAATAGCATTTCCTTGGTGTTGCATCTCTTCTCAACCTCCCTTATTCATTTATTTACCATCATTCAAATGACTATGTGGGAATGTGAAGTACTGTAGCCCTTTTTCAGTTTCTGTTTCCATTGACTATTATATTTACCTTTAATCAATATTTCTCACTCCTTCAGATTAATCCTTACTCAGGAAGTAGAAAGTAGAACTGTGTGGATAATAATGAGCTTAATCGTAAATGTAAGCTCATTTCTGGGCTTATCTATTGATACAAAGGGCTGAGAAAACCAACTCAACTTTTCAGAGGCAAACACCTAAAAACAGAGTAGCGCTTTACAAAGCCACTCACAAAATTGGGATAATGCATCCCCAAAGCTGAGGACATTCAATTCCATCTACATTTTCGGTAATACCTATGAGTACAAGGCCAATCCTTTATGGATCTCTGCATCATAATGCTGCTGATCTGGGCTGCAAAAATCTGGATAAGCCCTAGATGGCACCAGTTTTCTCTATCACTTTCTTGCCATTTAGCAATCTTACAGCCCAGATCTCCGAGCTGAGGAGGAAAGTAGTTGATTGATTGGTTAGTAACCCATCCTAAGTGCTGTCACTGAATAATACTCCATTTCCTGGTCTTTCCATGTGAATGTTAGTACCTTATTAAAACATGGCTAGCCTTCCTGCAATTAGTTAGGATAAACACCCTAAATGTCCAGTTGCATTCTCCTTCTCTACAATAAGAAACTTCTCCCCAAAAAATTACTATGTATGACCCTGGAACATCAAGGAAGAACCACAATCGTGCACATGCTGGAATGTGAGTGACTTGCAAAGCTGATGTGGTAGTACAGCGAAGATATCTTTAGCTGACGGAAGAGCATTTGTACCTAGTATTTCTTTTGTACATAATATTTCAGCAATTTGTCACATAAAACGAAATAACAATATGCAGATTACTGTTAGTTTGAAAGACAAAAACAGTAAATATTAGCTACATTGTAGCAAAACATCAGATCTGATATTAAAAGAAATATCACAGAGATGCTTTTTAGGTGTTTAATTTGGTGGAGGAGAGAGGAAGGATGGGTGGCTGATGGATCACATCCTTAGTTAGCTTACTGGTTATCCTTATAGTTCCCCTGATAAGAACTAATCTTCTTAACAAGTGAGTTAGAATACTGTTGCTGGGTGGCAACAAGGGGTGAAATAGAGTAAAAGGGCTAATAATGTCATCTGCTTGCTATCAGATTCCTAGTTGCTAATTCCTATTTTGGGTAATATTCTGTGAACCCGCCTATCACAGGAATGGTTTCCAACAGCATTAAAAGAAGACGGGACAATTTTTTCTTCCCTGCAGGCTCAGTGTGGCCTCCGCATCTGATCTAGATGGGTTTAATATATTTTGAAGCAGTTAAACCAGGACAAAAGTAAAAAATAAATTTGGATGGATACTTTATACTGATTTGTGAGTTTGTGTGTGGCTTCGAGTCAGTGTTGACTCCTGACAACTGCCTGGACTAGTTCATGCAGTCTTTTTTGGAAGGGGCTCGCCATTGGTCTTCTTCCTCGGGTTCAGAGAATAGAACTGGCCCAAGGTCACTCAACTGATGGTTTTATGCCTAAGGCAGGACTAGAACTCATGATTTCCCAGTTTCTAGCATGATGACTTAACCACTGCACCAAACTGGCTCTCCTTATATTGATTAACATTTATATTATATTATTCTAATGGGTATCTCTAACAAGGAAAACTTCAGAAGCTCCCATTGTTTATTTATTTAATTTATAGGCTGCCTGACTCCCATTCAACTCTGGATGACTTACAACTAGAAACCAATATATATATAAGCATATAAAAGATACATCGGGCTGGAGGAACAGAGTCACCAAAACAAGATGAAAACAAAATAAAACAAAGCAAACAAAAAAACAAAACAGAGCAAAGCAAAAGGGGGGCTCCACAGTCACCACATCTCCAAGGCCTGGGAGAACCACCAGGTCTTCAATAGTTTCCTGAATGACATAAGGGTGGGACACAAATACCTGGGGGGAGACCATTCCAAAGGGCAGGAATTGCAACAGAGAAGGTATGCTTCCTGGGTCCCACAAGGTATCATTGCTTAATTGATGGTAGTTGGAGTGCACCCACCCTGCTGGGCTGAACTGGACGGGCAAAAACAACTGGAGGCAAGTGGTACCTCTGATAGCCAGGCCCTGTGCCTTGAAGGGCTTTAGAGGTGATAACTAGCACCCTGCATTATATCTGGGCTATTGTAATCTGGTAACTCACTTCAGATGTCCTTGGCCTGTGTAGATTAACAACCAGTGGCTGGGCTTTTAAACTGCCCTTCTGCTTTCAGTTTACAGGGAGAAGAAGGTGTTTCCTTCTTTTGGCCTTCTTCCTATATTCCTGATTTTGGGCAGGGGAAGAAGGTAGTAGCAGTGCATTCCAGTGAAAAATCAAAGCTGCATTTACTCGGGGCTCTTTTAGCCAAGTGGGACAAGGCTGGTGGGTGAGAGTGAGTGTGATCTTTACAGTTATGTTATGGCCCTCCTAATGTTATGGCCTACCTTACCTCTGCTAGACTGGAATTGTAGGCCAAAGAAGTTGGCTCCTTCCTTCTACTTCATCAATACAGATGGAAAAAGTCAGCCAACCTGATGCCAAGCCATCTAATTGCTTGGGAACAGGTATTTGGGGATATAATGATTTACACAGGTAAAGACAAGGGCATATAGGATCAGACTATGGACTTCTAAATCTCTGCCTATAAATTCCATTTTCATTAAAGGAAACCCATGGTTGCTTCCATTGCTCTTTGGACCTTTATGTATTTATTAGACAATCCTGTGACCCATTGAGTCATCATTTGAGAAAAAGGTAGTGCAGTCTGATGTGACCAAAATGAACCTTAAATTTTAGGCTGACCATATTTTTTTTACCCCAACGCTGGATGTTCCTATGATCATCTAACAAATAGAAAAATGATTGTACTTGCAAACAAACTGTAATAATAAGTCAATATTTACTTACCTAAACACACAAACAGAAGGACCACAGGCGGGCAAAAAAGCAGTGGGAGCAGGAGCAACTTCCGACTTCCTGTCGGCTTCCCCATTGACTTTGATTGTGGGAAGCTAGCAGGGAGAGTCAGAAATCATGATCACACGACTGTGGGGATGCTGCAACAGCCACAACTTTGAGAATAAAACTGGTCTGAACATCCTAGAAATTTCAATTCTACAGGAGTAATGGATCCCAGATTTTTTACACATTTTTTAAGTTAGCAGATTTTAGGTACCTTGATTCAAAAATTGTTGTGGTATAATACACTGTTTGGGCTAACTTGAGGGTACAAACAGACAAACAGATAAACACAATGAGAGTTTTAGTAGCATATAGATTATTGAATATATTTGTATCCTGCATTTCAATATTTAATAACCAGTTAATTTAGAATAAAAGCAGTTAAAATAAAACAATTGAGCATGCTCTGTAAAATAGCACAAGAATAAAAACACCTGTAGACTGTCAGTAGGATGTCAATGTTAAACTTGGAGGAACTAAAAGATATTTAGGGCCCACTGCTATAGAAGTCCTGCTATTAATACATTGACTTAATCAACCTTAGTGGTGGCTAGAAAGCAGTTCTTCTATGGTTAATCCTAGGCCCTGGGCAGATTACTTGGTCCCCCACTATTTAGAGTTTAAGAGTAGTATTAGCATTTTAGATTGTGCCAGGAATAAATGAATAGACAATACAGCTGATACAAATTTGATGTGATGCAATCAATAAGTCTAGTTCCCAGAAGTATTTGGACACACTAGCATACAAGCTTTTCAAAATTCTGCAGGTTTTTTTGTAGGAACACATTTATGATTGTGTTTTACTATTTGGATGGGGACATCTACATCTGATGCTTATTCTAAACTTGCAAGTTGATAATTAAATGGAGACAGTCATATCTTTCTCAATTCTGAAATTCTGATTTGTTGTTTTAGCTTCCTTGTTATAAAAGAATGGCCATAATCACTCACTCATGTTTGATGTGGCATTGACCACAATTGAATCTCATGTGTTGAATACAAAACCAAATGAAAATAGACCCGCCCTTTGATTCCTTGGGACAACAAAACTTTTGATCATGTTTTTCTCTGCATAAAATGATGACTAATCCCTATCTCCATTATGACTGCCATGTAAACATAAAAGTAAAAATTTGATACAAGCAGCAGGAAAACCTGTGATTTGTTTTAAATGCGGAAAGTCTGCCTCCGACAGGTTTCAGAACCTTTCTTCCTGTGGCCTTTTTTCTGCTTCTTATGCTAAAATGTTAATTTAGGTATGTCTTTATTTGTTTTATACCTGCCCTTCAACAAGTTCCAAGGATAACTTTCAAGAGTAAAATAACATAGAAATAAATTACAACAAGTCTATAAAACATCACAGCATGTAAAATCAAAACAGTCAATAGAACTAAACAAATCCTAGGCTGCATTAACGCAAGGAGATTAAAATGCATATAAAAGATTAAATAGTTAGGTCTTTGTCCAAGGATATCAAAGGGCTTATCATCTTCCCCCATTTAGGAATGTGTATCACATCTCTGATCTTAATTATCATTTGCTCTTGCACTTCTAGGAATGTTTAAGATATTGCTTGATCCACATTTGGAAGTGAATCAAAGTGATTTGTATCTCCTGAAAGACAAGGAGGATTAGAATGCAGTTAGCTTTCCAATGTCACACTTCTCTGAAATGAGTAAAGTGTATGTTAAATAAAATGTGCGTAAAATTGGGGATTAATGTGGCAATAAAAGAAACAAGATTGAGGAACAAATAATGTGCAAAACTGAAACTGACCAAAATTAAAGTGATTTGTCTATCCTTACTACTCTTACTACATTGGGTGGTTCCCATGTTCATCAAACACTGTTTGGGGTTCAAAATTTCCCCATTCAGTATGGTTTTTCGGGGCAGGCGGGCAGTGGATTATACATATTTTTTGTATACAGGTAGTCCAATATAACATATAGGATTACCTGTTTGATCTCCTTGTGACTAAACAAAGAATGTAGTATGAAGAACCTCTGTATTACATAATTTATCAGAATAGAAGTAAGAAATGGACACTGTATACTAGAGACCTACTGGGATTAACATATACATTAACTGGCTCACTTATGTAATCAATTACAGACTTATCTGCAATGTTTCCCTTTTGATAGAAATTGTTTTGTTCAAATTTGTCCATAATAAAATATAAATCTATCGCTTTAAATGATTAGATATGTGATATCCTAGTTTATGCTATTTCAGATCCTTTCTAATGCCCAGATGACCCACAGATTAGCATATCAGCCTTTCTTCATTTGGCACAGAGAAATATAACACTCTTCCTTTCCAGCTGGTATTTCTGAACTTTTCAGCTACAATATGAAATGTACAATCATGCCAACATTAAGCTGTGCCATGGATTGTAGTCAGTGATGTGTTAAACATTTCCTGTATCCTTCAATGTAAATCCTCTTTTGGTGATAATAAAGACAAATGAAGGAATACATTTTTAAAGT
The DNA here is from genome assembly GCF_059951505.1 of Python bivittatus. Classification (NCBI taxonomy): domain Eukaryota; kingdom Metazoa; phylum Chordata; class Lepidosauria; order Squamata; family Pythonidae; genus Python; species Python bivittatus. The sequence goes on along the minus strand of NW_028277035.1, from coordinate 35,271,445 downwards.
GTGAGTAAAAATGTTGTGGCCTTATTCTTTCAAAAGCCGTTATTGCAAAATTTTAAGTCAGTTTTTATTTTTTAATAATATTTTAATACAAAATTCAAAATAAATATGAATTTATTCATATAGCAGAATATGGATTTAAAGTAACATAAATTATATACTAAATAATAGGTAAGGCATCCCTATTAGTAGCCAACATAATTTGATTTTGACTAAATCCATAGTTTGCAATCCTTTTGCATGCAAACTAAGACACTGGAATTTTTGCACATATTTCTGTATAAGTTTCAAGTAGCATACGCACATATGGATTAAGAAAGTACATTTCTTGATGGGAGAGTAAAACACAATACTGACATTTTTAAAAATATGTATTTATTTTTATAAGGGCAAAGAGACTATTAGAGATTTTAAACTCAGTAAACTAATTTTACTAAGTGTATTGTTGCTACCCTTAAAAGAAACGGATTTTCTTAAATTTGCATTAAGATCTATTTTTCTTCTGAGCTATTAATTTTATACCTTAAACATGATTGAATCATTCCCATTCATGTCTTCCATGAGACTCTTCCTTTCTCAAATTGTTTCAGACAGTATTTTTTAGGTGTGGCTGTTCAGAACAATTGTCTGAAGTTGTCCGGAATGTTGAATGTTCTAAAGCAAATCAGTTTTACCAGGTTCCATTCTTAGCAATTTGATTAGCCACAAGGACTCACAAGATCCAGCCTTCAAGAGTTCTCAATAGTCAGCTTGCGTTAGAAACAACAGTGATACATTGCTTCTCATGTTTAACTGCATTATTTTTCTTTTCACATGTTTATATGCTGCTTTATACTGTGAAATTCAGAGATGGCCCTTCCATTTGATAAAGGAGACTGCTGAGAGTTAGGGGTAAGGAAGGGGGGGGGGATGAAGTGTTAGAGGTCAGAGCTATATTTATCTTTCACACCCTAACCCTCAACTCCCTAAGTTAACTTGGTTCTTCAAGTGTGCCAGAGACAAACCCAGTGTTTATATATTCCAATCACAATGATCATTGCTTACCTTAATCATAATTTGTTGAGCAAGCTGCAGTGGCCTGGTTTACACATAATACTAAACCATAAATCATGATGAACATACCACATTGGCTGGGTTCACAGATTATACTAATTCTCATCCTCTACATTGGAGTCAGATGCTCCCTGCTCTGACTCCTACACAAATGCCCCAGTGACCCTTCTTCTGGCAAATTTGGGCAGATGAGCTCCTGAAGCACTGTTTCATTTTCAGAGGGAGACTCACCACAGACCTAATCTACCATTAGGTCTCTCTCCCCAAATTGCATTGGTTTTTACGTGAAATGCCTTCTTATTTCAGATTTTTCAGAGGGGTGGCTCTGTTATATTTATATAATCTGGGCTGGTGCTCAGGGAGATCTGCCTTGGTCATAGAGACAATGGCTCTTTGGTATATCTTCAGTGAAGGTGGCCTCAAAACTAAATAAAAATACACCATGTTAATAGCACACTGCAGAGAGGCCACATCTGTTTCATAACAAAAATTATTATTGTCCCTGGAAGTTTGCTTCTCAATGCAAATAGATGTTTCCACATGCCTTGGTAGTATGTGGAACATTTCAATCATACTGTGAGACTAGCATAGGATATATCATTTGGCACTAAGCAGCTCCAGTTTTTAAGTTCAGAACATTTCCTGCTAGAACCCAGTGGCCTTACAGTAATCAGTTTTCTCAATAAAGGTTTGAGATTTCAGTTGCTTTCTTACAAAGTTATGAGTTCCAGCTGTAATGGTTCATATTCCCATACCATTTTCCAGTGCTAGATATTTACATTGTAAATATTCATTTTTAAAAGAAATACCCATTTATCTTACAGATTAATCTCAAAAAGCCATCCGTTTCCATTTGCACATGACAAGATCCTGAAGTTGCCACTTCTTTGTCACACTGTATTGAAAGTTGTGTTTTGAAATCTCAGCTAGGCCATCTGAAAACTGCTTGAGTGGTAATGGTTTTTGAAAGGCTGACATAACTGAAAACCAATTCTAAAAATAAAGAAGGAAACCCAGCTAATTCCTAATTGCCTGATAATTTGGTGATACAGGTTCTAGATCACTGGTTCTTTTTCAAATTCTGTCTAAAAGTTAGATGGAAATGTCTATTTGGTTTCTAGTCTCAGTGAAAACCATCTGTATTGTGCTTAGTTTCTCTGATAGTCAGCCTCTATGGTCAGATGGGAAAATTTAGCAACATGCATTTATTTTTGCTGCTTTATTTGGTGGAATAAACATCTCAGTTACACTGCAAACATCTGAACAGAGACATAACCCGGTATACTGACTTCATTGTTCAGCTTACTGACTGCTTAAATCATTATAGCCAGAGAAATGACTTTGTGGTACTCCCCCCGCTTTTTTTTATGGGGAATGGCTATGGTCTAATTTTCTGTTGTCCTGACATATCGCCAAGAGATGTGGCTGGCATCTTCAGAGGCAGAGTGACATACTTTGTGATGTACCTCTCAACAGTTCAGAGGCAACTAACAGAGACTGACTGAACTCTTGCATTTGAACCTGGCAAGCTGATCTGTGATTGGCTGGTGTGGGTCTTCCGGGCTGTGTGGCCGTGTTCTGGAAGTTTTGTTTCCTAACGTTTCACCAGCACCTGTGACCGGCATCTTCAGAGTGCAGGAGCACAGACAGGAGCAGGAACTGTGAAAGCCTTCGACAATACATTGATCTGTGATTGGCGCATACCACGGGAGTTAAAAAAAACTGGTTACTGATTGGTTTCTTGTCTAGGTAGACCTGTTAGTGGTCCATTTTGAAGAAATCCTAAGAGAATTGATTCTCTGGATTTCTGATTGGTCTATTTTGGAGAATTCCTTCCTTCTTCCTGTTGAAGTTGTTGGAATGTTTATGGATCTTGATAGCCTCTCTATGCAGTTGCACATGGTAAATTGATGTTGTTGCCAGTACTTGTGTGTCTTTGAACTGGAGAACTTCAATAGGAAGGAGGAGAGTTTGAAGATCAACAAAGCATGGACCCCAACTTTATGCCACACCAAGATTAAACAGCCCTTAACTAATCAAAAAGAATCTGCAGCAGCCTTACCAGAAAGAACACCTAGCAGTATCCTGGCTCAAAGACAGACCAATCAGGATCCAGCTCTCTTGGAATTGTAAGAAAACTAGACCACGGCCATTCAACCCGAAATATCATCACTGCTCAATACAGTTTCATATTCATATAGTATGGAAATTACCTCTCAGATCATTGTTTTTTCCCCCACCATTCCATCTTCAACTTACATCCTTCATTGGCAACAGTGAAGACATTTTGCTGTTGGTGAACTTGCTCAAGGCGTGGTATTCTGATTAGAAAGTTTAAGCATATGATTATTTTTAATACACAAACATTGGATAAACAAACAATGCCAGGGAAATTGAAATCTGACCAGATCCCAAATACTGAATTTGATTTTTTCATAGTCATGTGTTTTCCCCCATCCCATCCTAACTGTAAAATTAAGAGGATTGCTGAATCTAGCTCTTTTTGCTCCAGTTTTAATTTAGGAAGGACTCTCTATCTGTGATTAGTATGCTGAAATTTGGAGTGCTTCCATGCAGAGGGGCATCTCTTATGACCTGTGAAAGGCTATTGCAGAGTTATTCTGTTTTCTTCATTTCAACATTTGTTGTGGTGGGAAAACATGAGTGATTTCAAAGGGAAGTTTTAATCTTCTGGACTCCTTGTTCTGTGACTAGGGAGGGATAATTGAACAATATAATTCCACTTGCATCTTGGTGTTTTTCATTATTGTTTATCTCTTGGATGATTTTAGCTCTTTGCTTTTTCATTGTGTTTTATTGGTTTGGGTTTCTACTGGATTTTTATCAAGAATATGCACTGCATTCAGTCAAATCCAGAGTTAAATCAGAGCACTTCAGATTGATTCTGTGGCTTCACAAGGTGGAGCAGAAACACCATCCAATGATTGAAACTGAATCTATATTATTAAGAAGCTTCATACATAGTTCATTGCTTCTGAATGTGGCAAAAAGGCAGATGTGTAACTGGAAAAAAATTATATAAATTGCGTGTTTCTGTAAAACATAAGGTTGATGAGAAGGAAGATGAGATGAGTCAAGCGACTGATAAAGTTAGCTTTCAGTAACAGTAAATATTTATCAAAGCCTTGTACTAACCAAGATCTTCTTTTCCTACAGTTAGTCATACACTTTTACTAAACACACACAAGTTCTAGCCCCTTTTCTGTAGGTTTTTTAAAAGCCAAATTTTAAAGAAGCTTAGCTCTAACCACCCTTCACGTATCTTTTTATAATTTGAGAGACATCCTTACCAAGGGGAACCTTGATATGTTTGTAGTTTCACAGAAATTTCCTACAAAAGAATTCTAAGAATTTGTGTAGGTTGGGAATAGTTTTTACTACTCCACATTTCAAAAATGTTCTGAAGTTAGATAAGCTTTAATTCTTCCAGAAACATCTACTTGGCATCTGCAAATTTCATCATAAAATGTTAGAGCCAGTTGTGTTTTTCCCATCCTGTCAATGTGAGGCACAAATCTTGCTTTGGTTTCAGCTCCAAGTCAAATTGGGTAGTCTCTGGTTTGTCTGAAGTCAAACTAAGGTATTTTCTCAGGTGCTCTTGAGTGTATTGAGCCCCCTTCATTTGGTTAGCATGTAAGGGGGAGACATTTTTTCCATTGTCTGTTTCAAACTAGACAATTCTCTAGTGCTGAGTTTTGGAAGAATGTCTTAATAATATAAAAGTGCTAAAAAGCCTTTGCCAGTCATGCACAATGCAGCTATGAGATGGATGTGTCAGTAACACCCCTCTTTTATAGTTCACACTTTACCTAGGAATTGGTTCGAGCTGTCAAAGACTTTCTCTCTCCAGCCCTGCTTCCTTTGAGACCAGGCCTATCTTAAGGCAGGTAAATTACCTCCTCATGAGTACAGACTGTTTTGATTCAGGCCAGCCACTCTAGACCTAGGGATGGGTGGCTCTCTCAAATTCATCCTTCCCTGTTTCTCATCTTTTCTGATTTAAATATTCATTCTGTTTCTGTCAGTGTGTGAATTTTTAAGAGAAATCAGAGGATGTATTTTGTGCAAATGATTTCTTCTACACTGTGGACTTCTGTATCACATTTTTCTTAACAGATGAACTTTTGCAAGTCATTTTACCAACATATTAATTTCTGTGCACAATCTTCCAAATATCCACATTTACGTTTGCAGAAATGAGGATTTTGGCATGTAACGATTTTCCAGCATCTGAATGGTCCGAACATTCAGTTCTTAATGAGTTTCCCCCTCCATCCATTTGTCTACACACAGACACACACAGAAATAATGCTATAGGTTGCCCTATATACACTTAAAGCAACCTTCACAATCTTTTTTCATGGTTTGTTGAGTATGAATGTGAAAGTTAATTTTCTATTAAATATGGACTCTAATAAAGTCATGCTTAAGAATGCACTACATTGCTCAAGGTATGTTTATGCACATAATTATGCATAAAAAGGGAGACCTGCCATAAAATGTTGCAGTAGAATCCTCCCTTTCAAGGTTCCAGTCAATCAGCCATTTTCAACAATATTCCATTTCATTCTCCTTCCTGATTTTCTGCCTCCTTCTCAACATCCATGCTCAGTCGTCATGTTGAGTCACTGCCATGAGAAGGGTGGCCACAGAGATAATTTAAATAAATAAATAAATGGACTTCTTATAGGGAAGTCCTACTATTCTCTCAGGAACTTTTACTCCAAGTTGGCTGAATTTCCTCAAGAAGATTTTTGTATGAAATAATTGCTTCCAGATTTACTAAAAATTCCGGAAACAACCTCCCACTCTGATTTAAAAGCAGAAAGAAATTAAGGACAAGGAGCCAAGGAGCTGTATGGCTGGTTTTTAATGGCAGTTAAGAAACAAAGACAGGGTTATAATAAGAAAAGAAAACTGAAAAGTACATACCAATCAATGTTTTTCTGATTACTGTGTGCTGTTTTCATCATTGAATCAAATGGAGGCGTTATTAAAATAAGCTATGAAAGTGAAGAGCCATATAAAGAAACAAATCTTTAGATGGAAAAAGAGATTGTTAGGAACTCCTGATATTCAGAGAGCTCACCTGAGGCATCCAGAGTATTCCCACCAGCTTACTCCATTTGCTTTCCTGTTCAGAAGTACTTTATAATTTGAAGAGCATGGAATTGTGACAGAATTCTGTGTGGTTTGGTAGAAATGGCACCAAATAATAGAGATACTATGAAGTCAGTGGTTCTCCAGATGCTGCTGAACTAAACTTCCAGAATATCTCACCACTGGCTGTATTTCCTAGGTCTGCAGGGTCCTGTAGATTATCAGTATCAAGAGGACTACAGGTTCCCCACCTTCATCCTAAACTAGATTAGTTTCAGATGGTGTATAATTCCAATCTAGTGTCCTCAGGTCTGTTGGATTGTTACTTCTAGAAATTGCAGCCAACTAGGAAGTTAACTTTGGAGAAATGGCCAAGAGGGAAAAGGTTAATTCTTCCTGTTCACTCTCACTTTGCTTATGAGGCTTTTCAGTTAAAACATGATTAAGCCAACCTGTAACTTGCTCCTTAGGTTTCTGAATTCATTTTCTCTAAGGGGCATTATCCTGTGAGTAATTTCATTTACGGGAGCCTGTGGACAGGAAATGGAATGGTCACTGCCTGGAGGCCTGTGTATCAGAGTGCCTTGCTTCTGCGTTTGGAGGTACCTGCAGCCATCTCATCTAACGGATGCAGAGAGACCCATCTCTGCCTTTTGCCTACTCCACATTTAAAAACTCTCCACTTGTAGCCTTCATTGCCTTTGGGAACAAGGAGAATGCAGCATTTTTGGCTAGTAGGCAAACTGGATATTGAAGGCACTATTTTGTGCATTTATACAGAGGGCTGCCAGTCTTATTTAACAGAAAATAAATTGCTGAAGCTTAGGTAGCTAAGTAGAGTTGGATGTTTAAACCGGGAAAAGAATAGCAACAATTTCGAAAAGGTTTTTTCAAAGTTGAAGTAATAGGTGTTTAAATGGCAAGCAAAGTTCAGTGTAAGGAGTGGAATGTGTGTGACTTCACGTCAGTTTTTCACTCCTGGCAGCTGCATGGACTAGTCCCAGCAGTTTTCTTAGCAAGGTTTTTCGGAAGTGGTTTGCCAATGCCTGCTTCCTAGGGCTGAGAGGGAGTGACTGGCCCAAAGTCCCCCAGCTGGTTTTCATGGCTAAGGCAGGACTAGAACTCACCGTCTCCTGGTTTCTAGCCTGGTGCCTTAACCACTACACCAAACTGGATTTGGAGTAGACCATAAAAAGGCAAATTCCATTTTAGGATCATTAAGAAATGAATTAACAATAAGAACGTCAGTGTCATGGGGACTTTAGAAATCTATAAAGTTTAGAATACTATTACAGTTCTGATCATCATTTCTCAAAAAGAATTAGAGAAGGAAGTTGCAGAAAAGGACAACCAAGATGGATGTGGGTTGGTACTCTTTTATACAGTGAATAATTAAAAGGTATTGGGCTTTTTAGCAGAAGGGGGGGAAAGCAAGATGGGAAACAGGAAATAATTGAGAATGGATTAGGAAGTGATTTTCCCCTTCTCCTGTATAATGCTAGAATTTAGGTGAAGGTGGATGATGTAACATTCCTGACAGATGCATGGAAGCACTTCTTCACATACTTACAGTGTGAAATTCACTACAGGGACTAGATAATATCTTGCAGGATAAAATTATCAGTTGGTGTCCATGTAGGTCCACCAGCATCATAAGCATCTGAATATCAGTTTGTTTGGGAATATAAATGAGAAAGTTCCACTATGTTCATGTCCTGTTTGTTGGAAACAGAGTGCTGAACAAAGTGGGTCTTTGATCTGTTCCAGCATCTTCTTGTTATAGGCTTAGAACTCCCATGGTTATTTTTTATTATTGAGTATAGTAGGAAGGAACCCTTGAACTTGATTCTAGTCTATCTAATAATAGAGCAGTAGATTTTAGAATTGGATTGTTAGGTAAAGGAATGGAAAACCCATTATGAAGATGGAGTATGGAATTAGTCCTAAGAAATTTGGGTGTTTTTTTTGGTTTCCATACCTAATACTATAAGATTCTGGCTCATTAGCAAAGGATGATTTTCCCTTCTAGAATTACCCCTACTGTACTGATGTATGTGTCCAGTTTGAAAGGCTGAGGGCTGTAAGCAGTGATACGACATCAATTTCTGAGTTCCTGTTTTCATGCAGGCAAAGCTGCTTATATTAATAAAACACTGATGATGCACGTTTATAATTGGCTGTGAATCTTCATTATTACTTATCCCTAGAGAAGATTCTTGGTCTAGCAAGAATTACATTTTAAATGATTATTACACCTCGTGGCTGTGAATTAACAGGCCTTTTCTGAAGTCTTGATTCGTTTATAACCACCTTAGCATTAAATGGAAAAAAATAATGCAGGTATAATTTAGGGAATTTCCATCTTTCATTCTTATTTATCTTAATTTTATGAGGCTTATGTCACATTCACTTGTGTAGGTCTACTTGTGTAATGTATGTAAAACCTTGGGTTTAGCAATCCAAAGAGTGATCTTCAGTTTGCTCTGGTGTACAGTATGTATTCTGGCATGTACTTGCTTTTTGGTAGTGTACACAATGTTTATTTTTATTTTTATTTGTATTGGGGAGCTACAGAATTTAACAAAGTGTAAAGAAATTGTTTTGGGAAGAGCAAATCAGTTTGCATTAATACATCCATTCAGATGTCCCTCATTTAGGCTTGTTTTATGAAATCTCTCCTTTTTATGTATAGTTTGATGATTATTAATACAACTTTGGGTTTGCTGAATTTCTCTACCTTTTCCCCACTACTTACCCTCATATATGCAAACAACTGTATAATAATTTCTACTGTGAAGAAAAGTGGAAACACTGAAATAGTTTGTACAGGTCATAGAAAGGTTACAGAGAGCCCAGGGAAAGAAAGGGATGGTTGAAATTGTGGGTTATAAAAGTAGATTGTGCTATCACACTTCTGAAGTTTTAAAGCCCAAAAGATGTAAAACCCAGAGGTTTCAAGCAAGGAGCGAATATTTTGGGTGGCCTCTAAAACTGGAAGCGTTGCTTTAATGTATCTGAAATCTGACAGGTCTCATATGTTGAAGATGCGTAGAATGCCTGCATGTTTTCGCAGTTTGGCTAGAAAACATTGAAGTCACAGGCGGTGGCAGCTGATGAAATAAATTGGAAATTAAGTTGAATGGAGATAATGGAAACAAATTAACTATGTCCCAATCTATGAACTAAGTCAATAGACTGGGGAAAAAACACTTTTTATAAAGAAACCAAATGGCTTTTATGTATATAAATAGAATTTCTGTGTTGTGAAACTGAAGGTGATACTTAGGACATTCGGTTTTTTTGCCAAAAGAAATCCTAAAAGGTTATAAACTAAACAGCACTGATTTCTTTTCCATCCTTTCCTTCCTTCCTGTATCTGCGTTGCATAGACATTATGTCCAGTTTGAGTGTGTTATTTCATTAACTTTGCCATTTTCTTCTCCTTCTGTCTGAAAATGAGGACCATTTATAGAAACATAGTACCAGATAATAACACCTGCCCATATTCTTTTGAATTATTTTTAAAATTAACCTATGTTGGTGCTATATTATATGCAAATGGTGCTAAGAGTATAAGACTAGATATTTTAAAATTATGAAAATTATCTTTGTCACACTCAAGATTTATTTCAGTTGGGTGTTGCTCTGTAGCTATCTTATGAAGTTCAGAAAGAATTTTGGAAAATCCTTTTCAGCTTACAGTTAAATAAAGGTGCTTTCATTAAAAAAAATGATGCATTTGAAGAGAGTTCAAAAGCACTTGAAATTTTTAACTGTTGATGCTTTATTCTTTTTTTACTGTTATTCACATTAAGTGCCCAATGGGCAAAGAGGCAAGAAAATAAATTTTATTAATGAAATAAACTGCTTGTGTCTGAAGTATCTGAATTCTTATAAGGATTTAATTATCCTCCTTTTGAAGATAATAAATGTTTGACTATCGTCTAATGGAAGTTGAATGAATCTATTAGTTATCGCAGTGAATAAAGGTAAGATTTAAGAACAGAGTAATGCAGAAACCCAACATGATGATCAGTTCACTTGCAGTTTGTCTTCATCAGAGTGGTTTCTTTATATTTTATTTAAGATATAACTTTTAAGACTAATTTCTTGGCAAGCTGTATTGGTAATGGAATTTCCTGAGCTAACATGATAGATCAAACCACCTGGCATTTCCTCATAGACCTGAATCAGGAATAGGTTTGTGTGGAAGTATCAAAAGGTGGAGCTCTTGTCTGTTGGCCTTGTGTTCATAAATACAATGTTCCAAGAATATATTACAAGAATGTTTATATTATTGCATTCTACCATTTGTTTGTGAAAAACTCTCCATTAGGAATTGTGTGGACCACAGATAATGTATTCTTTACTTATATTTGAGAAGATTCCAAATTCCAAAAGTAGCATTATTATTTTTAGGGAAATGGCTTATCAACTTTGAAGAAAATATGGTATCATACCGCCAATAACGATTGTCATTGTGGTGGTAGTGGTTTGGCTTGGTTTGGTTTTAAAAACAAGCTTATTTATTTTAAGTTAGTTGGTCTCGGTAAGTGGTGTTTTTGACTCAATGCCAAGAAGCTCTGCTTTTTATAATTAGTAAACACTCTCTATTCATACTGTTAATATAAGACAAAACCGTATTTTCTAGTACGGTAACTGAGCAGCATGCACGTAGCAAGAACAGAAGAACTACAGTTTAGGAATGCAAAGGAGAGGACCAAATATTGTCCAAATTGCCAAGATACCACTGGTATCTGGGACTGCTAATAAAAGAAGTAAGATGGAATGAAGGAAGTTTAATGAAAAGCAAAATTTGCAGTTAAGGGGAATGACAGAGATTGACTATGGGAAACTTGGCTTGTGAGCAGCAAGGGCGAAGAACAGTGACCAGTGCGATAGGGGAAAAGGGCATCACAATGTATAACACTTGGAAAATGGACTGTTAAAGATGATCAGCAAGAGACAGTTGAAAATGTTGTAACAATATTACTGGCTACAATATTTTTTTCCACAAAAGAAGTTTTTGATTTTGGCAGTTGAGAAAGAGCTCACAAACTGGGATTGGAACTGTATCAAGATTTTTGCACAGTGTGGCGCTTGGAGTTCAAGCCCTATAACTTGTCAACTAATTAATTTTGATAAAGCAAACCTGGCAATTATTACATATGAATGACCCGTTAGCTGCCATTAGACCAATCCAAGAGATACTGTATGTTTCAGACTTTGGATTAGGGGTAGATTCATTCTCCAAAAAAGTACTATAGTCTGTGGAGTCCACTTTACCTTTAGATGTATGCCAAGCTGCACAAATTTGAAATTGCCTAATCAGCGAAATGGTCCAACCTCAATATTAACTTTAGAGCTTTACATGGTATTCATTTTGGCAGTTCCTACTAAATGCATCATGGCAAACCTCATTAGCTATGATCCCTGCTGCTATGTATAGGACTGTCCTGTGAATTTCTGGCATTAGAAAGGTATCTTTGGCCTCTGTTTTTATCTAAGAATACCCTTCATCATGATTTGTGATGGCCTGGATGAAAAAGTCTTTCCCATTTGAACTGCAGAAGAACTTAGGTTAGTTGTCATTAAATATTTTGGAGACAACTTCCTTTTATTGGAAAAATTCCAAGATTAGGAAAGATATCAACATTTTTTTCATTATGCCAGCTTTCTCCAACCTGGGGCCTCAGGAAGACTTGGGACTTTAATTCCCAGAATTCCCCAGCCATACTGGGAATTCCAAAGGTTGTAATCCCAATATATCTGCAGAACACCAGTTTGGGAAAGGCTGGGATAGAGCTTTCTCCCTGCATTTTGGGAAAGAAACTAATGAAGAGCAGGAGAAAACTGTGAGATCATGTAGGAAAGATCAACACGTGATTGCAAGGAAAGATGATTGTTTGGACTTAGATGAGTTAAGTTTAACATGGTGGTAATGTAGAGAAAGGAGACTTTGGGATGGCAGATACAGATGCATATTATCTGCAGATAGGTGATACTGAAAGCTCTGGGCTTTAACAAGATCATTCTGGATCAAAACAAATTCTTGAGGATCCCCTAGAAAGCATGAGGATGAAGGAAGCACTTTGGAGTCCATTCTTAGACCTCCAAGGATTTACCAATTCATATTGGTTTTCAAATGGAAGCAATTACTTTGTCTACATCTGGGAAATTATCTGGAAACAATAGAGTAGAGTTGCAGATCTCCTGAACCAGTTCATCCTCAAGTAACTACATGTGGGACACGCTAAAAGAGGGCTACAGAAGAAGGGAGGCAGGTTGCTGTTGTAAGGATTGGGAATCTCCCTTGCCTTGTGTTTATAACAACGAGGGATTTGCTGACATCAATGCAAAGTCTGCCCACTTCAGAAACAATGCTTTCAAAAGTGATTTTGATCCTATCATTACAACATCTAACAGAAATCTAAAATCTAACAGAGAGAATTTCTCTAAAGAATGCAACATCTTGTTCCAGCCTCAGAGCTGTTTTGCAGCTTTTGAATCTATGTGCATGTTTATTTATTAAGGAAGAAAACAGATACTTTTTCTTGAAGTAAATATTGCCAAACAACTGTGTTCCCTTGTCAAGACAATTTATTATTGTACAGCTACGGTAAAGCCGCCAACACATTTCCTAGTATAAAGGAAGAACAACATATCTCTGCTGATGTTTTCTACCCACAACATGCATTTGAAAGCCTGTACAACTGTATTAGTATTAATTGCTATGTCCTATCCAAACTTTAAAGAATACATTTCCCAGTATTCATTCCTGAGAATATTGAGTGAAGATGATAAGATTTGACTGCTCTTCTTCCAGGATCCCCAGATTTTGAAATCTACCCAGAAACTATCGAGAGGATATTATTCTGTCCCCTTTGGGAAATAACACTGCAAACAGCTGTAGTCTCCATTGGCTCTGTTTTGTGCCCGGGGACCTGTTTGCAATTTAAGAAACTGTCATGAGTGCCATTCTGAAATAGCTGCTGAGGAGACCTGGCTCATCCCAAAGGAAATGAGCCTTCAATTAAGTGAATCTTATTTATTGATTGATCTGATTTATGGGGCTGCTTGTCTTGCCATATGTTTTGATCCCACAAAATATAACTGAATGATTTGTTCTAATACAGACTTTTGGCCCTACACTGTACAACCACGTTTCCAGTGCAGAGAAGGAAAACCTTCCCCAGATCACTTCTAAAATTGTTGCGTTTCTATAGTTAGAACTGATCTAGAAATAATTTTATCCTATTCTATCACACCCAAACATACTCCAGTTGTACCCCTCCCCCCAGTTGTATACCCCCCCCCCCCCCGTTTCTTCTTGCCCTTCTGGTTTGCTTCCCTCAGGCTGATATTGGAAGTAGAACCCTTGTTGGCCACCGCTCTGATTAGGTAGTTTTATAACAGAAACAAGACAACTTGTTAGTAATGAAGAAAGTCAGCCACCTCAAACCATGAGGCACAAGCTGTAAGTGTAGCAGATCCAACAGTCAAATCTGATGACTCTTCTCTCCCCTGCCTGCGTGTTTTGACTGGCTGAGACACACCTATTTTTTGGCATGAGGTGAGGTTGACACCTGTGTATTGCTCTTGTAACAGGCCAGTCTGATCTCTCTCCCTTCTGACCTTGGCTGATCTAGCCTTACACCACCCTCCTCTCCCAGATTAGGACCTGCCCATCCATTCATCCCTCCATCTCTCCCTCCCTCCTGCCACCTCCTTCCAGTTCTCATTTCTGATGATCTTTTACACCTGTAGATCATCAACTATCTAGATCAGTGCCTGGCTGGGGAATTCTGGGGGTTGAAGTCTGCACATCTTAAAGTTGCCAAGTATAAAAAATGCTGATCTAGAATATTTGCACACATCGCATACTCCCTTACACAGATACTCGTTGTAGGCTCATAGGCCACTGGCAGTCCATCAGTATCTTTTTTGTAGTTCCAGAGTGGATGGAAGGGTGGGGGAAGCCTCTTTTTTCCCCTTTTGGAGGGGTTAAGGCACAAATAGGGGCATAAGGCATAATTTTACCTTTCTCCTTGTTAGCTCTGTTAACTCTTAAGCTAACAGAAGTTGTATACCCTTGCATCACAAAACACGCATCCATACCTTTGTATAAAAAAGCAGAATACATACATTTGTCTCTCTCTTCCTCCTCTCCACTCATAACTTCTGCCTGCTCTGTGTAAGCCATGTTGCTCTTGAACATCCCTACTGCACACATTAGGTGTCCACAAACGTTGCCAACCACTTCAATGTCTCCCTGTTTTCAAGGAGAGGCTTTGACAGCTACAGGACAAAGGCATTTTTAAAGCCATGTTGGCCTTTAGCCTGGCTTTTTAAAAGTCCCTGACACTGTCTTTACAGAATAGCAGGTGAAGCAGCCCTTTTGTGTGGGTCCCTAACTCCTATGGCTTTGCATCTGTGCCCCCATTTGAGAGAAGCAGCTTTTTATTCTTTTAGGCATATGGATTCCAGCGCACTTTCTTATTGTTATTACATTGTGTTAATGTTATGAGAAGAAAATATGTTAGCCTGTAGGTGTTCCACCCTCTATCCTTTTGCATATATAAAGCCTCTTTCATTGGGATCCCCTTCTTGTAACACACCTTGCTCAGGGGCTTTTTGGTGTGATATTTTTGGCTTGCTCTCTCTGTTGCATGGCATTAATCTTGGAGAACATCCCACAACATCCTGCCTCTCTTTCCTTTTCTGATTCTGCTCTTCTTTCTGCAGAAGGTGATTTACAGCCTTAGCAGCAAGTGCAGACCAATGTGGGCAGTTTTGGAACTATACAAAGAGAGAATATATATGCATTCATTCTTCTGGAACAAACAGAAAGCTACCTGAAGGCACGACAAGCTAATACATTCTTAAATTAAACCTTTGTGCTCTAGACAGACTCTCTGCATTTTTCCCATTCTCTGTAGGTATGGTCTGCTGTAACTAAATACATATATGTCAATATTTATTTCACTTATTTACAAACCTCTCTTTCTTCAGCATATACAACCCAGATAGTCTCACAGATTTTGGGAGACCATTCACATTTACTCATAAGTCTCTTTGATCTCAGTGAAGTTCAGAATCAACATGGATAGTTTGCTCAGTGTATTGTAGGGTATCTTGGAAAAGATAACCATTGAAAACAGAATTATTGTGTATTCTTCATAGTATATCTAGTCCAAACGTACATTTCATCATGAACTACTACTATGGTAAGGCTAACATAACTAAAGAGTTGATGTTGTAATAAGGATGGCATTCTTAATTAGTTTTGAACTTGATGCAGTAAATGAAAGCCAGAAGAAAAGGAGAGGGGGCGCATAGTGATTTTATTCTACAAGAATTTGACATTTGGCCATATTCTTTCCCCCTTCTTTGAACAGAAAGTTGAAATGTCAAAATATTTCATAAAAGTATTCTTTAGAAATGTCTTCATTTGGAAGTGTCACCATGAGAAATGTCAGGAATTTCAGTCAATATTCACATGTGTGTGTGTGTGTGTGTGTGTGTGTGTGTTTTGTAAAAAAAATTCTGGGTGAGCTAGAATGAAATACTTGGGGTTTTTTTAGAATTATCAACAGCAAATGTACAGGTATACATTTCTTTGGAGTTTATCCTTTCCAGATGATAAATGTGGTTTCAGTGAAACTACATTTTAAGTACAAAGTCTTCAGATTGCAGATACTGTATATCTGGTCTGTTTAATTCAAGTTCAGTTTCTGTGTATTGAAATGAGGTTGTTTAAACTACTGTACATCTGCATTAAATTAAGTTTTAAAACAAGATATCTACTTAGTTTTTTTACCAGAAGCCAATTCATTAGTCAGACTGGGGTAAAAGACAAATAGTATAGAGATAAGCAACTTTCTGGGGCCAAATTCCACTGCCTAATTTCACACAATGACCAAGTGCACCGCAGGATAACCAGATCTCACTCCCAGATTTCATGGGATCTGGCATGAGAAATCACAAGATTTTGTCTGTTTATTATAGTTTTTGTATATTTCCAGTTTTCAGAATGGCTCCAGGTGATTTACAAATATAGATTGATAAAATTACAGATAAAATCTTGTAACAAACAATAAAAAGGTGATAAAAGCATCAATCCCTTAGAAAAAGCACATATGTCCTATGGGTGACAACCAGTCACACCCCAAAGGCCCCGCAGAATAAGGTGTTTTGTGTTCTGCTTTTGAAAAAGACAAGAAGATAGTAGCCATCCATGCCTCTGGAGGGAGGCTATTCCACAGGACAGGGCTGCAATCAAGAAGGTCTGCCTCCACACTTCTCTTCCACCAGCCTCTCTTTATTTGGTTGCAGGAAGGTCCCTTTGTAAGCTATTGATGCTGTTATCACGGATGTCTGTACCTGTTACAGCTTCATACAGTGGTACCTCTACTTATGAACTTAATCCGTTCCGTGACTCTGATCGCAAGTCAAGTTGGTCGCAAGTAGAAGTAAATTTTCCCATAAGGTTCAATGTAATTACCATTAATCCGTTCCAGCGTCCGCGGACCATGCGTCAGGGGCGGAAAAACGGCCACTGACCACGTGGAACGGGCAGAAAAATGGCTAGGGACCACGTGGAACGGGCGGAAAATGGCCGCGGACCATGTGGCACAGGCGGAAAAATGGCTGCGGACCATGTGGAAGGGGCAGAAAATGGCCGCAGACCACGTGGGACGGGTGGAAAAATGGCCGCGGACCACGTGGGACGGGTGGAAAATGGCTCATAAGTCGAGGCGAATTCGTAAGTAGAGGTAAATTTTTGGGGCCGGAGCTGATCATATCTTGAAAATTTCGTAAGTAGGGGCGTTCATAAGTAGAGGTACCACTGTACTTCTTTTCTTCTATTCAGCTGCATACAGGGAAATAAAACTAACAAAGCATCCAATTTCCATATAGGAATGGAACTATGTCATTGATCCATCTATACGGTACATTCATTAAAACATGATTGTACCTTCATGTCAGTCTAGAAAACACAATGAATTGAAAAAAGTCTTTGCCTTGTTTTATAGTTCTGCCCATTTTTTCTGCATAGAAACCATCTGGTGTAGTACATTCTTTTATCTTCTCGTCTATTGTTGATTCTTAGATAATAACATGGCATTTTTCAGAATAGCACAGACAAAATAAATGAATAAATATATAGATAAAATGCAGGTTGTTTGCCCCAAGGCAATTAAATTCTAACTTAATATGACTTTATTAAATTTCCATTAGAAGATTCATGGATAAAGTCAATAGCATTAAGACTATGCAGTGCTTTGGATGTGATTGGGAAGAGATGTTTGGACATATATAGGAGTGCAGATGTAGCACCTGATGAGATTTGCTAAGTAAGCTGCATTTGCAGCTGTACAATCTTAGAAAGTGATGGGCTTCTTTAAAATTTGCAGACCATTGCAGCCTTTGAGCTCCCATTGCATTGGAAGCATTTTCCCAACTCCAAAGTTTTGTATGGCCCTAAATAAGATTCCAGCATTGTACGTAATGCTAGAAATCAGAAACAAACTGGTATACTGAGCAGAATGTAAAAAGTGAATTTCTAGGAAATGGGAAGTCTAATGCCCTGTATATGCAGACTGTTCTGTATTTATTGTGCGCTGAAGCTTCTATCTGAATAATCTCTTAGCAAACAGAAAAACAAATCTTAGCAACTGCTCTATAATGAATGAGCATGTAATTATTCTGAAGATCCTTTTTTATCTATGGAAAATTTCTATGGATTACTGGAGGACAAATGTTTTAAAAAGTCAAATTGGTTAAATAAACCTTTTAAAGCTGTACTGTAAAAACAGATACCAAGGAACAGGCTTTTTGAAACATATTTTTGTTAATTTCTAGTTTTTCCTTAACAGATCTTCTTTAAAGGTTATAAATTACTCTTACTTGATTTATCTGGTCATATTAGTAATGTAATATTTACTCTTTCTCTGCCAAAGCTAGACAAATTTATTTCATATTTAGCAGTGCTAGTGTCATAGCCAGCTCAGACTCAGAAGATGAAGAGGAGTTACAGGAGGGTCATCAGTCTGAAGGGATTCAGCTGGAAGAGTCACAGGCAGGGAAAGCAGCATTTTCATACCCCCAGAAAAACCTGTTGCTATGTGAGTTCCTGTGGATCTCCTTTAGCAGATACAGGAGCAACTGGATCAAGATCCCTATGCATGCACTCAACACCAAGCCTTACAGAATGTAACCTCTGATCAAGCAAGCCCTTGGACCTAGGAACAAGAACCCCTCTGTTTCCAAGGTTGGTATTATGTTCCAGCTGGCCCAATATGCAGCAGGGTGTTTCAGCTATGTCACAATAGCCCAGCTGCAGGCCACTTTGGTCTTTTAAAGAACCTTCATTTAATTTTAAGAGATTTTTTTGGTGCCATGAATCTGGGACAATGTAAGTCAATGTCTCCTCATGTTCAATCTGTCACAGAGCAATAGATGTACCAGGAAGGCCATCAAGATTTTTGGTGCCATTGCCCACCGCAACATGTCTGTGGGTCACTGTATCCTTGAACTGTATAACAGATCTACTAAAGTCAAAAGGGAACATGACCACCTTGGTAGCAGTGGATGCTTTAACTAAGATGGCTCACTTCATAGCTTGCCCAGGTCTGCTCACAGCCAAAGACACCACTCAGCTACTTTTACAACATATCTACCATTTACATGGTTTAGCTGACCACTTGTTTTCAGATCATGGCCCACAATTCACTGCTAAGTTTTGGTAAGAACCTTTCAAAAGTCTAGGGGTCCAGATCCACTTCCACGCATCATCCAGAGTCAGATAGACAGATGGAATGGGTGAACAGAATTCTGGAGCAATATCTCAGATGTTTTGTTAACTACCAACAAGACAACTGGGCAGACCTCCTAGCACAGGCTGAGTTTGCTTATAATAATGCATGACATACCTCCAGCCAAATGATGTCTTTCAAGGTTAACTATGGCTTTCACACCCAATTCTTTCCACTGACGTCACCAGCTTCTGCTGTTCCAGCCTTGAATCAGCTCTTCCAGGAACTACAAGCAATTCATCAAGTTCTCCAAGATCAGTTATAGAAGGTCAAGGATGATTACAAACACTTTGCTGATCATCATTGCCAGGCAGGTCCATCGATAGCTGTGGGGGATTTAGTGTGGGTCTCATCTAAGTACCTTGCTACCTGTCACCCATCGAAGAAATTGGATCACTGCTTCCTGGGACCATTCCCAGTGAAAGCTATCATCAACCCAGTTGCTTTCTGACTCAAGTTACCTTCCAGTTTCTGTGTTCATCCTGTATTCCATCATTCCTTGTTGATTCTTACTGGAGCCACCAATCCTCATTGCTCCTCCATACCAGCCCCACCATCTGTTGTGGTTGAAGGGGAACATGAATATGAGGTAGCCCACATCCTGGACTCCCAGCTCCACTGGGGCCGCCTCCACTATCTAGTGGATTGGAAGGGTAGTGGACCAGAGGAGTGTTCCTGAGATGTCAATGATGTTCATGCTCACTGCCTCATAGGTACCCTGCCATTGATGGTACCCAGTGAAGCCCAGCCTTCAATCTGCAGGAGGAGAGCCCTGAGTGGAGTGGGGGGATAGTGTCATGGCCAGCTCAGACTCAAAACATGAAGATGAGTTACAAGAGGGTCATCAGTCTGAGGAGATTCAGCTGGAAGAGTCACAGGCAGGGAAAGCAGCGTTGCCTAGCAACCAGGAGAAGCAACCATCACTGGCCTCTGAAGATGAAGAGGTGGAACTAACACTTCCCCCCGGTGCAAGGACCCATCATAAAGAGAGGCAGGCAAGACTATTGGCCAGAAAGAACCCTGCCCCACCAAAGAAACAAACCCACCAAAGAAATAAAATATTGCCCCTATATAAGGAGAGCTATGTGCCTCCCATTGGGGACAACCTTCCATTTACCTCAGTGTTCCTCCACTCCCTAACCCGCCTTCTCAAGTAATGATCCTGAAATCTCATACCACATTTGTTTGACCCTCTAGTACCTTATTTACAGTTTGAACTCTCTCTTGCCTCTAATTTAAACTAGTTGAGTTTTTTGTGGTCTGTGTATTTTGGGTGTGAGGGACTATGACTGAAGTCTCAGAATTAGAGTTCTGTTAGAAAACCTTTTTAATAAAGATATAACACCTATCTGTGTGTCTGTGATTTCCGTGGGCCAGGCCAGGCCAGCTAATTCATCAACATTATCATCTTTTTACAACTTTCAGACATGCATCTCTATTTCATATGAATATTCCCCCAACTTTTGGGGGAAGGTGGTTGAGAAGGTAGTTGCGCAACAGCTTCAGAGGACCTTGGATAAAATTGATTATCTGGATCCTTTTCAGTCAGGATTCAGACCTGGGTATGGGATGGAAACAGCATTGGTCATGCTTTTGGATGATCTCTGGTGTGGGCGGGATGGGGGTTGTGCATCTGTCCTTGCCCTACTTGACCTTTCAGCAGGTTTTGATACCATCAACCATGGTATCCTTCTGGATCAGCTCAGAGGATTGGGGGTGGGTGGCATGGTGTTGTGCTGGTTTGCTTCCTTTCTCCAGGGTTGATTTCACTTGGTGGTGATTGGAGAGGAGAAGTCACTATCACCATGGGATGGGTATCATCAGTAGGCTGATGATACCTAGTTATATATCTCTGCCCCTAGCAAATCAAGCAATGCTGTGACTGTCTTATCCCAGTGCCTGGAGGCTGTGATGGTCTGGATGGGGAACAACAGGCTTCAGCTGAACCCTGACAAGACTGAGTGGCTTTGGGTTTTGGAGCCTGCTGGTTCTAGGACTATGCCATTTTTGGTTCTGGATGGGGTTACACTGCCCCAGACAGACCTGGTTTGCAATCTGGGGGTCTGTAA
Organism: Python bivittatus; assembly: GCF_059951505.1. NCBI lineage: Eukaryota > Metazoa > Chordata > Lepidosauria > Squamata > Pythonidae > Python > Python bivittatus. The sequence continues at coordinate 35,250,387 of NW_028277035.1, read as the reverse complement.
TGGTATGTGGGAATGACCTTGGGAGACGGGGGGAAAAGAAGTTGCCTAGGGAATGATCAAATAAGAAGGGGTGTAGCCCACAGCTGCATAACAGGCAGAGAAAGAAACTCAGAAAGGAATCTCACTAATGTATCAGGTGGTGAAAGAGTTGGTGGGAGATTTTACTGTTCTGATGCTTCCTTACTGTATCAGAGTCTCTACAGAGGGGATTGCAACAAGTCTTATGTGATATCTGAGTAGGATGTAGCAACTGTCCTGGGAAGGGAGTAGAAGGTTAGGGCAAAGGTACAAACAATATTAAGGAAAGGGGGCCCAATTTCTCTAGGGCAGCTTCCATGCTGGTTTTTCAGAGTTGATAATCTTTTACTATTGGCCATAATGGCTGGGGCTCTGGGGAGCTATAGTTCAAAAATGTAAAGGAGAGTTGCAGGTTCCCCACACCTGCCTTGGCGTGAGAGATCACTGGAGTTACAGAATAGGCAAATAAGGCATAGTGAAAGAATGCAAACTGCTCTGATCACAGGTAGCGCAGCCACTGAACCAGTATCAGGTTTTCAGAGCCTTCCTGTTTCAGACTCTCAAGACTGTATCCAAGTTTTTGCTTAGTTCAGTCTTAGATTCCCATTCTCTCTTACTTCTGTCTCTGAATTAATGAATGAAACTGCCCCAAATGGGGGGTTTGTCCTCCCAAGCAGATAGCTACTATATTTCTAATGCTGTAGATAAAAATTCTCAGCTAGTAGGAGTTGAGCAGCTTTTATATTGTTGACCAATCATTATAAGTTACTCCAGTACTGTACTTTTTCATGAACAGGTAAGATAAAAAGCGATGGTCGCTCTTTCTGTTCTATTGTTCTATGGTCTTCCTGGTTGTTTTCCCAATCTGTAGATACAGTAAATAGGAAGCTGGATGTCAGCTATATTATGGGGTTGAGTATCTTATGATCAGAGTTTTATAATGGCATTTGATGCTGTTCACACTATAGTTTTAAGCACTATACAACTTTTATCAGCCAAATAGCAAGCCACAATTTACACTGGTTTCAATGACAGGAATATTACCGCACATGTGTTTTTCTATGGTTTTCCTCCATGAGATGCATGGATTGCTCTGGAACCATGTGTGAATTTTGCATGGTAGAAGAAACATTGGGTGCCCCAATATTTCCAGCTTGAAATTTGTAATACTGTACCTATGTGTTACACTCCATTTGTACATGGACGATGGAGCAAACTCATTATGAAAAAATGTGGCATACTGTTTATCTTAGCTTTTCTGAAAAAGCTAAGAGGATGAACATACATTGAGAACATACATTTGGGGGTGGAGTGGGGCTCCTACAAATGACTGATTCATGGGTTAGAAACACAAATGTAGGTACGTACACTGCCTTGAGATGACCAAAAATGAAGGTGGGATATAAGTCTAATAAAAAAAATAGTAAAGTAATAGTAGTAGTAATAGTAATAGTAATAAATAAATATAGACAATATAAGTATATTGTATGGTGATGTCTGCCTGTAGTAGTAGTAGTAGTAATAGTATAGTAGTAATAGTAATAAATAAATATAGATTGTATATTGTACGGTGATGTCTGCCTGGTACAAAGGCCACATGCCACACTTATCTTGATAGGAAGATAGATGTTGGTGGGAAAGAATCAGTGGCCATGGCTATAATGACAGAAGAAAGGTAATCATGGCTTCCGGGAGAGATATGGCGAAATGAAGAAAGCTCTCTGAAAGCAGAGCTGACAACCATGGCAAAGACCAAGGAACCGGTGAGTAGACTGGTTCCTTGGAACCTCTCTGGATAGGGAGAGGATGGGAGATCGCCCACATGTGCTCCGGACGGCTTTTCCTCACAAGAAGACCACAGGATAGCTGTTTTCCATGGGTTTGAATGCCAGGAGACTATGGGATCAGCCATCTTGCTCACAACCGCAGCTGAGACTTTTTGAAAAGTCTTGATTGGATGAGTTTATCTTCATCTCTGCACAAAAGAAAAATTAATTACAAGCTTAAGACCATAAAGAATTTGAAGTAAACAGCAAAAAGCTAAATAAGATTTTGATCTAAGAAAGTTATAAATGGATTAAGGGTCCAGATAAATTTGGAAACTTGACTTTTACTATAAGATTTTGGAATTAACTATAAAAAATAAACAACTTCTCATGGGAAACAAGACTTATTTTGGTTATCCTGGCAAGTCATAACAAAAATAAGTGATGATTTTAGAAACTGGATACTAGAGGGGACTAAAGATTTTAAGCAAAAGAAAAAAAACCCATAAGCTTGATGTCAGTTAATACTGGGACTTACGAAATGACACAAAACATAGCATCATAAATATTAAAGGAGATCTTTGAAGAATGGAGCCAGAAGTTAGTAACTACAATATCAACACTGTCAGTAATGATGTCTGCTTCTATGGATAAACGTATGTCTAAAAGATGTTAATGAAGGAATGACAGATGTGGAACAAATTTTATCTGACAAGATGAAGTACAGAGTGCAGAACTGCAAATGACAGGCCAAGAGAATGATTTGGAAAAGGACTCTTTACTGGATATACAAAACGAATTGGCTGAAGTTTTAAAAATTAAAAAGAAAATACAAATGGTACACACAACTGATTATTTGATAAGCTAGACTAATTTTTGCCCCACTCAAAGTTCTGGAGTTGAGTATTTTTATTCTGCAGGCAAAGCTTGAATGTGTATGCATGCAAGAGCGAGAGCGGGGCGGTTCTCATATTAATGTAAGCTGTGGTTTGGTTAAACATACAGTAGTTCACTGAACAAATAGCAACCAGTTGGATGATATCAGTAGTGTCTGCATGGGGGGTAGTGGTGTTCAGAACAAGCAAAATGGCAGTCGTAGCATTGGAACCGAAGTTCCATCTCTTTTGTATGAGTGTTGATGTCATATGCACATACCACATGCAGGGCCTTGATTGTGACTCTATGACTACCAGGTTGCCTGTTTTCATCCCCCTATGCATGCTGCTGGTTCCTATGGATATTGGAGCAAGCCAGAATCAAACAGACTATATTATAACAGAGTACAGCGTGTGAACCGATTGCATCTGTGACACATCAGCTGTTTGCAGATGTTATATAGACAATGGAATGGAAGAGGAGAATCAGGATTATACCTTGACATTGTGATCTGCAGGATTCAAAATCATTGCTTGTAAATCACCTTGTGTTTTATGGTCATTCCAGGGAAAACATATAATTAAGTCTTAAATATATTTCATTTATTAACCACATTTCTATCCCGCCACAATCCAAAGATTCGTGGAGGTTTTACATAAAGTATAAAACCAAATAAAAACATTAATATAATTATAAGCAATAAAAGAATCCCACCAAACAAAACTACATACAATAAAGAGAATACAGATGTCTCAGGAAAAGGCTGTCCAGAACAACTTGGTTCCCCAACATTGGCATTGCCATCAAAAAGCAGTGCCTCCTCACTTCAGCCCCTCAAGTTGAGGGATCAGTAGAAGTTTCTTTGTACCAATAGAAGCAAATATGTGTGGCTCAGGGTTGAACTGTGGAATCCTTGGGGTTCTCTGAGCTTGGTTGTTTTCTTGCAAACGTTTCGTTACCCGGCTAGGTAACATCTTCAGTGCTAGAATGGAATGGGGTTTGCTCTCTGTTTATATACTGTGGCATGCCCTGCCAGTATTGGTGGGGGTGAGGGTTTTGTTTTGTTTTATTTTTTCCCTCTGGTAGTCCCTTGATTAAGGTATTGTTTACTGCTTAGTTGGTTTGTGTGCTACGGAGATGCCATGTGGTTGTAATAGTCTGTTAGAAGTTTCTGAGACGTTTCTGATGTATGGCAGTGTGAGCCTTTTCATAGCTTGCGTTGGTTGTGTTGTAGTAGGTTGAGTGTCAGGCACTTTTTGATAAAGTTGCATAGATGTCCATTTTGTTGGAAAACGTTGTATAGGCGGTCTGTTTCCTTTTTCTGCTGTTCTTGGTTGCTGCAATGCGTTTGTGCTGTTTGAATAATGTTCTTACACAGCTCTTCTTGTGGGAGGTTGGGTTGTTACTTTGGTAATGGAGTACTTGATTAGTGTGGGTTGTCTTCTGATAGACTTGGGTTTCTAATTTGCTGTTGTTTCCTCTGCTGATGAGGATATCCAGGAAGGGTAGCGTGTTGTTGTTTTCTGGTGAATTTCATTCCTTTGAAGATGTTGTTGATGGTTTCATGTGTCTTCTCTAGTTGTTCCTTTTTTATTATAACAAAGGTGTCATCTACATACTGGATCCATACTTTAGGTTGTATGTGTGGAAGTGCTATAGTTTCTAGGCGTTGCATTACAATCTCTGCTATGAGTCCTGACAGTGATGATCTCATGGGTGTGCCTCTGATTGTTGGTATATTTGTCCATCAAACTGAAAATTGGTAGTGAGGCAGAGGTTGATGAGGTCTATGATTCTGGGTATTTTGATCTGGGTGTATTTGGTTAGGTCAGGTGAATTGTGTAGTACTGCTGATATGGATTCTTTCGCTAGTTCTGGGTTTATGGACGTAAAGAGTGCTGTGACATCAAATGAGACCATAATTTCATCTTCATCTATGTGTACATCTTTGATTTTCTGGAGGCACTGTAGTGAGGAATTGATAGAATATTCACTCTTCTCTGTGAGATGTCCAAACTTTTTTGTCAGTTCTTTCGCTATGTTGTATGTTGGAGTCTCTGGTAAAGATACAATTGATCGGAGAGGTATGTCAGGCTTGTGTATTTTTGGTCGTCCATAGAAATGTAGGAGGATGGGTCTACTGCTTTTCATCCACCACTGTTCTTTTTTGATCTGGCCTTTCTTGGTTAGGGCATTAAGGGTTCTCTTGATTAAGTTGTCTAGTTTCTGTATTGGGTTGGTGTTAACTGGGATGTAGGTTTCTTTGCCCTCTAATAACTTTTTGGCTTTTTGCAAGTATAGTGATTTGTCCATAATAACTGTGGTTCGGCCTTTGTCTGCTGGGAGGATGATGATGGTTTGGTCCTCCCTTAGGCTATTGAGGGCTGCTCTGTCCTTTTGCTTTGAGTTGGTGCTGATACTGTGTTCTTCTGATCTGTGGTATGATTGTCTGTCTTATGTTTTCTTGGGTCTCTGTGTTAAGTCCTGCAGTTTTAAATGCTGCTTCTAGGGCTGCACAGAATTCTAGCTGATTAGCATTTTCCATGTTATAGTTGAGGCCTTTCTGGAGGATATTGTGTTCTGCAGTAGATAGTAGTCGGCTGGACATGTTGATTACCCATTCTGGTTCAGGTACCTTTTTGTTTCTGGGGTTCAGTTTGAGCAGTTTAGTTTGAAGTTTTGTTTTTCTTTTCTCACCTCGTCTTTGGGATGTGTTCTTGATGGTGGTTGTCAGTATATTTGTATGCTCTGGGGTCACACTGTTCTCTGTCTTTTTAATTGTCAGTTTCCTGAAGGTTTCCATTCTAGTCCCACAACATGCAAGGATCCTTTTATTTTCAGAAAATTCACACTTCATGGGCTTTATCTGGCTGCGCAAGAATTTTTAACTCCAACACAGTATGTGATTCTGGTGTTTCTAGCTACTGTTAAATCTGTAAAAAGTAAAGGTGTTGCATGAGACTGAATTGGGCTGGAAACATCTGGTTTAAACAGCTGCCAGAGCTCTGGCTTCTGGAAGCACTCCTGTTTGCTTCCTTCAAATGCTGCAGCCATGGCTTAACAAGGTAAAGTTCCTGACAAATTGAGTGTGACTCCTGGTGATTTCATTGATTGTATTTATCTATATAGTTTTCTTGGCAGCAATATAGAAGTAGCTTGCCATTGTGTTCTCTCTTCAGAGTTTAGCCTATAGCCCAAGAATTCCCTAGGAGCCTCCTGTCCAAGTCCTACATAGCTTCAGAGTGCAGACAAAGTTGGCTACGTATTAAGTGTCTGCTGAGACTCAACTCCATGGCAGCTTGTACTGTCTCTGCTGCTACTGTTGCCCACTTCCTTTTCCATGAAAGGACAAATAACTTTCTTCCTGTCCCAAGAAGGCAACAGAAATGGTGGCACAAATCGTAGTGAGACCATATCAATCAAGATAGGCCTGGAACTCATAGCCATTCCAGCATTCTTGGTAGTATTTTCTTCACCAGGGATGCTGGGAGTTGTAGTCCTAGCCTTATCACTAGTAAGAATCTACACTAGTACAGTCTGGTCCAGCCTTTGTTGCCTTGCTTGTCATCCTCTTTGCTGCAGGTGAATTGCTGGGGAACATGGTAGTAGCAGAGGCTATGGGAAGTGCCAAGGTGGACATTTTTCAAGTATTTGCAGCCTTTTGTGATTGTTTGAATCATGTCCTTGCAAAATCATGTCCTTGCACTACATTTTTGTAGTGTCTGCAATAGCTTTGTTGTTGCCAGCAAATATTAACTCTGCCATATTTTGAGTTTTAGGAAGAGTGCCAGCAGACTTCTTTTAAACTTACTTTTTAAATGTGGTTTTTTTCACCTGGTGCTTTATAATGTGTTCAACAATTTGTTATCAACATAATGTCTTTATGACACAGGTATTGGTTTCTTGTTTTTGAATCAGTCTGCATCATTTTTCAAAACAATACTACAAACCTTCTCCCAATAGAGAAATAACTTCTTAGATGCAGCTATTAGTGTTGACCTTCAACCGTAATAATTTATTTCATTTTATTTCCCTGTTCTACTAGGAATATAAAGATGGGAACTGCTTCCCCCCCCCCCCCCAAAAATCAAGATCGAATCAAGGTCTTATAAAAAGATTATAGATGGTTTGAGAGGAGGAAAAAAACCCAGCAGGGACTATTAATTTGAATGTGCACTAATGTATATGTACTTTGCCAATTATAAACATAATCATGTATATTTATAAATATATACATTTATGAGACTTAACGTAGTTTTCCTTTAGTCTTTACCTTGCTAGATGTTTTTTAGCTTCAAGGTATGTATGTATATGTGTGTCTGTGAATACATACATATATACACACACACATCTATATAAGTATATACATCTATAATCTTAATATGCTACTTCATATATATGAAGCAACCTGTTACCCTTTTTTTTTTAGATGAGATTTTTATGCTCTTTTCTGGGCCATTGGTTTAAGTTTGGCTCTTTCCTTATTTGAGTATTACTGTTACAGTGGCCTTGTAGCTTTGCTCCAATGCAGTTTCTTTTAGACCAGGAGGAGGTAAACCACTGGGATCATTCCAAGGACTAAGACTGTATTCAGTTCTGTGTGGCAGGGTGACAACTGCACTCAAAAAATTGTGGTCACTAAGAAAAAGTGGATTGAACCAAAAAGGAAAATTAGACGAATGAATTAAATAGCTGAATTAGTCAAATAAATCTGCCGGCCCTTATACTAGGCAGACAGTGCTATTAAGAGATCCAGAAGAAAGTTGCAAACAGATAGGAAAACACCTTTTTATATATACTTTTGTCACCATTGTCCAATGTTTCTTGAAATGGAAGAGGAATAGTTTCAAAACATGGATTTAAACACACACACATACACTTTTGTCACCACTTCTCTAAATATTTCTGGTTGCATTGACACAGCATGCTTGGCCTACTTAGTGAGTTAATCCATTTGCTGGGGTTGCAGAATATGTAGAATAATAAACTCACCAAAGAAACAAGCTTCATAAACTCACTAAGCCATTGAAGGACTACCCTAGGTTAAAATTAACCAAGATTAGCATGACATTTTAGTGCAACCACTCAGTCTTAAACTGAGTTGCTAAAGTGTACTTTATGAACATGTATATATCATGGATTCCTATACACATCTGCTAAAAAATCAACTCTGTCAATGTGGCTTATACACAGATTGGTCAAAGAAGAGTGCAAGTGAAGTGTGCTTTCCACTGTCTTTAGTTTTTTTTTCTCACAGTCCTATTTTCTTTCCTGCTTCTGATATCCAGAATCTGCTGAGACTTGCCTCTGTTTGCCTCTGTGTTTTGTTCATTCTGCCTGAAGTGTCAAAAACTTCTCATTACTGTTGCCATAGCACAGATGGGATGCAGAAAGAGCAATCTAGCAATGTAAATCCCTTCATTAAAAAATTAAATTAAAAATGGTCTTGTCCTAAGCTACAGTATTAGAGCCTATGAAAAGATAGTGCTTTGGAAGAAACCAGGCAGTGAAGAACCATAACAAAGTGGGGCCTGCAATGAGGCATTGAAATAAAGAATAATCCTCTTTTCAGGTTACTTCCTTACTATTCCACCCTTTGTTTTCTGTTTGTCACCCCACTGCACTGGGCATGCTCAGGCATGCATCTAGCTGGCTGGGGCTAACTGGAACTGGAGTTCAACAACGGAAGGGATACAGGTTGCTGTCTCTTGGCTTAGTCCAATGCCATATTCAATCTTCAAAGATGATGGTCCCACTGCTCTTCTTTCCCAAGCATATCACAGAGTAGAGGGTTGGCATCATTAGAGAAGGCAGGTGCACACAGTCACTTTTCATTGGTTCTGCAAGAGCTTTCTGCATGCTGACTGGGGATTCTGGATACTGTAGTCCCCATGTATTTATTGCGGAAGGTTGTCCTACTATCTTGGTGACTATAGTAAATAGTTGAGCAGAGTCATTTCAAAGATGCATGTATCCCTTTGACTACATGAGTTTTCTTCCAGTCTTGTAATCCACACGGTTTAATCTCCTATAACTCATGAAGAGGGGAACATTCTCACTATTTATGTTTATATATTTATTTTATTGTTAGTCATCTTGAATCCCCTCTGGGTTGAAAGGCAGGAGATAAATTAAATATGTAGTAAGAATAATCAGTTCTAGAGACCTAGACATTCTGATTCACTTTTGATCTTTTTCCCAAGATCAGAATGGGCATTAAGGTGATAGACGAAACATGTTAGGAAGCATAGCTCTACTTCCTTCCCTCAAATTATTTAGATTACATGAAGCACTCCCCCCCACCCCAGCCCTTTGTGTTTGTGTGTATGCTCTGGGAAGGAAAGAGCACTGAAAGAGCAAACTGTAAGCTCAATATCTAACACAATAGAATCAAAGGTAAGCTTTGATAATATGCAAGCAGAATTGAATTTTTCAAACTTCCATAGTTCTTTGAGCTAAAAGATGAAATATAACCTTTCCCATTTCTCATATCCATACTCATATCCCTAAGAGGGACAGTTACTCACCCTATGTGCTGATCTGTTTTCAGAGGGTACTTATGAGTAATGTTTCTCAACCTTAGCAACTCTAAAATGTGTGGACTTCAACACTCAGAATTCCACAACCAGCACATTCCCAGGTCCCCACATTTTAAAGTTGTCAAGGTTGAGAAACACTGCTTGTAAGCCATAACAGTGAAGAAGGTAGAGCAGTGAGATGATGAAGCTGGTAAGAAAGACCACTAAGGACAGCTCCTAGTGATTTTTAAGCCTCTACTTCCAAGCCACACCTTTTAAGCTGTACCTCATTTCCTGGTACATGGGATAGTGATAGTAATGACATCATATGTTGGAACAGGAAGACAATTCATTAATATATGTTACTCTGGCAAATCATGGAAGAGATAACAAGGCTTTTTAATTGTTTATGGCCATTTTGCATACAGGAAATCAGAAAATGAAATAATTGTGGGCCCCCACACTAACTGTTTAAGTGATAACATATCCTTGAATGAGTATTTGTGTTTTTAAAATAAAAGGTAAAGGTTATAGTTAAATTTCTGACAATATATTCTACAAACTGAACGTATGCAGGCAAAAGTTAACATTGCAGAAATCATTGGAGCTTACTTGTAGGTAATAAGATTGTTTCCTAGGCCTTTAAATTTAATTATAAGATGTCTAATATGGGTGTACTTATTTTGTCATCTTCCACCATATTTATGCAATCCCTTGGCATCAGTATAGTGACTTCATATCACGATGGCAATATTTTACATTTTAGGATTATGTCACGCCTTATGAAATCAGCAAGGGCATAGACATTTACCATTTGTCAAAGATGGCCTTGCCAAGTATAATTCTACCCATTGGGTCTCAACATTTAGAGAAGACCTGCCAAGAGTCCTGTCCCCATATGAGATGCAGGGGATAAATAAGATGTGAACTAGGCATTCAGGCATTGTGTCTGGAACATGCTGCCCTTAGAAGAACGCTTGGCCCCAACCATCCTTTCATTCTGGACTGTCCTGAAGACCATTTTATTTATATTTTATAATAAAGTGACTATGGACCACCATTAGTTCAGGCTTGTGATGATGGCTGCTTTACTGGGGGTTGGAATATTGTGTTTTTGTTTTTTGCTTGCTTTGGTTTGTATTTTGTATGTTGTGCACCAATTAGAATATTGTGATTGGGATGATAATACAAACACTATGAACTAACTGACTGACTGACTGACCGATAATCTCTTTCATATGCAGGAACATGGATACAATATAGGTTTTCTGTTATATGTGGTTAAGAAATGTGTTGCCAGACTGTGAAGACACATCTATATGAAATTTTTCATTAATTTCACCATGTATTTTTGAACAGATGATCTTGAAATCTTATTCTAACGTCTGTCTCCTTTATACTGCTTTCCCAAACATGGCCACACTGACTGGGAAGTTTGAGGGCTGTAGTTCCAACCTATCAACCAGTTTTTCTCATCTGAGCAGTTATCACCCATTGATGTTCTTCAAAATTTAGGCATTAGAGAAACTGAGAAATAAATCATCCTTTATTGTGAATGGATCCTATATATTTTACAAATTGCACCTTTCCATTTTCAGGCTGATAAGGAGAAAGTTTATCTGTGCTTCAAGCAGCTTTCTCCCCCAATTTTGCAGGAGTTGCTGAAACTCAAATTGGATGAATTCACTTTCTTTAGATCTTAATCGAAACACACTTGTGAGGGTGATTTTCTTTTCTTTTTCCTCTGTTGGTTTTTCAAGAGATGGGATGGAATTAAGATTGGGAATACTGTTTTTTAAAAATGGCACTTACTGTGCCCATCTTGCAGCTGCAATAATCAAGCTGAGGTCCTTTGCATCTACATTTATCATTTTCATTCCTAAGTATTAACAGTTCTTTTTCACTTTAACATTCAGTACCTGCCTGTGCTTGTGAGCTGCCAGGTTACCCGCTTGCCAAGGTTCCTTATTTCACACTTCTCTTCTTGGGCAAAGACTGTTGCTTACTTTTTTTCTAAGCCAAATGCAAATGGCATTTCAGATAGTACCATTCTGTAATCATAATGAAAACACCATAATGATGATATGGTTTATGCCAGGGTTGTCCAAACTTGGCCACTTTAAGATGAGTGGACTTCAACTCCCAGAATTCCCCAGCCATCCATGTTGGCTGGGGAATTCTGGGAGTTGAAGTCCACTCATCTTAAAGAGGCCAAGTTTGGACAACACTGGTTTATGCATTAAACCTATTGATAATATTAATCCAAAAACAATCCATATGATGATGCTATGGGCTATTTTACTTTAATAAAGTGAAATGAAATAAAATATGCATTAGATTTATTGAAGATATTAATACAAAATTAAGTCACATTCTGTTGGTGTAATACATTACATTTCAATTTTACTGTTAGCTGTTTACTTGCAGGAGGATAAATATTATTAGGTCCGGCTACAGGTTTCAGAATTGGCGGCGGGGGGGGGGGGCTTGAGTATTCTGCTGTTGGGATTCCTATTAGCTTCCGTCTGGTGAACTTCCTAAATTGTGGATCACAGGTGCCGATAGCATGATTACACTGTTGTGGCACCATTGGTATAATTAATATGACAAAGCCAATGTGTTGAGAAATCTTATCCCTCTGCTAAGGACCCTGTGCTCAGTAGCGGAACGTCCTGTTGTTCAATAGGGAGCATAGTTCCGACCTCTCCTAAGCACACTGGGGTTCCCAGGTGAATTGCTCCATCTCAGCTCCTAATGTATATACACTGGGCATGAAGTGAATATCTTTAAGAGGATAATACTACCAAGCTCAGGACCAGGTACAGGGCTGGGTTCAGCCTTGCGTGGTTGCCCTCTTCTAATCCGAAAATGAATGATGCAGCGAGAGTTGTGGTAGCAGCTGTGGACATAGTCTTAGGCCTAAGACTAGTGTGGGAAGCATCAGTTGCCTATTCAGAATGGAGCAATAGAAGCACTGGACCGAGATAAGATGAACACGTATGCTATGTGTATGCCTGTATGAATGTATGATATGGAACTCCGAGATCATATAATGCATATACCATTACTGAAACAGTATATAGATATGTGATAACTTACTTTTAATGTAAAGGGTTTGCTTCTTTTTGTGCTTTCAAGTGAATCATGACCCCTGCCAATTGCCTACACAAGCCCCTACAGTTTTCTTTGCAACTTTTTTCAGAATGCCTTCTTCCTCAGCCAGCAGGATTAGAATTCAACAGTTTCCCAGTTTCTAACTTGGTGCCTTTAACTGCTATACCAAACCAGCTGTCTAATGTAAAGTCGTTGGTATTTTTCCACATCATAACATCAAGACCATGCAAAAGAGCTACTAACTCCTTGAGGAATGACATATTTATTGAGGGGTAAGCTTAGGACATGAGAAATATGGTCTTTAAGATACCACAAGATCCTTGGTTTTTGCCATGTAAGGCTTTATGGCAACTCATCTTTCTGTGCTCAGGATTTGCTATATCTTGGAGATGGAAGGGCATATCTAATGGAAGCTCACAAATATACACAGATGCTTGTTCAGCAATGTAGAATTATATGTCCTTTTTTCTTCCTGAATGAGATGTGGCATCCATTGAGTTCTTAATATTGATATATTTCTGTGGTGATCCACTGGGGCTCCCCATGTTCAGGATGCTGAAAGAATCATTGCACAAACACACCACTGAAATCCATACCTTATTTTTTTTCCTCTCTTTTTGAAGAATCTTTTTCACTCCTCAAACAAGTTTGGGATTGTATTGGAACATGTTTGAAAAGAATTTGGGTGGCTTTACCAGTAATCAAGTTATGGAGTATTGGCAGAGAATAGCTTTTTAAACCCCTTCCATTGGCCCTGTCAGTGTATAGTCCACACACAATTAATCCATGTTGTCTGAAATTATAAATCTTCAGTGCAACTCAAACTGTTATAAATAACCCAGGCATGTAAACTGGGGATATATTGCACCCCGAAAGGCAACATGTAGAAGACACACTGCTCTCCCCTTCCCTCAGGATTTTCCCAGCTGGTTGACAGCATGCATCCATAGTGGTACAGCAACCACAAATTTACCCCATAGAATTTTTAACTATTGTAATAGTAATTCGTGGGAGCAACCTACAACCCAAGGCCTTTGTGGGGAAGAATTGTTGTACAATTATATAGATTACATACCTAGATCTTTCTGGAATTACCTCTCTGATTTATGGGGATGTGATCTGGTGTTGGCAGTGAAAGATTTAGCCATGGGGTGCATTTGCACATGTCTGGATGTTATCCTGGATTTCTATGGTTTATTATGACTGCAAGAGTTGGGTTTCCACAATGCAAAGTTTAGAGACTTTCAGCATAGGATAAGCAGATTCCAAACTGAGTGCCAAGGAGTTTTGTGGCCCACATACATTTGGAAAACCTAGTCCTCTTGTCACTTTAATGTGCTGGCTATGAATTACTGCTGACTGATCCATGAGACTTGCGCTGGCAGAGAATGCTAAGGTTTGGATTACAAGCTACTGGGCCATCCTGTCAAACCTCTATTGCTAAAAGTAAATTTTTCTAAAGACTGAAGACATAGCCCAACGTAAATAATTTCACTTTATTTGCTCAGGGTAGTCCCCTACTTATTGCAGAAAACAGAGCAATAGATCACTGCAGTATTACTCTGGGAGATATGTTTATACCATGTAAAGTGCTAAAGTCTCAGTCCTAAAGGCACTATGCAAACGTAAACGTTTGTTTTAAAAGCTTGAAAGAGAGTTTACAGAACTTTAAATGAAATAAAGAAAGCACATAGTTTAAGTTTAAAACTTCCTTACCAGACCCTCCCAACCGAAGGCTGCATAAATTATTATAGCTCTATGCTAATAGAACTTATAGTCAGAACGTGGCAGACAGTTGCAAGGTTCAGTGTTTCTCTTACACGAAAGGTGGGGCAGGAGTTTGAGAAAAATAAATAATGTGTAGTATTTTCAAGCAATGTTTACAAGTGCAGGAAAGTGCATTTTATCAAAAGGCTGTAATCTCATGCCTACTTCAACCCTATTTAAGCAATATGCATGATTTGGTTACACTACTGTGAATAAGAGTGTTAGAGCCATGCACGGTAACCCTGCCCCCAGCATCAGCCCCCAAGAATCAATGGGACTACCCAAGGGGTCAATGTTGTTATTGTTATTATTATTATTAATAGTAGTAGTAATATTAGTTAAAGTAGTATTTATTAAATTATTTTCATATAATAAATAATAGGAACAATTGATGAACAAGCTGAAACTTAATGAAGGGACTGATCAGCTGAAGAGCATGGGGACCCCTGATCTACATGGCAGCATTTTTCAAGGTTCCCACTCATGCAGGAGGTTCAAGCAATCATGAGAGAAGCTCTCTTATAGTGCGTCCTGATGAAGACATGGGGAATGGGGATAATGAGGATGCTATTACCAATGGCGTGAGAGAGGCACTGCATGCAACTTTGTGCCTCTTAGTTATTCCGTGGCACAACTAAGATATAATGCATGCTTACCAGATATTAAGGGCTACAATTCTATACCAGTTTTCTGGAGAGCATGTCCTTAGGAATCCAATGAAACATTTTTCTGACTGATCATATAGAAGATTGTATCGTTAAGTGAATTAAAAACCTAACCATATACAATGCAGATATAATTAAAGCCAACTCAATGGGAAGAGGGATTGCATTATTCTTGAATGAAGGTTTACAGGTAATGTGGTGATTGTTTGAGTCATACTCGTTATACTTTAATCACTATGTCCCCCATCCCAACTTTTGATAGTTTCTGTTTTAAGAATGGTATACAGGGAGATGTTGTTATTCTCAGAAATGATTGTTATCTTGCATCTTTCTCTAAGCCAAGAAAGGCTGCATAAAACATTGCCCTTACATCTTGTTTATTACCCAAGGCACATACCCATTTACCCAGCATTCTCTACTCTGATTGGCAAAGGAGGGTATCAGGCACAGGATATTTCAAATTTGGATACTTGAGATGCTGAAAGTGCCAAAGTTTGAACTTGGAACCTTCTGTATGCATTAATTCTAGTCAACACATTCACAAGACTGAGGTAGCCTATGCAACTAATAAAAAGAGAGCCAGTTTGGTCCAGTGGTTAAGGCACCAGGCTAGAAACCAGGAGACTCTGAGTTCCAGTCCCATCTTAGGCATGAAAGCTGGCTGGGTGACTTTGGGCCAGTCACTCTCTCTCAGCCCAACTCATCTCACAGGGTGGGGAAAATGTTGTGGGGAAAATAGGAGAAGGAAGGCGTTCACTACCTTGAATTATTTATAAAAATAATAAAGGCAGGATAAAAAAAATCTAAAAAATGTGCTAAATATTGTGTACATAGATAATGGATTAATATTAACTGGTTTATAAAGCCAGTATTTAGTAAGGTCTTCAGTGCCTTGAGGAAGGTTAATAGGGTCATGGCCATCTGGATCTCCAGGGGGATGTTGTTCCATAAAGTAGGCACTGCTACTCAGAAGGCATGGCTCCAGGCCCAACAAGATGATTGTTTGATAGAAGGGACCCAGAGCATGCCCATTCCTGCTAGATTTAGTTGGGTGAGCAGAGACAAAGTTTGATATATAAGTGTATTGTCGAAGGCTTTCACGGCCGGCATACGATGGCTGGTGTGGGTCTTCCAGGCTGTGTGGCCGTGGTCTTGAAGTTTTGTTTCCTAACGTTTCGCCAGCACCTGTGACCGGCATCTTCAGAGTGCAGGAGCACAGACAGGAGCAGTTCAGAGAGAACTGCTCCTGTCTGTGCTCCTGCACTCTGAAGATGCCGGTCACAGGTGCTGGCGAAACGTTAGGAAACAAAACTTCAAGACCACGGCCACACAGCCCTTTGATATATAAGCTTGATAAATATGAATAAACCTCCACAATCCAAATGACAGTAATTACAAATAAAAGAGAGGCTCAAATTATCCTACTTTGGACACATGATGCAAAGACCCAGCTCTCTGGAAAAGGCTCTACTGCTGGGAAAAGTGGAGGGAAAGAGAAGAAGAGGATGACCTGCAGCAAGGTGGATGGACTCAGTGACAGTGGTGATGGGGGCTCCATTGGAAGCATGAAAGACCAGGTTAGGGACAGATCTTCATGGATGAAATCTAGGTGGTTGCTAGGAGTCGAGAATGACTTGATGGCACATAATCAGTCAATCACATTTTCACTTGAAACAATATGGCTTCTAACAGAAAAAGAGAATAAGATCCTCAAGAATTCTAGTGCATGTCAGTCTGAAAACAGCTTTTTTGGGGATGGGCTGTGGAAATGTCTTAGTAAATATGATATCTTTTTGGTCCAAGCTACAAATGCCACAATTCATATTTAACTGATTTCCTGGAACTTTCACTTTTATAAGATCTGCAGGTTATATTGCCTGCCATCTCTGTTCTGTGCAGAAACTTGCTCAAATTTGAGCAAGGCTTTCTTAATGCTTGAAGAAGTTCCCAGCAAATTTTTCTTTAATGGGCCTTCTAGCTCTGCAAAAAGCAATGATTTTTAATCCCTTTTCAAGGGAGCTGCCATTTTCAAGTTTCACAGTGGCCCAAAGCAATGCTCAGTTGGATGTGGTGGGAAATCAAACAATGTCTTCCTTAGAGCCAGCACTAAATGCTTGGAATGGAAGTCCAGACAAATATCTGCCATGACTCTACCCAGGATGCTGTGATGCTATAAGCAATGAGCAAAACCACGTGTTGTTGTTGTTGTTTAGTCGTTAAGTCGTGTCCGACTCTTCGTGACCCCATGAACCATATTGCGCCAGGCCTTCCTGTCCTTCACTGCCTCCCTGAGTTTGCTCAGTTTCATGCTCATTGCTTCAGTGATGCTATCTAACCATCTCATCCTCTGCCGTCCTCTTCTCCTTTTGCCTTCCATCTTTCCCAGCATCAGGGTCTTCTCCAAAGAGATCTCTCTTCGCATTAGGTGACCAAAATATCTGAGCTTGAGCTTCATTATCGATCCTTCCAATGAGCAATCAGGGTTGATTTCCTTTAAGATTGACTGGTTTGACCTCCTAGCAGTCCAGGGGACTCTCAAGAGTCTTCTCCAGCACCACAGTTCAAAGGCATCAATTCTTCGGCGCTCGGCCTTTTTTATGGTCCAGTTCTCACAGCCATACATTACTACTGGAAAAACCATAGCTTTGACTATGCAGATCTTTGTCGGCAAGGTGACGTCTCTGCTTTTTAATATGCTATCTAGGCTTGCCATAGCTTTCCTCCCAAGGAGCAAGCGTCTTTTAATTTCATGGCTGCAGTCTCCGTCTGCGGTGATCTAGGAGCCCAAATAAATGAAGTCTGTTACTGCTTCCATTTCTACCCCTTCTATTTGCCAGGAATTGATGGGTCCAGATACCATGATCTTAGTTTTTTTAATGTTGAGTTTCAAGCCAGCTTTTGCACTCTCCTCTTTCACCCTCATCAAGAGGCTCTTTAGTTCTTCTTCACTTTCTGCCATTAGGGTGGTATCGTCCGCATATCTGAGGTTGTTGATGATTCTCCCTGCAATCTTAATTCCGCTTGTGATTCTTCCAGCCTGGCATTTCTCATGATGTACTCTGCATATAGGTTAAATAAGCAGGGTGACAGTATACAGCCTTGTTGTACACCTTTCCCTATTTTGAACCAATCGGTTGTTCCATGACCGGTTCTAACTGTTGCTTCTTGGCCCGCATACAGATTTCTCAGGAGACAGGTAAGGTGGTCTGGTACTCCCATCTCTTTAAGAATTTGCCACAGTTTGTTGTGATCCACACAATCAAAGGCTTTTGCATAGTCAATGAAGCAGAAGTAGATATTTTCCTGGAACTCTCGTGCTTTCTCCATGATCCAGCGAATGTTGGTGATTTGATCTCTAGTTCCTCTGCCTCTTCGAAACCCAGCTTGTACATCCGGTAGTTCTCGGTCCATGTATTGCTGAAGCCTAGCTTGTAGGATTTTGAGCATAACCTTGCTAGCATGTGAAATGAGTGCAATTGTGTGATAGTTTGAGCATTCTTTGGTGTTGCCCTTCTTTGGAATTGGAACATAAACTGACCTTTTCCAATCCCGTGGCCACTGTTGTGTTTTCCAAACTTGCTGGCATATTGAGTGCAGCACTTTAACAGCATCATCTTTTAGTATTTTAAATAACTCAGCTGGAATACTCTCATCTCCACTAGCTTTGTTGTTAGCAATGCTTCCTAAGGCCCACTTGACTTCACTCTCTAGGATGTCTGGCTCAAGGTCAGTGATCACACCAGCATGGACATCAGGGACATTAAGATCTTTCTTGTGTAGTTCTTCTGTGTATTCTTGCCACCTCTTCTTAATCTCTTCTGCTTCTGTTAGGTCCCTGCCTTTTTTGTCCTTTATCATGCCCATCTTTGCACTAAACGTTCCTTTCATATCTCCAATTTTCTTGTAGAGATCTCTAGTCTTCCCCATTCTATTGTTTTCCTCGATTTCTTTGCATTGTTCATTTAAGAAGGCCTTCTTTTCTCTCCTTGCTATTCTCTGGAAATCTGCATTCAGTTGCTTATATCTTTCCCTTTCACCCTTGCTTTTCGCATTCCTTCTTTCCACAGCTATTTGTAAAGCCTCATCAGACAGCCATTTTGCTTTCTTGCATTTCTTTTTCCTTGGGATGGTTTTAGTTGCTGCCTCCTGTACAATGTTACGGACCTCCGTCCATAGTTCTTCAGGCACTCTGTCTACCAAATCTAATCCCCTAAATCTATTCATCACCTTCACTGTGTACTCACAAGGAATATGATCTAAGTCATACCTGAGTGGTCTAGTGGTTTTCCCTACATTCTTCAATTTAAGCCTAAATTTTGCAGTAAGAAGCTCATGATCTGAGCCACAGTCAGCTCCTGGTCTTGTTTTTGCTGTCTGTATAGAGGTTCTCCATCTTTGGCTGCAAAGTATATAATCAATCTGGTTTCGGTATTGACCATCTGGTGATGTCCATGTGTAGAGTCGTCTCTTGTGTTGTTGGAAAAGAGTGTTTGCTATGACTAGCTTGTTCTCTTGACAGAACTCTATTAGCCTTTGCCCTGCTTCATTTTGTACTCCAAGGCCAAACTTGCCTGTTATTCCGATTACTCCTTGACTTCCTACTTTAGCATTCCAATCCCCTATGATGAAAAGGACATCTTTTTGGTGCTAGTTCTAGAAGGTGTTGTAGGTCTTCATAGAAGCGGTCAACTTCAGCTTCTTCAGCATCAGTGGTTGGGGCATAGACTTGGATGACTGTGATATTGAATGGTTTGCCTTGGATACGCACTGAGATCATTCTGTCGTTTTTGAGGTTGTACCCCATTACTGCCTTTCCCACTCTCTTATTGACTATGAATGCAACTCCATTTCTTCTAAGGGTTTCTTGCCCACAGTAGTAGATATAATGGTCACCCGAATTAAATTCACCCATTCCCGTCCATTTCAGTTCGCTGATTCCCAAGATGTCGATGTTCAGTCTTGTCATCTCATGTTTGACCACATCCAGCTTGCCTTGGTTCATAGATCTTACATTCCAGGTACCTATACAATATTGTTCTTTACAGCATCGGACCTTCTTTTCGCTTCCAGATACATCCACAGCTGAACGTCCTTTCGGCTTTGGCCCAGCCCCTTCACTCTTTCTGGAGCTACTTGGAATTGCCCTCCGCTCTTCCCCAGTAGCATATTGGACACCTTCCGACCTGAGGGGCTCATCTTCCGGCGTCATATTTTTTAGCCTTTTAACATTGTCCATGGGGTTTTCTTGGCAAGGATACTGGAGTGGGTTGCCATTTCCTTCTCCAGTGGACCACATTTTGTCAGAACTCTCTGTCATGACCTGTCCGTCTTGGGTGGCCCTGCACGGTATAGCTCATGGCTTCACTGAGTTACGCAAGCCCCTTCGCCACGACAAGGCAGTGATCCATGAAGGGGAAAACCACGTGGCTTGGACCTAAACATGGTGACTCACTAGGTCAGCTTCCATCTTCTGACCATGAAGATTTCTGTAAGTCCTGAGTTTATATTATGGCTTTAAAGTGAGTTTGAACCTGGCAATTTGTTGTTCAATATTTGCTTTGTCGAATTCAGTTCCGTACAGGAAAGTTCATTCTAAAACTTCAAAGCAGTTTTTTTGTTTATTCACAGTTGCCATAAATTCTCAATTCCTCACTAGTTAAGAACTCAGGGCCACCTCACTGACTGGCTGGTATCATGCCAGCTTAGTCAATAAGCATACGGTATTTCTGTATTGGGAAATATTTGAAGAAGTTTTCAAATGTGGTATGATTATATATTACTTCATATCTTAGATGGTTGTACTTGGGTCAATCCTGCAGGGAAACAGTTTGGTGACAATTTTGGTTGGAATTCTCCAGTGTTTGTTGCTTGATTTCTACCCTGTCTTTCCTCCAAAGTCATATATATACATAGCAATCCCTCCTCCAGTTCTTCCTCACAAGAGCCAATCTGTGAGGCAGGTTGGGCTGAGAGAGTGAGGGGACAAAAATCAATGTACTAAGTAGAATATATATCTGTGAATACAAATAAATCCATTAAAAAGCGGGATTAAAAAATGAAAGGACCAAAAGGACAGGTCAAAAAGGTTAACATTTATGAAGGAACTTACATGTTCTGTTGGAAAGAATGCACCTCACTTTTATATCCTCATGATGGGAAATTTTTTCTTGTATAAAATAGGTTGAAGGGAAGAGCCTAACCACCAGTCTTCCCATCAGGGGACAGCACTACAGTTATAAAGAGAGGACCAATTGGCCTCTAGTGGTCAGTATGATAAAATATCCAAAGAGTCAGTTTGCATCTCCAACAAATCTTCCAAAACAGAGGCTTCCCCCCCCATAACACTCTCCAGAATAGTTTCCCCCCCTCACCTTAAAAATAAAGTGAAATTACCTATATTTCCTCAATGTGCTACTAGTTGTAAAAAGGCATCAATAAAACTCTGTAAGGTGAAAAGCAATGTATATTCGCTTATACTAATGAGAAGAAAATGAATGTCAATTAAAGCTGAGGCTACAGCATGGATCTGAACTCCAGAGCTTTGAGAAGCAGCTGTAGAAGCTGAGCAAGCTGAGTTTATTATGGGTCTAGAACGTGAAGCTGTGATATGAATGTTAATAAGGAGACAATTAAGGCACTTGCTGAGTGTTCAGCCAGAGGAGACATTTAATTAGTGATAGGACCTCAAGCTGTAAAACCTGGAGATTGCTGTCAATTCCAAATACGCTGGCAAATTAAAACTTTTAAGGAAAGCCACTGAAGACATTCAAAATGACCAGCGGGGGGTGGGGTGGGGGTTGTCAGATGCATCCTCTTCTTTAATGTGATGAATTGCAACCCTGATCCTGTTTTAGGGGAGATGGGTAGAGGAGAGGTGGGATTATGTTAGTCAAGAGAGGAAATTTGTCTGGATAGAAAATGGGAAGACATGCTTCCCTTGAGCTAACATCAACAGAGTAGTTTATTTTAGGGGAATATGTTTACAGATGTGACTATTGGAACTCTAAAACTTTTAGAGAGCTTTGAAACTTAAAATACAATGGGTGTTAGCTATCAGTCCTACAGCACAACACCAAAGAGAGTTAATGTAAGTCAGAGGTAAATGGAGAGAGTTGTTAATAGTCAGGAGCCTTTACCAGTCTGGTGCCCTTGAGATGTTTTGGCCCTGCAGCTCCCAGCATGGCTGGGAATTCTAAGAGTAATAGCCCTAATACATTTTGAGGGCATCAGGTAAATCCAACTTAGTTTCCTCAGGAGTATTACTTGTTCCATTCCCTTCAATCATCATTTCACAAAGATGAATCTCTGTGAATCTAAATAATATGAAATGAAACCATTCATGCCCATAGGTAACATAAAAAGACCAGCAGAGATTACTGGGGTAAATGGGCTAATATACTTGAAGGTTTCTTATGACTTTCCTGTCTAGTTGTGTGTCTATACAATTCTTTAATGAACAGCCTGCTTGGTGGTGATTAGGGTGTTGGTCTGGCACTTGGGAGACTCTCAGCCATGGAAACTCACTGGCTGACTCAGCTAGTCACTTTCTCAGCTCAAAACACCTCACTGGGTTGTTGTCGTGGAGAAAAATTGGAGGAGACAGTGCTGTGTCTGCTGCCTTGAGCCCTTGAAGGACAGGCAGGACATTAATCAATCAATCAATCAGCCAGTCAGTCAATCAAACAGAGAAACAACAGGAATATTCATGGGAATAAAGACTCATGAATCTCAAATATATGAACTAGATGGAATAACTTAACTGAGTTGAAAAATGTGATTGTCAGTAAGAATACTTCTTTAAAATACTTGGATGAATCCTAGCCGTCTCATTCAGGAACTTTTTTTAACTCTGCAAAATGCCTGTCCTTTTCTACCACTTTTTTCCAGTGAATAAAATATTTGCTGTAAAAATTCTTAGGTAGGCGGGGAGGTCACCTTTCTGTGCAAGAGATGGCTCCTGAATTTCATTTAAAAAGCCCATGGAGTGGGATCTCCTGTGTCCGTCTCTTCCTTCACCTGAGGAATGATCACCTAATAACGCAAATTGTATGGCCAAGTAATTATTCCTCAGAAAAACTATAAGACATAGGAAGCTCTTGATTCACTGGAAGCATACATGTAAATAGGCAGGTCTTGTTTAAAGTGAAAAGAAACAGAGACATTGCCTTTGGTACCTCCAAGCTAAGTGACCTCCACTTCCCCTATTTCTGTTTTATTTCCATTTAAATTTGGTTCTTCCACCTTTTTAACTGGGGTAAATTAGAAGGAAGCAAACCAATTGATAAATACAATTTTTGGTATGCTTTTCTTAGAACTAGATAGTGAATTAGCAAACTACATTCTCATAAATAAGAAAAAAATTAAGATAAATCCTGAAAGAACCAACATTATAATGATGCCTAGGATCAGAAAGTGCAAAGAACTGAAATGATAATGTCTAGTTCAGCACAACTAAACAATTCACAGTACTGAAAAAAAATGCTTAAATTTTTAATTTAAATTTTAAATGTTAAAGTCAAAATTACTTAAATTAGAATTGGGATCCAGATTTGCTAGAGGAACCTTTTCTTTGAGACTAATAACTGGTTTTTTAAAGGAATATTTATAGCATACAGTACTTACATGTACAAGTTCTGGTCCAAATTTTTAGTGAGGCATAAAATCCCTCATGTATTTTAAGAGGAAGACAAGTTATTTTGAATTGGCTCAGATTTATCCATTAGAGACAGACACATTATATGTAGCAAGTGAAAACTATGTGCTGTATTATTTTGCAATTCTTGATAATTTGTTTTTGTCAATTGTTGACAAAACAACAACCAGGAAAACTCTCTGATATTTGTAGCTTTCAACTTCTAATCCTGTCTGGAATTTTAATAATCCAAGATTTAGTACCTATCGCAGTCTCATGGAGTTATTCCAGAAGGGTCCTAGCAAGCTTGTTAATTCTTTTACCAAGCTTTACTTTTTTAGAACTGAAAGCAGAGTGGACATTATTCTGTTTTATTTGTCTAGAAATCACCATACAGAACTTGCTGTAATGTTATAAGGGGAAGGAGTGATATTTAATCTATGTATTTAGTAAGGACATTATTTCTTGTACTAATAGCACTGTGATAAATATAGAAGAACAAAGGAAGGAATTCCTCAATTCACCTATTTTGTCATTCCCTGGTTGTTCCACAAGGTGCATTTTTCTGCATCAAAAATATTTCTGTGCAACAAGACTGAAGGAATGGTACTGTCTAGCCTTTGCTGCACGTTTGCCTACTGGCAAACTTGCATGTGTAGTGTGTCATCTTCAAAAAGAGCCCCCTACCTTTTTTGCAGTGGTCATTAAATAGGGAAATAGATCAATGCAATCTTCTGGCACTAATGCAACGTTAGGCTGTGCGAACAGAAGCAATGCCCAGATCACAGCTCTGTTCCGACATTAAGCCAACAGAAAATCCCAGCTCTGTAGGAGCCAAGGCCTTGTCCATTATAGCCGTCTCATTCCAAACATCCCTGTCTTCTCTGTTCCTGGCCTCCCCACGCCGAGACCATCCTACATAATCCATCCAGGTTAGCAGTCCAAGTTTTGAATTGGTTGGCTTGCCACCAACTGTCTTCCCATTTCCTCTTGCCCTCGGCACTACTCCTTCATATTACCCAGTTTCATACAGATAGACGTCCCAGTTTGGTCCTCTTCCTTTTCTTTAGAAGAACCTCATATGCTCTCCCATAAATTCCTAGAATAAACATAACACCCACATTAATATAAATGGGATACAAAAGGGTGTGACTATGAATGATTCATGGTCTCCTTTTGTGTCAGCTGCTACTTTACATATGGGAAAACATCAAGTGCCAAAAGAAAAACTTTTGAGGAGCCATTCGAGGAATGAGGAAGGGTATGTTCTGAATTATCTCCTGGCTGGGATGTAAAGGGAGAGATTTGCTTGCTTTTGTGTCAGCACTGAAATTCTTTTCAGACTGTATCTGAATTTTATCACAGATCTGCAAATTTGTCCCCTCCAGATATGGAAATATGAAGCCAAATTAAGTTGCAGGTTGATATTATTACCTTACCTGAGTACTGGGGGAAAAATCTAATCTGCTTTCTCACTTTACTGTTTGTAAATTATTCTGATTTGTTTTGTTCAGTTTTCTCTTTTCCTGTGTTGAATGTGAAATCTATCTAAATTAGAGTAAGAAGTTACATGACAGAGTTTTAAAGTTCAGTTACCTTTATGTCAATCAGTGCCATAATGGAAGTAAAGTAGTTGTGCTACTCTGATGCTCTCCAAAGTGTGGAAAGCCACTGCAGCTTTGAAAGCCGGCTGGGAGGTGTTTCTGACTGGCTTTTATCTCCCTGGATCAAAGGGAGATCAAGAGATTAACCACGTATGTTCTGGACGGCGGTTCCTTCTGATTAAAAACTGCAGAAACGGAAAAGTTTTTGTAGCTAGATCGGGAGTTGCGCTGCCGGGAACCCTGGACTTTTATCTTCGCTCCTAACTGCAGCGGAGCCATGATGGACTTTACAGCCTTGCTCTCCCCAACTCTTAATCACTTTAATGAAATAATCAATTACAGCTGAAGAGAGATTTCCTTTTGCAACAAAGATAAGACTCCTTGCGGTGAATTAAACCTTCTTTTGAGATTACAAAAAATACAAGAGAGACTTTGGTTTAAAGATTCAAGACTTATTGGCAAAAAGCTGAATTAAGAGAAGATCCAAGAAACTTTCAAGAGGCTAAGGGGACAGTCTTATTTTTTATTCTTCTATTTTTATTTTTACTACTTTTACTTTTGATGAAAGTGCTTTGATACAATTCATTACTAAGTTAGTTAAAGAGAATAGCGTGGCATGAGAAGGTTTGTTAATTATCTTCAAAGTGCTGCATAACAAAAGATAAGGCAAAAACTTAGACTGTGATTCAGACTGTGACATTTAGTTACCATGGAGACATGATCTTTGTTTTGGTTTCAAGAAGAGAGGGTTGTCTTTTTCTGTTTTGTCTGCCTGGGACACTCTTGCTTTTGGATTAAAAATGACCACTAGAAAAATGTTGAAAGAAGGCAGATGAGGTTCACTAGAACAACCTGCAATTACACAAGATGTACTTCAGAACTTTTTTCAACAAACGATAGGTAAATTTGATCAGATGGGGGGGAAAATGATGATTTTGAAAACTGGATGGATGAAAGATTTGTAAAATTAAGACAAGAGATGAAAGAAGATGTTGCAAACATCTGAAGAGCTAAAACCAATTAAAGACAGAGTGGAAATTTTAGAGAGTAAGTCAGAAGTGCAAGGCAGAGAGTTGGAAAGAGAACTGGATAATTTGGCTTTGCTGGAACTGAGAGAGACTCTTGCCTGAGATTTAGAGCTATTCTGGAGATTTCAGATGAAAATATTAGAGAGAGGCTTATCAAGGTTTTGGCAAATTTTTTGGATCTGGATGAGGAAGATATGGAAAATGAAATTGACAAAATTTATAGAATAAATTCCAGATTTGCCAGATTGAGAATTGTACCTAGGAAAGACTTGGTGCATTGTGAGAAAGAAGACAAGAGACCAAGTCTTGCAGCAGCATTTTAATACAAGATTAAAAATGGATAATACGATACAATTGTTTTGAAAGAGATTCCCATCAGAATTTTGTGTAAGAGAAAATAATACTCCTTTCTGGGTGAAAAATTAAAACAGAAAAAGATTTCATTTCAATGGGATAAATTGGAAGGCGTGATTTTTACTTTTAAACAGCAGTGATTCAGAATGAACTGTCTAGAAGGTGAGAGATTTTTTAGAAAAATATAAATGAGTTTTGGAAGAGATGGAAATGAGATCTCAGAGGGAACTTCACAACAGCTACAACAGGTGCAACAGGAATTGGAAAAAGATTATACTGAACTAGGTGCTGCAGGTTTGGATTTTTCTAAATTTTTGAATTTATTATGGATTACAAATGCTTAACATGGAATATAAATGAAGCAAATGGCCCTCAGAAGAGTATGAAAACATATTTCATTATTTGAAAAAATTAAAGTAAGACAGTATTTGCCGACAAGAAACTCATATCAGAAAAAATAAATAAATAAAATATGTGACCTATAAATCCTTGGATAAGAATTTATTTCAGCAGATACCAAAAAGAGAAATGGAGTTGTTTTGTATAAACCATTTACTAAATCCAGAATTTGTATTAACTGATGAACATGGCAGATTTATTGGGGCAGAAGTTAACTTACATGGGGTTAAAACTATGGTATTGGGAGTTTATGCCCCAAATGAGGATAAAATGACTTTCTATAAACAACTTATGGAGAGATTAACAGATTTGTCATACGAAAATTGGTGTTCATTGGGGGATTAGAATGGTGTGGTCTCCTCCCAATTGGATAGGACTTCTGAGAAAAATATTAAAATTACCCAAGGTAAACTACCAAAAGTCTTCTTTGATTTGATGGATAATTTAGGGTTGGTTGATATATGGAAACAGAAGAATGGTAATTCAAGGAAGTATACCTGTTTTTCAGAAAGACATAGATCCTTTTCAAGAATAGACATGATTTGGACTTCAACAGACTTGGCAACTAAAATTTATGAAGTAGAGATTTTACCAAAGACCTACTCAGATCATAAACCCTGTGAGTCCAGTTTGTAAAAGAAAATCTAGTTCTTTTAGATGGAGACTAAATGAAGCATTATTACATAAAGAAGAAGTTGTTGGGGACTGCAAAAAGAAATTAAAAGATTTTTTTGAAAATAATTTAATTAAAGATACTGATTTGAGAATGGTCTGGGATGCAAGTAAAGCTTTTATTAGAGGTTACCTGATACAACATAATTCTGAAATTAAGAGCAAGAGGCAAGAGAAAATGCAAAATATTTTGGATGAAATAATAATAACAAAAAAAAAGAATTAAGGAATTCTCCAGAGAATACAAGTATCTCACAACAAATTAAGATTTTACAGCAACAGTTATCTATGTTAACAATAAAAGAAATGGAAATAAAGTTGAATTACGCAAAGCAAATAAATTTTGAATTTGCAAAAAGAGAAAGAGAAAAGAAAATGATATTGAAATTATAAGAGGGAGATACTGTATTAACGAACAATGGGTCTATACAAAAAACATTTTATCAGTATTATTATTGATTATTATATTATATATCTGTATAAAGGACATGATATCCCCTTGGGGAAAATAGATGAATATTTTAGAAAACAAAAATTACCAAGGATTACAGGCAAAGATAAATTATGAATGGACCTATAACGATAAGGGAAATCTCAGAAGCAATTAAAAAGAGTAAACCAGGAAAGATGCCTGGTCTAGATGGACTATCAAGTTTGTATTATAAGGGTTTTGAGGATGAACTTTTACAACCATTATGAAGTACAACGAATTCTATTCTACAGGGAGAAGGATGCCAGAGACTTGGAGAGAGGTCAATATATCATTAATACCTAAAGACGGACAAGATTTGACTTCAGTAAGAAATTACTGACCAATATCATTATTGAATAATGATTATAAGTTTTGTTGTTGTTCAGTCGTTAAGTTGTGTCCAACTCTTCATGACCCCATGAACCATATTGCGCCAGGCCTTCCTGTCCTTCACTGCCTCCCTGAGTTTGCTCAGTTTCATGCTCATTGCTTCAGTGATGCTATCTAACCATCTCATCCTCTGCCGTCCTCTTCTCCTTTTGCCTTCCATCTTTCCCAGCATCAGGGTCTTTTCCAAAGAGTCCTCTCTTCGCATTAGGTGACCAAAGTATCTGAGCTTGAGCTTCATTATCAGTCCTTCCAATGAGCAATCAGGGTTGATTTCCTTTAAGATTGACTGGTTTGACCTCCTAGCAGTCCAGGGGACTCTTAAGAGTCTTCTCCAGCACTACAGTTCAAAGGCATCAATTCTTCGGCGCTCAGCCTTCTTTATGGTCCAGCTCTCACAGCCATACATTACTACTGGAAAAACCATAGCTTTGACTATGCGGATCTTTGTCGGCAAGGTGACGTCTCTGCTTTTTAATATGCTATCTAGGTTTGCCATAGCTTTCCTCCTAAGGAGCAAGCGTCTTTTAATTTCATGGCTGCAGTCTCCGTCTGCGGTGATCTTGGAGCCCAAATAAATGAAGTCTGTTACTGCTTCCATTTCTACCCCTTCTATTTGCCAGGAATTGATGGGTCCAGATGCCATGATCTTAGTTCTTTTAATGTTGAGTTTCAAGCCAGCTTTTGCACTCTCCTCTTTCACCCTCATCAAGAGGCTCTTTAGTTCTTCTTCACTTTCTGCCATTAGGGTGGTATCGTCTGCATATCTGAGGTTATTGATGATTCTCCCTGCAATCTTAATTCCGGCTTGTGATTCTTCCAGCCTGGCATTTCTCATGATGTACTCTGCATATAGATTAAATAAGTAGGGTGACAGTATACAGCCTTGTTGTACTCCTTTCCCTATTTTGAACCAATCGGTTGTTCCATGACCGGTTCTAACTGTTGCTTCTTGGCCCGCATACAGATTTCTCAGGAGACAGGTAAGGTGGTCTGTTACTCCCATCTCTTTAAGAATTTGCCACAGTTTGTTGTGATCCACACAATGGAAGGCTTTTGCATAGTCAATGAAGCAGAAGTAGATGTTTTTCTGGAACTCTCCTGCTTTCTCCATGATCCAGCGAATGTTGGCGATTTGATCTCTAGTTCCTCTGCCTCTTCGAAACCCAGCTTGTACATCCGGTAGTTCTCGGTTCACGTACTGCTGAAGCCTAGCTTGTAGGATTTTGAGCATAACCTTGCTAGCATGTGAAATGAGGTGCAATTGTGCGATAGTTTGAGCATTCTTTGGCATTGCCCTTCTTTGGAATTGGAACGTATACTGACCTTTTCCAATCCCGTGGCCACTGTTGCGTTTTCCAAACTTGCTGGCATATTGAGTGCAGCACTTTAACAGCATCATCTTTTAGTATTTTAAATAACTCAGCTGGAATACTGTCATCTCCACTAGCTTTGTTGTTAGCAATGCTTCCTAAGGCCCACTTGACTTCACTCTCTAGAATGTCTGGCTCAAGGTCAGTGACCACACCAGCATGGACATCAGGGACATTAAGATCTTTCTTGTATAGTTCTTCTGTGTATTCTTGTCACCTCTTCTTAATCTCTTCTGCTTCTGTTAGGTCCCTGCCTTTTTTGTCCTTTATCATGCCCATCTTTGCACTAAACATTCCTTTGATATCTCCAATTTTCTTGAAGAGATCTCTAGTCTTCCCCATTCTATTGTTTTCCTCAATTTCTTTGCATTGTTCATTTAAGAAGGCCTTCTTTTCTCTCCTTGCTATTCTCTGGAAATCTGCATTCAGTTGCTTATATCTTTCCCTTTCACCCTTGCTTTTCACATTCCTTCTTTCCACAGCTATTTGTAATGCCTCATCAGACAGCCATTTTGCTTTCTTGCATTTCTTTTTCCTTGGGATGGTTTTAGTTGCTGCCTCCTGTACAATGTTACGGACCTCCGTCCATAGTTCTTCAGGCACTCTGTCTACCAAATCTAATCCTCTAAATCTATTCATCACCTTCACTGTCTACTCACAAGGAATATGATCTAAGTCATACCTGAGTGGTCTAGTGGTTTTCCCTACATTCTTCAATTTAAGCCTAAATTTTGCAGTAAGAAGCTCATGATCTGAGCCACAGTCAGCTCCTGGTCTTGTTTTTGCTGTCTGTATAGAGCTTCTCCATCTTTGGCTGCAAAGTATGTAATCAATCTGGTTTCAGTATTGACCATCTGGTGATGTCCATGTGTAGAGTCGTCTCTTGTGTTGTTGGAAAAGAGTGTTTGCTATGACTAGCTTGTTCTCTTGACAGAATTCTATTAGCCTTTGCCCTGCTTCATTTTGTGCTCCAAGGCCAAACTTGCCTGTTATTCCGATTACTCCTTGACTTCCTACTTTAGCATTCCAATCCCCTATGATGAAAAGGACATCTTTTTGGTGCTAGTTCTAGAAGGTGTTGTAGGTCTTCATAGAAGCGGTCAACTTCAGCTTCTTCGGCATCAGTGGTTGGGGCATAGACTTGGATTACTGTGATGTTGAATGGTTTGCCTTGGATACGCACTGAGATCATTCTGTCGTTTTTGAGGTTGTACCCCATTACTGCCTTTCCCACTCTCTTATTGACTATGAGTGCAACTCCATTTCTTCTAAGGGTTTCTTGGCCACAGTAGTAGATATAATGGTCACCTGAATTAAATTCACCCATTCCCGTCCATTTCAATTCGCTGATTCCCAAGATGTCGACGTTCAATCTTGTCATCTCATGTTTGACCACATCCAGCTTGCTTTGGTTCACAGATCTTACATTCCAGGTACCTATATAATATTGTTCTTTACAGCATCGGACCTTCTTTTCGCTTCCAGATACATCCACAGCTGAACGTCCTTTCGGCTTTGGCCCAGCCGCTTCACTCTTTCTGGAGCTACTTGGAAATGCCCTCCACTCTTCCCCAGTAGCATA
Source organism: Python bivittatus (assembly GCF_059951505.1). Lineage (NCBI taxonomy): Eukaryota > Metazoa > Chordata > Lepidosauria > Squamata > Pythonidae > Python > Python bivittatus. The sequence goes on along the minus strand of NW_028277035.1, from coordinate 35,219,160 downwards.
TTGGACACCTTCCGACCTGAGGGGCTCATCTTCCGGTGTCATATCTTTTAGCCTTTTAACATTGTCCATGGGGTTTTCTTGGCAAGGATACTGGAGTGGGTTGCCATTTCCTTCTCCAGTGGACCACATTTTGTCAGAACTCTCTGTCATGACCTGTCCGTCTTGGGTGGCCCTGCACGGTATAGCTCATGGCTTCACTGAGTTACGAAAGCCCCTTCGCCACGACAAGGCAGTGATCCATGAAGGGGGATTATAAGTTATTTACAACTATTTAGCTGAAAGATTGAATTTTTTTTTTCTTTCAAGAATTTATTCATCAGGATGAATGTGGGTTTTTGCATAAAAGACAGTTGAAAGATAATGTTAGAACTGTGTTGGATATTTTGGAATATTTGGAACAACATAACAAAAAACAAGATCTTTTTAGATGCAGAGAAGGCTTTTGACAATTTGAACTGGATTTTTTTTGTTTAAGGTTCTGGAAGATATGAATTTTGGGGAGAACTTTATAAAATGGGTGAAATCAATTTATACTTCACAAACAGCATAAATAATGATTAATGGAGATTTAACTAATTCATGTGAGATACAAAAAGGAACAAGACAAGGTTGCCTACTGTCTCCTCTTTTATTTTAGTTCTTGAAATATTAAATAGAGATATAAGACAAGATGAGAGAATCATGGCTGTAAAGATTAAAAAAGAGTCATACAAGTTAAGAGCTTTCGCGAATGACTCAGTTTTGATTTTGGCAGACCCTTTAAAGGGAATTGAACTTTTAATGAGTAAATTAAAAGAATTTGGGACATTATCAGGCTTTAAGATGAATAAACAGAAGTCATAGTTGTTAACAAAAAATATGAAGTTACAAGACCAGACAGAACTGATGAATAAAATGGGTTTCAAGATTGAGAATAAAGTAAAATATTTAGCTATAACTATGACAAATATGAATTGTATGTTATTTTGAAGTATTTATGTTAAGACATGGAGTGAAGTTAAAAAAGATATGTCACGATGGGACAAAGTACAATTGTCATTGTTGGGGATAATTTCTGTAATTAAGATTAATGTTTTACCCAGAATGTAATTCTTGTTTCAGACGACTGATGTACCATTTAAACAATGACAGAGGGATATATCTAAATTTCTATGGCAAGGGAAAAAACCATGAGTTAATTATAAGTTACTACAAGATGCCAAGGAAAGAGGAAGATTGGGCTTACCAGATTTGAAACTATATTTTGCTGTTTAGTTTGGATGAAAGAGTGGGTGCTGTTAAGAAATAGAAGGCTATTGGATTTAGAAGATCATAATTTGAGATTTGGGTAGCAAGGATATCTCTGGTATGATAAAGCTAAGGTGAATGTAATTTTAAAAATCATTATGTTAGATGGGCTATTCTTAGAGTATGGAATAAATATAAACTTAGGTTTTGCCTGAAAACACCTTTATGGCTGTCAGTGCAAGAAGCATTTATAGATGAGAAATTATAAGTAAACATAAATAGTTAACTTACCAAGATGTACTAGAATTTTCTCAAAGGGATTGTAAAAGGAAATCAAGAGAAGATTTGATAACAGAAGGATATTCTTGTCAATAGTTTTCTTATGTACAATTAACAGAAAGGTTTAAAGTGGATAAAGGATTTTATGGTTTTGAACAAATTAAGACTGAGTTTGAAATAGAATTATGTACTAATGATTAACATGTTATTGCAAAAATGTATAAACTTTTGTTGAAATATGAGACAGAACAAGTGAAAGATTATATGATAAAATGGATTAAAAATGTTGGCTATAATATACAAATGGACCAATGGAAAAATATGTGATTGAAACAATTGAAATTTACATTATGTTTTTATTTATTTTTATTTATGTAGAATTTTTAGAAAATGATGTATCATTGGTATCTGTCACCAGAGAAATTGTCTAGAATTTATAAAGGTACTTCGAATCTTTGCTGGAAATGTGAACAACATGAAGGGACATTGTATCATGTTTGGTGCACATGTAAAATAGCCCCCCCCCCAAAAAATGGATACGAATACTTGCATTAATTCAGATGATTTTAAAGGTTAATGTACAACTGAAACTAGAGACTTTTCTTTTGGAATTAATGGACAAGCAATTAGAAAAAGTCATGGAACTTTGTTTTTATATATGACAACTGCAGCGAGACAGAGGATTGATTGGTGAAGATGATGGAACTTGTAGAGATGGTTAAATTAACCTCTTTGATTGGAGAAAAAACAATGGTTGATTGGAAACCTCTTATAGACTTTTTGCATGAAATGGAAAAAAATGTACTTATGATTTGTGGTTTTGATGATTAGAAAAGAAGATGGATAATAGAAAAAAGTGAGGCTTTTTGTAATCATAGAGGAAGATAACTTTGCAATTGTACTTATATTTGCGGCAAAGGAAATTGGAAGCTGCTTCTTTCCATGTTTTCTTTTTTCTTTTTTTCAGCACTTTTGCTTTTTCTCTCCTCTTTCCTTTCTTCTTTACTGTTTCTACTCTTTCTTAGTTTGTGTTAGTTTTTACATGCTTTGTAAATATTATATTAAAAAAAATAAAGTAGCTGTGCTAGCTTGATATCAACTTTTTTGGTAGCAAAAAGGGGGTGGGTTGGCTGACAGAAGGAAACATTCACCCCAGACAGCCCTAGAACGCTGCATGATTAGAGGTATCAAGAGACAGTATACAAATACTCTTTTTTTTTTTTTTGGCACCCAAAATGACTTTTAAGATAGAAATTATACACTGAGTGAAATGGGGAAATAGCCCTAACAACTCTGGAATCCTGGGACTCTAGCATTATTTCTCTGTACCAGTGCAACTGAAGATGTATCTTCATTCCAACATCTGTTTTGATCCAACAGAGTTGGCGCACTCTGGATTCCTTCAATTAAACAGTGCCATCTACCAGGACTGAGAAAGTGTGCCTCGGTGCCTGCCTTTGATATGAGGTTCCCCCTGATATCCAGGTGGTTCCCACCCTAGTGGCATTCCAGAAAGCCCTAAAGACCTAGCTGTTTCCCACCCAGGGGTAGGGCAGTTGGGGCCCCTGTCAGGTTGTTTGAGGGTGAAGGTGTGGTTAGCCAGGTTTGCCATTGGTTCTTGTTTTTCACCTTTTTCTTACTTCTTTTACAATTATTGTATTTTACTTTCTATCCTGTTAGGGTTAATGTATACTGCCCAGGGTTGGTTCAGAATCGGGCAATGCCTAACTTGAATCAATTGAATAAAATTAATTACATTTTCATGATACCAAATCTCAGGGTACTTGGTCAAGTTAATGATGCTGAAATACAGCTCTTCTGTTTTTAGCAGAGTACTTGTGAGCTCGTGCTCCACTTGGTATGGTTTCTAATACCAGAACTGAACTAAAGTTCTTTCTAATAAACTCACTCACAGAGTTTAGTCTCTGACCCAATAATAATTTTCAATATAATTAGAGTTGCATTATGTATGTAGAATGCAGTTGACTCTTAGATTTTTCTTTATTAAGGTGAAGGGTCCAAACTGGGAGTAGGACCACAGTGTGCAGAATGGAAGAAATTAAATCTTCCTGCCACATCTGCTTTGTTTCAGAAACCATTTCCCCCTTCTGTGCACACTAATTGAAAAGAAAAGAAAAAGAGATTCAAGTGCTGACCTTTCTTTCTTTCCTCCATTCTACTTGCCCACATTTATTTATTTATTTACTTACTTACTTACTTACCAAATTTATACGTTTCCCATCTCGCTGTATAAGTGATTCAAGGCGGCTTACAAATAAAAAGAACTATATAATCTTTACAAAAATATACAAAGCTATAAACTAAAAAAGTTAAAGCTGAAAACTAAAAAGCTTAAAACTGAAAAGACATCCTCAAGCTACCAACCACCTCCAGTACTGCGAACCCCTGTTGGGCCCCCATGCAAGTTGGCAGAGCCAGGTCTTAATGCCCGTTTGGAAGGCCAACAGAGTGGGGGCCAACCTCACCTCAGGGGGCAAGATGTTCCAGAGGGTGGAAGCCATGGTAGAAAAGGCTCTCCTCCTGGACCCCACCAGTCGAAATTCTTTGGCTGACGGGGTCCGTAACATACCCTTCCTGCCAGACTGGTGGGACTGGTGAATGTGATTGGGACAAGACAGTTCTTCAGGTAACCTGGGTCCATGCCATGAAGGGCTTTAAAGGTCATAACCAACACCTTGAATTGGGCCCAGAAGCAAACCAGCACCCAATGCAGCTCATGCAGCAGAGGTGTTACATGTAGAGTCCTAGGGGCATCCATAACTACCCACGCCACTGCATTCTGCACCAGCTGCAGCTTCTGGATATTTTTCAAGGGTAGCCCCATGTAGAGGGTATTGCAACAGTCCATACGGGAGATGACCAGGGCATGAGTGGCTGAGAGAAAGGCCTCCTGATCCAGGAGAGGGTGCAACTGGCACACAACATGAAGTTGAGCAAAAGCCCTCCTAGCCATGACTGCCATCTGGTCCTCAAGCAGGAGTCATGAGTCCAGGAGGACCCCAGATTGCGCACTGGGTCCATCTGGGGCAGTGCCACCCCATCCAGGACAAAAGATGGTTAGCCCCCAGATGCAGGAGAGCCCTGCACCCACAGCTGCTCTGTCTTACCAGGATTCAACTGAAGCCTGTTGTTCCCCATCCAGACTCCCTATCCACATGGGGAGCAAGGCTCTGGGATGTGGCCAAGTTATCATGGAAAGCTAAATGTCCTGAATCCAGGCATGCTGGTTCCAATATGGTTCAGAAGTGCCTGCCTTTATATTAATGGTTTTTAAGAATCAGGGGTCCAATGTGCTTAATCAAGTAAGAGGTAGGGCTAACATGGTGAAAAAAACCCAAACATTTTCTTAGCTTTCCATTTGTAATCATTCTGGGTTAAACTCTTAGGGAGCAGATAGACAGACCCTTTTCTGGATGATCTACCACCAACCTGGCCTTTCAGGTTTTCCAACAGTGCATTGTTGCCCCTGCAATTCTGACACAGAAGTGAGTGCTAGAGCAGCATTACGAAAACACGGCTTCTCTAGGAACTCTGTCTCTGTTGTGTTGTGTTTTCACCCCTGTGGGCACATAGCAAAATGAAATGGTGCAGAAAACAGAAGATAAGAATCCATCCATCCCACCTGGAACTGCTGTCAGCCCAATCCTCTTCTTTCTCCTCCTCCTCCTCCTCCTCCTCCTCCTCGGAGTGCAGCCAAGATGTAACTGTAATGGTTTTGCTATTTACTGGTAGATCAGATCAGTGTGAAGGCAACCAGTGCAGAATTGGTTTCAAAAGTTTTCTCTTTCAAAGCCTGTGTGTCTGACTACCACCACAGATGCCATTTTAATGCACTTTACTGCTATAACTTTATGCAAATGGCTATTACACATTCTTCAATTGTAGTAGTGTTCTGATCATGACTCCCTCTCCTCCTATAGCCCAATCCTGGCTCTTGTTAATTAGATTCCAGAAGAAGTCCCTTTAGTCTAATGCTTTACTATTGCCCTTCCTTGTCAAGCACAGACACTGATGTTGCTCTAATAAGGAATTCATCTTGCTTACTCTCTGCATCCTAACTGCTCCCTGGAGAAGGCTAAAGTGTGCTTACGCATATTGTAAAGATTTATTCAAAATGTCTGCAGCACGAGCAGTAATTTGAAATGTTCAATCTTTGCCCTGTCACTTCAGGCTGGCATGATTCGCACGGACAAGGACGAGTATTTCATTGAACCTCTGCAGAAGGGGAAGCAGGAGGAGGAAGAAGGAAGGACACATGTGGTATATCGCAGGAGAGCTGTCAAGGGAACATTTCACAGAGAGCACCCAGATACCCAGCCTAGAGGTAAGGTGAAAGTAGTCCTGAGAAGCGATGTCTGGACTGCAGCTAACAGCATGCGTTCAGTAGTAGGTGGAATTGTTCAGCTACCATTGGCTTTGCATCCTCAAGGAGAGAGATTCCTTCTTTCTGGTTATTGTGCTTCAACACTGCTTGCTTAGATGAAAAGGAAGACCTGAAAGAAGTGGGCTTGGCTTAATTAAGTATCCCAGCGCCAGGTATTGTCCTAAACACTTCTTTGGATTCTTCAGCCATTAAGGCAGGCAGCACAGGCCACTTGTGGCAAGTCTGATCTACGGAAGGGAGACCTTTAAAACTGGGGGAGATGCAGATCCATTGTATATAAACTAACAAAGGATACTAGATGTGAAAGAACCTGGAACCTGTGTGAAGAATGTAGATACACATGTATTATATTAGCCCTTTTCAGGCATTCAGCCTGACATTGGGAAGTTGCACAAAGTGTATGGGAGGGTTTGTGCATGGGTTGCTTGTGACCCCAGTGCCCCCTCGTGCATCACCCATTCCCTCCATTCTTGATATGAACATCAGAAAGGAAGACACTGCTTATGCAGTGGAGTATGCAAAGAGACTGCAGCTAGCATTCGCTTTCAGACCTGCACATAGAATATGTGAGGATTAAAAGATGGCCTAACCTGGCATAGGCATCTCCAGTTCCCTCTACCCAGGTTTAGGCTGAACATTTGAACAGAATTGTTGCAAAGGTTTGTGTGGGTGAAACAATCAGCCTAGCTTAAGTACTACAGACTGATGTGGTCAGACACATTTTTCAGTGAATGCTGTTCGCACCTTTAGATATTGATTCTGAACTGTTGCATAATCAAGTGATGATAAATCAAGACTCACACAGTAGATCTGAATTGGCCCTTAGGGCTTTGTCTAACTTTAGTATTGGTGAATAATTCTCAGAGCCTAGTAATTACTTAGGGCCATGAGTAGACGTTCGTTTTCTTCATAATTTTACCTTTATTCTTGGTTGCGCAAAAGTGTCGTTTCTAATATTCTGTTGGAAAAGTCTTTCCTTGGGTTTGAACATTCTATTTAGCATCTTATCTTGCTGTTAAGAGATGGTCAGAGTTAGATTTGAAAAAGTTGTGTTACCAAAGTTGATTTGTTCTCTGTTTTACTTGAAACATTTTTTATACTGCTCTGAGATATTTAACCAGAAGCAGTATACATTTTCAAAATAAGTTAAGTGCTGTAATACTTGGGAAGGGACAATAGCCCAAAAGTAGTGTTCATGTTTTGCATACTGAAAGTACCACTCCCAGATTTGGCACTTCCAGTGAATAATTTCAAGTGAAACGTGATGGGAAAGATTTCTGGTCTGAGGCTCTTTCAGTATTGGGCTTGATGGGTGAAAGTCTGATATCAATCATAGTTTTTTATATTCTAGTAGCAAATTCACAAGAACTGTCGCAAAGCAGCTGTTTCAATACAGTGGGTGAGAATTTATTATACTATTCATCCACTGTACAAAAATACAGATCTTACAAGGTGTAAGAGGCACCTGGGTTTACTGAGTAAAGTGTCAGGGCACTAGTTACAAGGGGACAAGGTTGGCTTTATATCAGACAGAAAATGCTGAGGAGAGCATGGCATTTATCTTGATCCCTCCCTTCTTGTTCATTTTGGTTGAAAGGCAGAGCAATGTGTGTCCTGCACAGGTCCTGCACACCTGCAACTAGAACCTCACATAGGGTGAAGGACTTTGTCCCATAAAATAAGATTGGACTGCCAGCTTAGTTTTCTTCTGAATGTGGAATATGGGCGGGTAGGTGGGTGGGGGATAATGCTATCTTCTCCTTTAGCTAAAGCAGCTAAACATCTTAGGCAAGCACTGAACAATAAAGGTGCAATCTCTCTCAAGTCAAACCACATATCCATGTAGCCTACAGTCCTGCGCCCAACCCTGCTTAGCATTTTTTTTTAAATTAGCCAAATAGCTAGGGGCTACTATCTGCTAAGGGCAGGCAAGGATCACCCATGAAAAATAGCTGTTCCTTATCCCAATAAATTGACTGTACACAATCTACAAAGTGAGAGGGTAAGTTGAAGAACCAAAGACTGGAGTAAGCGTTGCCATTCTTAGTATTTGTACAAGATAATTAGTGTTTCATTTATTTTTTTTAATTTTAAGCTCTACTTGCTTACTAGAGGATTTTTTTTTGAGAGTGACGTTCTGATTTAGCTGCTTTGTTATTTATTTATTTATCAAATGTATATAGCTGCCCATCACCTACGTGTACTGGTATGTGGGAATGACTTTGGGAGACAGGAAGAAGAGCTGCATACTAGGCAACAGTCTGATAAATGGCATCTGAGTCCGAAGTAGGGTGGGGGTGGAGAAAATGTCTCAAAAGGCACCCTGCCTAGTTTTTGGGAGAGTACAAGTAAGGGAAGGAAGAGGTGCTTTCAGACTTGCAAGATTCTGTTACTGTAACCTTACAATAAAGGTAGTATTAGTACTCATGGCTGGTGCTTCTTGTCTGGACTAATTCGAAGGGCTGACAGAATGTGACTTGGGCAACCCACACAATTAAAACAAAGTTAAAACAAAACCATTAAGGCAATTAAAAATATAAACAAAAACACAGAAGAGTGCATTCAAAATCCTACATACAATATAACCATTTTGTGGGGCCCCTATTTTCATGGGATCACCAAGCCTGCTGACAAAACAATGTTTTAAGAGCTTTCTAGAAGGTCAGTAGGGCCGGGGCCAATCTTACCTCAAGGGGGATGATGTTGTGGGCAGGTGTCACAGCAGAAAAAACCCCTCTTGGGTCCTATCAGGTGGAACTCCTTAGCAGACAGGACCTAGTAACATGCTCCTCCTGCTGGAAAAGTTGTGGTAGTGGCTGCCACTACCTGGAGCTTGCTTTCCACTTGAGCCCAGTTTACTTATTTGGTTAAAATGCTGCTTAGCAGTGGTAGGAAATCCTCACCTCTACTACGCAGACATATACAAACCATGAGTTTTACAAAGTTTGTCTCTGTCAGAAAAGTAGTGAGGAGCAGAGAGACATAGCATTAATGGGAGGTCCCATCTATGATAAAGGAAGGAGTCTGCATTGCTTTCCACCTCATCACTGCAGCGCTAGCTCCTAGTGAATGCCTATGAATCTGCATTGCAGCTGATAAAAAGAAACTCACCCTGTTCAGGAATTTGTTTGAATGCACGAGGGTTTGAAAGTGAGCCGAGGATGGGGGTGCATGTTGGCGCTGCATCCAGCTCAGTCTGACCTCCATCTTTTTAGCTGAGAGATCCGAAGGATAACTGTTTGTATACTAGCATACGTCCTTGGGTGATACAGAGGCCCTGCTTTCACAGGATTCCAGATTTCATGGAGCTTCGCATTCCCATTCATGCAAGCGCAAGCGTAGATTACTTCAGACTTCCTGCTTAATCCTTGGAGGTCAGAGAACATGTGCATCCCTGATCCCTACCCATTTTCATGCTGTCATGCATTCAGGGGAACCTCTGAAGAAGATTCCTGATCACATAAATTCGTGCAAAGAAGGGAGCACTGAGGCCAAATGATCATGTAGCACATTTTTGTCATTCTTCTAATACAGATTGTTGTGTTAATAATGTGTTGATGCAAATTACTTCAGTGTTGGAAAAATATTTAACTGCCACATATTTTTCTCTGAAACAAAAGAGCTTGAACATAATTCATGCCTTATGGCAGTACTTTTAAAAATCTTAGTTGTTAAAATAAACAGAAACAGAAACAGCAAACAGAAATTCCACAAAACAGTAAGATTCACTAGTGCAATTGACTCAGTTGTTCATGTAGTTTTTGGCATCAGTACCTCACAAACAGCAGTTGAAATCCAGAGTATAGAATGTAAATTATTCTCTGAGTGACTTGAAATGCTCACCCATTTAGAATCCTATTGTTGACCAAATTGTAGTCCCATTTCCTTTAGGTAAAGTAGTCTGAAGCCAATGAAGCTGAGTACTTTTCCTCTGAATATTTGATGAAAAACACAGGAGAAAAGATCAGACCAGGGATCTCTGGTAAACAAATAAATAGGCAATTAAAAACAAACAAACAAACAAACGGCAATTAAATGCTGTTCCTTCCTGCTTCTGACATGCTTATCTTCAGTTGGTATGGCTCGGGAGTTGTTGCAATCCTCTGATATGTTTGGGTACTCTGTTTTGTTGTTGGTTCAGTTCTCAGCTCTGTTATTCATTTCTGATGTTCTTATATCAGCTAGCATTGTTGAATGGTGATTGCCATTAGCTAATACATGCCGAAGACATCTGAGAACCAGCAATGTATCTATGTGGAAGAAACCTAAAGATTTGTCTAGCTCTTTCTTGTGCAGAAGGACAAAGTTCTAGAGCTGTGTTTCTCAACCTTGGCAACTTGAAGATGTGTGGACTTCAACTCCCAGAATTCCCCAGCCAGCAAGCACGGCTCTAGAGTGTCTCCTGAAGTAAATTTACTCAAAGTCATTGTGGGATGCAGATGCCTACTAATTTTTGCATCTTCATAGTTCCTATAAGAGTTAATTCGGAGACATTTCAAGAAAAAACACAATAGCAGATTTGACTATTGTCAAAACAAGGCACAGATGGAAACTGACTCTTCCATCCAAAAATCAGGCTCGGCAGCTCGTAGGGTGAGCAAGAGGAGGTTTGAATATTAATTCTAAAAGTAGGGCTTGCTTCTGTAATATAACAATGAATTGAATTCTTTCATTATGACCTTTTATTCAGTAAATATTACTTATCATAAATTCTTGGATTGCGCAATTGTGAGCTTGTCTAACTGGTTCCAGTCTGGATGAAGTCTGATAATTCTTCTATGAGAAGAAGGGTAAAAAGGGAATATTATATTAAAATATTAGAACAACCCCTTGAAAATGACAGTCTTCAACATAATATATTAATCAGGAATATTAGCTAATCTTTTCTGAGCTTCAGTTTTCTCTTCATCACACCGTTCTCTTTCCAAATCTAGATAATTAAATAGAAACCTGGTCACCTTAGCAGTGCAATATTTGTTTCAGTTTTGATCTTTCTGGTCCCTTGTCTTTCTGGTTTTGCTTATCTATTTAGTTAGGACTGAAGGAATCGCAGGTTGCTATAGCCTTAGACCGAGGCATTTGATACCGTACTTGTGCTCACTGGGCTCCCAAATTGTAGCCTAAAACCAATTGGGAATACTCCACTTGCTTACAAAGATTTGTCTGTGTGTCCTTCACTGACCCATCCTCTTTTATTAGCCTACGCATAAAGCTGTACTCTTTCTGTTCCACAGAACCTGAGTGAAAACATGGGCAAATCAAGAGAACAATTCTTATTGTTGACTAACAGACCTTTTGTCTTTTAAAGAAATGCCATGTGGTTGAAGAAACATATGCTAATAGAATGGCATAAGATTGTCTCAGGCTGGAGATCATTTTAACTTTAATCAAAATGTTTTATGAGTTAAAGGAGAAAAGAAATGCATCTTGGCAAGGCAATCTGTTTTTAGTTTAATGTCAGTAAGAGGCTTAAGGTTCTAACATTTCCAGGATATATCACACAATAGTATTTTGTTAGCAGGCTGGGGAATATGAGCATCCCAAACAAGCACCATTATTAATAGTTCAAGTGCAACACTGATATATTTATGCCAAACATAATATGTAGAAAAATGAAGTGAAAAATGATCTGAAACAGCAATTGCTTTGGTCTATAGCTGCCATGGCCAATGAGCAGAACAAACTGAATGTTTTTCTCATAGGTTCTGATATGAGTACCTCCCTAAAACTTGAGTCCCTGCTAGGGACAGACTAACAGGATAATGGTGAGACAGGAGTGGCATTTCTCATTCGTGCTATTTTTTTTTTTAAAGAAAGGTTTATTTCTCACTGCAAGCAATAAATGTGTGTTATACATTGCATATGTCTTCTAGTTAGTGGAATGCATGCCACAGTATGTTGGCTTGCATGGTAGTCAATTGCACAGAGACCCTAGCTTGCATAGAATAGCATGATCCTGGATGGCATAAAACTGTACTTTGTGCTTATGGCATACTAGCCAAACTGTGCCAACACTGATCAGTACCATCTTTATCATTAGAAGGGTTATGGTACATGTGGTTTGGGTATGACTAAGACTGGTAATGCAGTCTGCACCTCCATCTTGCTAAAAGGCATTGGGCATTATGTGAAGGGCTTGATTGAGCAAATACATGATTGGATGGAGGAGGTCAATATTTCTGGGCCCATCGGATGATGTCTAAGGGATATGAAAGATTGTGACTTGGAAAGTAAAGGAAATAAATGGTAAATAGCATGAATTAACAAATGAAATGGAAGAAAGAAAAAGAGATGTGTTTCTTGTGAAACTAAGAGAAAGGGGAAGAATGTAATAAATCTGAATGAAGGTCTTATCCTGAGGAGCAGAGTTGATGAATACATGCAGGAAAGAGAATGTGTAGGTTTAATTAGAAGAGAATATCTGTAGCTCAAGGTTGAACTGTGGAGTTCTTGGTGCTCTCTGAGCTTGGTTGTTTGTTTGCAGACATTTCGTTACCCAGCTAGGTAACATTGCTGCCTGTTTATATGTAGTAGCTTGCCCTGTCAGCAAATCCCACACTCACAGTAATGATGTTATCTAGTTGGGTAATTAATTAATAAAAAAATTAATTAATTAAAAGACGCTTGCTCCTTGGGAGGAAGGCTATGGCAAACCTAGACAGCAGATTAAAAAGCAGAGACATCACCTTGCCGACAAAGATCCGCATAATCAAAGCTATGGTTTTTCCAGTAGTGAAGTATGGCTGTGAGAGCTGGACCATAAAGAAGGCTGAGCGCCGAAGAATTGATGCCTTTGAACTGTGGTGCTGGAGAAGACTCTTGAGAGTCCCCTGGACTGCTAAGAGGTCAAACCAATCAGTCTTAAAGGAAATCGACCCTGACTGCTCATTGGAAGAATTGATAATGAAGCTCAAGCTCAGATACTTTGGTCACCTAATGCAAAGAGAGGACTCTTTGGAAAAGACCCTGATGCTGGGAAAGATGGAAGGCAAAAGGAGAAGGGGAAGGCAGAGGATGAGATGGTTAGATAGCATCACTGAAGCAATGAGCATGAAACTGAGCAAACTCAGGGAGTCAGTGAAAGACAGGAAGGCCTGGCACGATATGGTTCATGGGGTCACGAAGAGTTGGACACGACTTAATGACTGAACAACAACAACAAAGTTGGGTAATGAAATGTCTGCAAACAAACAACCAAGCTCAGAGAGCACCAAGAACTCCACATAGGTTTAATTGTAACTAAAGGGTCTAAAATGTAATGAGATGGAATGTATTGGTGTAATCTAGATTGTTGTGGGTGCTTATCAGAGTAAGAATCTATAAATTGGTGATAGTTGCATGTTGTGCTTCAGTGAATAGTAATAATAGAAGAAGCAGAAATGAATTTGGGGGAAAATTGTGCAACTTTCTCAGTGAATAGGCCATTCAGGGACCCAACTATGAACGAGAATAGTGACTGCTTGGTGAATATCTCTGTTAAAAAAATGTTCATTTTCCAAAGAGTCCTCTCTTTGCATTATGTGACCAAAGTATCTGAGCTTGAGCTTCATTATCAATTCTTCCAATGAGCAGTCAGGGTCGATTTCCTTTAAGATTGATTGGTTTGACCTCCTAGCAGTCCAGGGGACTCTTAAGAGTCTTCTCCAGCACCACAGTTCAAACCACTACATTACTACTGGAAAAACCATAGCTTTGATTATGCGGATCTTTGTCAGCAAGGTGATGTCTCTGCTTTTTAATATGCTATCTAGGTTTGCCATAGCTTTCCTCCTAAGGAGCAAGCGTCTTTTAATTTCATGGCTGCAGTCTCCGTCTGCGGTGATCTTGGAGCCCAAATAAATGAAGTCTGTTACTGCTTCCATTTCTACCCCTTCTATTTGCCAGGAATTGATGGGTCCAGATGCCATGATCTTAGTTTTTTTAATGTTGAGTTTCAAGCCAGCTTTTGCACTCTCCTCTTTCACCCTCATCAAAAGGCTCTTTACTTCTTCTTCACTTTCTGCTATAAGGGTGGTATCATCTGCATATCTGAGGTTGTTGATGTTTCTCCCTGCAATCTTAATTCCGGCTTGTGATTCTTCCAGCCTGGCATTTCTCATGATGTACTCTGCATATAAGTTAAATAAGCAGGGTGACAGTATACAGCCTTGTTATACTCCTTTCCCTATTTTGAACCAATCAGTTGTTCCGTGACTGGTTCTAACTGTTGCTTCTTGGCCCGCATACAGATTTCTCAGGAGACAGGTAAGGTGGTCTGGTACCCCCATCTCTTTAAGAATTTGCCACAGTTTGTTGTGATCCACACAATGGAAGGCTTTTGCATAGTCAATGAAGCAGAAGTAGATGTTTTTCTGGAATTCTTGTGCTTTCTCCATGATCCAGCGAATGTTGGCAATTTGATCTCTAGTTCCTCTGCCTTTTCGAAACCCAGCTTGTACATCCGGTAGTTCTCGGTTCACGTACTGCTGAAGCCTAGCTTGTAGGATTTTGAGAATAACCTTGCTAGCATGTGAAATGAGCGCAATTGTGCAATAGTTTGAGCATTCTTTGGCATTGCCCTTCTTTGGAATTGGAACGTATACTGACCTTTTCCATTCCTGTGGCCACTGCTGCATTTTCCAAACTTGCTGGCATATTGAGTGCAGCACTTTAACAGCATCTGGGTACATGTATGTGTATGCAAATAATGGAAGGGAATTACTTGGTCCAGCATCAGTTCTTTATAGTTGCCATTAAAATCCAAAATTAGAATGAGTGTAGGGTCTCTTGCTTGTAAGAAACATCCCATTAATTTTAGTAGAAGTAGTTTCAATAACCCTGAGGGCATTTCTCAGGGGGTTATATCCACCCTTTATAATCATAATCTGCCTCTGATTTGATCTAAGAATGAAAAGATCTGCCATGTTCTGGTAGATACTGTCATCTTGCTTGACAACTCCAGTTCCAGGGCTTTCAGGGAACAAGACTGAAAAAGAAAGCTTTAATGTAAGCATTGTTATTTGTATATTAAGAGAACTTATTACAAATTAGCAAAACCAAATAATAATTGTGTTATCAACTAAGTTTTCTGGAGGAAGAAAACAAGATACCACAAAGTTGTAACAATTAATACAGAGTTTTGTAGATCTCAGAGATTTCTAAGAAGAATTTGCCTCCAAGACTGTCACCCTGTCCAATGTTATTGATTTCTCTAGGGTATTTACACTACTTTTTGGAAAACAAATGCATCTATTTCTTCATTTGTTCCTTTGGAATTCCTGAAATGACTCATAAACTGGCTGCTAGCCATTCTAATTTAAAGAAACTCTGCTGGTTACCTTTAAAAAGGAATTACTCCATTAGAAAACTGACGTTTCTTCAAATCCAGTCAATATTTCCCTTTCAGTATATACCCCTGATGATTAATGAGAGTTCTCTTATTGTGCAGTCAGGAAGGCAGCAATGACTTTTTTTTTTTTTTTTGGTTTCCTGTATGGTATATGCATGATAAATACATCTGTCTTTTCCCTGATGTCCCCTCTCCTTTTTGCAGATTCATATAGATTTTCCAGGATGTGATGGATGGTGAATTTTACTGTGAATCAGCTCCCTCAAATAAGAAGCACAGGTGTTCACTTTTGAGGACATGAATCTCATGTGATCATTAGACTAATGCTAACCACCCAGTTGGGTGATAAAGCTTCTTTTCCTAAAAAAAGAAATTAAAAAATATGATATATCACCAGACATTAGATTTATCCCAGGGTTGTTTTTTCTTTTGGTAGGTGGGTTGATCCTTTGTCTATTTATTTGCTCCTTCTGAGCAAAAACATAAGAAAATAAAAATAACTTTATATACAGTAGATCTTCCTTGTCTTTTTTTTCTTACTACATTAAGAGGTGAGTGGGCTTGGATTCATGATCAAAGCTAATGGCCAGATTCGCCCATTATGTAAAACCTTAGTTCACAGATATTGCTAAGCAAAAGCAACAACAAAAATTATTTCCAAAGCGCGGTGACTGAGTTCACACAAATGCAGGGACAAAAGTCGGTAAGTCCCTTGTGGATTAATATGGCAGGTGAGCTCAGCCAATGAAGAGACTATCAGCTCGTGGAACAGGGCCCTGCATGAGCCAATGAGAGTCAGGCATTTTAGAGGGCCAATGAAGAGACTATTTTAGGGCTGACTTAGTTGTTTATGAATAAAGGAAAAGAAACACAGAAAAGGGGTTTCATTTTCTCTGCACCATAAGTGTAAGGGGAAAAAAAACTTGTATAAGCTGTTCATTGCAATTTATTTTAAAAAAATTCATCTTTTTTTTTTGTTAATTTTTAAAGTTTCTTAGAATTAGATTGACATCTAAGCTTGGTTTAGTCTATATCTTAGAGATCCATAGTTATAATTCCCAAGAAACAAAACCTCCCTAGGTAAAACTGTGGGAACCATGCCCCTAATGGCCAGATTCACCTAGGAAGATTGCTGCATCCCGTGATAGACACAGCCACTCTCCCATCAGTATCAAAGTGGCAAGATGGGGGTGCAACGCTGCCATCCATTCCTGTGCAACACCATTAAAAACATTCTTGCAAGAACCTCATCCCCCTGCCCCCATCCCTTATCTGGGAAAAGTATAGCAGAAACTGCACAACTGAACAACAGCACCAGGCATCAGGGTCATGGTGCCAGGGGCCACTGTCATTCAGATCCTGGCTGCTCCTCTGTCCAGAAGAAACACCAAGCAGACCACAGAGACACCCTAATCTATTGAGCTTTGGGTCTATCACAGTACCTGCTTCTCATGGTCAAGATGCACCCAGGACTCCCTCCTATCCACAGCACAGAAGAAATGAGGGAAAAATCTGGCTGGAGGCAGCTTGTCTTGTTAAATTCCTCGCCTCTGTAGATATGTAAGAGGCAAACCAGACACCCACAAAGAAGGACATTCTGACATCCCGGTCACAGGAAAAAATGAAAAAGAATGGCTTCCTATGTACCCACTAGCAGTGAATAAATACTGAAGAAACAGTTCGAAGAAATCTCCATGCACAACAGAAGAAGCAAACAGAACTATAAATCATGCCACACTATGATCAGCTGGCTGCCCTCTTCCTGGAACTCAGAGAAGTCATCCTGGGATCTGAAGCTGGCAACTAGATCCCACTCTAACAGCAGATATGCCAGCCCCTCAGCAAGGCCCCAGCTGCCATGCCATGCAAAGGAATGAAGAAAGCCCTCACTGTTTTCTGCCAACTAATGGTGAGGTGGACTCCCAAATGTGGCCAGTAGTCACAGCCCCTCAATGGTGCCAGGTCTGTCCCGGAGAACTGCTGAGCCAGCCAGGCAAACCCCCACTTATCCCACTGTGTCTAGAAGCTCCTGCTACTAGTAGCAGTGCAAGAACTAAGCAAAAGATAGCAAACAAAGGTGCACGGATATTCTGGGAGTCTCAGCCTGATCCAGGTAACCAGTTTTTGTGCTCAGTCACTGCACGATGCCCCTCTTTCGTCCTTCCCCCTCTGGTGCTGGAGCGTCTGCCCCTGAGCATTTAGCTGCTGGCCTTCCTGTAGGAGCCTCATGAAACACTGTGTTCCATATGGTGAAGACTGGATAATCTTCCACAAGGTGGTTTGCTTAATAGGTGTAATCAAGGTGTAGGACAAGAACAAAGAGATTGTATACCTCATCCATAATTATACTCTGGCATTGAAAGATCACAGCTCTGAATTCTACAATGGAATATTTATTTCTTTACATTTATATGGCCATCCTTCTTGCCAAAGTGATCTGGACAGCAAATAAAGTTTAAGAATTATAGTAACTGTAAAAACCCACAACACATAATCTAAACAAAAAAGAAATTGCAGCCAAGAATAAAACCTCAGAGTAATAACCAACCACCCAGGCTTCACTAATTTCCCAAACCCCCATGCCTGGGCAAACAGTTAGGTTTTCAGTGCTTTCCTGAAGGCCAGCAGGGTCGGGGCCAATCTGATATCAGGTGGTAAGATGGCTCATAGTATGGTGTTTCAAACTGTGGTACATACCAAGGAGCTTTCATGGATGTGTCTGAACGGGTTCCAGCCATAATAGCATGGAGCTTCTCTCGTTCTCAGTGCCTGAAGGAAGATTTGTTCTTTGTTGAGCTGATTTATAGATTGCTAGTTCACCTCATCATCCTGGAGGACCAGGACTAGGCTATGTAGGATTCCTTACCATTGTCCTCATGTTGCATGGCTTATTACCTGCTACCACAGCCAAGCACATTTAGTGACGGAGCATTCAGTCACCTGAAAACAAACCCCTTAGTCTTCTGACTGGATTAAGATGTAGCCCTTACATATATGTAAGAACCATGAGGATGAATTCTGAGAATGCAGCAGCAGGGGCCGGCTCCTGGAGCGTGGGGGAGAAGGGACAGATCCCTTGTCCCAAAAATCCCCCTGCTAATATTGCTAATCTTTGGGAAGTGAATGCAGTCTGTCCCTGCCTGGCAGAGTTGATTTGGGAATTCTGCTTGCATGCCTGGCGTAGATGATGGGGGAGGACGTCTGGTAAAACAGTATCGTTTGATGGGTCATGTCAGTCCTGGCTGTATGTCCTGGATGCCAGAGAGGTGCCCTGAGTTGCTTGGCAGCATTCTTTTATAGACCCTCTTCTCCTCTTCCTGGATTGCTTTAGGCCTTCTGTTGGGCTAGGGGTGACTTGGAAATGACTTTCCTTTGCTGTCCCTTTAAAAGATTCACTTTGTTTCCAAGGTATTTGGGTGAGTGGACTTTTCTATGGGCTGATTTGGTGTTGGGGGAGTAGAGTCGTTCTAGGCAGGGATTAGAGTGACTCAGGGTGCGGAGCGGGTGGCTGCTTGAATGGACACCATCCAAAGGGATGGGAAGTACTTTGAAAGCCTGAACTGGGATCAGTAGTTGGAGTTCTGCTGCCTTGGAGAATTCTTTTTCTTAGCATGAAACCTTGCCAGCATTCTTCTGATCCAAGGTAGTGCTGCCATGTATGGGCTGCAAAAATCCATACAATCATTAGATGGCATAAGAGAGAGAATTTTCTCTTTATTCTTTGTGGCCGTCTCGTGATTTCCAGATTTTTTTCAGCCCAGAGGTGTATTGCTACTTGCCTTCTTCTTGTGCAGAAGAATGTCTCTTGCTTCTGGTAATCACACTCATCCCCTGGGCTTGCTTTTTTGATTCTCTTCCTTATGGGGAGTTGATTCTTCTGTCAGTTTGTTACAGGGCCCTCTTTTTTTTTTTTATCTGATAAAGCTTCATCCTTGCTGAAGTGTGGCCACTCACGTGTCCAATTCTTTGACTTTGTCTTGAAGGTCTGAACAAGCTTTCCTACCCGCAAAGATATGCCAGACTCTTCTCAAGCAGAAACCCAAATACGTCATTAGCATTGCAAGTCACAACTGCAGGCTCCTGTCTGTTCTTCTTTACTTTGTTTCACAAGGATCCACAGCAAAAGGCATTTATTTCTTATTTATACTTAGAGAGAAATTTGTTAGGAACTCTCCCTTTAAATTCCCCCATCAAAAAAACACTGTTGAACTTCTGCTTGCTGTCCCGAATCTTTGGTCCAGGCAGTAGTTGCAATTATTCTAATGATGGTGATGATGATGATGATGATGATGATGAAGATGATAGCCATGAATGTTGGTGGTCCTGATGAAAATTACATCCCATGTATCTATTTTTAGTCTCAGAAAATAAGTTTCTATTGGTGCCAATGGAGCTTCTCTCTGAGATTAATGGCAAATGTATCAGGAATGGCCTTTCATTATTATTATTATTGTATTATTATTATTAGTTTTTTATCCCACCTTTTTTTGTATGTAATTCAAGGCAGTGAACATACCTAATGCCTCCTATTTTCCCCACAACAACAACCCTGTGAGGTGGGTTGGGCTGAAAGACCATGACTAGCCCAAAGTCACCCAGCCAGCTTCCGTGCCTAAGGGAGGTCTAAAACTCACAGTCTCCTGGTTAACCTTAACTACTGCACCAAACTGGCTCTCATTCATTGTGGAAGGTAGAGCAAAAGTTCATGATTTCTTGCTGCAGTCCATCTTAAGGCTGTGATCTAAGGCTGTGCAGTGCATCCAATTCAAAGTCTTATGTCTGTCTGTCTGTCTGTCTCATCCGTCCGTCCGTCTGTCCGTCTGTCTGTCTGTCTGTCTGTCTGTCTGTCTATCTATCTATCTATCTATCTATCTATCTATCTATCTATCTATCTATCTATCTATCTATCTATCTATCTATCATCTCATAGCCTGAAGAGGTATTTACATAGCAAGTATCTGCAACTCCTTAAAGTAGCTGCATCTTTTCTTGGGATCACATGGCTGTTCTTAGCAGCTGCATGATCTGAAGCTCCTTTTTAATTTTGAACTCCAAGTGCTGCATAGACGTATTGTGATCAGGGCAGACATTTTGGCTTTAATGCCAAGTGAGCTTCTTCTTCTCCACTATGCTTATTATTATTGTGTTCAGTATTAGGATGGTGATCAGAACTCAGAACCACAGTCCCAGCATACACCCAAAGGTAGTAAACTTTATAGCAAGGAAGGAAGCGATAAGAAGGAGGGAATGCTCAGGAATATACCCGGAGATGCAGCAAATAAACTTAAGGAGGACAGTGCTAAAAGGCTCTAATGCTAAAGGGAGAACTTGGAGTCCCAAAACAGGAAGTGTGGGGGGAGAATATATGACATTGTTGATATTACTGAAACATGGTAAAAGTGGAAAAACTGCGTCCAGTATTGGTTACCACAATACAAGAAGGATTTTGAGGAGCTAGAAGGAGTGCCCAGAAGACTGACAAAGATGGTGAGGGGCCTGAGGGCCAAATCCTATGAATGGTTAAAGGAACTGAATATCCAGTTGTAGACAGTAATTGTCGCTCAGGTTTGAACGGTGGGGTTCTTGGTGTTCTCTGAGGTTGGCTGTTTTCCTGCAGACATTTCATTACAGTAACAGGCTAGATAAAGTCATTAGCACACTTCATCAGTGCATCATCCTATACTGATGATGTTACTTAGCCTGGTAGCAAAACTTCTGCAGGAAAACAGCCAACCTCAAAGAATACCAAGTTCCTAAGTGAACTTGGTACATTTAGCCCAAAGTAGAGAAAGCTGAAGGGAGACATGATGGAAGTGTTTCCATACTTGGAAGGCTGTCACAGAGAAGAACATGTCTGTTTATTCTCCATGGTGCCCGAGAGTAGGACAAGAACTAATGGGTAGAAGCTTTACAGAGAAAGATCCAAACGTGAAATGAGGAATGTCCTGATCACAAGAGCTATTAAACAGTGGAACAGCCTACCTCCTGAAATGGTAGGTGCTCAATCACTGAAGGTTTTCAAGCAAAAGTTGGACAATTATTTGTCTGGAATGGATTCCTATCCTGGGCAAGGGTTGAACTAGGAGGCCTCTTCTCACCCTTTGATTCTATGATACTGTCTGGTCAGCTGAAGTTTTGGGGAAGACATGTGCTGGTTTGATTGATCCTAATGTGTACAATTGTGATTTCAAGTCAGAGAAAATACTTCAGCGTGGAATTAATTTATGGAATTTAATTTCACAAGACATGTTGATGGCCATTAGCTGAAGTGGCAATCAGATGGGAGCCCCCAATTATACTTTGATTTGATCTTCCCTGTGATTATGAAATGGACCTTCTGTATATCCCTACTCAGATATCAGTTCTCATGGGTAACAGTGGGGAAGGCCTATTGAATTTATGACTTGCCTGTGGCTAGTTACTGATAAATGGGTCATTTGTCTACTTCAACTGAACTTGTGTTATATTCTCCTTATTATCCTGTCTTGCATCGCTTCATTCTCCTCTGTATCCATTTGCTGTAGATTCTTTTCTTGCTATATACTGTTCGTGGCAACATTTTACTGTTTTTTAAGAACTTTGCAGGAACTACCTGCTGACTTTGAATGTCATGAAATGCTAAGAGATGGTTTATGCCTGGAGCAGCTACATCCTAATAACTCTGTTCAAAATTCATCCTCTGTGCTGAACCATTCAGGAAGAAAAAGAAGTTAGATCCTACCTTCTGTCTACCCTGCCAGTCCTCATCTTTTCAGTGAGAGCTCTGGTTTTTAAAGCAATAAAGTTCCTTTTTTTCCCCTCACCAGATTACTTATTGCTTTAAGCATTCAGAGCGGTAGAAGGGCATCACTGCATTTCAGACTTTTAAGGAACCCTCAACCCTTCTTAAGCCCTAAAGCAATGGGATGTCTTTTACCTGAATTATAAAAACAAAATAGAAGAGCACATTAGAGATTCTGGCAATGGTACATTGCATGCAGGCATGACTCTAAATAATCTCTAGGATTTATGAACTGAGATTGTGAAGCCATTACCTTCAATTATTTTTATTTGTAGTCGTCAGGTGGTGTTTTTTTTCCTTGACAAGTAAGGTTTCCTGTGTTCAGAGAGCTAGATTGCATTGACGTTTCCATGGCAACTCTGTATGACATTTCAGAGGCTGACATGGAGTCTTTAATATAATTTAAATATCAAGTCAATATTAAAAAAAAAAAACCTGTTGGTTCTCAGGAAAAGTTTTTGAAAAGCAGTAAAAATGCTCTTAAAATATAATAGAAGGAAGTGAATAGTATTAATATTGGCACTTACAATTAAAAGCTGTTTAATGAAAGAGTAATGAATGGGGTGAAATTGAGTTTGGATTATGCTTTCTTCTGATTTTTACACCACCTGAAATTTGATTATCCAGTTCAGTTACTGAAGTGTCTTGTGCATCTCCCCAAAATGCTAAAGTCAATACAGGTCTGTAAAGGTAGTCCTTGCTTAACGACAGCTCGTTTAATGATCATTCGAAGTTATGGCTGCCTTAGAAAAAGTGTTTTACAACCTGTACTTGCACTTACAACTGTCGCAAACTGTCACACACACCCATAGTCATGTGACTGTGATTTGTGACTTTTTTATGATGGTTGTTAAGGGAATCACCATGGCTGTTAAGCAAATTCTGGTAAAAAACGCCCATTGGGGAAGCTGGATTCCCTTAACCACCACATGATTAGCTTAACATCCATGTGATTCGCTTAACAACCATTGTAAAAATGATCGTAAAATTGGGTCTGGTCACATGTGACTCATGTAATGACTGGCCTGCTTAACAATCAATTTTCCGGTCCCTATTGTGGTTGTTAAGTGAGGACTACCTGTAAAAGTAGGTGACAGATGTCTTACTATATCTATATACTACTAAAACTCTCATGTCTGTAACCTCCAACTGGGTGAAACCGTGTGTCATAGGGCAACAATTTCTGAACCAAGGTACCTCAAATGGGCTAATTTACAGAATGCATCCAAACTCCAGGACCCATTACTCCAGTGGGATTGAAATTTGGGAAATTTGTGGCTGCTTCAGCCCAGGTCCCACCTTCCTCTGTCTCCTGTGCCCAATCAGCTGGCAGCAAGGCCCGATGGGCAAGTGGCGATTGGCTGCTTTGGAAACAAGGCAGAAATTTGAAATTTCTTAACAGCTGTGGGCATTGAGGGAAGGATAAAGGAGCAACTTGGATACCTGCTGGTGAGTAGGGCTGGCTGGGGGCAGCAGCAGTCAACAAGTGAGCCCTCTTCCTTCCTTGAGGGAGGGGGCACTTGGAGACACACCAGAATGGGGAGTGGGGTGCAGTTTTCCTCACAGTCCACAGGTCTCTTTGTTTCACCTTCCCCCGGCAAAGTGGCAGGCAGTTTCAAGGGTCAGTTGAGGAGAAGGAGGAGGAGGAGGAGGCTTCACAGGGGCTCTCCTGAGGGTCATGAGGGGAGGGCAAATGGCACAAGTCTATATTATATGTGGAAAGGGAGGGAGGGAGGGAGGGAAGGAGGAAGGAAGATTTCTGATGCTCCCTGCCAGCTTCCCACAAAGAAAGTCAATGAGGAAGCTGGCAGCAAGTCACAGGTCACTCACAGTCCCACTGCTTTTTTGCCCTTGGTCATTCTATTTCTCTGTTTAGGTAAGGACATATCTCTGAAATTATGACCCAATAGGTCATGAGTTGTCTAGTGAATCTTTAAAAGCTGGATGCCATCTCTTGTGTTGTGGATAAGTTAATTTAAAGCATTTTCCCCCAATCTGGTGTCCTCCAGATGTGCGGGAACTGCAAATCCTAGCATTCCAAATTGGTCCTGGCTCAGAATTCTAGGAATTATAAACCCAACACAGTTAGGGAAGGTGTCTGTAGAAGTTCTAGTGTGCAGTAGTGGGAAGATAGCGGTGTTAACTTTTTCCATATTTTTTGCTGGAAGGAGGGGTGGCAATGTGTATCTTTCTGTATGATAGTGATTTGTGGTTGGGGTAGAGAGAATGGTTGGTACATGTAGACAGGGATCAATTAATTTTGTAAATGGGATACAGGATTTATTTCTCCTAGCCTTGCCCCATTTTGAGAATGTAGCTTCTGGCTTACACAGGCACCCAAACACATACTATACAAGTGGATCAAATACATACATATATCAAGTGGAGGGAGAATTCTAGGACTCCTTTGGCTGGAGCTGGCAGCTTTGGGTTGACATGGTGGGAAGCTGTGTTCATAATTTATTTGTTTGTTTGTTTGCTTTGCTTTGCTTAGTAAAGCAAAGCAAAGCAAACTGCCCAATCATCAAATGACTCAAAGTGATGTACAGGAGAAGTTAAAAACACAATACAGCAGTAAAAGATGGACCAAATAGCAAACATCCAGGGAATTAAAACAAAATTAGTATGGGCCTGCTGGACACACCAGGTCTTTGTGACCTTCCTGAAGGACAGCTGGGTTGGGGCCATGTGGACCTCAGGGAAAGAATGGCAACAAAGGAGTCAAGCTTCTGGGGTATTTCTGACTTTTTTGGCAGGGATTATGTTAAATTCAAGACTGTTTTTTTACATAACAAGAGTAAATTGAAAATATAAGATGGAAAGAAGAAGAGTGAAGTCAGTTTTGTCTTCTTTTGATATGCATTACCTTGTTATGGAGATATACTAATACTCTCCAAAACACACTACAGCAGATTTCAACAACAGGAAATCAAATAGGATACTTAAGGTTCAAAGTTGTCTTGCATGAGTGTGGCAACTTTTCAGTTCCTGCAAGGCATCCTTCACAACTTGGGACAATAACCTTATTTCAGGCCAGCTTTGTGTCTTCCATCCTACTGGGCCTAATCTCAGTTCTCAAAAGGCAAGAGGGATAGGTGAGAAAATATAATCAAATCTGGGGCATCAACAAAAAAATGCAATAAATTGTAGTAGAGTTAGATAAGATACAGTGGAATTCCATACTAGGATGACTTGTTTAAATGCCTCTCTGAGGGTCTTCTACCCTCCCGTGAAGATTTTCTTTTTTTTTGACCCATTATGCTAAAGGTTTGTTGTTCCCTTTGTTTTTTCTGATGTACTCTTACTTTTAATGTGGAGTCCTTGGGGTTCCCTGAGCTTGGTTCTTTTCTTGCAAACGTTTCATTACCTGGCTAGCTAACATCTTCAGTGCTAGAATGGAATGGGGTTTGCAAACCCCATCCCATTCTAGCACTGAAGATGTTAGCTAGCCGGGTAATGAAACGTTTAAAAGAAAAGAACCAAGCTCAGAGAACCCCAAGGACTCCACAGTTCAACCCTGAGCTACACGTATTCGCCCCTTACTTTTAATCTTTTAAAATGTAAAATGTAATTTAATCTTTTAAGTTATTGACAGACCACTGTTATTTCCTTTTTAGAAACATTACGATTATGTGCCATCAAGTAGTTTTCAACTCCTAGTGACCACATAGATAGATTTTCTCCATGATGATCTATCTCTAACCTGGTCTTTCAAGTCTTCTAATGGTGCACTCCCCTTGCTGCTGGTCATCCTTTTCTTTTTCCTTCCACCTTTCTCAGAATTAGAACTTCTCCAGGGAGCTAGGTCTTTGTATAATACATCCAAAGTAAGATAGTTTGAACCTGTTTAAAGCATGGTGTACCTTAATAACCGAATCATTCTGTATGGATGTCATTCAGAAATAAATACCATTGCATATAAGATTGCAATCTGAAAGTTTTTCTGGACAAGCAATTTACTACAATACTAGTGTGGCTCCTTTGCATAAATTAAGTCAGAGTCATCACATTGCATACAACCCAATATTTGTAGGTCCTTGTCCCATATTTTTTCATACTATGACAAGTCTAGTTTATTCAGGGAAATTTGCCACATTACTGTTACATTCCTGACTTGTTCGTTGTCTTTTGCATGATTTTTTTTTCTTTGCATGCTTTCTCACCACACTTTCACTCGTCAGGTTTCTCCTGCAGTTTCATTTCCCTCCTATGTGATATATAAATGCTTTCAGTTTTTTTTTTTTAAATGGTTGCCACTATGTATGAGTTCAGAATGGCTATATGCACCAAGAGGTTTCCTGGAGGCTCCAGGAAATGGTAGATCTGCTTGAAATCTCTGCATAAGTTGGCTAGTGTTTGTCTCCTTGCAGCCCATGGAAATCAGGCTCATTTTCTTAACTTTAGACAGCATTTTTTAAAATGTGTTGGGTAGATGGCTCTGTAGGGGAGAGCAGGAGTTCTGCTTACAGTCCTGTTTTGCCAAAACCAATTTGGGCATCATAAGTTGACAAAATTGTGGAAACTATATGTATTGTGTTAAAACAATAACATGAGGCTGTCCTTGAAGAATATCTGGAAGCTTCAGCTGGTACAAAGTGCAGCAGTGCAAGCAGTTATGTGTGCTTCTGGAATGACACATGTTATACCTCTGCTCCACAAGCTGCATTGGTTGCCAGTCTGCTTCCAGGTCCAATTCAGGATGCTGGTTTTGACCTTTAAAGCCCTTCATAACAGGGGGCGGGTTACATCTACCTGTCCCATCAGTTCTGGCAGAGGTGGCATGCCATGGGTCCTGTCTAGGGAACTACACTTGGCAGACATGAGGAGGTGGGCCTTCCCTGCCATGGTGCCCGCCTTATGGAACATTCTCCACTCCAAACTGAAGTCAACTCCATCCCTACTTATTTTCCAGAAGTCCCTCAAGACCTGGCTTTATCATCAGGCTTGGGTGGTCCCAGGGGACCCATGAGATATTGAGGTGACTCCCTTACTAATCTAATGTCTTGTCTGTTTTATGCTTTTTAAATATTTTAATAATGACTGTTTTCTGACTTGTTTGTTGTTTTATCTTTGTTGTATGCTGCCCAGATAATTTCTTGTGAGACGGGTGGCCATATAAATTTGATAAATAAATAAATAAGATAATAAAACGAACTCTATCTAAGCCTGGTTGGTTCAGCTGTCTGCACATCACACACAAATTATTAATAATCTTTATTACAAACTATGTCTCTGTCAGTGTGAAGATGAAAGTCTTTCTTACATCCGTATCAATTTAAACTTGTTGCTTTTTCTTCCCACCTTTCCTACCTTTCAGTAGATACTTTGCTCTGTGCTTCACAGTCTTGAAGCTAAGTGGTCGTTGGTTGTTATTAACTGACATCTGCCCTGAAAGATATATATTGACAGGGTGGATGAAAAGGCAGCATGGAGACTGATTTTCAACGGGAAAAACTAGTGGCATGTGTGCTATATAAAATAAAATCTAGGAGGATGACCTTAACCATTGTAAGAAGACCAGTCCACCTGTTTTCTAAGAAAGGTGATGGGTGACTTTATTCATACAGACTAGGAGTTGTCAACCTTTTCCACTGAGTCATTCTAAGAAATAACACTGCCATAAAAGCTGATGCTGACATGACCTACTACATCATGTTCAATGCTTGAAAAATGTTTTATGCTTCATAATTCAAATCATAAATAGTAGTGTCTGGATTTTCAACTCATGGGGTTTGGCTTTTTCGAAATCTCAGGGTTCATTATCATAAAAACCCTTTTGTTGTTGTTGATGATGAAGACAAATGTGAAAGGAATGATAAAAGCTTTCCAAATAGGTATTTGGTCTTCATCATAAACCTCAAACTCTACCTCTGCCTTTCCCAGACAAGCTCATAAAGCTATCCCTTTTGTCCACTTTCTGGAAGATTATAGACTGATGGGGCTTATTCCCAGTGAATCAATAGCCATAGTATTGCATCCCAAATGATACAAATTTAGATTATACGTTTCACTGTAAAGCAGAACTCCAGTTTTGATGGTCATGCAATCTCTCTCTCTACGTGAATATGCAGAAAGAAATTAATGTGTGTGTGCGCACATAGACACACAATGATAGCAATGACCCAATACTATCTGAGTCCAGTAGTTTCTGATGGCTTCATGTGGCACTGAACCATAGTTGCCAATGATCTGTAGGTGACCGTATGATGTGGTACTTCTGACAGTTTTTTAAAAAATATGCTATTCCAGATGGAACCATAATCCTGGATCCAGACCTACAGTATGCAAGTGATATGTGGTTTTTAGACTCTAAACTCTCAGCATTCTTTATGGAGCCATTGTAAGGCTTTTACCTTTTTAATAATTTATCTTTTGTATAACTTTTGTTCATATAAAAATCATATGTGCAGGAGGCCTTTCCAATGTTCCTGTTAGGTTACGCACATTTTTAATTTATTTATAAAGCTCACTCTTCACCCTGAAATAGAGATCCTTTCAACTTGCCTTCATTTATAAGGATACAAATCTAATTCTACTTGTGACCTGATGTTTGCTTCCAAATTATTGACATAGGAACTGCATTATATAAGGGCAGATCTATAGCATACGTGCCCTGAAATAAATCCTACTGATTTCAACAAGGCTTAGTCCCAGGTAAATGAGTATACAACTGTTTGCATTTATGACTGTCCCACCGCAAGGGGAAATTGGGTGAAGATGATCATATGATATTGGGAAGGAGTAAAAGTTCATAGAACCCTATCTCCATTCAGAAGATCATGACCTGGATCTCAATAGCACTGGGAGAAGTTATCCAGAGCTTGGAAGGAAGTGCCATCAGAAACTCCAAGGAACTAACTGATTCTCTTCACCTAAGTTTGATAACAAGCAGGATAAGGGTGAATAAATTGCAATTACATCCAGACAAACTGAGGTATTGTTGACCAATAGAAGACTCAACTTCCTATTTACTAACAACATTGGGATTTTGGAAGGGAGGGTTCCAAAACTTGGACTGGGGTTCAACATGTGTTCCCCAAGAAAGAGCAGAACTTCAGTCTAGGAGTACTCCTGGACTCCTTAGCTAATGCTGGCTTCTCAGGTGATGGCGGTGAGGAACAAATCCACACATTTATGTGCAGTGCACCACTTGCAACTGTTACGCATGTTTTGGTAATGTCCTTAACTTGGCTACTGAGAGCCAGTTTGGTGGAGACCATGAGTTCTAGTCCTGCCTTAGGCACAAAACCATCTGGGTGACCTTGGGCCAGCCACTCTCTCTAAGCCCTAGGAAGCAGGCAATGGCAACCCACTTCCAAAAAACCTTGCCAAAAAAACTGAAGGGACTGGTCCAGGCCATCACTAGGAGTCAACACTGACTCAAAGGCACCCTCCCCCCCAAAAAACCTTGGCTACTCCAATGTATACTCTGTGAGGCTGACCTTGAGCAATGCCTGGAAGCCTCAAATGATGCCAAATATGCCAGCTAGGCTGCTTACTGGTACACCATATTGAGAACCTATTACCTTTCTGTCAAAAGACTTGTATTGATTACATTTAAGGTGCCTAAAGCCATACATGGCTTGGCTTCTTATTTTCTGGACTGCTTATTTTGCTATAAACTTGTCTGGGCATTAGAGTTAACAAGAGGGCCCCTCTTAAAGATGTCCTCATGTTCTGAGAGCTGTTTGTTGAACATAAAAGAGAGGGCATTCTTCTAGAAGATGGTCTTAGGAGTTGCACGCAGCCCACCACTCTTTTTGCTTTTAGGAAAGGAGTCAAGACCTTTCTCTTTAGCTAAGCATTTTCAGTTTGAATTAGTTAATAATTTATTCTGTTTTTATCAGGTTTTTTTGTTCCTGTGGGTATCTTCAGTGCCCTCTGGATAGGAAGGCATTATACAAATTGAAATACTACAACTATATTTAATACTACTACTACTACTACTACTACAGTGGACCACCTAGTTAGCTGCTGCAAGAAGATCATGCAGACTGACTACAAAACGGCATGACAAAATGGTGTATTGGAATATCTGCAAGAAATATCATTTGGCTGCAAGCAAGAACTGGTGGGACCACAAAACACACAAAGTAATAGAAAATGAAGAAGCTAAAGTGCTCTAGGACTTTAGAATTCAAACAGACAAGCACCTGCCACACAACACCCCAGGCTTAACAATTGTTGATGAGAAAGACAAAAAAGTCTGGATAGTGGACATTGCAATACCTGAAGGCAGCAGAAGAGAAGAGAAAGAACTGGGGAAAATCACAAAATACAGACCTGCAAATAGAAGTAGAAGGACTGTGGCAAAAGAAAGCAAAGATAGTACCAGTAGTAATAGGCGCCTTGGGCGCAATCCCAAAACATCTGGAGCACCACTTGAACACCATCCGCATTGACAAAATCACCATCAGTCAATTGCAAAAGGCAGCTTTACTTGGAACAACTTACATCCTGTGACGATACCTTTAACACCACCAAACAACAGCATCTGCCTATCCCAGGTTCTTGGGAAGGACTTGATAGGTAGATAAAAATGCCAAATCCAGTCTAAACATCTGGCTGACTGTGTGACCAACCATAATAATAATAATGTGGTATAGTGTGGTACAGTAGCTTTGGTGTTGGACTAGGACCAGGAAGACCCAGGTTCAAGTCTACCCTCAGCTATGGAAGCAACTGAGTGTCAAAAAGGACATTCATAGGATCTCCTTAGTTAGATTTATTGAAAGGAAAAGAGGTTTGGTTACAGCAGTTTGGAAATTGGCTGAGGTATCTTAGCATCTCATTTATCAATAAGTGCATTAAGCCAGGGCTCCTTTAAATCCTCTGATCCTCTTTCTAACTTTCTCTTGGCACAGGGGAGATGCTGTTACCTGTTTACTTGATAAGGAAATAATGGACAGACACAATATTGTGCAAATTGCCATTCCCAGACCCAGAAATTGCCATTATATTTGAAGACTTTAGACCAGTCCCTCTCTTTCAGCCCAACCTGCCTCACAGGATTGTTGATACAGGGTAAATTGGAGGAGGATGCTATGTACATCTCCTTGAGCTCCTGGAGGAAAGGCAAGATCTAAATAAAACCAATAAATAAAATAAAAAAGAAATGCTAGGCCTGCAAGAGTAACAATGAAATTACAGCTGTGGCCAAGAAAGACTATGGGAATCTTCTCCCTTAACCTCCTGAGCAGTACAGAAGCAGGTTAACAGGAAGGAAAATGCTGAATTCCTGTGAACAAGTGACCAAAAATCAGTAGCTGTGGCTCAAAAGGAAGGGGCAGGAATGAGTGAGGGAAGGCGGTTGGCCTTCACAGAAGTAAAGGCTGTTTTCAAGGTGGATGAAAGCAGCCAAGGAGCACCAGGATACCAAACTGACTGAGCAAGAAAGAGGAAAGTTTCTAAAGAACTGGTTGGTCGTGGCGGAGTTCATGGGAAAGATTGCCAGCTTGGTCACCTTCCCTGGTATAATTGAGCAAGGTGCCAATCACCTTTGCACTGTGGTTTAAGAATTTCCTCATCAGCCTTAAGATAAAGTTTTTTCCTTCTTCCTTTCACTCTGAGTCAATTCCATTTTGTGAGAAACAGGAATAGAATACAGATGCTGGAGTTTTTAGTTCCCCCTTTTTTTACCAATATTGATAGTTTTTACTAAAGCACAGGCAGCAGAGATTTTTATTTTCCCTCTTCTAGTTAAACTCCAGGGTTGACAGACCCCCTTTGTCCCCATCTGAGTGACTAGAAAATGTCAAATGATTGCCGTCCATTTCTCCTCTTTTCCTTCCTTGCAGCCTCAGTTACTTCTGCAGCTAGCCATGACACACTGACAAGAGTTTATATGAGGCAGCGAGTCCCATCTTCAGACCTGCATTAAGAACAGAAGTGCAATAAATGGGTGTGGGAGTGCCTGCCCCCTTGATTCTGCTTGATCTCTTAGCTTCTGCTTCCAATATACAATCTTAAGGTATGGGAGATGGTATAAGGGAAGACCTTCTTTTTTCTGGTTGCAGTTTTACGCCTTGCATTGTGGAGATTGAAGAGAGCAACTGAAATGCATCTTCAGAGGTTGATTAATGGCTTTAATACATGCCTGCTGTTGGAGAAATGTTAGCATGCAAGATGATGATTGTAGATATCAGAAGGAGGGTCAGAGGTGCTATGAGATGGTATTGCAGAATGGTAAAGGCAGTGCTGTTGACTTTACAGCTCACCTTGGATTGCTCTGGGTCCTGATCATGCTGTCCTGACATTTATCAGTGACTGCGTAGTTTAGTTGGACCAGGTAGTTCTTCTTCATTCCTGAAACTTAAATCAGATCAGAACAGAGATTATTTGCAGGCTGAAATTCCTTTTAATCCATTAGTTTCATAGAGCATCAAACCACATTTTAAAACTACTGCCAGAATAAAGTGAAAGGGATATTCAGCAGATTCTAATATCAGTTACAAATGTTTGTTTAACCAAAATTCCTCTGGTGTTCCTTTTAGCATTCCAACCAATTTTCCATTGTTTCTTTCATGCATGTTGGGTTCCAAACTAAAGTCTTCAGAACTTTGAAATTTGTAGTTGGACTAAAAAATAGAGGCTTGGCTCCAGTTTTCTCTTATTCTTGTCTTTTCCTAGGTTTCATACATGATGCACTAATAAACACAAATAATGAATATAAAATCACACTTGATTTGGGTACTTAGGAATAAGAGGAAAGCTTCTCCCTGTATTCTAGCCCATAATTAGCAAAGATTAATCTTCACTGAAATGCTGTTTGTTTTTTTTTAAAGTCCAACGATGGGTTTGCTTTTCTTTCTCTTTTCTATTTCTTGTATGGCTGTATAATCGATCCATGTGTTGGTCAAATGAAACAAAGTTACTTTCTTTATCATTTTAGTTGTCTCCCACTCTTTAAGGATGCAACCATCCTTTCTTATTAAGCCATCCTCAGATTAAAGCATAAACTTTTACTGCTGTAGTTTGTTTTCTGTGTAAGTCAGGATCTCTGTATCTTATAACGTTAAAGTTGCTGTTTAAAAGATGTTTGGTAGCTAAAACCTCTTGAGCTAAATGAGCAGACGTTACCCACAGATATGTTTTTAGTGTTTTAAAAATACAGCATGCATTGCTAGAATTTTTTAAATGATAGCAATTATAATTTGGGTTATGTATCAGTGGGTAATAACAGTGTTAACAATTCAAAGATTTGTTAAAAATATTGTCTCCTTTACGAATTTTGGAATTACTTTCACTTGGTCCCTTATCTAATGGCATCATCTACTAGATAAAATATACATAAACAATATATGATGGTGGTTGTTTCATTAATGTTCTGTCCCCCTAAAATTTTAAGATGATGATGATAATGATGATAATTTATTAAATTTATAATGCCACCCGGCTCCCAGTGTTATACTCAATGTATTGTAAATATGGAGATTATGAAGAAAAATGTATACATTGTACTAGAGCGTATCTGTTGACATCTTGGAAATGCAGTAAAGCCATCTGCTATAAATGAATGATATCATATGAGAGAAAGACTTGATGCATAAATCTGTCTCTGCCTGCCTTTTGTTTCCACTGGAGAAAAAAAAGAGAGAGAGAAAATGTTCCCCTTGTACTAAGCCAAATATAAATCATTGTGTTATGGTGTATGCTAACTACAACATAGTAAATGCCAGTCGCATATATCCAGTCTATTGCTTTAAATGGATGGTTCAGCAAATCCCAGCCAGTTAAATCATGTCAGCAAGAACTGGTGGGAAGATAAATTAACAGAAAAAAAGAAGTCAAAGGTGTTGCATAATGAAAAAAAAGTCTAAGAGTGAATGGCACTTACTAATATTCATATGCATTTTATCGTCCTTTAGCGCACAGCAAAATGATATAATAATAAATTGGGGTAAGGAAGGACAAGAGAATCAGATGAGAAGTTATTTCATTCCAAAATAGCCCTTGGCTTTACTGCATTTCCAAGTTGTCAACAGATACGCTTTAGTACAATGTATACATTTTTCTTCATAATCTCCATATTTACAATAAATTGAGTATAACACTGGGAGCCGGGTGGCATTATAAATTTAATAAATTATCATCATTATCATCATCATCTTAAAATTTTAGAGGGACAGAACATTAATGAAACAACCACCATTATATATTGTTTATGTATATTTTATCTAGTAGATGATGCCATTAGATAAGGGACCAAGTGAAAGTAATTCCAAAATTGCAGCCACCTGTTTTCCTTCAAGAGGGAATACCCTACCTTGGAAATCAGTAAGACATTTGTCCTCAAAGAACCAAGATGTTAGCCTACCAATGAATGTTTCAGTCTAGCATTAGATACAGTAGAAAGCCTGGCCCACTTCTTACTATATATGCTATAGGAAGTAGAGGCAGAAAAAGTAATTTCTACATGTAAAGAGAACAGTCTTTTCAGAAAAATAGATATTTTTTGTGTCCAAGAAAATCTTTGGTTTCTTGGTATTTCCCTTGTTTGTGTCTATAATCTTTACTTAGCCCTGATTTAGATTGTGGATCCCTCTCATGGATGGTCTTTCAAAATTGTCTTGAGTGTCCAAAACAACACACTTGTGACACCTGAAAAAAAAAAAAGGTATCACTTCCCTAAACTATCGTTCTGTTCATCAGATGCATACAGTACATTCACCCAGAAGCACACTGAGTTGGGTGGCCTTGTACATCTTGTTAATTATAAACAAGCAAGCAAGCAAATAAATAAATGGTTACATTCAGCTGCAAGTATATATGATCACCTTAAGCTTGTCTTGGAGAGCTACATTGTTCTAGCCATTTTTTTTAATACTGCTATTTTATATCCATGTTTTGATATTTATGTTAAGTGTTCCAGGCAGCCTTCTGTGATCTTGCACCCTACAAATGTGTGGGGCTATCACACATTACTGGCAAAAGAATGACATATATTGAATTGCAAGATAAGCTGGTAGGTGACATTATGAGGTCATATCATAGTATTGTCAGAGTAAATAAGGGGTCAGATTCAACAGCATTTCATATCTCCAGGGCAGATGCTATTACTGAATGAAGAAGTGTCATAAATGTTGCAATATGAAACAATTGGATTACAATTTCTTAGGAAGTTGTTCAGGTGATGCATTCCATGTACAATTCAACATGCAAGGAGCAGTGTATATTATCATCTCTCCTTTTTTAAGTAGAACATGATTATCTGCAGCGGGAAGCCTTTGCATACATGGAAAGACATCCACATTTGTTGGAACGCTGATAATTCAGCACATGTGGAAAACTTCACATATATGCACAGGTTCCCCAGGGCAGGCAATCAGGGTGTACCCATGGAAACCAGATCTTGAGTGACGTATCCAAAATGTTCACTGCTCCTCACACATTGAACATTACATAGGAAAATATAAACTGAACAGATTTCTGTCTTCTATAGAGATAGGATTGTTACTATTTTTAAAATCCAACTATAGATGTTAATCAGAATGCTTTCTTCCAACAACAATTTTGCAAGTGGCCACATTTAATAAAATAACTATTCTCAGTTTCCCTCTAGAAATTCAGTTTCCAAACATGCTGTATTTCCAAATATAGATTGTGGTGTTCAGTTTGATTAAATGTTATCTGTTCCTAAGTATTATTGATACTGTTAATTATATGTTCTGTTTATTAAAGCTTTTATAATGATATACACAAATAGTACTGTATGTGTGTATCTCCTGGCTAGTTTGCTGGGAGCAATGGCCAAAGTTTACTCTCTTTCTGTTTCATCCTATGTGAAGTATGTTAGGGGACTGGTTCAACATCTCCTAAGGTTTTATAGCTACTGTGAATGAAGATTTGACATCAGCTTCCTAGTCCTAGTCAGAGATTCTAATTCACTAGCATTAAGGCATGTTCTGGTCCTACTTTTTGTTAAGTGATAATCTTTACATTTGTTGCTCAGTGCTTGACCTGCCATTCCTTCTTATGATCACAATGCTTCAGAGAGATAGACCTATAAGGAGATCAACACTTCCCTTCTTTGCAGTTCTTAAATGTGTATAAATCCTATCCAGATCCGGACCCTTGTTCAGGAACTTTAGCTTCCTCGCTCACAATCTCAGAATTTCCCTTGTTTGATTGCTTACTTGTGGGATTTTGGAGTGAATGGTTTTTTCCCTCCTGGTGAAGATAAACACACACACAAACACAAATACTCACAGAGCAACACAAGTTATTCTAATGCTTAAAGTTTACTGCTATAAGCACCATATAAATTTTGCTATTCTTCCATGGTGCCTAAAAATCAGCTGCCTTCTTCTACCAAAGGATAGGGCCAATAGAGCAAGCAGTTCTTAACTAAACTAGGACCAGAGCTCTAATGAGAACAGTTTGTTTTTTAATTAAAACACAGTGTTTCTCAACCTTGGTAACTGAAGATGTGTGGACTTCAACTCACAGAATTCCCCAGCCAGCAGGCTGGCTGGGGAATTCTGGAAGTTGAAGTCCTTTCATCTTCAAGTTGCCAAGGTTGAGAAACACTGGTTAAGAGCCTCCAGAGTGACAGAGGCCTAGCAAGAGAAGACAAGTGAGACAGAAGCTACAGAAGGAACTCATCCTAACTTCTTGTCACACAAGGAGCAAGACTGAAGCCATTATTTAGAAATTCTGTCATGGTTAACTTTGCCTTTATATTGTTCTTGAATAGTTTCTCTCTGATGTCAAGCAGCTTCATGCTGGGTTAAGCACTGAATTGCCTCCACCATGCATAAGTTTTCAGATTCAGATAACATGAACAATCTTTTCCCAGCAATGGTGAAATGGGAAAAAAACCAAAAATGTTTTATTTATTACCCATTTAATGTAATTATAATAAATCATGATATTGCAAAAGGGGAACATCTCAGGAGAGAATTAGATTAATCCTTAAAAAAAAAAAAGAAGTTAATAAAATTCCCCTTTGTCTTAAATCAGACTTCGCTAAGCCTATTGTTATTCACAATTATTCCATTACTTGGCTGTTGTTTGTTTTGGAAACCATTTGATCAGAGGAGAAACTTTGAATTGTCTAATGTTGTGATTTGTGACTGATTCGAGGGAGGAGAGTAAAGCTGTATTCTTAGCTCTTTCAATGGCTGAAAATGGCACTTTAAATTGGCTCCAAATACATTCGTTTGGCACTTTCAGTGTAATTAAAGTGCATCTAAATGAATGAATATTTCAAAGTTTTGACTGTGATTTGTTGAATCTGATCCTCAACTCAAGCAAAGCTTTACCTCAGAAAAGGGTACTTTTGACCTAAGGGCTGAATACAGCCTATCACAACGGTCAGTTTCATTCTTGAGATATCAAGTGAAGCTTCTCCCTTCTCCAAACCTCCCCCTCAAGCCCTGGGAGCGGAGCCACGCCAGCTGGTTTGGAATATAAATTGGGAACGAATTGAGTCAATTCAGAGAAATCAGATTAATTGCTAGGACACTTCTAGATTACCAGTATTTCTAACACTTGTGATTCCAGGATAATGTGCAGCCCAAACTGATCCAGACTGTTTTGATTGCTTGAGGCTCCGTCTTTCATTTGTTTTAAGAAATGAAGAATGAAATTGACCATCATTAATTAGCAAAGGGCCCCTTTTTTCCCTCAAGGCTTGTTGCTTGCTTGGAGAGAACAACTTCCATTAAATGGAAGTGCCCTACACAGGAAACAATGGGCATTTATCAAGATTTTATGCAACTGCAGGCCCTTGGTTGCAACACCATTTAATCACCAGGGTCTCCGAATCAAGACTATGCCTTTGTCCAATAATCTGTTTACGTTTTTAAAAATGAGACATACAGATTTGATTATTGAGCATGTTATGGAATATAACTAAATTTACTGAAAATGTCACTGTAAATTAAATCAATTCATTCACTAAAGAAGAATGCTAATGGGTTATTTTTGGATATTTTAATAATTTATGAAGCAAATTATTTCTAATGTTAACATGCTGCAAAATGAATGTTTTGTGATAATGTGTTTTATCATGAGCAAATCTTGCAACTGTATAGGAAAGCCTATTAGAGCTAATGTTACTGAATGTAATGGAGTTTACTGTTTGGTAAGTGAGAACAGGATTGTAGCCTTAATTATATAAAATTTCAACTAAGCTTAGGTGTGACTAAAAACAAGGAATATATCACAGTTAATTTATCGGGAAGATTGTGAATTTAAATAATTGAAAAATAATAAGATACTGTCTAGGGAAAGCAGATAAACATTGGTTAGAAAATGTTTTTAAGTATTTTCTTCAGCCTTTTTCACATCTCTCTCCCTCTCCTTCTCTCTGTCTTTCTTGCAATAGATCCATTGGAAATTTCTCAAAAAAGAGGGTGGTACCCATGGAAATATTACATTTGGAAATGTTAATGTACGATCTCTTTCCACATGGATGCATTTTTATAATTTGCTATATTTACTGATTCCTGTGTTATATCAAGCCAATTGTCCTTATATAACCAACACTTTATACAATCATTTGTGTTACTTAAACATATCCATAAAATAGAAGGAAAAAAAATAAGATAATCAAAGTTGCTGTGCTATGATTTTTTATTAAAGATAAAGTTGGCTGCCTTGTAGAAGGCAATTTTTTGTTCTTTCTGCCTTGTCCACTTTGACTGGCAATTTTCCAGATATGGTCTATTCCCTCCTTTGCTGTTCCTTCATAGAGATACCAAGGACTGAATCTGAAATTGAACTGAAAATGACTTTCTGCATGCAAGTTCATTATGTCAGCTATGATTTGTGGTTAATTTACACCTTTTAAGAAAACAAACTGTAACGGTAGGAAGAAAATAAATGCCTAATTTACTAATTCTCTTTCTCTGTATTTATATGCCAAAATGGCACTTGAAAAAGTTGCCAATCCATATGTATATCCTGTCCCAACCTTGTGCATATCCAATATGAATATCCAATCCACACCCAGTAATTGGCAAAGATAAAATTCTTCAAAAAGACTAAACCACGGTTGATTTGGATGGTTATCCACACATGCCTATAAAGCTGGTTAATTGTGTGTGTGTATGTATATGTGTGTGTATGTGTGTGTGTGTAACAATGTGCCGTTTTTGTAAATTGTATGAAACTGAAAGTCATACTTTCACCAATCAGCCAGCCTTTCTGGGCTGGGTGATGAGAAACTATATTCAAAGAAGCTCTTTTATCTGTCAGAATGTAATTGTTCAGATGATTTCTCCATCTCATGTACAGCTTCTCTGAGATTTTTTTGGTTATATTATCTATCAAACCTTGGCTCAATATGCCCAAAGAAGCATTTATCTTGACATGAAGTACAAGGGATATCATGTAATAGTTTCTACCTATTTTATGATGGAAATATCATTTTGCTGTTTTCTGTCCCATGTAATGAGGGATCTCGCACATAACATCTTCCAACATGAGAGACGGGAGTCTAACTGTCTGTCAAGCATTATTAAAGAACAAAATCTTGTATATCCTTGTTCAGCCTTTGCTAAAATACCTGCGACTATTTTAGGACAGTCAAGACTGATATAGGACTCTAGCTTTTAAATGTGAGTTTCTGTTCTGATGAAATAAGAAAAAACCTCCAATATAATTTTGCGTGTTGCTGAAGCATCTATGGGAAAAATATGTATAAACTTATTTATGGGATAAAGATGTGTGAGGAGACATTTCATGGTACTTCCTCATTATCCTGAAAACTCTCTTCAGTATCCTTCATCTTCAGAAAATGAGTAGTTTTGCATTGCCATGACTAGACGCAGTATTTTTTTTAATAGCAGTTGATAGATAAGGAGATTTCTGTTTGCTTAATAAACAGCAACTAATGTAGCCACCACAATATGTAAGGTTTGCCCCGTTCGACAGAGAAACTCCCGTGACACGTGTGGTTCACAAAAGAGGTTTACTCATACATAACGTAGCAGTCACAAGCAAAGCCAGGACTGGCTTGGTACAATTGCATCACTCGTTATATTCCCCCCTTCCCGCGCTTTTTTCCGCCCCGCGATCGCGTTACCACTGCGGATTATCGGCCCCTCAATAATCCCTCTTGATTGTCCATGATGGCAGGTTCGGTCAGGGTCCATTATCCTTGATTGGCAGTCCCCCTCCGGCTTGGGTTGGTCCCCCCCCCGTTACGTGCAAGCCCGAGGGTTCTGTGTTGCGCGGTGATCTTGTTTCGCTGCCTGCGGCCTCGTTCATTGTTGGCTCGTGCCGTTATCAGTGTTTAGTTAAAACTTCCGCTGCAGTTTTCCTGTTTGGCTGGGTGCAGATGGCCCATTAATTAGCAGTGCTTTCAGTTCCTCTTTCCCTCGCTAGCTGCCGCCGGTGGAGTTCGCGCGGTCTGGCTGCGAGCTTCCCCGAAGCCCCGTGCTGACCGAACCTGACATACCGCCCCCCTGAAGACAACTCCCCCCCCGACTTTATTTCGGTTTCCCGGGGTATTTGTTGTAAAAGTCCCACACTAGGTCCGGCGCTCTTATGTGGGGTTTGCTTACCCATTCGCTGTGGGACTTGGGAAAATGTTTCCATTGCACTAGGAGCTGGACCTGCCCCTTGTGCCTCCTGGCGTCCAGTATCTGGTTGATCTCGAAATGCTGCTCCCCACCAACCATGATGGGTGGTGGCACCCCCTCCGCCTTGTGCCAGGCGTTCCCCGGCTGGTGCAGCTTTAGCAGGCTGCAGTGGAACACCGGGTGGATCTTCCCGAGGCTTTTCGGGAGCGTCAGCCTGACGGTTACTGGATTGATGACCTCTGCAATGGGGAACGGCCCCACAAACCTCAGGCTGAGTTTTTTTGATGTCTGGTGTGTCTTTAGGTTTTTGGTTGACAAATACACCTGGTCCCCCACTTTCCACTGCCCCTCGGGGAGTCTCTTGCGGTCCGAGTGTTTTTTGTAATTGGCTTTGGCTCTTTGCAATGCCGCGTGCGCCGCTCGCCGGGTGGCGTCGATTTGGGCGAACCAGGTGTCCAGGGAGTTGATTTGGGATTCCAGCTGAGGCAATTCCGGCATGGGGACGAAGTCTCTCCCGGTGGCTACTTTGAATGGAGAAAAGCCGGTACTTTTGTGGACGACGTTATTGTATGCTACTTCCTCGAATGGCAGTAGCTCCGCCCAATCGTCCTGTTGGTGCCCCACGTAGCAGCGCAGGTACTGTTCGAGCCCCCTGTTCAGGCGTTCTGTGGCTCCGTCCATCTGCGGATGCGCCGCGGAGGAAAGGGCTTGCTTCGTCCCCACCCGCTTCAGGAACTCCCTCCAGAACCGCGCGATGAAGTTGCCACCCCGATCGCTAACGACCCGTCGGGGCGCGCCGTGCAGCCGGTAAATATGTTGCACGAACAGCCTCGCCAACCTTTCTGCCGTGGGGACTCGCCGGCATGCTACAAAGTGTGCTTGTTTGGAGAATAAGTCTGTAACCACCCAAATGGCGGTCTTCCCCTTACTATCTGGGAGCTCTACTATGAAGTCCATGGCGATCTCTTGCCATGGGCCATCGGGCTCCGCTACCGACTGGAGTAACCCCCTAGGCTTGCCTTTGGCCCCTTTCGCCGTCGCGCACACCGGGCAACCCCCCGAGTATGCCTCCACGTCCTTCCGGAGCGTTGGCCACCAGAACTGCTGCCGAATTAAGTGGAGCGTCTTCACGAAGCCGTAATGCCCCGCGTTCCGGCTGTCGTGGGCTCTTTCCATGACCCCCCGTCGGCACCCCTCGGGCACGTACAACTTCCCTTCGTGCCACCACAAACCCTCTTGGCTGGTTAGCACTTCTCAGTTTTGCTTGAGCCAAGCGTCCCGCTCCACCACCTCCGCAAACCCTTGTTTTACCTCAGGCGCCGCGTCCCGTCGCTCCCCCTTGGTCTGGCTCCGGGTCATAGCCTTTGCAGCCAGCCTGCTGGCAGGGATGATGGAGTCCACGATCTCCTCTCGTAGGCTGGCGTGCTGGGGCATGTGAGACAACCCGTCTGCTAGGAAGGTGCGCTTCCCGGGGATGTGTTTTAGGGTGAACCTGAACCTCCCGAAGTATTGGGACCACTGCGCCTGTTTGGGGGATAGCTTACGCAGGACCTTCAGGGCCTCGAGGTTCTTGTGGTCCGTCCACACCTCGAATGGTTCAGCTGCCCCCTCCAATAGATGCCTCCACGTGGCTAGCGCCCACTTGACGGCGTACGCCTCTTTCTCCTACACCATCCACCTTCTCTCTGTCTCTGTGAATTTGCGGGAGGCGTAGGTGCATGGGTGGATGGCTCCCTCCGGGCTGGGCTGGAGCAGGACCGCCCCCATTGCCACATCTGACGCATCTACTTGTATGATAAACCGCCGATCTGGGTCGGGATGGCGCAGGATCAGCTCCGCTGTGAATCACCGTTTTAGCTCCTCAAACGCCCCCTGGCATTCCGCAGTCCACGCGAGTGCCATGCTGGGCTTGGGGGGTTTTCCAGTGCCCTTGGTTTTTAGCAAGTCTGTCAGGGGAAGGGCGATTTGGGCGAAGTTTGGGATAAACTGTCTGTAGAAGTTCGCAAACCCCAAGAAGCTTTGAAGTTGCCTCCGGGTTCGCGGCACTTCCCAGCCCAGAACATCTTTTACTTTCGCCGGGTCCATCTCAATTCCCTGACTGGATATCCGGTAGCCGAGGTAGTCCAGCTGCTCCCGATGAAACTCGCATTTTGATAGCTTCGCGTACAGCTGCGCCTTCAGCAGTCTCTGGAGCACCGTGCGCACCAGGCTCACGTGCTCTGCCAGGGTTTCGGTGTAGATGAGGATGTCGTCCAGGTAGACCAGGACACCCCGGTAGAGTAGGTCGTGCAGCACCTCGTTTATTAGCTGCATAAACACCCCTGGGGCCCCTTTTAATCCGAACGGCATCACAGAAAACTGGTAGCTTCTGAGCGGTGTGTTGAACGCCGTTTTCCACTCATCTTTTGCGCGGATCCTGACCCTAAAATAAGCTTCGCGCAAGTCCAGTTTTGTGAACACCCTCCCCTTAGATAGGTGCGACATTAAGTCCTTCATCAGGGGGAGGGGGTATTTGTACTCGGTGCTGATTGCGTTCAGCCCCCGGTAGTCCACGCACATCCGGAGCGAGCCATCCTTCTTCTCCCGGAACAGTACCGGGGCCGCTAATGGTGACTTCGCGGGTTGGATGAATCCCCGCGCTAGGTTCTTATCTATGAACTCCCGCAGAGCCCCCATCTCCCTCATTGACAGGGAGTACATTTTCGGTTTGGGCAGTGTTGCCCCTGGCTCTAACTCGATGGCGCAATCACTGGGTCGGTGTGGAGGGAGCTGGTCGGACTCCTTCTCCCCGAACGCCGCCGCCAGGTCTCGATATTGCCTCGGGATTCCGCCGCTCGTCGTGGGTTCCCCGGACTCTGTCCCTCGTTTTGCAGTTGTTCCGCCAGTCGCTGCTGCCTTCCCATGCCTCGGGATCGTTGCGAGTCTCTGGGGTTCCGGCGCTGCTGTTGCTGCTGTTGCCGGCTGGGTCTCGGGCTCCGTCTGCTCTCGTCTCACCTCCCTGTGCCTTGGATCCTCCACTTGCCCGTCTGTGGTTGCGGTCGCGCCCGTCGTCACGGCCCGGTCCCCTCTGCTCTTGTACTCCGCCGGCCTGTCGACCCCGAATCGCACTGCCTCCGCCGTCCAGTCTACCTGTGGGTTCCATCGCCGCAGCCACGCCAAGCCGAGCACCACCGCATAGTCGGCCACTGGGACCACCACAAATCTTAGTTCTTCCCGGTGGCTCCTGATCGTCATCTGGACCGGCTCGGTGTAATACTGAGCTGGGCCCCCCCCGCCAGCGAGCCGTCTAGCTGGCTGAATGAAATGGGCTCCCGGAGGCGCCTCAGCTGTAGTCCGAGTCCCGAGACCACAGCTGAGTGCATCAAGCAGTGGGTGCAG
This sequence comes from Python bivittatus, assembly GCF_059951505.1. Taxonomy (NCBI): domain Eukaryota; kingdom Metazoa; phylum Chordata; class Lepidosauria; order Squamata; family Pythonidae; genus Python; species Python bivittatus. The sequence goes on along the minus strand of NW_028277035.1, from coordinate 35,175,232 downwards.
CCTGAATCCAGCAGCGCCCGCAGCTGTGCCTCCCCTCCGGATCTTACCCCCCGGATGTGTATCCTCACCCGGAATGGAGGGCAGTCCTCATCCCCGATTGGGTCCGCGCGCCTCGGTTCCCCTGCTCGCACTGGGACGCCATTCAGTGCGAGCGCGCCTCGTTTCCCGCCGGCTCCGAGTCCTCTCCGGAGGACACCGTCTCTGGGGTCGACCACCCCATCCATCCTCCTTCGGTCACTGCCGCCACTGCACTCTTCCGCGGTCGGTCGCTGGCCCTTTTCCCGGTAGGTCGCGGGGGCTTGTCTTCAGGCCGTGGTGAGGCTCCTTCCCGCTCCGTCGGGCACTGCGCCACTCGGTGGCCTCTGCCTCCGCACCGGAAGCACAGGTTCGGGGTTCTGGTTGCCTCTCGCCCCCCCGGTGGACTGCCGCCGACTGCTCCGCCTTTCCTCTGGGGGTCTCTCCCTCGGCCGGTCCCTCGTCTGGTCCCGTCGCCTCGCGCTTTGTTGAATCTGCCGCCACGCCCATTCCGCCGTTCCGGCCAGCCAGATCCAATCTTTCACTGTGGACGGGTCATCCCGTCCCAGTGCCCACTCCAGGATCTCCAGATTGAGCCCCCTCTTAAAATACTTCACCCTCAGGGACTCCGGCCAGTCCGTGAGCTTCTCTACCAACCTCCGGAACTCCAGGGCGTACTCCGATACCGACTTGTCCCGCTGTCTGAACTGCAGGATGTCATCCTCAGCCCGCTTGGCGCTCAATGTGTCCTCGAATCTGTCCCGGAGTGCCTGCATGAAGTCCGGGAAACTCCGCAGTTCCGCCGCGTTGGTGTTGTATAGTCCGATCACCCAGCTAGCCGCTTGGCCGTCTAACAGCTCAGCCACTTAGGATACTCTATCCTCGTCCCTAGCGAATAGGTGACCACCCCTCTGCATAAAACCCCTGACGTGCGTCAAGAAGTGCGGCAGCTGTTCAGGGTCCCCTGAGAACTTCCCGGTGATGCCTCGAAGTCTCAGGGCGTCCGCCGCCCATCGGTCCACCAACCGGGGCATCATGGGTGGTGCCGGCTGGGGTGCCGGGCTGCCACCCCTGTTGCTTGTGCCATCGCTCACTGCCGATGGTCCCGCTCTCTGCAGCAAGGTCTGGAGCATCGCCTCCACGGCGTCTAGGCGCTGCTTGACCCTCTCCTCTAGTCGGGCGAGCTTCTCGTCCCACTCGTGGTTCCGGGCCCCCAAACCCCGGGTCATCGTGACGCCTGAGCTGTCTGGCCCTTGGTTCACGCACATCGACCACCGCTCCGTTGGAGGGTCCCCGGCCCTGGCTGCTGTCCCGTCGCTCCTGGGTGGCTCTGACCGTCCCTCCTCGAGTCCGGGTTCCTCGTGCTCCAGCTGACCCACGGATTCCTCGTCGCTGGTCATGCCTGTATTAGAAAGGGAAACACTCCTCGGTGGCACCGGGTAGTGCTAACGGTGAGTCCTGGCTTTATGTAAGGTTTGCCCCGTTCGACAGAGAAACTCCCGTGACACGTGTGGTTCACAAAAGAGGTTTACTCATGCGTAACGTAGCAGTCACAAGCAAAGCCAGGACCGGCTTGGTACAATTGCATCACTCATTATATTCCCCCCTTCCCGCGCTTTTTCCGCCCCGCGATCGCGTTACCGCTGCGGATTATCGGCCCCTCAATAATCCCTCTTGATTGTCCATGATGGCAGGTTCGGTCAGGGTCCATTGTCCTTGATTGGCAGTCCCCCTCCGGCTTGGGTTGGTCCCCCCCCCGCTACGTGCAAGCCCGAGGGTTCTGTGTTGCGCGGTGATCTTGTTTCGCTGCCTGCGGCCTCGTTCATTGTTGACTTGTGCCGTTATCAGTGTATAGTTAAAACTTCCGCTGCGGTTTTCCTGTTTGGCTGGGCGCAGGTGGTCCATTAATTAGCGGCGCTTTCAGTTCCTCTTTCCCTCACTAGCTGCCGCCGGTGGAGTTCGCGCGGTCTGGCTGCGAGCTTCCCCGAAGCCCCGTGCTGACCGAACCTGACACAATATAGGTATTACTCTGCTGTACCTATTAGTCCTGATCAGCATGTAGCAAGCCAGATTCTGTGCCAGCTATAATTTCTGAGTTGTTTTCAAGAGCAGCTCCATACTGAAAGAATTGCAGTAGTCTATCTAGAGGATGGCAGGGGTATAAGTCACCATAGTCAGCACCTCCTGATCCAAGAAGGGTTGAAGATGGTGAATCAGCAGCAGTTGGTCAAAAGCCCTCCTGACCACAACTTCCATCTGCTGCTCTATCAGGAAGCTCAAGTCCAGGAGTACCCCCAGATGGTATACTCACTCCTTCAGGAAGACAGCCACCCCATCCAAAGCGTTGAGTTGGCTCCCTTTGAGGTCTTTGCCAGTTATTGCCTTACCATTTTAAAGAGCAAGTTTGGAACTGTTATTTAAATTTAGAATGAAAAACTGGACATGCTGGTTTAGCTGCATCTGCATTCTAGCCAGGCTAGATTTTTGTTGTTGTTGCTTATAGACACTAAAATATCAAAATTAATTAATACATCATCTGTAAACTTACTCTGCATCTTATAAAGGTATGCTCATATTAATAAGTATTGATTGGCTGAGTGGGACTCTTAGTAAAAAAAAAAAAAGCATCTGGTCAAGATGGCATTTTGCTTTTTCTTAGCTTTGTGACAGGATTTGTACTTCAGTTCATGCTCACACACATATGTATCTCCCTATCCACAGTAATTCATAAAGAGCAAAGCAGTCTGAGTCTCTACACTTCTATTTCATCTCAATGGTTTAGTGTATAATCATCAAGAGATGACTAATCAGTAGCTTAATTTAGCAATTGAGTTCCAAAGTAATTCATTCTGACCAGTACATAACATTACTTATGAGAAGTTTTATGATAAGGAAAAGTTATTTTTAATTGCTTTCTGAAGAGTGCAAATTACTTAATCAGTATTTTAAAAGATAAAACAAATACTGGGGAATCAGAACAATCTCCATCTCTTTCTAAAGCTCAGTAATTTTCAGCAGGAGATTAGCTAAGAATTAAAAATCTGAAGGAGAACTAAAACTTTTAGATAGGGGATGGAGTGAAAGATCCATGGTTAGATCAGCCAAAAAAATATGGAAAGAGTCTTGATCATGTATTGGAAGGGTGTTAAAAAGTCAGGCCAAATTTGGGGATTTTGCCCAGTTTGAAAAGAAGCTGCAAAAGTATTTTTCAATTTGGATGTTATGAAACAGATACAGATGCATTCATGAAGTTAAAAAATGCACACTCAGGTGATGAAAAAAAGAGCAGAGAATTTTTATATCTTAATGCTTTGCAGGTTACTAGACAGATGGAGCCACTTTGAGGATCACCTCCCCATCTGTCTTTGACTATTTGTACCTAAAGTTTCTTGTTTGGTTTTTCTACAGGTTGCTAAAATTGTTTTTCTGCATAAGCTATGTCCATTCTGCAGTTCTTAATGAATACTTATTCTAGCACTGCTATTCCCAGAGAAGCATTCTTGGGACATATCAAGAAGCTTTTAGCATCTCTTTTTTGCCATAATTAATTAAGAGCTTCCAGCTCTCTTTTCAGGGAAGGTAACGTTCATGGGCTGCACAGTTCTATCATGATGAAAGCTAGAGATGGAGACAGAAAGGATGAAAAGTGTCACATTATGGATAAATCTTTTCAGTCTCCAAGGAAAGAAAGAAGAGGGAGAACCAAAAGCAAATCAGAGTATGTCTAATGAAGCCTGACAGGCTTTGAAAGACTCTTGATACCATGAACTTCAGTATTGTCATCAGGAACTTTGCACACTGGATAGTTAATTCCACATTCAGCACAAGATTCAGCCCCATGTTCTTCTTTCTTTAAAATTTAAAGCAGCGGGTTCTGCAAGCCGTGTATTGCCAGTCTGTTTTTCCAGTTAGCTAGGGTTCTTTTTTACCTGTATCTGTGTATGTTATTTTCTTTTTTTATTTGTAAGCTGCCCAGAGTTGTCAAGGAGTCGGGCAGTCTCTAAATTTGGAAATAAAGAAATAAATACATCAACACGTGCACGGTTTTTGCCCATTCGTATCCTATTTGGGAGTGGGTTTTGTCTTGTTTTTGTCTTTTTTGTCAGTGCCTAAATAACCACTTGAGATAATGCATCCTGTTTGCTATTCTTCAGGTTCAGGCTTAGGCTTAAGACTCTCCTCTAGAAAATGGATTTCAGCATGGTCATACTCCCCCTGTCTCGAAAGCGCATTGATGCTCACTATTTATAAAATAAAGAGACACGTTTCCTTGTTATGTTGAACTGTCTTTTAGAAATAATTGTGACTAAGGCTTTTAAGACTATCTAATGCCATGTCTATCCCCTTTCTACTATATTCTAACTGAGATGAGGAGCTGTACTTCTTTCCCTATGAAAACATACAAATTTGGGCGTCCCCTAGTTCACTGCAAATAGAAATGTTTAAGAACAGATTTGTACTAGTGAATCATGAATTGGTGGTGGAGAGGAGAGCTATGTGTCCCTTCCCCTTGCACAGTGGCCCTGATTCAAATTCCATTTTGAAAAGAAGAGAAGAAGGAAGAAAAACACCCACAGGAATTCCTTTTACTGACCTCCTTTGCCACAAATAATTGGGGTCTAAATCAAAAGTAAATAATCCATTTTTTTCCAGGGGATTAAATCTCATCTGGTGCCTTGCCTGAACCTAAGTAGAAACATCTTCTTCTGGTTTCCCCCTCCCCACCCTGCTTCCTTGTATTTTACCTGAGTCAACAATATAGACAAAAGAGAATTTCAAATTTAATACATAAATTAAATAATGAGATTTTGCTGCACAGAGAAAATCTACAATACTTCCTGCAAATCTTCAGCTTACCCAAAGTTTGCAATATGGGGGTCACAACCAACTTTTATCAGATATGTAGCAAATATCTATGGGGTATTTTTAAGAGCAATCTTAAGTGAACTACAGATTTGCTTTGAATCCTCCTCCTCACTAACCTCCATGGCCAATACTTATAGATGTTCTTCCTTAGCAGCCCCCAAGAGCCATATTCCACCAGTTTATCTTGTACATGAACTGAAGCAGAAGTATGTGGAAAGGGAGGCTTGAATTTGGAAGGTCTGCACAGTGTACTGTATACTGAGAGTGCTCCAAAACAAATAACTCACATTCATGTTCAAAAAGTGTTCTTTGGAGCTGAGATTTATGAGTTGAGGCCAATTAATATCATTTCATTGTTGCATTTCATTATGATCCCTTCCCTTGGAGTATTTTCACTGAGAAATACTGCAATCATCAGTCCCCAATCTTAGATATGAGAGGTTATAGTCTACCTGCTTTGTGTAAATGTATCATTGCTGTCTTTAAAAAAAGACTAGGAAATTTAGTTTATTCTTCAATTTTAATTTTTTATTGAAATAAAACAAGAAACAGGCTAAAAAAATCCAATTAAAAATAAAATTTAAAAAGTCTTTGGAGGGCATGGGTGTGTACTTACACAGTCTTATGGATAAGTACTGATAGTTTGAAAAGCTTTTCTTATCATTTTGATCTGTCCCAAGGAAATCACATCTATTGGTCCCTTTTTACTGCCCAGGCCATTATTTCAGGCCTCTCCACATGGTGCCTATGGGCACTGAAGAATTCTCAGTAAGACTCTCCTATCCTTCCCCTTGTGTTACTCATATAGGATCCCAGGTTGATCAAGCGGTAGAAAAAATCACCCAGAAAAAGGAAACACTTCTTCCCAACCCTACTGCGAGTACGTTATGGGGTTGTGATGGTGGAATAGGGAATGATGCAACTGTGGGTGCATAGGAGGAAAATGGGGCTGGATGGGAGGCAGTAGGGTCAAAAGAGCTGGCTGTAAGGACTGTTTGTGAGTATGTATGGATGAATGGAGTGCCTGTATGTATTGATGTATATATGAATGGATGGAGATGTGTAAGATTTATGTGTATCAGAAATAACAAGATCAAGAACGTGTGGTACATGATCTTGAGAGAAAGGGCATGCATATTTTGGGGTGATTTGAAGTGGAAAAGGTGTCATCATTGGTTGGTTATGTGGGGAAATAAGACATTTGGATGCACTGAAATGTCGTAGGCTGGATCAGTTTGGTGTGGGTTGGTCAGTAAAGAAAGAAGGGGAACTGAATTCTGGTTTGTGTGTGTGTATGTATGTGTACCTTCAAGTCAGTCTTGACTCCTAGTGACTGCCTGGACTAGTCCCTGTGGTTTTCTTGGTAAGATTTTTGGAAATGGTTTGCCTTCTTTTTCCTAGAGCTGAGAGAGGGTGACTGGCCCAAAGTCACCCAGCTGGTTTTGTGCCTCAGGCAGGACTAGAACTCAGTCTCCTGGTTTCTGCACTGGTGCATTGACCACTATACCATACTGGCTCTCTAGATTTAGAGCTACTCAATAGAAAAGTGATTTGGGGAATTGATTGGAGGTGATCCCATTAATCTGAGAAAATAAATTGACTTTGGAGGTATTTATATAAATATGATTGTGATAATTAACTAGCTTGCAATTCATGAAAAAGGATGACTGTTGATGAGAGGGAGAGAGAGGGAGAGGGAGAGAGAGAGAGAGAGATTGATTCAAAGTAGGTTTTTTGTTTTGCATCTCTGACTCTACCTGTATCTTAAGCACTGTACGGTTTACTATTTCTCATTTGTTGTTTCCCATTTAGGAGATGCATGTTTGGTAATGAGTCAAATATATGGATGGGTTGGTTGGCTTAGAAAGGTTGGGAGTCTCCTCTAAACTAAACAGAGCAATTTAGAATCTATACATTTTGCAACCTATCATTGATCTTACCATTTGGTTTCCAAAGCAGTAACTATAGCAACATCAAGTTGGCAAAGTACAGTTTGACTTCCAAAGAAATAGCTCTTAATCTTTGCTAATCTGCTTTCCAGAATACTTCGTGAACTGAATTTTTCCTTTTTTTTTTTTCCTGCCTGGGCTCTGGATTCACCAATTCAGAAGTCACCTGGGGTAGCCTAGCAGAGGTTGCATTCAGTAGTTAGAGAAGTCAGGCCCACTGGATCCAGAGATTTGCCATCTTTAACTCTGCTTCAGAGGGCACTTCCCCAGTCAGAGTTGGTATGCAGCTTGGGGGTCTTCCTGGACTCATGACTCCTGCTTGAAGAGCAGGTGGCAACCGTAGTTGGGAGGACCTTCACATAGGTTCATCTTGTGTACCAACAGCACCTCTTCCTAGACCGGGAGGTCCTGCTCACAGTAATTCATGCCTTAGATACTTCCTGTTTGGATTATTGTAATGTGCTGAACATGGGGCTGCCTTGAAGAACATTCAAAAGCTGCTGCTGGTCCAGAAAGCAGCAATGTGGGCAGTTTTTAGCATTTCTTATTACTCCCAGGGGGCTTCCAGGGGTGATTCAAGGTGCTGGTTGTCACCTATAAAGCCCTACAAGGTACAGGTCTAGGTTATTTCCTATCATCTCTGCCTGCCCCACCATATCTAGTAGGGAGGGTATGATCTGCATCCCTTCTGTTAAATAATGTCATCTTGTTGGATCCTGGAGTCGTGTCTTCTTTATGGCAGCACATGCCCTGTGGAACAGCATCTCTCTGGAGATTAGGGTGGTCCTGACCTTGTTAGCCTTTCATAAATGTTAAAGACCTGGTTTGTTTCCCATGCATCTGCACTGTGTGGATAGGCAAGCTCTCCTGTTTAACGTGCTTATGTTATTCTTTTTGAGTTGGATCGTCTGTATAGCCTCTGCCATTTGATTTTGTTAATCTATTATTGCTTCAACCCTTATATACTACCCAGACTCACTTTTGGGAGATAGGTGGGCTTACAGATTATTTAAATAAATAAATACATAAATATCTACAATATTCTCATGTCAGAGCCCCCATGCTAATACCTGACCCTAATGCGTGGGGGAAGCAGTGGTGGAAGAGGAGTATCACCATCATGGCCTGCTTATGAGCCTCCTGGAAGTATCTGACTGGCAACTGTGTAGCATAGAATGCTACCCTAGATGGGGTCTTGGGCTGATCCATCATAGCCCTTATGATCTGGTAGGAAATATTATTTCTGTTGCAAAACAATATATATTTGATTTCATCCATTTTCCTGAGTAGATCTTTCTATATGCATTTGAATTATGAGGACTTTTTTTAAAAAGTTTTTAAAAAAAAAAAATCCTCCACCCTCTCCCTTTAATCTTAAGAATTAAACTTTTAAGAATGAATGATACCCTTCCGTAAGCTTTGCTCTATTGTTGATCTCCCTAAAATAAACTGGTAGGGCGAAAAAATGAGAGTTTATAATGCAAAAATTTATCATCACTGCAGAGAAGATTTAAAGAAAAATAATTACTGGGAAATCAAGAAAAGTTCATAAAATATATTCTGCTTTTGAAATCTTTAACAAGGAATGTAACAGTTGCTTAACCTAAGTTTTATAAGTTTAACCTAGAAATGAAATAACACATTTTATCTATTATATTTTCAGAACACACCCTTTAGTTGTAGCAACATGAGGAATATGACGAGAGGTTTCTTGAATTGTTTCCACAGTAATTCCTTTCTTTCCAACTGCCATATTTGTCTCACTTCTTAGAGATAGTTTAACTCTTCTTATCATCAAATAAATAGCGCTGTGGGTTATAGGAGTTCTTATCCTCTTAATGGGTTGAATAACTGTTCTCAATGGTCCAAATTAATTGTTTCTGTTCCTGAGGGGTAGAGTGAGGGTTGACTAATTACTTATTTCTTCCTTCTTCTTCTTTAACTGAGAAATAGCTGGAATTAGAAAATAACTTTACTGAATAGGACTTACCTATGAACAAAAAAAAATTATTTATTTATTTATTCATTTTATTTAATTTTTTTGGCTGTCCAACTCCAATGGACTCTGGATGGGGTGGAGAAAAAGAAGGCCTCTGCTACAGTAAAAGAGGAAGCAGTCCTTTTCAGATAGTTAGCACCGCTATTCAATTTCATGCAACTTCATGGATTCCAAAATAGATCCTGAGGTAATAAATACTAAACATGTAAAATGGTTAAGATCTTATGTGAAAATACACAAAACGTTTTCGAGATTTGACTGGCTTATAAAATTTGGGCAATTTTAGAGCTGTAGGGGGATACTGGTGATGTTATGGGTGTCATGGTGCTCATGGACTCTGCATTGTTGACTTCTGGAATATTTCATTACTCTGGGTGGAATACAACATTTGGAAATTCAGTTGTCAGAACTAACAATGGAAACCCATTGAGTGATGGCCCTTGAAGGAGGGAAACAACTTCTACACCTCTAGTCTTATATTGCCAGCTTTTTTCCTGAGGAAATAATAGTTTACACTTCAGAAATTTGAACATTTGATTATCTTTTTATGCAGTCTTGAATATTATGAAGTGGAAAAGCAAGCACCGTGATAATGCAGTTTCTAAATCCATCTTAACACATATCCCAAACTTGCCCTGTTTCTTAAGATACTTAACCCATCCTTCCCTTGTTTTCCTGTAACTGGAAGTGATTACTATACTTTGACATGGATTGATTTTGAACATGTGTTTGAAATGGTTCATGAAAATGCAAGACCAGTAAAAAAACTACTGTTTGCTGTTAGAGGCAGCTAAAACTGTGAGGCGTGAAGCCCAAATGAATTTAATTAGAATCTCTTGTTGCCATAGTTTCAAATATAAAGTTCATGGTTTCAGAGTAACGGAAAGACAAGTTCCACCTAATTACAGTACAGAAAGATGTCATAATGTTTGGCCTGTAGGAATTCTCAGGTGCCTGAGAGAGCTGTATGTGGTGTATCTTCTTCCTTCTGTTTTTCCATCCAGGCCTCTGCGATAAATTCTGGATCTGAACTAGGGAGAAAAAATGATGTAGGCTCTCAGGGCTTTTCTTGCATCCCCAGCCCACTTCAGAGTCTGGCAATATTTTTGCACTAGGAAAAGGCATTTAGAAGCAATCAAGTTGAAACTAAATGTGGACTAGGATGATTTCAAGGCACTTACTCAAGGACTGATTCTATAAAACAATGCCAAGAGTATGATCAGCAAGTAAGATTTAAAGATGTGATATAACTTCTTATGTAAGGAGAGGCTTATCCCAGCTAGGGATTGGGAATGGAAGGTCCCCTCTCTAGCTGGGAATTAAATAAACCAAACACAACTTTGGATTCAGTATCCAAAGTTGCCTTGTACTACAGTCGTGTGAAAAAGAAAGTAGACCCTCTTTGAGTTCTATGGTTTTCTGTATCAGGACATAATAAAAATCATCTGGTCCTTAGCAGTTCTCAAAAGTAGGTAAATACAACCTCAGATGAACAACAACACATGACATATTACACCATGTCATCATTTATTTTACAAAAGGAAAGGCAAAATGGAGAAGCCATGTGTGAAAAACTAAGTACACCTTATGATTCAATTGCTTGTAGAACCACCTTTAGCAGCAATAACGTGAAGTAATCGTTTTCTGTATGACTTTATCAGTCTCTCACATCGTTGTGGAGGAATTTTGGCCCACTTTTCTTTACAACATTGCTTCAGTTCATTGAGGTTTGTGGGCAGTTGTTTATGCACAGTTCTCTTGAGGTCCCACCACAGCATTTCAATCGGGTTGAGGTCTGGACTTTGACTGGGCCATTGCAACACCTTGAGTCTTTTCTTTTTCAGCCATTCTGTTGTAGATTTGCTGGTGTGTCGGACAGATGGCTTCACATCTGACTCTAGAATACTTTGGTATACAGAGGAGTTCATGGTTGACTCAATGACTGCAAGGTGCCCAGGTCCTGTGGCTGCAAAACAACAAATCATCACTCCTCCACCACTGTGCTTGACGGTTGGTATGAGATGTCTGTGCTGATATGCTGTGTTTGCTTTTTGCCAAACGTGGCACTGTGCATTATGGCCAAACATCTCCATTTTGGTCTCGTCTGTCCAAAGGACAGTGTTCCAGAAGTCTTGTGATTTGTTCAGATGCAACTTTGCAAACCTAAGCTGTGCTGCCATATTCTTTTTAGAGAGAAGAGGCTTTCTCCTGGCAACTCTTCCAAACAAAACATACTTGTTCAGTCTTTTTCTAATTGTACTGTCATGAACTTTAACATTTAACATGCTGAGGCTGTAGAGTCTGAGACGTAACTCTTTGATTTTTTGCAATTTCTCTGAGCGTTGCACGGTCTGACCTTGGGGTGAATTTGCTGGGACGTCCACTCCTGGGAAGATTGGCAACTGTCTTGAATGTTCTCCACTTGTGAATATCTTCCTCACTGTAGAATGATGGACTTTAAATTATTTGGAAATGGCCTTATAACCCTTCCCAGATTGATGGGCAGCAACAATTGCTTCTCTAAGATCACTGCTGATGCCTTTACTCTTTGGCATTGTGTTAACACACACCTCAATGCTCAAGACCAGCAAACTCCTAAAACTTCAGCTGTTATAGAGGTAGTCACACTTGCTGATGATCAATGGATGTAGGGCATTTGATTAGCAGCACCTGGCTACTACTTAGCCTCTTCTTACCTATGGAAGCAGTAAGGGTGTACTTAGTTTTTCACACAAGGCTTCTCCATTTTGGCTTTCTTTTTGTAAAATAAATGATGACATGGTGTAATGTGTCATGGGTTGTTGTTCATCTGAGGTTGTATTTACCTACTTTTGAGAACTGCTAAGGACCAGATGATTTTTATTATGTCCTGATACGTAAAACCATAGAACTCAAAGAGGGTCTACTTTCTTTTTCACACAACTGTATATCAATCTACTGATGCATTTGACCCAGCATTCTCTACTCTGATTGGCAAAGGAGGGTATCAGGCACAGGATATTTCAAATTTGGATACTTGAGATGATGAAAGTGCCAAAGTTTGAACTTGGGACCTTCTGTATGCATTAATTCTAGTCAACACATTCACAAGATTGAGGTAGCCTATGCAACTAATAAAAAGAGAGGCAGGTTGGTCCAGTGGTTAAGGCACCAGGCTAGAAACCAGGAGACTCTGAGTTCCAGTCCCGTCTTAGGCATGAAAGGCGGCTGGGTGACTTTGGGCCAGTCACTCTCTCTCAGACCAACTCACCGCACAGGGTTGTTGTGGGGAAAATAGGAGGAGGAAGGAATTCACTGCCTTGAATTATTTATAAAAATAATAAAGGCAGGATAAAAAATCTTTAAAAATGTGCTAAATATTGTGTACATATATAATGGATTAATACTAACTGGTTTATAAAGCCAGTATTATCCCACTGAAGGTGATTCAGATTACAGTGGTACCTCAGTTCACAAACTTAATTCGTTCCGTGACTCTGGTCGCGACCCAAATTGGTTGCGACCCGAATCAAATTTCCCCATAAGGTTCAATGTAAATATGGTTAATCCGTTCTGACCCCTCCGAATTTGGTCACCAACCGATTTTGGTCGCGTCCTGAATCAAATTTCCCCATAAGGTTCAATATAATTACGGTTAATCCGTTCTGAACCATATGTATTTTTTTTTTAAACCACAAAAATATGACAGTACAAAGAGAGAGGACGCTAACCTTGCTCAATGCAACTTCTGGCATGGAGGACAGGAAGGCGGGTGGGGAGGCGGTTATTGCTTGGAGGGAGAGTCCCCCTCCCTACAGGAAGCCACGACCACGTGTCACGGGAGGGAAAATGGCCACGGATCCTGTTCGTCACCCGATCCGGCGTTCGCGAACAGAGGCAAAATTTTGCGAACGGAGCTGTTCGTGACCCGAATTGGTTGTGAACAGAAGCGTTCGTGACCCGAGGTACCACTGTACATTCAAATGTTATTTGGCAAAAGGTTATAAAATACAGACAAATAATCAGGTTAAAACAATGCAGTTCAATAATTTTAAAGTCTGAAATGTAATGACTTTCGATAGAGATTCCAAAGCATCTAGCAATTTAAAACCAGCAATTTAAAATAAAATCCTTATAGAACATTTGCAACAGTGGTGAATATTAAAGTAATTTAAAACACTCATGCTAATAAGACAATAAAAATATTTCTAAAAAGCATGGGTAAATTAATTAGTTTTCAGCATGTGCAAATGATGAAAAAAGATAACATCAGGCAATAATCTTAGCGAAAGTGATTCTGAAGGTAAATGGGCAAATGTTTTCCATGCTTAATTTCTTGATTATACATGCCATTATTTATAGTCTGTGACATTATTCTTCCACCTTACTCCCCAGTAATCTCCTTTTCTCTGCCCTGGATTTGCCAACTGCCAGTAGGGCTAGTTAGCACTTGAGTATATTCTGTACTGGAGTTAATTGTTTTGTAGAATTTCTCCTGAACGCTTATTGCTTTGATAATGTACTACTGTGCTATAATGTGCTATAGATATAACTTGATACAATATATTTTCTGGAGTTCTTTGAGTTACTTTATGCCGTGTTTATGACCCGGTTGATTTTGGAATTGTGTTAGTTCATTCATCTGTGTCAGTCTGAGTAGGGATTTGAACACCAATTTCCTTGATGAATATGAGAAAATAAATAATTCAGCTTCAGCCTGTAGTTTGTAAAACAATTCTAAATGGGAGGTTGTATTCTTTAGCAGTCTTTGGAGAGCACTTCCTTGATTCATCTCCCCTAGGCACTGCCTCACAGTTTTGTCCCAATTAAAACACACAGACACCCCCACACACATACACAAAGCTGATATAAGATACCCTCAAACTGAGTTCAGCTGTTGGTGAGCACATCCATGTTTTCTTCACAGTGAAATGGGAGTGATTTATCCTTGACTTTTCTGGGATTTATTTTTTTACTTCTCACTTTAATCAACAGCATATTAGTTTTACCTTTAAACTTGCTTTAGAATTTTGAGACCAACTTATTCTTTGATATTCCAGAATCACTTTCATTATCTTTAGATCTGAGGGAATGATTCTTTAATACCCATTTATCTCAAGATATTGGTAAGCAAGACATGTTTAATGGTTTCTGTAGCAAATAGAATTCCCAAGAACTTTGAAAGTGCGGAAGTGATAGCTCGAACAATAATGACAAAACACCTGTGCTTCTTGCATAATTATTTGAAAACATCATTTGCCACAGTATATTAAAATGTCCCTGTCACAGCTTCTAGAGTTCTGTAAGGTCCTTGGAAATGCAGACAGTATGCAGTAGACAAATCTCTGAAGCATTATGGTTAACTCATGCATCAGTACTTCATTTCATGCTCATAGTCTTGGAATAGCATATTTCTAAAGATTACAGAAGAGAAGGCAACTGGTGGACTCCAGATGTTTGGGGCTTTAGATGCCATAAGTCTCAGCCTGTAAGCCAATTATCTGGAATTTGAATCAAAACATCTGGAGAGGACCATGTTGTTTATCCCTGGGTTAAATCATACAGCATTCCCTAATATTTTATGGAATAAAAATAAAAAATATTGTTCACATATATTGCTTGTGATGCAGTCATAGGCCAAGAAAGGCCTAGCAAACCACAGAGCCAGATTTATTGAGCAACCTTCTTGAGCTGTTCAGAATATTAGATCTCTATTATTAGGGTCACCACATGATTTATCATCCAAACTAGGATACTTGAGAGTGGTGCTAAAAATAATTAAAGTTACACATATTTTTGAAGTACTTATTTATTGACTGACAAATGGTTATATTATATTGTTGAGCCTATAAAATAGTTCTATTCAAAAACTTTGAAAATTTTGAATAGTTTTCTTTCTTTTTTAAAAATAAAAATCCCATGTATATTAAATCATCTTTATATCGATTTTTTGAACACTAAAAAATAGCATAAGCAAAATAATTATTCTTGGTATATATCCACATGCTTAAACAGTTTCTTAGCCATATTTGTCTGTAACACAGTGTCACTGGTATTTTTCTGAAAAAGTATTTGTTTTCAAAATGGTCTTATTTTTATTTTGTTCATCGCCTGGAATCTTCTTCAAAGTTGTAATTCATGGTTAATAAATTTGAAATTGTTGATGCCTTCAGTTGACTTTTCTCTATAGACCATAATATTTTTAATTGCGAAAATATTCTTGCTAAAGGTGCTGAATTACCTGCTAAGTTCAGAGCAAATTCTGATAATGAAGGATGTTCTTAATTTTTTTTATACTAGGCCTTCTCATTTTCATTCAATTCCTGTACCAAATATAAATTTATCCATTGAAAGATTCTTCCCACATGTCAAGATATTCCAAAATGCAATTATAGAATTTCAACATTAAATTTTATACATCATTTGACTTTCATTCTTTAATTTTTTTCCATTCGTCCCTTGATTTGTAAGGATAAATATCAGTTACTTTCTGTTTGAAGCTTTGTTTCTAATAACTGCACTTCACTAAAAATTTCAAAAGCTGAAGTGTTTTGGCATGAATTTACAGAACTAGTTCAGTACCACTGCAGGATGTTAATTAAGTAGCTCTTCAACTCAAGTCAAACATTTCTAAAATCTGATTGATGGTGAGCAGCAAAGAGAGAAAACATGAACTGCCTTGCTGAAGTTTTTTTTATATTCAGCATCAGCTTCTTTACAAAAAGTTTGTTGTTCAGTTACTCTACAGCTTCTGTTTCAATTGGTAGAATATCATAGCGTGTTTGTATGCTATTACAAGTTATGTGTGCACCTCAACCAATTCCAAGTATATATCTGCTCTATAGGTTTCTTCATGTAGTAAGAACATTGTTTTTACCATGATGCTGTGCTCCACCAAACATATGTGTTCATATAATCACCGTTAAAAACAATTTTTTTATCTTCAGTGTTGAACTTTTAAATTGAAATTGCAGTGGCATTCACCATAATGTCAGATGTTTTAACTATGACAGAATGAATTTCCAAAAGCTTTACTCTGAGTCCATGAATTAGATGAAAAATCAAACCATTATTGGAATTAACTGCTTTTCTATTAGAAGCATCTGATGTCAACTGATTTAAAACTGGCATCATTTAACTATTTGAAAAGTTTGTTTTTCTGCTAATGAGGCTACACATTAACAGCTACTATTTCACTTTTTGTACATGCACAAGAAAACTTTAGCAAAATGTGCAAAATTAATCTAGAAGAACAATCATTTGATCTAAATGAAAAGTCATGCTTCTCAGAGTGATATTTAAATGCACCTTCTGCAGCTGTCTGTGTTAAAGGATCTTCAGGCGCAATCTTCTTAACTACTAACTTCTGAGGTAGATACTGATTCTTCTTCAGTAGACTTGTATTTTCTGGTTTTCATGCAGTCAGTGATATTGCGATGGCCCTCACGGTGGATGGTAAATATTGACAAACATTTTGTGCAACATTTTGTGTTACACGTTCATCATCAACTTTCTGTAGAAGTAGAAATCCAGTACTTCATTTTTAACTTTGCACTAAAACGTGCACTTTTGTTTTTTGTTTTTCTTTTTGAGCTCATTGCTGCTAAAAGGCTTTATTACAAAATGTAAAAATGCTACCAACAATAAAATGAATAATTTTAGACATACCCTATATCTGACATTATATATGCCATAAATGACAAAAACACTGTAGCAAAAGTGTTCAGACTGCTCTCTCTATATGACAGGACTCCTTAGCCTGTATTTGAATTCTATTTTCTCCGTGTTTCCCATTGACCTAGCTTTCTATTCCAGAAGCACTTCTTGCAGTTCTGGCTTTAGTTCTCCAGTGGATGGATGAACTAGCTGGGATCGATGGGTCAGAGGAGGCCAAAATTCAAGACACTGCCCCTTTCCCCCAGATATCATTCCTTGACTGCCAGTCCTTCCTTCTGCTTTTAGCATTCTAAACATCACTTTGTAGAGATGCACGCATAAGGCTGCATCCAACGATGTCTTTGCCTTGATGAAAAAGCCTTTCATCAATATATATTGGGCATCGGTTTTTTTATTTATCACCTTGCCAGTTATTCTCCTCGGTGCCACAAGAGCAGTGCATTTTACAGAGTCCTTGCTTAGATGGCAGGGCAGTTTTCCTTTAAAAATTTCCTTGGGATTAATTTTCTCAAGTTTTCCAGAACTATGGAGATTGGTGCCAACCTGCCCCAGCCATTTCTGAAGGCTGTGGAGAATATGGAATTTCTTTCTAATATATTCGAGCTTATGAACATTGCCTGCCCACAACACATAAGAGGGTGTCTCAGTGGTAGAAGTACATCATGGGTTCACAGCCTGGCGATTTTCAGGTATCTCACAATAGCAACAGTGACATAGTTTTTCACTAAAATTGAGAGATATCATTTGGAGCAATTTGATTTCTGCTTCTTTTGCCTTCTGGCAAAATGTCTCTCTGAAGGATGAACGATCACTGTGAAATGTATTCCTGTTTGATATGTGTGGGCTTTTTAAAATGAAATACTTCAGAAATTTTCAATAAATGGTTTAAGTATAAGTAATTACAATGGCTCAGTATTCTGTACAGGAAGAAATTAATGTATGAGGTGAAAATGTCAAAATAAAAGGTCAGAGAAATGAATTGAGAAAGAAAGTTGAATGTTAGCTAA
Source organism: Python bivittatus (assembly GCF_059951505.1). Taxonomy (NCBI): domain Eukaryota; kingdom Metazoa; phylum Chordata; class Lepidosauria; order Squamata; family Pythonidae; genus Python; species Python bivittatus. The sequence goes on along the minus strand of NW_028277035.1, from coordinate 35,157,740 downwards.
AAGAACTCGTTTGCTGCTAGAAGCTCCCAGCAGTATTAAGAAAGGTTAGGAGGGGATATAAAAATGGCTGAGTATTTCACACTTCATTAAAATGTTACATAAGATAGCCAAAGTGTCCTGTTTCATGTTAAAAATGGAACAATTAATATAATGAAATATTCATTGCCACAAGATTTGTCATGGGATAATTTATATGCCAGGAGATTTTTCAGCAACGATGATTTCAGGAGACAGACATGAAATAGATTCTTTGAGAAAATCTATTTAAATCTATATAAAATATGGCACAAAATTTAAGGAAGCTTTGGAAAATACTGCTGAGTTATAGCATTAACCATTGGAAGAGAAAGGACGATCAATTCATATACCATTCTCAATCGTTTGTAACATCATGCAGGAGACGAATGTGTCTGTAGGAGCAGGAGCAATAATGGGTTGTACCACACAAGGAGAGAAGCCCATGTTTTCATTTGGAAATACTTTTGATGCTTTCACAGTCTTGGCCACAAATCAAGCACTGGTGCATCCTGGATCCTGGCCTCCCCAAAGAATCTGCTTCTTTTTTTCCTGACAGTCTCCTAAGCTTTACAGTATTTTCTGATTGGGAGAATAGCTGCCCGCCAGACTTTATTTATTTATTTATTTATTTATTTATTTATTTATTTATTTTCAAATTTGTATGCCACCCATCTCCCCCAATGGGAGGCCGGAGACTTCCCGGCCTCCCAGCAACCTTTGCTCTTGGTGAGTTTGTCCTAGAGCAGCGGTTCTCAAAGTGTGATCTGGAAACCCCTGGGGGTTCCCAAGACCCTTTTAAGGACTCCACAAAGTTAAATAAATAAATATGTTAACATTGCTCAGGTTTAATTTTTAATACAGTATATATCTATCTATATCGATATATATAACCCACAGGAACCAAAGCTCCTTGTGGTCCTCAATTATTTTTAAGAATGCAAAGGGTGAGTGAAGCCTCTGTTTAGACTATGTGGGTTATTTTCCTTTGTTCCCATCCAGTTTTATCATCCTGCCATCTTTACCCTTCTTTTTGTCTCTTCTTGTTGCTGTTTTAAGTTTTAAACAATTTGCAAACTGTCCAGTTCTGTTCCACAGTTCAATTTGTGGAAGGATGACATATATAAAAAAAACCAACAAGAGTCTCATACCATGCCTTGTAAGCTGGCAGTATTTTGAATGGGGAGCCATGCTCAGTTATAATGCTAGTATTATAAAATAAGGGGGTGCAGCGGCTTAATGACGCTGAAAGTTGCTGGCCAGAAATGGCTGACGCTTCAGCGGTTCGAGTCCAGCCTTCACGTTAAACAGGGTGAGCTCCTGTTTCCTCCCCAGTTCCTGTCAACCCAGCAGGTCGAAAACTCACGTGAGTAGATAAATGGGTACTCTCACTCCGATGGGAGGAAAAATGCTTGCGGCGCCTTGGAAAAAAGGAGTCGGGAGCAGTTGCCGGTAAAACGCGAAACCGTGCTCACCCGAGAAGGGCGCGAAGCAACGGAAACCCCGCCTCCTGCGCGCGCCAGCTGGGCTCTGCTCTAGGAAGGAGGCTCTGGCAAACCACTTCCGAAACATTTGCCTTGAAAACTGCAAGGACTTGTCCAAGCAGTCACTGCAGAGTCAGTAATGACTGAGCGCAAATTAAAAAAATAAAAATAAAATAACAGATATAAAAATCCATATATAAATCCTTCAAATATGGAACTTAATTGGAAGTTTTGTATCCCAGCATTTTGGGTAATAATCTTAGGAACGATCTGCCCTTTCCTTTAGCAAGGTTGAAAACATTTTCCTTCTATTTTTTAAAAAACACAGGCCTTGCTATAGAACCTGACGGCTCAGCGTGTAGGTGTATTTAGGAATTCTTTCCCCTGCTTGCAAGGCCTCAGAAGGTCTGACTCTGTCATACTAAAAATACCTTGTGACTTGGATGGAGAATCTAACAAAAACCTGACAAGCCTATTCATTTCCCTGGCAGGCTCCAGATTTTTGGCTCTTTCTGTTTGGCCAAGCCGAGCTGGACTCTTCTGTTCTATGATGGTTTGGGATTACAAAACCAGTTGCAGACTAGTGTGTTCCCTGGTGCTGGGGAAGTTTCAAAGTCATATTTTCTTTCCCTTCTTCCAATTTTCAGTGACCTAATTCCAGCTGTTCTCTCATTCCTGCTGATTTTCAAATGGTTGACAGGATTCTGAACTTGTTATCTTTCTGATTCAGTACCTGGCACCACGCCATAAACCTTAGCTAGATTAAGATTTTAAATTCAAGCCTTAGCATTTTTTTTGGTGCATCCATTAATTGCCACTAGTTACAGAAAGGAAAGCTTAATCTGGAAGGAGCTAATATAAAACTTGATTTAGGAAACAATATGAATCAGCAGAGAGAGAATGTATTTGGAACTGAAAATATCTTACTGAAAGTCAGGTCTTCTCTGAGCAGCTTTGCTCTCTTGCTCTCTCAATCCTTTTTTGCATGATACCTTAAAGACCACTTATTAACGAAGAACTTGAAAGGTTCAACCTCTCACGCTAAGGCGGATGCATTCTGACATTCTGTGATGCGCATATACTTTTTTTCTCCAGTTCAAATCACCGGCCTATTCCCAGTGGTGTGGAAGAAAGCAGTTTGACAAGTTAAGCATGGTTGTGATGCTGGTTTTATACTCCAGCACCAACATTTAATTCATGTATTCTCTTAAATGTTGGGCCAGATACAGCAGCTTCAGTAAAGGACTAATGCAAATACACTGAAATTTCAATTAGTTATACCCAGCTCTCCCATACATTTGACAAAACTCTGCCTACAAAAAACCAGACAAAATTATGAGGGTTCCGAAACATTATTCTAAACAACAGCCTTGTTCAGGCATAATTAAAATCAGGGCACTCATTCTTCCCTTCCCTTCCCTTCCCTTCCCTTCCCTTCCCTTCCCTTCCCTTCCCTTCCCTTCCCTTCCCTTCCCTTCCCTTCCCTTCCCTTCCCTTTCTTTCTGAAAGAAATAAATCTTTATAAGTACAATTTTAAATAAGACCTGGGAATGTCACATTGTGGTTAATGTGACACTTTGATTTCATTCTTAGCAGGTAAGGTATTATTTTTTTGACATTAACATTTACTATGATGGTAGATAGAAGACACATTTGCATGGAATGTTCAACAAGATTCTGGAGAATCTTGGCTTAGAAGGAATTAATTGTGTGTTTGTTCATGGGGACAAACAGTTCACTCATGCCTGTTTGGTTCCTCCACTATAATCAGCTATATATGTGTACCCAACCCGTTACCCCATTCCCTTCTGCGGAAAACAACATTGTGCAGAGTGCAGAAAAGAAGTAATAAATAATAAGCTAAGGAAATTAAAAGCATGCAATAAGAAAAAGAAAACACCTAAAGCTAGTTTATGCTAGCACTAATCATTATAATTCCCCATATTTTTCATTCTTGCAAACCATCCTTGCATCCATCCACATCCATATGTTATTTCATAGATGGCCTTTGTTCTTTAAATTTCATGATTTCATCCATTTCCACCCAGGACTTTTTCGGTCTCTCCTGTCCTCTTAAGCATTCAGTCTTTCTTCATGTATCGGTTCTGTAATTCATTCAAATGAACCCTCATTCATTTTTTTGATATTACCAAACAGTTTCAATATACTTCTTTTAATCAGGTTTACTGATTTTGATACTGAATTAACATTCATTCTTGACCCTATATTTTCTTATTTCATCAAATACCATTCTTAAGTACCCCATTCTAATCTCACACAGCCTTTCCTTACTTCTTGCTCAATACTGAACCATTCACTAAACATTCCATTATTCTCACATATCCTTTACTTCCTATATGATCTTTATTGCATTCAGCAACCAACCTTCAACTCCGTATTTGTGCAAAACATTCCACAATTCAAGCCTCTTCAATTTATCGTATGTTTTTTTTTTCCTAAATCAATAAAGTACTTATATTTTTTTCTTTACATTCCTGTATTTCTCAGAGATGTGCTAGGAAGCAAAATCTGGTCTGCATACTCCTGGCACAAAACTGCACTTTACTTCTGATAGTTTAATCCTTGTCATTTCTCATACTCTTTCAATCAGAATTTGGTCCACACCTTCCCAAGTACATTTAACAAATGAATCCCCATGTATCAAAATACATTCTGGGTAGTGTGGGTTTACTTTTGGTTGTTGCCTGGTTTTTGTTTCTTTTGTTCCTTGTTTTTATTATTGGATTGTTTTATTGTTCTCTGAGCTTTTATTTGTGAACTGTCCAGAGTCGCTGGGAGTTGGGCAATGTAAAAATTGAATAAACAATTATATAAATAAATGCTGCATTATGAAAAAACTCTGAACACTGTTTACAGCAATATTAATCAAAAGACATTCTGTATATTCCATTTTCTTCTTTAATGAGTTATTATTTTAGCAGGTGATTTTTTTGGGCCCTCCACCTTTTGTAAAATTCAGAAATAAAGGTGGTTGTAGAACAAGTGATTGCTTCCCTGGAAGTTCTCCAAACTCCATAGTTTAGTGAGGCTTGTTTATGCTTAAGGTCTTGCAAAATTGCAGAATTGCTATAAAAGTGCAGTTGATTATTTTCTATATGTTATTTGTGATACTAAATTGTTTACAAGGGCTTGTATTACTTACATACTTATTTTATAGTAATGAAATATAATTTCCCTTTTCTGAGAAAGAGATGGTTTACTTAGAAATACAAGGATTACATATCCAACTTGTCTGTTGTCATCCAAACCTTGTACTGAGCCTTGGCATTTCACCCTTCTCAAATTGAAAATGAGATTGTTAGAGATGTCATTCGCAATGCCAAAGGATTGCCTTCATAGTCATTAAATGGGCCAATTTTCTGTAATTTAATCATCTTTGGTTGGTGAATAGATGCTGCATTGGCAGAGGTTAATGAAAATAGCCCTGAACACATTCACCTTATGAAGCTGGCAGAGAAAGTGCCTTTCCCCAAATCCTAGTCAGATAATAAGATCAGGCATTAAGAATTTGTGTAAAAATTGACAGGGAGAAACAATAGCTTTCCACTTTTAAGCAGCTTTCCCTCTAGAGTAATCTTCTGCCTGGTGCCTGCCAGTATGAGTTCCACTTTTCCTAATCACTTTAACCAGAAGCTACCTAGGGATTCTGGGAGCTGTAGTCCCAATTTATCTGGACAACATTAGGTTTGGAAAAACTGCTTTGATTCTTCAGTCTCTATTGATTTCACTGAGTGGATAGTTCAGTCAAATAGAGAATCAATAGAGCCAAATAGAGGACTTATTAAAAGCAGACCACAAAAACAAAACATCATAACTGTTGGTTGTCATCTACTGCTCACAGCTCGACTCACTGAAACACATGAAGTTATAACCCTACTGGACAGTGACACTGCCTGTTCCTGGTATCAGTCCCATATTTGCATACTGACTGAAGCAGATTCTCACAAGCAAAAAGAAACAATACAACAATGATACTAACCTAGAAACCAAACTTGGAACAAACCCAAATGTCTACTTTGCTCCCACATTGATACCAACAGCACCATCACAGGCCCCAACAACTTCACACACAAGATTAGAGGTGTCTTTGCATGCTCTAATGTGATATATGCCATCATCTACCAGCAAGGCAGATTCTACATAGGACAAACAAGCCAGACTTTGCACACAAGAATTAATGGACAAGTTTGGCATCAGGACCCAAACAAGGACAAAGTAATACTGGAGCATTTTAACATCCTAGGACTCTCCATTACAGTTGTTTTGGAAGAAAGAAATGTTATCAGCACAATTGAGCAAGAGACTGCTGAACTCACATACGTCATAAAATTTGGGGCTATCACAGAAGATCTCAAGAAAACAATGGTTTTTTAATACATTGCAATTGTTAATTGATAAGGTTCTTGCAGTTGTCTCACATGTAACCAAGATCTGCATAGCCACCCTGCCTTCCCTACCCGTTTTTGCCTCCACCCCTCATCCCAGTTTAAATCCTATATCAGTTTAGTCACTCCATGCATCTGAGGAGCTGTAGTTTACAATAGCTTATGCCTTTTAATAAAATTTGTTAGTCTGAAAAGATGATATTGATTTTTGGCTAACATAGACTAACATGGTTCTTCTCCTACAATGTCTAAACTAGGAAAGAAAGTAGAAGGAGAATAAGTTAGCCTGGTAAACCCTAATGTATCTGGAGTACCCCATTCTCATAATTTGCAAACTTTTGAACTCAAGAGCTATTGGAAGTCATGATGCGGGGGGAGGGTGCTTCTGTGCAATTATAGAAGTTGAGTATTGGGATTTTGAATCACTTGAGAGAGAGAATATTTGAAGAAGGTTACAGTTTGAATTATTTCTAAAATTGCAAGGGTTACAAAAATGTACCGAAATGCCATGAAAACATGCAATTCAATCTCTTTGTTTGCAGTGATGGAGGGTTATGTTGGTGGTATGGAATATATAGAACCCAAAAAGATGATGGCAATCATGCTGGCAACTGTTGTTGCCAGAACAATGGCAGAAAACATGTTGTAATCCTCAGACAAACAGAGTGATGCAAGAGGAAGCAGCGATGTCCTCTGGCATCTTCTCTGATTAAAACAAATGACTTTTAAGGATTTTTCCCCCCTCAGGTTAGTGGTGGATATGTCATAGAGCTCTTGATCATGATATTACTGAAATAAACTCTAAATAAGCAAGAGACATTGGGCTTATAAGGCAGAGATACCACATACAAGTGGACATGTTCATGACAAATTAAGCTTGGGTGTCATCTAAACATGGTCAGTGAGTTGCCCAAGGCCTTCTTTGATCTTGGTCATGCAAAACTTCTGTTCATAGGTTAACTCTGTAAATGGTTCAGAGTGTTAAGACAAGGTCTGAGAGTAATGGCAAAGAAAGCAGCTGGAGAAAATCGGTCATTAGATCTTTTCTGAAGAGAAGAAACATAAACAGACTCAAGAGGAAGCAAAGATGAGTGGCCATATGTATAATTTGGGCTGTGACTCTGAACACACAAACAAACACACTTTTTTCAGAGTTCACTAAGGCTAATATCTAGCCTACAGATCATGCTGACTATTTTATAATGCTATGATTTATTGGAGTCCATTTTTGATCTATCATTTTTCATTGCATAATACATAATGTCTCCAAATATGTCTTCAGATTTCGTGTTTGATAAGCAAAACTGCTAGTTGTAAAAACACACATGTCCCATAGTAGAACATTTGTAGTTTATCAGTGAGAACTTACAGAATAGTTTTATTCACCCCTCCTCATCCCTCACCAGTGCTCTTACATTAAGTTCTTGATTATAAGCTGTAGGGATTAGTACCCTTTTTCTCTAATTTCTGTACTCTCTGAATGGCTGCAGAAGGTCTGTATTTTTGTCAAATTGGTCCTCAGAGGAGCCTACAATCTGATTTGCATGAAAGACAGCCATGATTATTTAACTGCCTTTGATTCTCATTATCAGAGGTTTGATTATACAGTAATAGCCTTTGGACTGGTTAAGCCCCATCAGACTTCAGGTGATTTATGAGTCGTCATTCCCACAATTTGGGGACAAATTTTTGATTGTGCATGTCATAGGTCCTTCCAATAAGGGATATTAGCAACCAGGCAGGAAATAAGGGCTTTAGTACAAAGAAATGGCTTTATTATGCAGTTATATACAACATATATGAGATACTTGCATCAAATAATTTAAAGTAATGTGAGAGGAAAATTATTAGTACCCATTAATATGTTTTAATGTTAATTTTGATTACATTTAATAAAAGCCAAGCTAGCTTTGATATGGCCTTTAGGGCAATAACAGGAAATAAGTAAACTTGCAAGACTAAGCAAACTGCTGATGGGACAGTAAGATAGGAAGGAACAAATTCTTAAAAATAGAGAGGGATAAGGTTTAAGAATGATATAGTTAGATTTCTGTTTTAGTGTTTTGCCAATTGTCAAGGCAGTGATGAGGTGCCCAGGCAATTGATTCTTTTAGTTCTTTTAGATCCAGAGACAATGAATACACCAGTAGGTAAGGAGATTTTGAGCTTTATTGTTAACTCTAGCAAACAGATTTAAACAGGAATACAAGAGCACATGATAGAATTAAACTGAAATAGATAAGCATAGTATAAAAACTTAACATACCAAGCAAGATGATAAAACTCTTCCCCTACTGTCAGGAGCTACCATATGGTGGCAGCCGAGCGACCTCAAGATGGTTTTGTTAACACAGCACCTAGTCCCAAGGCCTGTGTCCACGCTCCCAATTCCAGGGGCAATGCCAGGGCGTTTTATCAAAGTCTGGCACTGCAATCCCATGACTCTGTTTTGGAGTCAGGGGCTCTGAAAGTGACCTTGACCAGATGTGATACCTGCTCATCAAAAATTCCAGAGCCTGAGAACTGCAATAGATAAGCTAACCTAAGCTTAACCTAAACAGTCCTGAGGGTTTTCTCCCCCCTGACTTCTAAGTAAAAGTGAAAAACAAGCCAGCTAAACATTATTATGGTTCAAAGTGAGCTTTCTTAACATGTACAGGAGAAATCAAACTATGTCACCTAAACTCCTCGAAATAACAGTGGTCTTCCGCATTGCCACTATGTTTAGCTTTTAATCTCTCCCTGTACTTAACTGCACCTTTCTGTACCTGAACATCGAGAGATCTTCCCTTCACCATCCCTATCTCTTGTTAGCATTTTTGTTATCCTTTATTGTTTCACAGCTTAGCTCTGAGGCTTTTACCGTGATACTATCGCTTATCTCTCCTCCGACTCCCTCTTTTCCAAAATCATTTGTTATGCTCCTGTCAGCTTCTTCTGAGGCCTGGGTCAGAGGTTGGTTGCTCTCAATAGGACAGGGGTTGCTTGTCTTCAGCAAAAGACATTCTGTAATGTCACTCATCTCTCTCAGCCTTCACCTTTCTCTTAATGGCCTTTGTGGAAATTCCTCTCGGGAGGAATGCAGGAATCTCTTTTGGCAGCCCTCTTCTTGTTCTGGCCCATGCAGATCCATTCATTTGCCTTCCATCCCTTCTTTAGGACCTAATAAAGTTTGCCCCGGCTGGCCTTCATTCTGCACTCTGTTCACAAGTGAAAAATGGACCTTTATCCATCACTCTGTCCTCATTTAAGATACATTTTTTATATGCATACTCTTCTTTTGACTTCAGCAATAACCAAACACATGTTTTCAGTCATGCCCATACCAAAGTGTTTTCTGAATCAGGATGGAATAAAGGAACAATTGTCAGCACGCAGTGTACAATAATAAGCCGAAACTTCAATTTGGTTTCATCTCATGGTACCTCCCTTGCAGTTTAGCCTGCTTGATTTGCCTAATTTTCTGATGTAAGATGTACAGAGTAAGATTCCAAATGCAACATTGCTGTGAAAAGAGGATTTATAAATTATGAAGAGGCTTACTGTCTTAGAGGGAAATGCACTGGGTAAGATAAAAGACAAGTAGAGGTCACTTGGATATAATAAGAAATAAGAAAAGGTGAGGATGAATAATGTAGTAAAATTATAATTAGCAAGACAGAGAGGAAGATGGAATTAATGACTAGCAGACTTCTATCATTGTAATGCTGGCAACAGGTCAAAGCAGATATACAGTTGGGTTACATAAAAGGGAACCTTTAGATGATAAACTTTGACTATAGGTTATGACTGACCAATGAAGAAGGAAAGAATAGGTGAGGAGTTATGAAGCCTTCACCTGTCACAGCCATTTCACTGGTTGAGCTCATTTCTGGTCTTGGAGCTCACATAGATGAAAAAAAATTGGGATAGAGAATAGCCAAAATAGATTCAGCACTTCCTTCTTCCTGTTGCATTTCAGCCAAGGGTTATTTTCTACCTATGTCTTGCCATTTTACTGCTATTTGATGGTGCCTACTATTCAAATTAATTAATTACTAGGGCACGTATGCCCTATTGTGTAAGCAGCTCACAATAAATACAGTACAAACAAAACAAATAGCAAAAATAGAGTGCTCAATCAAACCAATAAATCATTAAAATATTTTTATTTATCCATGATGGCCTATAGTGTTAGGATCTTTCTCTTCATTACCAGGAAAAATGTTTGTCTGATGTCAGAATTTTTTTTTTTTTAGAAAATGTTTTTATTTTAGAAAACATTCCTCATTGATGTTTTGATTTAAAAGGCGTTTTTCCCCCAACTGCTTGTCCTTCAGATATATTAGATATAAAAACTTACGTATCCAAATAGCATGGCCAATGGTCCTGATAACCAGCAATGATGGACATTCAACATATTCAAAGTGCACAGGTTTGGGAAAACTAAACAGTTAAATGACCTTGAGAAACTATTACTGCAAGGAACAGCCCCTAAGGCAGTTTTCCCCAACCACACCAGATCTATGAACTTCAACTCCAAGAACTCTCAGACAGCATAGAAAATCTAGTGAATTCTGATAGTCTGCACATCTGGAGGAAAGGCTGTTCAAGAACTTGTGGCAGGTTACTATATAGGGCCACAGGGATGGGCAACCTCAGTGTTGCACTCTATTTCTTAGCATCCTTCGCCACAGGCCCTATTAAATGGGGTTGTTGGGGATTGTTACCAATAACTCTTGTACAGCTGCTGGTTCCTCATCGTTGGCAGATAGCACAGAAGTTTTAGACCCAAGTAAGTTTGATTAATCAGAACTTTCTATATATGTATTTTTGGAAGTAATAGTAATGAATTGTATAGAACATATTCATTTTATAGTTTATGTCATTGTTATTGTTTCTAGCTATTGCAAGAATTAAAATGTAGGAAAAGTTACATAACTAAGATAAATATATATCAAAATTATATTTATCAAGACAGTTATATAAATTATTTTCCTCTGCTAGAGACCAAGCATCAAAATCAATTTCAAACATTTGTTAAATTGACGCTCAAATCCTTGTTTTATTTCATGTTTTTAGTGGCTACTTGATATTTGTATATTATATATTTGCCCTTATGAAAAACTTAAATATGCAAAACTTTGAATCGCTAGCACACTTCACTTCTCTCATGTTAGATATCAGTGAAATAATTACTTTTATATTTGTACATTCTTTTTTACAGTTATTTAAATATCAGTATGAAGAGGTCAGTGAAAAATGAGCAAAAGCATGAGACCACTTTTGCTTGTCTTCATATTGATATTTTAATATGAATTATCCTACAAAAATCTGTGAAATGCTGATTACAACTTCTTATTGTACCAAGTCATATTATTCATCTCCTTTTCCTGTATTTCTCACATCTGTATACAAGGTGATTGTAGAGCAAGACAGCAGTGGTACTTAAAAAAAATCAGATGTATTAGCATAGTGATTTTGTTTTATTTTTCAACCAATTAGTAATATTTTCCCATTCTGCTTGATACAGCAGTGTGCACTGTCTTCTGACTGCCTGTCAATATGTACATACATATTCATACAGAATGTGCCTTTTAAAACACACAGATACATACACATGCCACCACTAATTATTTGGCAAAATTTCTCATAAAGAAATCATGCCAAATTATTCTCCTTTCAATGTGAAATATAAGTATATTATATACTTATACTTGGATTACAATTCATGATCCATATCTACTATCCATAATGTAATGTAATGTAATGTAATTATTATTATAACTGGACAAGTCCAAATTATCCAGCTGATGTAGATATAGCTTAGATATTGGAGAAGAAAATTAATTTAATTTGACCCTATCTGCTGTTTATTTCATTTTTATCTTAGATGTTTACATCCTTGTTTAATGTACTCCTGCTTTGACATCTTATGCCTTCCTGTACTTTGAGAAACATGTTGGCTAAAAATCTTTATTTTATGAAATTGTATAGTTATTTGTTTAGTGTACAAAATTATAAAACCAAACAAATAATTTCAGAAATATAAAATCAAATCATATTTACCCCCTAAATGTTAAACCCATACTATCAATTGAAACAGCAATAAGAGCTATTAAAGCACCAGTAAAGGCTAATTTGAAAAGATGGAAGTGGATACTTTTCTGAAAATGGAAAAGAGGGAATTACGATTCCCAAGGGAATCCATACTGAACTTCTGAAATAACTCAAAGAAAACTGGTTCATACATATAACAGGTAGAATTTTGCAAACGTGGATGCCCTCAGTAGTACATCCCCTACTGGTTTTAGTGACTGAAGATTGTTCAGTCTGAGACCATAAAGCATTTGACAATATATAGCTTTTGCAATATTAGTATCATATGATCCTTAACTCTCTGTATTGGTTGGCAGTCTAGCACTTGGCAACTGAAGTTGTATGCAAATATATTATAGCCCTCTAAATGTGATATAACCAAGACAGGGACAGCTGTTGTGAAGCGCTATGTGTTTGAAAAAATTTTTAAAAAGGAAAACGAGTCAATTTAAGGTTAATAATATGTCCTGGATTCACTGAAGACAGATGCAGTATTTATGGAAGTACCTCTTGGGTCTTACTTATTTGGGCATGATAACATCTCTAGCAGCCTTCTCCAAACTGTCTCCTCCAGATGTGTGGGGACTGTGTCTCCCAGAATTACCAGCTGCTGTAATTGAAAGATATTACAAGCCAAGCAGGGTGGGTGTTTCAGTCTTATAACATCTGGAAAATGCCACATTGTGAAAGAATAAGAAATTAAATCTAAAATACAAACACAAATTTTTATTTCAATTTCTTCTAGAGGCTGATCTGAGCAATCTAGACAGCATGTTGTATCTATTGAAAGATGAGATCAGTTCCACAAGGAAGAGGAGGAGATATCCAAGACATGCAGCTGATGATGACTACAACATTGAAGTGCTTCTTGGAGTTGATGATTCAGTTGTACAGTTCCATGGGAAGGAACATGTTCAGAAGTATCTTCTGACCCTGATGAACATTGTGAGTAACTTAATTATTTTTTAGTGCCAGAGAATTAATTGAACCCAGTTGAGTTACTTAGCAGGACTTGCAGATCCCTATTGTATTCATTCATTCATTCATTCTGATTTCAAGGCCGCCTGATTCTCTGATGACTCTGGGTGACTTAAAAATAAACAAGAAATAATGCCTATAAAAAGAAAACTTGACCAACCAAAAGAACACCCAGTCTTAAACCAGACAAAACTCAGCAAAACTAAAAGGGGCTTCACAACCACCCTATCCCAAGGCCCGAGAAAAGAAATATCTCAGGCATTCAGATCATTACCTCTGGATCATACTGTGAAAGATAGTTTAGCAATTAAGTAACATTTGCATCATCTAGTTTCCTTCAAGCAATAGAATGTAAACAAGTAGAGACCAGATTAGTTTTTTCAAACTATAGCCCTATTATATTCAACAGCAGTAGTTCCTTATAATCAAACCTTTTCTACTGCTTCAAGCAGAAGGAGACAGACCTTGCTTATAATACAGCACTTTAATATATCCAAGACAGAAATAGAAAAGCCTCTTCTTGAAATCTTGAAGAGTTCTCACCAGCTAGTGACAAAACTAGGGAGACCAATGTTCTAACTCAGTATCGTGCAGCTTTCTATACCCTAGGGCGATTCAGTTTGGCCATATCATTCATTGAGGCTGCAATCCTATAAACACATATTAATGAATTAGATTCACTAAATACATTCAGTTTACTTCTGAAAAGGGGTTATCAGAAACAGCTTGGTAATTAGCTCTAAAATGTCCATATAAGAAAACACATATTTTTAACATAGATGCAAAATGCAATGGAAGCTCTTATTTGCTGCTGGAGTTCTTGTATAACCATTTGCTTCAACCCCACAGCTCTTCATGCTGATGATTTCATATAGACTCGCCATGGAAGATCTAGGGAGACTCTTGCACATGCTGGAACAGTGCAGGATAAATGACCTCTCTTTGTATTACTGTCATAATAAATCATGCTTTTCCAGTAGTCTCTGTTGCCATGTAGATTAAGGCTCCCTCCTTCAAGCCAGAACTATGGATATTTCAAGACAGATGCAGTCTGAATCAGAAGGGACATCATTCGGGTTTTAGTAAGAAAAAGTCCATTCATCACAAGATTGAAAAGCCTGCAATTGATATTTTCCAAATTAGATTGTTAAAAAAAAAGATACTGGTCTTTCTTTCCCCTTTCCAAGTATAGTGTCCTGCTAAAGTCCTAGCAAGAGCCATTTTGGTGTAGTGGTTAAGGCACCAGGCCAGAAACCAGGAGACTGTGAGTTGTAGCCCTGCCTTAGGCATGAAGCCAACTGGGTGACCTTGGGCCAGTCACTCTCTCTCAGCCCTACGAAAGAGGCAATGGCAAACCACTTCTGAAATCTTGCAAGGAAAACTGCAGGGACCTGTCCAGGTGATCGCCAGGAGTCAGCGGTGACTAGAAGGAACCGTGCCCCCAAAGTCCTAGCAGAACAAACAACTTCCGGATGGCAATCAATTCTAACATGTCTATTCCTAAATTTCACAAAAGAAGGATAAGGGTGGTCCATTGAGAACCAGACAGTTAGCCCAATTGTAAGCAGGGACATTAGTGAGGAGTTGCATGGTTCCAGCAGGAGCAACATCAGTTGTTTTCCTTCCTCCATTCTTAGATGGGTCCATCTAAGAATGTTACCAGATTCAGATATGGTTCAATGATAGAAACTTTTTTCTGGATCTCCCAGTCAGTCCCATCCTTATCTTCCTTTGGCTTTAACCATTGTCATCTTACCCAGTGGTGAGCTCTGGAAAACCCAGAAGCTGGCAACTGTTTTGAAATGCTTCAGCTGATTTAACCTGAAACAGTTTGGACTGAATCACAAAAAAAGGAAAGAGAAAGATTTCAAGAGGAAAATACTTAGGAGAGCGTGTAATTGTCTTCACATTTTTCCTTAGATTAGTTATTCCCTTGAAAAGAATCAGCAAATAACTTGAGATGCAGATAGATGAAATGAAGAAAATCCTGAGAAGATTAAATGTGCAGTTGAAACAGATTTTTTTTTTTAACATGTTCACTTTAAAAGAAGCCATATAAATTCAGCACAGAGAAACAGATTTTGAAAAAAAACCCTTTTTCTTATCATGCTACTTAAATCTATTTTAAGATATATAGTTCCTGTAAGGAAGTCATAAGATTTTCAGTAAACTAACCAATGTTTTCATTAAGGAAATCATAACTTAACATAATTTTAATTTTAAATACTTTAGAGGTTTTACAGAACACAAAATATTACTTTGTCTGCATCTTTTTCTCCCTCAACAAGAATTTCTAGAAGTCCCTAGCATAATGAATATTCATTCTGTCAAATTATTTGAGGAATTATTCCTTATCTTTGATACCTTGAGGGAATCCTTCATCCTAGATAGATGTTGAAGACAGGGTCACACAGTTTGCAAAGCCCTTGGTCACTATGGGTAATAGGTACTCAAACCTCTTAGTGCCTACCAAGGCTTTATATTTCATTGCTTTATATTTCACTTCTATATCTCTATCTATCTGTCATCTAATCTACACTCCTCTAATTTTGAAGCGGGAAGTAAGACCGCTACACAGCCAAGTGCCATTCTCCAGTGCAATCTTTATTGCTAAGAATGCTTCTGGCCTTGAATATACCTCAGAAGGGTGTTAGAAAAGAAAAGTAAATGACAGGGTGTTGTAGAAACTGTTCTGTTTAGAAGTGTGTCTACTTACTCAGAACAAGAATGGAGGTAAGCTGAGGTGCTTGAGAGAATCTTGCAAGACTAGAGGGTATACCTTTTGTGCATGTCACTCTCTGGCAGCCAATTTGTGAGACTGTCTCTATAACATGCTGTCAAATATCCAGATGTGTTTAGCAGCCCCCAGAGGTTGGGGAAAACTCAGCGAAGGTATAATGAGGATTGTTGTTTGTGGCTTTGTACAATTTGTAAAGTCCCATTTTATTATGATTTGTAATATTAAACAAATCATGGCTCATGATTTTATGAATCCCCCACTTGGAGGCTAGCATCGATGTCTCCACAGGCCTCATATATTCGTGAGCCCAACTATCACTAGCAATTATAATGACATAAATAATAAAATAGTTCACAATACTTAATAAGAGTGTATTTCTAAAAAGAGAATATAGAAGAGCATAGTTATATAAAAACAAAAGGATAGTTACAGTGGGAAAGTACAATTAAAAAAAATTGCTTTAAAAAGATTGCTTGGCAAATTATATTAACAGTTAAATTAAGGGAACCTGTCTGCAAAAGCAAAAGAGATCACAATCTGATTACTCTACATGTATTTCTAGCCAAATGACCTTCTCTTTCATTTTTTTCCCAGCAAAAAGATGGAGTCTGGAAAAGAAAGGTTGAGGAACTAAGGGTTCACATGGTATCTACTATTTCTCAGAACAAGTTGTTTCTTTCCTTGGATTTGTTTAGGATTCTAAAGGATTTTTCCCTCTCTTTCTACTTGGAGTCATTTGAAATATTGTGAACTGAAATTCCTCATCATCTCCAGATCAAGGAGTCTGGAGAAGATCTGGTTTTTGACTTTCAGGTGGATGTCTCTTGCCTGTTAATCCGTTCTCCAGCTAGTTAATCCAGGCCATTGCCTGACTGTCAGTAGTATCCAAACCTATCCTCGTAGAAAGAATGAATCTCAAAATCTGCATGAGGAGATTTACATAGAGCTCAAGAGTTTAACAGTACTTTCATTCTGTGACTAAGGGTGCAAAGATAATTTATTTCCTTGGTTTCAGAGATTCAACTTGGAATGAAGAAGTGTAATCCAATTTTATAATCTTTTAAATTGAATTTAAGCAAACTGCCTCCACCAGTCCACTAAAATAAAATCTGAAGCCAACTCTGTGGTTTATTTTTTATTTAATGCACGTGCTTTAAACTGTGTGACCAGAATGTATCGGGAAAAAAAGTGTGTATGTGCATGCATTCATATAAGACAGAAAGAAAGCTTGCTTTAAATGGGTTCTTTGATGCTTATCTTTTAATTTTGAAATGAAGTCATCCTCTCAGAGATAGTAGTGATCCCAAAAGACACAAGCAGCTTCCAGAAAGACTTCAAGAAAGAAAAGCAGACCTGATGCTATTTCATCTTCTGTTCTGAACCATTTCTTCCAAGGCCAGATTTCATTCTTCCATTCCTCTTAAAGTTGTATTGGACAAATACTGGGTTGTCTGGTATTCAGAGAATCTCTCAGATTTTTCAGTTTTCTTAGTTCAGGACTAAAATACTCCCAGAATAGAGAAGGAATGAAAGTTTGTGCACCTCATAGGGTCTGAAGTGCATTTTGGGGTGCTCTGCTCCTCATCCATAAGGGTTGTCTTACTCAGGGCTTTGACACAGAGTAGAATTTTGTCTCACTGCAATATTGTCCCCAAGGGGAAGGTTTTACTGACCCTCACAGTAACGAAAATGATCATTCACCCTGTTCCTTACCAGTAGTCCTCGTTTAGCTACCACAATTGGGACCAGCAACTCAGTTGTTAACCAAAGCAGTCGCTAAGTGAAACCACAACTGTGCTTACGATCTTACTTCAGCTTTCCTTTGCTTTACAGACCTGCAAAGGTCATAAATGTGAGGATTGGTTGCAAAGTTACTTTTTCATCACTGCTGTAACTGCAAATAGTCACTAAATGAGGCAGTCACTAAACGAGGACTACCTGTATTACCAAAATCAAGCTTTTTCCTATGTAGATTTTCTGGAAATTAGGGTGACATGTTTGGAATAGGTTTTAATAAAAAAGGAAACATGTCCTCAAGCTGAGCTTAGTTTCTGGTTCTTTCATCTATGACCTGGCAATGTCACGGAACTGGTTTGGGCCTAAAAATTTGCTTCTGTTCCTTACCATGGTGAGTCTCTTTCCCCAAACAGGCAGGTAGAAAATGGTTCTCTTTTGAACCAAAGCTGGGAGTGTAAATAGCAGAAACATCCCAGATAGCATGTTAGAGCTGCTCTTTGCATATCATAGACAAATCCCAGCTCCCCTCACGTCTTCCTGCTGTTAGAGTCATGCTGTCAAAGATATCTGCTACTTGTGGTCCCCCAGATCAAGATAGGGATGGGATAAACTAATAAATCTCTTACAGAATCAAGTTACTTGCAAGCAATTTTCTTAGTTCAGATTTTGCCTTTAATATATCAGTTCAAGGGATGATATGTGAGAATAATTCTTTCTTTGGATGCTTTAATACAGCAGGTTTTCTGAAAGAGAGGAAGGAAAGAACAGCAGGTCCCAGATGGTACAAAGGGCAGGAATGTCGGCTTTCTCTGACAGTTTCTAGAAAACTCATAAAATAAATCTAAGCTCCTTTGAGGAAAAGAAGATTATGAATGATACATTATTTTTTTTTACTTTTTGGCAGAGTCATAGTTGGAAACCATGGCCTGAATTCTGAAGCCATAGAAACGTTGTCAATAATATTTAAAAGAAGAGATTATCTCCACTCCTTTAAAACGTTAAGGCAACTTGCTGAT
Source organism: Python bivittatus (assembly GCF_059951505.1). Classification (NCBI taxonomy): domain Eukaryota; kingdom Metazoa; phylum Chordata; class Lepidosauria; order Squamata; family Pythonidae; genus Python; species Python bivittatus. The sequence continues at coordinate 35,139,286 of NW_028277035.1, read as the reverse complement.
TAAGGAGACCCAGATGGTGCATTCAGCTATTAGCAGCGGTGCAGTAAGGGGGGGGGAGACTGCACAAGCCTCTCCTTGGCCGCCCAGTGTGTCCCCGGAATGACAGGTGGGCTTGTTGCAGAGTTGTACGCTTGTTACACTGAGTCAGCATCCCTGATTCCCCTCAGCTTCTCTCCCCAACCCCCCACCCCCGGAGAAATATGGTGAACCACATTCCTGCATGCAAAAGGCACAATTCACCTCCAGAACTGAGAACCAGAATTAAATGGACTTTTGTAATCTATTTGCATCACATTAGGATTGTGCCAACTCCTATCATAGTGAATGAGGAAGACTCTAAGGCAGCCTTTCTTAACTTGGGTCCCTCTCAATGTGTGGGACAACAAAGGCATTGTTCCTATCCAGCCTTCCACCTAATAAGTAAAAAAATTAAAACTACCTAGTGATGCAGTGTGTCTTCCCACATGCACTTATTTGATTTATTCCACCACAGGTCCCTGCGGCTTTTTTATTCTGTTTTTGCCTTATACTCTTTATAGAGCCCCTGCTAATCCCAGTTTGTAAACTTCTTCAATTTACTTGATTACTTTTGTACCCTGCATCTCCCCAGTCAGGCAAGTATGATATGATTCTCTTTTGAAACAGAGCCAGGAGTATACAGTGGGTGGGGGAACCCTCCCAGACCATGTACAATATGTTGAAGCTCAAGCCAGCATTCATGGTTTCCAACCATGGCTGGAAACTTGGAGAATTACAGTCCCAATCTCTCTGGAAGATAGTAGGTCAGGGAAGATTGCATTATGTCATACTGGCTCTCCATGTGCTTCCTAATTAGCTAGTTTTCACAAATTGTCATCAGTCATTGCACTAATCATGATATCCTCCTATAAACAGATTACATGATCTGGAGACCGCAGTGGTAATGCTAGGCTTTCAGAATTTTTCTTTTCCTTGTTGGTGCTGTAGCTCATAGGCAAAAGTTGAGGAAGCCAAATAGCTTGAGGGAGGAACTCAACGAATTATAAATTGCTCACGAATCCAGAAGAGAGTTTGTAGCCTCTGACAGCCAATGTTGCTGTCAAGGGGAGACAAAGAACTCTGCAACTTAAACTAGCTAGTTTTGCCAGCACATCTGGTTTGTGGATTTTTAACAAACTTTGTTTAGGGTGATTTGTTAGAATGTTTACAGTGTGGTCATACAAGTGAAAATAATGTAGCCCGCTGAGATTTTGATACTTAGGTATATAGTGCAGTGGTTTCTGTTGAGAACGGTTATGTCCTTCTGCCTTTCCAGAAATGAAATGAACATGGCCACGAAAATCTGCCTTCTATTATGTCAAACTAGCCCAGTTTTTCCAGATTGGCCAGGGCTCTCCAGAGCCTGAGGCACAGCTTTTTCTCATTGCTGTCATTGATTCCTTTAACTGGAGATGTTAGGGATTGAACCTGCAAAACCTATCTTCTCCCTCCGAGCAATGGGATTCTCATATATGGATTAACTCTCCCTCCCTTGCTCCCATCACTTGCAAGTGTATGGCAGAGTATGTAGGGTTGCATGCAGAGGGTTTGAAGTTTGGATGCCAACTTCTCCTCAGAAAGATGTTGGAAAGGATCTTTCTGAAAGAACTTGGGAAGCTGTTTTCAGACCACACCAGGCAAGAGGTCAAATGCTCTGACACGTAAAAAACAGCTTCCGTCCTTATATTCACATGATCCACACTCAGGATCCAGCATGGTTTAAAGTATTTGGAGCTGACTTGCCTCTGTTCTGCTTAAATGTTAATGAATTCATTGGTTATGAATCAGAGTAGAAAAGATGTACTTTATATCCCACCTTGAGGGGAATGATGGATCTTGCCTGTGGAGCATAAGTTCAGACATGTACAAGCAAGTAATGATAACAATAATATACAGGTAGTCCATGTATATTTGTTTAACGATGGTTCAAAGTTACGATGGCCTTGGGAAAAGTGTTTTATAACCTGTACTCACACTTACAACCATTGCAAATCATCACACCACTCCCCTACAGTCATGTAATTGTGATTTGCAACTTCTTTAATGAAGGTTGTTAAGTGAATCGTCATGGTCATTAAGTGAATCATGTCATTAAGTGAATTCTGGCCAAAAAAAGTCAATTGATGAAGCTGGATTTGCTTAATGACCACATGATTCACTGAATGACTATGTGATTTGCTTAAAGACTGTTGTAAAAATGGTCATAAAATCAGGTCTGGTCACGTGGTGACTCGCTTAACAACTGCCCCACTTAACAAATTTTCTGGTCCCTATTGTGGTCGTTAAGCGAGGACTACCTGTAATCCTCTCTCTCCCACTTCAACTGTGATCGTGTTTCTTCTGCAGTATCTGGGGACTTGTAGATTGTTATGCCTACTGAGGATTATCTGTTTAGAAATCCACAGTCATCCTCAAAGAATTGCAGCTTTCTTAATTTTCAGGGGAGACTGAATGAATATTAAAGGTATTTAAATCGACAGGATAATTATGCTGTCCTTGGGAAAACATACACAAATAAACTATCAACATATTCTTCTGCAGGAGCCTTAAATCAGCTAACCAGCTTCAGTATAAATATTTCAGTATTATTGTCTGTATCTCCTGCTTCGGTTAGTAGGTACGTAGTGTGTGTGTGAGAGAGAGACAATAATTTTCATTCAAATAAATTTTGTTTCTAGATCTTTCTGATCTGGCATCAAGTAGCGCATCATTCTATTTGTATGAACATCATATATTTGTAGAATGATTGTAAATTTACTGATCTGAAAATTGAACACTAAGGGGGAGAGAGAGATCTATTACATTTGTCCTACCTCTAGAAAAGATTGGGTGTGGTATTGAGCTGTAGTTTAACCCAGCCAGGAAACATCAGGTTGAGGGTGTAAATCAAAGGATTGTTAGTAAATTTACTGAATGCTGGAACAATCCTTCAGCTCAAACATGCAAGTCCACACCCATATATAGGCAAAAGCAGGGGGAAAGGGAATTTTTCCCATCAATTCTGTTTATTGTAAATTTGTTTGTTTCTGGAATGCCTGTAGGGAAAATGCTCATTGCTTCTGGACAGCAACTCTTGTTATATAATATTATTCTCAGTCTAGCAGGGAATGAACTTTTTTCTTTTTATCCAGAGAAATTTATGCAGTAGCCATCTATCTATCTATCTATCTATCTATCTATCTATCTATCTATCTATCTATCTATCTATCTATCTATCTATCAATCTATCAGAGACCAGTATGTTATTCAAGGATAATCTGATTGAAACCCTCCTTATTTCTAGGTCACATCCAAGACTCTTGCATTTACAATGTTTAATTTGTACTTTGCACTAAGCCATGATTTTTTAACCATGGTTAGATTAACAAATCATAGTTGGCTGAGTTCATGCAATACAATAAGCCCATATAACAAATCATATGATGGCTTAGTGTGATATGTGAAGTCAGTCTTCATCATTATCTATTTTTTCACTGTCCTTGAATTGAGTTTTGCCTCAGAGCTCATTACCTATTCTTTGGTTTATTCCCTAGACTCTAATATTGCTTTTCCACCACACAACTTTGACCTGAAAATTGATCTCCCTAAGTGTATAATTTGAACCTCCAACTTGAAGCTGTAACATCACTATTGCATACTCTTCTGTTGTATCACTTTGCCTCAACTCTTTCAACCTGACCATTGCTCCTGCAGTACAAATAAATCAAATTGTGCATTGTGGAGAACCTTTATCATCATAATGATCACCAACATCATCTTCATGATTATAGTGAAGTTGTATCAGTGACATACTCTTCAAACCTGTCTGTAGAAAAGAGAGAGAGAGAGAGAGAGAGAGAGAGAGAGAGAGAAGCCCATATTCAGAGCTGGAAGTGGAACAACTGATTTCTCCTCTGATCCAACAGCTAGGGCTCTATGTGTTGAGCCCACTTTGCAAAGCAATGATCATATTAGCTATTTTATTCCCTCAATACCATAATAATGTTTTTCTGTCCAGTATAAACAGTGATTGGCAGAATATCTAATTCTCTAAAACAGCTACATGTCTATTATCTTGACTGCTGGTATAGTATCTAAAGTGACTATCGAATACCATTTTTTAACTAAGTCCTGTTAAACTGCTGTCATTGGTATTGCTGTTGTGAAAAGTTCATGCCTTAATTTAATTGTCTCAATGTTTTTATTTTTTGTGGGGGGGGGGATTGCATTACATTTCCCTCTGACCTCGCTGTTTACCATTTCTCCCTCTCTCCACTGCATGCTTGTTTGTTCATAGAAATGGGCGTGTGTATATGTGTGAGGATATTGCTTCCCAAATCTGATGAAGTATATTCTAGTCCATGGATATTTATGCCAGTCTATCACAGCCTGATCCTCCCTTGACTCAGATTCTGTAGGTTTTAATTCTTTCACTTCTAAAGTGAAGTCTGTTGAATAAAACCAGGTTTATAATCTTATGAGCCTTCAGTATGCCAGAAGACTCTTGTCTCTGCTACAACCCACTTTAAACAGCTATCCCTCTGGAAACTATTAACAAATATTTTAGTTATGTAAGTTACCCTTTCAAGCTTCATTTTTCTAAGTTGGCTGTAAGTTTTCTAATGGGTTAAGAAAAGTAATAATTAATTACTTGAAATAAAATTAAACCTGGAACCTTGTCATCCATTTCTTCTATTTCTCATGAACTTCAAAAACCCTTTAGCTATACATAGGCTTAAAATATTATGATCAAGTTTAATCATTATTATTATTGAATAAACCACAATTCTATTCACAGGTTCTAAGTCATAAAAACACACTAATCAAAAAGCTGTGGTTTGGTCTGCGTAGCACACTGAGCCAAGGTTGTTATGACTAAGGATAACTGCATAAACCCAACTGTATTTGTACATCTTTAGAATTGAATTAATTGAAGTGGCTGATAGTTTATGCCTTTTAGGATCGACCATCAACAGTAAAGGAACAAGCAGTCAAGAAATATGCCATAGAGTAGCACTTGGTAGAGCAGCCATGAAGGTCTTGGAAAAGATATTTAGATGCCGTGATGTGTCTATACCTACAAAGATCAGAATAGTGCAAGCCATGCTATTCCCTATGACAATCTGTGGAAGTGAAAATTGGACTTTGAAGCCAGATAGGAAGAGTATTGATGTTTTTGAACTTTGATGTTGGAGCAGACTCCTGAGAATACCATAGACAGTCAAGAAAACAAACCAATGGATCATCAAATAAATCAGTCCAGAGTTCTCACTCCAGGCGTAAATGTCCAGGCTCAAATTATTCTACTTGGATACATTTTGCGAAGACCTAGCTTTCTAGAGAAGGCTGTAATGGTGGGAAAGGTGGAAGGAAAGAGAAGAGGATGACCAGCAGCAAGGTGGATGGACTCAGTGGTGATCGATGCACTGTTGGAAGACCTGAAAGACATGTTAGGGATAGATTGTCATAGAGAAAATCTATCTACTGTATGTGGTCGCTAAGAGTTGACACCAACTTGATCACACACAATCAATCAATTTGTACATTTTTTTCACTGTAATATGGAGCCTTTCTAGTGGGGAAGGGATTTGTGAAGACTTGAGAGTTCTCAGAGATACTTAATTTTTTATCTTAAAAAGAAAAAAAATAAACTCCAAAGCTATGCTAAAGAAAGCATGAGAGAGTCACACAATAGTTTATCTCTTTGTTCACTAAGATGAAGCACACTGCTAGCTTTATTCAAACGTTTACATAGGTATGCATGTGAGCCTAAAATTCTGTAGGATGGGAGGCAGAGACAGACAACATGTTCCCATACAGTCTGAGTCTTCCAAAGAAGCTGGTGCTGAGCAAGAATGACTGCATAGTTGTGATGGAATGGAATTATGAAGGCCGAACTCAGGAAGGGAAACATGCTCTTTCATCTCCTGAGGGGCGAGGAAGAGATAAGAGGATGAGGCTGGCACCTCCCTGAGGAATTCACTCTGTTTTGACTGGCTGACTTTGGGAACTGAGGTTTCAGTCTGGGAAGATTCCTGCTAGAGGTTGTAGCTAATAAACATTGCTGAACTGAATCTACATGGTCTCCTGGAGTTCCTTGGGCTAGACCGGACAATAGTGTCTCTATTCTTATACAACCGAGTGTAGAGACCTCCAAGTAGTGAGAAATGTGATAAGGTGCAACTTGATAATTTACAATCCATAAGCTCATGAGACAGGTGAGTCTTACCCATTGTCTTTTGACAGTTTTGTACTACTTTTCATCCCAAAAGCTCATTGAATAGGATAATTTCCTTAACTAAAACGTGAATGCAAATTATAACCTAAGCATAACAAGCGAGCTTTTTCTTTTCTGCCTTAGCAATAATTTTCATTGTTCTTTTCTGGTATCGGGGAAATAGAACAGTATTTCAACATGACATGGCCAGCATTTTATTCACTAGATTTTAATTTAATACAGTGTTACAGCTTGATTGTTAGGTAAACATGTTATTATTGAGTAGATTTTTTGTTAAAACTTTTTAACATAAGACTTTATCCACACTATTGTATGTTACATGTCTATTTTCATGTTCTCTTGTAGGTTAATGAAATCTATCATGATGAGTCCTTAGGTGCCCATATTAATGTTGTCTTGGTAAGAATCATCTTGCTGAGCCATGGGAAAGTAAGTATAATTTTAGTACCAATTTTAAACATGATTTATATACATTTTTGTGATTCACATTGCTCTTTTTATATGACAGAGTCTGATAGTTTGATGAAACAATCTGTGAGTAGACAGTAATTTGCAAAATGGGTTGCCCTATCCAGGAGGCCAGAGAAGACCTCCCAAACCTTGTGGAGTATCTTTCACAGGGACGGCCACAGTTTCCTTTTTACTTTTTCTTCAGCCTCAGGGGGCCAAAAGAGCCATTGCCAATAGCATCACGGATGGTGAGCACAAACTTTTCAGGGTGATAATGTAATGGATGGCATGAGCGGGGAAGATTCTGGAATGGAAGTTCAAGGTTGTCAGGAGAGGGGAGAGACATTCCAGGGCAAGCACCTCCTTAGCCCACAGCAAGAGTGTGGGAAGACGAAGAGGATGAGGCTGGCCCCTCCCTAGAGTCTCACGGGTTATAGCCACTAGTTGCTTTAGCATAGGTTGAGTCTGGCGAGATTCTGTCTATTAGGCGCAAGCTAATAAAGGAACTGAACTGTACTGGATTGCCTCATTGCTGTTCTTGGGCTGAACCTGATGGATGATGACAGTGATGCTCATTATTATGTTATATAAAAGATTTCATTCATTGTTCAGCATAACCTGGACAGTCCATAGTTGCATAGCAACTCGTTTCTCTATGTTTAGGGAATTTGTTAATGCAGTAAATTAGCTTTCAATGCAGTAAATAATTGTCAGTTAATTCAAGCTAGGCATTTTAACAAATGTCATTCCTTGAAATTTGTATGACAAAGAAAATGGACAAAGTGTGTGTTAATTAAGCCCCACTCCCAGCATTATTAATAGTGGCCTTTTGAAAATATTCAGTGAGTTGAAAGTAAACCAAATGTGCTTGCTACTTGATGGAATGGTTCTAAAAATTAGTTGCACACATCCAGTGTATACTTAATAATGGTAAGAGGTGAAGCTGACAAGGTGGAAACTAGTAATATGTAGACTACAGATTCATTATATAAATATTAAGCAGATGTATTCCATTCTCAAGGCTTTACAGTTATTTGTACTATTGCTATAAGATAATGCAAACTTTATTCAAGTTTTCCTCGCCTATGGAGTACTCTGAACTGTGCAGCAAATTAACATTTAAGACCTTGGAAAATCAAAATGGCTTCCTAGGATTACAACGGTTCACCAACTTTCTCTCCCCATAATCTCTGGAATATTCTGATCTGCTTTATCCTCAAATGGTAGCTTCAGGTCACAGAGATCCACGGAAAGAGCCTGGTTTCAATTTCCTAAATCCCTCACAAAATTTTAAATGCAGTCTGTGAACTATGTTTCATAATTCACAGTATATATTTCAGGATATTTTGCCAAACCAGACAAACCAAATGTTGAGACTGCTATAGAATTCCAAAGAAGACAGCTATAAGTTTTCTAAAGTTATTTTTAATGCAATTTTGAATAGTTTTCTCTTTTCCCATCCCACCCTAATTACATTGTTTCAACAACATAAGTAATATACATCATTCTATTCTCTTTCAGGGTAAACAATGTTTACAGAGCATAGAAACAGAGTAAGACAAAGAAATTAAAAGCATGAGACAAGAAAAAGAATTTTACACAAACACCATTCTATATACCTCCGTATAGCATTCTATTCCTCTAAACCAGGGTTTCTCAACCTTATCAACTTTAAAATGTGTGGACTTTAACTCCTAGAATTCAGGGGCCTTGGAGGCAGGTTTTTTCAATTGCCCCTTTTCTTTGGAGTAGCATTTCCCAGGAGATTGGGGTGGCCCTTACTCTGCAGGGTTTTAAAACGGCATTGAAAAGTGGCTTTTTCGGTAGGCCTTAGAGATGGGAATGTTGTGAGCTGCTAAGAACCCTTAGATCAATCGTGCTTTTATATTTATGACTTTGTATGTAGACATTTGAATAGACATCTGCTTCAACCACATATTTGAAGCAAGCAGATAGTCATCCAACAGTTATTCTCATGGGTATCCAACTGGCCCTATCACATTTTCTGTACTGTCCCATCAATCCAGGCTTTTGCATGACACTTTTTAGTATGATAGAGAAAGTATAGACTAGCTGACCAGCATTAGCTATATCCATGTCATAATAGCATTCCTTGCTGAGAATAAGGACAGTATTGGTGAGTTGGGGCATATTTTGACCTGCATGCCCCAAGTGCAAGCAAAGCCCCCTTTTACATGAAGTATGCTCATGTTGTTTTATGCAGGCTATGACCTCTAAACTAGTGACTACCATGTGAGCCAACATGCCATCCCTGCAAGCCACCAACTAGGAGGTATACGTGATTTACGGTCATACACTCAACTATGTTATGAAGGATTTTGGACAGGAACAAATGTCCGCATTTAATAATTGCATTTAGAATCACAAGAGTTCAGTGAATATAACTGAGCGGAAGTAAAATATTATTCTTATAGCTTCTCTCCCTCACCCTTTTCCACCTCCGTTCTAAATGGTAACCATTTTCAGTTTTGATGAAACGGAGAACATGCCATTTTTTAAAAAATCCAAATTACGTTCCTCTTTTCAGATGTTCCTTTGGCTAATATTTATTCTGGATGTACTATTTCTCCTACGCATATATAATACAGTGTTATTAGAGAGAAAAATCTAATAAAACATTGCCATGAGATATTGCTCACAGTGCTTTGAAAGCAAAATGCCAATTTGCTTGTGGAGTTTGTTGATGTTGGTATTGTTGATTCTGTTACCATGGTACCAATAATTGTTTTTCTTCCCCTGCCCCCCCCCTCATAATAACTTGCCTAGCCCATATGACAGTGGGACATAATCTAATCTAAGTAAACAGTTTGAAGGAAAATATTTTGAAATGCATTTGTGGTTGCAGTCACTTTTGACAGCAAATGAACATACAGTATTTTAGACTGCCTCATACATGCATGCTGTGTTACTTTTACTTAACAATGTCCATTTATAAATCTAACAAAATAACCATTTCATCCCCAGTAGGTGCACAGGCCTAGAATTGTCAGAAGTTATAGCTGGAGCACCATCTAATGGATGTCTCTTGAAAGATTCCTTTGGCAAGCTCATATAAGAAGGTTGTTTCTCAGCCTTTTGGCTAAGATCAAGTGCAGCATCTAGCATATAAAATATTTATTGGATTTATTTTCTGACACTAAGCAATGCTGAATAATCTGTTAGTACTGTTCTCTAACAGTAAATCCAATCCTTAATTGTGAATCTTTATTTAGCCAAGCAGTGTCATCAGTCCAGAAACAGCATCAGTAAGTTTAAGCCCAAAGGCATTTTTGCAAACATATTTAAGAAAAAAAAGGGAAGTGACCCAGTACAAGTCACTGAGGACCAAGCATACTTTGAGTGTGGAACATTGACTATTGGGGAGGTGAGAAAGAAAGCAGAGTAAGGTAGAGGACAGAAATGGAGCCTCCTACAAGGGGGCATGATGGCCTGGAATTATGAACAGAAGTACTAATCTGTTCAGGCATATTTTGCTGAAACTCTCAGCAAACTTCTTGTAAATTCCTACTTTGACCTGCTTTTTAGCAGGGCTCCCCCAAATGGTTCATGAATAAAGTCCATAAGATGATGTACAATCAAACTACATTTAAAGAACAACATTAAAAGAACCATTAAGCACAATAAATAGAAGAGACACACGTAAGCAAAATCCTTCACCAGCGCGAAATCAACTCAGCCCAGGAAGGAAGGAGAGCTGGGAAGGACACTTTTCTAAATAAAAGTTCTCCAAAATGATAGCAGGGCATTTAACTGAAAGGGATTTCAAAAGGTCTTCTCTTGCTCACCTCGCATTATATTTTAGTGAGTTCTAGGAATGTTGAAACAGACTCTTCAAATTAGAGATTGTTGAGATGAGAGAATGTGTTCCTTTAGGCAACCATTTCAGGATGCCCAAAATCTCAGTTACAAATCAATACAAATTCTTGAAGACTTGAGTAACATGGGTCCTTTAGTTACTTTTTTCAACTGTCTGGCCACAGCATTCAAAATCTGGTGGGAGTTTTCTGATAGCTTTTAAAGGCAGACCAACCCAAAGTACTGTAATCTAAGCTGGTGGTCACCACAACAGGTTTTGCAGAGCCTTTGTTAACTTAGAGGTGCTGCAGCTGTTTCACCAAGCAATCTATACATCAAGCAACAATGCCAAATCCATGAGCAACTCTTCTCTTAGCAAGGGATAATAGATTGGGCAAATCTGTTTGTCCCAAATTGATTGGTTCACTACTGTTTGTCCATTGGTTCACCATTGTTTTGCTTTTCTTTGATTTCCAGGACTTAGTAAGCAGCACCCAAGAATTCCTAATTGAAATATGTTTAATATAGAGGGGGGCAACCATTTGCATTCTGTTTGTGTCACTTCACCTGTATTCAGTCAAAATTTCACTCTATTTTTGAAATTATTCTACTAACTCTGAGACCCCAAGAGTTGTGGCCAGTCAGAGCAGGTGGCACAGGCTAAATAAGCAAATAAATTGACCATGTTGGTATGTTCTAAAAGTGATCAGTTTTTCCTAAGTAGTATCCATGCTGTTTTTGTTTCACTTTCCAGTTCCTTCAGCCTGATTCTAATTATAATGTTCCTGTTGTAACAAACCTTTCTATTAATCTTAGGAAGCCCTTGAAATGCAAAGAGAGATGTGATCCTATTAACGTGTGGATCTGTCAAGATGTGTTTATATTACAGTTTCTCTGGGTACATCAGAAATGTGTTAGTGACTCAGAGCCATGTTTTTATTTTATCTGAGATCCGACCCCTGCAGTAATTGGGTCCAGATGCTAAAAAATAAAAATAAAATAACAGCATGGAGTGCTAATAATCCATCAATTGCTGTTCAGATTTGATGTACTAGAATCTAATGTCTATTTCACTCCAAGTTATTTCTCCATGACCTTATCACTTTCAGGCACAGCTTGTCTATCTGGGAGATAATGTGAAGATGGCAGCCAATATGTAGCTACACCGTTCTGTCACAGGATCCTTCCTTTACATCAGAGGAGAACAAGCTGTTCTCAAATTAGAATGTTAATATAAAGGAAAGGGGAAATTGTTAAATGCATGACTGAAGATTCATTTTTGTAGTTTGAATGAATTGTAAATGTAAACTAAATCAAATTTACTTTTTATCCTAGTCTCCCACTTGTTAATTCTGGGAGAGTTGCTCTTGCCAAATTACACCACTCAAAAAACAAATGCAACTCTTAGTCCAGAAAAAAAATTACATACTCCAGCTTTACATTTATAAGATTTGATATTTACTGTAAAAGTAGCATCTGAAGATTATTTGTTAAGGAAAACATAAATACATTTTTACCTATTTATTTTCTGTTGTTATTTGATACAATATTATGAATTATAATTGTCTTATAATTGGGTTATACATGAATTGTAATTGTCTCTAATAGACATTAGATTCTGGTACATCAGATCTGAACAGCAAGTGATGGATTGTTAGCACTCTGTGCTCCTCCTCCTCCTCCTCCTCCTCCTCCTCCTCCTCCTCCTCCTCTTCCTCCTCTCCCTCTCCCTCTCCCCCTCCCCCTCCCCCCCTCCTCCTCCTCCTTCTTCTTCTTCTTCTGGACCCAAGTAATAAGTAAGTCTTATGTAATTTTCTTTTAAAGTCTGTCGCATCCAAATAGAAGATGTCACAGACTTTAAAAGACCATATTTTCAAATCTAGAGCATGGATGACAGTATGGCATTCATATTGGATACTATAATAAATACATTTTAAACTATATTGCTGTCCTTCATGTTTCACTGCTAAAACCTTATATCTAAATTATAGGACTGTGTAGGTCACTGAAGATGCTTCACTTCCAGAAAGATTCAGTCAAAGCCCTCCTTCTCTTCTGCTTCTCTTTGAAATTTTGATTTGGAGTGGCCATGCCACATTGATTCAGGCACTAAAAGGGGATTTCACACATGTGCCAATGTCAATTTCCCCAATTTTCATTAGGTCAGAATGGCTGGTCAGATCCAGCTGACCCATTTCAATGGTTTGATCTGAGATGTTGAGGCAGATCAATTATTTTTTGAGTTGTAGCACTAGTTTGAACCAGATCCTACCAAAGGACATGATTGCTCCTGTTTGTGTTCAGTTGCAGTGATTGCAAACAACAACAACAACAACAACCTTTCACATTTTTCAAGTATTTAGATTACAAGTGTTAAATTCAGCATCATCACTGTGGTAGAAAAAGTCTTCATGTCTGAATTAACTGATGGTTGCTACCTATTCTGATACTCTTAGCAAGGCTCTCTCAATAGTACAAACCATATTGTATTTTTTATGTGTTATTCTATTCAGTTCTTCCAACTTTTAATGAGGTTTCCATCTCGCATCCTGAATATCATTTTCCTCTGAAATGGTGGTTGCATTTTTATATCCAAATATTTAATTTTATCTTTCTCCCAATCCTTGGCTTGTACTTTTGAGAATTGATGTTGAGGACTTGAAAAATATAGGAATTTAGAATGTTGTGTTGACATCTTCACCTTCTGGGTAAAATCAAGTATAGTATCTGTTCTTATTGGACATATAAATAATGTTGTGGCTTTTGCTAGGACAAAATTGTTGTCCTAGTAACATTATTTTCATGAGCAGAAAGTTAGAGTTCACATTTCTTTTAAAAATTTTGGAAGGCACCGGATGCCACCATTAGTCATTCAATTATAACAGTAAGTTTTCAATATCTATTCTTCTGGGAATATGACATGTACTTTTGAAGAAGCAAAAGTGAAGGCTAGATCCTTTTCATCTACATGACTTTCTGTGACTATAGATGATGTATTCCTTTTTTTTTTTTCAGCATGTAAGCCTGAAACGTAACATTTTGTAGGCATCCCTGTAAAGTGTCTCCTTTTTCCATTATTTTACCAAGTCCAGGTAGTATGTGTGTTTATGTTTGTTTATATATGTGTGTGTGTATATACAGTTTAAATTTAAATGACTCTACAAACAAAAGTAGAGTTATTTAAATCAACGAAACTAATTATATCTTGACAAGTCCCACTTGCTGGGCCTACTGCAAACAGTGATTAAGTGTGCTGGCTAATTCTTGGACTGAATCTATTTGGTTATTTTAATTTATTTTCTGGAAGATTATTCCAAAAAGAACACTGTAACAATTACTACTTTGAAAATGTATACAGTGCCTCACCCCCTCACCCTCATTTTTGGGTGGGGGTGGGGGTGTCAGTAGTCTTGACTATGTGTCAGTGCACTGCATGTACTCCAAATTGGGGGGATATAGACAACATTATGTTGATCTGCAAAATCCTCTCTAGATTAGAAATCCCAACTTGCACAGAATAACATGACCAAAATGTGCCAGAATTAACCGGTATGGTCCTTACCCTTAGTGGGGAATGCTGCATATTGTGTAGGTACAACTAAGGGTGCTAACTTAGACTATACCTTCTCAGTTTTATTAAAAAGTATTATTATTGGCTGGATTGACCAAAACCATGATATCTGGCAGAGGTCAATATTTTTTGGCCCATCTAATGATAATTACAGCAATCCCTGGGTGACTTTGGGCTAAGTCATTCCCTCTCAGCTCAAACTATCTCACAAGGTTATTGTTACAGGGAGAAATGGGAGAAAGGATAATACGCCTTGAGCTTGGGAATGAAAAAGTGGAATATAAATCTAACTATTGAATAAATATGAAAGATCGTGACTTGGATTATAAGAGAAGTAAATGATAAAGAGCATGAATTAATGAATAAATGTATAAAAGAAATGAAAGAAAGAATATCTGTGAAACTAAAGGGAACATCTAAATAAATCTGAATGAAGATGGTCAGATCTTTTGGAGCGGAATGGATGAATACATACAGAAAAATGGAAGATGTGGGTTTACTTAGGAATGAGGTAATTAAATGAATGTCCCAAAGTAGTATTGGTGTAATCCATATGTTTACATAGTACACTATAGTGAATGGTGATAATGAAATAATTAGAGACGAGTTTGGGGGAAATTGTGCAACATTCTAAATGAATGCAATCCAGAGGTAAAGAATATTCTGTTAGGTGGAATGAACGGATGGATGGGAAGGAGATGAGACAGTACAGAGAAAGTGACTGGGCCATTTGAAGACCAAAGAATGAATGAAACTGGGAACTGGTGAGTTGAATATGTAGTTTAAGCATGTCTATTCATATGCGCTTGTGACAAAGGAATATATATGATTGAAGACATGAACAATGTGTTATCTATGATATACAATTCAGACTCTTAGTGAAGGACACAAGGGCAACAAGAAGTGCAAAATGTACAGCAGAGCATATTTGGCAAAGGTAAAAATGGCCTTGAAAAAAAAAATGGACTTCAAAGTGAAAGAAACCGAAGAGAGTGAAAGTAGAAGGACTACAGGAAGAGAAAGTTTTGTATGAACAAGTATTAGAATAATTTTACATAGGGAAAGAGGATATAGTATATTTATACAATATTGTACAGAGTACCAGAACCCAGCACAAAGAACCAATCAAGAACCAGCACTCCAAAAATGACCACTCAGAAGCCAGCATGAATGAAGGACCAATCAGGAACCAACACCACCAAAATGACTAATCAGAATCAGACACAAACAAAGAACCAATCAAAGAGCAGCCTTTACTAACCTGCACCAGTTGGAAACCAGCTTGGCTAAAGACCAATGAGAAGTCAGGACACCTGGCTATAAAGATAGCCCAGTCAGTTTCTGTTCAGTTGCTTGTGGTCTGTGTAGTAGATCATCTTGCCTCTGAAGATGTCAGCCACAGTTCCCAGTGAAATGTCAGAAAATCTGTTGTCTAAACCATGGTTGTTATGTTTTTTGGAGAAAATTGAGTGATTGATTGGAATATATATGTAAATGGTGAATTAGTAATAGAAGTAGATGAATTGGTGTACATAGGCAATGTATGGGTGAGGTGAAAGGAAGAGAATTTACCAAGATAGAAAACTATGGACAAATATGCAAATGAAGTTGATGTAAACTAGATTTAGCTCTATTTCCTTTCCTTTTCCTTTGACTTGTTTCATCATCTGAAATTCTAACATTTCCTGAAGCATAGCCTGATTTCCTCTGAATCTGGCAGAGCAGTTGGGTTTGGGTGAGCTCATTTGTAAAGGGGATGGAAAGCTTCCTGGATAACAAACCTTTTCATGCTGAATAGCTATGTGAGACAATACAGATCAACCAAGCTGTTTTCAGATACAGACAGCTGGCTGAAAGTGTTGTACTGATAGAGACATTCTTCAAAGCCAAAAGAATATTTGAAATCTATCTTGGTGGGCAACAGTAAAACCAAGCTGATTGTTGTTCATGCTTATTCCTGAAAAGTATCTCAAACCATAAGCCTAGTACATGCACCTAACTCCCCAGCCCCAATCTTTGACCTTGTCTCTAGAATACAGACATTAGCAGCTATTGTGTCCATCACAGAGGGGGAATGAATGAGACATAAATACCAGTTAGGATCTCTACTATGGGATTATTTAATTGATTGTTTTATCTTCTATCAAAGGTTCCCCCACCCACCCTCCATGCCACAGTATGGTTTTTGCCAGCAGGTCCCAGTCATTTCATACAATGTGGAGCCAATCATTCAAACATCCACCATTCAGACAGAATTAAGAACCTGGTGCACATAAACCATGTGCTCTAATACTGAGCCTTCCACAAATGAGGGATGCTTCATAGATGCAGAGTTTGGAAGAGATTATTTAAGTTGTAAAATCCAAACCCTGCTCAGTGTGGATATCTGTTTGGTCTCTGCTTCAGCACAGCCAACAAAGGAAAGTTCACCACCTCTCTGCCTAAATTGTTCTTAGGTTAAGAAGTTTTTCTCAACATTTAGACAGCATTCTTGGAAATTGAATTGATTATTCTGTGTAATGCATCTGGGACGGTAGAAAACAGCTCTTGCTTTGTTGTGTAAGGGATGTAATCAGTTACATAGTGTGATATGTTTCTAGGCCATGTGATATAGCTTTCTGTATCACAAGAATCTCAATGTATGAAATTATTACTGTCTACCAGATTTAGACCAGTTCTCACATTTTTTCTCTCTTCCCTACAGTTGTATACAGATGTGAAATGCATAGCTTTACTTTAAATAAGTAGATACACAACTGTTAGTGAATAGGGCACTATGCAAATTATAAAGACAATTTTAAATATATCATAAAAATCACAAATGCATTAAAATGGTAGACTGCTACAGGAAATGAAAATCGTTTAAAAAATCAGGGTCGGTTCACGTAAAAAACCAAAAAAACTCCATCTGGCAATGAAATGTCTTTACTAAGCAATAAGTGATTTTTTTTTTTTTTTGCCTGCTAATTATTTGTTTGGTTTTGTTTCTTTTTTTGTTCATTCATTTTAATTTCTTTCAGGCCAGCCTCCAAAGGCAGTATGGAGTACCATAAATGTGGCATTTATGGAATGCCATGAATAAATCTCTCTTGGCAAAGAATCCCATTCTCACACTGCAGAGAAGGCTTTCTGTTGCATTTGGGTCAGTTTTGTGTCTGTCACTTCTGAGACACAGAAAAAGTCCTTGTTTCTGGAACCTGAAAAAAAAAGGCAGTTGAACTTCATTATATCCACTAAGCTCTGCATCTGGAGAAATAGAGTAGACTGAACCTCACATTTAGCATCTGTGATGGCAAAAGAAAGTTTTTGAAAGCCTATCTTTCTTTTGACCTGGTAAACATGACAAGGACCAAGTCCAGTTCCCCACTTTACATAATCTTGTTAGGCCTGAAGAAACTATTCCTGCCCCTAACAAAGCTCCTTTAATCCTTTTTGGGCCAAAAAGAAAGGAATATTACTCATCTCAATGCAAGCAGGATGAAATTGACAAAGAGGAGTGGAGATTCAGTCTGTGCAATTGGCTGAGGTAGACCTGATTGAGGGAAAAGCAACAATGTCACTAGGCAAAACTGCAGACGTTCCGTAGCCTAATCCGATTAATGTTCCATTGCTTGGTGTCAAGAAACAATGGCAATTTCCGCTGCTGCTGCTTCAGAAAACATGATTTTCTTGAACAACAAAATGGCTCTGTTTACATAGATAAAGAATAATCTGGTTTCCTTCCTATGGCCTCAGAATCCTAACAGCCCTAGAACTTCCAGCTCCACAGTTCAAAATTTCTAGAAAGACCTTACTTTTCTATTGCATTCCGTTCCTCTTTTTTGTAAGTTGGAAAGCAACAATTAGGGGGACGCGGTGGTGCAGCGGCTTAATGACGCTGAAAGTTGCCAGCCAGAAATGGTCGACGCTTCAGCGGTTCGAGTCCAGCCTTCGTATTAAACAGGGTGAGCTCCTGTTTCCTCCCCAGTTCCTGTCAACCCAACAGGTCGAAAACTCACGTGAGTAGATAAATGGGTACTCTCACTCCGGTGGGAGGAAAAATGCTGGCGGCGCCTTGCAAAAAGGAGTTGGGAGCAGTTGCCGGTAAGCGCGAAAAACCGCATGCGCCCGAAAAGGAAGCAACGGAAGCCTCCTGCCCGCGCCAGCTGGGCTCTGCTCTAGGAAGGAGGCTCTGGCAAACCACTTCCGAAAACACCTTGCCTTGAAAACTGCAAGGACTCGTCCAGGCAGTCACTGCAGGGTCAGCAATGACTGAGTGCAGACAAAAAAAAAAAAAAAAGCAACAATTATTACTTCCATAAAATGTGTGATCTTCCTCCTTATTGCTGTGCTCCATTTTTCACAATCCGCAGCACATCTTTCACAAACAACCATAGTATTCTAGCAACATTTGAGCATATCAATTATTCTTAGTCATGGAATGCAGACGGACATAGAGTTGTCTCAACTGATTTCAAGAGTTTTTTGTTTTTGTTGTTTTGTCAGTCTGACTTTCAGATTAGTCATCTGCCCGTGCAAATGTCATTGTCTTTCAAACAGGAAACACTACTCCTTTTGGTGAAACTACCATCATTCCTACTACTATAAACCAGAAATACTTGTAGCAGTTTTCTCTACTAGTAATATATTAGGGGCAAAGTAGGTTATTTTATATAATTTCTATAATGTTTATTTCCATGTGACTGTATAGATTAAATTAGGGTAGATACTCCTTGGGTAAGATGGGAGAAAAAAAATATATAGCAGAATTATTCTTCTGCTTTGATAGGTGAGCTGGTCAGCACAAATGAAGTCTGATGTCCCTTTGCCTAAATTGGTTTAGAACAGCTACTCGTATAGCAATGGACAATTGAGGCATGCCTGCTACATCAGTTGTAAAAAGAGTCATGATACATGTCTTATTTATAACCTGTTCCTTCAAAAAGGTACACCAAAATAACAGTCCTTCCCCCCAATTTTTAAAGATTAAGTAATACAGTATGCCTTTAACAATTGATGCGATATGTATGTCATTTAATTTTTTATTTTGATAGGCTTGTCAGAATAGAAACACTGTATAAGAAGCTGCTCTTTGACTCCTATATGATTTTTTTAAAAGCAAAGCAAAACGTACGTGTTGTGCCCTCGTATTTATCTTGTTTGGGAACTCAGAATTTTTTTTAAAAATACTGCAGCTAATTGTATGTAAAATTCTTGTGGTGCTATAGAAATGGGATTCCTACATCAGTATACAACTGAAATGAAAAATAAATACATTTTCCTTCAGCTGTAATTCGGTTTCCTGAAGAACTACTACATTCAGAGTAACAAATCACTTGCATCCACAAGGTATCTCAGTTTGAATGCAGCATTACCATAACAGAATAATAACCCAGTGTTGGAATGAATTCACACCTGAATCATCTGTGCTTTATTGAAGAAGGTAGTTAAAATCAATCTAACTGCTTTCTTTCTCTCTCTCTCTCTCTCTCTCTCTCTTTTTCTAGTCCATGAGTTTAATTGAGATTGGCAACCCCTCTCAAAGTTTAGAGAATGTGTGTCGTTGGGCCTACCTACAACAAAAACCTGATACTGCACATGCAGAGTATCATGATCATGCAATTTTTCTCACAAGACAGGACTTTGGGCCTTCTGGAATGCAAGGTAAGTTCTCTGCTGCCAATCACCCCATCTTACCTGTACTGTTAACCAGGTCATTCAGTGAAAAAAAATCCTCAATGATTAAAATGTTGCTGTTGAGCATAGAGGAACAATTTACATTCCATAGATCATATGCAGGCCTCCACTATTCTCCCACTGAGCTCCTGGAGTTGCTTTGCCTAGACCTCTCCACATTCAGCCAAAGAGCCATAAAAGCACTCTCTGAGACAGGGTAAGTTCTGCCCTTCTCCATTGCAGCAGGTAACACTTTTGAATGTTAAAATCCCATTGGCTGTCACCAATTTACTCTTATCTTTAAATGGCCTCTCTGTCCCAGGTCTCATGTTCAAGAAGGGAGTTTAAGATAAGGAATGGTTTGCCTACATCAGCCGTCTTAACCTGGGCACCCCTTAAAATGTTTTGCAGTGAACATGCTGACTGGGGAATTCTTGGAGTTGACTTCTGCATCTGAAAGATGCCTAAGTTGGAAGAGGGTATCCTATATGGATATGAGGGCCTACTAACTTTAACCTATCAGCTCAGTCCGTTCTTGAAGGCAGAATGATGTGTGTGTCCCCCCCACCCCGCCTTAAAAGGAATATTTAGCCCATATCTGTTTCTCTCTAATTGGCCTGTGTCAAATTGTTTCAGATTAACTCTTCAGTTTCAGAATATTTTTCCTCTTAACAAAGCCAAAATAATCTAACAAATTAACAGCTTTGCCAAATACAGTGCAACTATTTTAGGACACAGATCTTAAATGTTTTAGTTGGAAAGCATAGTAATTTCTTGAAATATAATTCTGACTAAAGAACTTATTTCATATACAGGAATTTTTTTAGCAGTGCTATGGTGCCCACTTATTTCTCCAAAGAATATAAAAACAAAAAGGAAATAAAACACCATGACTGAAAAGTACAATTCAATTTTCTTTCTTCTTCAGCTAAATTCATGGTAGGCTTAGTTGATCAAAAATTAGCAGGGAATTCATTTAGAATTGGGTGCTAGGCAACCTGTTGTTTCAGTAAACTAATGGCCATTCACACAAGTTGTGTTCAAAATTGTGTACATTTCCCTGAATGCATGTTGTCCTCATTTAGTATTGTGATTTAATTTCACTCACACAAGTTTTTTTGTTTTCTTGTAACTTAACCACTTGCATAAGAATGATTAGATCAGTCTATTCTAATAGCGGCCTGCAGCATCTACAAGTTTTATTTTAACCCTGAGCATAAGGAAATTGCTTCATTCTGCTGACTTACATAAGCTGGTGGTTGTTTGGGCAATGAAAGGTATATATTCTGGTTGATTAACAGTCCTGGAGATGGAGGCAAATTAACAGCCATAATGATAATAATAGTAATGAAGTAACTGCTGAAGAAAGGATCAGGGTTAGAATGAGTAATTTAGTACAGATGCAAGTCTTTAGGAGAATAACTTGATTATTATTCAAAGAATAAGATTTCTTTGGAAGAATGTGGGTTGGTTGGAAGATTAGGAAGTATTCTAGCCACAGAAAAGTCCTTTAGTCCATTGATGCTCTTCAGTATTATTCCTGCTCAGATACGTAGGAACTAAGAGCAGAGAACAGAATATTCCAAAGTCAAAGAAGTCTTCCCTGTAAGCAGAAGGTCAATCACTAAACCCTGTTTCTTTCCCATGTCTTGGTCCCACCTTGGTGTTTTCCATATTAGAATGGTGATGATTTTTTTTAGGTACTTTTTGTGATATGCCATATCACAGATTATTCTCAAACCTTCTGTTCTGCTTATTTTGGACAGAGTCCTGATTCACTCTGGCAGCAAACCTCTCCAAAACAGTTTGCTTTGATTTGGGAAGATCTGATGCACATTCCTAAATTCTGATTAGATTCAGTTTTGTATATGTTCATTTTATAGCCTGTTCCATCCTATTTCCTATTATTTTTCAACTGTACACATTTCTTCCTAAAATATTTGTGGTTGTTCCATATTTCTGTAAAATATTTTTTATATAAACTTTCCCTAAAACATACCTTTGGTAAAGATTTTTCCTAAAAAGGACTCAGCTCATTACACGTTCATATTCAAAACAGTACAGTTTCCTGCGTGTGTATTTTGTCTGAACATGGCCTTCATATATCGATTCATTAGAATACAAGGAACTCTGAAATCTTTTGTGCACAAGGCTTATTCAAGCAAGTAAGTTCAAGTGAAGAGTGAATGAAATATATTCAAGTGAACAAATTTTAATCTGAGCACAGCATCCATTCACTGTAATGAATCACATTTTCCCTTTTGCATTTCTTTTTATTTAGGTAAGACTTCTGTTGCAAAGTCACTGGAGACTGGTGTTCTTAAATAGTTATTGGAGCTTCATTTTCTTTTCTTCATTAGAGTCTTACCTTCTCCCTAATAGGCTATGCTCCAGTTACTGGCATGTGTCATCCAGTTCGAAGCTGCACGCTTAATCATGAAGATGGCTTCTCCTCAGCATTTGTTGTAGCCCATGAAACTGGACATGTGTAAGTCACACTTCCATATACTTGCCATGATCCAGTGTATTATATGACTGGGGGGATGTGATTTCAGTCATTTCAGTGGAGAGAGTCAGCACTCACAAGCAAAGGGGTGCAGTTGCAGCCTGGCTTATTTCACTTAAATATACAGAGAGTCTTCTTCAGGAAGAAAAAAAATTGATTCATAGAGTCTTAGAATATAGGAGTTGGAATGGAACTTAAGTGTTGTCAAGGCCAACAGTTCAGGAATTCACTAAATTATATTTAACAGATGACCATCCATCCCCTGTTCGAAAACCTCCAGTGTTGAACAGTCCATAGCCCCTGCCCTCGCCGGGTTATGATTTAGGCATAAAATATAGTTTCCTATTTTTGTTGTCCATTATTGCTTTATGTGTGCTGTTTACTCTCATTACGTTTTAGTGAACTGATTTTCAAATAGCATCTAATCAAATCACGGGCATGATCCCTGGGGTTACAGCCTGGGTTTGCGGAAAGATTGTCACAGGGCTTAGAACCCTTCCTCCTCTTCTTCTTACTCATGAGTCGTATCTGAGGTAGGGAGAGCTCTATACACTGGACTTAATGTTCACAGGACTAGATTCTTACATAGATACAAATGATTCAAGCTCTGAAGTTCAGTAACTTTGCCCAGCCAAAATGGATGAGGTGATAATAGGGTGCCTTGGTGGCCCTATGCATGTGCACGGAGGTTGAGGAAAGAAACTGCTTTACTCAGTCCTGTAAAAATAACTCTCCAGTACTTGCTGACTTTTTCATGATCCACATTTGAATTCTTCTCCAGCCAACAATGGCATCATAAAATATTTTATTGTGGAGAAAGGAACAGAGTAGAGGTAAACCTTGCATTGTTGGAAGAAATGTGTTGTGTAGAAAATAGTTGTAACTTCTTTTTTTTTCTTTCTCACAAAGACACAGGATCACAACTGCACAAGGGAGAAAAGAGGGGTGTGAGTCCATCACTTCTGTCATATTCCTGATATTGTTTTCCATTTGGGAATATGAAGATTTGCAGCAGGGCACACTCTCTCCTTGTGAAGGCTCCCCCATATGTGTGTGTGTACACACACACACACACACATACACACACACACACATATACTTAATTCTGGAAAAGAAGGAAGCTAAATCAGTGTTTTTCAAACTTGGCAACTTTAAGATGCGTGGACTTCAATTCCCAGAATTCTGGGACTTGTTTGTGTGTGTGTTTGTGTAAAAGATTTATATGGCAGCCCTTCTTACACAACTTTGGGCAGCTCACAACAACACAATCGATGTCCACACATCTTAAAGTTGCCAAATTTGAAAAACATTGATCTAAATAGAGCTGGGAGCGTCCACAGATTGACCCTTGCTGCAGAAATTCTCTTCTGGTAATGGGAAGGAAGGGGAGCCACGGACTCACCCTATTTTCCCCCTTGTTTAACGATAATCAGGTAGCGGAGGGTAGGCTGTCTGGTAGGATACCAGTAATTATGGCAGTTTCCCCTCACACTGTGCTGCCCTCCTTTTCAAGAGGGTAGGCAGGGATGACCAGTGGCTTGTCTTTAAAACAGGTCTGCACTTGCATGCATAAGATTAAGCTCAATTCATGGCAAACTGCCAGGGTTTCGTAAAACCCTGTAGTTATGCTTTATGCAAAAAAGGGGTTGTTAAGCACTAAGCAGTAAGGAGTTGATGGACTCTGGTGGATCATATTTTGCAGGAATTGTATTTTTTTATTTGCTTGACGTGGAAAGGTCCTGTGATCGCAGCTTACCAAATTGCTTATCTTGCACAGTATTTACAGTATCTGCACAGTTCTTGAGAACCTGAACCTGACATTCTCAGGCAGGAAGTGTCTCATTTTTATTGTACTTTAGGGTTTGCTTTTTTGTTTTCTGAAATGAAAAAACTTCAGTGTCGCAAGAAGATAAAAACTCCCAGAAGTATATTTCTCTCAACACATTCTATTCTGTTTCCTGGGATAGCCACTAGGCACTGTTCTGTTTCTTATTTTATGAACTGGTTGCTTCCTGTCCTCTTAAAACCCTGATTTATTAGGATTCTTGAGATTGTACCTGTACATGATTTGTCCTCTTTTTCCTCAAGCATTTGCATTATTAATGTCTGAAAAGTGAAGTAAGCAGAACAAGGTAAAAAGGGAAGGGTCATTTCCCTGAAGGTCGGATGAAGTACAGTGGTACCTCTAGTTACGAACGCCCCTCCTTACGAATTTTTCAAGATACAACCAGCTCCGGCCCCAAAAATTTACCTTGACATGCAAACTCTGCCTCTACTTACGAACCGGATCCGCGGCCATTTTCCCTGCTGCCACGCGGTCGCGGCTTCCTGTGGGCGAGATCACGGTAGCAAGGAGACGTTCGGTGAGGCCTGTGGTGTGTTTTGCGGCGTTTGGAAGGTTTTTGTGGCGTTTGGAAGGTTTTTGAGGTTTAAAAATAAAATGCATATGTTTCAGAACTGTTTAGCCGTATTTACATTGAACCTTATGGAGGAAATTTACCTCGGGGTGCGACCAAATTCGGAGGGTGGATTAGCCGTATTTACATTGAATCTTATGGGGAAATTTGCCTCGTGGTGCGACCAAATTCGGAGGGCGGAACGGATTAACCGTATTTACATTGAACCTTATGGGAAACTTTACCTCGACTTGAGACCAATTTGAGTTGCAACCAGAGTCACGGAACGGATTAAGTTTGTAACTAGAGGTACCACTGTATTGCGTTGCCACAGATGTCAGCAATGTTAGGGTGCAAGAATTTATCTCCTAGAAGTCTCCATTAGAAATCACATTCAATTGATTTTGGGATGCATAACAAGGGAATTGATGGGCTGCCCTTACAGTCTTGGGCAGTTGGCCAGCACAGCATTTTTTTCATGGCTGCCCAACAAGCAAGAGAAGAGGCTACCATTGCAATATAAAAGCAGAGCAGTGAGTGGAGTAGATTGGGTGATAATAGCAATGAGGGTAAGTGGGACACTGGAAGGCGTCTTCATAAGGACATCTTCGACCACCTCCTGCTTCAGGAGCCAGGACATCATAATACCACTGAAGCTAACACTCCAAGTGTAGACGTGGATGGCAGACCAGTGGGAACTCCCAAGTTAGGTCTGGATCAAAGAAAATTAAGCCAGTCTTCCCTAGTCTCCTTATGTATAGACTCCACAAGACTTCACAGCAGAAGCCATGCTGGCCGCAGTAATCAGGGTGAGTGGGTGTGTCAAGTTTGGGAAGGTCCGAATAAACCCTGAACAAATGCTTTGTTCTGACATGTCTTCCTCTAGATTAGGCATGGAACATGATGGGCAAGGGAACAGATGTGGGGATGAAGTTCGGATGGGAAGTATAATGGCGCCGCTGGTCCAGGCTGCATTCCATCGCTTCCACTGGTCTCGCTGCAGCCAACAGGAGCTGAACCGATACCTGCAGTGAGTACAAGGATGGAGGAGAATCAGTTCTCAAGACTTGTATGACACCATTTCATAAGCTCTAAAGCATGGTGTTGAATCAGAAAAGTCTCCTGCTAGGAAAGTGGGGTGGGGGGGAGCATTTTAGTCAAAAAGTTAAAAAAAACTAATTAAATGTGTTATCCTGGACTCACTCACTTGTTTGAACAAAATGAGATGTACTTCTAAGTAACTGTTCATTGGATTGGTTTGT
Source organism: Python bivittatus (assembly GCF_059951505.1). Lineage (NCBI taxonomy): Eukaryota > Metazoa > Chordata > Lepidosauria > Squamata > Pythonidae > Python > Python bivittatus. The sequence goes on along the minus strand of NW_028277035.1, from coordinate 35,113,395 downwards.
AAGGATGTACTGAGGCTATCTTGCAAGCAGTTACATCTTTATTTTTTCAGAATAAGCTGCTTCTCAGTTCTCTTTAATTTTTTTTTATCAAAAGGAGTTTCACTTAAAATACATAGGAATAAATATGTTTTTTTGTAAAATTCCAGGACATTTTGTTAAAGTTACATTTATTAAATAAAGAAATTCTGTCTTGGGGATTACTTTTTAAAAGAACATTGGCTAAAAAAAAGATCATTTGATGAATAAATGGTCTCTCTGAGAGCATGGTGCCCTCCTTCAGAGATGAAATAGAGATATGCCTTGAATACTGTGCAGGGTAACTGGGATTCTTATAATTGCCATCTCTCTTTTTGTGATTTCTAGGAGGGGTGTTTTTGAAAACTGATTATTGGGATATAAAACATATGGTGCTGCTTTTGATTCTGTAGCAGCAGATAGTGGTACCAAATGCTACCCATTTCACACTGGTGTCTGGAGCAAGGTTTTGTTGGCTGGTTTAAATAGAGATGAAATGAGTTGTTTCCACAGGTATGCTGAGCCCAGGACATTTAGTCCTTTAAAGATTGCAACCAATGTATTGAAATATGAACAGGCCAGAAAAGATTGCATATGTTCCTTATGGCTCTCCTGGTTGGTAAAGTGGCTGATGGATTCTGTACATTCCAGACTTTCTTCAAGACTAGATCAACATGCTTCAGATTATATTCAGGAGTAGACTACATCATACATAGATCACAGTACATTCAGTTGGCACATTTGACATTTTGCTAGCTCATCTTGGGTGTTCTTACAAAATAGCCAGCCACACAGTTTTGGAAAAACTGCTCCTTGCCACTCCCCCTAGTCCCCAAACACTCTTCCTCTAGTCCAGCTTCCCTTCGTCTTTGTTTCTAGCAAGAGTGCCCACTTAAACACTGCAGCCACTCATCAGAGAAGTCAGTGAGAACAAATTGATGCTAATTGAAACATGCATTGTTGACAGGAACAGGGACATGAAGGCACAGAGAATACATGTGTTCCTTCCTGGATCACATAAATCTTCTCCACAGCTTTGTTTTAGCTATTCTAGCTCTATATCCCCTATCAGAATAACTCTGCTAATGGTATGTTATGTTAGAGCTTCTGAATAGCTTTACTAGCAAATCTATAAGACTAGCAGCTTTCCTGGTGTTCCTTTAAAGCAACAAGGATCCAGATAAAGTGGAATTGCCATTGTCTCTTGAGAAAGCCTATGGCCTGTCAGCCAGCAAATTGTGGTCACAGAATCCTTGTTTCATCAAGTTGGAAGAAACCAGTTGGGTTTCATCGAGTTGGAAGAAACCAGTTGGGCCACTATGCCCAACCTTCTGCCCAGTGTAGGAATCCAGATGAAAACATCCTGGACTGTCCAAACTCTGCTTGAAGCCTTCCAGTTAAGGGGAGTTTACAGTCTGCTTTCATAACTGGTTTCATTGTTGAACAGTTAGGACATTTTTCTTAATATTTAATCAGAATTTACCATCTTGAAACTTATATCCATTCTTCTGTGCTGTGCCCACTAGAATGGTAGAGTAGAGAACAGGTCTTAGCTTTCTTCTGTGTGACTTTTCAGGTACCTGAAGAATGCTTTCCCTTACCTATTTAGTAGTGGGGGGGGCAGGAACTACACATCCAATGAGAGGAAGCCTAGGAAGAAAGTAGAAATGTAACCATGATGTGGATATTTACATGGTTGAGATGTCAATACTTCCAAAAGAACAGTCACTTTTGTGTTTAAATCTCCAAGACTCAGGCATGTAATCTGTGAAGCCTGGCAATTGCTCTTGTTAGATGACTGGATTGGTCATTGTTACTAAACTCTTACTTAAATAACATATGTTAGCATAATTTTTCAAATGGAAATATAATTACAGTTTTATTGCATCAAATATGCTCCATTGATCAAGCTTTTGTCTTTACGCTTATTTTTTTCCCACTGTTATCTTACTCTTCCAGTGAGCAACATGTAAAAAAAGGATATGAGAATAACACCATAAAACTGAAGAAAGGTTACAGACATAATGAGACTATTATAGCAATCAGTTTTATTTAAATGAAAATGCTTCTATTAATATGTCAGTCATTTTCACCAAACAGATGAATCTAATAACAACCAATAATAAGTTATTATGCAGAGGGAAATAGTTTCATCTCTATTTGTAGCAACTTATTTTTTAAAATTATTCTTCTTCTTTCCAGATGACTCCCCCAGGGTATTTATTATATAGAGAGTTTCCATGTAACTAAGGGGCATAACAGTGGACCAAATGCTGCTTGTCTCAGATGCTAATCTACTAGAGTGAATGCTGGGTTTGGTGTACCCTAGGTAGGAAGTATGCTTTCTGAACTCATTTCTGAGAAAGCATGACCTGGATTATGCTTGGAACAATCATGGACTGAAACTCACAATGCTCGAAACCTCTCACACTCCCATTTGTATGATTTGTGTCCATTGCAGTTCCTACGATTGTTTGCGCGATGATCCCTTTGACCATGACTGGCCCTCCCTTCCTCAGCTGCCAGGACTCCACTACTCCATGAACGAGCAGTGCCGCTTTGATTTTGGTTTGGGCTACATGATGTGCACAGCTGTGAGTATTTAATCAAACTCTGCTCTCCCTTGTCCAGGCTTTTGTAACTGTCCTGGAATAACTTTAAAAGGGAGCCTCAGAAGAAGGACAAAGTGGCTGACGGGCACACAGCAATGCCTACTGCCAAACTTTGAGATGTCTTGGAGAGTACTGTAAACATCCTGTTTATTAAGTACTAAGAATTACAATGCTATAATTTTATTAGAGGGTTTTGGAAATGGGATGTCTATGGAAAGAAGAGGATCTTATTACTGTGCCTTAATTCAGAGTTCCAGGCATTGGTGGCCTGAGGGTTTCTCTTCTGTCTTCTGTAGGGGGGTATTAGATGCGTGCCCTCAATGCCCTGTCATGGCTGTTTACAGATGCAGATGTTAATCCCTGCATGTACTGTCCAACATTTCCAAAGGCAGAAGGCTTCAATTATCTATGCCCAGCCTTCTTTCCCCCAAATCCTAAGAAATGTACAAAACAATAATTAAAGACACCTCCCAATTTAAAACACATAGAGACACACACAATCTGGAAGCTGCAATGCAACAATTGTCACGCATTTAAAACATTTTTGAAACAACAGCCAGAAATGGAACAAAAACAGCAAACTAAAACTACTGCTAAAAAGTAAGGTCCCTCAGATTCTAAAGGTTATTAGCAGCAAAGCAAGATGGTCGTCCATGGAAATGGTCGTCCAAAGCCAAAGTCTTTTGCTAAGATGATTTAAACTTAACACTACAGTATCTTATTCTAGCTCAGGGGCTTTTTGAGACTCACAGTGGTATCTAAAACACTGAAACAGAGCTTCTTTGCCCCCGACCCAATTGTAGCCAATCATCAGTATTGTAAGAGGAAGAGGAAGAAGACGACTTCTGCCAGTTCTGGCATGGAATTAATTTGATTTTCAGTGAATGGTAGCATCCAGATAAAGAGCACTCCCGATAAAATATACTGTATGGTTATATTAGGTCCAGAAAAAACATAGAAGTAATTTGTTGTGCCTTCTGTAGATTTGGAGCAATAATCTGACATTTCTGTGGGCAACTTCCCAGCCCAGCCTCCTTGATTATTCCTCTGTACTACATTAATTGTCTTAACTGAAATCTATGCTCCCTCAAAAATATGTGCAGTAGTTGCTCCCAGATATATGAACATTCATGTCTACAACTATGTATTTATGGAATAGAACTGAGAAGACCCTGCACTTGCAGATCCAGGATCCCCATTGGTCATGCCAACCTGTTGTCTTCATGCATCTACTTTACTCTTCCCAAAGAGATAGGGTTCTATCAAAGTGGTGTTCCCCTGCTGACATAAGACTCTTAATTCCAGTTTCTGGTTCAAAGATCCTTCCGTTAGAGAAAGGTCACCAGTTAGAGTCAAACCACTGTAATATACATAGCTTAATGTGGTTTATAATTGTTGTGGAAGATTACCTGCTGCCTGATTTCAAGGGGCAAATTAGTATAAAATTATACAGTGAACATATTTAACAATTTAATGGAATGGAGAAGTTGAAATGTTCCAGATTTTCATACTGAGCAGCTGGCACAAAAGGGCATTTTGTTAAATCTTATTGGAATCCCTTTCATCCTTGTGCACTGTACCCCTGTGGAAAAGACCAGTTAGATATTGATTTAAATTTCCCAACATTTGTATCAGTAACTGGGTTTACATTCCATGCTATATTGTAGTTGTTTGGTTTTGGCTTAGTATGTTGTGTGAATCCAAGGTTTACAACTTAGCATGTAATACAACCTGCCAATTATAGTCTATTCAATTAAAAATGGTTAAACAAAAAATGGTTCTGCATAAGATATGAACCAGATACTATTTATAGCAGAGAAGAAAATATATTAAAAATCAGTAAAGTACAAAATATATTGGATGTCAAGGTCCTTTTGTTACCAACATCTAAATTATCCTTGCACAATCCAGCACACTCCAGACCTGGTCATCCATCAAAGTGGAGCAAATGATGAAACATGTTTTGTGATATAAACTTCGCCCCTTTCATACCTGCATGGCAACATTGCATTCAAGTATGTAAAGGTGGAGCCTCATCAACTGCTCATGATGCATCTGTCATCGTTTTGATGAAAGTCACAAGTTTTAGCTCTTAGGGGAGTAGATAACAACTGTGAATATGAGCAAATAAAACTTAAAACTGCAGTACAGTATTGCTGTTGCTAACTGTCGTTTCCGTTTGATAGCACACACAATATTTTTTCAAACAAATTTACATTTGATTTTACATATTGCATAGGACAAATCAGTTTCATAAGTTTCAAATATGTGTTTTGAAATTTTGAACTACTTAAGATACTGCAGTCGTCAGGCACTTGGTAGAGATTTGTACCTTCCCCACCCATATGTATTCCCCACCCACATGTATTGACCAAGATGCTGTGGTCAATTTTATGTACAAGGAGAGTTAGAATTAAAACCATATCTGAGGTGATAAATTATGAACACTGTCTTCCACTGACTCTGAACAGAAGATTCTGTTGTGATTAGTAATCTTTGTTCCATTTGATCTTTTTTTTTTTTACACTCTCAGTATTTATAATGCTATTGTAATAGTCATGTCCAGTTTAAGCCTGTAGTTAGCAGTAAAATGTTCTGTATCCTCAAAACCATCAGTGTCTTCCTATCCTGATAAGGGTGGGTGGGTAGGTAAGTAGGTAGATAAGAAACATTACTTTTCTGGACTGTTCAACCCTCTCAAGGTAGATAATACATTTTCAAAACTCATAAAGCAAATTGATAATGGGAACAAACTGCAAAATTCACAAGAACAATAAACCACTCAATAAGAAGAGCCCAACTGAAATAACAGCAACATTTAAGCTACTATCTTAAAGTCTTGCAAAGGATGACCAAAAGTCACAAGCTTCTTCAGTTTTCTCCTTTAAAGATGAAGATAGAACTCTGTGCTCAGAATGTAAAGTATAATGTTGAAAACTTCTTTTCAACCATAGTAGAAGTTTCTGGAACAAATTCTTCCCAACTGTGGCAATTTAACATTTTGGAAAGAAGTAGAAAGATGGCCTGGGCTCTGCCATTTGAAACTGGATCAGATCCAAAGCTTTCCTATACCCATACCAGTTCCTAATTTACACCATCCCTGGAGGTGTGTAGGCTAGTTTCCTCTTGCTGGCTTCAGTGTAGGGAATATGCTGAAAAAGTGGAAATGGCATTCCTTCTTCATTTCAACCCTGCTAACAGGAATACAGCAGGACTGTAGTTGTTTCTGAAATAACAAGTAGGATTGCCTTTTTAAAATCACAGTAGAAAAGAATCAGTGCCAGATTAATCCAGATAATAACCTTTTTTTTTCACCCAGATCTGATCTTGAAGGGCTTAATAAATATTTAGTCAATGTGAGAGAAGAGCTTAGTGGATGGAGCCAAGACTAAGTTAATGATAGTTAGCATGATGATTATTTTCATGAGAAAATAATAATACATATTTCATACTTGAGTTGCCATTGATCCTTGAGCGTATGGCAACAGAATACTTTTAGATCTAAGTACCTGCTAGCATCCACCCTTTTTTCTGATCAGTCCTAACTGTCCTTTATATAAATTCAAGACTAGTCTCCAGTAATTTATTCTAATTGCCAACATAAATTTGGCTGCATACAAACATTCAAGAAACAATGTGTGATATCAATACTTTTTTTTTAGTTCCGCACCTTTGATCCTTGCAAACAGCTGTGGTGCAGTCATCCTGATAACCCCTATTTCTGCAAAACAAAGAAAGGACCTCCATTGGACGGAACGATGTGTGCTCCTGGAAAGGTAAGGATCTTTTATCTCAGGAAGAAAAAGAAAAAGAGAGAGTCCGATATTCTCTTCAGGTTTAATGTTATCTTTGGGAAGCTGAGTCCATCAGAAAGAGTTAAGAGATCAGGGAGTAAAAGGACCAGAGTGTAAGCGCCATTGAAACAAAAGTTTAAAGTATTTGTTTAATAATGTGTGTCTATCTGGGTAAACATGACAATAACTAAAAAATATGGAGTGCTGGCAATTAAGAGTTTAACATATCTAAAATGAATGTTATGAACTCCCAGAAGAATTGGAAGAACAATTTTTTTTTTTTAACTCCCTGATTTAATGGACCTTAGTTTACCAACTCTGGATGCATGGACAAAATTTGCTTCTCAGTATATGTAAAGTCTCATTCACCACTTTACACATGCATAAAGTCCTATTTGCCATGTTTTGCATGCACAAAGTGTCTAAAATCCCATTCAGCTTTATCAGCCATTTTGCTGTCATGAATAGCATTTCCCCATTATTAGTGCATTAAATCAAAGGAACTAAACGAAGGGGGTTTGATCATTTCCCCAGGTTGCAACTCAGGTCTTGGCATACAGGCTTTGAGGAATCTGTTGCTAGACCTGAATTTGCCCTCCTGAGGCTTCCCTTTCAGCAAAGACTCAGTGGATCTTACCTGTTTTTGCTCTCACCCAAATACCTTTCAATTTAATTGAATTGCCTACAGGCACAGTGAGAATGCAATCTGGTGGGGTGACTTGTTCTTCTCCCTGCCCTCGAAACTTGCTCCACAGGATCCTCAGCTCTGGAGCAAATTTGGGGCTCCACTGGGGGATGGCAGCAGAAGTGGAAATGAAGGTCCCATTGTGTTGGTTATAAAACAACCCTTTTATTAAACAATTTAACAAGAGTATTCCGAATACTTCTGAATTCTATAGCAAAGCTTTATTTTTTTCCCCACAAATACACCCATTAGCAGTCATGCAGACTAATAAAAAAGCCTCATGGTTTATTAAGATCTGCAAGAAGAAGAAATAAATAGAAGTAATGAGCCTAATAAAAGCAAAAATAGTAATGCAGCATTTCCTTTTGAGGGGAAATGTATTGTTATTGTACAGCACAAAATTATTATTTCAGATAACAATATCATGGTCCTTTTCAAAAATCTAAATATGCTGAAGAAGACACTATGAACATGCTGAATATCAGAGAATAAAGTATACAGAAACAATTTTGAATTGCTAGTGTAAGATCACCAATCTCATCTTGGAGGGCTTTTCGATCTTTCACATATGTGATTTCTTACACGCCTGAGTATGCATTTTTTATGATGTTATTAGCTGAGTAAATGGAGGGAAGGGGAGGAGAGGAGGGAAAATGAGAGAAGGAAGGCCCCTTCAAGAGGGAAAATTGAGATCCTCTTGCAAGTTTACCTTTCAGCTGGAGGATAATTAGAGTGATGATAACTTTCTTGCCTAATGCAAAGCAACTGTAGGTGGAAAATATGTGTTGATGGATGAGCTTCATTCATTCCCTAGCTCAGTCAGAAGGGGTTGGGGGGAAAGACCAAGCTAATTTTTTGGAAAATAACTCAGCTTATTATTCAAGCCAACTTTCTTTGCCCTCCAGAGGTTAACCAAGCCCCTACATTCATCTGGCTCCCCAGCTTATTCTTCCTACATTTACTCATCATTCTTTTCCTTGCTTTCCTTCTCATTTATCAAACTGGCATTCTGGTTCCAGTGACAGCAAGCCACTAAGAGTGGGAAAGTCTGTCTTTTTTCCTATCTTAATGATCAGAGCGATCATTGTAAAAGCCCCATGTAGTGCAGCACAAGTATACCAGGCAGTGCCTTACCCAAGTGGAATCTGCCTGTCTGGCCTGAACATGAGAGGAGCCCTGCTGAGAATTCCTCCCTCTCTCTCACCTACCTGTGTAAAAAAAAAAAAAAAGTACACAGGACATGGCATAGGCAACAGGCCTTCTCTGTGGAAGCCCTCACACTGTGAAACACACTTTTCCCACAAACACATTTGCTCCTACCTTCCTTGCATTTCTCATGCTGGCAAAAATTATATTTATTCCGACATGATGTAGTTGATTGTGGGTGTCCACTACAAGAATTTTTATGATTTCTCTGGGTTGTTTTTATTGTGGTTAGATTTATGTTTTGTGCTTTGAAGTTTACCACCCAGAGTCTGTAAGGATTGGGGCAGTCTAGAAATATTGTTAAATAAATATATTCCTGCCATGCTATTACACTTTTACAGTACCCTCAGGAACCAAATTACTGCTAGATACCAGTTCTAACAGTATATTCTTCTCATGTAACAATTGAATAAATCCTGATGGGAAATAAAATATTCCTCATTTTTTAAGAGAACGATTCCGACAATTGATATATAGAATGATATTTTCAATCAGATGTGATGGCAGGGCAAAAATGGAAGATAAATTGGCTCCAGGCCTTTTACCCTCCTGATCTGGATCTTGTGCGTGGAGTAGCTGCTTCACTGAAGCAAAGTACACAGCTTTCTTAAGCAGCTTGTCACCCTACTGGGAGCTCTGTCTGGTAATCATCACTTCTGAAGAAGTGCCTCACTGTGATGCAATTTGAAGATGGCTGCTGCAAATCCTGATCATTGCAGCCAGTTTTCAGTGCATCAGTCTGAGGGCATTCTCAGAGTGATAACCACAGGACCCCCAGCCTGTCAGGTGAAAGGAAATTGCCCATGATATAGTTGCTAGAGAAAGAACACATAAAAGGGAATGTGGGGTAGAAAGTATTTATGAAAATGGTGGAATCTTCTCTCTCCTCAGATGGTGGTCATCTTCAACCACTACAGAATGAAGTCTTTACAATCTGATACTCATACTTATGGAAGATGAACATACTTGTTTGTTTGTCTGTTTTGGTGGTACTATATCATTTCCATTATCAGAAAAAATGTGCTTCTCAATACCAGTTCCTGGGGGAAATGAAGAGGAGGGTCTGTGGTGCTCATATCTTGCTTTTGGATGCCTCATTAGTACTGGCCTGACCACTTTAGAAAGACTGTGCTAGACTCAGAGGGCCTTCTGGCTTCAGCCAACCTTGGTAAATTGCTACCCAGTAAATGGCTTTCCACACCTGCTGGTGGTCAGGAATCAAAGTGCATTTTAAGGTGGGATGTGTTCAAGGATGTTAATCAATTCCATTCTATGCAGCAAAAATATTTTATTAATAATGTAATGATCAATTATTATTAACCTGTAGAATCCTCTGATAGAGTAGCCTTCAGATGAACTTTCTGATATTGGTTAAAATAGCTTAGTTCTAAATTCTTAAGAAAAATATTATCAGAATAAGCTGAGCAGTAGTACTGCTTCTTCTTGCATTTTTGTTGTCCTTTCCTTTTTTCTGTTTTGTTTTGCTTTAAAGTTGTTTATCTTTGCACAGCTTTTTGAATATTTAAGGATTCTTGTGGTGCCTTCATCTCGTTCAGTTTCAATTTCTCTGCAGGTTTTCATGTGTTACCTGCTATAATTTATCTGCAAATGTTTCTATCATTTACATATTTACTTTTTAAAGCCTTTGTTTAAGCCTTTTAACCTTTATTTATATTTTAAGGCATATTAATAAACCCTATTTCTACCCCTAAACATAAATATTTAATCATGAGCCCATCAGTAAATATTTAAACATTTTGCTGTCAGGTGAGTTTTATATAGACCAACTAAGCTGGTGCGTGCTGATGGTCCAGTGGATTGGGGATGGAAGAACCATTAGGTTTCCTACCATCTTCCCATTGGACCAGTCTCCAGGAATTTCATTATCCCATATTGTTTTTTCTCTTTCAAAGAACAGAGTCTCTAGACTCAATTTTCTTCCACTCAATTACTGGAAATGCTTAGGTAAATTTCATGGGATTGCTTATGGTCTTACTAGCATTTAGCCTCACAGAGATCTATGCTTCACGATCAACCCAATTCTTCCTGAAATAGTTTTTAAGTAGAAGGAATAGAAAAGGTGGTTGAAGTTTAATATAATGAAATAAGCTTGAACATGCACTAAAATGTATGCTAATTGTAACGGCTTCTTTGGTATTTCAGCTACACAAGAAATTATGTAAACTAGTAACAGACAAGGACTACCTTAAGTTTATGGCAAATGGCAATAAGGTTGTTTCTATTTTTGTTTGTAGATCTGTATCAGATACATTGGCAAAGATCTACTTCTCACGAAAGTAATACATTCTTTTCTAGATTATACCATTTCAGATTGAAGGGTGACAACTTACTACATTTGAGTGAACTTTCTTATGAAATAGTTCCTTGCATACCAAAAACTGTTATGTCAGGACAAATGGTTAAATTAGATTTGTTTTGTATCTGACCTCTGGTCTTTTTGTAGTAAGACTTAGGTTTCATTTGGTACACCAGAATCACAGCTTTTTTCCACTTCAGTGAGAAATAGTCCAAGTAAGCTATTTTGACCAACCAATTTGAGTAGTTTGCTGACAAATAAAAAGCTTTGAAGCAAGAGTTCTCAAACTTTCTAGTCATATATTCCACAGAGGAAATGAGAGCCCAGTCACAGAACAGCAGTGGGAGCAGGAGGACAGTTATAATGGGAAGAAACACAATCCAATTTGATGTGGAGAAGAAAAGTAATTCATTGTTCTTAACAAAAAAACAACCTTTTAAACTCACTCCCTCTCATCTTCAAACAATTTGCCTATAAACTCCTTTATCATCCAATGGGAGACAAATGTCGAAAGCCAATACTGTAGTGGCTTTGGACATATAGTTGAGAAATGCTCTTCTAAAGGATTTTTCAAACATTTTTTAATTAACAGGATCTCATTCAATGGATTGAATGAGAGAATTTGATTGACAGAGATTGAAAGAGCCAGTTTGGCGTAGTGGTGCTGGCCTAGAAACCAGGAGACTCTGAGTTCTAGGCCTCCCTTAGGCATGAAAGCTGATGGGTGACTTTGGGCCAGTCTGTCTCAGCCCAACTCACCTCACAGGGAAAATAGGAAGAGGAAGGAATATTAGGTATGTTTGCCACCTTGAGTTTTACATATATATATAAAAGATGGGATGAAAATCTAATAATAGTCATTCTTTTTATAATAGGATCAACTCTAAGGCTTCCATTCCTATCTCTGTTGGCTGGTACCAGTACTATTACTTGATATTCCTTTTTACAAGTGAAATCAAATGAGTTTCATTCTTGGACCATTTTATTCTTTAAAAAAATACACAGAGAGAGAGGCTGTAATCTTATGTAAACAGAAGAGTAATCAAAAAGCATATTATTGCTAAAAATGGTCCCATTGCCTTGATAGGGAGATGGTCCTGTTGCCTTGATAGGGAGACCACCATCTCTCCCGAGCCATAAAGGAACTCTTTTGTTTTGAACAGGATTCCATAGTGCAGTAAATAACAAACATGCTTTAGACATAGTTGCCAGACCCAAACATTAATTCTGTCTTTGCTGTACCCTTCTTGTTAATCTAAGTGTTCCTTCAGCTATTACATCAGTCTCGGTAAATAGTGATAGAAACCAAACCATTCATATTTAACTATCCGGAATGTTTATAAAACCAGATCCTATCTCCCTCCGTTAAGTTCATATAAGAAACAAATAGCTCTCAGCTTCAACTTTGTCAGATGTTTTGCTTGGAACAATGTTAGAGAAACAGAACAGAATGATAATCAATTAAAGATGTGAGTTCAGAAAAACCCATTCCCCCTCTCCCATCTCCAGGCGTGTAGTTATTGTGATTTCATATCCCTATTCCCAGTGCCCTTTAGTAAAATGCAAGCCAATCTGAGCATGGTTGATGTGTTAGGAAAATACCTTGGATTAGCAACAGCTGAGGAAATTAAGTGCCAGAAATGGTTTCAATGCTGGTTTTGTTTAGTTAGCTTAGGTTGCGGAAGTGTTCGCTGAATGCTTCCCACCCATAAATTCTGGAATGGAGTAACTGAACTCCATATTTAAAACTATCAGCAGTCAAATGCTGTAAATAATGGAGATAAAAATTCTCCATGGAAGAATGGAATGATTTGGCCTGAAGACTTCCCTAAGATTATGGGAAAGGGAGGTTTGTTTATCTACTGTGGGTGCTCTTCTCTGTCACTATTTCTTTGTTTGTTTGTTTGTCAGGTTTATATGGCCACCCATCTCACAGACAAGTGACTTTGGGTGGTGTACAACAAAGCTAAAAAAAAATTGTACAAACAAGTACTAATATTATTATTATTATTAATAGTACTATGCTGAAGCTAAGGTGATTTCAGCAGCAGCTGGATCATCTTGGCTGACCAGAGGATCCTATGATGTGGCTGGGTAACATCTGGCCAGAAAATCTAATGCTTTTGGAATGTAGATATTTCTGGAGAGGCTGACTGTAGAAGAATTAATATATACTCGAGATATAGGGCAAATCCAAACAACCTTTTTGCCCTGACCTGAGGACAGCAGTCTATTTCAGAAGGATATGTCCACATGCTACCACCTGCATCTCATTGTCAGCCTGCTGAATGCTTTAGGTGCTCCACTGGAAGTGGTGTTTTGCCTCTTCTCCCACCTCCAGATGTTGCATTCAGGCAATACGGGATATGTTGATGCCCACTGGGGAGATGCTTCACATGTTGCATTTCACGGTGGCAAATTTGTGGCTATGTTTGGTTCTGCTTCTTTCCTCTGGGACTCTCCCCTTCCACCCAGTCCCTGACTCCCATCTCTTAGTCCTCTTAATGGCTGAGAGGAAGACCAGAACTGGTTGTTTTCTTTTCCAATGGGAAGCCCTGAAATTGACTAGTCAGTGCCTGGGTAAACCCATGTCATTGGAAGTGTACTTTAATCTATTGTATTTCTGTATCCTGCCCTGGCTCCTCACTTCCACTCCTCACTTCATGCTCACAATAGAGCTTACAGCTCCCACATTGCTCCTCACAGCTGAATCCCATTCTTGAATTCCAGCTCCAACAACACTTACCCACAGCAGGGCAAAGCTGAATGACCATTAGATACAATCCCCCAGCTCTTTGCTGCCACTTAGTGGTAGATTCATTAAACAGTCAACCACTTGACCCATAGTTCAAAAGTTCAAAAGAAGTACAATGGACTGGCAGCACAAGGGGGGAAAATGCACTGCATGGAACAGCTAGAGTGTTGTCCATGCCAATTGGAGGAGGCTTTTCATGTGGTGGGCCGTGGTGGGCAGAAGTGGAATGTCAGCTGAGGGAACCACTATCATAGCCTGTAAAAAGTTGTATGTAAAAGCTGTATGACAGCAGTGCCGCACAGACCTATTCCGGAGGCATGGGGCGTGCTGTGAGGGCAGCGAGATTTAGGACAGTATCATCTCCTGACAGCTCCTGATAAGAACAGAGGATGGCAAAGCATTGTGTGGATGTGACCACAGCACGGCAACAGACAACAAGTGGGGAAGATGCAGCATTAGAAGGTCAACATGAAAGGAAGAAGCAGGAACACATGTCTTATGCTTGTTCCCTTTTCTGTATCTTATTCCTGAACAGTGTCTAGTTTACCAATCCTTTTTTTTTTTGGTTTTGTGGAAAGGACGACTAATTGCCTGATCAGTCCAAGATAATACTGACAAATTTGGGCGTGGGGTGGGGGAAGAGGGCCAATCTGGCATGTATAACAAGAAAAAAGTGGGAAGGTAGTCTTACCCAGTTGTCAAAGTATTTGTTATGTTTTTCAGCACACTTTCAAAATGTGGGTAGAGGGCTGTTGCTGTGGTTGGTAAATTTCCACTTGCCTCTGCAGACTTCCTCTCAGCCAGAGTGCCACTACTGAGTGTTTGTATCCTGAGTGATGGTTGGGACAGGCTAGGAATTCTGATCGTACACTATGTACCTCTCTGCCAAGCAACTTTTCTAGTTGAACTGATGATACGGAATAAGGTCTCATAGCCAGGAGTCTCAACACTGTGATTCTGTGGGACCTCCTGTAGCTGTTCAGCTGTCAAGATTTCCTGGATACCATGGATACCATTTTTCAGTTGGACAGGAAGATTATTGAAAAAAGCCCGGAGTGTTAACATCTGTACAAGTAGTCCTCATTTAGTGACCACAATTGGGACTGGCAACTCGGTCATTAAGCAAAGTGATTGCTAAGTGAGACTGCAACTGTGCTTATGATCTTACTACAAAGTAAAAGTTTTCTTTTGCTTTACAGACCTGCAAAGATTGTAAATGCGAGGATTGGTTGAGAGCTCTTTGCACCAAAGTCAAATTCCTTGAAAGTTTACATACTTGGCCAATAAAGTATTCTATTCTATTCTATTCTATTCTATTCTATTCTATTCTATTCTATTCTATTCTATTCTATTCTATTCTATTCAACTGTGAATGGTCACTAAATGAGGCAGTTACTAAATAAGGACTACCTGTACCTTTTCCATTGTTGCATCTCTTCCTGTTAATATTTAGATTTTCAGTATTATTTCCTTTTCAAGGGTGGTGTCCTATTAAATTTTTCCACTCCCAAAGGTTAATAATCCTAATAATTTCCAGAGAACTCTACTGGCTTTTTCAGTTGGCATGGTTGATGCTTCTGTCCTTACGAGACCTTGAGTTGATCTGGGCAGTTGATACAATCATTCCCAAGGACCTTCTAGTCTTTGGCAGAGCCAAATTTGCCTCTTGGAACTGAGGGCTAGGATGCAAGCAGGATGACAGTAGAAATGTAGCGCTAGTGTTGAATCCTGTCAGATGCAAGACAGCTTTCATTATTGAGCCTATTCCAACATAGAACTACTGCAGTTAGTGAGGGAGTAAGATATATTGTATTCTGATCCTGAGTGGTAATGTATTATGACTTTGATGGCTTGCCATAACCAAGTTTCAAGGCACTTTGAAAATAAAATTGCGTACATCTACCAAAGTAAATTGTGTACTTTGTAGTGCAGTTCCATTAATGGACATACCGAGAGCAGTATTAGAATTACTGGGGGGAGGGTGCTAAGGCCTGAGGATGCAGACAAGAACCTTCAGCTGCTTTCATGTTTGATTTTTCTCCATCTTAGCTTGTAACATCTAAGAAGGGCTATTTCCCCACTAGTTATTTACAGCACTGTAGAGGGTAACTGAGCCATAGTTATGGTGATATAAAGCCTATCTTCAGTCTGACATATTAGCCCAGCAATAGCTGGAGGATGCTGTAAATCGCTGTTGAGGAAATGGTCAAGGAGAGAATAGCCGGTTGAGTCAAAGAGATTCTGTTTTGCTCCTTGAGAAGGAGGTAGCAATCAGGCTCTTACTGGAGAAATTTAACCTTAATCCAGAAGCGCAGGTTACTTACTGGCTGATTTTTAGCATCTTTTTCTTAGGCAAAGTGCTCAGCCAAGTAATTGCCAACTAACACTGTGATGAATTTGATTTCCTAAATCCATCTCACTCTGGCTAAAGACCTGATTTGGGAACGACATTTTCTTCACTTTCTTCTCACTTCTTTTGGAGAAGTGAGCTCTGCCATCAGAGAAATGGAGAAGAAAATCTTTTGATTTTCTAAGACCTCTTAATCTTCTCAGCTAGAGATACTCCTTTTAACAGCCTTAACAGCTTCATTGGATAAATTATAAGTGCCTGGTCTGTGATGGAATGGTATTATATGTATTGGTCTCCTTTACATATTTTTTCTGTTATTTTTTAATTTTTATTTCAATGTAATTGCCAAATATTGGGTATATTAAAAAATACAGTGTAAAAAGACAAGATAGAATATATATAAGAGAATGATTGGGGGTGGGGGTGGGCGTTCCTATTAGTGTTCGTATAGTTTTTTAAAGTAAAGTAAATCAACTATTAAAAAGAAGAAAACAATTTTGCCCTTTTTATTTTGATTCACAGTGTGAATATTTCCTAAAAAGTGTACATCTCAGAATTGGTCCTTTATCTGTTCTTTTACATTTAATCCTACTGAGATACTATCATATTCAATTTTCACAAATCTTGTGACAATGTGCCTTTAAACAGCATGAAATTATGATGCCTTTGCATCAGCTGGAATAACTTTCTGTGCCTTTACACAACCTTTTGTGCAGCCAGTGGCTAATTGTGTACAACCCTAACTGTGCAGTCTTACCTCCATCTTCTTTGGAGTAAGCCCAATGTTGACTTCAATTGGGCTCTTAGTATAAAAGTTCAGTCTTCGTGAAATGTTGCTTCCATTGGCATGTTTTTCTCAGAAAGAAATGAGAACATTTCTTTTGCAGGTAAAGGAACAATTTGACTGTTGTATCTCTCAGTTACTCTCAGAATAGACAGCTGTGTGCCTCAAGCTTTGGACCATTTCACATATTGCAATGAAGCACACCTGGTCTTACCACATACGTAAGGTCAGTTCATTGAAAAGTGTATCTTAATAATGTGGTGCTCTTTTGTTGTCACATTCACGTGCCCCATACAGGTGTTTGTTTATACCATATTAGATTTTAGAAATATGGAATATTCAGTCAAATCCAGCTTTAAATTAAGACTGAGCCAGAAAGATTCTGGAGTTATCCTCTTAAAAATGAGGATCTTCCAAAATGGGTTGAATTAATCTAAATCCTCCTGAAGCATTGCTAGCAATTTGTAAATTCAGAGGATTGGACAGAGCATTAAGCCTGTCTGCACAACTCAATAACATTTCTCATTATGCTCTTCATATAAATAAAATATCACTGGATGCAGTTTTGCACCTGGCATTCTACCTTTTAATTGCAGATAATTGTTTTACCATCACTCTGTCATAATGTTTTAAGGGATGGACCCAGAGTTATGTGTCACTGATTCCCTTCATTATTTAATTACTCTTTGCTATTCCATAACCTGTATGAGTTTGCCAAAACCCACAAAAGTTTTGGCCTGTAAGGAACATATTTTGCTTGTCTGTGCTTCCTAAACTTTTCCTTCTGTACCAATCTGTTACCTAATTTTTTCCTTCATTTCTTTTGCACGAACACATGGCAGTTATCAAATAGGGAAAAGTATTGGGAGAGAAGAAATGAGGAAAATGTTAGTTGTGAATTTCACAACTGAAGTCAAGCTCATGATCATCAAAGGAGGCTTCTTTTAAGTTCAGGATCTAAAACTACCTTACCTTCACCCTCGCAGGAACTATTTTGAGTTGTGTTGGGAGGGGTAAGGTTAAGGGTGAGCTCAATCCGTAATCCATCCAACATTTGATTCATTACAGAAGAAAGGAACTGTGGCCAGAGGCAAAGGAATAGAATGATTCTTTGCTCTCTTCTACACCGTATTTCTATGTGGATTCCTATGTACCCTTTTAGTTTTATTTCTCCTCATAATAGTTAAAGAATTAAATATAAGGATACCATAAAGGAAATTAAACAAGGGTTTGTTGTTGTTGTTTTTTGCCAAAGGCAATCTGCACAGTCCAGATGATTTCCCTCTGAGAAAGCTGACCTCAGCTTCTCCCAGACATGAAACAGATGGATAAATATGTGTTGTGTTAGTCACCACAGACACAGATCTTGGAATATCAGACAGAAATTTCATAGGTTTCCACAGCCTTTTTTGACAGGTTTCATATGCAATCATTCTTTGCAGTTTAAGCAAATGCAGTGGGATGGACTAGACTAGTCAGTGCATAGCTATGTCATGAAAAGACAGAGAAATATTACCTCTTTGCAAACAGGATTTGACCACAACATTAAAGATCTGAAAATGTTAAAACCTGGAATGGAAGAGAATTTCAGAGATTTCCCAGCAGACATTAATTACATTAGGTAGGCTGGAATTTATTTCAGTAAGATAAATCATTTAAACTTTTTAATCCTGTCCCCATATGCATTTGTAGTGTAACAGCATTCTCAGACCAGCCCATTACACAAATGGATCTGTTTATGTTAAGAAATAATCTGAGAGAGTCCAGTTTATATCAGTCATAATGTGAAAAGATTATTCAGCATTCTTGGCTACCTATTACCTGGTGCTGTTAAGCAACAGAAAGATCTAGTGTACAATTACTAGCCACATGAAGTCCAATTTGCATGATCCTCAGCAATCGTGTGATAATTTGGCATACCTACAACTGCCATTCATTATATATGACTGATTCCGATGTAAAAAATAGGAACCATGACAATAGGGTTTTAATTTAATTCAATTCACTTGATAGATTTATCCCCACTATGCATTATAAAAGTGTCTCCACTGAAATGTAAATGTTGCCGCCAAGTGTTGCCTTCCTTGTTCTATGCTGGTTTCAAAAGTCAGGATCCTATTCACACCATTTGGTGAAGCAATTCAAATAGGAAACATCTTCACCTAACAACATTGTTCTTCCTTTTTTCAGTCCAAGGCTGGGGAAACAGAATGGATGTTTTTGTAAATAGGAAATCAGGGAACTTTGTTCTTTTTACTCTGTTGCTGTATGAAATCAGGTTCCTTTGAAAATTTTGTATGGCATTATCTCCAGCACTACTGATAGTCCCCTTGACAGTCATAGGGCATAATTGTCTGTTGCCTTAACTGTTCTGCTGCCTTGTTACTGCTTTACTATCCTGGACCTTTGGTTGAATTTTTAAACTTTGGTAGCTTTTATAGTAACAAAGGTACCTATCTGCCTCTCTTATTTACACACATACATTATAGTTGTTTGAAAATTTTTAAAAAGTCTATGAAAAGAGGATCTACTTAAGAAAAATAAATAAATGCCTAGATCCAAACAGTATCCCTTTGAAAGTTCTTAAAGAATTCAAATGTGAACCTGAAAAAATATACAACTTTTCTTTAAGATTGCAGTCTGTTCTCAAAGACTCCAATAAATAACAGAACTCTGATTTTTAATGAATGATCCATCTGTTACATTTCTTGATGACCACAAGGAGGCACTGTGTGATTGGTTTCATCCTGTATTGCAGGGGCCCTCAAACTTTTTAAATAGGGGGCCAGTTCATGGTCCCTCAGAATGTTGGGGGGGCAGACTATAGTTTGAGGAGAGGAGGAGAGCCACCGGACCCGGCATACCTGTCATGTAGAATAGTCCGGCTCTGCGATCTCTCTCCTCGTGCATCGCCTGCAGCTCCCGACACAGCCCTGACACTTCCACTTCTGACAGACAGCGGCGGCAGCCAATCAGGTGGGCAGGCTGGATAAATGACCCTGGCGGGCCGTATCCAGCCCGCGGGCCGTACTTTGAGAACCCCTGCTGTATTGGGACTCATCAGGCACAGGTAGCCTCTATTTTATTAGATCATATATATGTGTTCAACTCTTTACTAGGAATTGAATCCACAGGCTTTCACACTTGATGACTATGTTACAGTGCATTTAGCTTTAGAGCTATCTTGGCCTGGTTTTCAGTAGTTTGTAGAAAGGAATGCCTTTCTTTTTCTCTGTATGCTGACAGACTAGAAAGCTTATGGTTATACATCTTGTCATTATTATTGCTGGGCCTCATACTAGAGGTCTTGAGACCTCCCAGCCAAGGGGTGAGTGGGTGTGTTATAGCTTTACAAGTTGTTATTTGCTATTGGCCACTAGGAGGCTTCATCCTATACTGGAACTCATCAGAGCACACAGAGAAAAAGGAAAGTGTATCTCCATAGCATCTAATGATCTATCTACCAGAATGATATATATAGTCTTCTCTTCAGCTCTCAGTGTAGAAAGATACTACTAGTAAGAGTAGAGTAGTAAGGCATATGTTGCTATGAAAAATGAGCTAGATATTGGAAAACTTCAAAAAGACACCACAGATAGTCCTCAGCTTATGGCCATTCATTTAATGACTGTTCAAAGTTACGGTGGCACTGAAAAAAGTGACTTACAACCAGTCCTTGTACTTATGACCATCACAGCATCTCCATGGTCATGTGATCAAAATTCAGGCACTTGGTAACCAGCATGTATTTATGACAATTGCAGCATCCCAGGGTCATGTGATTGCCATTTGTGACCTTCCTAGGTGATTTCCAACATGCAAAGTCAATGGGGGAAGCTGGATTCACTTAACAACTGTGGCAAAAACAGTTGTAAAATTGGGCACAACTCACTTAACGACCACATCACTTAGCGATAGAAGTTCCAACTACTTGTACAGCTATTAGATTAGATTTGGCAGATGCCCAGTATTGGAATAGAAGAAATAATGTAAAAGTTAAATGCATCAGAGCAAGTTCAGAAAAGACCAATTTAACTGGATATTTCATCTTCAAAATTAATGACCTCATGATGGACTTGTAGCTTTCAGACAAAGATGCAGAATATGCCCATAGAGTTTTTTCTTCTAGGCTCACTTTGCAAAAGACAAGAAATGTCATAATAAGCTTTGAAAAGGTTCGTGTGAGAGACAAAATTTGTCTAGACCAAGCCAGCTCTCTTGAGGCTGGAAAGAAAGGCTCTCTCACCAGGCTAGAAAGCAGGAGATGGTGAGTTCTAGTCCCCCGTTAGGCATGAAAGCCGGCTGGGTGACTTTGGGCCAATTGCTCTCTCTCAGCCCAACTCACCTCACAGGTTGTTGTGGGGAAAATAGGAGCAGGAAGGAGCAATAGGTATGTTCGCCACCTTGAGTTATTTATAAAAATAATAAAGGCAAGATTAAAAAAAAATCTTTAAAAAATTGCACAAAGAGTTTGTGAGCTCAATGAGATAAACTGAGATGAAGATAAGGTGTTATTTTTTAAAAAGATATTAGTCCTGCTATGTTATGGAGAAGGAAAGCATTTAATCAACTTACTGAACAATTATTAAAATGACAGTACAAATGACAGTTTCCTTTTAAATTAATTTTATTTATTTATTTGTTTAATTAAATAATTAATTAATTAATTTATATGCTGCCCATCTCCCCCAGAGGGTGACTCTGGGCGGCTTACAATTAAAAACCAAGACAACAAAACATTAAAAATATAAATACCCTCTGATTAAAACACAAATAACAAATCTATAAAAACAATATGCAAATCAAGAGGATGGGGGAAGCAGTATCAATCATTCCACGAGCCAGCTCCAGCAATGTGAGTCCCCATCAGGCCCCCAGGCCATCTGGCATAGCCATGTTTTTACACCTTTTCAGAAGGCCAGGAGAGTGGGGGCAGCCCTCACCTCAGCTGGCAAACTGTTCCACAGGGCAGGGACCACGGCAGAAAAGGCCCTCTTCCTAGACCCCACCAGCCGAAATTCCTTGACTGGTGGGGCCCGCAACATGCCCCTTCTGCCGGACTGAGTGGGGCGGGCAGATATAACCAGGGCAAGTTTATATTTAAACTAAGGAGGAGAGACTATCTCAACTCTTCATGAGATGAACCAAGTATGAACAGAGCTAAGGAACACTCCTTGAATGACTAACAGAGGAGGACCTCGGACATCTAGAGGACTGTTGTAACTCTTTAAGAAGAGAAAATAAAAGGACCCTTGGTAGTTGAGGAAATGTGAGAATCCTAAGTGATACAGAAGTACTTAATATTAGTTAAGAGTTAAAGGAGAAAAAAATAAGGGGAATGGCTACAGTAAGTAATTTGTAAATGTTGGTATAGATATACAGTTGGCTTGAAAGGGGGAGACTTGAGCCCAACATTGTACCATTAGACCAAACAGAAGAGTTATTTTATCCTCTGAATAGGATAATATGAATTGATATGAATTCATCATGTATAGTCTAAGATGGTTAGCAGGGTTAAAATGGCATGGGTTGAATGGCTTAGGAGATGTGGTCAAGGTGGGGTAGCGAAAAAAAAAGTTAATCAGAAAATAATTCCCAGAGCGTTTATTGATTCAGTTTGCAAATGTATTTCCTTATGTGATAACTGTGTTTTCATAGTTGATTATTGCAATTTATACTTTCATTAAGCAAGACAGGAACAGCAGAAGCATAATATGGAAATGGATGAACAATGGATGATAGTAGCTTTGTATCTCACGGGGTTGGAGGATTTATTTGATAAAAAGAGCTAAAATTAGCCAGTATTTAAAATCCTTTAACCTGCCTATGGTTATACTACAGGAAACGTGTTAAGTGAGAAAGGATTAGGGACAAATATTTCAGAAGACTATTTTTTTTCTTTCCTGGAATTACTAAGTCAAGCAGTGTCGCCATTTTATTTAAAGCTAATATAAATTTTAAAGGAGAAAAGATTCAGAAAGATAGGGAGGTGAGGTTTATTTTTACAAGCTAGATAATAAAACTGTGACTTTGGCATGTATGATGCACCAAATCAGAATCGAACTGGATATATGCAGAAGATAAAAAAAGCCTTGAATAAATTTGGCTGGGAAAATCTGATTCTAGGGGATGATCTAAATACTGATTCAGGTACACCTGGGGATAAAATAGCTTTTCATAAAAATAAAAGGCAACTTTTAGTATCTAAGAAATTGCAAACATTAATGCAAATGTATGTGCTCATTTCTTGATATTTGGGGTACTATGAATCCTTCAGCAAAAGGATTTACATATTACTCAGGTAAGCATCAATCTCATTTAAAGATAGATTATATTGGATTTTCAAAAATATTTCTAATCAATTGGGGTGAGCAGAAACTGCGCCATTCTGAATTCCAGATCATGGCCCAATGATTATCGGATATAACTTAGAAAGCTCCCATTTACTCATTTTTGGCATTTTAATTCTAGATTGCTTTATCATCTACAAGTGAAACAACATCTGTTCAAGTTTTGATAAACGTTTAAAATAAAAGTTGTGTGGAGCAAAGAACAAGATGGGATATCATGAAGGCAGTAATAACAGGCAAATGTATAAGCCAGATGAATAGGATCAAAAAGAAAACTACACAAATGATAAATGTATTACATTCAGAAGAAGAATGTAGAATGTATGAGTAAAATATAATAGAGCAGGATTATATATTAGAAAAAGAAGCTGGATATTTCAGAAATCAACAAAATTTCAACCCACTTTTTATTTTTCAAGCAAAAATATTAGTAAATCTCAGGAGGCACTAAGCAGGGCTGCCCACTATCCCCTTTCTAATTTAATCTTGTTATAGAAACACTAGTAGTAGCACTGTGTGGTAACATTAAGGTGATAACAATAGGGAATAAAAACAGGAGCTGGAGTTAATGCACTGGCAGGCTGAACTATATCCACAGCAGTTGGGAGTCTTCCAAATGGCATGGTAGCTGCCATATTACCAGTGTGGCTAGCAGGGTCAGGGTGGCTGGAGAGAGCAGAGATCTCCAGAGTTATGGCCCTTTATGTGAGGTATTCTAGTTTCTCAGGGATCCCTATGACTGGAGTGGGAAGTGGAATGGAATGCAAGTTTTCTTGGGACTGAATTAAGACTGCAGTGGTTGGAGTAGAGGAACAGCATGAATGGTGTTGTCCTGGATGACATTTTGCTATGAGCCAGAGGGAGATAGTAAGGGGTGAAGGATGCCAACACCTTTTAGACCCTTCTGGTCCTCTAGGTGCTGGAGTTAGGTGCGTAACAGACTGGTGGCAGAGCAGAACAGATTTGGAGAGGTTTGGAGTGGTTTTCTTGAGTGTGAAGTGAGGTAGCCTGAGGAAGCCCCCATTAACAGAGAAGGGATAAATGGGGGGATGGGGACTCTAGCGTTTGGATGTAATAGTGTGAGGGTGTGCCCTTGCCAATACTCTGTTGGTCTGCATCAGCCTTTGGTTGTAGTCCAAACAAGAAGTGCACTCAGAAGAACTAGCTCTATTATAAGATTACATTAACAGAATCTTGCAAGTCTGAAAGTACATCTCTTCCCCACTCACCTTTGCAGTCCAAGAAACTAGGGAGGGTCCCTTCTGAGACATTTGCCACACTCCCATTCCTTCTGTGGGCTCAGCTGCTGCTTATCTGACTGTTGTCTAGTCTGAGGCTCTTCCTCCTGTCTCCCAAGGTCATTCCCACATACCATTACAGTTTGTAGGGCAGGTAATTGAAAGCTGGAAGAGCATGAGTCATGGTTGATTACAGTTGGCGTCTTGGTTTACTGAGAATTTCAGGGAGATGAACCTGAAGAGGTAATGCCTGGAATGCCAGCGGAGTAAAATGAAAAGTGAATCTGAC